>NC_132875.1:22676716-23876716 GCF_048164855.1 Canis lupus baileyi
CTCTTCCACACTGGAGCGTGTTGGAAACCTAGTAAAAGTCAGGACTTTCACATCAACGAGGGGTAAAAAACCTCCTTGCTGCTGTGCCAGAGGAGACTGATGTAATGTAGGTGTCTGGGAGCAAATGGTCAAAAAAGAACTCTTGACATGTTTTTGGTGCAAAAAGGTGGTTTTATTAAAGCACAGGGACAGGACCTGTGGGCAGAAAGAGCTGCACTGGGATTGTGAGGAGCAATTGATTATATGCTTCTAAATTAGTGGGGGTTTGGGATAGTGTAAGTCTTTGAGGAATTTGGAAGCAAGGCTTCCAGGACCTTGAAGGGATAGTTGCTATTATGATAAGATATTTACTATTGTCTAGTAAAACATTAGTCATGAGACCCTTCAGATGTATATCAGTGGGCCATATGTTTGAAGGATGATTGCTAACATATATCTTGGCAGGGATAGAGATACAGGAGGTTTCCAAAGGGGTTTTTATATATTGAAGGAGACTTACAGGATCCTGGAGGTCTGGCTAATGTCAAGCTAAAGTTGCTTTTTGCCTCTGGCAAAGCATTAACAATAAGGCAGATGTGAGTTCCTTGAGGAAGGTCACTACCTGTCTCAAATACTTGTCAATGGGCTACAAGTTGTACGGAAATTTAATTTTATCTACATTTCTTTTGCCTTTGTTCTCCACATAAGAGCCCAGGTGTGAAGGTGGAATTCCCACCCCTGATCAGTAACAATGAGAAATCTTTCTCCCTTGGCTGTCAACAGCAGCTGAGTGGAAAACAAGACCTCTCTTTACCTGGCAATAACAGGGTGGTTACCCCATGCCCACCCTATTCCCCTGCCAAAGCTTTGAGAAAGCCAGATAAAATAGAAGATTTAAATAAGATG
The DNA here is from genome assembly GCF_048164855.1 of Canis lupus baileyi. Classification (NCBI taxonomy): domain Eukaryota; kingdom Metazoa; phylum Chordata; class Mammalia; order Carnivora; family Canidae; genus Canis; species Canis lupus. The sequence goes on from NC_132875.1 coordinate 22,677,602, forward strand.
TGGAGTTTCATAACATAATAAAAAAGCATCCAACTTTCAATAACTCATTTGTCATATCAAGAACAAGAAGATCTCAGGGACACCTGAGTGGCTCAGTGGTTGAGCATCTGCCTTCAGCTCGGGACATGATCCCGGGTTCCGGGATCGAGTCCCACATTGGGCTCCTTGTGGGAGCCTGCTTCTCCCTCTTCTTGTGTCTCTGTCCCCCTCTCCCTGTGTCTATCACGAATAAATAAATAAATGTCTTTAAAAAAAAAATACAGGAAGATCTCAAAGTAAATGAAAATAAAAAGACAATCAATAGATGCCAAAACCAAAAAAAAAAAAAATAGATGCCAAAACCAAGATGGCAAAGATGTTACAATTATCTGACAAAGATTTTAAAGTGCCCAGGATAGGGCAGCCTGGGTGGCTCAGCGGTTTAAGCACCCAGGGCATGATCCTGGAGTCACTGGATCGAGTCCCATGTCGGGCCGCCTGCATGGAGCCTGCTTCTCCCTCTGTCTGTGTCTCTGCCTCCCTCTCTCTCTCTCTGTGTCTATCATGAATAAATAAATAAAATATTTTAAAAAATAAAAATAAAGTGCCCAGGATAAAATGCTTCAACAAGCAAACCAAGCAATTATAGACACAATTGAAACAAGTGAGGAGAAATGTCAGCAAAGAAATAGAAAATATAAATGAGAACCAAGTGGCAATTTTATAACTTAACAATACAGTACTTAAAATAAAAAGCTCAGTGGATGGGTTCAATAATAGAATGAAAGGGACAGAAAAAAGAATCCATGTATTTGAAGATACAATAAGCATCACCAAATTTACTTTTGTATTTTTTAAAGATTTTATTTATTTGAGAGAGAGAGTACACAAGAAGGGGAAACAGCAGAGGGAGAGAGAAAAGCAGGCTCCCTGACACAGGACTTCATCCCAGGACCCTGGGATCATGACCTGAGCAGAAGGCAGATGCTTAACCAACTGAACCATCTAGGTGCCCCAGAAATTACCAAATTTAAATAACTGAGGGAAAATAGACTGAAAACAAATTAACAGAGACTCCGGAATCTGTGGGACTGTAACAAAAGCTCTGGTATCCATGTCATCAGAGTCCCAGAAGAAGAAAAAGAATGTGGGGCTGAAAAAGAACTCAAGGAATTAAACTGAAAATTCCCCAAATTTGACAAAGAAAATAAACTTACAGATTCAAGAATCAGAGTGAACCACAAAGTATGCCAAAAATATACATATATATATATACATAACAAAATACATCATAATTAAACTTCTGAAAACTAAAGAGAAAAATCTAGATACAGTTCAGAGAAAAATGGCACTACCTATAGGAGAAAAATAACTTCAATGACAGTGGATTCCTCATCAAAAACCATGAAGGCCAGGGACGCCTGGGTGGCTCAGTGGTTGAGTGTCTGCCTTTGGCCCAGGGCATGATTTTGGGGTCCTGAGATTGAGTCCCATGTTGGGTTCCCTGCATGGGGCCTGCTTCTCTCTCTGCCTATGTCTCTGCCCCTCTCTATCTGTGTCTGTCATGCATAAATAAATAAAATCCTTAAAAAAACAAAACAAAACAAAAACCATGGAGGCCAAAGTAAATTGACAATATTTTTCAAGAAGTGAAAGAAAAAGAATTGTATAGCCAGTGAAAATATTCACCAAGAATGAAGATAAGTTGAGATATTCTCAGATGAAGAAAAACTAGAGAATTTGTCCCAGCAGATCTACTCTAAAAGAATGGCTAACGGACATTTTTTGAACAGAAAAAAAATTTTTTTAAAGGAGTCTTGGAATATCAGGAAGGAAAAAGAACAATTGAAAGATTAAAAATATGGGTAAATATAATAAGATTTCCTTTTTGAGTTTTCTAAATTATATTTGACAGTTGAATGGAAAATTATGACATAGTCTGATATAGTTCTAAATGTAGATGAAATATATAAGAAAATTATATTGCAAATAGGGAGGGTAAAGGGACATAAAAGATAGTAAAGTTTCTATTCTATCCTCTAACTGATAAAATGATGACACCAATGGACTGTGATAAGTTATTGTATATAATGTAATGCCTAGAACAATCACTGAAAATGCTTTACAAAGGGATACATTCAAAAACACTATTACTAAATCAAAATGGTGTTCTGAAGTGTTTGAGGAGTACACAGAAAGTCAGGAAAACTAATATAAAGAAATAAAAACAGAGAGACCAAACAGAAAATGGAAATAAAATGTCAGATTTAAGCCCTACCATATCAATAATTACATTTAATGTAAATGGTCTAAATATACCAATTAAAAGACAGAGATTGTCAAAGTGGGTTGAAAAACATGACCATGGCACCTGGCTGACTCAGTTGGTAGAGTATGTGACTCTTGTTCTCAGGGTTGTGAGTTCAAGCTCCAGGATGAGTGTAAAGATTACATAAGGAAATTTTAAAAATTACCCAAAAAACCTGCAAACTTAAAAACTTAGTCAGGTGGAAGGTAAAAAGTTGAGAAAACATGTGTAATGGAAACATTAATCAAAGGAAAGCTGATGTGGCTGTATTAATAGCAGATAAAATTACCAGAGACAAACAGGGACTTTACATAACAACAAAATATCAGTCCATCAGGAAGACACAGTGATTCTAAATGTGCACTTATCAAACAACAGAGCTGCAAAATATGTAAGGCAAAACCTGATAGAAGTGTAATTATAGTTGAAGATGATGTCAACATTTCTCTCTTAACAATTGATAGAATAATTACACAAAAATCAGCAAGGATGTAGGGCCTGGAGATTTCTTTTGGAAGAATGTTTTATTTATTTATTTATTTATTTATTTTTATTTATTTATGATAGTCACAGAGAGAGAGAGAGAGAGAGAGAGAGGCAGAGACACAGGCTCCATGCACCGGGAGGCCGATGTGGGATTCGATCCCAGGTCTCCAGGATCGTGCCCTGGGCCAAAGGCAGGCGCCAAACCGCTGCGCCACCCAGGGATCCCGGAAGAATGTTTTAAGTACTAGTTCAATTTCTTTTTCTTTCTTTCTTTCTTTCTTTCTTTCTTTCTTTCTTTCTTTCTTTCTTTCTTTCTTTCTTTCTTTCTTCTTTCTTTCTTTCTTTCTTTCTTCTTTTTTTTTTTTTTTAACGAGTTCAATTTCTTTAACATGGAGCTCTTCAAATTATCTTTTTCATATTGGGTGAATTGTGGTAGTTTGTGTATTCCAAGAAGTGATCTGTTTTATCTAAGTTGTCAAATGTATGTGTTCAGAGTTGTTTGTAGCATCCCCTTCTTATCCTTTTGATGTCTGCAGGGTTTTCAGGGGTATCTTCTGCTTCATTCCTGATATTGATAATTTGTGTCCTCTTTTCTTGTCAGTCTTGCTAGAGGTTTGTCAATTTTACCGATCTTTTCAAAGAACCTGCTCATTGATTTTCTCTATTGTTACTGTTTTCAATTTTATTAATTTATACTGTTATCTTCATTATTTCCTTTCTCTTGCTTGCTTCGGTTTATTTTACTTCTCTTTTCCTCAGTTTTTGGGGTGAGAACTTAGATTACTGGTTTGAGAATTATTTTGTTGGGAGTTCACAGCCTATAAGAACTGGCACTAGGGGCCCCGATTATCCATAGGATGTGGGGTAGGGGGTACTGACTCCAACTTGGTGAGGATACTTTCAAAGGATGTGAATCATCTTCTTTAAAAGGGAGGTAATAATTTCCTTTATTTTTTTAAAGATTTTATTTTATTTATTCATAGAGACAGAGAGAGGGGTAGAGACACAGGCAGAGGGAGAAGCAGGCACCACACAGAGAGCCGGACGTGGGACTCGATCCCGGGTCTCCAAGATCACGCCCTGGGCTGCAGGCAGCGCTAAACCGCTGCGCCACCGGGGCTGCCCAATAATTTCCTTTAAAACATGGCAGATTGATTATACACACTTACCTGGTCTTCTTTCCAATACCTGACTGAAGATTAGAGTAAAATAGTTTAAAATCATAACTCCTTAAATTCAAAGAGGATAAGAGTTAAAGATAAAAGAGACATGTTTAAAAAATTTTTTAGAACTTGAAAAGTTGGTGTGCAAATGATAACTGACTTAGCAGACCAGAAAAACTGAACCTTAGGAAAGCCATCAAGAGGAAGCCAATTAGCACCCCAGAGCCCTGTAAAGGTTTTAGTATTGAAGGCATCTGGAGTGTCTGAAGTGGGAGCTGTGGGGTGGAGCTGACATAGGAGGATTGATTGAAGGTCATTATGAGAAGTATTTAGATTCCACAGATCAAATCCTCTACTGTGTTACTATGTACCTACCTCAGTTCAACCCTGGCAAATGATGGAGGTTTCTTCTCCAAAGAGACTGAACAGGCTCTGTACTTAGGATTACCAACATAGATGAGCCAAGGGTGAGTAAAGGGGAATTTAATCAAAGTTTATATCCCAAAATATGAGTCCCTTGCCTACCTAGTCTTCCTCTTCTCCCATTTGGCTCCCAGAATATTGGCAGATAATCTTACACCTACCTCCCACCCCTAAGCAGGAGATTCAAGAATTGTTTGTGGTGGAAAAGAGAGAGAAAAAAGAAATTTATATTTGATCTCCTCTTTCCCCACAAAAAGGCAGGATCCCTGTCTAATCACCAGTGAAGCACACTAGCTAAGAAGCCTAGCTTAGTTTCTAATCAGATTTTAATTCTCTCACTCTTAAATTCAAATGACTAGCCAAGAATTCACAAACGAGGAAAACATCTAGACGAGTCATGCTTTTCCCAAAGAAAAAACACAGAGAAAAAAAGATAAGGAAGAATACAATGAAAAAAGCAATATAACATTTAAGACATTTTTAAAATAGAGATGTAGGGCAGCCCGGGTGGCTCAGTGGTTTAGCGTCGCCTTCAGCCCAGGGCCTGATCCTGGAGACCCAGGATCGGGTCGGGCTCCCGGCATGGAGCCTGTTTCTCCCTCTGCCTGTGTCTCTGCCTCTCTCTCTGTGTGTGTCTCTCATGAATAAATAAATAAAATCTTTAAAAAATAAAATAAAAAATAGAGATGTAGAATATATTACATTTATGAAACAAAAACAGGATTCTAAAAAAAAGAACATTCAGAGAATAAAAGTTCTTGGAATTAAATATATTATATAAAAATATATTTATATATAAATACTTATATATTTATATGTATGTATGTATAGAGAGAGAGAGAAAGAGAGGTGGACATTTCAAAATTCCAAAAAAAGGTTGAAAAATTAAGTTGAGGAACTCTTCTGTGAATCAGAATAAAAAGATGAATTAAGGATGGAGGGAGGGGACAACAGAGAAGCATTAAAAAACTAGAAGATCAATCAAGAATAATAGAAGTTCAGGAAGGAGAGTTCTTTCCCATCAAAATGGGAAAGAAATTAGCAAAGAAATAATACTAAAAACATTTTCCAGAACTAAAGGAATATATATTTCCATGTTAAACGTTTTCATATTGACAGTTTTCTCAGTATAATAAATAAAAAAGACCTACACCAGAATGCATCCTTGAGAAACTTCCAGAAATCAGAGATAAATAGAATATATATGCTTTCAGGGAAAAAACAAACCACAAACAAAGATGGCATAAAAGGATGAGGAAAGAGACTGCAAATGATGGAGCAATGCTTTTGAAATTTTAAAACAGGAGTTGGCTAACTATGGCCTGTGGGCCAAATCCAGTTATAGCCTGTTTTTCTGTGACACTTGAACTAAGAATGTTTTTTAAAATGTTAGAGTTATAGAAACAAACACACAAAACAAAAGCAAAGAATATGTGACAGAGACTATGTGTGGTCCCTAAAATCTAAAATATTTATTATGTGCTCTTTTATATGTTTGCTAGCTAACCAAATTATTAAACAGCCATATGAAGACATAAAACACACTTCTCAACTCATTCTATGAAACCAGTATTACCTTGATATCAAACCAAAGATATCACTAGAAAACAGACCAATATCTGCTATGAATATAAATGCAAAAATACTCAATAAATACTAGAAACCAAATTCAGCAATATATATGAAGGATTATATACTGTGAGCAAATAAAATTTATCCTAGGAATACAAGGTTGATTTAACCTATTAAATCAATCATTAATAACATATTAATAAAGGGTAAAAAGGACATGATCATCTCAAAGAAATGACAAAGAAAAGGCATTTGACAAATTCAACACTCTTTCACGATAAAAACACTCAACAACCTAGAAATAGAAGGGGATTCCCTCAATCTGATAAAAAACACTTATGAAAAACCCACAGTTGACATCATACTCAATGGTGAAAGACTGAATGCTTTCCCCTCAAGATCAGGAATAAGACAAGGAAGTTTCCTCTCATCACTTTTATTCAACATTATACTGAAAGGTTTAGCCAGGCCAATTATCAACAGAAGGGATTGAAGTGCTACATGTTAGAAAGGAAGAAATACAACTATGTTGGTGGATGACATCATCTGGTATATAGAAACTTCTAAGGAATGCAGTAAAAACTAGTAGAATTAATAAGTGAGTTTATTAAGGTGGCAGGATGCAAGGTCAATTTAAAAAACCAATTATATTTCTATACACTAACAATGAACAGTCAAAATATTAAGACATTATTAAAACAATCCCATTTAAAATCACAACGAAAGTAAGAAAATGGCCAGGAATAAATATAACTAAAGAAGTGCAAGGCTCGAACACCAAAAAGCACAAAACATTTTCAAAAGAAATTAAAGATCTAAAGAAATGGAAAGGAAATCCATGTTCATAGGTTGGCAGATTTAACATTTTCAAGATGGCAATGGTCCCCAAATTGATTTACAGATTCAATGCAATTACTATCAAAATTCCAGATTCCTTTCTGCAGAAATCGACAAGCTAATTCTAAACTCTAGGGATCCCTAGGTGGCGCAGCGGTTTGGCGCCTGCCTTCGGCCTAGGGCGCGATCCTGGAGACCCGGGATCGAATCCCACATCGGGCTCCCAGTGCATGGAGCCTGCTTCTCCCTCTGCCTGTGTCTCTGCCTCTCTCTCTCTCTCTCTCTGTGACTATCATAAATAAATAAAAATTTAAAAAAATAAAAAATAAAAAAAAATTCTAAACTCTATGTGGAAATACAAGAGATCCAGAGTTGCCAAAACAATTTTGAAAAAGAGCAAAGTTGGAGGACTTATACTTCCCAGGTCAAAATCTACTACAAAGCTACATTAATTAAGACAATGTAGTACTGGCATAATGACTGACATATAGATCAATGGAATAGAATTGAGAGTACAAAAAACAACCCCTCTCATTTGTGGTCAATGGATTTTCAACAATGGTGCCAATACAATTCAATGAGGGGAAAGATAGGGCCTTTTTTTTTTTCAACAAATGGTCAGAGAAACCAAGATATCTATATGCAAAAGAATGGAGTTAGACTCCTACCTCACATTATATACAAAATGAACTAAAAATGGATTATAGACTCAAATGTAAGAGCTAAAACTATAAATCTCCTAGAAGAAGAAATGGAGTAAATTTTTGTGATCTTTGAGTACACAATGGTTTCTTAGATACAACACTAAAAACAAGTGACAAAAGGAAAAATAGATAAATTATATTTTTACCAAATTTTAAAACCATTGTGTATCAAAGGATACTAGCAAGAAAGTGAAAACCGGGCAGCCCTGGTGGCTCAGCGGTTTAGTGCGCCTTCATCCTACGGCATGATCCTGGAGACCTGGGATCGAGTCCTATGTTGGGCTCCCTGCATGGAGCCTGCTTCTCCCTCTGCCTGTGTCTCTGCCTCTCTCTGTGTGTGTCTCTCATGAATAAATAAAATCTTAAAAAAAAAAGTGAAAACTAATTGATAGAATGATAAATATCTGCAAATCATACATATCCAGGATATATAAAAAATTCTTACTATTCAAAAATAAAACTCAAATAAGCCATTTTAAAAATTGGCAAATGAGGGGCACCTGGGTGACTCAGTGGGTTGAGCATCTGACTCTTGATTTCCACTTGGGTCATGATCTCAGGGTTATGAGACTGAGCTTCACTTTGGGATCCATGCTGGGTGTGGAGCCTGCTTGGGATTTTCTCTCTCTCTCTCTCTCTCCCTTTGCCCCTCCCCACCCTCACTCTCTCATTAAAAAATTAACTAATTAATTAATTAAAAATTGGTAAATGATTTAAACAGACATTTCTCAAAAGAAAAAGAAAAAGAAGTGATTAATCAACACATGAAAAATATTTAGCCATCATTAGTCATTAGGAAAAAGTATACTCAATCACAATGTGATACCACTTCACACTCACTAGGATGGCTAAAATGAGAAAGACAATAACAAATGTTGGTGAGGATGTAGAGATATTGGAACTCTCATCTAATACTGGTGGGAATGTAAAATGGTGCACTTTGGAAAATAGTTTGGCAGTTTTTCAAAATGCTAAACATACAGTTATCATATGACCTAACAATTTTACTCCTAGATATTTACCTTAAAGAAATAAAATATATGCCCACACAAAAATTTGTACATGAATGTTCACAGCAGCATTTTGCAAAACAACCAAAAGTGGAAATAACCTAAATATCCATCAACTGAAGAATAGACAAAGAAAATGTGATATATTCATACACCAGAATATTATTCAACAGTTTAGAACTTGAGGTACTGATACATGCCAAAATATGAATGAACCTTGAAAAGATTATACTACATTGAAGAGGTTAGTCACAAAAGACCATATGTTCTATAACTCTACTTATGTGAAATGTCCAGAATGGGCAAATCCGTGGGTACAGAAAGTAAATTAGTGGCTGCCTAAGATTAGGGCAGGAGTTTGGGCAAAGAGAGGTGAGCAGAAATACTGAATGTGAGCTAATGTGTGGAGGGTTTTTTTTTTTTTTTTTTGGGATGTTGAAAGTGTTTCAACATTGACTTGTGGTGTTTGTACAATTCTGTGGAAATACCAAAAATGACTGAACTGTACACTTAAGTGGGTGCATTTTATGGTTTATGAAATATATCTCAATAAAGCTGTAAAAAGTACATAAAGACATTTACAGATATGCAAGTCTTCAGAAAATTAACCTCCCACTTATCTTTTCACAAGAAGCTACTACAGATGTATTCTACCAAAAAGAATGAATAAACTAAGAAAGAGGAAGACATGGAATCAAAAAAACAAGAAATTTAACATAGAGAGAGGTGAAAGGAATTCTCAGATTATGATGAAGGGAGGCTTATGACAGTTGTGCAGCAAGTTTAGAGAGCTGCAAGTTAGATATGACAGAGGCAAAGGGCACCAGGAGGGGAATCCTTGAGGAGGAGACAAGGAAACATAAGAAACAGACTTCCCAACGTATTTGTACATATTAAGGTCATTTTTATTGTTTTGCCAGGAATTGGAAATGAATTTGTGATAGATACATGGAAAACTAAGCAAGCAAACAATGAGACAACTGTTAACTCCAGGTAAAACATAAAACTGGTTTATTGTATCCCCTAGACCAGCATTTCCATGACCATAACATAGTAAACACTGAACATTGGTTTCACCTATAAGGTAACAATACTATAATGGCAGGACGGGAAGGAGGGATTGAATAAATATATTGGGTGGCAGGAGTGTGGGAAAGATTGGTATAAGAGAACACAGTTCTCATCTTCCACATAAGGACCAAAATCTAAAACGGAAAAACTGAAAAATAGCAGTATAATCCTACTACTTAGAAATAAAGGATGGTGGTGGAAAGAAGAAACAGAGAAGAGAGTTGAAAGCAGTTTGTTCTAGGAAGCAGGAAGTCAAATAAGTAGGGCAGAGGATGACAATTTTTCATTGTAGATGTTGTGTGGTGCCATTTAATTTTATAAAACCTATACTCATGCATTAGGTGGTACTGTGGCTTCCTCAAAGCAACCGGACTTTCCAGAAGAGCTCCTGAGCTATAGCACGTCAACTTACTCTTCCTTGACTTCGGCCCTCATCAGCTTCCCTCCTCGGTAATTGACTGCACTCCTGACCACCTGCTCCTGTTTGCTTCAGGATGGTTTGCTTTGACTTCTCCACCTGGTCCTCTTGCAGCCATCCAGGTCCATTCCCTACTCTGTTGATCCTCCCTTCTGCTTTAGAATCCTGGATATGAGCATGGGCCAGCTTGACTCTGTCAGCCTCAGCCAATTAGTCTGCTCCAGTCTGGTTCTTTTGGCCTGTAAATATTTGGCATAGCCCTTGGTCCCTGTGCTTTCCCCGAGCCTAGAGAAGGCAGCACTAAGCACAGTTGGGCAGGAGTTGGCTGGCATGATGGGCACAGTGTCCTCTTCTGAAATCTGGATGCTGTGTCTACTAAGAAAGCTATAGACCACACAGGTTTAGCAGCCACCAGGTCATTCCTCTCACTCATTCTGAATCCACTAAACTCAGGGTTCTCTCTCAAGCTGTAATGCTAAGTGTCCCCATTTGTGGACTTAACATAATTCCTTTTTTAACCTACATGGAGCCTATTTGCTTATATAACATTTCACCCTGTTTTGTTTTCTTAATCTTGTTTTAACTCATGTATGGAGCCAGGGACAAAGATAAACACTACAGGTGACAAACAATGCAGACTCAAAACAGAGGTTCTCAGGCACATGGCCGGCAAGACAGACACAGTCCTCCCAGACCCTTGCAGTCCTATGAAGAGACATGCTTGGACACATTGCATTGCATCTTCATAATGAAGATGGGAAAGTAAAATAAAAAAATAAAAATGAAATAGTTTTATTGTATCCCCTAGATCCACAATGAATTACATTTGGATGACTATAATATCACAAATACTGAACACGCTAGAGGAGATAGACCCTGAGCTTTGCAATCTGGGTTACAACCTTATTGGCATGAGAAATATGCTGTTCCCCAATACAAGTCATGTGAGGGCTTTGCACATCATCATCAGTTCAAACCTGAGTTCCTGAAGCTCTCCTCTAGAGCCTGTATTTTGCTGGGCTGCCCCAGGGAGAGCCTCCAGTGTCATCCAGCAGACAGTCTGGTTTGTCTGTCCTCATCTAGTCTTTAGCTATCTAATTATGCCAAGTTTTGTATTATTTTTTTCTTTAAGCTTTGTGTCCTTTAGTCCTTATCCATGCCACTGATTAAAATATTAGAAAAGTCAAGGCCAATGAAAAAGCCTACTATATACCTCTGTGACAACAAGAATCAGCACTCCTTCTGGCTGTTATGGCAACAAGGCTTCCAATAAGCTGCCATCCAACTTATTCCTCTAGTTTGTTCACAAAGATAGTCACGGGAGCCTTTATCCAGTTCCTGCTAAAACCAAGAAACCCCACATTCATCAGGTCCCTATCTGTGTCTAAGACACGGCAGGAGAGGGCTGGCCTCAGAGGCAGGGGTAAGCAAGGGGTTCAGGAAGCCACACCTGGCTGTATGGAGATGGAACTTTTAATTGCCCCAGGAGATGCCCTCAAGAAGGGAAGAAAACAGAGCTGTGAGGACATCCCAGATCATGAGCCTTTTGGTGTGTTTATTAATGTGCTTGTCACATCTTTCCCTGTAAGATTAGAGAAAACTCCGCAGACATCCTGAAAGCCTTGACACCTGCAAATGGAGGCTACTAAAAGTGGAGGGGGGTGGAGAAGTGGGAGAAGCGCCCTCACATGTTCTGTGAACCCCTCTCATGTGGTGCCTGGTCTCCTCCATGTAGGAAGGTCACCTTATGAGTTGTGTAATGTGTTAGTTACTCTCTTGGGAATAGCAGTTATGTCCAAGGAACATAGGGAGAAGACACTGCTTGACCCATATGACTGAATTCCTCATTCCAGAATCTGGGAGCACTTCAAACCTGACCACAGGGGACACATCACTCAACTTCCAGTTCAACGCAGGCACCGCTCCTGTGTGAGTCCCCCACATACATCGCCATTGTACTCATCACAGTGCATTTGCAGATGTTTGTTTAAATGTATCTCACATCTACTATATTGTCAGTGGCTTGATCGATCCTTGTATGCCAAGGGCCCAGCATGCACTTGGTATACTCCGCCCATTTGCACAATGAAGGCTGGCCCTGGGGGTCCTGCGTAGGGCTAGGTGGCATCATGCCAGCCTCCCCGCTCAGTAAATATTTGTTCAACAAACGAATGTAAAATATCTGCTGCCTCTGAGGAAGATCTAAGGACAACCCTATTAGGGGAACTCTGCACTGTTCACCCCTGCCCTCAGCCAATCAAAGCCAAAGAAAGAGCCCTGTGGCAGACACCACGATGGACTTCTCCCATGATGACAATAATCAACCTAAGTCAGAAACGTTTCCATCAATCTAGGGGATGAAGAGCTGCTTTGCAACACTCAGGAGTCTCTGGTGAAGAAGCAACGTGTCCTTTTCACATTTGCTAACAGTTCTGACATTTGGCACTTACCCATGATGGGACATCTACTGTGCACCAGGCCCTGGGTGTCTTTATTAATGTGCTTGAGTAGTGAACACATAGTGAAATATCCCGCCTTCAGGAAGCTTATGTCCTTTCTTAGGGAGCAGATGACACAAACAAATACATAATGTGCTGGATAGTGTTAGGGGGTACGGGACAGAGTGTTGAGTGAGTGTTGAGTGGAGTGACCGTTAAGGAGTGTTTCTCTGCAACACCTAGTCCTCCTAGCAGACATAGCTTACTTGCTTATAATGTTGGTTGCTTATTGCCCTTCTGCCCTCCCTTGAGTGTAAGCTGCAGTGGGCAGGAACTCCTGTTGTTTTGGTTCGCTGACGTATCCCGAGTGCCTGGGATACCGGGTGGCACAAGGCAACTGTGCAGTAAGTCCTTCAAACATCCACCCATTCATCCAATGCTGGAATGCCTACCTTGTGCCAGGTGCTGCCTGTTATGGGCAGCAAGACCCTTTATAATGGTGTGCAGTACATCCTGGGGGCTGTGTCTATTTAAGGCTGGTGAAGGGTCAAATGGTTGCCTCTCACTAGGCTCCCCCACCACCTCACCTCCCCCCACCAGCCCTCATGCTCTCCGGGACCCATGGCACGGGACCTTCCTCAGATCAGGAACCTGAAGTGGGATGGCGAGAGGGTGGACATGGCCAGAGACCTGGGATAGGGTCAGAGGAGGGCTGGGAGCTCAGGGTGAGGGGCCAGCAGAGGCACTGGGCCTACCAGGGTGGGCTAGAGTTGACGTAGAAAGGCATGGAACCCCCTGCAGATGCCCAGGGAGGGGAAACCCTGTCTTTATGGACTCCCTCCGGGGTTCTGTAATGAGCCTTGCAACCTATCCCATTGTCAACTCCACAAAGCTCCTGGTGCTCTCAGCAGCATGTCTGGGAGAATTAACTGCCTGAATGCTTAACGACAGACATGGGGTGCAGAGAGTGTGTGCATGTGTGCAAGTGTGTGTGTGTGCGTGAGAGAGAGAAAGAGAGAGAGAGAGAGAGAGATGGTGGGGAGCAGCAGTGCCTTCTCTCCTTAGCATTGTTAGAGTACTGCAGATTTCCACTTCCCAAGCCCCCACCTCCAGCACCGCGGCCACCCCTCTTTGCACCACCACCACCGTTCCTGAGTCTCAGTCCAGGGGACAAGCCTCTCTGTTCTCCCAAGCAGAGCTTTTCAAATGCCCTTTCCTCGAGCTTAGCACTAATGCCTGCCATGCCAGGTGGCTCACCTGCTGTGGCCACCCTAGGTCAACACAGTCACTTTCTCCAAGGGTCCCCAGCCACTTCACTGCCAACAAGTGTTCCCTGAGACTGGTCAGAGTTCAGTCCAGAGCAGTGCATTTCTTCCTTGCTTCCTCCACTTCTGAGCTATGAAATTATCCATTGAGCAAATCAATAATTCATCAGATTATCCACATTTAGTCTAAATTAGATCTCATTGCCCCGGGCTGGACTTTGAAGTCCTGCTTCACCTGACTCCACTACCCAGTCAGCTGCCTGGTGGAGTCCAGCCAGCACATTCCTATGCCGGACCCCTTCTCCCACCACATATTCCCCACACCGCTATCCCCTGGCTCTGAAGCCTTAGCTTTGTCTAATTCCCTGTCCAGAAGCCCATCCTTTTCTCTTCGTTGTAATCTAGACTGCTCTTCATGGTCCCGTCTTAAACTCAATCTTTGTCATGAGCTTCCCTGGGCTTCTACAACAGACAGAAATATTTACAATTAGAAGCACACGACTTGGGGTGCCTGGGTGACTCAGTGGTTGAGTGTCTGCCTTTGGCTCAGGTTGTGATTCCAGGTCCTGGGATCAAGTCCCTCAACAGGCTTCCTGCGGAGAGCCTGCTTCTCCCTCTGCCTATGTCTCTGCCTCTCTGTCTCTCGAGGGTAAATAAATAAAATCTTGAAGAAGAAAGAAGAAAGAAAAAAGAAGAAGAAGAAGAAGACGATGATGAGGATGGGCAGCCCGGGTGGCTCAGCGGTTTAGCGCCGCCTTCAGCCCAGGGCCTGATCCTGGAGACCCGGGATCGTGTCCCACATCAGGCTCCCTGCATGGAGCCTGCTTCTCCCTCTGCCTGTGTCTCTGCCTCTCTCTCTTCTCTGTGTGTCTCTCATGAATAAATAAATAAAATCTTAAAAAGAAGAAGAAGAAGAAGAAGAAGAAGAAGAAGAAGACAACTTTGCATTTAATTGCACTCTGTTTGTTTCATGCTCGCAAACTCTGTCTTCCCCTGTAGTTTGTTAAATAGCACGAGGGCAGGGCAGTACAACAGACCCCCTTATACCTCCTTGCAATGCCAAGCAAGCACATTCAGTGAGTAGTTGTTGAATTGTGTAAACCTGTCTCCACCCTTCTTTACAGCTTTCTTTCTCTCTACCTCCAGCCCTCAATCCCGCTTTCCCCTCCAGTTCTCAGGGATTAGACAACCCAGGGTAGGGTATAGGATCAGACTTCAGATCTTGGAAGATCATGCTGGTAGCAAGCCCACTGAAGAGATCAGAACTGGGTCCAGAGCAGGTGCAGGCCAGGACTTATTGCAGCAGATCAGACAAGGGATGGTGGGAGCTGATAGAGAGAAGGGGATCAACGTAAGAGACAGCAGGAAATAGGATGATCCGTTGGGCTAGCACCATAGTTTCAAAAGCAGTTTGCATCTACTGTGTCCTTTGAGATTTGTCTCTCTCAACAACCATGACAGATACTGAATAAATAGAATTATTATTATCTCAGTATAGAGAGGGGAACGACAGTAGGGAGGGTGGGGTCCATCACCTGAATGTGCACAGCCAGGCAGGACAGGTGTGTTCAACAGCAGGAGGGGCTCCTTTCAGTGACTCGCATCCAGTCCCCAGACATCACAACCGGGGGGCCTTCCCAGTCCCTGATGCCTGGACTCACACTGGAGCTGCCACGTGGGTGTTAAGCTGAAGAACCCTGACTCGGATACCTGCCCGAAGCTATTTACACAGCTCCAATTGATTTGTTGTAACCTGTATTTATTTTTGCCGAATTTTTTTCATGCTCCATTTGTTTTTTACTCTCCAGTAGACACACTACAGGAAAAGGCAGGCTGGGAGGTAAGTGGGAGCGGAAGAATCTGTCCTTGGGTCTGGAAGAGAAGGGTAGGAGGTTCCAGGTGCCAGGTTTCTGGCTTGCTCCCCCTCAGCTCCCCTTGGCTCCTTCCCCAGGCTCTCTCTTTCCCCACACATGGGAGGTGGAAACTCTTGAGCCACACATCCCTCCTCAGTAGCTCTCAGGTATGTCTCTGACCAGAAACCTGCCAGAAAGGGAAAAACCTCGCTAGAGCCCCTCACTAGCTCTCTACGCTGTGGCCAGCTCCGATTGGCACATCTCGTAAGACACTGACCTTTGGAGGGGGAAGAAAGGAGGGAACACTCCAAGGATGGATTGTTAATTTTCTAAAGTAATTGTGACTGAAATGCCACCTACTTGGCTGGTGGGACATCCCACTATGCTTGGAATAACCTTTTCCCCTCTCTGAGGTGGTTTGAGTATTTGGGATAGTTAGTTGATTCGGAAAGCTTGGTTGGGGAAGGGCTTCCACCCTTTGTTAGAACCTGTAGGATCCCTTCAAGGAGGTGGAGGCTGCTTGAAGAGTCCAATCCTTCCATAATGACTTGGCCAGGGGCCCTGAGACTCCATAAGACGTCCCCTCTGGTCCTAGGAAGCTGTACAGGTGTGGCGGGCTAGTCCCTACAACTCAGAGAACCTGCCCTTTCCCTCGTTCCTCATTGTCCCCTGGGTTTAAACCAGCCCTGGTTCCTGCCCGAGCAGCAGCCTCCCCATGGACCCAACTCTTCCTCAGAGAAGGCTTCGGGAAAGTTGGTTTTTGTTTTGTTGTTGTTTTTTAAAAATTAGAGTGGAAACACAAAGATGCTATTAACCCCCTTCCAGGAGTGACGAGAGCCTAAATCTCAGTGCTCAGTGCTTGGATGCCCTTCCCAGAGTGGAGCTAATGTCTCAGTCTGATTATGCTGCCACACTGCCATTCACCAGGTAGTTCACCTGCACAATCTGGGATCCTCACTACGAATATCTCAAGACAGTTATTATTAACCACATTTGATATATGATGAGGCTCAAAGAAATTAAAAACAAAAATTTGTTAGGGTGCCTGGGTGCCTCAGCTGGTTAGGTGCGTGACTCTTGATTTCAGCTCAGGTCCATCGAGCCCCATGTAGGGCTCCACGGTAAGGGCAGAGTCTGCTTGAGGTTCTCTCTCTCTCCCTCTCTCTCTCTCTCTCTGCCCCTCCACTCATGTGCACACGTTCTCTCTCTCTCTCTCTCTCAAACAAAATGAATAAAAATAAAATCTTCAAAAAAAATTTTTGTCTAAAGACACACAGCTATGAAGTGATGGAACCAGGACTCAAACCTAGGCCTGACCAGAGGCTGTGTCTACTGCAGCAGCCACCACTGAGTGGAGCTGAGTTCTCTCCACCAAAGGAATTTGCATTATCAAAGCTGTGGAAAGGCCAAAGAAAGAAATGCCCAAGTAAAGTCTTTTGGGGTCAGGGTCATGGGGAGCTATTTTCTGGAGGCAACTTCCAGAGCCTCTCAAATTTATACCAGGTCAAAAAATAAATAAATAGGCATGAACAAATACTGGGCTCTAATGAATGACAAGGGTTGAGAGGTTAATTGCACCACTGTCTACAACTTATGCTAAAATGTGTCAAACACTTAATAATGGACTAATGGATGGATAGATGGACAGACATGTGATAAAGCAAATATAGCAAAATATTAGTTATGGAAATCCAAGTGGTGAGCATATGGGTGTCCACCACGCAATTCTTTAAACTTTTCTGGGTGTTTAAGTTTTTCATACTATTTATTTATTTTCATAGAGGGAAAATAAATCGCATAGGTGAGTCACCCTCACTTCCTGTTGCACATCACCACGGTTCAAGGGAGCTTAGACATTACTAACTGCATTCTTTCTAAGGTAGAGTTCTGGACTAGACACTTGGGAATACAGAATAATAAAGAGAGAGGCAGTCCATGCTTTGTGAAAATTTAGGCTACCTGGGAAAAAATCAGAGTCATAAAATCAAGTTGTAATGACAGTGGGCTCTTTATTTTCTGCCCTAGTTGAAGGGGAGCAGGATTATAAATTGCTTGTGACTATACATTGTCAAAAAAACTCTTCTGTTTGAGCTGACTGCACTGGAAGGCTCACTACAGTAAAAGAGTGAGAAATGGCCGGAGGGGAGGGGGACCCACAAGGCTCAAGGGGGTACAGAGGATCTCACAGTGGAGAATTTACCTTTGAGCCCCTTGAGGTGTATTCAAGAGCAGGAGGGGCTCCTTTCAGTAACATATCGATTTAGTGGAAGGTTCTATGGACCAGGAACCAAGCCAATCCCAACTCCATCCATTTATATCAACCTTAACAAGTCATATTGCTCTTCTCTTCTGTCAAGATTGTTAAACTATCAGGGTGCCTGGGTGGTTCAGTTGGTTAAGTGTCTGTCTCTTGATTTTGGCTCAGGTCATGATCTCAGGGTCATTGATGGAGTCCCTCAAAGGACTCTACTCTGGGCATGGAACCTGCTTAAGATTCTCTTTCTCTCTCCCTCTGCCATTCCTTGCCAATCTCATGCACACATGCACGTGCGCTCTCTCTCTCTAAAAAAAAGATCCCTATACTATTACCTGTAGTCAGAATCTGTCTGCAGCTTTTTTTAAATATGTTGTACAAGCTGAGAATTATTTTTACATTTTCAAATGTTTAAAAAAAATCACAAGAAGAATAACATTTTGTGACACGTGAAAATTATATAAAATTCAAATTTCATTGTCCATGAGTCAAGTTTACAGACAAAGCCACTCTTATGCATTGTCTACAGCTGCTTTCAACCTGTAGCCACAGAGTTAGATAGTTGCAATGAGACCACATGGCCTAGAAAGCCCAAACTCTCTACTCTCTAGATCTTTACAGAAAAAGTGTGCTGACCCAGTGTGAAATGGCCCATCCACTAACTCCACTGCTTCATCAACCTTACTTCACAGAGTTGCTGTAAGAATTAATATGAGAATCTGGGCTTAGTAAATTGTAAGTTTCCATAAGATGCAAGGTTATTACTTGTTATTACTACTGCCCTGATCTTATTTCTCAATATCATCCCTGTAAAGGAGGGAGAATCTGGATGGAATGTCTTATATGATAGATGGCAAAACTGAGGTTTAAAAAGGGAGACTAAATAAATAAATAAATAAATATAAAAGAAAAAGGGAGACAAGGGGCACCTGGATGGCTCAGGTCTTGATCTCAGGGTTGTGAGTTCAAGCCCAGAGTGGGACCTATTTTTAAAAATTAAAATTAAAAATAAATAAATAAATAAATAAATAAATAGGGAGACATACGGGCATGCAGAAATCAATGCCCCCACTTTACCCACAAGGCTCCCACAGCAGGAGCCTCAACTACATAGCTCTGCAAATTTTGTCATATACAGTCCTGCCTGAGAAGAACTGAATGGGGAAGACCATGTATTTTTCAGGAATTCTGAGACAGCTGTTAAAACACAGTCATTATCTTTTTTACTTTTTATTTAAGTTCAATTTAGTTAACATAGAGTTCTTTATTAGTTTCAGGGGTAGAATTTAGTGATTCATCAGTTGCATATAATATCCAGTGCTCATTATATGAAGTGCCCTCCTTAATGCCCATCACACAGTGACTCCGTCCCATCTACTTCCCCTCCAGCGACCCTGTTTGTTTGCTACAATTAAGAGTCTCCTACGGTTTGCCTCTCTCTCTGTTTTTATCTAAACACAGCTATTATTAAAAAGGAAATTACATGAAGTTACAATTAAATAAATTATAAAAGCAAGGGTAACAAATACTCAAAATACATCACTTCCTAATTATTTCACTAAGTTTTATTACCTCTGCTCTTGAGGGTTTTATACGTCTGTTTTATCTGTGTGTTGAAAATACAACATAACACGTTCCTCTGTGACTCTCCTGGCTGCTTCACATTCAGTCACATCACATTTGGAATCTTGAACTTGGCTAGAATGGGAGTTTACACCTTGGCAATTGGCAAGCCCTACAAATCAGGCATTGGCCTCACTTCAAAGTTGGTGGTTAAACACTTGCCTACACAGTGCAGGGACCAGAGCTTCCAGTCACAGGAGACTCGTAAGGAAGAGATTGAGCAAGTGAGTGAAGATTGACAGAGGATAGAGGGCAGACATTCTGAGTATAGAAGAAAAGGAGTGTCGTAGCCACTTTTTTCTTGTTCCAGGAAGACTTTGAACCAGATTATTTGGGGACTAAGGCTCCGGTGCTCTTCCTAAAGCACCGGAGCCTTAGTGTTGGCAACCATTATTGTGATCCATAATTTTTTTTGTTATACCCCAGAATGGTGAGGCCAGAAAGAACCTGGCTGCATGGGGGACACTGATGCTCAAAGAGGTGAATGCTTGCCAGGAGTCAGCCAGTGCTGCAGAACCCTGACTCCTTCTCTCAGACTAGCTCTTTGCAGGGCAGTGATGTCACTTCACTGACCACCTGCTGACGGCAGGAAATGGGTGTGGGGGTGGACCTGCAAACTACTATCTTCCCATCAGTGAGAATCGGCTTCTTCCCCTTCTGTCAGCAGGTGTCTGGAAGCTTCAGTCCTGGATAGCCTGACCACCTGCATCCTCAACTCACTTCAAAGCCCTCTTCCTCTCCTCCTGACCCCTCAGTCATCTCCTGGAACTATTCCCGCCGCCGGCCTCCCCCCTCAACACAGACTCATTAAGAGCATGGGGATGTTCAGCACATGAATGTTTGACACACGGGTGGGGTGACTTGACTATGGCTTTAAGAAGCTCCTGGTAGCTGTCTTGTCAGGCAAGCTGTCAAGGGGTGTCTGTTTTCCAACAAAAGGGCTTTACATCTTCACTTGCTTCTTATTTTCCCATTTATTTGTTTGTTTATTTTCTAGATTGTAACTTTTTCATCGAGGTATAACTGACATGACATTAGTGCTGAGTGTACAACAACATAACAATTCAGTATTTGTATGCATTGCAAAATGATCACCACAACAAGGCTACTTAACACCTGTCACCTTACAAAGTCATAATTTTTTCCCATCATGACTTCTTGTATTCCTTCAGGGGCAGACCAACAGACAAGATGCATAGGAAGGGGCGGGATGCATTCCTGAAGCAGTCTGGTTGGTAAGTACACAAAATGTTAGTCATCACTTCCAGTGTGTAGCATCTGACACAGTAGGCTCCTAGAAAGTCACATTAGGAAGGAACTCAAGAGATCATCGCATTTGGGACTTCATTTCACAGATGAGGAAATAAGAGCAAAGGTATGTTGCTAGTAAGTGGCAGTGTTGGATTTAAACCCAGATGACTCTGAAGTTGGTTCTTTTCTAAGAACAAGCTAGAACTTGGTCTCTTGACTCCAGACACAATTTAAAATTTACAGAAGCTGTTACTTTTTTTTTTTATTTATGAAAGTAATCTTTTAGGGGCCCCTGCGTGGCTCAGTCAGTTAAGTGTCTGTCTTGGGGTCAGGTCATGATCCTAGGGTCCTGGAATCAAGCCCCACATCAGGTTCCCTGCTCTGCAGGGACCCTGCTTCTTCCTCTCTCTCTCCCTCTGCCTGCCACTCCCCCTACTTATGCACACATATACTCTCTATCTGTCAAGTAAATAAATGAAATCTTTATTAAGAAAAATAATCTATTTACTATACTACTATCTATTCTATATTTTCCTGGAAGTATGTTGGGCACTATTAAATAAATTCAATTAATGTGGTTCCTGAAGTGTGTAGTCTGGCTTACACTTCAAGACTGAGAGATAGGGACACCTGGGTGGCTCAGTGGTTGAGCGTCCGCCTTCGGCTCAGGTCATGCATGATCCTGGGGTCCTGGGATCGAGTCCTGCAAGGAACCTGCTTCTCCCTCTACCTATGTCTGTGCCTCTCTCTCTGTGTGTCTCTTGTGAATAAATAAAATATTAAAAAAAAAAAAAAAGACAGAGATAGGCGCCTGGGTGGCTCAGTTGATTAAGTGTCTGATTCTTCATTTAGGCTCAGGTCATAATCTCAGGGTTGTGAGATACAGCCGCACATCAGGCTCCATGCTCAGTGGGGAGTCTGCTTGAGATTCTCTGTCTCCTTCTGTCCCTCAACCTGCTCATGTACATTCTTTTTCTCTCTCTCAAATACATAAATAAATCTTAAAAAAAAAAAAGACTAAGAGATGGACATAGAAAGGGGTTTGGGCTTAGGCTGTGGCATATGAAGAGACTTTGTACTCTCTGACTGGTGATCTTACATGTCCACTTGCTGAGGGAAGTCATGGGCTTGAGAAACAGACTTAAGTCCTATCTTAACTGTTCATTAGCTCTGTGATCTTGGGCAAGTTACTCAGCCTCTTAAAACCTCGGATTCCCTGACTGTAAAATGGGACAGTAACATTTAACAAGGATGTGAAGATTAAATGAGGTGTTTATAAAGTACTTAGTATAATACCTGGAGCATACCAGATGTTCAAATAATGGTGACTAGTATACTTAGGGTGTTATAGATAGTACAAGGTGCCCTGAGTGGTTAGAGCCAGAAACATGAGAACTGGGGAAGAACATGATTTACTCTCTGGTGTCAGTCACAGTAATAGCAAAAATTCCTCATCTTTGCCTTTCTCCCCATAATATACAGAGAGCCTGAGAGACAAAGCAGTGTTGTTCCTATATCACAGGCTAAGAGACATTCCTATTTTTCCAGTTAAGATTCGTAGTTCCAGGCATGTTCTAGATTAGGAGCTATTGGGATGCACAAGCAAAAACTTATGGAAAATGCAATTGCCCAGAATCTGACTCTGGATTGTGTAGGCTGGTATCTCTTTCAGGTCTCATTCCTTCTTCTGCAAAAGGCCTGGAATACCCAAAATGTCTCAGATTTTGAGGAGGAGAATGGAGGGATGAAGAGGCTACCATGTGCTGACTCATCCTGTGGCTCTCCACAGCACTGGTGAGGAATGGGGGTGGCCTACTGGGGCCTCTTCCCTTGATGGTTCTCCCAAAGTTGGCATGCACGCATCCTGGGCTCATGGAGGCTCATTCCCTCAGGACAATTGCTGCTGGGCTGCGGCTCTGGGCTCTGTGCCAGCAGACTCTGGCATTCAACCCAGTTGAAGCCAAGTGCAAAGAACTACAGACAGGACAGGTACTGCATGTCAATGAGAGCAGGGAGGTGGAAAATGCTCCCTGCTCTGCTGGTCCACGTGTACACGGGTCCAGCCTGGCGAGAGCCTGCGGGAGTGTGAGTACCTAGGTGTACACACATGGAGTGTGAGCCTGGCATCAGAATGGCCAGGTCTGGGCAGAAGCTTTCATGCAAGGGGAAAATGGAAGAGGCACGTATGTTTGTGTGCATGTGACTGTGTTTGTGGCATTGGCGTTTGAGTGCGTGCTGTGTGTTGTGAGAATGGTGGGTGGTGTGAATGTGTGTGTGAGCTGCACACATCCAAGATGTAAATAGATGGCAGAGAGGCTGATGCCATAAGCCACAGACAAAAACTTTGCAGATAAATGCTTTCAGCAGGAATCTGTGTGTGTTGTCTATACTTGCCATTGGCATATATGTCTGGTCTAATGTTCTATGTGCTTAAAGGTGTGTCTGAGTACATGGGTGAGTGTTGTACATACCTGTGCATGAGGTTCTATGTGTGAGTGCTGGCATGTTATGTGTGCATCTGCATAAGTCTGGTTGTGCTTCTGTCCAGGGTTGGGGACAATCTCGGGATTCTTATTTTCCTATAGGCTGAGGATTCTCTCTCCCATGGTCTGTTACCATTTATCCATCCTGAGTGAAACCCTAGAGGTCCAAGTATATCACATAAGGCTTTGACACCCAACTTCATCCACTCACACCCAAGCCACCCAGGGACACCTCCCTAATGGGTCCCACTACCAGGAGGAGCCACTGACCTAAGGGCTGGACAATCCAGAAGGCAGTCTTTCGTAGACTCCTCTCATCTGTCCCTCAGTGAGCAGAGCCTATGGCTGAAACTGAACAGTCTACACTGGCTCCTCCTTCCAGATCTTCTTCACAAATGTCCCAGATTCCCACCCAGAGCCTATAGGGGCTGGTTGGAAGGCCCAGATAATTTCCTTACTACCTTGTCATCTCTTGAAAGCTGCTTGCTCAAACAGGCCCCCTCTGCTCTGGAGCTGACATTCTTTCTTTGCCCATCTCTCTCTGCCTTTGTCTAATGAGGTACAGGAGGCTGCTGAAGCTGACAATAGTATTACCCGGGATGCTAGATTCTGTCAATCTCCATTAGCAGTCCAGGGAGGGAGCAAAGCACAGGGACACCTTGGTGCTGTTATTGCAACGGGACTCTCCGCGAGAGCAAACAAAACACGCTTTCCCCTAGACACTCACCCTGGGCTAATGAGTCAACCTGGCTTCCAGCCCAGGCTGCAGCATCTACCTCACCCGTCCATGCTGTCTGAGCCATAACGTGGGAGAGAAATGCATGTCACTGCTGAGGGTGCTTGGACATCAGTTAGGCTCTCTCTCACCCTTCCCCAGAAGGGCCGCCTGAGGTTGCTTCCCCACCATAATGACTTGTGCAAAGTCCAAAGCCTTTCTATAATTTTCTGGGTGATGTTTTATAACTTCCAGTTTTATGAACTGCCCCAGCAAATGAATGGAACCAAAGGAGGGGGTCATGGGAACCTCTGATTTATAACCAGTCAGTCAGATGCACAGGTAACAGTCTGGACTTACGATTGGCACCTGAAGGCAGAATGTAGGGCAGCCTTGTGGGACTGACCCTTAATGTGTGGGATCTGATGCTATTTCCAGGTGGACAGGGTCATTATCAGGTTAATTACTTGATGGTGTTGAAAAAAAAAACATAGGGACTGGTGTCAAAATTGGACAATTTCAACCCAGTGGGAAACTCAGTTTTTTCCTCAATTGACTAAAAAAGACTACTTAAGTGGATGAAACTAGTGGATGAACCTAGAGGGTATTATGCTAAATGAAGTAAGTCAATCACAAAAAGACAATTATCATATGATTTCACTCATATGTGGACTTCAAGAAACAAAACAGAGAATCATAGGGGAAGAGAGGGAAAAAAACAAGATGAAATCAGAGGGGGAGACAAACAGTAAGGGACTCAATCATAGGAAATAAATTAGGATTTGCTGGAAGGGAGGTAGGTAAGGGATGGGTGGGGTAACTAGGTGATGGACATTGGGGAGCGTACGTGATATAATGAGCACTGGGTCTTATATAAGACTGAAGAATCACTGAACTCTACCTCTGAAACTAATAATACATTATATGTTAATTAGTTTAATTTAAATTAAGAAAATAAAAAAATAAATTAAAAAATAAGAAAGACTACTCAAAGGTTAGTCTTTTCAACAGTGATGCTAGAACAATGGGACAAACATATCCAAAAAATGAATTGCAACCTATACTTCACAAGTCATACAAAAATTAACTCAAAATTAGTTTAAAATGAATCATAGGATCATTTTACATATGGGTGGTACATAAAACATAGAACTGTAAAACTTCGAGAAGAAAGCGTGGAAGAAAATCTTTGTGACCTTGATTAAGTAAGGAGTTTTTAGATATAACACCAAAAGCATGATTCTTAAAAGAAAAAATGATAAATTAGATATATTAAAATTCAAAACTTTTTTTTAGATTTTATTTATTTATTTATTCATGATAGACAGAGAGAGAGAGGCAGGAGACACAGGCAGTGGGAGAAGCAGGCTCCATGCACCGGGAGCCTGACATGGGATTCGATCCCGGGTCTCCAGGATCGTGCCCTGGGCCAAAGGCAGGCGCCAAACCGCTGAGCCACCCAGGGATCCCCTAAAATTCAAAACTTTTGAATCACCATTAAGAGAATAGAAATACAAGCCACAGATGGGGAGAAAATATTTGCAAATCACATTTTTGACAAAGGACTTATATCCACACTATATAAGAAAAGCCTCAAAACTCAATAATAAGAAAGCAAACTTCCAGTAAGAAAATTGGCAAAAAAAAAATTAGAATAGGCAGTTCTCCAAAGAAGATACAGAGAATGGTAAAGAGCATGTGAAAAGAGGTCAACATCAGTAATCATTAGAGAATTGTCATATTAAAGCCACAGTGAATACCACTATGAACCTATTAGAATGACTAACTTTTTTTTTTTTTTTTAAAAACTCAAACAAAACCAAGTCCTGGGAAGATTGTAGAACAAGAGAAGCTCCTCCACTCTTCCAGTGAGACTACTGATGGAATGGCTACTTTGGAAAACAGTTTGGCGGCTCCATGTAAAGTTAAACATACATCTACCACATGACCCAATAGTCCCACTTTTCTTTGCTTAAGAAAAACAGAAACTCATGATCACACAAAACCTTTTCATGAGTGTTTCTAGCAGCTTTATCCAAAACCACCAAAAGCTGGAACAACCCACATGTTCTTTAACAAGCTAATGGATAAGCCAAGTGTGATGCCTCCTCAGAGTGGAATACTCCTCAGCTGTAGGCGGGAACACACTACTGATTGAGCACAAGGTGGACGAGTCTTCAGTACATCTTCCTAAGTGAAGGAAGTCAGATCTAGATGGCTAGAACTGTATGATTCCACTTATAAGACATTCTGGAAAAGGCTCATGAGACTCCTGGTTGCCAGGGTTAGAGATGAGGAGAGAAGCTATTTACAAAGGAGCGGGAGAAGGGAATGTTTGGAGTAATGGAATTGTTCTGTTTTATGTCCGTAGTGATGGATCTATGACTGCATTCGTCAAGACCTGTTACCTCATATACCCCCAAGAGTGAATTTCACTGCATGCAACTATTTTAAAATAACCAGAATGTTGGGGGAGCCTACAAAGGAATAGAAACCAACAGATATACCAAGCTACATTATAAATGAATCATGTTACCCACCCTGAAGGGGAAGGAAAGAAGAGAACCAAGAAATTTTGGAAAACAGTTTTGTCTGGACACTCTAAGGCTAAAGACAAAAAGAACTGTCTGCAGTTTCTGGAGTCTAGTTAGTAAATTTGCTTCTCACAGGGGTAGGGGTTAGCAGTTCTGAAACTATGTCATATGTGTGCATACTAGGGCTTAACAGACAACGAAATATAGTCGATTCTCCTTATTCAAAGTAGTTACGGTCTGTGAATCTCTGCAAACACTGAATTAGCAAATACTGAACCATTGCTCCTAAGAGAAATACAGGGTAAAGTTCCTGTGAGCCCCTGTCACAATGTTTTCCTCAATCAATGGACCCAGAACCACGTTTACATGTGTTTCTGGGTAGACACCTAATTTCGTACATATTATTGATTCGTTAACGTTGAACTCACAGCCAACGAGAACTCATGCCTGAATGAGGCTTATCTAAATACCTATTTTCTCCATAAGACACATCACAGCTTTCTCGAGGTTAGAAACACCAGACAGGACTTCAGCACTACACTTGGGGCCATTTTATACAGTGAAATAACCACCAAAAAGCACAAAGGTATGGAAAATGTGGCACTAAATAGACCCTGAAACAGGCACTTATTGACAGCCTGAGAGCAGAGACAATAAGGCAGGGGGCTCCTCCTTTGGCCTCATCCAGGAACAGCCCCGCCTTGGGCAACTCAGATTTTTCACCATTCTGCATATTTCTGTGAATGACTGTCCAAGCACCCAGAATTTAGTTTTGTTTTTTTTTTTTAAGATTTTATTTATTCATCCATGAGAGACACACAGAGAAAGGCAGAGGCAGAGACAGAGGCAGAGGGAGAAGAAGGCTCCCTGCAGGGAGCCCAATGGGGGACTCAATCCGGGCACCGCGGGCAGACAGGCAGACGCCCAACAGCTGAGCCATCCGGGCGTCCCTGAATTTAGTATTTGATACTCAATACCAAATACTAAATTCGATACCAAATACTATGTTGATTTTAGTATTAGGAGTAAGTTTTAGTGAATAAACAAATTTGCAAATACAGAATCCCCAGACAACAAGGATCAATTCTATATTGTAGATAATAAAAGCCAGATAAGAGAACAAGGTATCAAACCAACAGTCTCCTGAGGTCAGTGCTGTTTCCTGAGTGCCCTAGACTTCCTGGAGGTGGCTGGAAAGGCCTTTGGAGCCCAAGCATCAACCCCTCCTCTTACAGGGGAGCAAACTGAGGCCGGGGGAGGGGAAGGGACTCCTCCAGGTAACAATTAGCTCTGTCCTGTCTCTATTTCCCCTGCAGTGACACTGGGTCACTGCAGAGGCATCCGCTCACATCTCCAGGACCTGAGGCCTTGAAAGTTTTGCAAGACTGGGGGTGGAGAGGGCAGGATGCTTGAAACCTAGGCCTCAGCTTACCCAGTTTACCTCTCTGACTGCACTCACCTGCCGGAAAGCCCCTCTACACCGCCCTGCCTCAGGGCTCATTCTCAGACTTCTCCTTACCACCCACACGCGCACTCCCAGGATCTCCTCTGTTCTCCTGATGGTAAATGCGGTCTACGTGTAGCGCCAGCCCAGACCTCTTCTGAACTCCAGCTCCCAGTTTACAACTCTATTCTTGACATCTCCACCTGGATAGCTAACAGGCGTCTCAAACCTAACATCTCCAAAACAGAACTTTTCTCCTTATCTTGACTTTCATCCGCATTCTTTCCCATCTCGTCCAAGGTAAGTTCCAACGGCCCAGGCTAAAACCAGGGCCACCATCCCTGAATCCGTCTTTGTCTCATGTTCTACATCTAATCCAGCAACCGCTCTGTGGGCTCTGAGACACTTCCTCCCACGTACATTGCTACCACCGAGACCCTCTGACTGTCGCGTCTGCCTTCTGAGCTGGGTTTCCTGCTTCTGGCTTTGCGCTGCCCAATCTGCCAAACAGCAGTGAAATTGTCCTTATGAAAAATTGGGCCATGTCACTGCTCTTCCCAAGCCCTTCAATGGCCTCCCTCTCACTCAGAGTAAAACTCAGGACCTGTAGAGGATGCCAAAGGCGACCGTGAGCTCTGATCTCTCCCCTCACCCTCCTCTTGCTCCCCCCGCTCTAGCCACAGGGCTCCTCGCTGTTCCTGAAGGCCCAGACATGTTCCAGCAGAGCCTGTGCCGGAAACCCTTCTCTTCGCCTGGGAAATTTTTCCCCGGAGAACAGGTTTTTGGGTCTTGAACACCTCCCCCATATTGAACACCTCCCCCACCCTGGGTCCGGACAGATGGAAGATCGGAAATCTTTACCTGCGGGCAGGGGGAGGCCTGGAGTCCATTCGTTTCCTGGTCTAGTCCCTCCTGGGCCGCCACCTGCTAGCCATCCTGCATTCTGCTCATTCTTTTTCCACTTCAAGGTTGCATTTCCATCCTCTCTCCCCACTTTTGGAAAGTGTCCCTAATCACCGGAGAATCTAATTACCACTCCTTCTAAGAGAGCTCTCAGTCTCTGTTATGCAAATGTGGCTGTAATTGTGTCAGGCAGGTTTTGTTGCCCTTTTATCTTTCCCATCCGCCCCCCACCACTGTGTCTCTCTGCGGTCCCCTCTCACTTCAGACTGAAGTTTGCAGTTCCCTTTTTTTTTTTCTATGAAAGCCCTTGAGGTCCCCAGCTCCCCGAACCACGGAAGTCACCTTGATTACCCACTCCAGATCCTACAAGCCACAATAGGCCGGCCTCGGGGCAAACAGAAGGAAAATAAACAGCATTTAGTGGAATTTATTTTATTTCTTTGGAGATGCAAATCAGAAGGTTCCAGATGAGCTCTGGGAACGCCAGTGTGGGGCGGGAGGAAGTTGGTTCTGGGAATGGGAGCAGAAACAGCAGGAGAACAGGCCCCTCTGCAGCCTGAGGGGGTGTGCAGGTGTGATGATGCGTGGCGGCAGGGGTGGGGGGAGTGGGAAGCTGTGCCAAACTCCAAACCCTAAACCCCAAACAGTCGCATTTGTTATCTTATCTCTGAGCAGGGGTTGTTGGGAAACTCCTGTCACTGTTACAGGCAGCCTTGGCCAAGGCGTCTGTGCTTCCAGGGTCCGTAGGAGGGGGCCAGCTCACTGCACTGGGGATGATCCAGGATCTTCAAATGCCATGTCCTGTTGGCCCTCAGTGTCTTCCCCAAAGTGGGCAGAGCAGGAGGCAGAGAGGTTCTGTTTGAGCTTTCATTTTCTCATTCATTGACTCATTCAACAAACAAGTTGAGTGCCTGCTGTGTGCCAGGCAATATTCTAGGTACAGTGATTAGAACAGTGAACACATTAGACATGTGCTTTTGATCTAATGAGGACATAGACAGGACACAGACGGATATATCAGATCAGGTGGTGAGGAGCATTGAAAAGAAAACCCAGGATGAAGGGACTACAGAGCGGTAGGGAAGATGCAGTTTGGAGAATGTAGCCAGGGAAGGGTTCCGGTACAGGGACATTTGGGCACAGCTCTGCCAAACATGAGCTGGCTGTCCAGGCCTGACTCTACCCAGCCACCTGGCTCTTCTCCCGTTTGTCCAAAGGGCTGAAAGTGTTTAAACGGGAGTCTTGGGATCTCCCCTAAACCCTGTGCACAACCGACCTCTCAGAAGCCCAGCAACACACCTGTGAGATGAGATCTGGAGGGCTGGTTGGTGATTACATGAGACACCACGTACAAGCACATGGAGGTTAAATGTCCGGGCCGTGGGGCGCTGGGGTGACTCAGCGGTTGAGCATCTGCCTGCGGCTCAGGGCGTGATCCCGGGGTCCTGGGACCAAGTCCCACATTGGGTTCCCTGCAGGGAGTCTGCCTCTTCCTCTGCCTGTGTCTCTGCCCCCCACCCTCCGTGTCTCTCACGAATAAACAAACAAGCAAACATGAGGGTAGTATGCTCATTTGAAAGATTCTTCCAGTGTGGCCCTTCCAGCCACTATATTGCTTCCAGTAGGACACAGGTTGACTCCCTGCAAAAGGAGGTAGCTTTGTTGTAGTTGAGAAGACGTTTGCTCTGAGAGGGAGGGACTTGGCAGCCACAGGCAGCTGGCCTGAAGGCTGCAGGGGCTGTGGGAGCAAAGCTGGAGGAGGTAAAGACCTACGGGGTGTTAGGGACCACGGTCTTAGATCCAGCTCTCACCCTTTCCCTCCCAATTCCCACCTTCTCCCCTGAAGAGAGCATGCATCATGGGGTCACCTTGAAAGCACATTTGTGCACGTATAAAACCCATTTGCAAATGTGAATCCCTTATCAGTAGTAACAGGTAATTTGGGTTATAGACCTCTGACTGCCTGGGTTAGGAGCTCCTTGATGACAAGGACCAGATTTTTATTATGTCTATTATCGCTTCTAATTCCTGGCATTTGGCACATGGTGGGAGATCAGGGAAGGTTTCTTGAATAACCAACCATTTCTGGCCGTCCCTTCCTCCCTGGTGCTGTGGCATGGGCCAAAGGCAAGAGACTTTTTGAAACCAGGAATCTTAACTACGGTCTACAACCCGCATGACTCAGCAAAGGATTAAGGGATTTGGGGGACGTAATCCTCCATACGTGACTCCCGGGCAACGTGAGGAGGGTTGGAACCGAAGCCTCCCGTTTCCAAGAAGAGGGTGAAGGACGCAGGGCTTGTCTGAAAGGAACACATTCATCTCATCTCACGTCTCATCTGGACCCCAACATTAGCAACTAATTGCTGTGATTAGAGAAGAATGCGTCAACAATTGCTCCTCTTTCACAGGGCCATGTGTGTGTGTGTTTTCTTTTAAGTTGTGGTTATGGAAGGAGTTCTGCAAGTCAAGTATTAGCTGAAGCTAAGAGTTTGTGTTCAGCTGGTTGCCATGGTAACAGATCGGCTTCCTTCGCTTTGCTCTCTCCCCCTCCTCTGTTATGGAGAGACTCCTTTTCTCACCAAGAGGGCCAGGATTATCGAGAGGGGGGGAGAGAGACAGACAGACAGAGAGACAGAGAGACGGGACCATTGTCATACACCAGCCTCCACTGCTCCCAGACACCACAGCCAACGAGGTGTTGCTGTGAACGCCTGTGGGCCTGTCTGCCCGCAGCCAGACTCAGGCTGCTAGATGGATGGATGGGCTCCCTGCTCCAAGGTCACCCCCCCACCCCACCATCCCTGTTCAGCCCCCGCCCCACCCTGACAGCCAGGCGGTGCTGTAGGCACAGCTGTGCCCAGGGACTTAATTACACACTTGGGATTCTGTTCGCTCCAAGACCAGGTATTAGTTTTTAAAATAGAAGGGGTAGAAAATAAATAAATAAAATAAAATAAAATAGAAGGGGTAGCAAGGGATTGAAAGGAAGACAGGAGCTGGGGAGAGGCAAAGACCTCTAGGAAGAATGACAGACAGAGCTGGAAAAAGAGCACAATAGACTTTTGCCCCTTTTTCTATTTTGAGCAAATGACAGTCCCCAGAGGTCACACAGGTGGAGTAACAGAAGACGGGTCAGGCTCAGAACCAATGTAGCCTTAACCCAAACATTTGCCAGTGTGCAGGTTACCCCTTGATGGCACAAGGTGTAGGAACCCAAACCACCCTTCACACCCCTGCCCCATCCCCCACACTATATATATAAAGGGCCCCCCTCTTCTCTTAATATTTTCCAATATAGTTACCTTCTTAGAGCAAGGAGACAGATCCAAAGAATCATAGACTTGAGATTCTGTTTAGATTAGATGACTGTGCTCCAGACACTGCTCTCATGATATCACCTGTATTAATTAACACGTTTCACCCCTACAGAAAGCCTTTGATGACGATGTGCTTTGACGGATGAAGGGAAAAAGATTTGGTCTATATATGCAATGGAATATTAGCCATCAGAAAGGACAAATACCCACCACTTACATCGACGTGGATGGAACTGGAGAGTATTATGCTGAGTGAAAGTCAATCGGAGAAAGACAATTATCATATGGTTTCACTCATATGTAGAATATAAGAAATAGTGAAAGGGACCATAGGGAAGGAAGGGAAACTGAGTAGGAAAATTAGAGAGGAAGACAAACCATGACAGACTCCTAACTCTGGGAAACGAACAAAGGGTTGCAGAAGGGGAGGTGGGCAGGGGGTTGGGGTGACTAGGTGACAGGCACTGAGGAGGGCATATGATGAGGTGAGCACTGGGTGCTATACTATATGCTGGCAAATTAAATTCAAATAAAATTTAAAAAAAAGAAAGCCTTTGATGTAGATGCTGTTAAAAGCCCACCAGAAAGGGGAATAGAGGCACAAAATGGTTAAGGAAATTGTCCAAGGTCACTCAGCAAGCAAGTGGCAGAGCCAAGATTTGAACTCAAGGGTTTATGTCTGTAACCTCCACCCTAACATGGCTCGAGAGAACTCTTAGAGAGCATCTTCTTCAACTGCCTCCCTTCACCCCGAGTAGGGAAGTGACTTGCCCAAGGTCATCCAGCTTGTGAGCACAGGTGCCAGGGCAAGGTCCCAGATAAGGAAGCCAGAGCCAATCCTCTCCTCTAAAAGAGGTCAACTGGGATAAAGTACTTCCCTCCCCTCTCCCAAGGTTCATAGTCATTGCTGCCTTGCAGGTGCCCCTCCCCCAGATGCCCCTGCCAGCCCTGCCTCAGGCTCACCTCCTGGGTGAAGGGGAGGAGGCTCTGCCCAGGCGTCCTGCAGAGAGTGACAGCACCGCCCACCACCCTGTCATCTCTGCCCAGCTCATCCCTGTCAGCCATCTCCTAGCTCCCAGCTGTCTGTCAGCAGCTGCTCAGGGATATATATAACCAGCCGTTGGCAGAGGCACCCTGGCAGAGAGGGGCGGAGGCGGAGGAGGAGACAGCGGGGTGGTGACGGGCAGGGAAGAAACTCAGGGGTATCCTCCAGGCTCAGGGCTTGGGGCTCAGATACTCTGAGCTGCTGCTCAGGGGTGCTTGGTGAGGCCCAAAAGAAGAAGAGGAATTTGGGTCTTGCGGACAGCCACAGAGCAGAGGGCTGGAGCAGGCCCGCTCAGTCATGCGCCCGAGGCCTTCCATCGACAGGGTGCCCCACTCTTCCCTTTATCACTCAATTCTTGAGGCAGTACAGGGGGCTCCTCTCCTCCCCACCCCCCTATTTATGAGGTATAAAGATGCTAATTCTGTAAAGAGAAGAGAGGTCCCCCGAGGCCTGACAAAAGCAGAGGCAGCAGGCAGAAGAAGAGGTTTTGTCAAAACCAGGAGGACGAGAGAGTGATTTAAGAATCCGCAAACGTTTATCAGGCCTCGACCACATGTTGGGGGCTTGCCCACACATCACCCCATTCCCTCGTCTCTGCAATCCCAGGGGTGGGCATTATCTCTGTTTCAGGTAAGGACTCGGAGGGGGTGATAAGGAGAAGCAAGCCTAGGCAGGCCTGGAAGGAACTTTCTGGAGCATCAGGTTCCGTCTCTCCGCATTCTACTGGGGAGACATAAAGAAGTGGGTGACGAGCCCAAAGACACACAGCAGGCAGCAGCAGGGCAGGCTGGAAGCGGCTGACGCACCCCGCAGCCCCGCGCTCTTCCCCTCAGGCTGTGTGGCTGACAGCTGCCGGCTGACAGGGCAGGTCACCCGAGGGAAGGCAGGTGAAGGGCCCCTGCTGAGGCGACGACGCTTGGGGAAGGGGCTCCTTGGAAACATCTGATGGGACTGTGCTATGCCTCCACAATGACTGCCTTCCTAGTATCTCTTGGTATAGAGCAATGGTTCTCGCACTTCCATGAGCACAGAATCGCATGCAGGGGGTGTTCAAATAGAACACTGAGCCCCTCCCTGGAGTTTCTGAATCAGTAGGTATTGTGTTTATATAAATATATTTTAAAGATTTTCTTTGTTTATTCATGAGAGAGAGAGAGAGAGAGAGAGAGGCAGAGACACAGGCAGAGGGAGAAGCAGGCTCCATGCAGGGAGCCCGACGTGGGACTTGATCCTGGGACTCCAGGATCAGGCCCTGATGATGATGTTTTGACATCTTTAAAATCTTTCTGGGGACACCTGGTTGGCTTAGTTGGTTAAGCGACCAACTCTTGATTTTGGCTCAGGTCATGATGATCTCAGGGTGGTGAGATTGAGCCGCACGTCTGTCCTCTGTGCTCAGCGTGGAGTCTGCTTGTCGCTCTCCCTCTGCTCCTCCCCCCGGCTTATGTGTGCACACTCTCTCTCTCAACTAAATAAAGTCTTTAAAAACAAACAAAAAACCTTTCTGTTTGGGGAGAGAGACTGCCCCTTCTAGAACTAACCAATTCTTAGAGATAGGGAAGCCTTCGGGAGGAGCACGCCTTTGATATGCAAGCTAACCCTGAGCCACACCTCCTCTACCTGGCCCTATATACCCTGGGAGGCAATACTCCTCTGCCTTAACCATCCCAGGACTAGGTACCTGGCAATTGGGGATCACTCCTACCACTTAAAGCCCACCAAAATTATTTGAACTAGGCAATCATAACCTGTTTGCTCTGCCTTGCCTTGCCTTCCCCTCAGAAACCCCAATAAAGGCTGTGGACTAGGCTCCTCCCTCTTTGTTCCTGCTCCTCCCACCTCCAGACAGCACTGCTATGGCCCCACATGGCCTCGTATGGTGTGCTTCCTGTTTCTGGAATCTGTAAGTATAATAAACTTTGTTTTCCTTAGCCCCTCTTGCATCTCTTCTTGTGGCTGCATCCTACCACCACGTAAAAGAACATGGTATAGTATAGCTGTGGGGTAAGGCCCAAGATTTGAATTTCTTTTTTTTTTTTAATTTTAAAAAAAAATTTATTTGAGAGAGAATGAGAGTGAGAGAGCACAAGAAGGGGAAGTCACAGAGAGGGTGGCAGACAGAGAAGCAAGTTCCTCACTGAGCAGGGAGCCTGAAGATATAGGGCTCGATCCCAGGACCCTGGGATCATGACCTGAGCCAAAGGCAACCACTTAATCTACTGAGCCAGCCAGGTGCCCCATGAGAATCTGAATCCAGGTGATGCTTATGCTGCTAATCCGGCAGCATAAGTGGGAGCCCCACTTTGAGGACCACTGGTAAAGTTGGCTTCAAAGTAGCCAGAGAAGGAAGGAACACATTTTCGTAGGGCCTGAGATGCCTCTTGAAAGGAGGAGGGCCATGACATTGATCTCTTATTTACTCAGAACCAGTAAATCCTGACGGACTAAGATGGTGACCTTGAACATCCATGGTGGGTGGGAATGGACACCAAGGGTCCCCGAGGGAAAGGAGAAATTAGACCGGGCTCTGCATTGTGGTCCTGGGACTGGCTGCATCAGCATTGTGTAGGGACTGGTTAGAAGTGCATGTTGTTAGGCCCCACCCCAAACCTGCTCCATCAGAATCTCTAAAGGCGTGACCCCCAAATCTATGCTCAAACAAGCTCTCCAGGTGATTGTAACACACAGTAAAATTTGGGACACACTGATCTAGACTAGCTGGCCTTCATACTAGAGTCTAGAGTATCTTGGTGCCAGTGGCTGGTTCTGACAGAGCATGGCTATGGCTGGGAACTCTCCTGGACCTGGCTACTTAGCTGGCGATCTTTGGGGACAATGGCTGAGCTGGTGAGTAGACATTCACCTGCAGTGTGTCAGGGTTCTGAGACTGGGTGGGTCTGTGCAGGGATCTGATCAGCAACGGAAAGCCCAGGGGACCGTGTGAACCCAATGTTGGCCATAGTTTCGTTAGCAGGGACAGAAGCATGGGATGGTTGGGCCCTCCAATGATCTACTCCCAGGTCTCTTCCTACTGCACAAGCACTTTTCTTTCTTTCTTTTTTTTTTTTTTTAAGATTTTATTTATTTAATTCATGAGAGACAGAGAGAGAGGCAGAGACACAGGCAGAGGGAGAAGCAGGCTCCATGCAGGGAGCCCAATGTGGGACTCGATCGCAGGACTTCAGGATCAGGCCTTGTGCTGAAGGCGGCACTAAATCACTGAGTCACCCGGGCTGCCCCACAAGCACTTTTCTAACAAGTACAAGGGACAAGAGTTGGGGACGAAGACAGGAACGTCCGAAAAAGGGATCCCGGGCTCCTCACTAAATCTGGCAGGTGGGTGCTGAAAGGATGAACTCAAGTATCAAAAACATCTGTGACCTGATTTGTACCCTGAACTGGTAAAGCACATCACACGGGTTATCTCTCGATAATTTCATATTTTATGTATGCTGCTGATAGAGAGGGTTGGTTCCTGGGACTTGTGACGATGAGTTCTGCCTAATGGTAACTTGAGGACAAGGGTGAAGGAAGGTGGTCACTGGCAGCGTGGCATGTGACCCAGTGTCCACCCTGCCCTGTCCTGAAGGCTGGCAGATGCCAGCAGCTGAAGAGGCTTCCCCAAAGGCCTGCTGCTGGGGAGGGTCCAGGAGAGGTGCGACAGGGATGACGCCCTGAGTACCAGGGCAAGTCCGGCCTCACTCTCTTGGCCACACCTTGCACCCACCTGCAGCTCCCGAGCCCGAAGGCTGGTTCCCCCCTCGTGTCTCTGCCAAGGCTGCTACCTCAGTCTGCGACACCATTCTTTACCAGCCCAGATGACCAACGCCCATGCCAGACCTGTCCTCACGTGGCGTGGCTGTTTCTCCTGGTGTCCCCTGATGGACCCCCTGCGCACATGTCAGAGACCACACAAGTTCCTCAAAATCCCCAAAGACAAAGGTCACCCTGCCTTTCTCTCTCTTTAGACTCAGCACTTTGGTGAACAACAGAGGTGCTACCCAGGTAGTGGTTGCACTCAGATGCACTTTTCGTAGTTATCTGAATAAGGAATGTAGCCCTGGATGACAAGCCCTAAATGCTTGATATTTTACCAATTTAATGGCCAGGGTGCTCATCTGCTTAAGAAACATGCCTGCTCTGAGGAGCTCCCAATTTGATGGGGGAAGCCCAGCTCCTGCCCCCAGGGAACTCTAATTTGGTAGAGGTGACACATCCCTTGCCCTCAAGAAGTTCCCAGAATGATGGATAAATATGTTAGTCATGACTGCTTCCAGCCATTTACTGATCCCTTTGCATGTGATGGGAGAGGTGCCCCTGGAAGCCCAAAGCTAAAGTGCCCCACACTTCACAGTCCAGAGGAGGAGTCCGTATCCTGATATCGGATCTCAGAGAAGGGCCTGGCCAAGTGCCCCCCATCTTGGGCCGATCAAGCAGACTGAAGGAGGGGCAGGCTGGCTGGCTGGACGGGTCTATACAGAATGGGTTTGCCATAGGAAAGAGTTCTGGTATGGGGGTGCGGGAAGGGGGGCAAGTTGTGCTGGACGCACAAAGATACTGCCCCAGGCTGCCAAGGAGGCTGGACCCATCCAGCCTAGAACGTAGCTGTGGACACATAAGTCAGAAGCAAGTGCAGATCAATACCCCACAGAGCACTTAAATGCTGGGAGGGATCCTGACACTTGAGGTCAGGTGGAGTTAAACAGGGAACACATATAAGGGTGGTGAATCTTGCCTGGGAGTTGGAAATCAGAGGTCTTGGGGGCACAGAGGAGCCTGAGCGCTCCTTTCAGATGCCTGGGGGTAGGGATGGGGTACATTGCAGGGGTACCCGGAGACCTAAGGCTCTGTATCATTCCCACAGACCTGGCCCAGGTCCTCCGCCCCTCTCCTCCCTGTCACAACAGGACGTCACCCCCATCAGTGGTTGGGACCAGCTCTCAGGAACCTACAATCTTAGAACAACTGAGGAAGAAAGGGGCACGGCCTTACTCCTTCCAGAGACAGAGACAGGGACAGGGGACAGAGATTTAAGTCCCCTGGAAATTAGGAATAATGGTGGGGGGAAGGGAAATTGAGAGAGACGGAGAGACAGAGACAGAGAGAGTTTTTAGCCTGTGAAAGGACCAGAGTATGGAGTGGAGAGAGAGCAGGGGCAGCCCTCACTGTTGTCATGGTGACACAGACAAATCCAACTATGCCCGTAAGCACCACTGTGTATGAGTCTTTTTCTAAGCCAAAGCCCCAGGACGAAAGGAAGGGGGACAACAGAGCCCAGGGTATGGGGATCACCCCCAAAGAGCCTGCATCCAGCGTGGCTAGGCCCTGCACAGGGACCCAGGGCTCCCCCCACTCAGGGGCAGGAACGCGGGGCTCCTTTCAGAGGTTACGCTCCCCTTGGAGCAGACACAGGAAAGCCCCAGTGCAAAGCGCCTTCATCGAATAGAAATGGACCTAATGATTATGCACACGGTTTACACACCGGACCGACGGTGGGGGAGGGGAGGGGAGGGGCGGTGGGGGGCAGGGGAGAGGTTTCGGGGCAGGAGAGCACAGAAGGTGGCCCAAATCTGCTCGAGTTTACCCTACAAAGCCACAGGGGCTCAGGGCCAGGCCCGGGTCCCTGGTGAGGCCGGCCCTGCCGCATTCTCCCTGGGATGGGGTGCTGGGCTCCAGGTGATGAATCCCAGGATCCCAGGAGGGTGGATCCCTCCAGGTGGCTGGGGGAGGGGCGGCTTGGGCGCCCAGGCCTTCCCTTCCCACCGACCACCAGGGAAGCTGCGTTTCCACCCCCCACACACCCTGGCTCCCTCCCTTCCTATTCCCTGGATTCTCTATCCTCTGCGACTTCCTTTGCAGCTCTTCCCTTCTTTCCTGCCTGCCCTGCCCCTCTGCCCGCCCACCGAGCTTTTCTCCCCTCTTCCTCTTCCTTTCTCTGCTCCGTCTGCCTCTGGTTCCCCAGGTCCTCTCCCCCCACCCCACCCCCACCTGCCTTCTCTATTTAAATCGATAGGGAAGCCAGAGGAGTAGGTGGAAAAATACGGCACTGGGGACAGCAGGGAGGAAGGCTTTAGCGGTAGGCTCTTTGCTTCCTGCCACAGTAGAACCAGAGCAGAGATCCTGAGAAGCATTACCACAGGGATGAGGGTCACCCACGCACCCCTGGCCCTCACAGCCTGCACCCCAACCCAGCCTTGTCCTTCCCTGATGGCAGGACAGGTAAGGAGAGGGGGCCCAGCCCAGCCCCCACTTGTGTGTCCTGCTCATTGTGACTCTAGATCCATGGGGACGCTGGAGCTTTCCTATGCGTGGTTCACCTTGGGCCCAGCCCCACAGAAATCCTCCGTGTTCTGTATTTGTTGAAGCCACCCCAAAGCCCCCATGAGCAGAGTCATATACTGATGTGCCAAGGAAGCAGGGAGGAGGCCTGGGTCCCTGCTCTGGGGCTCCTAGTGATGCTGGAATACCTGTGCCAGGCCTGTGTGCTGGATGGTCCAAGACTTAGGGCTGGGAGGCAGGACGTGGGTTGGCCTGAATGGCTGCTATAGACACGTTGGTTGGGAAGACTTTCTCCAGAACCGAAACTGAAGTTCAGTAATAATAATAAGAAGAAAGATTCCCATCTTGCTAAACTAGAAATGCTCTTTAGTTGTAAACCCACCCAGTGAGATCGGAGCTGTTACTAATGGCCCATAAGCACATTTCCTGAGACTCGCAGACCCTTACTTATCTTCAGAATGCAACTCCCGACCCAGGAGCTCCTCCCCACCTAGGGATAGCCACATTAGGCACAGGGTAGCCAGAGTGTCCTAGGATATCCCCCGAACCCCTCTCCAAAGAACTTTTGTCCCCCGAGATCCCCCAAATGGATCCAGATTTATATCCAGCATCATTCAGGCTCCTGGATATAAAGCTTCTGTCTCCTGGATCCTAGAATGTGGGCTGTGGATGGGGAGGAGTGGGACTGTTGCCCCAAGAGCCTTTACCCCTAGTCCAGGGCCCCATGCTTGGGGAAATATGGATTCTGGATCCCCCAAGTGCCTGGGATTGGAGTGTCAATGATCAATCAGCAGCACGTAGAACTGCACGTGTGTGTGTGTGTGTATGTGTATGTGTGTTTGTGAAATGACAGGATCACACACACCATGCAAAGAGAGAAGAGACAGGACCCAACCAGCAAGCACAGGTGCTGCGTGCACAGACTCAGTAGGGCCTATGGAGTCCTCTGCTTCTCCTGGTACTCACCAGTTTATACCTACTGATCACAGCGGTTGTGACATTTTAGAGCACTTCAACTTTTCAGAGCTCTTTCTCGTCTATTATCTCCCTTGATCCTCATAGCAGTTTCACAAGGATCACTTTCCTAACTCCCAAGATAAAAAGCTCTGAACGCAGAGAGGCTAAGTGACTTGCCTAAGATCACACAGCTTATTAGATTTGACATTTGGGGGCACCTGGGTGGCTCAGTCGGTTAACGGGCTGCCTGCAGCATTAGTCATGATCCCAGAGCTCGGGGATGGAGCCCTGCGTGGGGCTCCCTGCTCGGCGGGGAGCCTGTTTCTCCTTCTCCCTCTGCCACTCTGCCTACTTGTGCTCTCTCTCTCTCTCTCTGTCAAGTAAATAAATAAAACCTACAAAATAAAAATAAAAACTGACATTTGATGTTTCCAGTGGGTCGGAAATGTCTTCCTCTTCAAAAAGAGATGGCACATTGCTTTGTGGCTCATTGGTCTAACATACACCAGGTCTAACATTGGTCTAATACGCCCCAGAGAACTTGCCCCGTAAGACCTTCTGGGCTTGGGCCAGGGTGGGACGCATGGGCAGCTGCCCTACAAGATGAGACAATAAGTGAAAGACTAAAATACCTGAAAAAAGGCAGCCCCAACAAGACCTGTGACCTGCACCTCAATGTCCATTTATTTGCACACACTCACATCACCTAGGTGTCCTCTCCCTGGGTGTTCTGGATGTCCTCTCCCTGCCTATTGGCATCCTTGTGGCCAGGCCTGCTCCCAGAGCAGAATCTTCAATCTGGAAGGGAGGAGAAGCCCTCCTTCCTGCTCTCCAAGCTCTGCTCACGTGGGCAGGATACACACACACAATGACTTGACATGGGTAAAGCAAACAAACAAATGCAGAAGACTCAGCCAGCTGCAGGAGCCTCACACAGCCACCCAGGGGGTGGATGGAATGAGGAGAGAAGCATCCCCCAGGGAGTGCTGGGTCCAAACAGCTGTGTTTTATGTTCAGGAACTGACTCTTAGGCTGAGCTCTGGTTGATATGTAAGTCCTGAGGCCCCTCCACAAATGGTCTGCAGTGAGCACTGCCCGGATGGGGCGGTGGGGGGGGGACGCTGAGACCCCCACAGGCTCCGACCCAGGTCCTGAGGCTCCTTTTGGGTCTGGAGCAGGAAGGTGAAGTGGCAAGAAGCCAGACACTGTCCCCTGCAAGGGATAGACAGAAGGTGCTTCTGCAGAGGGCTGGCCTGCCACTTCCTGGGGCCAGAGAAGGCAGAAAGCCAGGCCTGTCCTGGCCCAACCAGAGCTGCACCGGCACCCCTCCTCCATCTGGGGGGTGCTCCATGACAATAACTGGCCTTCTGAACAAGCTGGGAGGGAGAAGCCACTGCACAAAGGAAGAGACCTATAGGACATGATCATCAGGTCACACTCAACGGACTGCCTGGCCTTCTTGCCTGCTTGCAGCTCTTCCTCCCCACTGGCCTCATTTGAGATCTTCTGGTGTTTGATTTAAATCAAGCTTTATAAAAAAACTCCCTACCTTGTATCCCCTGGTTTATGTTCCCCAGGCTCCAGTTTCCTGCTTGTAATTTGGACCGCACGGAAAAGATATAAACATCTCTCTGTTTGAAGAGCCCCCTGAGAACCAACAGTGGCGTCCTGGCCACTCCGAGCTCAGGGAAAGCGCTGGAGGTCAAGATGCCATCCCTGCTGGCCCTGCTTGCCCCCGGGCCCGGGGGTGCTGGCAGCAGATGGGGTGCCGCAGGCTGGGGGAGCGCGGGGAGATGCGGAGGAGGGCTCTTCTGCTGCCTGCACCACCGCTGTTCCTGCAGTTTACAGCCCGGCACCTAATTTATAAGCTGTTTTTACTGCTGTTGTCAAACAGCCACAAACCAAAGAAATAAAGTAGCCAGAGGAACAATGTCTCCCCTGTGCCTGGCCCTTCCCAGACTATCTGCTGTGTCAGGGCCCCTGTCTAACAGGCTGAAGAGCCAACGTCTTCTGTGACAGACCCTCCAAAGTGACTCCCTTGGGGCCAGAATAGGGCGGGAGATGCACTGAGGAGGTTGGTGGGGAAACCAAAGCTGGGTCTCCCCCTCCATGGGAACACCTCAGTGGAGAGCTAGCTCCCCAGCCCCACACCCACCCTCTCGGAGAAACAAGGACATGCCCTAGTCTTCCTGCCTCCCGGCTGAGCATACTTGGAACCTGCTCTCTAGCCCTTTATGTGGCTACCTGGCCAGCTTCTCCATGGTGCCAAGAGGACCAGGGCCAAGGGTGATGTTTGGCGGAAAAAAAGGCGGTGGTAATGTCATTACCCCAAGGCTCCATGCTATCCCCAGGACACAGCCCAGCCATCTCTCTACCTGCTCACAGCCCTCATGGCCATAACAGATGGCCTCCAGGCTAGCACTTGATTATACGGTGCTGTTCCCTCGTGGGGAATAGCGTCTTCTATAAAATGATACCCTAGACAGCTTTGTGGCCCCCCTCTTGTCACTTCTGGCCATGGCCTGTGGCAAGCAGGGGATGGATGGATACATATATGAGGGATGAAACAGCATCATTCTGGGAGAGAAAGGAGGCAAGAACATATGAAGGAGGTGGCTGAGTGGTCAATGTAAGGGATCCCCAGGGAAGAGTTGGTAGCCACTCTGGACCCTCCCACTGGACTCTATTTCTGACAGCCACTCCTCTCTGGTGGGCCTCAAACACATCAAGTGTTTGGTTAGATGTTGAGGTCCTCAAATGGCCTCTTCTGCAGTGAGAAATGTCAAGGCATGGCCTCTCATTAATCACACACAGGAGCACAGAGAAGAGGGATTGCCTCTCCCCGGGCATCCAGGAGCAATGTCAACAGAGCTGAATGTTGAAGGCCGAGTTTTCTGGCAGCAGGAGAAGAGACAGCTGTGGAAAGCTGGGTGGTTCATGGTAACTCAGTTGTTGAATCCTGTTTGCTCTGGTTCAGCACAGATAACCAGCTCCAGCCACAGCTCTGAGTCAGGACCACCCTCTCCCCACAGCTACTCAAACCACAAGCTCACCTAGATCCAGTCAGAAGTACCCCCTGTAGAACTGCCAGCCTAAGCGACATCCTGGTCCACATTCTTTAATCTAGACACAGACAGACCACAGAAACCCTCCTCCTTGTCCCTCTTGCCCAGGTCAGGCCGCCCTCCACTGGGGCAACTGCACGTGGTTGCCATGTCCCTCCATCACACCACTCGCTCTTAACCAGCCCCACCTTCCCATCCACCCCCACGGCTAGTCGGTCATTCCACAGGCAGTGGGGGCCTCCTCCATGTGGGCAGAGGGGCAGTTGATGGGGAGGGAGCCTCTACTGATTTCTCAACTCAGCCCTTAAGGAGCACAAGTCAAATAGAAAATCCTGGCATTAGAGTCAGGAGTAATGTCAAAGGCCGCATAGCCCAATCACATCACAGTAAGGAAGCTGGGAAAGGCCACAGAGCAAGCCAGTGGCAGAGCAAGGGCTAGACTTTCATGCTTTTTTCCCCCAGAATTATAATATGTCCAGATTTGGTATCAGACAGACCAGGGCTTCAGTCCTGGTTCTGCCATTTCCTAGCCATGTGACCTTTGAAAAGTTACCAAATATGTCTGAATCTTAGTTTATTCATGTTTCAAACAAGGGGACCAATACGTTGCTTCCCAGGTCATAAAGGTCAGAGTAAGATGATGTAAAGTGCAGGCCAACGGAATGAATTTAGTAGATGGCAGTGTGTGAGGGTGGGGAGGGGCATGTCCCGAAGAAGAAGGCATCTTCTTCAGTAATGACATCGTAAC
Organism: Canis lupus baileyi; assembly: GCF_048164855.1. Lineage (NCBI taxonomy): Eukaryota > Metazoa > Chordata > Mammalia > Carnivora > Canidae > Canis > Canis lupus. Next base: position 22,721,750 of record NC_132875.1, read on the forward strand.
ATGACTGTGGCAAGGACACCACATGCGCTTTCTCCCATCCGCCCTCTGAGTAAGCACTTTGGCTTTTCAGTACAGTTGAAGAAAATTACATTCCAAGAAAATTAGTTACTTGTCCCAGGTTGCCTGGGGAATGGGTGGGAGAAGCACCACTGGGTGACCCATCCTGCGGTCCTGCCTGTAGCTCTCCTGGCCCCTCTGCCTCATATCCAGCTCCTCTGATTCCCAGCCACACACATTTGTTGAACTTCTGAGGTTTACAAAGTACACTGAAGACAGAGAGAATAAGGTGAAATTCTTGCCCTCTAGGAACTTAGAGTTTGGGTAGAGGGACATAAACATAAAAGGGTAACTGACAGTCAAATCAATGCCAAGTAATGGCATGTGACTTCCAACCCAGGAGGGGTCACAGCAGGTTGGAATGATCAGGGAAGACTTCTCAGAGGAGGCAGGGAGTCCAGATGGGCTGTGAAGGATGAGAATGTTAGAAAAAACCCGGAAAGATAGGGAGAGACTTTCCAGAAGGTAGAAAGCCCCAGAGGTAAGACTAGTCTCACTATGGAGAAGACACCTGAGTTCCACCTTTTTGTATCATCTTTGCATTCACCCATTCATCTCTTTATTCATCCATTCATTCAAAGTATCTTTCTTGAGCACCTGCTATTTGCCAGGCATTGTGCTAAACCCTGGAGGCAGAGAGATGAGCAAGGTGTGGACACCATGCTCACATCACTCAGTCTGGTTGGCAAGACGGACTAGGCAAGGTGAAAATATTAAGGTAGACAAGTATAGGGTGCTAGAGGAGCCAGAGGAGGAGCCCCTCATCCATTCTTGTAGGGCCAGGCAAGGTTTTCTTTTTTTTTTTTTCTTTTTTTAAGATTTTATTTATTTCTTCATGAGACACACACACACAGAGAGAGAGAGAGAGAGAGAGGCAGAGACACAGGCAGAAGGAGAAGCAGGCTCTTCACAAGATGCCTGATGTGGGACTCAATCCCGGATCCTGGGATCACACCCTGAGCCAAAGGCAGACGCTCAACCTCTGAGCCACTCAGGTGTCCCCAGGCAAGGTTTTCTATAGAAAGTGGTATCTAAGCTGAAACATGAGAGGCACAAATAAGGAATGATTTAAAAACATTCATATTCACTATCATCATGATCAGCATTGTCAAAATAACTTACATTTATTGAATCCTCACTAAGTACCAGGGACTAGATTGGGTACTTTACATATGTTCTCCTCTAATACTTGTAGCTATTTAATTACTCCTATTTAAAGATGAAGCATTGGAGTCTAAGGCTATTTACAAGACTCGCCTGAGTCACATGGCCAGGAAGTGACTGACTCGAGATTCACACCAGGTCATCTGGGTCTTCACCTTTGCATCCTCACTCATTCACCATACTGGAAGTCAGACAGAGGTATGCTCAAGTCCCCTGTTATGTGTGTGTGTCCATGCGTGCATGGTTAGTGTGTGTTGAGGATGGTGTTTAAAAATTGATGGATGCTGTCCAGTCTGCCCACAGTACTCCAGCATCCCTCCACCTACCCACACCCTCAGATGCTCAACCTTCCTCCCTGGAAGGGGCTGCTCCTTCAGAGTGTAAGCCTGGTGCTCCAAAAAGCCAGAGCACCAAAAAAGCAAAGGAGCCCCCAGAAGAGGCAGAAGCATCTTCTCTTCCTGATCTTTCCCCATCCCATCGGCCCATTTTGAGGATCTGGGGAAATAGTGGGTGGGGGCACAGAGCAGAGCTGGCTCTAAGTTACTGCCAGAGCCGCTCAGATGAAGTCCTGAAGTCCTACATCTATTGTCACCAAACATCCCCCCTCCTCCAATTAACAAACCAGGACTGCCAACCAGAAATAAATGTATGGAACTCGTTCTCCCAGAGAGGCTATGTGAAGTACCATGTTGGGCTGTAGATCAGCTCTGCCATTAACCACTGCAGGGTCTCAGGGTCTTCACCCCCAAAATGAGGGGCTCTGTCTAGGCAAGAGACTAGGCAAGTCTAGTGTGTTTCTAAGGATAGAGGAAAGGAGGTAAGATGCTCTCCCAGCTGATTGTCTACCATCCTGGGGCCCCCAGAAGATCAGGATGCCAAAGGTAGGGAGATGAAGTATAATCAGAGCAGGGCAAGGCACTAGATTTCCCTTCCAGAGGTTTAGGAGGGGAGAGAGAGCAGAGCTCCTGTGATTGTTCATTTGGGGAGGGCGGTTAAATGAATCAAGTCTTAGAATGGTTCTTTCAGATCCCCTACCCTGGATGCCCCCTTGGGCAGGCAGCACTATGTACCCCACGACAACCACAGGATAAGGTCCCAGTTCACTAGGAGCCTACCATGGGTTCAGAGACTTGGTCCCCAAATAAAACAGAAACACAACCAAGTCCCATTGTAATTGAATTCAGGATCTTCCTTAAACTTGAAGGTGAAGCTGATTAAGCTTAGGATAATCAAATAAACAAAATAAGTTTATAGTCCTACTTCACAGGTAGATAATCCACTTAGAATACAATACCCCAAGAGGAGGCTAGAGACACACAGAACTCCCAGATGAGATTATAATGATTCTGGGAAAATGGATTCATTGTAGGTTAGAAGAACTAAAATATTTTAGCTATACTTTTAAAATTTGAGAATGCCAGGAGAATCTGGCCCTTCCAAATCTATTCTGAGCATCACGCCCAAGATCAAAGGGAGACCAGGGGCTGACAGACAATAGTAACAAAAGCTAAGCTTCCTTTTTTTTGTAAAACAAAAACAAAACCAGGAAATGGACATTGGTACAACCTATGGACCTTATGCAGATCACACAGGTTTCACGTGTACTTGTATGCACACACATGCGTGTGGCTCCTTGCAATTTTAGCGCGTGTCAATTCATGTAACCATGACTATACTCAAGATACAGAACAAAGATCCCTTATACTATCCCTTTATAGTCATGTCATACCCTGCTTCTCCTTTTTAACCCCCCAAACTCTGGCAACCGCTAATCTGTTCTCCATCTAGATAATTTTGTCACTTTGAGAATGTCATATAAATGGAATCATGCAGCATGTGACCTTTTGAAATTGGCTTTTTTCACTCAACATAATGCCCTGGAGATCCATCCAGACTGTTGCATGTATCAGTAGTTCTTCCCTTTTTCTGTTGCTGGCTCATAATCTGTGGCATGGATGTACCACAGTTTGTCTAACCATTCATCCACTGAAGGACATTTCGGCTATTTCCAATTTGGAGCTATTACAAATAAAACTACTATGAGCATTTATGTACAGAATTTATCTGGACATAAGTTTTCATTTTGCTGAGACACGTGCCTAGGAAGGGGAGTGCAGAATCACATATAGTAAGTATATGCTTAGTTTTTAAGAAATAGCAGTTGGGGGTGAGGGGGGAGGCAAATGAACAGATAGACACGTCTGGGAACGGCAGGCTGGGAAGGAAACGTACACTTATTGCCTTATAAAGACTAAGACTGCAAGGGGACATGGCCAGGAAATGACCAAAGGCAACTGGAGGGAAGAGCTATCTGAGCTCCAAAGCTATTCAAAGGGATAGGGAGAAATCAGGGACAAATGGTGAACAGCAGGGTGATACTGGCTTCCAATAAACCCCTAACCATGCTGGAACGATGGGCTGACCAGAATGATTTTGAAGCCACGATCATCGGCTGGTAAGTCAGGGCCCTGTGCATAAAATGCACAATCAGGGAGCCTTAATTGTTCACCAAGAAGCTGTGTGGTCCAGCTCCAGCCTCTCCTGACCAGAGGGGTGGCCAGGGCAGAGCCCCGGACCCTTCACTCTCTCCCTCAACGCATGTTAGCTGTCCCAGGGCACCTTAAGAGTATAAGCATCTCTTTGGAGATGGGTGTGGTTGGCTCAGTCAGGCATCTGACTTCTTGACTTTAGCTCAGATAGTGGTCTCAAGGTCTTGGGATCGAGCCCTGCATTGGGCTTTGTACTGTGTGGAGCCTGCTTAAGATTCTCTCTCTCCCTCTCCTTCTGCCCCCACCACTCGTTCTCTCTTTCTCTAAAAATTTTTTAAAAATTAAAAAATAGGGGATCCCTGGGTGGCTCAGTGGTTTAGCACCTGCCTTTGGCCTAGGGTGTGATCCTGGAGTCCCGGGATCGAGTCCCACATCGGACTCCCTGCATGGAGCCTGCTTCTCCCTCTGCCTGTGTCTCTGCCTCTCTCTCTCTCTCTCTCTCTGTCTCTCATGAATAAATAAATAAAATATTAAAAAAAAATAAAGCATCTTTCTCTTTAAAAAAAAAAAAAAAGAATATAAGCATCTCCACTAGCTGGAGCTTCTTAAGAAAGGCAGACTCTAGGACTCGTGGATGAGGGATCTTAGGAACCATGGCTGACACTCACGGAACACCTTGTCTGGCACCACGACTGTGGCAAGTACTTGATAATAATGTAATACTATGAGAGTTGTGCAGCAGGTACTTACCAAATTTCCCACTATGTGCCAGAAATACCAAAGAAGACACTGATTTCATGGGCTAGAGAGAATGACAAGAGATGAAAGTGTCCTAGAATAGTCCCAGTCTGGCAGAGTCAATGCTTTTCCAATTTCCGGTGCTGGATATTTGGGCGATGATTCAGTGATTCTCCTACTGGGAGGGGTGGGGCAGTTTAACCTCCAATTTAGAACTTAAACAGATTGAAAAGCATATTCAAAATGAAACTAAGCTTCTACATTTGGAAAATAAACATTCTTTTACCTTTAGAGTAGAAAACTAGAGTAAGTCAGGCTTGATAAAAGGGTCTTAGCTAGTGCAGATCCACAGGAAATGATCATTCTCAAGGAGGGCAAAGTTCCGGGGCAAGACGCAGCAGCATCTCTGAAAGTGTGTGTGCTATTTTTATGCTCATCACAAAGAGACTTTGGGTGAAAAAAAACCACCCCACAATGTTGCTCGAGGGAGTTATCATATTCACACTGGCCCTAAACACTTTCTTACATGATAGACTGTCTCTCAACCAAAGTCACAAAGCAAGAGCTTTGGAATACCCGTCGGGGGTCTTCAGTGCCTCCTGCCCCATCTTTCTTTGATTAACGTCGTCCCTTTCCTCCAAGAAGCCCTTTGTAGATGTCAAGTTTTTTCCCCTTTTCTCTAAAGGTTGTCCAAGCAAGAAAGCATTTCTCTCATTCTGGAAACTGACTGGAGCTGGCCCTACCTGAAAAATCCGCTCTCTTGGTGAATTTGTCAGAGTCTGTCTGGGAGGTTAAGGTCCTGCCACATGAAGCATTCCGTCTGGGAAATACGGCAGTGGGGAGGTGGGGGCACTAGGTAGTGAAAGATGAGAGATGAGAGGGTCTCCAACCTGAAGCACTCCCTAAACAGCATCTGGCAGCCCGTAGAATGTTCTAGACCTCAATCAGTGGAAAAGGAACAAGGTCAGCTTCTTCTCTTTGTCTTAAGAGAGAGAGAGAGAGAGAGAGAGAGAGAGAGAGAAGATACATTCCAGATAATTTCACCGTGATGAAGAACCGCTGAAGTAGCAAAGGAAATAAATTAACGCCATCTCAGCTAAAACCACACACAATTAAAACCTGGATCTGAATGTACTTTTCTGTGCAGAGAGAGCATCTTGAAAATGACATGCATTAGTCATCTACTCTAGCCGCTCAAGTCAGTGAGTGTGTGGGGAGACCATCCCTGAGATTGCAGGGGATGCAGGGAAGGAGAGGGGCTGGGTGCCTGGCCCCGGTCCCCAGCTTTTCTGTCTTCCCATGTCGAGGCTGAAAGTTCCACTTCTCTGTGACCCAGGCATCCAGGGTGAGACCCACCCAAGAGGGGCAGGGGCCTGGGGTCCGTGAAGGGATTTGGACCATGAGCTACTTGTGCATAAGTACACTGAAGTGGTCCAAGATCCTGGATTCCCTGCTGTAGGTCCTGGCCTGTAGGGAGCGAAATATTTACAGGGGCCACGTCCCCATGTCCTGCCTTCAGCAGATTGGTTGCCCTCAGCTCAGGGAGACAGGGCAAGAATTTGTGTCCTCAACTCTCTTCTTCCTCCGCTTTTCTTTTTCCTCTCCTTATTTTTTTTAATTTCAGTTTTCTTATTTATTTTTTTATGATAAATTTATTTCTTATTGGTGTTCAATTTGCCAACATACAGAATAACACCCAGTGCTCATCCCGTCAAGTGCCCCCTCAGTGCCCGTCACCCAGTCACCCCCACCCCCCGCCCTCCTCCGCTTCCATCACCCCTAGTTCATTTCCCAGAGTTAGGAGTCTTCATGTTCTGTCTCCCTTTCTGATATTTCCCACACATTTCTTCTCCCTTCCCTTCTATTCCCTTTCACTATTATTTATATTCCCCAAATGAATGAAACCATACAATGTTTGTCCTCTGATTGACTTACTTCAATACCCTCCAGTTCCATCCACGTCGAAGCAAATGGTGGGTATTTGTCGTTTCTAATGGCTGAGGAATATTCCAGTGTATACATAGACCACAGCTTCTTTATCCATTCATCTTTCGATGGACCGAGGCTCCTTCCGCAGTTTGGCTATTGTGGACATTGCTGCTAGAAACATCGGGGTGCAGGTGTCCCGGCATTTCATTGCATCTGTATCTTTGGGGTAAATCCCCAGCAGTGCAATTGCTGGGTCGTAGGGCAGGTCTATTTTTAACTCTTTGAGGAACCCCCACACAGTTTTCCAGAGTGGCTGCACCAGTTCACATTTCCACCAACAGTGTAAGAGGGTTCCCTTTTCTCCACATCCTCTCCAACATTTGTGGTTTCCTGCCTTGTTAGTTTTCTCCATTCTCACTGGTGTGAGGTGGTATCTCATTGTGGTTTTGATTTGTATTTCCCTGATGGCCAGTGATGCAGAGCATTTTCTCATGTGCATGTTGGCCATGTCTAGGTCTTCCTCTGTGAGATTTCTGTTCATGTCTTTTGCCCATTTCATGATTGGATTGTTTGTTTCTTTGGTGTTGAGTTTGATAAGTTCTTTATAGATCTTGGAAACTAGCCCTTTATCTGATAGGCCATTTGCAAATATCTTCTCCCATTCTGTGGGTTGTCTTTTAGTTTTGTTGACTGTATCCTTTGCTGTGCAAAAGCTTCTTATCTTGCTGAAGTCCCAATAGTTCATTTTTGCTTTTGTTTCTTTTGCCTTCGTGGATGTATCTTGCAAGAAGTTCCTGTGGCCGAGTTCAAAAAGGGTGTTGCTTTTTCCTCTCCTTATAATTTTTCTTCTTCCAGAAGAAGAAAAGAAAACCCCCAACAGAGGAGATGAGTTTGTGGTGCCTGAAGAAAAAAACACAAAAAAGGCTTCATAAACCAAAAGATCCCGGGGTCCCCACAGAGAGAGCCTGGTCCCAGTGACAGGCTGTTCATCATCTCCTCTGGGGGTAAAATGGGCAGAAATGTGATTTGTGGCAGAAGGTACAATAGGGATAAAACATAAAGATGAGACTTCTAAAAGTGAAAGTTTTAATCCCTTTGACAGGTGGCTCTTGAGGATTGTGGGATCTTTTTTTCATAAGAGGCAGGGGAGCTATGGAGGGAGAAGAAAGGGAAAAAAAAAAACCAAACAAATCAACAAACAAATCCAGTGGACTTCCACCAGAGGACTTGAAGCCTCCTCCTAGCTGGGAGCCCAGCCTCCACGAGCCTCATAAAGACTAAGTGAGACAATGCCGGGAACATTCCTGGCACAGAATCAGGGGCTCAGTGTCAATTTTACCCAAGCTGCTTATCATGCAGGACAGCTCCTCAGAGCAGGAAAATGGACCAAGCTGACCTCTGCCTGAAGAACCATTCATCCCCAGCCCTCTCTCCATTGGTCCATTGTGAGGCCTGACAGTCAGAACTTATTAGGGCCTGGGTGCTGGCTTTAGGCTGCAATTAGGCTGGGACTGGTCTGGGACTAAGGTGAGGCAGGGAAACACCTAGAGCCCAAAATGTGAAAAGGCCCGCACTCTCAGGGTCCTGCAAGTACAGGACCAGCTCCTGAGAGTGACCGCTTCCAAAAATTTTGTGCCCTAGAAGCTAGCTTGCCTCATTCTTGTTTTTGCCTTGCTGTTCAGCTCTCCGTCTTTGCTGTTCGATGTGTTTCTAGAACTGAAGAATATAACAGCCCTTGATGAAGCTACAATCCCAGGGGGGGTTATCTGGACTCATTAGTTTTTAACCGATTCACTTCTCTCTAAACCCATGGAGGTGAGATGAAAAGGACAAAGTCAGACAGAGCCAAAATCACCCAATAAATAGTACTGTTTGATACAGGGAACAACTCAGATGCTAATCCCTGCCCTAAAAACTCCTGGATGGGAACCCGGACCCAGAGGTTAGGGGCCAGGAAGGGCAGGAGGAATATATGGGAGGATTCTGTCCTGTGCACAGAGAGCTTATGGGAAGTCTGCCAGGAGCAAGGTCTTCTGTTGGGTACTCTGGGGAAATAGTAATGAACAATACAGTTCCTTGGGGGAGTTTATAATTTAAGTAGCAAGCGGGATACCCAGATAAGGTAACTTCTCGGACAAAGTGCAAATGACTGCACATAAACATAAAGTGGCATAAACTGAGACTATTCCTGCAGAAAGGAAACAGAGTGGAGTGATCAGAATCAGGAGTGAACGGGGGAAAGCTTCCTGGAAAGAGTGGAGGTTTCTCCATGGTTTATTAATAGTGTTCTTCAAAGTGTGGTCCTCAGAACCACTCGGGGAAGCTAGTCAAAATTGCAGTTCAGGAGCCTCACCTCAGCATTAGGTGGGATCCAAGAAATCATGTTTTAATCAATTCCTCGGGTGGTTCTTTTGCACGCACAGCTTCAGAAGCATGAGAGTAGAAAGCAAAAATAGACCCAGGTGGTGGCTGCTGGGACAGACCTCAGGAATGATTTTTTGGAGAGCCCTGTGAGCTCTAAGATCTATGTTGGAATTAATCCAAATATTGGAAGTAAGATCATAAAGACTTCCTTCTCCGAGGGAAAATAAGAAGGAAAATAAGAGAAGTCAGAGATAGTACAAAGAGGAAAGTACAGGATCTGGATACATGGAGTCCCAGTTTCTTTGCCCTGTGAACCATTTCTGAAATGAAATGTTCAGTGATGAATAGAGTCTGATTGGAAAAGAAGACAACCAACAAAAGTAATGCCAAGGAAAAAGGCTGGATTTGAATAAATTCTTTATTCTTAACACGTGAGATACCCCACGTGTATCTTATTTGCAGGCTTTGGGAATACATAATCAAGGTTTGATAAAGACCCATGTAAAGAAACACCTAATACCATGACTCAGTCCACACATGTTTCCATGAAACTGAACAAAAGAATTAATGAAGTATTTTTTTCCTAGTCTATTTATTTATTTTTAAAGATTTTATTTATTTATTTGAGAGAGAGAGAGATCACGAGCAGGAGGAGAAGAGCAGGGGGAGAAGCAGATTCCCCACTGCGCAGGGAGCCCAATGCAGAACCTTATCCCAGAACTCTGGCTCATGACCTGAGCCAAAGGTAGATGTTTAACCGACTGAACCACCCAGGAGCCCTCCATTTTATTCTTAAAAACAAGTTCTTATTGTAACCTGCTAATGGGTCTCCACCTGCAGTTTGAAAAGTAAGTGCAAGGTGGCGATTGAACACTTAGGGACCAAGTCTTCTTGACAGCCTGTTGGTTACAGTGAGGTGGGGCAAAAGTCAAATGAATAGGACCTGTGCAACCCTGGTGCTCATCTCTCAGGAAACCTAACCATTTTCTGGTTCTGCCTTCAAGTATCTTCTCAAAAATGTACTCCTCCAGAAAGATCATTCTAGACCAGTGTATCCAATTTCAAGTACCCCAAGCCCTCTTAAATATCCCCCATTCCTGGTGTGTGTGCGTGTAGGCAGTGCTTGACTTACAGAGGTGCACTTCACAATCAGCCAGGTGCACCCACAAATGATGCTGCCTGATGGTCTCTTTTCAGTTGTGCTCTGGGCCTCTGAGGGTCTCCCTCTTGCCCATCCTCCCAAAAAGCAGTTCTCCTGGGAATCTTTTGAATACATTAAATTAAACAGAATGGAATTTGGTTACCATATTGCCCAGTTTAGCTGTTTTGTATACTCAGATTCAATTGAACAGAGCACAAGTAGATCATTTACAGTTGATTAAATATGGTGTTTACGGTATATATGCTTCTTTCTATAAGAAGCTGGGCACCAGGACCTTGGTGAGGAGTGTAATTTCCATTATCACATTGTTTCTGGGCAAAAACAGATTCAACCTCCATCATTTTTACCTGCAGTGCCTTTTCCAGGAATCTGAAGACTCCCTGCTGCTCCACACAGCTCTGCCATCTGCAATGTCCTCCTGCCCTTCTGGTTCTCCATGTTCCAAGGATATCTGTGGATCCTTGGAGCTTCCTGAGGTCAGGGGCCAGGGAAGAGCCGGGTTTTGTGGGAGTCTCTCAAGAAAAAGAACAAATACAAAATTCAGTCCAATGGTAGTGATATTTCTTTAGAACTAGAGAGATCACAGCAATGCACACAAGCTTTGGAAACCCCGATCCCTTTCTTCTGACGTCTCTTCATTAAGTTGACCGGAAATACTTACATAAAAATGCTCCCTATTTGCAAAATGGCCTCCTCTCCCCACCTAGAACACTCTACAACTCCCAGATTTCTCCCCTCATCCCACAGGTGAGCAACCCTAAAGTTTAAGCTTCATCAGCTTTCCCACAAACCCGCTTCTGGTAGGGACCCTGGGTTCACCTTTCACTGTTCTCCAACAGCCAGCTGGGAGCTGAGCCCAAGAAGGGAGAAGTCAGAGAGCAATGGGTACCTCAGGCCAGTGTGTCTCAAAACAGGGTTAATTCACTGACCTGAATCAGAATCACCTAGAGAATTTGCCAAAACACAGATTCAGAGAACTGCAGAATCTGACTCTCAGGAAGACCAGTGGGTCTGCATTTGTACACATGCTCTGGTGAGGCTTATGCCTAAGGACCACTGCTCTGAGCCATATTCCCTACCTACTAGGGGCACTGGTGGGGCAACAGCCCTTGGTGATTCCAAAGAGCCCACCAGGGCCTCCTGAGGTGAGGGCTGGGCAGAGGCTGTCTATAGCAGTGGAGTGCCCAGAGGAGGAGGTGGTCCCATGTCCCCAGCCTTCCTTCCTTGACTTGGCTTCTCTGCCAGGCTCCAGGAGGAACCCTCCTCTCCTCACTGCCCCACCACACAAACAGCATGCCTACTAGCTCAGTATCTGACCCCTACATTAAGAGCCCAGTGAGCTGACCTGAGGAATACTCATAGGGGCACAGTGTACCCAGCATCTCTCTCCAAAGACACTCTGGTGTCACAGAGTCCCCACCTTCCTGGCAGGGAGTTATGCCTGGCTAAGCCTAGAGATTAAACGGACAGGGTGAAAGGTCATTAACAGGGCCATTAAGTCCTCGTCCTCTGGTAATTACCTAAGAGCTTCCAAAAGACTGAACTGAGCCCTCATCTTTTCCCAGCAAAGTATCTGGCTCGGAGTGGCTGCCATGGGAGCCAGATTGAGAAAGAGAGAGTGGGAGAAGGAGAGAAAGAGGGGAGAGGGAGAAGGAGAGGGGGAGTGGGAGAGAGAAAGAGAGAGAGAGAGACACCCATTTACTGGGGTGCACTACGTGCCAGACACAGTGCTCACTGCCAGACACGTGCAACCTCTGTTACATCTCACAGCAGTCCTGTGAGGATGAATGAATACCCTTATTGCTACCCTCATCTTGAAGAAGTGTTGCCAGGTAGCAGTTTAGTGCTTGGACTTGGCCATCAGAGAGCCCTGGGTTTAGATTTCAGCTCTGTTATCACAGGTTACACAAATGTGAAACATTCCTCCCCTCTACCTCCAGGATCCTAGAGTTGATGGACTTTTCAAAAAGCTGATGCATAAGTGAGTTTAGCATTGTGCCTTACATGTTGGTATTCAACAAGAATTAATTGAGATTACTCAAATTAATATTTTTACATAGGCAAGAATTAGAGCTTATAGAAGTTAAGAATTTTTCCTGGAGCAACACAAAGTAAGTGATAGTTTCAAATCTCTGGCTCGAAAACCTATGGTCTTTCCTCTGTCCCACCGGGTTATGTGAAATTAAGAGTCGGCTCAAGAGAACGTTGCCTCATTCTCTCCCCACGGGGAATGTGATTTCCTTATCCTTTACCCATTGTGTGTCTTATAGGGTCTGTCACTTGGGACCCAGCCACTTGGCAAACATTACTTGTGTTTGCCCCATCTGTCCTTCAGCGGTTGGTTACAGAGCATCTGCTGTAAGGTACTAGTCTTGACCTGATGCTGTATGGGACAGTCTCAGCCCCCCAGAAGTGCACAGTCTGCTCCGGAGCTGAGACACACATGGCAGCCTGCACAGACATTTTAGGGGTGGGGGACAAGCACTGGATTGAGTGCTCAGGTCATTGGGAGGGTAAAGGACTGATAATATCTCCCCATTTCAGGATCAGTCTGTGAATATGCTGGACTTGGCCCTCAAGAGGGCGAGGTGGCACCACTGAATTAACACAGGACCTAAACACTCATGCTTAAAAGCCTGGAGCCAAGTTTTGACCTCCTTCACTAGAATAGTCAGGGTTAGAGTTCTGTTGGGACTTCCTGACAATGGCCCACCGCATGTACTCTCTATGCTCACGGCTCCCTCCTCATTGCTCCGACCACAGCCTCCTCTCTGGTCTCCCATGTTCCTGCCTCTTTCACCCCAAATTGCTTGCACTCTGGGCCACTGCCAAACCGCTCAGCCTGGCAATTCAGGCTCATTGGCTGCCCCCACTTTGCATGCGTAGCTCCAATATGGTGTTACAGCAGGGGGCATCGTGTGTTTCAAGAAGAGGGTTCAAATTTTGCCTGTAGATTTTAAACTCTCGGAGCCTCCATTCTCCTATTAAATGGGGTAAGCACCAACTCAGAGAGGGAAATGGGAGAAATATGTGAAAAGGACTGGTATCTAATAGTAGTTCTATACATTGCCTCTTGCCCCCTACTCTCCACACAACCACCCATTCTACTCTGCTTGTCTCCACTATCCTGCCTTTGCCAGTCCCTGTTTCCTCCGTCACTTCAAACCCTATCCTACCATCTGGACTCAGCTTGAATCTCAACTCCTCCGTAAAACTTTCCATGAATAAACCCTAGCCAATAATGGCTTTTTCATTCTGCATTTCTATGGCACTTCCATTGCCTTGAAATGTTAAAATTTGTTTCATATACCTCCAACTCATCCTTCTAAGCTCCTTGAGACCATTATGCCCCACGGCAGGGGTGGAGGGTGGAGGGAGCAGGGGGTGGTGGTGGTGGTTTAGGAGGTACAATGGGAAATTAATACGTGCTTACTGGATATATGAAGGTGAGCACCCCCTCTGTGCATACAGAACACACAGACTTTCAAGCCGACTTTATAAAAGCCTCCAGGCATGGAGTTACCACTGGCTGTGCCCTTGGAAAAGACAGAACCAGAAAGCTCTGTCAGGGTTCTGTCTGGAGTTCAGCTCACAGGACGCATTGAGCTCAAGCCATGAAAGAAGGAAGACAGACTGGATAGGTGCTAGGTGCCACTCCCGACAAGACCTTGGGCTCCCCCTGGCCCACTCCCCTATGATTGATTCTGCTGCCTCTGTTCAAAACCCATCATCGGGGTGTGGCCTATCATGGAGCTGAGCTTGCGTGCATTAGTGCACTCGGAGCGATCCAGGCTGAGGGCCCGCCAAGGCACGGGCCTTAAGCGGTTGCTTCCAGCAGGAGACCCACTCTCCTAAGCCCCAATCAGTGGTAGTGGCCCAGCTTTTCTAAGGCACCCGGCAGCAGCCCAGCACCCCCCGTGTGCATGGATCACTCCTGTTCTCCTGTCTCGGCGTTTACAGCATAGCATAGCCCGCTGAACGGACGCCCCCCAAAGCCAAGCCCCTGGGCGGACTTGCCAGTTCCCGCCTAGCACCTATGTGGCTTGACGCCCTTCACTTAGGGTCATGATGGGGTCTTCCAGGATGCCAGAGCCGCCGGCTCAGAGAGAGTGCTGGAAGGGCATGAGAACCGGTGGGGGTGGGGGTGCGGGTGCGGGTGCGGGGTGGTCCACTTCATTCTTTAGGACGAGGGGTGTCTGTGCCCAGGAACAAGTTCTAACCCACTCGGTCCGCTGCTAACTTCGGGAGGGTAGCACGACCGCGGTCTCGGGCGCGAGCTCCGCCTGCGAGATGCACCCACCGCTCAAAGCTGCCGAATTCCCCCTCCCCCTCTGTCCTGGCCTCCGCGAGAGGCCGAGGCGGGACCAGGAGCGCCACCCCCCTCCCCGGCTCCTCCGAGCCCCGCGCTCCCTGCGCTCCCAGCCGCGGACCACCCCTGGCCCCTCGGCCCCCCCGGCCCCCCCGGCCCCCTCCCGCCCGGGTGCGAGCGCGCGTTGGGGAGGGGGGGCTCCGGCCACTCAGGAGTTAAACTGGCGGCGGGACCGGAGGGGGGTGGCGGGGCGTGCAGACGCGGAGGCGGGGAGAGCGGCGGCGGGAGGGGCGGGAGGGGCGCGGGGGGCGAGGGCCTGCCGGGTGCGCTTGCGGCCGCGCGGCGCGTTAGGAGCGCCCGCCTGCCGCCCGCAGCCTCCGCCACGACTCGCAGGGCTGCGCGGCTCCGGGGCGCGGGCGCGGGCGGGGGCGCGGCGGGGGCGCGGCGGGGGCGCGGCGGGGGCGCGGGCGGGGGCGGCGAGCTCCGCGGTGCTGCGGCCGCGCTCGCCGGCTGGGGCCCAGGAGCGCTCCCCGGACGACTCGGCGGCGGCGAGGGCGCCCGAGACCCTGCCCGGCCTGCGCGCGGCGCGGAGGGAGGGCGCGCCCGGCCTGCCCCAGCCCGGGCGGGAGCGGGAGCGGGAGCGGGAGCCGGAGCCGGAGCGGGAGCCGGAGCCGGAGCCGGAGCCGGAGCCGGAGCCGGAGCCGAGAGGGGCGCGGCGGCGCGGGCGGCGGACGGCGGCCCCGGGAGCCCGGACGGCGCCCGCGGGTGAGTGTGCGTTCCCGGGCCGAGCCGTGGGCGGCGCGGGGCGGTCGGCGTGGCCGGGGGAGGACGGGGGGCGCGGTGGGAGCGGCGGGCCGGGGGCTGGGGCTGGGGCTGGGGGAGGGGGGAGGGGGAGGGGGAGGGGCGGCCGCGGGGGAGGGGGAGCCGGGGCCGCCGGGGAGGGGCTGGAGAGGGGCGAGCGCGGCCGACCGCGCGGACTGCACCCGGGGCCGCGGGGGAGGGGCGGCTGGGCCGCAGCCCCCGGCGCCCCTCCCCCTCCCCTCCCCCTCCCCCTCCCCGGAGGACCGAGGCGCCCCAAACTGTTGCTGGGTACAGCGGCGCCCGGAGGTGCCGGGGAGCCGGGAGGTGGCCAAGGCGATGGGGCGGGCGGGACAGAGGCGGACCTGCGGAGCGGACGCTCTCCGGGGCCGCGGGGACCGCCCGGTCCTTGGAGCTCGGGTGTCCGTGCGGAGGGACGAGGCGGCCTTGGTGTGTGCCCGAAGTACCTGGAACCAGGAGCCAGGTCTCTCCCGGGCCGGCTGGGTCTGTCCGCAGCCCGGGCTGGGACATCGGGGCGGGAGGGGGGGAGGGGCCGGCCTTGGGCCCAGCCTCGGGGCTGTGGGAAGGACCGCTCTGGGCCCCGCCGAGCCCGGGAGGCAGGAGGGGTCGTCCAGCCACAGGTGGTCTGTCTGCCCTGCAGGCAGGGGCGGCGCAGGCAGTGGCTGCAGCCAGCGAGGATCCGCTGGGCGAGGGGGCCGCCCCCACCTGGGGCTGCGCTGAGCCGCTAAAGCGTGGCAGGAGACCTGGGCGCGGGGGGTGGGCACTAGGGGTGTTGCTGGGCACCCCCCGCCCGCCCCTGTTCTTCCTCCCCCGCCGAAAGAACAGGAAGGAAAATGTCAGCTGGGCTTTGTGCTCTGTTCCGCGGGCTGCCGCAGCTCCCATCTGTTGGAGCCAACGCAGCCTCTAATTGGGCGACCGGCAGGGTCGGATGGGGTGGGCCGGGCCGGGCACCGCGCGCGGTCGCCAGAGATGGACGGGTCAGTGCGCAGGAGGAAGACCCCAGGGGCTGGGGTGGTAGAGAGAACAGGCTCCCGGGGTCAGGGGGTGGAGGCGGCTCCCCAGCAGCGCCGTCACCGTCGTTGAGATTTGGGTCTTTCCCTGTCCAGCTGCAGACTCCCTCTTCCCCACCAGCCTGGGATGGGCTCCGGCGGGTGTCTTCTTCCTGAGTGAGAAGGCCAGGATCCGTTCCCACTGCCCGCTGCTTCTTAAAAGGTCCCACCAACAAAGATCACTGGGCATGGGGTGGGCAAAGGCTGCGTATAGGGCCTTGAGGCTCCCTTGCGTGTTTTCAGAAAAAAGTCAGATGTAGGTGGCCTGACCCACTTTCCCGGCTGGCCAGGTGTCCTTGTATGGAGAGGGTGGAAAAAGAATGGCACAGCTAGGGGTCTGAGCCTTCCAGGCCCTTTTCAGGCTGGTTCACACTGAGTCTCCTCCTAGTCTCCTGCCTAGGGGGTCCCCCTGGACCTAGATGAGATGGGCCATGGTGCTTCAGGGACTGAGACCTGCCCAGGGCCTGGCAGCAGACACCTGGTATCTAGGAGCACCCCCAGATCACACCTTCCCCCTGGCACAGCCTAACCCCTAAGAGACAGCCAAGGCAGTGGGAACTCAGGGGTCTGCTGAGATGAATGCCCCAGCAGGCTGAGACAGCAGGCTTCCTGTGTAACTGCCCAGGATTGCTCCCCACTTCCGTTCTTTTCTCCCTGTGCCTCCTTCCTCTTTCTGTCCTCCCCTCACTCTCTTTCTTCCACGGGCATCTCCTTATCTCCCTCTCACACCGCTCTCCAAGATCTCTCCCTCCTTCCCTTCCTATCTCTGTCTCCACCTTTGCCGCCCCCCCCCCCACCTTCTCTTCTGAAAACTGCAGCATAAACCTCAAGCCAGGCATGTGAGCTTGGTTCCCGAACATCCTGAAGGTGGGGACACAAGCACTGTTGGCTTTGCTGTATCCCCTTTGCAGGGGAGGAGCCTGGGCTGGCGGGCCTGGCAGCTGCATTTCCCTGCCATGCCCCCAGTACCCTGCCATTTACCTCCTAACCCATCCCTACCCATGTTTTTATTTGAAAGAAAAAGAAAGTCTATTGCTTTAAAAAAAAAATCATTTAGCAATTTATTGAGCACCTACTATGTACTATTTTAAGAGCCGAGGATATAGCAATTAAACAAACCTGCATGTCCCAAGGGAGAAATGAAGTTGCGTTTGGACTTCCTAGCTGATTAGTTCTGTGCCCTCCGGACTCTTTCAAAGACCCACTGCTTGGGGGTAGGGGAGGGTAATGTGGACAGTCCTAGTGAATTGACATCATCACTGCAGTGAGTGACCTCTAGCATGATGGGCCCAGTTCCCTATAACATACACTTACCACAGAGCTTGGAGACCGAGGGTCATCCTGTCCTTTGGATATTTCTGATCTGGAAAGCTGGACCTTTTGTATCACACTCTTTGTCTGAGAGGTGGAGTAGACAGCCAGTGTTTTAGAGAACGGAGAAACAGATGTGTTTTTTAGCACCTACTAAGCACCAGTCTGTCCTGAGCTTTACAAAAATGATCTCATTCAATGCTCCTGACAACCTAAAGTCTAGATCATCATCCCCTTCTTGATAGCTAGGATATTGAGTACCAGAGAGAATAAACTACTTGCCCCAGGTCACATTGGTTTCCGTTTTGCAGTAACTGATTATCTGCAGTTCTTTTGGCCTCCAGGAGCCTGTGACCACTGGCCACTTGCACTGTGGTCCGAAGTTACGTTGTAACTGAATTTTTCAGAAGGGCACCTCTTCTGCTCAGAGTATTAGAAAATAAAGGATTTGCTGCGCGGTTGTATGAATAAGCTTTCTCAAGTGCTATGGGAGGGCTTTTTGGAGGAGCCGGGAGCCTGAGAGAGGAGGCAGGGAGGGCAGTGGATCTTCCTCATCCCACACAGATTAGGGACAAGCTATAGGCAGGTACCACCCCCTGCCCGCACCCCCACTCTGCATCCAGGTAGAATTGATGGGATGTTGCTGTTTTCCTTCAGGATCAGGGT
This sequence comes from Canis lupus baileyi, assembly GCF_048164855.1. Lineage (NCBI taxonomy): Eukaryota > Metazoa > Chordata > Mammalia > Carnivora > Canidae > Canis > Canis lupus. The sequence continues at coordinate 22,739,807 of NC_132875.1, forward strand.
GTAGAAGCTTGGTCCGTGGCCAGTGTAATGAGTCAATATCAATGCTGTTCTCAGCCTCCTTGGGCAAGTCTGGACTCTCAAAACTCCAAGGCCAAGAACGGGGGTCGGGGTGGTGGTGGGGGGAGGCTTCGAAGCGTGCAAGAGCTACTGGGAAGGACAATGGGTAGGGTAGGGGCTGGGTGGAGCAGGAAAGTGACCAAGGAACAAAAGGGGAGGAGCACAAAGGCCAAAGATAAACTGAGAAACAACAGAAGTAGAAGGCAAGACACAAGGCAGAAGCAGACAGGGCAGCAACCGAGTGCGGTGGGATGGCTAAGAGAGTGGATGACAAGGGCGCCTTTATCTTCTACTTCCCTGAGAGGCTTGGTTTCTCCATCCTGCAGCTCAGAGGCTGAAATATTCACCAAGGTAGCTTTAAACAGGCATTTGCTTATGCAGTCAGCCCATGTTTTCTAAGCACCTACTGTGTGCATAGCCCCATGCTGGGTGCTAGGGACAGTGACCCATCAGACGTTGCCCCTGCTTTCCAGGAGCACCGTAAGAGTGTAGTCTGGAGCCACACAGCTAGGGTTCAGATCCAGGCTCCATCTGGGTGGAGCTCCACTGCTAGCTGGGTGGCGTTGGACATGTCACCCAACTTCTCTGTACTTCGGTTTCCTTATATCTAAACGGGATAATTATAGTATCTACTTCAGAGACTCGCTATGATGATTAAATGAGTTACTACATGTAGCAAGCTCAGAACTGTGCCTGGCATAGTAAGTGCTCTGTGACTACCATTATTATTAAATGGGGATCAGTCTTACAATAATGAAGCAAGTGCTATAATATAGGGATGGGCAGATAGAGAGGTGACTGGCCCTGTCCACAGGTGAGGAAGTGGCTCTCAAAGGACCTGATAGTTGAGGCAAGGCTTGAAAAGGAGTCAGCCAGGCACAGATGGTGGGTCTGGGGACCATGGTGCCGAGGGTGTCTGGGGCCCTGGAGTCGTGGATGAAGAGGTGCCGTGCTGTATGTGCGTTGACTTCTAGGGCTGTCAGGAACACCTTGACCATGTCCCACGTTGGCCTCTGTTTCCATGCTCAGAGCTGAGCTTCCAGTGGGGCTGGTAGGTTGCCCGGGACATCCCCACATTTTTCAGCCTAAAATCATTGGCCTTTGGCCGAAGGATCTGGTGCATCCCTGCTGAGATTGGTCTCACGACCACGGCCTCTCAGACGTTCAGATGGGCTAAGGGAGCTGCCTTTTAGGAGGTGAGCTCAACCAGGTTTGGTTTAGAGCTCGGCTTCTCTCTGTATATTTCTTCCACCCACTCTTTCCCTGCGGATCAGCATTTGATGGACTTGAAGTGAGTCCTGAGTTGAAGAACAGGCAGAGGGTTTCTGGAGCAACATCCATGTCACAGCCTCTGCCTCTCACCCCAACACAGCACTCACTATAGCAGCTGGCGTTTATTGAGCACTTACTAGGTGCCCGGTGCTGTGCCAAGTGCTTTACGTATGTTATCCCATTAAATCTTCCAGAACACCTCCATCAGGTAGGTACTTTTATTATCTCCAATTTAAATGCAAGGAAACCAAGACTCAGGTTCAGTAACTTGCTCAAAGAGCACAACTAGAAAAAAAACAGAGTAAACAATCTCCTTAACCACTCCCAGAATCCAGTGCCCCTTGGACCTGGAGCATTCTCTGAGGGCATCCTGCCCATTCCCCTTCCTCCCTAGGTTGAAAAGTTCCCAAGTCTTGAGCAAGCTGGGAACTACCTGTCCCCTTTGGGGGACCTTCAGATAGGGTCTCCCCTCTTCTTGCTCCTGTAGGTCACAGTTCTTCGAGAGCCAGCGTTGTTTCCTTCTGTTTCAGCTAAGCCTCTCTGGGGCCACAGGGAGCCAGTGGCCTCAGAGAAGGGGGACCCTAAGAGCCAGTCCCCACAGCCACAGTGCCAAGAACCCATATGAAGGTGACTTCTGGGAGACATGAGGATGGGGCACAGACCCCAGATTAGGCAGATTAGGTGGGGATGGTTTGGAATTAGTGCTGTCAGTGGAGTGTCTCTAACAAGGGAGGCTCATGTGTCTTGGGAGGTACAAGTACAATCATTCATATTTACAAACATGTCACAGGGTGGATCATTCAGGAAAAAAAAACATATGTAAGAAGGGGCAGCAGTGTTAGACAGCCAGCATGGGTCTCCCAGGAAAAGTGGATCTATCTTACCTGAACCTTTCTTTTTAAAGATGAAGGAGGAGGAAAGAAGAAAGGTGGAAAAGGTTATGTTCCTCTATAAAGTGTTCTCAAAATGAACATTCAAAGGCAGGTGATGAAAGGGTCTGTCTCTGGCCTGGGAGTGCATAGGTATGATGTCCAGCAGAGGGAGTGACCACAGAGGGGCAGCTTCTGGGCAGCTGTAGGTAGGCAGAGGGGGAACTTGACACTTGACCTTCCCTGGCAGTACCCCCACTTCTACTTCTGGATGGACCTCCTAGTGGGATGAAGGTAACTGGGGCTCACATAGCTCCAGACTTCCCCAGTCTCTTCCCCAGCACCTCTGGGGAGGTGCTTCCCCAGAGTTGGCCCAGGAGTGGAATGCTGGAATCTCACTTCTAGAGGGGACTTCCACAATTTTCTTGCCCATTGCCCATCTCTGATGGCAACTGTACCTGAGCCATCTCAGACACAGGGTGGGACTGGGGTCTCTTCATTCAGCAAGTATTTACTAAGCATCTGTGCCAGGCACTGGGGGTACAGACGACGGGAGTAAGCAACCAGACATCTCTGCCCTTGTGGAGCTTATACTTTATGGTCTGGGAAATACAGTAAAATGAATGGTGTGCTTGAGAGTGGCAAGTGCTAGAAAAAGAATAATAAAGCAAGGAGGGAGTGGTGACGGGAGAGTCCGTGTTAGGAAGAGGAGAGTTTGTAATTCTGTACAGGGTGGCCTGGGGAGACCTTGCTGAGAAGATGACGTGTGGGTAAGAATTAAGCAGGAGGTTGGGGGATCCCTGGGTGGCTTAGCGGTTAAGCTCCTGCCTTCAGCCCAGGGCATGATCCTGGAGTCCTGGGATCAAGTCCCACGTCGGGCTCCCTGCATGGAGACTGCTTCTCCCTCTGCCATATGTCTCTCATGAATAAATAAATAAAATCTTTAAAAGAAAAAAGAATTAAGCAGGAGGCAAGATGGGAAAGGGGCCTCAGGCAGAGGGAACAGCTGGTGCAGGGGCTCAGGGGCAGGGCTGTGCCTGCTGGATTTGAGGGACATTAGGAGGCCAGATCTTGGAGAACGCTGGAGTTGGAGTGAAGAGTTTTCCTCAGAGCCAGATGGGGAGCCTTTGCAGGGGTTAGGGCAGGGGTGACATGACCCAACCTTTTAAAACCTGAGGTTCCAGCCCGTCCATTTCAGTATTTCACTGGGTGGCTGGTCAGGCGGTTCCTCAGCCATCAAAGCCAGTGTAGTCCATCAGTACTTACCCACTAAGTGCCCTTTCCCTGGGTACTGTCTCCCAGGCAGTGTGGGCTCTGGGGTAGGGGAGAAGGTAAAGAAGCATGAGACACAGTCTTTACTGGTAAGGAAACCTACCTACCAGTCAGCTGGAAAGGCAAAACTTATATTCACAAGAAATAACAAGTGAATAATACCAGACAGTTATTTAAAACCAAGTGCTAAACTGTGTGATTTAGACTATAAATGTTATCAGAACTACGAGCTCTGTGTGGGAGTATATAGGAACGCTTCCTCAGGGAGGTGCCGCTGCCTTGGACCTGGGAAGGGGGTGTGGTGTGGCTCTGCAGAGCGGATGGCTCTCCCTCAGGGAAGCTTCCAGCCCAAGGAGCAGGAGGTGGAGACGTGTGACCAACGCGGGGGTTGAGAGGGCACCCGTAGGGGTAAGGCAGCCAGTATGCAAGCATCCAAGGATCAGTCCCTGGTGCAGTCCTTTCCTCACCATCCTGGGACGGAAGAGCAGCCCTTTAGAGAATGAAAACCACTGCCTGGTGCTCCTCCTTTTGGAGAGCCAGCCATCTCTGTGCCGTGGAGCCGTGTTGCTTTAAGCAGGTCCTGATGACAGCTCTCCAGGTGTTTTCATACCTCTGTACCCTCCTGGTCTGCTGCCAGCCACCAGCAACACCCCCAACCCCTCCCCAACCCCTCCACCCCTGCCTCGTGTCTGGACTGCTTTGTCTGGAATTCCCATGAGCTCCAGTTTTCACCCGGTCTGCAGCCAGGTTCCTTTCTCCCTTCCCCTCACTGCCTGGGCTCCTCTTGGGTAGGTTACTCCCAATTGGGTAGGTTATTCCAGTTACGCTCACTTAGGGTGGACTAGAAGTAAAGTGCTGAAAGGAGCAAGCGTTCCCCCATGGAGGGGGAGTCTGTCCTCACCCTGGAGAGAGGCTGCCTGGGTCTTGGCGGCTGGGCTCACTCCCATTACGTGGAGAGAGATTGCTCTGGAGTGGAACAGGATCCGTTGGTAGTGCCCTCGCCCACACAGGCAGATCCTCCCCTCCCCGGCCGAGGGCCAAAGAGTGGGAACCAAGGGTCACGAGGGCAAAGCCTGAGGCTTTGCAGAACAGCCTTCTGCTCCTCTGGGCCTTGGGCAGCCTGAGAAAGGAGAGCCCACCAGCTCTACCACGGAGGCTCCTGGCATAACCACCGGGAAGACGCAGGCTGAGGCTCCTCTCTTCCTTGTGGCTCACAGCCCAGAGGGGCCAGAATCAGTTAGAGTTGGGCTAGAGCCCCTTCCCTAAGCATAGGCCCTTGGGCGTTTGACCTAACCTCCCTGAGCCTCCGTTTCCTCACCGGTGAATCCAGGTTAATGGTGCCCACTTCTTGGGGTCGTTAATGCCAAGAGCTAACATCGGTGGGTGCCCAGGAGGTGCTGAAAGCTTTACCTCATTTATCTCATTTAATCCACAGAATACTGTGAAGTAGATACGATTTTCCCCCACTTTGCAACTGAAGAAACCAAGCTGGGAAACAGTAGGTAACTTGCCGGAGGCCACACACGGCCAGCAAGTGACAGATGCAGCCCCAAACCTTCCTGACTCCAGAGCCCTGGTTCTCAACCACCGCTAATCTGTGTAAAGTGCCTGCTACAAAGTAGAGGCTCAATAAATGTGAGTTCCTTTTCTCCTCCGTGTCCCCAGGGCCTCTCCTCCAAAGAATAGCTTTCCCTACCACATCACATTTCTTTTCCAGCATCCCCTGGGACATGTGACAGAGGAGCCACGAGAATGAGCTGTCGGCTTATACCAAGGGTAAAAATAAGGCTGAGAGAGGGTGAGGAATTTGCATAAAATCTTCAAACACCAGGCCTGTGATTGATGCCCAGTTTTGAGTTTTGCTGTCAAGCCATACCGGGTCCCAGGCGGTCAACACAGGGTGTCTTGCAGAGGTAAGAACAGAGGCAATGTTGTATGGGACGAGAATGGGAGGCCACTGGGTCCCCCAGGGGCAAGTCAGGGCGTGTCCCACCTGCAAACGCTAGAGGTAATCAGTATGGGCTTTGGAAGGGGCTCACAGGAAGATTCTAAGACCTATGCCTTCTGAACCCGGTACTGTTTCCGGAGTTGGTTAGAAATAATCTAAAAAAAAAAAAAAAAAGAAATAATCTGGGGACTCGTCTGGATACACCTAGGAGGAGGACAGACCATGTTGAAGGTCAGGGTGTGGGAAGGAAGGGTGCCATCTCAAATTTATAACTATGAAATCAGTATCCCTTTAGTACCAGCTGCAGTGCCAAGAGGTGGGGGTGGGTAACAAGCAACAACGAACAAGGTCATGGCCACAGAGAATCACACACATTTCAGTGTGATGGGAGCCACTATGCACATGCATGTGTGGACACACATGCACACACAGTTCCATCTGATGTTACCTAGAAATAAAAATAAGAACAAATGACAGCAGAGGATTCTGAATATAGGGGTGCATGTGGAATGGTGAGGTGAGAGCGGAAAGAGGGGGGTTCCCCAAATTCCCCACAATGTCCCTCATGCTTTCCTCCCTGGGTCCCCCTTTTCTGGTGGATGTAGAGACCCATCTCTCTGCAGCCCCCATCAGGAGAGCCCAAGCCTGCCAACATTCACACTCAAGGGGCAGTCTGCAGGGTTCCTCTGAATTTCCTCTCCAGGATCCCCCTAGGGAGAAAAGAAGGCATCCGGGTCATAACACTTTAAAACTGGTGGCAACTGAGGGTCTTCTGGTCATGTGGCTTTCAAACATTTACAGAAATTGATCCATTTTTTCAAAATAAAGTATACAGCTGACCCTTGCGCAGCATAGATTTGAGCTGTGCAGGTCTGCTTGCACATGGATGTTTGTCAATAAATATATTGGAAAAACCCTTTTGTAAATAGGTATGAATTTCTTTGTCACATCATCTTCATTTTTTCATGTCCAGCGTTAGTAACACGTATAACACCTACAGCTCTCTGTATCATGTAAGACAGTATCAATATAGGTTCTGACAGATGATTTATCTTCTAAACAGAGGACTTAAATTATGATATCAATAAATACAGCACGGTGCTGTAAATGTATTCTTTCTTCCTTTTGATTTTTTTAAAGTAGGCTTCACACCCAGCATGGAGCCCAACACAGGGCTTGAACTCACGATCCTGAAATTAAGCATCAGATGCTTAACTGACTAAGCCACCCAGGCATCCCTCCCTTTTGACTTTCTTAACATCTTTTCTCTAGCTTACTTTAAGAATACAGTATATAATGCATATAATGTGCAAAGTATGTGTTAATCAACACTTTATGGTATCAGAAAGGCTTCTGGAAGGTCAGCGATAGGCTATTAGTAGCTCAGTGTTTAAGATTTTGGGGAGTCAAAAATTATACACGGACTTTCAACTGAGGATGGGGGGGGGTCAGTGCATTGCACTCTGTTGTCTAAAGGTCAACTGTATAACGTGTGGTCGGCAGATTAATGGCCTCCCAAAGATGTTTGCCTGTGAATCCCCAGAACTTATGATTGTTACATGGCAAAGGGTATTAAGGTTGCAGGTGAAAGGAATTAAGGTTGCTAGTCAGCTGCCCTTCAAGTAGATTATCGTGAATTATCCAGGTAGGTCCAATGTAATCGATCACAAGGGTCCTTTCGATGTGGAAGAGGGAGGCAGAAGGCATTGTTAGAGCAATGAGGCATGAGGAAGACTTGAGGAGACTAACATCTTGAGAAGATGGAAGGGGCCGCGAGCCAAGGAATGTGGGCAGGGAATGTGCTGGGAAAGACAAGGAAGCGGATTCTCCCCTTAGAGCCTCCAGGAGGAGCACAGCTCTACGGACACTCTGGTTTTAGCCCAGTGAGACCCATTTTGGACTTCTGGCTTCTGAACCATGAGATGACAAATTGGTTGTCCGAAGCCACTAATTTTGTGGTAAGACGTTACAGCAGCAGCAGGGGATTGATAAGAAAGCTGCTGCAGGTAGAGCCCAGCCGGTGGACCCGAACCCCACGGCCTCGGCCTCCTCCTGGCCCAGAACTTCAGAGGAGCCCCTGCGCGACTCGCCAGCTCTGGGGAGTGTGCTTGGACATGCACAATGTGTGAGACGTGATCCGTTATTTTCCAGCTGATGGAACTGAGGCCCGAGAGAAGGGGCTGTGTCGGAGACCACACTGAGCTAGTGAAAGAGCGGGGCCGCTCCTGTCTTGTCTGAAATCTCGGGTGCTTACAAGCCTTCGCTCATCGCTCTCCATTTTCAACCAACGCTGCGTGTGTGTCTTTACCTACAAAGGCCCGGTGCTGCGCTAGGCGCCGCGGAAGCAAGAGTGAGTTCTGAGCTCAGGAAAACGGGAGAGTGGAGAGTGTGGCATGAGCGCTGGCCCTGCCCTCAGCCCGCCCCTGAGCTGTTCCTCCAAAGCCAGGCTGTCGGCTCGGGCCCAGGCCCACCCCAGCTGGGCCTTATCACTGCGCCCTCCTCCTCAGGTGGAGGCTCGGCCCGGCCCGCCCGGCACACCTGCCCTCCCGGTGCCCTCCTGCAGCCCTGCCGCGCTTTCACCCCATCACCCCAGCTCTTGGCAGGCAGCAGGGCTGGCCCCGGAGGGGGAAGGGCCCAGAATCCGCACCCTGACAGCAGAGCACCTTCCCTTGCCTCCATCAGGCCTGTGGGCCCTCCCGGCTCTCCCCAGGCACACCTGAGCCACGGGTCGGCCAGGGCTGCCCGCGCCTGGTATCGGTCGCCATGGCAACCCTGCATTTGCCGGTCTGGTTTCTAATGACTTATTGGCATGTGTGGTAATTTGCAGAGCTTGGCAGGCAGAGCTGGGGGAGCTGGTGAGGTGGGGGGTGGGTGGTGGCGGGAGGTGGCGTTTGGGTGGGAAAGAGGCACACTTCATCCCGCCCCGCCCTTCTAGTTCCTGTCGATTAATCTCTGGAGTAAGGGAGATCCAGGGCCTCCTGTCTCGGGAGCATCAGCTCTCTCCGGGCCCCTGGGAGGGAGACAGATGTACAGACAGATGTAGAGCACAGCTGCTCACCTGTCAGGCAGCGGGGACAGGCGTGGGGGGCAGGCAACAGCCCAGTTCATCCCTGGCAGGTCAGAGCGCTTGGGTTTCCTGCCGCTCCCCTGCCTGCTCCCTGGGCCCCTAGTCACTGCCCTGGGGAGGGAAGCAGGGAAGGCTGGTTGCCAGGACAGAGACGCAAGCCGGCAGCGCCCAATGAAACGCCAGATTGCACAGGTAGGCCGGCCCAGCAATCAAAGGGGGCGAGATGAGCGAGGGCCTGACACTTTTCACTTTTCTTCAGCAAAACTTGTCCCAACCTCAAAAGCAGTTCCCCGGGCTAAGGCGGTAGGGAGCCCCCGACTGCGTTGCTACCGCCCCCCTGCACACTTCTCTGCCTCCCCCTTTAGTCCCGTCTCTCTCCACTCTGTTCTGTGTATCCTTAGAAGCAGCCTGGTGCGCCGCAAAGCTCACGGTTTCTAAAGTTGGGTTAGGATCCCGTGGCCACTGCTTACCAGCTCTATGACCTCGGACAGGTTTCTTAACCTCATTTTGAGCCTTGGAGTGCTTATCTGTAAAATGGGATTCTGGAAAGGAAATCAGCTCAGACTTGTAAAATGCATGGCATCTAGTAAGCACCAGTAAATACTGAAGAATTTTAAAAGTGATCTTTTATCTACACAAATAAGCAGGAGCAATGTGATCAATAATTTTAAAAATCCCATTGGGCTTGGTAGGGTTTTCTTTTTTTAAATATTTGAGCATAGTCTTCATTTATTCAGTAAATATTTATTATCTACTGTGTACAAAGTGCTAGGTCAAGCGCTGGGTCTTTCCTGATATTTTATGATTAGGGTGGAATTAGGCCGTGTGTACCTTCTCTAAGCATAGCGCACCTGGCAGGAGATGGAAGGAGAGAGAGGGTAGTCCAAAGTCAACCACAGAAGTGGACCGTCCATGGATTTCTGAGAAGTGGCTGGCCCCAGGAGAAAGGTGAAGGCTTTGTGAAGGCTCTGTCTGGGCCTGTGCAGAGAGACCTGCTGCCTGACTCCTCAGAAACAGTGAGTCTGTTTTTGCAACTGGAAAGTGGGTGAAGGAGCCAGTGGGAGGCTGCTCCTCCACTTTTGTAAGCCACTGCTGAAGCTTGAGGGGGCCATCAGGGACCACCCAGCCACCAGACAGAAGAGAGGCTGATGCATCTACCCTCACCTGGGCACCTGAGCACGTCACGGCTCCCTCGGCTGGTGCTGGGCCAGAGGCGAGAGCAGCAGGGGGCAGCTAGGAGACCTGGCTCCCATCTCTGCCAGCACATGGACCTGTGCCTGCAGCAGGAGCCTGTCTGTTCTTCTACAGCCTCCCCATAGCCCCCTCCAAGACTGAGCAGCGGAGATGGGCAAAACGGAATGTCAGACATGGCTGGGGCCCTGGAGAGTGTCTGGCCCACACTTCCCCCACCTTCTTGCATTATAGCACATGTAAACAGATGTCGACTCAGGGACTCTGACCCAAGGGCTGTGGGGGGGCTGGGTGTTAATATCTCAGCACACCTGAACCTATTCATGGCTCCCTAACATCAGTTGGAAAGGTTTAGCTTAGCCAACCCCCTAACTGTTTTTATTGATGAGAAATCTGAGACTCAAGCAGGGGAAAAGACTTGCCCAAGGTCACACAGTATGATAGTCTCATCAGGACTACATATGAGTCTCCTAACTTCTGACCCTGTGCCGTGTCTATTACCTCTTAAGACTCCTTCCATTTTCTTTCCTGAACTTTCACTGTGGAGAATGTACTTCAGATGCAAGGGAATATAATTTCTTCTCTAAAACACTGTTGTTCTCCAAATCTCATAAAATCAGGCTGCATCCTCCCCATCATCACCAGCCACTCTTCTCATGCCGCAGTGAAGCCTTTGTCATCTGCCCATAGACATTCTTCCCTTTCCCAGTCCACGCACTGTCCTGGGTGAGACTATTGACTCCATGGGTCACTCTTACTACCCCCAGACCCATTAGCACCTTCCCACCTCAGCCAGTCATCTGAAAATCTGCCATCACCCAAAGATCACCTGGTAGAGCATTCTGCTTTCTGGTCACCACCTCCCCCTGGCCACCAAGCTTGCTTGTCCAGTGGCTCCCACCCAACCATTCTGTGGGCTCTTTGGGATCTTTGGTCCCTTGGCACCCTTGGCTCCTCTTGTCTCTTGCCACCAATTGCCTCCTTCTGCCTTCCCTTCTCTGAGTCCAGATACATCCCATGTCCCATCATTTTAAGAACCACCCCCTCCAAAATTCCCAAGTTCTCTTGACCCTCTGTCATTTTATTGCCCCAGTCTGCCAGATCCCCAGTTCTGGATTAATCACTATCTGCTGCTTTCCGCCTGCATCTGGATAACTCCACTCGCTTAGAAAAGACACAAAATGAGGCAGATCGGTATTTCCAGAAATTCACCGTCACTAACCCACCTTATTCTTCAGAAATACCTGGTGTTCCCACCACATTACCCCCCTGGCTGTCTCTCTCCTGATTCCCACCTTCTTCCCCAGACCTCGACCTACACGTCACTCTCAGCAGAGGACCTCACCTCCCACTTGCCAGAGAAATACAAGTCATCAGGTGGGACCCCTCAACGCATCACGCCAACCCCCTGCCCACACACACACCTGCCTGTGTGCCAGTCCTCCCTCCCCCGTCCTGCTTCGGCAGAGGACGCCATGTTTCCATCCCAGTCCACTTCTCCGCCAACCTATGCTCTTGATCCCCTCCTCTGGGCTCCTCAAGAACATCCTTCCTGCTGTGCTCAAGCTTCTCCCATCTTCAACAACAAAAGCAAAAGCCTTCCTCAAGCCTAGCTCCACTCCCTGCTCGTACCTTGTGTCCTTTCTCCTTCTGAGCCACGTCTCTTGGAAGAGTTGACCAAGTGCTCCTCACGTCTGCCCCCCCCCTTCTTCCTATGCCCCACACGGGCCTGGCTTCCTCCCCCATCACTCTCCCGAAACAGCTCTCCATAAGCCTATTTTAGTTCTCAGAAGCATTTTTCACTCCTTTCTGACACTTTCCTTTCCCTTGGCTTCTCTGGCCCCATATTCCTGGCTTTTCTGCTCACTCCCAAGTCATCTTGCTGACTCATCCTTCCCTTCTCCATCTCTAAGCGTTGGCGTTCTATCTGGTCTGGTTCAAGACATTCTCTTCCCAACTAGACACTTGTCCCTAGGCCATCTCATGAAAGGTTTCTGTTATCAGCCACGTGCAATTGACATTCAAAAATACACTTCTAGCCTGCATCTTTTCATCTCCGTCCATATCCTTACATCCACCTGCCCAGTTGACTCAGTTGGAAGTCTCAGGAAACCTCGGACTTGGTGTATCTAAAGACAGCCATGATTCTCCTCCTAAATCCCTCGCTGCCTTCCCACCCCTTGCCACATCCCCCTCCAGTGTTGCCTGTGTTTGTGGATGGCACCTCCTCTGGCCAGTTGTGTACGCTGGGAGTGACTGTCCACACTTCTCCTCACCCCCCTGCATCTGGTCCCTCACTGGTGCCTGTCTCCCTGGATAGCACCAAGAACCAGCCATCCCTCCCCGTCTCCACAGCCTCCACTTTACCCCAGCCTTCTGTGCTGGGGTCACCATGTGACTGGTACACATGCATCTACCCTTGCACTTCAAGCCCCGTCTCCAAATAGCCGCCAGAATGACCTTTAAAGACACAAGTCTGATGCTGTCACCATTTCTTGTACTCTTAAAACACGTGCTTCCCTGTGCCCTCCCTTGTGCTGCACTCCGCACATTGGCTTCTTCCAGTTCTTTGACTGCTAGGCTCTTTTTGGCCTCATGGCCTTGACGCACGCTGTTTCCTGACCCTCAGTCACTCTTTCCGCCCATACGTGTCCTCCCTAGATTCCCTTGATCTTTCAGATCTCAGTCCAAATAGCCCTTCCTTTGAAAAGCCTCCTTTTCCTGTCCAAATAGCTCGTCCTTTCTGGAGGGTACCTCCAGAATCTTATCAGGCCCACGGTAGACACTCTTACAATGTCCCGTTATGCTTCCTTCCCATAAGATGCATCATGATATCTAATTATATAATTGGGTGTTTATTAGATAAATGTCTGTCTTTGCCAGTAGACTGTGACCCCATGAGAGCAAGGGCCCTATCTGTTTAGTTCACCATTATGGCACTGGTGCCTGGCACCTATTAGGCGTTCAAAAAACATTTAGGGAGTGAATTCATTAGTGAAAGACCTTTTTTTTTTTTTTTTGTATATTTTCTTTTTATTGGAGTTTGATCTGCCAACATATAGTATAACATCCAGTGCTCGGGCAGCCCCGGTGGCGCAGCAGTTTGGCGTCGCCTGCAGCCCAGGGCATGATCCTGGAGGCCCTGGATCAAGTCCCGCGCCAGGCTCTCGGTATGATGCCTACTTCTCCCTCTGCCTGTGTCTCTGCCTCTCTCTCTCCCTGTCTCTATGAATAAATAAATAAAATCTTAAAAACAAAACAAAACAAAACATGCTCAACCCGTCAAGTGCCCCGCTCAGTGCCCGTCACCCAGTCACCCCATTCCCCCGCCCACCTCCCCTTCCACTACTCCTCGTTTGTTTCCCAGAGTCAGGAGTCTCTCATGTTCTGTCACCTCTGACTTTTCACACTCATTTTCTCTCCTAGTGAAAGACCTTTAGATACCAAAAGGATCTCATGGGAAAAGCTGCCCCTGAGTGTGGCATTGGTAGACCAGATAACCACTGCCTGGCCCCTGTTCCTCTCTCTTTTCCTTTCCTTTTTCTGTCTGTTTCTAACTAAAGACTTTGCCTAGATTCAAAGGGGGTTTACTCTGATTTTCCAACCAGAGGTGCAGGTTGAAAGAACCAATAGCTCTTTCAGGAGCAATAACAATAATCTCTGATATCTGAACGCTTCCTTACAACCTACAGAGCTCTTTCACGTACATTATGGTGTTGGATTTTGCTGTGTCCCTTGAGCCACACCCCAGCTTCTGGTGTCTTATGAACCCTTGTTTCACAGTAGGGGAACCTACAGCTCGGGAAGGCTTAGTGGCTTTTCCATAGGTTGGGGTTGGTGCTTGTGGCCCTGCTTCTATGCTCTCTCTGTACTGCTCCGTACACAGGCTTGTAGAAAAGAGGGACTGGATTATCCACAGTAGAGGGAGGAGGAGTGGTACCAGAACAGTCCCCAAAATCCAGAAACCCATGTCAGGTGGGAAGAAGGTGGGTCTGGAATGTGACATGCAGTTTGACTGCATCGAGTCCCACATCGGGCTCCCTGCATGGAGCCTGCTTCTCTCCCTCTGCCTGTGTCTCTGCCTCTCTCTGTCTATGAATAAATACATAAAATCTTAAAAAATAAATAAATAAATCTGGACTCTTGAAACACACACAGCCTTCCTGGCTTGACTTATGCCTACTTAGCCAACCTCTTCCCCTGCCACTCTTCGCCTCCCAAATAGCCAAGTAAGACCAACTGCCCCTGGTTCCTCAGCCATCCCATGCTGCTCATACCTCTAAGTTTTGCTCGAACTGTTCCTTCTGCCTGGGTGACTCTTGCCATGCTTCAATACTTGGCTCTAATGACATCTCTTCCAGGAAACCTTCCCCCAAACCCACAGAACTCCTCCCATATAGTGGGCACACTCAACATATCCTATTAAAAATCTCTCTTTGCTGTGTCTCCCTCTTCTGCTGGATAGGAAGCTCCTCAAGGACACTGACTGTGCCTTATTCATGTTAGCACTCCAGTGCCTGGTGTGTTGTAGTAACAACAACAATATATAACGAAGGCTTATGATGTGCTACATGCTATGTTAAGTGCTTGGTATTAACTCATCAGATCTCAAAAATAGCCTTATGCTGTAGGTACTATATCCTATTTAAAAAAAAAAAAACTTTGTAAATATGCATAGGTTCACTAGAACTGCAAAGAAATGTATAAGGGAGGCCTGAGTATCCTTCATCCAGCCCTTCCCGGCATACACAGGTTAGTGCAATACCAAAACCAGGAAGCTGACATTGATGTAAGTCATAGAGTTCATCCAAATTTCACCAGTCATATATGCATTCATTTTGTGTGTGTGTAGCTTTGTGTAACCACCACCACAATCAAGGTTATTTACCTGTACCATCACCGGGCTCCCTGTGCCAACCTTTAGAGCCACACACACCCCATCCCTAAACTCTGACAGCCACTCCTCTGCCCTCCATGTCTAGGATTCTGTTAGCTCACAAGTATTACATAAATGGAAGCATACAGTCTATCATCTTTTGTTATTGGCTTTTCTTTTTCTATCAGCATAATTTCCTTGAGGTTCATCCAGGCTGTTGCCTATATTGGTAGTTTGCTCCTCTGTGTTGCTGAGTGGTATCCTGTGATAGGGATGTCCTGCAGTTTAACTATTCATGCACACAACACATTGGCGTTACCCCATTTCAAGGGAGACAACAAATTTGTCCAGGGTTACACAGTAAGTGGCACTTAATTTATGTTAAGTAGGCACCCAATAGTTGTCTATCGTACCAAGCTCAACTCGTTGAGGACACTTCACGTTCCTCTCTGGTGTTTTGCACTGAGTAGGTGCTCAGTAGAGGCTCGCCAGTAAGGATGTGGATGAGATGGTATCTTATATCCACTTAGGTAGCAGCCACATCTAACTTATCCCTGTGCCTGGACATTTGCGAGAGAATATAGGTCCCTCTCAATATCTTACATAACTGTACTTTAGGGTTTTCTTGGAATATCAGAAAAGGAAAATTGGGGCAGTAAATATGATCACACACAGGGCTGGCACTTAATTGCCTAAAATGCCCAGAGCTATTGGTTCCAAATTAATATATGCCATATTCGCATGGTATTTTGCATCTAATTTGCAGGTTGCTCATTTTAGCACAATGCAGAGAAACCCTCGAGGCTCCTGCTTCTTGTCACCACTGCCCTCTCAGCTGTTCCCAGGTCAGGCTATGCTACTTCTGGGTCGTGTTGCGCTGGTTCAGCCCACAGAAACAACCGGTTGGGTCCCGAACGTGCCCACCCGAGGCTGAAAAGTCCGCCAGGCTGTTTGTGCCTGTAGAAGAGCCGAGTTATTGCCACTCGGCAGGGCCCTCCGGAGGTTTAATTAAGGAGGATTTGTGGAGCTGCTGGAAGTCCTCAACCTCAGGTGTGGAGAGCCAAATGCGATTAAGTGATTGGAAAGGAACCACAAGTCAGACCAGTCTCTCCTGGGCATGGCGCCCAGGAGATGGGTTTGTGTACACATCTCTGCCTTCCCCCTGTTGGGAGGGGCAAGGTGACAGGGAGCCTGCCCCAGCCTCCAGCAACACATTGGAGATAAGTGCGGTCTCCAGGGTGGGACTCACAGAGGGTATTGGGGAAAAGTGTCCCAGGGCCTCCAAGGGAACCTGTGGTTTTATTCCAGTCAAGGCTTTACCCAGGGTCACACCTCAGAGGACAGATAAAACGGGGTAGGTCCTTAGGTCGACCCATTAGCACTTCCTTGAGGGCCATTAAGAAATAATTAAATGCCAAACTCCGTTGTACAGGCCCTGAAGCCAGTGGTCATTGGGGAAAACAAGAGACCATGTTAATTGGAGAAGGTGTCCTGGAGGATGGGAGACACAGGCCCCAGCTGAAGAATAAGCCTGGGAACGTGCTTCCCAGCCGTGCCCCTCCCCCCCCCAGTGACTCAGACTTGGGGAGGGACTGGGACAGAAGCAAATAGAGAGCGAGGGGGAAGTTCACAAAGTGGCATAAAACAGGACTTCAGAGGAATTTTGACCTTTGGGCAGGTCATCTGGGATGATGTCCTCAGACCCCTGGGGGTGCACACCACTGTGTGTTGTCAGAGGCACTTCAGAGGAGGAGCCAAAGAAGAGTAAACCACAGTGATGGGCAGGGGCAGCCGGGGAAGCAGAGGGTGTGCTGGGAGGAAGGGCAGGTCAGAAAGTGGGGCCAGGGGGACCGGAGGCTCTATGAGGCTGAGGCCGGTAAGGAGGGGCTGGTCCCAGAGGGAGGGTGAGCACTGGAAGCACAGGTGCCGGGGAGAGCACCCCCAGAAGGAAGGGTTTTAGCCTTGCGGGGTGATTCTGGCCAGAGCTCCGGAGCCACCGCTGAGAAATGCTGCTGAATGGAGCAGAGCTGGGAGACTGAGAAGCGGCTCACGGAGCATCTGCGTGAAGCGCTGTGTTTAGAGGGAGTAACGGGCAGAGGAGCATTTTGATGGTGGTTTTCAAAGGTCTGGGAGAGGGGGGGTGAAGGACTAGGTTTGCCCAAGGAGAGGAGGGGAAGTGGGGGGTGTTTCAGGGAGGAAACCTTCTCCCAAGTCCGAGGGAAGCCAGAGGGAGTGGGCAGCGAGGGGGTGGGCAAAGGAGGTGAGGCCTGCCCCGCGCGCAGGCCCCATGAGCCCACCAGCTCGTCCTCGCGGAGGACAGGGTGCCGCTGGGAGCACGGAGAGCAGCAGATGTAGAAGAGGGCTCTGCAGAGTGTGCCAGGGCGGCAGTGGGAGAGGAATGGAAGGATTGCAGCAGAGGGCGGGCGAAGCTGGAATCCTGAATCCATAATAGGGCTGGGCTGCCGGCTTCCGTACTTCCTCCTGCAGTGCTCTGGGAGGAGAGGACCAGGGGCGGGGAGAACTGCTAAATCTCTCATGGAGGCAGGGACAGCCCTGGCCTGTTTCCCACGCCGCCCACCCTTCTGCAGAGACCCTCCTGGCCTGGCCTCCTGTGAGCAACCCAGCGAGGAGGTCCGTTCTCTTGGCCTTGCCATCTGGGGAGCGTTCCTCTTCCCAGAGCTTGAGACCGTTTCTTCCTGGCCTGACTTACCAATGGACCCGGTTCTAAAAGAGTCCCATTTGCCCTCCACTGGTCTCTCTGCGCTGCTCTCATATTTCTCCCCTCCACGATCTTGCAGCTGCAGCTTAATAGCCTGCAAGAGGGTCAGGCTGGGAAGATGAATGCCAGCCTGTGGGGACTGCGTCCTGCTTCTCCATTAGGGAGGTGATGGAAGGCGAGAAGCAGAGAATGGATAATCCAAGGAGACAAATAGGCAAAGGAGTGGCTTGCAGGATAATCCAAACAGTGTTTCCACTCGTGCTTGGTGTGTGCTTTGATGAGCCTTGTGCCACCGACTTGCTGGTCTAATTAGATCTGACTTGGAGAACACTGGTTTCATTTCCCAAAGTAGACGGTGAGAAGAAACCAGGATGGGCAAAGAATGTTTGCTGGAAGGAAGCCACCAAGGGGATAATCCTCCAGTGCACATGTGAGCAGAATGGAAGGTCCATGGTGGCTGCCACTTGACAAGCCAGAGCAGTCCAGATGCTGCCAGGTCACCCCAGAACACAGCTTTCTAATCAATGTGTTCCTCACCTGTTGTATGTCGATCCCTTTAATGGCCGTGTTCACCGGTGAAAATGCCTAGGGAAATCCCTTAGGGGTGGGGTCAGGGCAGCGATCCAGTGTGACATCCCAGTCCCTACTTGCACCTTGCTGACGTGCCCCCAGGTCCATGGGCTGATGCCCCTGGATGCTCTTTGCCAGAGGAACTGTGAAGACTCCCAGGGGCTACTGTCGTGCCCTCTCCCCTCAACCCCCAACATTGGCTGATGCTTCCTTTGCACCTTTGGCATCAGCTAGTTCATTTTCCAAATGAAGGATGAAGGGGAGGGCCTCTGAGGCAAAGCACCTGAGATCGAAAGAATATCCCGAAAGGCCTCTGGAAATGATCCAGTTGAGCAAACATAGGTTCTGATCTCAGCTCCCACCTTAGTGTCCTGTATAATCTTAAGCAGCTCACCAGAGCTTTCCCGGCCTCTTTGTCCCTGCTGAGGCCAGCTTTCCATCTCAGTCCCTAGATGGGGGAGGTTAGTAAAACCAATTTCCAGTCATCATGAAACCAAGCTGTGCCCTAGGCAGTAGCATCCCCAGATCCTCCCAGATGACTTATAACAGGGCTGGGCTCTGTTTCTCAGTGTCCAGACGAGGCACATTTCTAGCCATCTGACCCGTGCCTAAGGCCTTGTTCCCAGCAAGTTATCAGTTGTTTGACCTTGAACAGATTATTCCTTACCTGAAGGTCAGTTTTTCATCCATACCTAACACAAGATGTTTGCAAGAATCAAATAAGATAATGTGTGAGAAAGCATTTTTGCAAATTCCTAAATGTGCTGTCACCCTTAGAGGTTGAGAGGGAGAGGTAGCAGGGGGCAGGGAAAGACCGAGGGGCTTGAGTCCTATGGACCTGAGTGAGTTCAGAGTCCAGCTGACTGAGAATCTGTGGCTTGGAAGAGTTGGTGAATGTGTCTTCATCTTGACTTCATCTTCTGTAAGGTGGACATAAGTAAGCCAGGCCAAGGAATTATCATGAAAGCCAGATGCCATGGTGCTTGTAAACGGTCAGGCATATGGTAAATGCTCCTCAGACGTTGCTCCCATCCCTGTATCTCAGCTCTCCCAGGCCTTCAAGTCAAGGTCAGCTCAGCAGACATCCTTTGCATACATTTACAGACATTCGGCCTGTCCTGGCATTCGGCTGTGGCAATACCACCCTGTCTGCACTCTCCCCAGGGTCTCCTCTTTAGCCATGTGTCTTCAGGCTTGGATCCCTCCTTCCTGTCCGGCAGCAGGTGCTTGCTGAGAAATGCACGACTGTTCATACCGAGTCCCCAGTCCCCGTAGAGTCAGTGGGCCATTCCGTGGCGCTCCACCTCTGCTTCCCTAGCCACTGCAGCTTCTGAGCAGCAGGTTCTCCATGATGAAGGCCCAGCCGTCCTGGGCCACGGTGCCCAGGGGCAGGAGTACTGGAGAGGGCCCCTTGCTCAAAATAATGCTTTTCCCTGATGAGGAGACACATCCCTGTTCTGATCCTTTTTTTTTTTTTTTTTTTTTAAAGATTTTATTAGAGAGAGAGTAAGTGAACGAGTAAGCAAGCAAGAGAAAACAAGCAGGGAGAAAGGGAGAAGCAGACTCCATATTGAGCAGGGAAGGGAGCCCATGCGGGGCTCCATCCCAGGACTCTAGCATGATGACCTGAACCAAAGGCAGATGCTTGACTGAGCCACCTAGGTGCCCCTGTCCCAATCCTTCTTAGCCCAGAGAACTGCACCCCTGTTTCCCACTACTGTTTCCTTTATGCTGCAGTGTGGCCAACCTCTTACCCTCCCTGCCAAGGGCGTCTGGGAATCCTTAACCAGCCAACCCTCAGGGCTCCCAGCAGGATGGCACTTAGGCCATTTGACTGGGCAGATGGCCAGGCCCCTGTGTAGTCTTGTCTGTGGACCACCTATCTCAGAAACCACCCTTGGGGAGGATGTTAACAATGCGCATTCCCAGACAGCACTCCAGACCAACTAAACACTGCATTGTAAATAAGTTCCCATGTGATTCTTATGCACTGTAAAATCTGAAAACCATTGTTGTCTTTTTTTGCCTCATTTTTACTGAGGTGGAACTCATACACACGCAAATCGTTAAGTGTGCAACTAGATGCATTTGTACACAGGCTTTATAATACCCACCATGTGACCACAGCCCAGATGAGGGCACAGAACCCTTGTAGCCCCCACCAAGGCTCCCTCGCACACCCTGACGCTCAGATAACACCTGAAGGGGTGGCCACTAATCAGCATTCCAGCGACATAGATTAGTTTCACTGTTTCTGAATTTCGTAAGATTGGAGTTCTTGGCTTCTTTCACTCAGTGTTATCTCATACTGCCTACTTCTAAAAACCCAAACAACTTCTCTCCCATTCCCTGCACTTCCCCTTCCCCTGATAGGTGCGTAGGCAGGCAGATAGATAGGAATAAATTAAAAAAGAAAGAAAATAGATTTTTCCAGGTCCTAACAATAAACCCCTCTGGTTGCAGCTTCCCCTCTGTGCTCCCTTCCTCGAGCCTTGTGGGGATCACTTTTGGTCACTGGCCTTCAAGCATTAGTGCTTCTGGGGGCTCAGTACCCATTATCCTGCTGCCGTGGGGGACCAGCGCCCATTCCCCTGCCGGTCTGTCAGTTGCTGGGGCCACTCATTTGTTGTGCGTGGACTGCCAGAGAGTTAAGCACATTCCAGATGAAAGTGGCCAATTTAAGGTACAAATGAAAAGACAAATGAGATGGAAATTGCATAGAACAAGCCTACTCCTCATCAGGAGGTAGCAGTCGTGACAGGCTGAGCGGAGCACCCCCTCAGGTCATCCCTGCAGCCGAGGTCAGACAGGCTTCCCAGCACCTGGGAAACCCCGTCCCCTTCACACCCGCCAGGTGGGGCAGCAGCCCAAGGGTGTGGGGGGCAGAGGGGGGACAGGAAGAGGACACGAAGCAAATACAGAAATGAGACAACACAGGAGAGCTCTGTCATTCCAAAAAGAAGGGAAACAGATATTTTGAGCATCTACCATGTACCAGGCCCTGTGCTGGACGTTCAGGCTACAAAGACTGACAGTTTGCCCTTAAGGGGCTCCCGGCTCAGGGGAAAGTGAGAGAAAAGGAGGCATGAGGAGGACAGAGAAGGCTGGAGAGAGGGAGCCGTGAGAGAAAGTGAGGAGGAGCAGCTGGAGGGGGTCAGGAGAGCCGGTGGGTGCCCACAGCTGGAAAGGAGAGTGCACCCTGCCCCCGCCCCCACCCCCACCCCCAGCCCAAGCAAGCCAAGGCCATTTCAAGACCAGGGATGTTCTGGAGCAGTAGGGACAAAGCAGGGAGGAAGAGCAGGAAGAAGGAGCAGCTGGGCATCTCACCCCTCCACCGGGGAGGGACTATCATGAGGGCAGCCTGGAGGGGGAGACCTCACAAGCAGCCCATTGGTTCTTGGTGAAGTGACAAACCGCGAGCTCCTGGATCTAGTGAATGGGGAGAATCAATAAGCAAAATATTTGTACGGGGGTGTATTCCCTGTCGCGTAAAGAGGAGTCAAAAACCCAGGAGTTCTCAATCTCTGGGTCTCTATCTCATGCATTTTCTAAGTCCAGGGAGTTGCAGAGAGGGAGGGCGTGCAAATTTGTTTTCATACAGATCCAAGCTAAATACAATCTTAGTAATAATAATAATAATAATAATAATAATAATAGCAACCACTTATAAGGCACTTACCATGAGCCAGGCTGTTGTAAGCACTTAATTTGTATTAACTCATTTGCATAGTAAATATGTAGGGGGAAGGGGGATACTGGTACATTTCAAAGCCAAACACAAGCGACTTTTGAACTATCTCCTGCCCACCCCAGCACGCACTGCGAAGGCTGGCCACTGAAAGAGCTCTGAACCCACTCTCCCTCGCTTGGGTGAACATGAAACCGAAGTCCTGGGGGGCTAATTGGGAAGCAGCTCCAGAGGCACCGAGTGATTCCAGATCTTGGGCCAAACAGGCTCACTCTCTCCTTCCTGGTTCTTGTCTTCCTCTTCTGAGCTGAGGTGCTCCAAGCCAGACCCCACGTTAGGTGCTCAGGGAGAGACCCAGGAGATGTCCTGAAGGCGATGGCTGGCCCTTAGGGTAAGCATGACCCCCTCTGTAAGGACTGCTCTCTGCCCATTGCCAGAGCCAGAATCCATTTACATCACACCATTGTGGATATCACTAAGCCCGACTGTCACCAGGGAACCAGTTTCCATAGCGACTGAGGTATACTAGACCCTTGACATCTCAAGGGATCCATCATAGCCCTTCATGGATCCATGGAGTAGAGACTGCCCTGTAATTCTCCCCATATAATGCAGCTGAGTAGGACAGAGCTGCAGAGAGGATGGCTAGCCCGGGCAAAGTCATCGAACTCAGCCCTGTACCTGGACATCTTCCCGGATCAGGCTCTCGGCCCATGCAGCTCAGCACTGCACTATTTCATGTCAGGTCGGGTTTGCCTGGTACAGGAGAAATCGTCTCATCAGAAACCTGATAGCGCCAACTGTCTGCTGTTTTTCAAACGACAAAGCAAAGAAGGACTTCGATTAAACCTGGTAGACAGAGCACCTTCATGTTCCTGTCTGCTGCCACACCCAAGTAAGAGCAAAGGAGTCAAAAAGATGCAAGGCCACAAGGTCAAGGGAAGGAGAACACAGCCAATCAGCAACGCCTATGCCATTTTGGGAGTTGAGAAGCTAAGTGACCTGTGTAGATAGCGAGAAACCTGGAGACCCAGATGGAGGAACCAATGAGAAAGGGGCAGATTTTTGCCCTAGAACCACAGAAAGGCTTGGAAATTGGTGACATCTGAAGATAGGGTATAGAGTGGGGTCCAAACCAGGAGAGTAATCCCCCAGAGTGATTCCTCACCCCCATTTCACCACAGAGCTACCCCTGCTTTACCTGACGGCATCTTGGAGAGAACTTTATTCATCAGGGAGACTGACCCCAGCAAGTGTTGGCTTAGGGACATGGGCGGAGATGGGACAATATTTTGAAAAATGGGGGTTTGCTGCAAGTTTGCAAGCCCGTGGCAGAGCCCCTTGCATTTCCTCCTGCTGGCTTTAGAAATGCTGGTGGCTGGGCAGATGGCCACATCTGGGGGCTCCACTGATACCCCCCTGCCCCTGTGGGGAGACCAGCAGTTAACAAGCTCTGGCCACGCAAGTAGAGCTTCCAGGCAGCTTCAAAATGCCTCACTAGTAAATGTGAACCAGCAGCCAAGGATTATTAGATTTTTGAGGAAAGCATCAAATATTTAAAAACCATAAGCCAAAGTAAACAGAAAACAACTTGAAAAAGCAGGTACTATGTGGAGCCAGAGAAAACATAAACACCACCACCACCACCACCACCACCACCACCACCACCACCATCATCACCACCATCACTGCCACCACCACCTTGGACATCCTCAGAGGGAGGAGAGGATTTTGTGCCCACAGTACATTCAAGGGGCCTTTTTAAAAAATGTGAGAACTTACATACCATAAAATTTGCCCTTTTAAAATATACAATTTAGTGGTTTTCTGTCTATATACAAGGCTGTGCACCCATCACCACTACGTAATTCCAGAACATTTTCATTATCCCCCAAAGAAACCTCATACCTGTAAACAGTCACTCCCCCATTCTTTCCTCTCCCATCCCCTGGCAACCACAAACCTACCTTCTGTCCCTATACCTTTGCCTAGACATTTCATAAGTGGAAGGGTACAACATGTGACCTTTGTGACCGGCTGCTTTCACTTGGCATAATGCTTCAAGTTTCATTCATGTTGTGGCATGGATCAGACTTCATTCCTTTTTCATGGCTGAATAATACTGCATTGTATGGATATTAAACATTTAATCATCCATTTATCACTTGATGGACTTTGGGGTAATTTTTGTTTTTTAAGGAAAATGCAGAGAACAAGAATGAGCTCTCATAAATTGAACATACATATTCCTCTTCCTTAAGTGAAAATGATTACTTTCCAAATTGCAAGGACCCACTAGGTGCCCAGCATAAGTAATGAAAAAAAGACCCACACAGAGATACATTTCGAAATTTCAAAACATCGAGGATAAAGAGAAGATTCTACAACTATCTAGAAAGAAAGAGGCCTCAGGATAGCAGCAGACTTCTCCCCAGTACCCTGGAAGCAAGGAGATAATGGAAAAATGCTTTCAAACCTGCGAGGGCAAGTTATTTTTAATCTAGAATTGTATTTCTAGTCAACCTGTCAATTAATTATGGAGAACAAGTAAAGGTACTTTCAAACATGCAAATTTTCAAGTAACTTACTTCTTTTTCAAAAGTAGCTAAAAGATGTGCTGCACCAAAATAAGAAAGATGACCTGAAACCCAGGAAGAGAGACAGAATATTTACCACCATAGGAGGAAACATGGATGGATATACACCAACATAGCAGTGGTTAGTTAGCATGAGGAGGTGGAAAAGGAGATTGTGGTGGTTGTGGGGGGGCCTGGGTGGCTCAGTCCATTGAGAAGCTGACTCTTGATTTCAGCTCAGGTCATGATCTCAGGGTCATGAAATCGAGTCCTGCATCAGGCTCTGCACTGGGCATGGAGCCCACTTAAGATACTCTTTCTGCCTTCTTGCCTCCCCTCACCTTTGCTTTCTCAAAAACAAGAGACTGTTTACATTTTCTCCATATGTTTTTCCTTATTTCCCAATTTTTAATAGTAGTGCTGTATTGTACCTAAATTACTGTATATTTGTTGGCCTGTAACATACAGAGAGCCCAAGGCAGGAGCAGTACAGGGGAAAGGTGGTGGTCTGGGGGCCAGCAGGCTGCTCTAACCGCCATTACCCTGCACCACTGGCTCCCCTAACACATCTCACAGCTCCTGGGCTGTGTCAGATCTGTGAGTGTCTATCTGTGCTGCTAGGGGCTGAGAGCTCCCCAGAACAGAGCTGGATATTGTTCATCTTGTTTATCCCCAGCGCTTGGCCGAGAGCAGGTACAGAATCCGTGCTTCGGTGGATGTAGAGAGAGAGGGAGGGAGGAGGAAGAAAGAAAAATAGGAAAGAGAAAACCCCCATCAAAGTAGACCATAAACTGAATGAGACCTGGGGTTGGGATGCCATAAAATTTCTTTTCTTTTTTTTTTTTTTTTTGCCATAAAATTTCTATAGAACTCCTGGCTGAGAAATCAGGTCAGCTAGTGATCAAGGAAAGTGACCAGCCTTGGGGTTCCCTCAGGGCTCCCCAACCTGGAGCCAGAGGAGCCAACTCCTAGAATAGATAATACCTCCAACATGGAGCTTCAGAGTTGAGAGGGACTAGCTTTCCTGTGGCACTTTCACCTTGCACATCAGAACCAGAAGCCCAGAGTTCCAGTGTGTGACCTTGTACAAGTCACTTCCCTGCTCTGGGCCTCAGTTTCTCCTACTGCAAAACAAGGAAGCTAGATGAGGTAGATGTGCAGGTGCCTTCCAGCTCTGACCTTCTGAGGTGCTAAAACATCCCGGGAAGTAGAGGACCCCCTCACTTTGCTTAGGTGTGGAAGCCGCTCACGGCACAGACCTCCAGGTGAGGGTAGAAGATTGGGGGGAAGCCTCCACCTCCCAGCTAGCTCTTTCCATCTGTGCCAGCCGCTTCTGAAATGTGCAGAACAGCCTAGGCCAGTTTCTCCCCCCGGAGGCAGACCCTGGCCCGGGACCGTAAGTGTGCACCTAGCTGCCTGCATCAGATTCACCTGCTTGAGAATTGGTTCAGTCTGCAGGTTTCTGGGGTCAGGGAGCAGAGGAGTGGGGTGGTTATTTGCATGTTCACAAGCACTCCAGGTGGTCCTGGGGTATGTTGATTTGAGAAATGTTGGATTAAAGGGGGTTGGGATTTGGGAGAGGAGTTTCAGTGCTCATAATCGAAATAACTATCATTCATCCAGTACCTGCTCCATGAGGGGCACTTTTTGACATCTCTAATCTTTACAACAACCACCCTGTAAAGTAGGTATTATTACTGTAATTGTGCAGAAGAGAAAACTGAGACCCAGAGCAATTAACTTGCCCAGACGCCACGCAGCTAACCAGACAGAGAGCCAAAATTTTTTTAACTCCAGTCCTCCTTTGCTCTTCCACTAACCAACCTTGACCCCTTGTTGGGCACCTCAACAGCTGCTTCTCGCCTGCCTCCAGGGTTTGGAGGTGACCAGCTGGACAGGTGGGAGGGGGTGGGTATGTGGGAAGGCAGGGCCACGGTGCTTCGGGGGAGCAGGAGCAGGCGGCGCTGGAGGCCCACTGCCCATCTCTTCCCTGTCCCTCCATCTCTTGGGCATTTCTCAGGCTTCTAGGTGCTGTTTTGACAGGGCAGGAGGCGTCCACAACCTTCATCTTCCCTCCTTCCCGGCCTCCCATTGTCGGCCTAATTGAAGACGCCTGGAATCCTTCCCCTGCTGTGAGCCGCTGGCAGCGCTCCTGTCGGGAAGGCGGGAAGGCACCTGGTGCCCTGGCCCCGGGGACACCTGGGAGCTGCCGAGGCCAGCTGCGGAAGGCAGGTGGGGAGAGGAAGCAGCCCTGAGCTGGGACCCAGAGGTGTGGGCGTTCAGCAGCCCAGAATTTGGGAGGAGGGAGGTGCCAGGAGTCCTTGCCTGCCCCCCACCCCCTACACCTTAGCCAGAGCTGCCTGGCCCCCCTTCTAAAGAGTTTTCTGAGTGGGATTCCCCATCAGACCCGTCACCTGCTCCTGGATCCGACTGCACCCTCACACCTCTGTCAGGAAGGAGGCTTTCTCTGGGGTGGCCCAGCTGAGAGGCCCCCACCTCAGCCTTTTCTGGCTGTTCCCTCTGCCTTATAGTGACTGACCATTTGGCTTGCCCGGGATGGATGGGGCCTGTGGGGGATTCAGGATTTAAGTGCTAATGCCAGGAAATGGGGATGAATCAGTCACCCCACCCTGCCTCCTCCCCATTCAGGTCTCAGCCCACACGTCCCCTCTTCCAGGAGGCCTTCCCTGGCTCCTCAGAGGAGCCACTCTACCCTCAGTCCGGGTTTGGTTCCCAAACTCATTTTCTGTTGCTGCCACAAATTTACCGTAAATTTAGCAGCTTAAAAACAACACTGATGTGGAGTCTCATGGTTCTGTAGGTTAGAGTCCATCTGGGTTAGCTCAGCTAGTTTCTCTGCTCCAGGTTTCAAAAGGCCAAAATCAGATGTCAGCTCTGGAGTCTCCTTCCGAGTTCACTCAAGTGGCTGGTGGAATCCTGTCCTCTGAGGTTGTAGGACTGAGGTCCCTGTGTCCTTGCCACCTGTCAACTCCTAGACGCCTTTCTTTGGTCCCTGGGTGGACATCTCAGAACCAGCAAATAGGACATGAAATGCTTGAATGCTTGGAACCCCTCTTCTGCCCCGCCCCCGAGAAAGGTCTCTACTTTTCAGGACTCATGTGATTGGGTTTCTCCCATGCAGATACTCCAGGATACTCTCCCTAATCTTGAGGTCTTCAACCTTAATTATATCTGCACTATTCCTTTTGCTGTGTAGAGCTAACAAATTGAACAGGTTCCAGGGATGGGGGTCTAGATGTCTTTGCAGAGCCAGTCTGCTGCCCGTGTTCCCTCAGAGCCCTTGGGACCCGATGTCATGTTCACTTACATGTTGAGTCTCCATTCATTGTCCATCCTCCTCCACTATCACAAGCTTCATGAGACAAGGGACCGTGTCTCTGCTGTTCACTACAATGTCCCTGATCCTCCTTAAACAGCACCTGGCACATAGTGGGCCATTGGTGTTTGTTGAATGCTCAGGAGAAGTGAGAACTTCCGGCAAGTCTCAGGAGGCTTCCCGGAGCCCATCCCTCAGCTGGTCAGATTGCGTGCAGTTAGGCAGAGACACCTGAAGGCTGGAGCACCCTCTCCTGGCATCTGGGCTGGAAGCCCTGAGCTCTGCTGGCTTCGGAGAAACTGGACCTTCTGACCAGCTGCTTCCCCCGTCCTGCCTTTGCCTTTCCCACGTGTTCTCCCCTCCTTCCATCCCAGACCCCCAGACCCTTCGGTCTCTCCCTGCCTGAGGATCCCAAAAGGCAGAAGCTTGAGGCTGGGTGGCTGCCCTGAGGATGGTGAAGGGGTGGAGGACCGGTCCAAGAGGAGGCAGAGATTGCCAGGCCTCAGCTGGGTTCAAAGCCAATCCACCTGGGACTTCAAACAATTAATTTCCCCAATCTGCAAAACGATCAGCTTCAGAGGGAAAACAATTAGCCCACTGCAAATTGTAATTGTCATCTCACTCCTGATTTTAATTTGGACTAATGAGGGCTAAGTGATTCCGGCTTCCTCCTCCCCACCACTGCCCTGTGGCCCTGGGCCTTCTTCACCTGCCAGGGGGCATTTAACCCTCAGCTGCCCACCTTACACCAGTGGCTGAGGGACGTTTTCAGGCTGGCACTGGGCTGTGGCTGCACTGAGCAGGGGAAAGCAAGTGCCGGCAGGAGGGAGGGAGGGAGAGAGGGAGGGAGAGTGCCTCCGGCCCACAGGGGAGCTGCCTGTTTACAAGGCTCCCAGGCAATCAAAGTTTTATTGAACAGAATTGACTACTGGCTTGCTCCTCTGTCACAGCCAGTTAACTCCGGCTGCGCAGTCTCCGGGGACCCGCTTCTGAGAGCGTCCGGCTGCCTCCCCTGGGCCAGGGCACCTCTGCCGTGCCCGTCCCCACGCACCCCACTGCTCTGGTGTAGTGAGGCAGTGATTCTCTGCAGCTGGAGGGGGCTTGAAGGCCTGCCACCTGCGAGTCATGGGGGTCTGGTGGGTGGTCTAACGCCGACTCCCACTAAGCCGGCGAAGGCCTAGAGACGGAGGGGACTTGCTTTAGGTCACACAGAGATCTGTCATGCTTTGCTATTCTTACTGAATTCTGTCCTCCCTCCCCAGATACATCTTTCCTCTAATGCCGCAGGCTCGGCACTCAGCACAATGCCTGGCTTAGTGCAGGTGCAAGAAAGAAGAATAAAAAGTCCCAAGTCCTAGTCTGTGTCCTTCTATCACACTTCTCCCTCTCTCCGGAGCCTCCACTCTGGTTAGGCTGCTTTGATTCATTCGTTTGCCCATCATCCCTTGTTCACGGCTGTAGCGGGGTGACAGGAGCCATACCAGGTGCGGGGATACAGAGACAAGTAAGACCCGGCCTGCCCTCAAGGACTTCACAGTCTGGGGGTTCAGCCCTGGGCCCCACACCCTCAGTAGATCGCTCTTCAGGGAGAACTGACCCCAGGTCCTGAGCAGCAGCAGGTAAGGGAATCAGCCCTAGCTCCTGGCTTCTGCCCCAGGAGCCCCAGTGGCTGAGGCTTATAAGTTTGGAATTGAGAATCCTGAGGTCTTGTCCCTGCTTTCTCATTAATTTGCTCCATGGCCTCACATACGTTCCTTCCCTGACCTTCCCCATCCCAAAGCCAGGGCCTTGGGCTGTGTAGCTTCCACCTCTGGATTCTGTGACTCTGGCAAAACCTCCTCCCGGTCTCACATGCTAGTGGAGGTCCAGTCCAGTCTGCCACCACCACCAGGTAGCCTGGAGTCCCTGGGCCTCCTGTTGCTCATCTGCAAAGTGGAGGAGGTGGTGACAAAACTGTGTTGTGCCATGACAACTCCAGGCAGGTCAAAGTGTTTGCAACACAGCAAACAAGTCCTGAGTGCCCACGTGACCCCATGACTGAACCCTGCCATCGCACATGGGAAGGTGGTGGTGGTGGGTCTGGTGGTCCCTCCTGCCTCTTGGGTACCACCCTTCAACCCAGTGGAGGCAGGTGGGGAGGTGGAAAGCACACACAACTGGGAATTGGGAGAGGAAGGGCTTTCCCCTCTCTCATCCTTAGCTTCCTAGGGCCACTGGATGGGGCTGTGTCTCACGCCACCAGCCCTGACATGCCCAACCCCACGGTGCAGACTCCTCCAACAGTGAGGGTGGCCTGGGAGAGCTTGTGGCTTTGTGTCCAGCCCAGGCCCCTCTTGTTGTCTCCAGGGAGAAAGCTGTTCTTCTCCAACATTCTCCTCCTCTTTGCATTCTCTGCATCCCCTTTCCCCTCCTCTCTTACAACCCTAGTTCCCCACCCATCCAGTTCGGGCTCCCTTTTCTCCCCCACTGCTTGTCAAGCCTTTAGTGCTTTTAGCTGGGCTACCCGCCTCCAATTCCTCCCCTCCCTGCGCTGCCTCTACACCTGCCACAGTGGCAGCACCTCCCTCCCTCCCACCCCTCCTTGGCCTGGCCTGAGGGAAGAGTGCTGGGAGGTTGGGTCCACCTGGTCCCCTCAGAGGGAGCTTAGAACCCATGATCATTTGCCTGTCCCTTGTCTCTAAGGAAGAGAAACTAGCCACTCCAGTGCAGTTACCTCCTCCTGGTGGGACGTTATGGTTACGGTAACGCCTGTTGCTGCAGCTTGAGCTGTTACCTCCAAGCATCCAAGCATTGCAGTCACCACCCTCAGCTTTCCCTCCCCTCATAACACATACCTGGTCTTTCACTTCTGCTCAAACATCTCATGCCCAGCTGCTGAGGGGGTCAATGGTGAGGAAGCTGGCCTCATGGAGAAGTGGGTGTCCCACTGGGGATGGGAGGGAAGCGTCCTGTCCTCCTCAGAGTCAGTAGACCTGGCCTCTCCCTCTGTGGCTATCAGAGACCACCTCCAGAGTGTGTTAGGCACCCAGGTTTCTGGGTCTGACTTCAGAGAGTCCAATGCTGGGAGTCTGGGTAGATTCCAGGAATCTTCATGATTAACGGGCACTCTGGCTGGATGGCTGTGGCTCAGGGGCACCATGGACCACCCTCTGCAACTTGGTCTGGGTCCACCAAGCAGAGGTCTTGTCTCTTGCTATTTAAGGCTTTAGCATTTAGGATCAGAGAGAGAATCCATCAGCTCCCAGCTCTGGCCTTGTCAGAGGCCTCAAGGACTGGCTGACCCTGGATTTTCAGATTGTTGTCAGCACTTGCATCCTGCCTCGGTCGCCCCTGGTGATCCTGACAGTCCCTGCGTCCCCAGTGCACTGGCTGAGGAGTCGGAACCACAGGACGGGGGTGGCAGCTGGGAGCTGGGGGTGGCAGCTGGGAGCAGAGAGATCTCCGTAGGAAGGATATTTCTTTCCCCAGGGATAAGGCAATGCTGTCGTGTCCCTGACTAAAGGTTTTAAGGCCTCCCTCATCTTCTGTAGACATACCCTGTGATCAGAGCACTTTGAATTCTTCACCTGGGCTCACTCAGCTGGTCACAGCCCCAGGCATCACATACAGATGCTATGGAAGCTTTAGCACAGCCCCTGGCTGGTTTCAGACCCCAACCCAGAGGGTAGTGATGTCTTTGCCGTAAGGCACAAGCACATCATGTCACCCTAGGACACATAGGGTGCTCCATTTACATAGGAGCACCAATGCTGCACCCCCTCCCACCCAGCCACTACAGCTGCTTGCCCCTCAGAATGATCCAGGTGAGGAAAGAGGCCTACAGAGGTCAGGTAGTTCATATGAAGGGTCTAACTTTGGGGAGGACTCAAGTGACATGCCCTGATCCTTTCCTTTTACAGCTGCGAGAAAAACTGAGGTCTACAGAGGGTCGTAGTTTTCCAGATTCTCACAGAGAGCGGAAGAGCTAAGCGTGCAGCTAATGGGTGATGAGGCTAGAAGGGCATCCAGTCCTGGTCCCCAGGAACGGGGTGGGGGGCACCTGTGCCCGTGTAGCTGGTGTCAGGCCAGGTGGTTTCCACATACCACACGATTCAGTCCTCACAACAACCTCCCAAGAACACGCTACCACAATTTCACGTGTGACAACATGAGGAAGTTGGGACTTGGAGAGGTCAGAGGCTAGCGCTGTTCAGTAGAACTATAATGCAAACCACGTGTGTGAGTTTAATATTCTCACAGCCACATGAAAAAGTAACAAGTAAAATTAATCCCATTATTTAACCCAATATATCGCCCAAAATTATCATTTCAAAACTTAATCAGCATAACTTACTAATGAGGCATTTTGCATTCTTTGCTGAGAGGTTCAATCTCCTCAAACTGGTGCGCGTTTGCAGGTACGGTGCGTGTCAGTTTGGCCGATTTCCCAGTGCCAGGCGACCACATGGGGGCCACCAAATGGGACAGGGTGACTCAGCATAAAGTCGGGAGCCATCTCCCCTGGCTTCCTGCTTTCCTCAGGGAGCAGCCCCTCCCTTCCTGTGGGCTCTATGGGGATCTGCTCTTCCCTCCCCTCCTTCCCTCTCGCCTGCTCTCTTCCCCTCTCCCTCCTGAGCTCTCCCCTGGAGAAGGCCTTGTTGTCAGACAAGAAACCTTTAAATAGGTGAGACAAAGGTGACAAATGTTCCTCATTTACATTCAGGTTCTCTCTGGGTTTTGGGCTCTGTTGAATGGCACCTCTATCACAACATCTCATTTGGAAATGTCAGAGTGGCCTTTGATAAGTCATCAGTCACCCTGATGGCGGCTGACAGACGGTAACGGTGTGGTGGCATCTAATACACTGTAGAATGTGTCTTTTGCAATTGCGTCGTATTCTATTTATTCAACATGGCACGAAATCTCTCCAGAAGGAAGGAATCTGTTAACCTCGCCACCCCTGGCTCCTTGAGGGCTCCTTTCGCCTTTCCTTTCCAGCCTCCTTTCCCACCTGGAGGCAGAATCTTCCAGCTACTGTAGGCCACCCTCTCAGGCACCTCCTTTCCCACATCGGCAGGAGTCCAGCCAGCCACCCTCGTTGGCACTCCTACAGGAAGTTGTCAAATCTGCACCCGCTGCAGGGCCCTGGCTCTGAATCCAGGTGCTGGGGGTTGCCCAGGAATCTCACCTGGATCCTGAAGCCGGGAGGACATCCAGCCTCTTTAGGCAGCTGATCCTTTGTCCCTTCCCCCTCTCCCTTCTACCCTGCCCCACTCCTCCAGCCCTCTGGAGCTTGCCTGCACCCTCTCCCCAAGGGGCTCTACTGCTCCCCAGCCGTGCACTAATCCAGGCACCTATGGTCCCTACATTCTCTCAGTTTCAATGGAAACAAGTTTAGGTTTTTGGAAAGGAACTCTCACCAAAAACTAAAAATATGGGGCAGCCTGGGCAGCTCAGCGGTCTAGTGCCGCCTTCAGTCCAGGGTGTGATCCTGGAGACCTGCATGGAGCCTGTTTCTCCCTCGGCCTGTGTCTCTGCGTCTCTCTCTCTCTCTCTCTCTCTCATGAATAAATAAATAAAATCTTAAAAAAAAAATGAAAAATATAATAATAACACACATAGGGGAGAAAACCTCAAAAAGCATAAAGTAAGTCCCATATTTTTTCCAATCACATATTTCTAATCAAAAATAAAGGCAACTCAAGTCCCTAATGAGATGGGCTGGTTCAATCCAAGCAGCCTCCTTCTGGCTCTTCCCCCCCCCTCCTCCCCCCCCCTTTCACCCTTGTGTCTGGAGTTCCCCCACTTTTCTCACTCTGGAGGGCTTCCTCCCCACCCCCCATCCCTGCACTTCCTCTTCACGTTTTGGGCGTTGAGGCTTTGGCCAAGTAGTGCAAGTAAACAAACATGGTGGGTTAGAAACGGGCAGGATAAAGGTTTCCGGGCTGTCAGGGAGTTAGAGGAAGAAATCGCTATGCTGGGCGCCTGGGTGGCTCAGTCAGTTAAGCGTTGGTTTTGGCTCGGGTCATAATCTTAGGGTCATGAGATCAAGCCCTGCATGGGATTCTGTGCTTAGTAGGGAGTCTGCTGGAGAGTCTCTCTCTCTGCCCCAACCCCCATGGTTCTCTCTCTCTCTCTAAAATAAGTAAATAAGTCTTTAAA
Source organism: Canis lupus baileyi (assembly GCF_048164855.1). Classification (NCBI taxonomy): domain Eukaryota; kingdom Metazoa; phylum Chordata; class Mammalia; order Carnivora; family Canidae; genus Canis; species Canis lupus. Next base: position 22,773,390 of record NC_132875.1, read on the forward strand.
ATAATAAAAAGAAAAAAACCACTATGCTAAAATAGCTGTACCTCATGGAGACAGGGATACTTGTTTAGAGTTTTACCTTGTAGACAGTGTGAAATCCTCTGACCCACATCCAGACGTGTTGGTCTGTCCAAAACCACTTTGGCAACTGATTCAAACCATCCCCCAGCCATTCTCTTTGTCTTTGTCATCGGTGAAGAAGAAACACGACACGGGTATATGTGCACACACACACATGCACACACAGTTTTTCAGTGTGAGCCTTTCCCCCAGTCCTGTTTCGTCTGGGTGCTATGTGATGATTTCTGCAGAAGACAGCGTCTTGTAAAGAAAAGAACACTCACTCTGGAGCTTAACCAACCTGGCTCTGATTTGAGCTCTGTGCCATGTCATGCATGGCTCTAGGCAAGGAAGCCACCTCTAAGCCTCACTCGGTGTCTTCATCTGTGAGATGAGTCAAGGAGGCCAGTCTCAGAACTAGACTTGAAACACTGCCAGTGTTCACGATTGTCAACCCCCTTCCTCATCCCCTTGCCATCCTCTCCCTCTCCTGTGCAGGTGTGAGGTAGAGAAGGTTCCAGGGTTCCTCTGCCCTTGCCTCATGGCTTGGAGTAGCCAAGTGTGGAATCCAAATGGGATGCACATGTCAGCCTCTAATTGTCACCTGACTAGGTATCTAATCTGGACATGGGGTTAGGCCCTAGTTCAGCAGGACCCAAGCTAGCCACCCTTGAGTGGGGACTGCCACCTTCACAGGAAGCCTCTGGTTAAGGGGGCCCCACTGCCACCCATAGACAAGCACACCATTTGTTATTTTACCCCTGCCCACGTTTATTGACTGCAGACCGCTTGCCAGACTCAATGCAAGGTGAAGGGGAGCCAGGATGGAACAGGCCCAGCCCATGCTCTGAAGAAGCCCGGACTATGGAGGTCGATGTCCACTCCATGGCTCCTGCTAAACTGGGGTAGGTGCTGTGGGAACAAGAGGTGGGAGAGAATGTTTCACAAAGGAGATGACAATTGAACTGGAACTTGGAGGCTAATTAAGCAGAGAATGGAGGGACATTCCAGAACAACAAGTTCAAAGACCTGAAAGCAGAAAGAGAGCAGCCGGTCCCTCTAGAGTCTGGGGAAAGAGAAGAGGAGGGGAGGGCCTGGGGGTACAGCTACTGCTGGAGTAGCCAAGGGGTCTGCCCTTTGATCAAGGGGAGCAGTGACCTCTCTCATGACAGGGAAAGAGATGGAAAGGAGAGTGTGATACAGACAGAACATGCAGATGGCAGTTGTGGGATGTCAAGACAGAGCCCTGTGAGGGACACTTCATGGAGAAGGAGGGGCCCCAGGGAGCCATGAAGGATCAGAAGATTTGGGTCAATATGGGGAAGGTGGCCTCTGGTTGCCATCCACTGGTTGCCAAGCAGCCAGGCCCCCAGGGCCCCCTTCCTCTGGTATTACAGTGATGCAGCAGACGGATGGAGGTGTGTGGGTGCCCACCTGTGCCTGCTGGGGAAGGGAACTCATTTGCTGAGCTCCTTCTGCGTGCCTGCACTATGCCAGATCGGCAGCATTGCCTCCTTGAATCTTCAAGATAACCTCATGAGGTATTATTCCCATTTTACAGGTACAGAAACGGAGGGGAGGTTAAATAATTTGTTCGCAGTCACACAACTCATAAGAGACAGAAGTAGGATACGAACTCAGGTCTTTCATATTCTAAAGCCTTTGTTCTTTCCACTCTGCCGTGCAGAGCGTTTGGTTCCCGGCTTCCTGAACCTGATCTGCTTTTAGCCCCGGGGTTCTGGAGGAATTTATATGACATTGATGCTGCCTTCATCATTAGAAGGCTGTCACAGGGGTGACAGGCAACAGTAGATACGGAGCTGTCACAATGAGAAAAACGAGGTGAGGGGGAAGGCACTTCATCACTGCCTCTGGCTTAGAGGCTGCCGCCGCTCTGCCTGGCAAAAGACGCTGTCATCATTCCGCTCCCGTTGCATCCTCAAACTCATCGCAGGCCCCCCTTTCAAGCAGGTGGAATCCAGCCCTCAAAATCCAGTGCTGGATTCCAAAAGAGGAAGTCACCTTTATGGAAAAGTTGGCCAGCCCGTCACTGTCAGAACTGACCGAGGAAGAGAGCAGCGCTTCTTAATATATGGGGGTCTTAGGCCCGCCCTGAGAATCTGATGCAAGTGTTGGCCCTTCTCTCCGGGAAAAATCACCCCTGCGTGCATGTGCACACGCACACACATGTGTTTGCACACAGTTGTAAGTACTTCCACTCTTCAGCCCGTCTGTGGACTTCAGAGATCCAGTTGCTTTCTCTCTGGAGATGCTGAGGGAACACATTCATGATAAACGTAGTTTCTAACCGTGTCTCCCCTTCTGGCCCCTCCTTTGTCCTGCAGTATTTGAAGAAAGCAAAGGAAATGGTACTCAGGTCCAGTAATTGCTTGAAAGAGTGTGTAAGGGGAGGCTGAAGCCACTGGGCCAGTGAGAGCTTTGGGGTCTCTGCATATTTAAATTGCTTGAGTCAGTCAGGAAGGGGGCGGCTGGAACTCAGGCAGCGGCCCCTGGAACTCTGTCAGGCTCCCGCCACGCCACTCCACTCGGAGCCCTGGAGCGCCACCCTGCATTGAATTCACTGGAAAATGCTTTGGAGAAGAGCCCATGGAGGCAAGCGCCACCCCCCCACCCCCCCGCCCCCAGCCACCCCTGGAAGCTCCCATCCCTCCCTGGCTGGAAGCATGTGTGCTCTTAATAAAGCTGCCTTATCACCTGTTTAAACTAGACATGTGGTGTGTAATGACTCCTGGCTTCGACCGGAGAAGCCAGCAGCTGTCCTCCGCAGGGACCAGACCTGCTGGACGTGTCCCCACTGGCTGTAGGAGCAGGAAGGCAGCTTCCGCGAGGCAGAACAGGTTGTGCGGGGGAGTCGGGGATTGATGGGGGTGCTTTCGGAGGTTGGGCAAAGACGGCGGACACCTCCCTCCCTCCCTTACCCTCTCTCCTACTTCTGGGCACAGGGGGGATCCCAGAACCTGGGGATGCAGCGGGGAGGCCCAGGGCATTTCCCAGCCCTGCCATGGCACTCAAAGGGCTCCTCCTGGGACAGGTCAGTCTCATGTGCACGGGAGCTGGCCTCCCAGCTGGAGGAGTCAGTGAGCGTGGCAACGCTGAGGCTTCCTGGGTCCTGGGGTGTGGCTATAAAGCCAGCAGATCTGCTGTCTGCCCAGAGTTTCGAGGTCTGGGGAGAGAGGCACTGGAGAAATTCAAGCTACAGCTGTGTTAATTATTATTATTTTTATCCATATTACAGAGGAGAATGTTCCCCTGTTAATTCCCTGGGAAAATGGCTATGAAAACAAGTTGTCACTCCCCAGGCCTTGTGCCCAGGAGAGCAAGCACTGGCAAAGTACAGCCTCAAACTCACCCCCTGCAAGCTGGTTCACCGAGCTGGGCATGCGCCTCTCTGCTCACCGCCTTCCCCAACATTCACGTGCACTTGTGCAAGGTACACTCATGTTCACACATACACACATACACGTGTATACAGCCCACGCTGCTCCGGCAGAGGGAAGGGTGAGGAGCCCCTAGAACACTCGTTCTCACTCACTGGATGAAAGCTGCTAAAGCTCTATGTAGCAGAGCTTTGTGAAGGTCTGCAGGAAGATCCCCTGCTTTCGTTGTTCTGGAGATTTCTGTTCACAAGCACTTTCCCGCACATCATTCCATAGGCTCCCTCCCAGTTGAGGGCTTCAGCATCACACGGTGCCGGATTTGAACCACAGCTTCTACATGTACCAGCCGTGTGATCCTGGGCAGGTTGCTTAACTTCTCTGAGCCACCACTTCCCTTTCACTCTTACAGGGGGGTGGGGGGTGGGGTGGGGTTCTGTGTCCACTAAATAAGAAAAAAGGCCCAGCACATGGTAAGCATTCAATAAATGGTACCTATTGAAATTCAAGACGGACATTCTTGTCCCCACTTTATAGATGAGAAGAAACAGGGTTCAGTGAGACTGTCCCGAAGCCAGTAAGTGTTAGAGCTGGGATGAGAACCTCTGAATTGCCACCCAGACCAGATCTCTTACTGCCAAACTCTTTGGAGGCTGATTTTTTCCTGGGAGACAGCCCTCCTGGGACTGTGGCACCCACTGAACTGGCCCTTTGGTCCTCCCCTGCGGCCAGTTCCGTCCTCCCGGGCAGGCCCTGCACACACACAGCCACCCCTCCAGGGACTTCTCAAAGCGGTCACCAGGACCAGCACCCACAGCCTTGGCTCTGTCTCTGCTAGGTGGAGTGAGACAGTGGGGACAGACAGAGGAGGCCCCGGAGCTGAGTTGAAACCTAAGGTCTGGCAGGGGCAGGGAGAGGACAGTGCTGGAGGAAGAGCAAGAGTCGGGGAGGGGCAGAGGGCCCAGGCCTCGCCACAGCTCCCGGGAGCCCCTTCCAGGACGACACGGCCCACATTCGCAAAACCTGTGCCTTCCTTTCAGACAAGAACATATCTTTAAGTCTGGTGGCCAATCCAGTTATCAAATTTACTTTCCAGATAAAATGTGATTGTGGGTTTATAGTATATGAATTATATCTCAAAGCCGTGATTAAAATACATCATCATGTAATACGTGTATGTCGATGTACACATACCTACAATGTGCATGGTTGACATACATGTATGTTGTTAAGAGCACGGGGTCTTGCCCTTTACTACTCTATGACCTTGAGAAAGAGGCTTAACTTCTTTTAGTCTCAGCCTTGCCATCTGCAGAATGGGGATAATAGAGTTATGAGGAGTAAGAGATGAGGGGCCAGGCCTTTGGGGCCTTAGTGAAATTAGCTAGGTTTTTGGCATCTGCTTTAGCTGTACAGGGTGTATGTCACTGAACCCATTTTAGAATTGAGGACACAGCTCAAGAGGACCGTCCCCCCAGGACAGATCTGGAGGGCAGACATCCTGTCTCACTCATCACTGGTGCCATGCCCAGGGTGGGGAGCAGGGAATGTCTGCACAGGGAGAGGTGTTTTTTCCTCCTTGCTGGCACAGCTCCTAAGCCTGGGCTCTCCCCTCAGACCTGGTTGACCAACTCGGGAGGGTAAGGAGGTATTGGTGGCCGGGGGCCTACTGGAGCCCTAGTGGACAATGGGCCTCTCCTGAGCTGCCTGGCGGTCATGTTGGACTCCCCATGCTTGCTCACACAGGAGGGGCTCCCAAAGGTGAGGGGCTGAGGAGGCCCACCAGAGAAGAGTTTTGTCAGGATGGGGTCCTTCAGGCGGCTCACAGAACCCCAGAGGACCCTTCCCCATCCCAGGAGCAGGAGCTTGGTGTCAGGCCCCCATAGACAGGCCCAAAGCCATGCTCCACTTTGGGCAGATTGGGTATCCTGTGGTTTCTGGGCAAGTCACACCTTCTCCGTTCCCACCTGTTTCTTACCTGTGTCCTCGGGTTCTTCATCTTGGGTCCTAGATGGACATGGGTGGCCAGGAAGAGTGGTTGGACCCTCTGAGCATGTCGGCAAGTTCCCAGGGCCTGGGTGTAACCTTTCATGAGATACCTTCACACAGTCTAGGCCTGGTGGGTGAGGGGTCAGCGTCCTGGAACCCCCACTCCCACCCAGCTTCACCCTGGAATGGTTCCCCTGGCTGGGTGGCTGGTGGAACCCATTCTGCAGGGTGACAGAGGAAAAGATCCCCTGACTTGGGAGGTAGCAGGGGGTCACATTTTGAGCCATGGCCTCTGTGGTTAGCCTGTCTGGGCTGGCTTCTCTGCCACATATTATACTTACAAGATCATGGGCAATCTGCTTAGCATCTGTAAGCCTCAGTTTCCCTTGCTACAAAAGGGGAATGCCAGCAGTCCTACTCCAGGGGTGTGGGAGGATTCAGGGAGATAATGCCTGGGAAGCACAGACCTTGGTGCGGGCAGCATGAGGTGTGTGTGATGGATGCTGAACAGGATCAGGGGCCTGGCCCCAAGGTACTGCTGGTGAAGATGCTCTGTGAATGGCGACACATGGGGTCAGTGCTGCTGCTCATGGGCCCCGACTGCTGCCTGCAGACCTAGGCCAAGGCCCAAGCCAGGCAGGAGTGGCAGTCACGGCTGGGCCCCTACACTGGGTGAGTGCTTTCACCAAGCAGGAGGGAGGCCAGAAAAAGCAAAGAAGAGAAAAGAAAACCCCAGCAAATTCTCTGTCCTCCCCCAGCTCTGCAGCTCCTGGGGGATCTGAGCTGCATAATACAATGGGATTTAATAAAATGCCTTTAACTCACAAAGTTTGTCTGCTGCCAGCCCCTTAATTAAATTGCCTGATGCTGCTGTGCTATGGCAGCCCAGACTCCGGTGTTTAAAGGGCACGGTGTTGCCATGGCACTCCCCCGACAGGGGACAGGCCACAGGGCGGTGGGCTGTGGAGGAGCATGCAGATGAGGTGGGTCAGCTCCTGCCTGCAGTGTCCTCCCCACTGCGGTGCGCGCGCGTGTGCACACACACACACACACACACACACGCTGCAATAGCCTCTACTCTGTGTTTTTTTTTTTTTTTTTTTTGGGAAAAACACTGAATCCTTGCTAAGAATGCTGAGCCAGGGCTTTAGGAAGGGGACACTCGGGGGGATATGAGCAGAGCCAAGCCAGCCGACTGGCAGGCCCCATGGTGGGTCCCAGGCACAGCCCTGGGCCCTCAGGGTGGCCCCGTGAGGCCTGTCCTGGGCTGCTCACCCCTGCTGCAGGCAGCCACCTCTGCTGCCCCAGCTGCACCGCACAAATATACTTCCTGTGTGTGCCCCGACCTAGGAAGGGCTGGAAGGTCCTGGGGGAGATTCTGATCGGTTTGATGAGAACCGGAGGGATGGGCAGGGTTGTGGGGGGGTAATGTTCTTTCACACAAGGAGGGTGAAGGAAAGAAAAACACACATGCTTATGGATTTTTCCATCAGATGCAGTGGTTCTCCGTCCTGGCTTCATATTTAAACCACTTGGGAATTTTTTATTATGAAAAATTTGAAATATACCGCAAAGTTGGAATTTTACAGTGAACAGCCCACCATCTAGGTTCTACCTTTAACCTATTCCTAGACTTGCTCTCACGTCCCTCTGCCATCTATCCATCAATCCATCTTATTTTTGGTGCATTGCAAAGTAAATTGCAGACATCAGTACACTTCTCCCTAAATATTTCAGCATCAATGACAATGGAGTTCAATTTTGTTTTACAGGGTTTTTTATTTTCTTTTGATGTAAGATTTACATACAAAGAAATCCTAGAGAGATTTTTTTTTAATTTTTATTTATTTATGATAGGCACAGAGAGAGAGAGAGAGGCAGAGACACAGGCAGAGGGAGAAGCAGGCTCCATGCACCGGGAGCCCGATGTGGGATTCGATCCCGGGTCTCCAGGATCGCGCCCTGGGCCAAAGGCAAGCGCCAAACCGCTGCGCCACCCAGGAATCCCTTTTTTTTTCTTTTAACACCATGCCTGCATCATATCCCCAGAGACTGATTTCATTGGACTGGAGTGGAATGCAGGCATCAGAATATTTTAAAAGATCCCTATATATGGGGGCACCTGGGCGGCTTAGCTGGTTAAGCATCTGACACTTGGTCTCAGCTCAGGTCTTAATCTCAGGGTTGTGAGTCCCCCACATTTGGGAACTCCCTAGCATCGAGCTACTTTAAAAATATATAAGTAAATAAAAGATCCTTATATGATTTGATGGTGTAGTCAGAGTTGAAAAATGCAGGGATAATAAGAAGCAACAGATTGTCATTTGTATTTCCCCCACGCAGAATGTGGAGGTCCCCTGTCTACTTCCCTTCCCCCAGTGCTCTCCATGTGTACATCATACAACCATGTTCATGCTTCTTTTGGGGGGACCTCTGTGGACATGTGAGTCCAGTCATTCTCATGCTAGCATTATAGGGTCTCCCCATCTAATGTGTATTTCCAGAGGCAAAATCTGTATCTGTTTCAGATTCTGTACAAGTCGCAGTGATGAAACCATACAAATTTTCGTATGATGAGTAGGACACTTGGGACGTGGAGATAGATGGTGGGGGTGATCAGGTATGGTGATGACAGCCAGGGTGGCACAACGGGGCTGGTGCTACTGATGGAGATGGTAGGCTGCAGGTGGGGCAGCCACCACGATGGCACCGTGGTGACCGTTACCATGGTGATGCTGCTGGCGTCACCTGTCTTATGAGGGCAGTGTGCAAACAGATGCTCATTCTCCACACTCAGACCGTCTGGGAAGAGTGTTGGTTGTCACGTGGCCGGAAGGTTGGCCTCCCTGTTTGAGAACCTGCAGCAAGGCACAGCTCCTTCCAGGATCCAGAGAAGCTACCTGAGAACCTTATCTGCCCCCAGACACCTGGAAGAGGTCCCGACAGAGTGGCAGCCACTCCATGCTCAGCCGCCCTGTTCCACCGCACTTTAACAAGACACGGCTCCGGTATTGAGTACGAGTGGATCATTAGGAACGTTTATTTAGGACGAACAGTCCTGGGAGCCAGCCAGATTGGGATGCCAGCCATCTCATGATCAATACAGATTTTATTTGCTGCCTACGTGGTTTCCTGTTCTTTCATGCCTGGAACCCTCAAAGGAGGACAGAGGAAAAGTGCTTTGGGTCCCCCTCCATTAACCCAGGCAGTAGGGGCAGCGGGGCATAAAGCCCCAGAACACTCCTGATCTCTGGCTACGGCCCGTAGCTGGCGCCCATCGGAACTGCCCTGGGTGCTGGGTTTCAGAGAAATGTTTAAGGACGAGAACGAGGTCGGGCTGCTAAGACATACTATCCTTTTAAAATATATACTTAAATAAGCCCAGAAAATAATGCTGGAAAATACCTATAAAATAATGTTGTCCAACACTTTCATTTTACAGATGAGAAAACCAGGGCCAAGTGGGCAGCAAATAAAATACTGTTGAGAAAGACGATAAAAGTACCGTTCATGGATATATCTCTAACAAGGCAGACATCTCACACCTGGGGGCTGCCGGGTGTTTGGGCCAGGCCAGTGCTGGCAGGAGCTTCCTGCCCATCTGACGGCGCCTGGGCCCCTTCCCAGATTCTTCAGGCCAGCGCTGAGCCTACGTGACATTTGTGCAGCACAGACGCTCCAAGTGCACATTTCACATTCGTGTTCCCCGTCTCCTGAGTACCGCGTCTCTGCGCAAAACAGGAGGTACCAGTCTTATCCCTGTTTTTTGGGGGAGAAGACAGAGGCTCGTAGAGGTGACGCGTCTTGCCAGGCTCCCACAGCTAGCAAATGGCAGAGCGGCCACTAGGATCCAAACCCTGTATGGGTTTGCTGAGGCTGCCATCTCACAGTCCCACAAACCGGGGGGGAGGGGGGGCTTCAGAACAACAGAACTGTACTGTCTCAGTTCTGGAGGCCAGAAGTCTGGAGTCGAGGTGCGGCAAAGCCAGGCTTCCTCTGAAACTCCCCCGCGGGCTCCTGGCTCGCCTCCTCCCAGCTCGGATGCTGGCCGGCGGCCAGCGGCGGTCTCTGTCTGTGTCATCTCTTGGGATCCTCCCTGTGCCTCTTTGCATCCAAACTTCCCTCACCAGTCACTGGAGGAGGGACCACCCTCATCTTCACGTGATGACGCCTGCAAGGACCCAATTTCGAGATTAAGGTCACATTCACAGGTACCGGGAATTAGGACTTAAATATGTCTTTTGGGGGTGGGAGGTCATAGTTCCCCCCATAACGGTGCTCACCCCAAGCCAGCGGCCTTCTACAACATGCTGTTGGCAACCTGCGCTCGGCCCTCCCCCCCCTTCCCCACGTGCCGCGAAGGCCAAGGAGCTGCTTCTCCTGCAGTGCAGAAGCAGCTGGCTGGGGGCTCGCTTCATCTTCTGCTCTTCCCAAAGTATTACAAGCTACTAAGGCAGAATCGTGAAATATAGGTGGGCTTTTTATCTTTTTTATTCCCAGACAGTAAAAATCATTAAGACTTGTTCTTAATTAGTTTAATTTTGAGGCTTCTAAATATTGATTTAACCTACACTCCTTTGTACTTGCCGCAGTCGCTGAATTATGCCTGTTATTGATCACGGATGGAAGCATTTCCATCCACTGGGCTCTGGGGCCTCTGGGAGCCCTCGGTCCCCCAGCAGATGCACTGGGCTCGGAAGGCGTGGACAGGCTCGGAGGAGAGAGGGTGCCTCTGGCAGACTGGACAGGGCCTTCCCTTTCCAAGGAAGGAGGGCTGCTCAGCAGAGGCCTGGGGCAGTTTCTTTTTCTTGTGTTGGCTGAGGCCAAGGGAAGTTGAGTAAGAGGTCACTGGAAATCTCCCTCATTGCATCCTGGGTCCTAAGAGAACTGACTGGGGGAAGGGGTGGAGGAGGAGGATGTGGGGTCGGGGTCTAGAGCATAGGTTTTAGGGCAGTGTTTAGGCTTTGGCACCAGCCAGAACCTCGTCTGAGTCCTGTCTCTACCAGCTGGATGTTCTCGATCATGGTACCTTGCTTCTCACATCTGTGAAATGGGGCTATAACCTCCTCATAGTGTGCCTCTGAGCATTCAGTGCACATCCATGTCAGGCCGCTGGCCTGAGGCTGGGCTCACCATTACTCTTCAATCAGTAGCTGCCAGTAGCAGCACTGCTGTCCCACTGAGAAAATAAGGACCCGCCTTGGAAGCACACTGTGTATTCTAACCCGGGCTCTCATACTCGTTCGTTGGGCTACTCATTTAGTATCCTTTCCCTTAAAATGGAGTAATGACTCTGGGCCCCCCAGGGGCTCAGTCGGTGAAGCTTCCAACTCGATTTCAGCTCAGGTCATGATCTCAGGGTCGTGGGATTGAGCCCCATGTTGGGCTCCATGCTTAGCAGGGAGTCTGCCTGGGATTCTCTCCCTCTCTGTGTGCCCCTCCCCTGCTCTTACTCTTTCTCTAAAATAAATAAATAAGATCTTTTTAAAAAATGAGGTAAGGACACCTATGACCTTCCAGGACTATCGTGAGAATCACATAGGATCACAGATATTGAAGAATTTACATCGCAAGGTGCACGCGGCCCTTGCAGGCCATTACTGGTGGCTGTAGCAGCCGCTGCCTGGATGCCCCTCTGGCCACACTCTCTGCTCTATCATGTCTGGGCCGTTCTGGCCCCAGCCGGCTGCTCCAGCCGCTTCACCACATCACCCACATTCTCAGGCCCTAAGGGGGTACCACTCAGTTCTTGGAATTACCTCCATGTTCTTATCCCAGGACCTCTGCTCCTGGTGCCCCCAATATGCATAGAATGCCTCCCACCTTCTGTGCACCTACTGACCTGTGGATGCAGGTAACACGTCTTCTGTGAATCTTCTTTAACCAGCTCTGTCAAATACAACTCACGTACCATCAAATCCACCCATTTTTAGTGTACAATTCAGTGACTTTTAGTAAATCTGCCCACCTTGCCACATGCAGCAGAATCCTGTTACCTCCTCTAGGCTGTGCCCCTGCTGCCCTCAGAATATACTTTCATGACCACGTTTATCAAATGTTAGTAGATGGGATTTTTTTAATCTGTGACTCCCTGCCTGCTCTTCCCACCACCTTGCGTCTCTGCCCCCTCCCCGTGCCAGCACACAGTCGGGGTCCTAGTAATGCTCGATGGGTAAAGAGTTTCCTTGCAGCCAGGAAGAAAGGGCGAGAGGGTCTGCAACACCAAGTCTTTACAGCCAGCAGAGTGGTAAGCAGCTCGTCATCCACGTGGCTGTAGCTGAGCATTCCTGGCTGGCGCTGGTCTTGTTTGCAGAGCTCTGATCTCAGCTGGAGGGGCCTCTGAGATTATCTGGTCCAGTGCCTCTTGAACAGGAGCACCCGGTGGTTCCTCCGGCAGAGGGCTGGTTCCACCCTTGTTGCCAGGTCCCACCCTCTGAGCGCCTGATGCTGTAGCTGTCCTTGGGGTAGGGTACAGGACTTACATTCCTTTTTTTTTTTCTTAAGATTTTATTTATTTATTCATGAGAGATAGAGAAAGGTAGAAACATAGAGGGAGAAGCAGGCTCCCTGTAGGAGGAGCCTGATACGGGACACGATCCCAGGACCCCGGGTTCACGACCTGAGCCAAAGGCAGATGCTCAACCACTGAGCCACCCAGGCGTCCCTGGGACCTGCATTCCTAACAAGTTCCCAAGTGATGCTGCCATGGCTGGTCTGGCGACCGAAGTTTGAGAGCCATACTCCAGGAGCCCAACCACCTCACTGCACAGATGAGGAGCCAAGGACCTAGAGAAGTGAGAGGCCATGTCCCAATGTGTGTCCCCAAGCCGAGACTCAAACCCAGCCCGATCCCGCCCTATGTCCTCTGCTTCCCCCACTCCTGGCCTCAGGGAACCTGGGCGAGGGGCAGAGAAGACTGGATGGAGCTTCTGAGAAGTGCTCTTTACAGGCCTGACCACACTGCTGAGGCAGAGGCCGGGGGCCCTGGGGAGGGGACCCGGGGAACCCAGGGAAGGAATGGAAGGGCAGGCCTGAAGGAGGTGCTGAGGAGCGACAGGCCATTCCCACAGCAGTTAGGGGAGCAAATAGCCCCCCAGCAGGGCCTCGGCCACAGCCACTTGTCCCAAGGCTGCCCAGACAGGTGTGAGGAGCAGGCCAGAGCCCCACGCGGGCACCACGACTCCTTCTGCCGCATGATTTATCTCCGAGCTTCATCTGGCAAACCTGCTGATGAAATGAGTCTCCTTTTCTCTCTGCCTCATCAATTTTCATTTTGATTTCGTTTTCCTTTTCCGTTAGAAGAGGTTTGGCCTTTCTCCTTGTTTGACTGGTCTGCTCCCTATTCACTCTGCCTCCTTTTCTTCGGGTTCCAAGCTCCTCCACCCTGACCTCCCCCCCCACCCGTGTGCCCTGGGGTCCCTCCCTCTGCACCCCAATACTATGGAGAGAGGAAATCCCTCATCTAGCTCCCCATTCACCTTGGACAATGCTGATGCTCTGTTCTTTCCAGGGCCATGGAGCCTCAGAGCTGGGACAGTTCACAGTCTGAGACAGGAGGCCAATATCTTATCAGGTTGGGGTTCTCAGGGGATGGGAGAAGGAGCAAGGTATTGATTAATTTGTAGGAGAGGCCACAGTCAGGGATAACTTCAAGGGTGGGAAGGAAGTCCCAATATGCACAAGTGAGGCATTCTGGGCAAGGCCCCTGCTTGGGCAAAGGCTCCAGGGGCAGGAAAGCATATGGCTTGAATCTCTCCAAAATTTTCTTTCACTTCCTGCTGCCCTTGCACCTAGCTCCCAGGGGTCTGCTGCATTTGGAGAGATGTCCTGGGGCCCTGGCTGTGGAGGGTGGTGGAGGGGGAGAGAGCCCTTCCAGAATAATGCAGGATCTGCCCAGCACTCCCACTTGATTGTAGGAGGGTCACGAGGAGCTACAGGGAGGGAGGCTGGAGCAGCTCATGGGTCAGCAGCCAGGCTTGGCCGCCCCTCTGACTTGTGAGAATCCACAGCCAGTGTGGAATGATTATGGGCTGCCATCAGGCTGGGACATCTAGAACTCTGCTGCTAGGAGGTGCCCTCTCCCAGCGTCCAGGGAGCATCTGGGGGAAACAGATGCATGGCTCACCTAAGCCAGGAGGAGCCCCGCGGTTTATTGGGTGAGACTTGTGTCAGACCTCAGGGACCTATCAATGAACTGAGTCCCAGAGCAGTCCTGGAGACTAGAAACAGGACCCCAGTTGGAGGCCCCTGGGAGGGCAGCTAGCTGCACAGGGAAGGAGTAGCAACCTAGGGTGCCTAGGAGAGGGTGCCTGCCTTAGAGGCCACAAGGCCAGCCCGGTGCTGCTTGGGCTCAAAGATGGTCTAGAAGCCAGAGACAGGGCTTCATACACACAGAGGTGGGTAGAACAGGAGGGGGGCTCCACTGAGCACCAGGCACTTTACAGACATCGTCCTTCTCAGGCTCCCTATGAGGTAAGCTCTTTCCCCATGCCCAGAGCAAGAACTCCAGTGAGGATGCTCAAGGTCACACAGCCAGCACCAGGATTCAAGTGCAGAGCTGCCTGGAAAGCCCACCCCTGAATCACCAGGCTAAGCTCTCAGAGGGGTTGGTGGAGTCCACAGGATTTCCCAAGGGAGAGCCTAGAAGAGTTCTAGCAGGGCGAGGATCATCGTAGGATTATGTGGAATCAAGAGACAGAAGCCTGAGGCAGAGAAAAGGCTCAAGCCAGGGGCAGGGGAGCCAGGCTGCATACTGAGGAGTGCAGACCCCAGGAGCCGTGTGGTCTCCTTCCAGGTGGCAGGAAAGGAGGCAAAAGAGCCTGAGCGCAGACCAGACCAGCCTGGTCTCCAGGGCACCGACACAAGCAGCACCCCCTACACCTGTTCCTCCTCACCTGCCCTTCCTTGCCTTTCTGTCCCTCCTGCCTTCCGTCCTACTGTTCTCCTGCAGATGCTGCCTGGGTTCCTACGAGGTGCCAGACTATGGAAGGAGCTGGCAAGTCCGGGCACAGCCCCTTCTCCCGAGGGGCTCACAGTCCAGTGGGGGAGGCAGACCGACAAGGAACCAGCAGTTCATGGTGGGGGGCTGCTGGGGCACTGGGGGAGCCAGGAGAAGGGCCAAGGGTCAGGGAAGGCGTCCCGAGGGTGGACGGATGATCAGCAGCACCTGGCAGCCCCGGGTGGCGGCAGGTCCGGCCTACTCCCCGCTCCCTACAGCCTCCTGCCCTGCAGTGCAACCAGCAGCAATGGCCTGGCGTGCTCGCTCCTGGCACCCTCCACTGCTAATTAAGAAAGAGAGAGGCAGCCTCCCTTCCAGACACCAGAACTCCAGCACCCTCTGTCCTGGACAGCCAGGAGACAGGGAATGGAGAGTAGTATTTCGTTTTTTATTTAAAAAAAATTTTTTTTAATTTTTATTTATTTATGATAGTTACAGAGAGAGAGAGAGGCAGAGACACAGGCAGAGGGAGAAGCAGGCTCCACGCACTGGGAGCCCGACGTGGGATTCGATCCCGGGTCTCCAGGATCGCGCCCTGGGCCAAAGGCAGGCGCCAAACCGCTGCGCCACCCAGGGATCCCAGTATTTCGTTTTTTAAAATGCAGATTGTGACTCACTTTATTTTATTATTATTATTTTTTTGTGTGTGTGACTCACTTTAAATTGTTTTCATGCCCCCCTACGTGTGTTGAGATCCGCAGTTCATACAGTAGAATACCTCCGACCCCCACAGGGAAAGTGTGCCTGGCACTGGGCTCTGAGGACACACGAATCAGTAACAAAGCACCTTTTCCTCCATGAGCTCACAGCCTGGTTGGGAAGACAGACCCAAGGTCTGACAATAAGGAGGGTGCTACTAGGGAGGAGGTCTGTCCCAAGAGTCTTGGGGACTGTGATGTGGTGGGAGAGACCACCCTTTTCGGAGGGAATGGAACCCTAGGAAAGTGTCACAGAGGCGGTGGCATTTGGGACGAGCTTGTCTGGCTGAAGAGGACCCGACAGTTGAAGTTGGAAGGGGCTTTGCAGAGTGAAGGGCCCCCAGGTGTGGAAGGAAATAGCAAGTCTAGTTTCGCAGGAGCGGGGGTGTCTGGGAACAAGAGGGCCACTGAGAGCTGAGCAGGAGGCACCAGAGGAGCCTATCATAGATGGGGTGCTAAGTGCAAGCAACTGTGGCAGGGGCGGGAGATGAGAAAGGGACAGGTCAAGGTGGCGGAGATGTTGGGTCTTGGAGACTGACTGTTGGACGGCAGAAGCAAGAGCAGGCTTGGTGGGAGATGTTGCATGTGGGGCAAGTGGAGTGTAAGAGCCTCTGACACAGCCAGGTGGAGAGGGCCGGGGACACTGAGCCGTGAGTCTGGGCCTCTGCTTCCTGGCCACCCCCATGTTTGTCCTCATGCCTGTGCCCTACACTCTATAACGAGAAGACCTAGGGGTTGGGCAGTGGAAAAGAGGCAGAAGCACTGCCCCAGGAGGTGGCCAGGGCCCTACAGGGCCTTGGGGAAAGGAGGCTGGAGGAGAGACCAGTGGTGCGTGGGGCAGGACATCCTCCTGGCATCTTCTTGCCTCGGGCACATGGCACATGGCCCAGCCGTGAGGACTCAACTGGAGCGGGCTGGGGTGGGGGGTGTTGTTCAGGTATAGAGCAATTTCCAGATTTGGAAGTTGTAGAACGAGAAAGGAGAGTAAGAGGAACCAGCATCCCTGCCTGATTAAGTGTGAGACCCTGGCCCCATATCAGGCTCTGCACTGGCTGTGGAGCCTGCCTGGGATTCTCCCTCTCCCTCTCCCTCTCCCCGTGTCCCTCCCTCTCCCTCTCCCTGTGTCCCTCCCTCTCCCTCTCCCTGTGTCCCTCCCTCTCCCTCTCCCTGTGTCCCTCCCTCTCCCTCTCCCTCTCCCCGTGTCCCTCCCTCTCCCTCTCCCTCTCCCCGTGTCCCTCCCTCTCCCTCTCCCTCTCCCCGTGTCCCTCCCTCTCCCTCTCCCTGTGTCCCTCCCTCTCCCTCTCCCTGTGTCCCTCCCTCTCCCTCTCCCTCTCCCCGTGTCCCTCCCTCTCCCTCTCCCTGTGTCCCTCCCTCTCCCTCTCCCTGTGTCCCTCCCTCTCCCTCTCCCTCTCCCCGTGTCCCTCCCTCTCCCTCTCCCTCTCCCTGTGTCCCTCCCTCTCCCTCTCCCTGTGTCCCTCCCTCTCCCTCTCCCTGTGTCCCTCCCTCTCCCTCTCCCTCTCCCCGTGTCCCTCCCTCTCCCTCTCCCTGTGTCCCTCCCTCTCCCTCTCCCTCTCCCCGTGTCCCTCCCTCTCCCTCTCCCTGTGTCCCTCCCTCTCCCTCTCCCTGTGCCCCTCCCTCTCCCTCTCCCTCTCCCTGTGTCCCTCCCTCTCCCTCTCCCTGTGTCCCTCCCTCTCCCTCTCCCTGTGTCCCTCCCTCTCCCTCTCCCTCTCCCCGTGTCCCTCCCTCTCCCTCTCCCTGTGTCCCTCCCTCTCCCTCTCCCTGTGCCCCTCCCTCTCCCTCTCCCTCTCCCCGTGTCCCTCCCTCTCCCTCTCCCTCTCCCCGTGTCCCTCCCTCTCCCTCTCCCTGTGTCCCTCCCTCTCCCTCTCCCCGTGTCCCTCCCTCTCCCTCTCCCTCTCCCTGTGTCCCTCCCTCTCCCTCTCCCTGTGTCCCTCCCTCTCCCTCTCCCTGTGTCCCTCCCTCTCCCTCTCCCTCTCCCCGTGTCCCTCCCTCTCCCTCTCCCTGTGTCCCTCCCTCTCCCTCTCCCTGTGCCCCTCCCTCTCCCTCTCCCTCTCCCCGTGTCCCTCCCTCTCCCTCTCCCTCTCCCCGTGTCCCTCCCTCTCCCTCTCCCTGTGTCCCTCCCTCTCCCTCTCCCTGTGTCCCTCCCTCTCCCTCTCCCTCTCCCCGTGTCCCTCCCTCTCCCTCTCCCTGTGTCCCTCCCTCTCCCTCTCCCTGTGTCCCTCCCTCTCCCTCTCCCTCTCCCCGTGTCCCTCCCTCTCCCTCTCCCTCTCCCTGTGTCCCTCCCTCTCCCTCTCCCTGTGTCCCTCCCTCTCCCTCTCCCCGTGTCCCTCCCTCTCCCTCTCCCTCTCCCCGTGTCCCTCCCTCTCCCTCTCCCTGTGTCCCTCCCTCTCCCTCTCCCTGTGCCCCTCCCTCTCCCTCTCCCTCTCCCCGTGTCCCTCCCTCTCCCTCTCCCTCTCCCCGTGTCCCTCCCTCTCCCTCTCCCTGTGTCCCTCCCTCTCCCTCTCCCTGTGTCCCTCCCTCTCCCTCTCCCTCTCCCCGTGTCCCTCCCTCTCCCTCTCCCTGTGTCCCTCCCTCTCCCTCTCCCTGTGTCCCTCCCTCTCCCTCTCCCTCTCCCCGTGTCCCTCCCTCTCCCTCTCCCTCTCCCTGTGTCCCTCCCTCTCCCTCTCCCTGTGTCCCTCCCTCTCCCTCTCCCTGTGTCCCTCCCTCTCCCTCTCCCTCTCCCCGTGTCCCTCCCTCTCCCTCTCCCTGTGTCCCTCCCTCTCCCTCTCCCTGTGCCCCTCCCTCTCCCTCTCCCTCTCCCCGTGTCCCTCCCTCTCCCTCTCCCTCTCCCCGTGTCCCTCCCTCTCCCTCTCCCTCTCCCCGTGTCCCTCCCTCTCCCTCTCCCTCTCCCCGTGTCCCTCCCTCTCCCTCTCCCTGTGTCCCTCCCTCTCCCTCTCCCCGTGTCCCTCCCTCTCCCTCTCCCTCTCCCTGTGTCCCTCCCTCTCCCTCTCCCTGTGTCCCTCCCTCTCCCTCTCCCTGTGTCCCTCCCTCTCCCTCTCCCTCTCCCCGTGTCCCTCCCTCTCCCTCTCCCTGTGTCCCTCCCTCTCCCTCTCCCTGTGCCCCTCCCTTTCCCTCTCCCCGTGTCCCTCCCTCTCCCTCTCCCTCTCCCCGTGTCCCTCCCTCTCCCTCTCCCTCTCCCCGTGTCCCTCCCTCTCCCTCTCCCTCTCCCCGTGTCCCTCCCTCTCCCTCTCCCTGTGTCCCTCCCTCTCCCTCTCCCCGTGTCCCTCCCTCTCCCTCTCCCTGTGTCCCTCCCTCTCCCTCTCCCTCTCCCCGTGTCCCTCCCTCTCCCTCTCCCTGTGTCCCTCCCTCTCCCTCTCCCTGTGCCCCTCCCTCTCCCTCTCCCTCTCCCCGTGTCCCTCCCTCTCCCTCTCCCTCTCCCCGTGTCCCTCCCTCTCCCTCTCCCTGTGTCCCTCCCTCTCCCTCTCCCTGTGTCCCTCCCTCTCCCTCTCCCTCTCCCCGTGTCCCTCCCTCTCCCTCTCCCTGTGCCCCTCCCTCTCCCTCTCCCTCTCCCCGTGTCCCTCCCTCTCCCTCTCCCTCTCCCCGTGTCCCTCCCTCTCCCTCTCCCTCTCCCCGTGTCCCTCCCTCTCCCTCTCCCTGTGTCCCTCCCTCTCCCTCTCCCTGTGTCCCTCCCTCTCCCTCTCCCTCTCCCCGTGTCCCTCCCTCTCCCTCTCCCTGTGTCCCTCCCTCTCCCTCTCCCTGTGTCCCTCCCTCTCCCTCTCCCTCTCCCCGTGTCCCTCCCTCTCCCTCTCCCTCTCCCTGTGTCCCTCCCTCTCCCTCTCCCTGTGTCCCTCCCTCTCCCTCTCCCTCTCCCCGTGTCCCTCCCTCACCCTCTCCCTCTCCCCATGTCCCTCCCTCTCCCTCTCCCTGTGTACCTCCCTCTCCCTCTCCCTGTGTCCCTCCCTCTCCCTCTCCCTCTCCCCGTGTCCCTCCCTCACCCTCTCCCTCTCCCCATGTCCCTCCCTCTCCCTCTCCCTCTCCCTCTCCCCGTGTCCCTCCCTCACCCTCTCCCTCTCCCCATGTCCCTCCCTCTCCCTCTCCCTCTCCCTCTGTGTCCCTCCCACTACTCGCTCATACATGCTCACTCTCTCAATCTAAAAAAAATAGGAGGGGGGTGAGACCATGAGAAGTGTAGCCCACTTGGAAGCAGGAAGATGACATAAGAGAATTTCAAGTCTGAAGTTCTGGAGTTCCCTAAAGTCAGAGTCAACCATTTCCAAAGACCCCAGTCCCCAGTCGTGATGGAGAGGGAAGGGGAATTCTGGGCTGAAAGATGAAACTGACTGATGGTGATGGAAGCCAGGACAGCGGTTCCGTGCGGTGGGTGTCGGCCGTCGGCCGGGAGGGCCACCTGGGAGCTTACTGGAGTGCTGGAAGTCCTTACATCTTGTTCTGGTTGGTGGCTGCCCAGGTACCTCCTGGTGGGAAAATCATGGAGCTGTGCACCTGGGATGAGTGCCATGTAGACACGCTCCTGTACATGTGTTACACTTCAACATATATATATATTTAAAGATTTTATTTATTCATGAGAGACACAGAGAGAGAGAGAGAGGCAGAGACACAGGCAGAGGGAGAAGCAGGCTCCATGCAGGGAGCCCGACGTGGGACTCGATCCCGGGACCCCAGGATCATGCCCTGGGCTGCAGGCGGTGCTAAACCACTGCGCCACCCACCGGGGCTGCCCTATTTTTTTTAATTTATCACAAAAAGTGAGAGCTGAGAAGTAGGTGGTAAGAAGGGATGAGAGGCAGCTGGGGATGGGGTGGGCGTGAAAGGGAAGGAGCAGCACTTCGTGCCCTGACCTCCAGTGCGCCTCCCCAGGTTCTGGCAGGGGGGTGCTACCCCCGCTTCCCAGCTCAGGCATCTGAGGCTCAGACCCAGGCTGCGTGCTTGGCCCAAGGTCACACAGCAAGTGGTGGAGCCAGGCTCAGACTCTGATGGCAAAGCCCAGGCTCCTTCCGCTCCACCGCTCCTCCTTTACATAAGTTATTTATGGAATTCAGGCTCTGCAAGGCTAGATAAACGCTTGGCTCGCCTCCCTCTGAGGACCTGCGAGTCTGCGATTCAATGAGAGGTGGGAGTGAGGAGCCCGGCTCACCTCCCTGGAGAAGCAGGAGGCCAGGTGCGCAGAGGGAGGGCTGTCCCCCTCCCCCAGCAGCCCTCCCACCCAGCGCTCATCTGCGGGTGGGGAGGCCGGAGTTGATCAACGCTACACTCAATTCTGCTGCCCATCTGTCTCTGCGGCTCAGGGGGCACCTGGCACTGACGCAGCGAAGGCCAGGCCATCGATCACCACCACCGCTCCTCCCCCTGGACCCTTGGCTCTGACTCTGGGAGGCTGGTGGGGGCTGCCCGGGAGGGGAGAGAGAGAGCCTCCTATCCACCAACCACCTGGAGGAGTGGGACTGTCACCACCGGCCCCAGGCCCCGGAGTGCCAGGGACTGAGCCGGGGCGGGGCAGGGTGGGAGAAGGAGCAGCCTTTGACAACAGCTTCTCCCACACTCTTCATTCAGCTCTTTGCCGAGGATCTGAGTGTAACGGACCATTCCACACTTTATGCTAGATCCAGAGCAGCTGCCTGGAGGAGGCGGGTCCCACGTAGCTGCCAGTGCCAGCTCTTGCCCTGGAGATTTTGCCCGTGGAGTGGACAGCCCTGCTTCCCTGACTGCAGCCCCAGGGCTTGCAGTCTTCCATCACCAAAGGCCGAGGCTGGCCAGCGGCCCAGCCCCCAGTCAGAAGGCAGGCTGAGGTCTGTGTGCGGCATCCTGCCTCGGCTTGTCCCTGTGGTGCCAGGGCCAGCCACACTCAGAGACGGTGCCTTCCCTGTGCTATCCCCTAAGTGGGGGAGGGAGGGGTGTCACTCTAGCCCGAAATTAAGGAGTGGTATCCACAGGGCCCACCAAGTGGCCGTGCGGGAGGAGGTGGTGAGGACCCAGGGCAACTCTGAAGGAATTTACATCTGAGGCCTTCTGGGCCGGCCCTGCGCTCTGCTCCTGTGAGACGGGCTGGGATCCTCCGGGCAGCAAGCCTGGGCTGGGCTGTGGCTCAGGTTCTAGAATCCGAGACCTAGGTTTGAACCCTGACCTGGCCACGTGGAAACTGTACAACCTCCGACAAGTCACATCATGCCTCAGCTGCTTCCCCTGCAGGACCAGACTAAATAGTCCCTCTCTGCCCACCCTCGGGGTTGATGGGAGGATCATCCGTTTCCCCCCTGGTGTCATTTACAAATACCCTCTGTGCGCTCAGCCCTGCACTGTTTGCGGGGGCACAGAATCATGTACGACATGGCCTCTGCCGCAAGGAGCTTGAAATCCAGTTGGGGAGAATGTCCACACTATCATCTGAACTCCTGCTCACCCCAGAGATTATAGATAAAAGACAATTAGCTTCCTCTGCAGCTCCCGGCAGAAATTGCTAATCAGCTGGCGTGAGTGGGCATGAGTGGGCATGTGCAAGACGGCCAGAACCAGTGATGGCAGGTAGTGGGCAGCTCAGTGCTCCTCCCTGGAAGGGGCTGCGTGCTCAGCAGCAAGAGGGAGGACTTGTCTGGGCCTTTGCCAAGCCTTGGGATCAGGGGTGCGGCCAAATGTGAGTCATCAAGCCATTGCCTCTCTCTGGGCACTGAACCCCAGCCCTGGGCTCCTGGCTGAGGAGGAGGGTGCTGCCCAGGGTGGAGGGAAAGGTGTCTCAGAAGGCTTTCGGTTATGTTTTAAGTGGTTCCTTCCTCCCCTGCACACAGCTGAGCATGTGTAGGACAAAGGTGTTAGGACAAAGGTGATGTTGGAGGAGAGATGCCTGTGGCTTGGTCAGTGGCTGAAGCCAGGAGAGTGGATGCTCAGGCCCAGCCGAAGAGCCCCCTCCACCCCCTGCAGGCTTCTCTGCCCTTTGGAACTATCCTGGGCACTTCTGATCATTTTGTATTTATTTAGTCTTGCCACAGTGCATCACTCTGCAAAGGTGTGATCTAGCTCTGCCCATTGCTCCCCGTGCCACCCTGAGGCAAGGCTGGGCCACAGTGGGCAAGCTCAGTAGGGACTTGTTGAGCCACAGGATCCAATTTCTGTTCCTCCTGAGAAGTCGTGTAGCTGGCGAGTCTCCCAGCCCTGGGGGATGACCGGAGCTGGAAGAGAACTGACACTTACCGAGCTCCGTGTGTGTGTGCCACCCTCAGCTCCCGTCATCCTAATGACAACCTCGTTTTTAGACAGAAGGAGCAGATGCTCTGAGAAGTAAGATCACTTTGCTCCCCCATGCCAGGTGCAGGCAGGAGGCGGGGGCCTCTGGTACAGATGTGGGGCAGGACCACTTGCCTAGGTCCAGCCCCGTGACAGGGCTGTCCCTGGTTCCTGCTGCCTCTCCACCCTCACAGTACACTACAGAGTCCCCTATCCTCTTCCCGCCTACCAGTGCCTGGCTCAGGTAGCCAAGTTCCCTGGGCTCCCCTCCATGCACGTCTGCAGGCATGCATGCATGTGTACACGTGTGTTTGTTTGCTCTGAGTTTTATGTGTCAGCACACACACACACACACACACACACACCCACGCAAAACCTCTGTGCATTTTCAGCCACGATTGTTTTCCCACCTTCAGAAATAGCTGCAGAGGAAGGTGGGAAGTCGTCAAATGTAAATAGGCGTAGCGCTCTCCTGCTCACGAGAGGGTACCCCGCCTCCAGCTGCTCCCCTCCCTGGCCCCAGCATCCTGGAAGCAGGGCAAGGTGGGCACAGAGCCCCTCTGGCCAGCAGAGAGACACCTGTCTAGAAGGTGGTAGCAGACGTTGCCCCAGGGGACAAGGACGGCCAGGCAGCCTGCCGCAGCCACAGCCCGGCCTAGGTACAAAGGGGCTGGTGTCAACACACAACCCCTGGACTTGGATGGGTTCCCATCTTCTGCCTCTGACCACCTATGTGTCTTGCACCAAATTCTTTAACCTCATTTAAAGAGGCTCATTAAACCTCAATTTCTTCATCTGCAAACTGGGGGTATTAATGCTTATCCTGTTGACCCATTATGATGGTTACATACAATAAGAGTCTTTGAAGGGTCCTGGCAAATTTCAGGTGCTCAGTAAGTGCCGGTTTGCTTCCCTGATACCTGCATTTGGAAGACTACCCGAATGGGACCTCTGGTCCAGAGGGGACTGGGCCCAGCAAGGCCTCCGGGCTCTTCCTCCATGTTGGTGGTAGGCCAAGGCTGGACTTGCCTCCAGGGTGATGCTACCTGGCCTTAGGATCTGTGGGAGAGCCTGGATTACCCATACTTAGGAGGTGGGAAAGAGCAGTGGCTTAGATTCTGGACTGGGGGTGGGGGTGAGACATCCTGGGGGATGGGATCCTGGAGCTACAGCAGTTGATTCATACGGTAAATATTCACTGGGCACCTGCTGTACGCTCCAACTGCAGTGATGACCAGGACAGTTTCCCAGCTGGGGAGCCATTTCCAGGAGATGTGATCCGGGTCAGGAGCATGCGGCACTATAGGAACATAAGGTGGGCTCCTTGGCCAGCCAGGGGAGAAGCTTTGGGAGAAGCTTCTGTAAGAGGTGACCTTAAGTTGAGGCTCAAAGAAAAAGTCGGGCTTGTCTAGGAGACAGTGAGAAGGAGCTATGGGAAGGGGGTGGGCGTGTCAGGGTACCTTCCACTGGAAAGTGTGGCGCATGGTGGGTAAGCTGGAGAATAGCAAGAAAAACCGAGTCATGTACCTCACCTGCAGGGCTGAGGAGCCCACACCCAGGCGTCTTACACCCCCACCTCTTTCTGGGGAGCTCAGTCAGGCTGTTGGGAAGGGGAAAGCCCCGCCTCCAGGGGGGAAGCCGTCCATGAGGAGAGCCCAAGCAGACCCCAGGCAGGACCAGCCACTTCCCTGGCTGGTCTGGGTGTGGGCTCAGGGACCACTGCCTTCCTACTTCCAGAGTCCCGAGAGCCCACCCTGGAATCCAGAACGTGTGCCATTTCCACCAGCCCTGGTAATACCCACACTGCTCAGAGGGATGCCTGGGAACTCTCACTTTATTTTCCATTTACCCAGGGAGCCAAGGAGGGAGGGGGGAGATGCGAGAAAGGTAGGAGAATCTGTTCCACACATCTTGGCTCAGAAGGACTGTGGAGATGACAGGACTCCACGCACGCACGCACGCACGCAGGCACACCCCTCCCTTCCTGAGTTATCCTGGAAGCTTCTTGGTTCCGTCTCTCCCTCCTTCCCCAAAGACTCACAGTTTCTCACTGCCCCAAAAGACTGTAGAAAAGGACACTAAGGCCTCAAGGCTGGAGGACGGAACCCGGGAGCCCTGGCTGTGGCCCGGTCCACCCCTCTCAGCCCCTTTGCCCTCTGAAGTCAAACAGGGGTGACACGGGCAGAGGGAGTAGTTTCTCATTCTCTGCCACCTCCTGACTCTGCATCCTCTTCTTCCAGGGCTGCCCTGATGGGGCGTGGCAATGAATGAGCTGGCCCAGCCCCAGCGGACAAGGATGGAAAGCCATGCCCAGGAGGGTAAGAAGCGGTGCCCACCCATCCCCACGTAGAATGACTGTCCTGGGAGGGTGGTTCCCCAGGCCCTGGCAGGGCTGCTGACCCTCAGCCTGTGAACTGCTAAGAGTGGAAGGACTCCAGACTCCTCCTGCGGCTCCATCATGAGGCTCCTCGTGGCCCCCCTCTTGCTAGCTTGGGTGGCCAGTGCCACCGCCGCCGTGCCCGTGGTCCCCTGGCGAGTGCCCTGCCCTCCTCAGTGTGCCTGCCAGATCCGGCCCTGGTATACGCCCCGATCGTCCTACCGCGAGGCCACCACCGTGGACTGCAACGATCTGTTCCTGACGGCCGTGCCCCCCGGGCTGCCCGCGGGCACACAGACTTTGCTGCTGCAGAGCAACAGCATCATGCGTGTGGACCAGAGTGAGCTCAACTACCTGGCCAATCTCACGGAGCTCGACCTGTCCCAGAACAGCTTTTCGGACGCTCGAGACTGTGATTTCCGTGCCCTGCCCCGGCTGCTGAGCCTGCACCTGGAGGAGAACCGGCTGACCCGGCTGGAGGACCACAGCTTCGCGGGGCTGGCCAGCCTGCAGGAACTCTATCTCAACCACAACCAGCTCTACCGCATCGCCCCCCGGGCCTTCGCCGGCCTCGGCAACCTGCTGCGGCTGCACCTCAACTCCAACCTGCTGAGGGCCATTGACAGCCGCTGGTTTGAGATGCTGCCCAACCTCGAGATCCTCATGATCGGTGGCAACAAGGTAGACGCCATCCTGGACATGAACTTCCGGCCGCTGGCCAATCTGCGGAGCCTGGTGCTGGCAGGCATGAACCTTCGGGAGATCTCCGACTATGCCCTGGAGGGCTTGCAAAGCCTGGAGAGCCTCTCCTTCTACGACAACCAGCTGGCCCGGGTGCCCCGGCGGGCCCTGGAGCAGGTGCCCGGGCTCAAGTTCCTCGACCTGAACAAGAACCCGCTCCAGCGGGTGGGGCCCGGGGACTTTGCCAACATGCTGCACCTCAAGGAGCTGGGGCTGAACAACATGGAGGAGCTGGTTTCCATCGACAAGTTCGCCCTGGTCAACCTCCCCGAGCTGACCAAACTGGACATCACCAACAACCCCCGGCTGTCCTTCATCCACCCCCGCGCCTTCCACCACCTGCCGCAGATGGAGACCCTCATGCTCAACAACAATGCTCTCAGTGCCTTGCACCAGCAGACGGTGGAGTCCCTGCCCAACCTGCAGGAGGTGGGTCTCCATGGCAACCCCATCCGCTGTGATTGTGTCATCCGCTGGGCCAATGCCACGGGCACCCGCGTTCGCTTCATTGAGCCGCAGTCCACCCTGTGCGCCGAGCCGCCGGACCTCCAGCGCCGCCCCGTCCGTGAGGTACCCTTCCGGGAGATGACGGACCACTGCCTGCCCCTCATCTCCCCCCGCAGCTTCCCTCCCAGCCTGCAGGTGGCCAGCGGAGACAGCCTGGCGCTCCACTGCCGGGCGCTGGCCGAACCAGAACCCGAGATCTACTGGGTCACCCCGGCCGGGGTGCGACTCACAGCTGCCCGAGCGGGCAGGAAGTACCGGGTGTACCCCGAGGGGACCCTAGAGCTGCGGAGGGTGACGGCAGAAGAGGCCGGGCTGTACACCTGTGTGGCTCAGAACCTGGTGGGGGCTGACAGTAAGACGGTTAGTGTGGCTGTGGGCCAGGCTCCCCTGCAGCCCGGCCGGGACAAGGGATGGGGGCTGGAGCTCCGGGTACAGGAGACCCACCCTTATCACATCCTGCTGTCTTGGGTCCCCCCACCCAACACAGTCTCTACCAACCTCACCTGGTCCAGCGCCTCCTCCCTCCGGGGCCAGGGCACCCCTGCTCTGGCCCGCCTGCCGAGGGGCACCCACAGCTACAACATCACCCGCCTCCTTCAGGCCACAGAGTACTGGGCCTGCCTGCAAGTGGCCTTTGCTGATGCCCACACCCAGTTGGCATGTGTATGGACCAGGACTAAAGAGGCCACTCCTTGCCACAGAGCCTTAGGGGACCGACCTGGGCTCATAGCCATCCTGGCTCTTGCTGTCCTCCTGTTGGCAGCCGGACTAGCAGCCCACCTTGGCACTGGTCAGCCCAGGCAGGGAGTGGGTGGGCGGGCTCTCCTTCCAGCCTGGGCTTTCTGGGGCTGGAGCACCCCCTCCGTCCGCGTGGTGTCTGCGCCCCTTGTCCTGCCCTGGAACCCAGGAAGGAAGCTGTCCAGGTCTTCAGAAGGGGAAATGCTGTCACCACCATTGCTGCAAAATTCCTGAAGCTCAGCCGCTCGCAGCAGTAGAGGAATAACTAGGACTACTTTTTACCCAAAGGGAAGCAATCTGGGCCAGATGCCCTGCCAGGAAAGTGACATGGACCGCATGCTTGAGGCCTGGCAGCTGGACCAAGACAGATGGGGTTCTCAGCTCCAGGGGCTGCCCTTCCCTTGTGGGGCCTGTCTGCTGACATTCTGCAGGGCATCTCCAAGGAACAGGAAGGACTCTGGCCAGAGCCTCCCATCTCCTTCGTTGTCAGTGCGCCCAGAGGCCCAGGGGCCTCTGCTTGGATGTCCCCTGCCTGCGTCCCACAGGACGCGCTCCCTGCCTGTGTCCCACAGGATGCGCCCCCTGCTCTTTGTATAGTCTTAATTGCTTGCTCTTTCCCCTCCTGGGCAAGGGCTGAGGGAGGCCTCCCCTCCCCACGTTGGGGGACCACTCCCACAGTGGGTTCCCGACCGCATCCGAAGGACGTCTGGGGAGAGAAGGGACGCCCAGGGACGCCTCGTCTTGGCAAGCCTGGGTTGGCGCTCTGAGGTGGACTTTCTAGAGGCAATTTTGTACCTTTGTGGAGAAATGTGTCGCCTCCCCCCAACCCAGTTCACTCTTTTCTCCTGTTTTGTAAAAAATAAAAATAAACAAGAATAACAATAATAAGGGGGGAAAGGAAACAAAAGGAAAATAATCTTTGAATACCAAGTGTGACTGTGAAGCTCTCTCCTCTGGAATCTCTTCCAGCCCAGGGGGTGGCGGGGGTGGCGGGGGGAGGGGCTGGGAGGGGAGGGGGAGGTGGTGACAGAGGGCACAGGTGCTCCCTGTAGGTCTGAATCCGGGCCTGCTCCCCAGAGTCCCCCTGTAACTGTGACCTGAGAGTGGGGGCGGGGGTGGGTGGGGTGTGCAGAAGGGCAGAGAGCAGGAGAGGCTGATGGGGGAGGGTGGGAGAAGAAAACGGAGAAGAAGCTCAGAGAGGTGGAGAGGGTGGAAATTTCCATCACCAAACATTGTCGCCCCTTCTCCTTCCGTGATAAGCAATTAACATGCCACTGCCTAGGAAGCACTTCCCGGTATATTTCTAATTAAACAAACCCAAGAGGCAGAGTCATGCAGAGAATTGCAAATCACCAAGATCGCAAGAACTTCGGCTCACTGGGGCAGAAGGGGGCGTGGGGTGATAGAGGATTTGGCGAGGGGAGAACTGTGGGAGAAAGAAATTGCTGCATGGATCTTTCCATCCGTTTCGGTATCATTTGCAATGAGCCTGGTTTGCTTTTGCAGGTTTTTTTTTTTTTTTTTTTTAAGACAGATTGACTTCTTCAGGCCAAATGTGAAGAGGGGGCATCTGTCAGAAAGGCAGGAGGGCCCAGGGGAGGGGGCTGCTGTGGCCGGTCAGGGGAGCAGCAGCTCCAGAGCAGAGGCCACTGGCCCACAGCTCCTGTTTCTGGAAGGGGGCTGGGAAGCCGTGGGTCTCCGGAGACCGCAGGAGCAACCCCTGAGCCGAGCTCCCCTGCGCTAAGACGCAGATGGCAGGCTTGCTGCGAGTTGTCTCCAAGCCGCCGCGGAGGCTGCAAACGTGTGCGCAGGTGGAAGCCAGACCAGGAGCAGGAGCACCAGGCCCCAAGGAACCTGGAAAGAGAGCAGCCCGAGGGCAGTGGCCCTCTCTGCGGCCCCTCAGTGACAGCCAGTTGAGGGCCCCTCTTTCTGTCAGAACCACCTGAGGACTTGGTGACCACCGGGGGCTGGGCCCCCTGCAGCTCCTGCTCTGGATCTGGGAGGGCCTGGAAATTGGGGTTTTTGGAAAGGTTCAGGTGACGACGCTGTTGCTGCTGGTCAAGGGGACCCCGGCGTCTGGCCTGTGAGGGCTAGAATGTTTCACTCCCTCCACTGCAGGCCCCGGTGTGTTTGTGGGTAATGGTATAGGCTCTGGCCCCAGTGGGTCTGGAGGCCCGTGTCTCCCCCACTCCCCCGCCAACTGGTGGGCTGCTCAGCCCCTTTACCAAATGCCCACCCTCTGCCCCGAGGTCGGCAGGCCCCATTCCTGCATGCTTTTTCTCATGGGCCAGCTATGTGCTCTTGAGGGGAGAGACCTGGGAAAGCAGAGACATGACACACCGGCTCCCTTCCCATTTGGGCACCCCTGGTCCACATTCCTAATATCTCCTGGTGCTCCTTCCCGATGAGCGTTGGGATCCTGTGAGCTACTCCGGGCAGCCCGCCCACTGACTGGAGCTGGCCTGTGGGGTCCAGCTTGTTCTGCAGCCCTGATGGTCGGATCCATACCCTGCTCCAGAGCTCTGTAGGGGGAAGACGTGGGGCAGGGCCTGTGCTGAGCATGAAAAAAACGGGAGGTGGAAATCAGTGCCTATCCTTTCCTCGAGGACAATGAGCACTGGCTGCCTTTCTGGCGGGCCCATGGCGCGAAGAATCACGGTCTGTTACCTTAAATCACCCTTGGAGCCCTGGGAAGCCTGGGAAGCCCTGCAGCCCCCTCCCCTCACCACCTCCACTGCCACCCAAGAATCCTTGTGCCAGCCCCGAGGCTGGTCATGGCAACCCGAAGAGCAGCCCCGCACAGCTGTGGGCCCGTGCCTTAGACCTGCTAGCTCAGAGTGCGGAAGGTAGAAGACCTCTTTGCTGCCCTCCTTGCGCACAGCCTTCTCAGTGGCAGGCAGGAAGCCCCGCGGAATCGGTGGGTGTGGTGGGTTCCCCAGGAAAGGGGTTACGGTTCGGCCTTCCAGTCTTCACAGTTCCTGGTTTCACTGCACTGCCGCCTCCCAGCCTCCCAGTTGTCATGGCTTATGCTGCTTCGCCCTTGACAATGAAGCCCTCCTTCTTGGTTGGGGGGGGCGGGGTGGAGAACCAGCTATAGTTATATGAACCTATCTTTCAGCTGAATCCCCAGGCCTAAACAGGGTGGCTAGCCCAGAGCAATTAGGTGAGCTGGAAGAGGATGGAGGGGGTCTCCTCTGTCGCAGAGAGGCCACCACAGGGACATACAGCTGGGGAAAGGGAGGAAGAGGCGCTTTGCAGGGTGCTGTGTCCTAGAATAGCCAGGAGCCCAGCAAAGGAGAGTGAGCAGCCTCTCCTCGGTACGGAGCCGGAGCCGGTGCGTGGCTCAGGTGTGTTGGGCCGGGTGGGAGGACGGTGCCACCACACCCGCGAAGTCTGTTTAGACGGGTTAGAGGCGGACTCTGCGGGGAGAACCTCTGCTTCCGACCAAGCCTGTGTCGGTCTAGCGTGGAAGCTAAATACTATTAAGCCTGGTCTCTTCTGTACGTTTAAGATGGCTTTTTTTTTTTTTTAACCCTAAATAGAAAGCTATATTTATTCTCCTTTAAATTTTAAGTTGTTTCATAGGGCCTGTTACTTCCACTTGTCAAGATGATTTCAAAATCTGGCCTAATTGTTGAGCATATTAGCTTCCCCTTCTAGTACACACCACTTCGAGGTTCCCCTGCCTTCTGTGCTCATCCACGTGCTCACACACGTGCTCAGCCACGGCTCAGATTGTGGAACCGGGACACAGTTCTGTGGCTCACCGCAGCCGCCTTGCCACCAGGCTGACAGGCTGCGTCATGCAGCGTGTCTGGTATGGCCAGTCAGCCGACTACACACTGCTCAAACACACTATCTTGCGGCCCACATTTCTGCACCCTCACACAGACTTTGTGGGAGACCGTGTGAAACGCGGAGATAGTGAGCTGGAGGCATTCCTGAGAGCCAGCCTCTAGCCCCGGCATCAGAGGAGGAAACGCGGTTGGCTAAGTTGGTGGAGGTGACCGATTAGGATTTTACTGGTCTCAGTACCAAAAAAATCCTTCGTTTCAGGAAGTGTCCCAGTCCTGGACAAACTGGGATGACTGGTCACCCTAGTCTAGCAGCCTCTTTCTGTGTCAATCAACAAACAGTTACTGAACACAAGTATGTGGTTGGCACAGTGGTAGGAAATGGGGATGCAGGTACAGATCTCTGGGCCCAAGGACCTTGCATTTTTTGTGAGTGGGGCAAGTTGATGAGCAGGACACATAAGTACGAATCAATAGTATGTAGGATGGTGATAAGAACTATGGAGAAAAGCATAACTCAGGGAAGAGGATGGGAGGCTGGAGCCCTATATGAGGTGCGTGGGGAAGGCCTCACTGAGAAGCTGACTTTGGAGCCAAGACTTGGGGGAGGGAGCCAAGCCATTGTCTGGGGGAAGAGTAATCCAGGCAGAGAGACCACCAAGGGTGAAAGCTAAGAGCAAGGAGGTCAGCTTGGCCACAGCAAGAGAAGAAAAGAAAAGGGGGCAACTGTGAGCTCAGATGAGTAGCTGGGGGGTCAGGTCAGGCCTCGCCAGGCTGATGGAGGGGCGTGCACTTTCCCTCTCATTAGAAGGGGCACCACAGCAGGGTCCTGGGCAGGTGTGGCATGACTGGACTTGAGGGAATCCCTCTGGCTGTGGTGTCCCAGGTGGGCCTCTCTAATAATCCTCTCTGTTTAGTCAGCCCTTCTAGAGCTTTACTGGGCATGGGCACTAAGCATCTCTACTTCTAAATCTATCCTCTTGCCCATTTTTGAAAATCAAAGCCACATTGACTCTTTTGCAGACTCATAACTGCTCTGCCTGTCACAGTGATTCTTCAAAGTAGCTCCATCACGTTGGCAGGTTTTGTCTGTGCCCTGCCCAGCAAGGGCGAGTGGAACACATTCAAGGGCATGCGGAATGACCTTGACTGGCCATCAGTGCCACCTTGTGCTTGTCACCAGGCAGGTGCCTCTGAGGGAGAGGCTGCAGGGACAGTAGGAGTCCCTACCCTACCTTCCTCTGTCAGTGCCAACAACGCGCTGGCTGTTCCAGGCCTGACATCTACCTTCCTTCTTGATGATTTTAGCAAGAGAACCCTTGTGTGTTCTGCAGAGTTTTCCCAAGTGTCAGATCAACCCGCCTTTGATCCTCCCCATACAATTCTTACCCTTCTGTGTGATCCTTTTGCAGTTGCCCGCTGATCAAGAGCATCTCCTGTATTTTTTATAGGATGGTAGTAATGGTGGCTACTGAGCATTTCCTACGTGCCAGCCCTCTGATAGGCACTCACGTGCCCCATTTCATTTCATTTCCAGCCAACTTATAGAGGGGATACTACTACCCCCATTTTACAAATTTAGATATCAGAGCCCAGAAAGGTTAAACGACTTATCCAAGGTCATACAGCTAGTAGGTGACAGAGCCAGGATTCAAACACCATCTGATGCCACGGGCCCAGGTTTAACAACGCTGCTCGACTATATTCAAATTCAAATTCATATACTTTAAAAGTATGTCAGTAGTTTTTCAAGAACGCGAGAACTTCTAAAATCTGCACGCACTGAAGAGATCCCCTGTGCAGCCACCTTTATTTTTAGATGCTGCCCTCTTTTCTTTTCTTTCTTTCTTTCTTTTTTTTTTTTTTTTTTTTACACTCAGGATAATTTGTGACTTCATTGTCAGGACTTCAGTGTTAAAACCTCTTGAACTCTATTCTCTTGAGAATCACACTTTTGATTCCTTTCTCTGAATTTTGAAGCATGCTTTGTAGGGGTCTGGGGAGTGTGTGTGTCTGATTGTTGCCCCCCATCCTCCCCTTCCTTAGATACTGTGAACTCTAGAACTTCGTAGTGGCTTCCGCCAGGGGTTCTGGTCTCTCCCCACCAACTGGTTCTTTTTTTGTTGGTCAGAATTATGTCTGAAGCAGCCTCTGCCAGTGGGTTTCCATTGCTTCTGAGCCCAGACATCAACTGGGCAAGTCAGGAGCTCCTCAGAGCCGAGCAAGGCACCAAGCAAGTATCTAGATGGCAGGAGTACCTGTGGCTGCCTCATCTGGCCTTTGTACCTATTTTTTAGCTTCGATTAGAAAATGTGGTCCTGGTGGCCTCCTTCTGGCCAAGTGGCCCGGATCACTGTCCTACCACAATGCTTGCCTGAGCCATTCTTTTATCGTCACCCAAAAGCTAGTTCTACTGCTTGTGACCCTCCACTCCCCAGCTATAGTCGTGAGTCAGTGCCCCCACCCTGTCCCCAGAAAACACTCAGAGTCTTTGTGCCTCTACAGTCCCCAACCAAGGAACCCAGAGTTCCTCTCTGCCTCATTTGTAGAAATTTCCAGTTCTTACATTTCACCACTCCCATCTTCAGCATCACTGTGCAGAGAGAGGTGGTCTTGCTGGTGGATGTCTTAGAGCTCTTAAAGAGCCATCATTGAAAAATGGCAGCTCCCTTGGCAACAAGAGAACACGAGTAGGTTGGCATCGTGGTAAAGATCTCTACTTCATCCCCTCATTGCCATCGTCAGAGATCAAAAAGGGGCAGGCTGTCAGCCTATAAGGAGGGAGGAAGGAACCCAGGCTCATCCTCACAAGGCTAATGTGAGGCCCATTGCAGCCCATTACAAAGCTCATGGATATCTACTTTCTCATCTGCTTTTAAGAACTGAAGGAGTTAGCCCAAATAGGATTATTATCGCCACTTCATAGGTAAGGAGACTGAGGCTCGAAATTTAAATGACTTACCCAAGGTCACACACCAATAAGTAAGGGTAGAGCTGGAATTTGAACACAGGCGTTTTAATTCCAAACTCCCATGCTCTATCCACCTTCTACATCGAAAACAAGGGAGCAAATGGAGTGCACTCCTCTTGGGGGCTATGGGATGCTAGATGGTAACAATCAGGCACAAATGACAGAGGATAAAAAGGAGACACTCTTACTGGTGCCGGCAAGGATTAAAGGAATGGATGTGTGGTGGGCAGGAGCAAGAGTCCCAGGAGTCATAGGAGTGGGGGTCACTGAGCAGAGGAGCCTCAGCAGAGAGAGTGGGCTGCGGCAAGTCCTAGTTCCAGAGCCCAATGGCCACCGGCCACCACTTGGTGAAGTCCCAATTCTCG
The DNA here is from genome assembly GCF_048164855.1 of Canis lupus baileyi. Taxonomy (NCBI): domain Eukaryota; kingdom Metazoa; phylum Chordata; class Mammalia; order Carnivora; family Canidae; genus Canis; species Canis lupus. The sequence goes on from NC_132875.1 coordinate 22,807,256, forward strand.
CAGCTGAAGCCAGGCACAGTCATTTGACTCCAGCTCCTGCCCTCTAATGGCTTCAATGTCATTATCTCCATTCACATCACAGTGAGGGGTGCAAGGGAACTAGCGCTCTAGTGTCCTCACTCAGGGCTGGGCTGGACTGAGCCATCCGAAGAGGAGGGCCATCCACCTCAGGGCCCTCCACTAGAGTCAGTGCTTCAAAGATGGACTTGGAGAGCCCATGGGCCTCTTTGATTTGCTGACAAATTTTTCTGTGTATATGATTGTAAAGGTTTCTGCAGAGAGGCACCTTGGATTTAATAAGACTCTGAAATGGGTCCGAAACTCCGAAAAATCAAGAATCACCACATTAGAAGGTCCAAGAGACACATTCACAAGTACAAAGCCAGTTGGGAGTTGCCACGGGAAACAGAGACCCCCACTAGTGTGAGAGTCTGTTCGGGAGGATCTGATTGATGACACCCATCATCTCTGCACCTAAATGGGATTCAGACTTACACGTAAAGATATTTCCTTGAAAATGAGGAAAATGAATTCCCAGTATTTTCATTTGCAAAGCAAGGGCTTCTGTGTCTGCCCCTAACTTTCAATTAACTTCAGGCTTCAGCTCATCAAAACTGGCAAGCTTCCTGGAACTCTGCAGCACCCCCATGTCAACTCCGTGGGTTCCCCAACCCTAAGAGCCACATTAGAGATCCACAACATCTCTCTGGCTACTGCATGCCCTGGGCTGGCACAGGATCCCCAAGTGCCTTGGGAAGACCAGTCTCCCAAGCCTTTTTCCTCTTTAATCTTAGGTAGATTAGAATCAACCATCCTGTTCTAAATCTCCTCTAGTTCCCCCTCCACAGTTCATCAAGTTCTCTGACCACCTCTTCCCACCCTGTGTGTACACACACCAGCTGTGTGCACACGTGCATATGTGTGTGCTTGCACAAACACACACAACTTTGTAAATGTCATTTGCAGCTCTGCTCCCATCCCCCATTCTACACACCATCTGCTAGAAGCTATTTTAAGCACCTAATAAAACTGTTTTAGAGTGAATCCTATGGTAGTCTGCCCTTTGCTTCCCTAGGGCAAGAGCAGTTGGGCTCCAGATGGAGCTACATATTGACAGTGAAGAGAAGGAGAAAGAATCACCCCAGGTCTAGCAGGAGAACCCAGTCACCTCCCCACAAGCAGTGTGCTGTGTCTTGGCTTTGACCCTAGAGGACCACACATAAAAGGGGCGACATCCAGGTCTGGACAGAGGAATACGGATGGATTCAAATCCCTGCTGTGATCCTTACTAGTGACTGTGCCTGTGCCTGTCCCCCTCATCTGTGCATGAGGGCGGCTAAGCCCTAACTCTGGTCCTCACAGACAACCAGGAGCTCACATCACAACCACCTGGAGGGTGGTCAAGCCCCAGATTGCTGGGCCTAACCCCAGAGGCTCAGCCCCGTGAGTCTGGAGTGCAGCTCGAAAATCTGCATTTCTAACACAGGTTCCCAAGGTGGTGCTGAGGATTCAGGACCATGCTCTAAGAAGCTATGGCCTGACTCATGAGGTGTTGTGAGAATTAATGAGAAAATACATGTAAAGCACCTGGCACTTAGCAACGTAGTGGTTCTCAGCCTTAGCTGCGCATTAGAATCACCTGGGGAGCTTTAAAAACTGAAGCCCAACTCCACAGACCAATTAAACTGGAGTCCCTGGGGGTGAGATACAGCCATTGCTACCTTTTTTGAAAGCTCCCTGGGTGACTTAAATGGACAGTCAAGGTTGAGAGTCACCGTACTAAGAGCTCAATACATTCAAAATCACCTTTATGCCTGTGCCAGCTGCCCCTCTTTTCAGGGCCTCTCTCCTTTCGGGGGTGCAGCTGCCCGCTCTGGTTTCCACAGGAAGGACTATGGGGAAATCACCTTTCCTTTGGCTTCTAGAGGGGCCAGGAGCTGAGGCCCATTGGGACGATGAGGACTGGTTCCCACACTCAACGAACCCAGGCAGGCACTTGCTCAATCATCAGCTAAGGTGCTTTGGCGGTATTTACGCTGTGCTTGGGGGGACACGGACGAATAAAAGCCAGCCCTGTCCTCGGGAGTTGCTACCGTGATACAAAAGACAGAGACTAATGGGCTCTCGGATCTGGAAGGGTCCTCCAGCCCTACGGCTCACAGCTCACTGTACAGAAGCTCGCTCTACGGCTGCCTCCTCATCTCATCCCCGCTGCAATACTTTAAGTGACAGAGAGCTCATCACCTCATAAGGCAGCCCATCGGTTTAGCAATGCTACTTGTTTAAAAGTTCTTGCTTAGGGATCCCTGGGTGGCGCAGCGGTTTGGCGCCTGCCTTTGGCCCAGGGCGCGATCCTGGAGACCCGGGATTGAATCCCACGTCGGGCTCCCGGTGCATGGAGCCTGCTTCTCTCTCTGCCTCTCTCTCTCTCTTCCTGTGTGACTATCATAAATAAATTAAAAAAAAAAAAAGAAATTGTTTAAAAAAAAAAAAAAAAAGTTCTTGCTTAGACTGACCCGAAATCCCTACTCGTCAGCTCTGAACTCGGGGAGCACCCCCGGGGCTCGTGGGCTCCTCCGGTGGGGTGGCGGGAGGGATGCAGGCCCCCAGACTGGGAGTCCGAAAGGGGGAGACAGAGGCCCTCACCACCCACGAGAGAACTCCCCAGCTCCCACGGTTGTGCAGGGACACGAAGGTGACCGTTACCCAGAATACTCACCGGTGCCGGCCACGCTCTGGCCTTAACCCCCACTCCACTGCCGGTTCCCGGGCGTCCACAGCCTCGGGGGCCTCTGCCGGCCTCTGCTCACCGCGGGTGCTCGGCGCCCCCCCAAACAGATATGATACAAAAGCCCTGACATCACGCCTCTGGGGCCCCAACTTTAAAGCAGTGTTTAAATCACCCACAGAGCCACTGAGAAAATAAGGCTCAGAGGGGGATCAATAAATAACCGGAGACGAGAAAATCAACAGGGATCATGACACAACAGCTCCCTCAGAAGTAAATGAGCTGGAGAGAAAAAAGAATTGAGGCCCGTGGGAACGGATGAAGCGCTCCAGCATTTTTACAAAACAAAACCTGCGTCAAAGAAGAAATGAAGAGCCTGCCCCCCGCACCCCCTCCCCAAGCCCAGGAGTCTACCCTGTGATTAGGGAGTCAAGTCTCCCCCGGTGAAAGCATCCCTGGACTATGCCGGTGACACATGACAGTGGCGAGCCGGAGTCAGATCAGGGGAGCTCAGATTAAGAACTTGGAAGAAGAGAACCAACGAAGACTAGGGAGGCCTTGCCAAGAGGGAGCCTGTTTTTTAAAAGATTTTATTTATTTATTCATGAGACACACAGAGAGAGAGGCAGAGACACAAGCAGAGGGAGAAGCAGGCTCCATGCAGGGAGCCCGACGCGGGACTCTATCCTGAACCCCGGGATCACACCCTGGGCCCAAGGCAGACGCTCAACCACTGAGCCACCCCAGCATCCCAGGGAGCCTGTTTTTAAGAAAGACACCGTCAGCCCTGAGCCTTCCCCTTCCCCTTGACGGCACCCACCGCATCCTGGTGGAGAGAAGCCCCAAAGCATAGGAAGACCGAGCACCCAGCACATGGAGGAGCTCAACCCTCGGGTGTGTGGTCCGGACCCCACAGCGCAAACATGTCAGGCCAGATGGCAGGGCGGGGCCTGGGGCTGGAGGAACCCCCAAGATAGCAGAGAAGGGTGCATCTGAGAAGCCATGCAAGCCCTGGGTGACCGAGGCCCAGCCCATGGCGGTGGGCTGCCCACAGGCCCATGCTGGGACCCCAGGGCGTCCGGCTGCTTTAGCAGAGGGGGCATGAGGAAGGGCAACGTGACACGTGAGCAAAAGGGAAATCTCAGCAGCCTTCCCTCCACGGTGTCTCCTCCCCATAGGGACCGAAGGGACCTCCCCGCTGTCATGCCCTGCCTCCTGCTGCACCTCAACTAGTTTTCTGGGGAGAAACTAGGCAAGAGCAAGAGGGAGGGAGAGACACCGCTAGAGGAGTGTGGGACCACTTTTCCCACCTCTTAGCCTCCCCATTATTTTTGCAGAGAAGAAACAGGCCAAGATTTATACAAAGGGGGAAGTAAGTTGTAAATATGTATTCGAAGGGGAAGAGTGTACATGCAGAAGGGATGCAGCTGAGGAGTTGGCTGCTGTGATCCTAGGCCATGTGGGTACCAGCTAAATGCTCAGCTGCTTCTCCTCCTCCTCCAGCTGCCTCTCAGTACCCCCCAAAGCCCAGTGAGGACAAGGGGAGTCTGGGGATCTAACGTCCTTACCTGGGGCAGCCCCGGTGAGGGGAGTCCCAATCTGGATTCACCTTCTTTCACTCCCTGCTGCCCTCGGAGAAGGGGAGCTGCTAATACCCCCACCACCCACCCTTGTTCCTGCTTGGCTTAAAAAAAAAATGTGTAAATGATATGGTTTCTTTATTTTAATTTTTTAAAAGATTTTTATTTATTTATTCATGAGAGACATACAGAGAGAGGCAGAGACACAAGCAGAGGGAGAAGCAGGCTCCATGCAGGGAGCCCCATGTGAGACTCAATCTTGGGTCTCCAGGATCACACCCTGAGCCAAAGGCAGATGCTCAATCGCTGAGCCACCCATGCATCCCTTTATTTTAATTTTTAATTGTGGTTAAAAAAACACATAACATAAAATTTACTATCATAGGGATGCCTGGGTGGTTCAGCGGTTGGGCGTCTGCCTTCTGCTCAGGGCGTGATCCTGGATCTGGGGATCGATCCCACATCGGGCTCCCTCTCTCTCTCTCTCTCTCTCTCTCTCTCTCATAAATAAAAATCTTTTAAAAAATTTACTTTCATAACCGTTTCTAAGTGTGCAGTTCAGAAATGTTAAGGGTATTCACACTGTTCTGCAACCAGGCTCTGGATTTTTTCATCTTCCAAACCTGAAATTGTACCGATTAAGTAACAAGTCCCCATTGTCCCCTCCGCCAGCCCCTGGGTACCACCATGCTACTTTCCGTTTCTGTGAATTTGACTTCAAATAAATGGAGCCATACAGCCTTTTTGTGACTGGCTTATTTCACTGAGCATAAAGTCCTGAAGGTCCATCCATGCTGTAGCCTGTGTCAGAATTTCTTTCCTTTTGTAAGGCTGAATAATATTTCCTTGTATGTATAAACCGCATTTTCTTATATATTTCTCCATCAATGGGCACCTGATGTGCTTCCAACTTTTAGCTATTGGGCATAATGCTGCTGTGAACAGGGGTGTGCAAACATCTTTTTTGAGACCTCACTTCCACTTCTTTTGGGTATATACCCTGAAGTGGAATTACAGGACCGTATAGCAATTCTATTTTTAATTTTTTTAAAGATTTTATTTATTTATTAGAGATACACACAGAGAGAGACAAACAGACAGGCAGAGGGAGAAGCAGGCTCCATGCAGGGAGCCCGATGTGGGACTCCATCCCCAGATCCAGGATCATGCCCTGGGCTGAAGGCAGCGCTGAACCGCTAAGTCACCGGGGCTGCCCTATTTTTAATTTCTTGAAGAACCACCGTAGCGCTGTCCACAGCGGCCGCACCATTTTGCATTCCCACCAGCAGCGCACAAGGGCTCCAGCTTGTCCACCCTGCTTTGTTTTTAAGAGGTCGTTGAGAACAAGGGGCTCCCCGGCACCTCCAGACTCGAAATGAGAACCTCGGTCCAGTCCGAACGAGTGTGGCCCTGTCCCCCACTGCCTTCTCCTCAGAGCCCCCAACTCTGTGTCCAGGGCGGTTCCGTGGCCATCTCCTGGGCCCTGCTGAGCCCTGTCCTCCAGCAGGCCTGAGAAGAACAAAAAACCAAGAACTTCCAAGGCAGTGAGTAAAGCAAATGCCCAAGAACAATGGTGCTCATGTAATAGCTCCAGCTCAGGAGCACTCAGCAATGAGAAAGATTTGGGGTAAAAAGAGCAGGGCTGCCACCCCCTCCTGAGCTGGCTGCGGGGGGCAGGGGTGGGGAGGTGGTCATAGCTCAGGGCAAGGGGATGAAAGGGGGAGAGGCTGGCTGAGGAGACAGGTGTGGAAGTCCAGGCCACCGTCCACTCTCCCCCGAACCATTGTGACAGCCTCCAACCTGGCCTCCTGGCCTCCCTTCTTACATGTGGCAGGAAATCAGCAGCCAAAAGGCTCCTTCCAAAATTCAAATCCAATCCTATTACCTTCCTGCTTAAAATGTGTCATGGCTCCCCACAGCCCTCAAACTAAACTCCTGGACACCATCATCATAGCACTTCACCACCCTGCCCTGCCTACCTCTCAGTACATTTGCTGTGTGAGATCCAGCCACATGGATGAGTTTCAATTGCTAGAACATACCATCCTAGCTATCTGTCTTGGGACATTGCTTACAGTGTTCTCTCAACTTGGAACATTCTCCCCATAACACCATCCTTCCTCTCTTCATCTAGCTGGTTCTATTCATCCTTAGAATAGATGAGTAGTCTTAGCTTAGATGTCACTTCCTCCAGGAAGCCTTCCTTGGCCTCCCCGATTCTGAGTTGGAGCCTCTTGCCAGGCATCACCATGGGGACCATGAGAGGCTTCTCACACTGGGTGCATTCCGGGGTGACGTGCTTGTGTTCCTAAAGCACTAGGTCTTGGGAAAGGAACAGAGTCTTGTTCACATTTTATCCCTGGCATCTAGAACACAGCCCGGTTCGGTGTAGGTGTTCATTATAAGTTTTTGTTTGGTTGGTTGGTTGGTTGGTTTTTTAATAAATTTATTTTTTATTGGTGTTCAATTTGCCAACATACAGAATAACACCCAGTGCTCATCCCGTCAAGTGCCCCCCTCAGTGCCCGTCACCCAGTCACCCCATTCCCCGCCCTCCTCCCCTTCCACCACCCCTAGTTCGTTTCCCAGAGTTAGGAGTCTCTCATGTTCTGTCTCCCTTTCTGATATTCCCCACTCATTTTTTTCTCCTTTCCCCTTTATTCCCTTTCACTATTTTTTATATTCCCCAAATGAATGAGACCATATAATGTTTGTCCTTCTCCGATTGACTTACTTCACTCAGCATAATACCCTCCAGTTCCAACCACGTTGAAACAAATGGTGGGTATTTGTCGTTTCTAATGGCTGAGGAATATTCCATTGTATCCATAGACCACAGCTTCTTTATCCATTCATCCTTCGATGGACACCGAGGCTGTTTGGTGTCCACAGTTTGGCTATTGTTCATTATAAGTTTTTGATGAGTGAATGAATGTGTGAATAAGTGCACGGAGGCCTGAATCATGAGACTAATGAGACACGGGAGGAGTGAAGAGCTGGCCAACTTCCAGCCTCCTTCCACCCACATAACGTGTTCTAACATGTAGCCACTAATGTCAAGTTTAAAATTAGCCGGGTCTTTTGACTTCTTCCTTGTCTTCTGGCCTTCAGTGCTCCCCAGAGTTATGGGAAATGAAGGTAGGCAAAACAGGGCGAGGACCAAGCAAATGAAACACAAACACTGAAGTTCCTTTGGAATCTGATCCAAGTCTCTGGATTATTGGTGTATTTGAATTTATTTAGCTGTCCACTGTCCTGTGACACCGAAGAATGAAAAGTTTATGGTTTCTTCAAGGCCTCCCTGGCTTCCCAGCTTTTGCCCAGTGATCATGTCCTTCCCCCTCAGCCCTCCTGCTTATTGCTAGGAGACAGTTATGATCTACGGCCTATGGCCCAGGGAGCCAGCCTGACCAGGGGGCCCTGGGAGCCAGGTGTGACAGTGATGCATCTCTCTGAGCTGGGCTATAATTGGCCATTCCCTGCGGAGTGGAGAGACTCAGCACAAGAAAAATCTCCCCTACAGCATCCTGAATCTTTTTCCTACAACTGATAAACAGTGAATCTCCAAACTGGGAACATTTGGAAGGAAAGAGCAATGGTCTAGGGGAGAGGCATACAGAAGGGGATCCATCCCAAAGTGCTGGTACTCTCCTGGGACCCCCAGAACCGTACATTCTAGGAACACGGAGTACTAGGGAATTTTATGTAAATACTCTGTTGTTATTATACTAAATAGTAACAGCATGCAGGACCCCAAAGAGCTTTTACTTCCATCAGCCTGTTACTCCTATGCTCTCACTGAGAGGGTGGAAGTGGCAGGCAAGGGCTCCTTACAATGATAGCTACTATTCTTCAAGCATCCTTGTGAGAACAGGTGTTTTGCATACATTATCTCCGATCCTCCCAGAAATCCCAGGAGGTGAAGAGTTTTAACCTCATTTTATAGACAAAGGGCCAGAAAGTTTATGTGATTTACCCAGGATCAGGTCCAGGATTCAAACCAGAGTCTGTCTGGTCCCAGAGCCACTCCCTCATGTGGCAGGTGGGTGAAATGTAGCCCTTTGACACACCACCACTTGACGGCAATGTTGGGATGGTAGCCCGAGATGCCTGCCCTCTCTCAACAGCCATGATGTGGCGGGTAGGGGAGAGCAGAGCCCCACGCCGCCCTTTCTCTTTGCCCCTGGGTGCATTTGGCTCCCCATTCTTACCCATTCCAGGAAATGAGTCAGATAGTGTCCAGGATCTCTTGTGCTCATCCCCTTCTATGCATCAGGAACCACGTTACATCTTCATTAGGAGGAAATCCAAGGCAATTAGCAGAGGTCGTGTGCAAGGAACACATCTGTGGAGAACCCCACATGCACAGGCCCCAGAGGACTCTGCCCAGGCACAGGGGGAGCAGTAGCATGCCAACTCCTTGCAGCCTTGGACAGGCTGCCAGAACTTGGCTTCTGGACCTCTTGGCTCCCCCCTGCCCAGTATACTGCCTATGGCTATAGCCTCCTGACTTATCTTTTGCACTGAGGGCTGGAGGTATGGGGGTGGTCTGGAGGTTATCTCATGTGCAGAGCTCAGCTCGGTCTAGAAGATGCTTTTTCCAGGGAAATGAGATTCAATCACACCCAAAGTAAGAATGGAAAGGCCCAGATAGATGAGGCTGAGAGAAGTGCTCAACAACTGTTTTCTAGATTACTCGGGTACATCACACACACACACACACACACACACACACACACGCACACACACAGAGCACAACTCTGCTCCGGAAGAGACTGTTGCCAAGCCTCACCCCACAAATCAGGACCAGTGCTCCAGCTCATGTGCAAGTTCCCCTCCTGCCCTCCCAGCCCAGCACTTAGACCCAGAGACCAGAATCATGGGTGACTCAGACCAGACCCAAGGGAGCTTGTCGTCCCTGCCCTCTCATATTACTTCCTGCTCTGAGCTAAGTTCCACAGTCATTTGGCCAAACAGGCCAGAGCAGTGGAAGAATTTCTCTTGCCAAAAAAGCTAGCGCGAGGTGAAGCGGCATTAATAATAGTGCAGTGTCTAGACAGGAGGCAATGGTCTGGAAAGTCTCTGTGCTGGGCAGGCCTCACCTTGCCCGGCCTTAGCACCATATGCTAAAAGAATCCATAGAGTGGGGCCGGCCAGCGGTCAGCGAGCGCCCCAGAGGCAGGGCCAGATGACACCCCTCCACACCGCGGCCTGTGAGAGCCAGCTTCAGACAGCAGTAGGATGGTGGCGGGGACGAGAGCGGAGCGTGGCGCTCAGAAGTCCTCGGAGGACGCTCAGAGCAGGCTGCACAAGTTACAGGGAGGTAGGCTTCAGCTTGACGTAAGGGAATCTTCTAACAGCCAAAGCCGGCTAAGTTATATATATCCCATACATAAGCTATCGTTTCTATCTGTGTCTATATCTAGAGCCTGCGTTATCTTGTGAGGTGGTGAGAGCTGTCACAGTACATATTCCGACGAGTACAGCCGAGTGTTTGCGAACGGAAGCTACCAAGTCAGATACATCTGGCTTCAATTCCTGACTCTCTCGTTTACTGACTTTGATGAAGTTACTTGAAACTTTCTTCACTGGGACATACACATAATTACCTCCTCGAGTCTTGAGGCTTAGATGAGGTTAACCTTACCTTACAAGGCTAAGAAAGTACTTGATAAAATTGTAGCTAGAACAATCATCATATAGAACGTGAGAGGGCTACCAGTTGGCGGAGGTCAACAAAGACAGTCTCCATACAATTAGGGATGATGCTGGATCATCTCTGAGATCCCTTCTAAGCTGAAGGTACACAGATTTACTCACTTTTCTCCTGTTCTTCTTTCTCATTCAACAAATGAAACTACTCTGTGATAGAACCTATGCTAGCCCCTGAATAAAGAGACTACCTCGCTCTTCCCTTCCCTCTGAGAACTCTTTAATCATCCCTTGCCTGAAAGCCCTCCCTGGCTAATCAGAACAATGAGATATTGGCGCGCACACACACACACACACACACACACACACACACACACACACACTGACGCAGACACCACAACAATCACTGAACTCTGTGCAAAACATAAATGTTTCAGGACTTGGCTCTTCATTCATTCCTATAACCAGCTCTGGCTCATGTACCACCCCCCAGTCTGTCTCTTAACCCTCTTGATGATCCACTCATGGCAGCCAAATCTGTCTGCCACAGCCTGCTTCTATTCCAGGAATCTATTCCTTGGGAAAACAAAGCTCTGCAGACCCCCATCATGACAAAAGTGACCCTGGATAGCAAGGACCCTCATTCTACTAGGAACAATTGTCTGTTTCAGGAGAACAAATCATAACCTCTCCATGGATGGGGTCTGAGGTAACCAACCTGGCCTAAAGCAGCTGACCGGCCCCCATAGGTTATTGAACCAAGTCAGGAACTCAGGGCAGATTTTTGCTTATGGGATGGTGGGCATTTAACAATGGTAAGTTAGTCTTTTTAAAAAAAAAAGATTTTATTTATTTTTATTCATTCATGAGAGACACAGAGAGAGAGAGGCAGAGACACAGGTAGAGGGAGAAGCAGGCTCCATGCAGGGAGCCTGACGTGGGACTTGATCACGGGACTCCAGGATCAGGCCCTGGGCCGAAGGCAGATGCCCAACTGCTGAGCCACCCAGGGATCCCCTGGTAAGTTAGTCTTAAGTGAGACTCTGTAGTTAGGCCTTTGCCAAGCCCTCAACTTGACACCGTGGACACTCGGTTCAAAAGCCCAGAGTAAAACCTGGGGTTGCTAAGGGAAAACTCTAACAGAGAGAGAGGCGGACACACAGGCAGAGGGAGAAGCAGGCTCCATGCAGGGAGCCCGACGTGGGACTCGATCCCAGGACTCCAGGATCAGGCCCTGGGCTAAAGGCAACACTAAACTGCTCAGCCACCCCGGCTGCCCCATTTTTTTTTTTTTTTTAAGATTTTCTTTTCTTTTTTTGTTTTTCATGAGAAACAGAGAGAGAGACGGAGACACAGGCAGAGTGAGGAGCAATCCCCCTGCAGAGAGCCTGATGCAGGACTCCATCCTGGACCCCCGGGATCACACCCTGAGCCGAAGGCAGATGCTCAACCACTGAGCCACCCAGGCATCCCTCCCTTTCAAGTTCTTGACCATCTGGCCAAACCATTAGTAAAGCACATGAATTAGTGAGAACCTTACCTCAGGCCATCTTTCCTTCTAAGCAAAGTAGTCAACAAGTTGTACTACTCAAAGTCTCCCACCAGGAGGATATCTTTTCTCTATTTCAGGGACATTTCTGAAGAGCTATAATGCTAAGGTAGCTTACTTTGGGTGCATAATAGCATATCATGAAGAGTCTTGCAAAGCAATCTTGATCATTCTCTCCTTGGTGAACTTTCCATGAATCTATGGGTGTAGATTGAGAAAGAGGAGGCAGAGCCACAAGAGTGGGCACACTCAAGAGTGTGAGTCACTTGCTACTAGAACTTACATGAGCCATTGGTATCTGCTTGGCCAAGTTCTATTGATATCATTTCTGCTCAATGAGGAGGTGCTACTGTGCATGTCTGAATTTATGGCTTGGTCCACATGATGAGTAGCTTTGGCTGCAAGTTCATGTGTTATCCAAGGGTCAGGGGTCTTATCCATCAGGGCCAGGACAAAGCCAAAACTAATGCTGAAAAGAAGAGTGACCTGACAAACTGAGTGTATGCTTGCTTCTGATGCCTCAGGACCTCCACTGGGATGCTCCTACTGAGTTTGCCACATGTGGCATCAGCATCATAAAATTGGTCTCAAAATGCAAGGGGACCAGCTTCCAGCCAAGATGAGGCAACAGGGATAGGACTTACCCTCCCACCCTAAAACAACCAAAAACCAGACAAACTATTTGAAACGACCCTCTACAGGACATGGCATGCCAGCGATGCAGCACAGTGATCCTTTTGAGATGGGAAATAAATAAGATCATCTCTATGATTGTTCAGGCTCCCTAACTTCAGAGGATGTCCAGGCCACAGGAGGGCGGGACTCCCAGGTGGCATCTGGTGGTCTCCTGGAGTTGAGGAGACAATGCTGAGGGTGCAGGGCAGGTAGAATTTGCAGGAAGGAAACTGGAGAGAAAGAGTTGCACAGAGGGTGAACTCTGGAGATGCACAAAGAGAATCTCCTTCCATTACTCAGCTGAGTGCTCGTCAGCAGGTGCATGTGAGGAATCTGTATGGAGGGGGAGAGGGGAGGAAACCGAAAGGGTTAAGGTTTAAGGTTAACAGTGCTCACCACTCATACAAGCCGGAAATGGTGCCCTGACATATGGGGCACTGAAGAGGGCACATTAGAGAGTCTTATCTCACTAGCTCTAGATTATGACTTCTCAACTCTCCCAATTGACATTTTTGGGCCAGATAGTTTTCTTTATTGTATACCAATTGTAAACATTTATATACCATATAACAGAGCTCCAAAGTCATGAAATTGGTCTCACAATGCAAGGGGAAAATTGATAGAACCTCAAGAAAAAACAAACTCATAATTACTATCAGAGAATTCCATCCCCCACTCTCAATAATTGGTAAAACAAGCAGTCAGAACATGAGTAAGGCTATCGACGATTTGAACAACATTCTCACCTGACTGGACCTAGTTACTTCTACAGAACACTCTACCCAACAATTCCAGGAGCACATATTCTTTCAAGTAAACACGAAACTTTGATCAAGAAAGATCATCTTCTAGGCGATAAATAACACTCAATAAATTTTAAAGGATTGAAGTCATACCAAGTATGCTCTCTGACCACAAGAGAAATAAATTGGAAATCAATGCAAACAGTTAACTAGAAAGTCCCTAAATATCTGAGAACTAAGTAACACCCCTCTAAACAATTCATGGGCCAAAGCAAAGGGAAATCAGGAAGTGCTTTGAATTGAATGAAAATAAAAATACAACATATCAAAATTGTTGGTGTCAGGATAGTAGTATTCACAGGACTTTTATTATTAATCTTAATAGCTAACATTTATCATGCACTTATTTCTATGTGCCACATATATGTAAGCACTTTACATATATTATCTCATTTAATCCCCAGAAAAATTTCATGTGAATAAGGTATTAATATTATTCTCATCTTGTACTTGATAAAGAGAGACTTAGAGAAAAAAACAAAAATCAAAGAGGTCCTTGCAGAGAATTTATAGCACTAAACACATGGTATAGAAAAGAAGCAAGCTCTCAATCACCTCTCCAGGCTTACTGCTATCACTGTCCTGCTGTTGTGATGAGTGTGCATCTCCCCTACAAGGGTGTAAGCACCCTGAGGACTGTGCACATATCTTATCCATCCTTAATCTACAGAACTGAATACAATGCCTGGTCCCCCACAGGCCTCCAGAAACATGACTTGACATGACCCAGAGTCTGCCCTCACTAGTTTCCCTGTTTTAGGAGCTAGAGAATGCCTCCTGGGCCTGAGACTTTTACTCCATTCCATCTAGAATAAACAAAATTTTGGCTCTATAATATGGCCCAGGTATGCCTGTGTGGACCTAGAGATGGGCCCATTCCCAAGCCCAGTCTGTGAGGGCAGACAGAATCAGCCACCCAGACCATTGAAAATCCACCGCCTTCCTACCATAGGCCCTCGCTAGCTCATTCTCCCCTCGGTTCTTCATGGGTCCGGTCCCTTCTCATCATTTTATGTCAGCTCAGATATCCCCTGGGAAGCCTTCTGAGATAAAGGTTCACCTGAAACAAACAAACAAACAAAAATAGGGGAAGAGGAGGAAAAATAAAACAAGATGAAATCAAAGAGCAAGACAAAAAAAAATAAAATAAAATAAAAAATAAAAAACAAACAGGAAAAATGCAAGACAAACCATAAGAAACACTTAATCATAGGAAACAAACTGAGGGTCGCTGGAGGCGAGGTAGGTGGGGGGATGGGGTAACTAAGGGATGAACACCGGGGAGGACACGTGATGTAATGAGCACTGGGTGGTATATAAGTCTCATGACAGGGCACCTGGGTGGCTCAGTTGGTTGCGCGTTTGCCTTTGGCTCAGGTCATGATCAGGGTCCTGGGATCGAGCCCGTGTCTGGCTCCCTGCTTCTCCCTCTCCCTCTGCTCCTCCCCCAGTCATGCCGTCCTTCTCTCTCTCTCTCTCTCTCAAATAAATAAAATATTTAAAAAAATAAAAACAAAACAAATAAAAGACTGATGAATCACTGGCCTCTCCCTCTGAAACCAATAATACATTACATGTTAATTAATTGAATTTAAATAAAAATTTTTAAATAAATAAATGACTGTGCACCTGCTGTTTCAGCATGCCATCACCCGTGACCCCTTCTTTGAGTTTCATCACTCAGACTACGTTTTGGGTAACTACCTCTCCCCCAACAGAACCAGTCCTGGTGAAACTGTGAGCAGGGAGTCCCTCTCTCCCCTGCCCAAGAGGGAACACCCCCGTCTCTGGACTGTGACTCCTGAGCAGCATGTGACAGAAAAAGAACACTGTCAGGAGACATTTTTCCCAAAGGCCACCCTCTGAAGAGAATGTCTTTTGGTGCCTGCCACAAAATAACCCTGGTTCCTACGCTTCCCCCTATCCTTTTTCTCTTCCATCCTTTGCTTTGATCCCTTATGAACTCCCCTTATCCTTCCAGAAATTTCTTTTTGCTGAGTCAATCTCTATTGCTCAAGGGAAAGAACTCAGATACTAGTTTCCCATCCTCAGTCACTCTCTGCTTACTCCTTCCATAGCAGTTTTCAAAATCCAAAATGGTTTTTCAAAAATCTGTCAGTTTCTGGGGTGCCTGGGTGGCTCCGTCAGTTAAGTGTTCGACTCTTGATTTTGGCTCAGGTCAGGATCTCCGAGTCGTGAGATCCAGCCTGCTTAGGATTCTCTCTCCTTTTCCCTCTGTCCCTCCTTGCTTGCAAGCTCATGCACACTCACTCTCTCTCAAAATAATAATAATAATAATAATAATAATTTAAAAAATAAAATAAAATAAACTTCTTTTAAAAAACATTTGTTGACCTTTATTGTCTGCCTCTGCCACTCGAGTGTAAGCCCCATGTCAGCAGGGACGCTTCCTGCCTAGCTCCCTGCTGCCCCCCAGCACCCAGCCCCAGGCTGGCATGTGGTGATGGGGGCTCCAGAGGGAGGCAGGACCACACCGAGGCCTAGATCTCACTGAAGGGTCTGCTTACTAGAAGGCTGAGCTGTGGGAAAAGAGGGGAAAGGAGGTGACAGTGGGGGCCAGTGAAGGAGCCTCCACCTTTCCCAGGGGAAGAGCAAACCCCAGCTTGGGAATCCCCAGCAACAGATTCCAGGACTGGATCTCTCCCCTGCTCCCCCTTTGATCTATACCAATCCTTTGTAAATCTCAAGCAGTGTCTTGTAAATCTTTAATTACAAGAAAATTGCAACCCAACCACCGAATACAAGAAGAGTGTTTATAAATATTTAAAATTGCTACAGCAGCAGATCTGAAGGGATTAAGAAAAGATATATTGGAGTGACAGTTATTAAACACTACATCCCAGTAAATGTTACAGAGCAGATAAATAATGCAAACTCCTGACAGCCGCTCTGTGCTGCTGCCGACAAGACAGGGGTGATCTGCTGGGGACACGGCGTCCGAGGGGGGAGCCATGGACTTCGCTCCCTGCCTCCTGGAGGCTTGCCCTGCCTCACAGTCCCTCAGCTCAGCTATGTCCACGAAGCAGTGGTGGATGGTGGATGGAAGGAAGGGGAGAGAAGTCTCTGGAATAGTTGTATTTGGAGAGTTCCAATGGCTGAGCCCTCAGATGTGTCCCTCAAACAGCCTTCATTTCTTCCTTCATTCAGCTTTCTCCTCTTTCTCTGATTCACCATTCACCTCACTTAAGCCCTGCTGGACTCATTCATTTATTCATACATTCACTAGTGCGTGCATTCTTTCATGCATCAATTCAATGACTCACGTTTGTACTAATTTATATATTATTTGCTCACTCACTGGTCAAACATGTATTGAGCACTTGTTATAGCAGAGGAGATAAAAAGCTGAGCAACACCCAGCACTTGCCCTCAAGATCTGAGAGGCTTGGGGGAGGGGTGGGGACCAGAAAGATAAAAATATTACAATAGGGGAACCTGGGTGGCTCAGCCAGTTAAGCGTCTGCCTTCAGCTCGGGTCATGATCTCAGGGTCCTGGGATCGGGCCCCACATCAGGCTCCCTGCTCAGTGGAGTGTCTGCTTCTCCCTATGCCTCATGCACTCTTGGTCACAATCTCTGTCTCTGCCATATAAACAAATAAAATCTTTAAAAATATATTGCAATAAAGGTGACTCTTGGTATTTGTAGATGGATTCCATATTTGCTGTGTGACTATTTAATAAGCAACCACAGAGGCCTGTGACTGTCAGAGATGTGCACTGTTGTTGAGACACAG
Organism: Canis lupus baileyi; assembly: GCF_048164855.1. Taxonomy (NCBI): domain Eukaryota; kingdom Metazoa; phylum Chordata; class Mammalia; order Carnivora; family Canidae; genus Canis; species Canis lupus. Next base: position 22,823,999 of record NC_132875.1, read on the forward strand.
ATTTGAACTACACACACACTGAGGCTGGTTATGTGGAAATGAGGAATATATATCTGACACAGGCTGGAGAGGCAGGGAAGGCTTCTTGTAGGAGGTGATGTCTGGGTACCATCTACATGCCAGGCAATTTGCTGTATAGCTTATTACTTATAACAATTTTCCAGCTCATTTTACTTTTCTCTAAAGATTTTATTTATTTGAGAGAGAGAGAGCACATGTGCATGTGCATGCATGAGCAGGGGAGGAGGAGGGAGGGGAGGGATGAGGGAGGGGGAAGGAGAGGGAGAAGCAGACTCCACTCTGAGCAGGAAGCCTGTCACGGTGTGTGTGGGGGGGGGGGGAGGGGGGCTCAGTCCCAGGACCCTGAGATCATGACCTGAGCTAAAGGCAGACGCTTAACTGACTGAGCCACCCAGGCGCCCCTCCCAGCTCATTTTAAAGATTAGGAAATCAGAGAGTAGCTTATTCAAGGTCACAATGGTGAGAGAATAGAATTAGAACCAGAGACTGACTGCAAAGCCAGTGTGCTTTCTACTACACTCGACGACTTCCCAGGGGGCCTAGCCAGCCACCTATCTACAGTCTAGAAGAGTGGGAAAATCTCTTTCCTAAAAACAGTGAGATAGGGTTATTTTGTGTATTTATTTGACATCCTGAGTCTACAGTTCAGTACACTTAGACAACTGTATACACCATGTAACAAACACCTAAATCAGGACATAGAACATTCCCATCACACCAGGAAGTTCCCAGCAGAGGCTACCACTATTCTAATTTTTCTTGCCATAGATTGATTTTGCCAGTTCTTGAGCTTCACATAAATTAACCTAAAGGTATAAAAAGGGTTTCTTCCCTTTCTTTTTAACTTTTTTTAAAAAGTCATCTCTAGGGACGCCTGGGTGGCTCAGCGGTTGAGCATCTGCCTTTGGCCCAGGGCGTGATCCTGGAGTCCAGGGATCGAGTCCTGCATCGGGCTCCCCACAGGGAGCCTGCTTCTTCCTATGCCTGTGTCTCTGCCTCTCTCTCTCTCTGTGTCTCTCATGAATAAATAAATAAAATCTTAAAAAAAAAAAAAAAGAGTTGCATGCTCTACCTCCACCAACTGAGCCAACCAGGCACCTGGGTTTCTTCCTCTTAACATAATAAGGGAAAGTTTTAAAAATAGACTTTTGTGGGGCGCCTTGATCTTGGGGTTGTGAGTTTGAGCCTCACATTAGGTGTAGTGATTACTTAAAAATAAAATAAAAATAATAAAGGGGGATTTTTGTAAGAAATTAAGGGCAATCCCTCAGGAATGTCCAACACAATGATATGACATCTCCCCAAGCAGAGAAAAGGTGAGGCTGGATGTCACTGCTCAAGCTTCCCAAATCCCTACTTCCATGTATTTGCTTCAACCCTCTCAGAGGTGGGTGTTAGCCAGAGAAGCTCAGGGACCCCAACTTTTTGGGTCTGGGGAACCTCTGACCCTTCCAGGACTCTTCCCTTATGTCTTCTCAAGGGGCGAGTACTGGGAGCATACTTGAGTATGCTTGTCATCTGCTCTTCTCTTGCCCTGGACCTCAGGAGTTACTCTAGCCTCCTGAGTAAGAAAGGCTCATTTCTATCCAGCCTCCAGATTCCTTGCCAGCATTTTAGGCTGTCCTGCACTTGCCTGGCCACACCTTCCTCATGTTTCCAGGAGGCAGGAATCTAGTCTCGTTCAGGGAGGTCCACCGTCTCCTTGAAGGCCCTGGGCCACCATCTTGGTTCTGGCTTTCTAGGAGCTTGGCAGCCTCTACAGTGGGCGCAATCTCTGCTGGGCTTCGGCCTTCACACCAGCTTCTCTGGGAGTCAGCACCTGCCCCACGCCCTTAGCTCTGTCAAAGTGGGCTTGCCTTTCCAGAGGCCCCCCAAGTCTCTGTTCCCCGTGTAAAAAGTGCCGCTTTTCTCCTTCAAAGAGCAGGAACAACAGGAATGCCTTGACTCACAGAATGAACAAGTTAGCTCAAGGAACCAGCCTTGTCGATTGAGGGCATGACATCCAGGTGTTCCCCAGGGAGGAGCAGAACATTCCCCAAGGCTGCTCAATTATATTTTCACTGCCTGGGAAAATCACTTTTATACATGACACAACTGGAGAGCAAGATCTCCTGGCACAGGGTGACTGGGAAGGGGAGGAGGACCCGCTGCAACGGAGACCCCTGATGTGACCCGAACTGGGTCAGACACAGGAGTGGGGCCGTGACCTCAGGGCCCCCTGGATGCTCCAGTGTCTTCCCCTTAAAAGACTGTGGCTGAGCCAGAGCTGCTGGGAATGACTGACGGAATGTCTTTAATTGCTGTCCCAAACATCTCCGCAGTCATTATCTGAGGCTCAGGCCCAACGTGCCCCGTGGCACCTTCCAGCACACGCACCCCTCACAGAAGACTCAGGCTGTCTCATCAATTATCTGCCTCGTGCTGCTCATCCCAGAAGGAAGGAGGGGCTGGGGCAGGATAGCGTCCCTGTTCCAGAAGCCATCCCATCAGTCAATCAACAACCTTAAGGAGCTTTTCAGAGGCAAACGCCTCTTTCATTCACTCTGATCTTTAGCCACCTGCTCTCTGGTACTATTTCCTCATCATCTCTGTCTCTGTCTTTCTTGCTGATACAGTCATTTATTCAACAAAGGTATAATGAACTTGAGAAGCAGTCTGGCAGCCAGATTTTCTGGGTTTGAACCCCAGCTCTTTCACTTACTCGCCCTGTGATCTTGGGCAAACTATACTTCAGATACCTTGTGTATGAACTAGAAGTAATCGAATACTGACTCACAGAGTTATTGCAGAGTTAAGTCAAATATGCAACCTGCTTTGGAGGGTTTCTGGCACATACCACTGTCGATGTATTTGCTATTAAAATAAGCATTACTAGGGTGCCTGACTGGCTTAGTCAGTGGAGCCTGTGACTCTTGAGATTGTGAGTTCAAGTCCCACATTGGGTATAGAGATTACTTAAAAATAAAATCTTTTAAAAAAATAATCATTAGTGCCATGATCAAAACACAGTCCGAGGCAGAGATAAACAGTGGATCAATAAAGAAATTACACCTGCCCTTAAGGACCTTACATGTTAGCAGGAAGCTGAATCTTACAATTGTGACCCATGGGAGGAAGTAGAAGCCAGGGGCTAGGAGGGATGCCCAGCTGGACAAGGACCTCAGGGAAGATGCCCCTAAGGAAATTCATGAGCTGAATTTCACAGGATGGGCCAGAGGTGGCTGGGCAAAGGTAGCAGCCAGTGAGACCATCTGAGGACATGAAAGGCCTGTGTTAATGGAGTTCACAGAGATCCTCAAAGCGCAGGGCAGGGGGGTGGGGTGGAGATGCAGGACCCGGAGGAGCCAGCAGTCAGGAGACCGTTGGTGTGGTCCCCGTAAAAGTAGGTACAGCACCCAAGGCATGGCCCATGAGGGAAAAAATGGATGAGCCGGACTCATTAACATTACAAACCTCTGCTGTGTGAAAGACACTGTCAAAAGAATAAGAGGACAAGCCACAGACTGGGAGGGAATGCCTGCAAAAGACACATCTGATAGAGGACAGCTATCTGAAAATACAAAAAACTTTTAACATTCAAGAGTCAAAAAACAGACAATCTGATTAAAAGATGGGCGGGAGGGACGCCTGGGAGCTCAGTGGTTGAGCATCTGCCTTTGGCTCAGACGTGATCCCAGAGTTCTGGCATTGAGTCCGGCATCGGGCTCCCTGCATGGAGCCTGCTTCTCCCTCTGCCTGTGTCTCTGCCTCTCTCTCTCTCTGTCTCTCATGAATAAGTAAATAAAATAATTTTTTAAAAAGATGGGCAGAAGATCTGAACAGGCACCTCACTGAAGAGGATACGCAGATGGCAAATGAGCACAGAAGAGGCCCCACATCATATGGCATCAGGAAAATGCAAATTAAAACACCACACAACCTATCAGAATGACCAAAGTCCAGAACATTGACCGCACCAGACGCTGCTGGGGATGTGGAGCAACAAGAACTCTCGTTCGTTTCTGGTGGGAATGTGAAAAGGTATAGTCACTTTGGAAGACAGTTTGGCAGTTTCTTATCAAAACTCTTGGCGTATGATCCAGAAATCACCCTACTTAGTGTTTACCCAAAGGGGTTAAAAATTCATGTTTACACAAAAACCTGCACAGGGATGTTTACAACTGCTTTATTCATCATTGCCAGAAATTAGAAGCAAAGATGTCCTTCAGTAGTTGAATAAGTAAACTATAGTACATTCAGACAATGGAATATTATTTAGCACTAAAAAATGAGCTATCAAATCATGAAAGGACATAGAAGAAGCTTAAATGCATGTGACCACGTGAAAGAAGCTGATCCGAAAACACTACGTATTGTGTGATTCCAACTACAGGAGATTCTGGAAAAGACAAAACTCTGGAGATGGTAAAAACAGCAGTGTTTGCCATGGGGTGGGGGGTGGGAGGGATGAACAGGTGAAGTACAGAGAATTTGGGGGGCAGCGAAACTCTGTATGAGACTACAGTGATGGACCCTTGTCATTACCGTTTGTCCAAACCCACGGAATGGACACCACCAGGAGTGAGCCCTCATGTCAACCACGGACTGTGGGTGATGACGTGTCAGTGTCGGTTCGTGGGCCCCCCTCTGGTGGGGATGGTGATAATGAGTGAGGCTGCATGTGTGGGGCTGGGAGATGTGGGAAATCTTAATACTTTCTGTTCAGTTCTGCTGTGAATCTAAAACAGCTCTAAAAAAACACAAAAACACAGATAAATCCTATTTTAAAAAAAAGAAAGAAAAGTCAACCAAGGCAGCTCAATGGGGAGGGAGACAGAGACAAGTGAAATCGGTGATGATGAACTGGGGTGAGGGACAGAGGAGGGTTGGGAGGGCTTCTCTGTTTGGCCCCAGGCCCTGGGGGTTGGGTAAGGGGCCCCATGGAGGGTCTGCTGGAGGAGACCTGGCCTGCATGTGGGATGGGACTCTGGTCTTAGACACACTAGCTTCGGGAAGCATGTGAAACAGCCAAGGGACAGTCGGGTGGCCAGTGGGCATTTAAATTTATGGCTCTAAAGTTCAGAGATGAGGAGTAGCTCTGGGAGGCACTGGTACGTTTAGGCTGCTGTGGAAGCCAAGAGATGGAGAAACTGCCCCGGACAACGTGAAGGGACGGCAAAGTAGGCCTAGTCTCTGCAAGGGTCGTGCGTGGTACCTCCTGTGTGCCACAGCTGCCCCCTCCGCCTCCCTCTGAACCCCAAAGTTGGGTCTTCTTTCCAATCCTCATCAAAATGCAGGCAGCTGGGTTTCCTCCTCTTGGGAAAAGGAACCTGGTCAGAAACTTCAGGACCCCCACTCAGGTGGGGGTGGGTTTGGAAGACTGAGAGTACGAATGGGGAGCTCTGGGGGCACCTGAGGGGGAGAGGGGACACACAGGAGAGTAAAGAGGTACAGGAGGGAAAGGAAAGGAAGGGTAAGGTGAGAAGGAAGGAGAGCCAGGCCTGGGGCAGCCAATCCAGCAGGACTGCTGCTGGACTTTTTTTTTTTTTTTTTTTCTTTACTTCTGGAAGCTGACATTTACCTGCAGTGAGAAGGTTGCTTCTTACCATCTAGGCGGATACAGGTCTGTGTAAGCGTGGGTATGGACATGGACATGGATGGGGACAGACACGGGTGCGAACAAGTGCAGAGGGAGATGTGTGGATGCAGAACACACCTCAGCAAGACGAAGAGAAATGGGGAATGGGTCTAAAGGGAGGCAAACTGCCCCTCTACTGCCCTAAAGAACCTGTTTTCATTTCCTGTCTGCACACATGTGCGTGTGTGATTTCACCTCACTACAATCATAACGACGCCGGAATTCTGTATTCTGCTTCCTGACTCTCTCTCTCTCTCTCTCTCTCACACACACACACACTTGAGAGGCAAGGCCCTCTGTCATGTCTGCCTTGGGAGATGAGGGAGGCCGAGGCTTTAGGCTCTAGGTTATTAGGGTTGATCGCCAGCTGAGGACAGCAAAGCCATGCCCCATCCAGCAAAGTCCTCCACCGCAGGCAGCAAACTCCTTACTAACTAGTCACCTCCCCCTGGCCATCCCCTCCCCGCGACCCTCCTCCCACCCGACTGGGGTCCCGCTCTATGCACTGTCCTTGCATCTGCTGTCAGTGTCCAGATCCTTCTCCCTCTGAGTGCATCACTGTCCCTCTGGGGTTTGAGTCACTGACTCCTTGGCTGTGGAGCAGCCACTTCTCCAGCACTGAGGAACCTCCACCTTCTCTCTCTCTCTTTTTAATATTTTATTTATTTATTCATGAGAGACACAGAGAGAGAGGCAGAGACGCAGGCAGAGGGAGAAGCAGGCTGCCTACGGGGAGCCCAACGTGGGACTCCATCCCTGATCTCCAGGATCATGCCCTGGGCCGAAGGCAGACGCTCAACCGCTGAGCCCCCCAGGTATCCCTCTCTGCCTTCTCTCAATAGAGCCCCCTGACCCCCCCCCTTTCCTTGGTCTGAGGTGGCTGGCAGGTTTTCACACAACTAACAGTTGTGTGATTCCTGCGATTCCTTCCTGATCAGAGGGGTTGGGCCATCAGGGACCAGCAACTCTACAACATACCACGTGAGTGCTTTTCCACGTCATACACAATCCGTGTGCTATCAGCTTCGCTGATGCATTCTATCCCATCTGCAAGGTGCCCTCAACCTAACCACTGCCTACAGTTGGAAATGTTGGGCAATTATCCTTTTTTTTTTTTTTTAAAGAGAGGGTTTCCCCCTACCAAAGTGTTCCCTATGAGCCCGAGAGATGAGGAGTACATTCCTCCCGAATCTGGGAGCAGTTAAGTCCTAGAATGTGTGCTCTGCAGAGAGCCTGGCAAAGTGGTGTTTCTCTGTGTCTTGCCTTACCTGGCCCCTCTGGAGCCCCAGGGCCTGGGCTTGAACAGGGAATTGGACAGGGGCCCAACTCCGGGGCAGATGGATCACTGTCATTGGATTTCCCATTTTGTTTTATGACATGCCTTAGTACCTACCTCCTCTGCTACCCCACGAGGATCATAAGGGCCAGGTCATGTTCTCTTCGTCTCTCTTTCTCAGCACTTGGCACGGAGACTGGCACATTGTGATATGAATACACTGAGTGAGCACTTGCTCTCTGCCAAGTCCTCTACACGTATTAATCTAAGAGGTAAATGCCACTACCGTGCCCATTTACAGAGGCTGAGCCCGAAGCCTGGAGAGGTTAATTAACATGCCCATGGTCACACGGGTGAGACCCAACTCACATACAACCTCATAGATTTCTAGATGAAACTTCCTTGAAATAGTCATATTGCAGCAGAAATCTGGAGTCAGCTCCAGGTCTAAGAGGGTTGCCTTGGAGGAAACAGTGGCTCCTGCTGGGCCTCTGCTGAGCAACAGGAGGCCTCAAAGGAGGTAAATTAATGATCACAAATGCCTTTACTACAATAAGATTTGTGCTGCTTTTGCATGTACTCTGACAGCACTTTCCTACCAAAGATCTTTTTTAGGTGCTATGAAGAAGCAGAGATCCTCCTATTTCTGATAAGGAAACTGAAACCCTGAGAGAAGTGACTCATCCACGGTCACAGGATGGCAAGGGTGGGAATGGCATCCGTGAGATTGAAGGACTTTCAGGATAGGATGAAGCAAGCTGGTCTTTCCTATGTGTTTGGGAACAGCCTTCCCTTCTGCCACTTTCCAGTGGTCCAAGGCCATCTGTGGGTGGAAATGTCTCCACTCCGTGGTTCAGGAGCATGCTGCCCATGCACCAGTCTGCTCTTGTCTGACACTGCTTTGGAGCTTAGCATGGTGTGGGGATAGCACAGGGCTCCTCTGCCTCAGCGGCTGCACACTCCAAAACCAGCTTTATGAAGGAGGACCAGCCACTATTTTCCCCATAAAACACCTTTATGGACTTGCAAATACCGAGCTCCAAAGTTGGCTCGCTCAGTTGAACCTGCTTGAGTATGCCCTGTCAATCAGCCACAGAGAAATGGGCCCCTCCATCTTGCAAGTGCCCTAAACCAATGCCTGCAAGTCTAGGAAGAGCTGGGAGGGGGACACCAGTTGAGACATATAGTCCCTGGCCTCCCAGGAAAGTGTGCAGTCTGGATGTCTGTACAGTAATGCCTGGGCACAGCTGATAAACTGCCTCCAGATACACAGACATACAGGAGATTCTCAGAGGATCAGCAGCCCAGCAGCCCCTTTTCTAGAAACTGCACATCCACGTGGTCACAGCAAGAGTCCCGCTTTCTGCTCCTGCTACAGCCATGCAGTTAGACCAGCAGTAGAAGACCACCTGAGCTGAGCCAATTCTTCCTTGAGAATTTGGAATTGAGAGATTCCAGTGAGGTCTGGCTTTCTCATAAGTGAGAGGGCTATAAGCTTCAGAAATGTTAATGATGGCCATTCTCCTCTACACAGGCAAAAATACGGAAGAAGCTGGCCTGCAGCAAAAGAAAAGAATGAGCCAGACCTAGAAAGAGAAGACCCAGTTATATCTATGCCCTTGGGGTCCCTGATACCCTAGGATTCTTCTTATAAAGTCTCGATTTTTGCTTAGAGTTAGTTTCTGTTACTTGCCACCAATAAATAGTTAGTGGGGTATAACTCAGTCATTCTCAAACTGGGGTGACTTTGTTCCCCAGGGGACATTTGGTAATATCTGAAGACATTTTTGATTATCGGAACTAGGCAGCCAAGAGTGGGTAGAGCTTGTGGGTGCTGTTACACCCTGCAATGCTCAGGACAGCCCCCCACAACAAAGAATCATACAATCCAACCATCAATAGTGCTGCCATGGAAAAGCTCTGGTATAACTGAATACACCATGTATGTCTAAGGTGGGAACATCACCAGATAAAGGTAAATTCTATTATCACTTCTCCATTTAGCAAAAATTATTTTATATTAAATGACAACATTGAGTGGTGAGAATTCTCCTATGTTGATAGTGGGAGGAAAATCAACTATTGCAAACTCTATGAAGAATCATTTAACAGTATCAGGGGCCTTAAAATGTTCACTCTTAAATCCAGCAATTGACTTTTTAGAATCTATTTGTGGTAGAAAAATCTTAATTCAAGGATATATACGAAGATTTATGCAGGAGGATGTTCATTGAAGCTTTATTTATAACGGTGAAAAATTGGAACAACTTGAATATCCAACCACTGCATCATGGTTACATAAATTGTGATCATTCATATCACAGAATAATATACGTAGCACTTGAAATTATGCTTGTGAAGATTATTTAATAGCACAGGGAAATGCTCATTTGGTCAACTGAAAAAATATATATAAAAATTTTTAAATATGTATAAGCACAGAAAAAAGGCTGCAGGGAAATTTACCAAAACATCAACTATGGCCATCTCGAGGGAGCAAGCCCATAGCTAGTTTCTGTTTCCCAGTTTTTGAAATTATTTTCTGATTTTTCTGTAATGGACATGTGTTACTTCTATAATCAGGAAAAAATTAATATGAAAAAAGGAATCCTAGAATCAGAATTAAAGATAGCATAGATTTATTCATTCATCCAAAAATAAATACAGTAGTCTCCCCCCTTACCTGTGGGAAATATGTTCCAAGACCCCCAGTGGATGCCTGAAACCACAGATAGTACCAAACCCTATGTAGCCTATGTTTTTTTCCTATAAATACATACCTTGAGGGATCCCTGGGTGGCGCAGCGGTTTGGCGCCTGCCTTTGGCCCAGGGCGCGATCCTGGAGACCCGGGATCGAATCCCACGTCGGGCTCCCGGTGCATGGAGCCTGCTTCTCTCTCTGCCTGTGTCTCTGCCTCTCTCTCTCTCTGTAACTATCATAAATAAATAAAAATTAAAAAAAAAATACATACCTTGATAAAGTTTAACTTATAAACTAGTCACAGTGATTAACAATAATTAGTAACAAAATAGAACAATTATAATAATTCACTGTAATAACTTATGTGAATGCAGTCTCTTTCTTGAGATCTCTTACTGTACTGTACTCACTCTTCTTGAGATGATACAACGCCTTCATGATGAGATGAAGTGAGAGGAATGATGTAGACACAGTGACGTAGCATTAGGCTACTACTGATCTTCTGAGGATAGGTCAGAAGGAGGATCACCTGCTTCCAGACCACAGCTGAGCATAGGCAACCAAACCATGGAAAGTAAAACCATGGGTGCGGGGGGAACTACTGCATGTACATTAAGAGTCTACCAAACGGGATCCCTGGGTGGCGCAGCGGTTTGGCGCCTGCCTTTGGCCCAGGGCACGATCCTGGAGACCCGGGATCGAATCCCACGTCGGGCTCCCGGTGCATGGAGCCTGCTTCTCTCTCTGCCTGTGTCTCTGCGCCTGTCTCTCTCTCTCTCTGTGACTATCATAAATAAATAAAAATTAAAAAAAAAAAAAAGAGTCTACCAAACACCAGACCTCATGGACAAAAGAGAAGGCCCTTGACCTCATGGAGTCTCCAGTTGAGAAGACAAAGCACTTTGGAATTTCCAACCACTTTCAAACTCACAATCGTAGGAATCCTTTGAAAAGCCTTTACTATTAGTAGTTAAATAGCTACCACTCATTGAAAGGTTATTGTACTATACTAGATGCCTTACAATTTGCATCTCATGATCTCTGCACAACACCTCAAAGAAATATGGTTAAGTCTCGGTCAAGGTCACATGGCTGTGGGCAGTGGCCAAAATCCAAGCCAGATTACCCTGAGAACCAATTACCTATCTACTCTGCTCCCTGCCCCAGTGGCTGAGGATTTGTGAGTACAAGGAACAGGTGGACGTAGGATTCATCCCAGAATCATCTGAGGTGACAAATGGGGGTCACCAGGCAAGATTTTAGGATTGACAGAGCCAGATGGTAGAAAGGGACAGGCAGGGGGCAAAGTAGGCCACAGACTGGGCATCCAGCTGGAGGACCGAGGGTTAGTTGTTTGTAGTTACAGGGAGGGTGGTGGGGTCAGTGCCAGGGTCACTGTCACGGTGGTGCTCTGAGCAACCTCTGGGAAGGAAGAACAAGACAGGTAGTAAGGAGAGGAAGAGAAGGAAAAGCAAAAAGTATTTCAGAAACTGGGATTCAAAAGAAGAGGACTTTGATGCAGGCTGAAATAGCAGGTGTGGCCACAAAGAACATTGCTTCCCCAGAAGTAAGTCCATTTGAGGCAAGAAGACAGAGGGGACTATGTTTCTACAGCCGACCATAGTCGAGGGAATTTTGAGAATGGAAGGAAAACGAAGGACTTCATGGGTGGTTCAGGGCTCCGGAGTTTGCACCCTGCCCGAGGAAGCCAACAGAGAGGCCTCGGCTTCATTGGTGACTGCAAACCCCAGGACAGGTGGGTGCAAGGGGACAGGAAGCACCAGGAGGGAGGCCAGAGACTCTTAGGATCACCGGATGAACTTTGCAGACTGAATTGAGCAGCAAGACAGGAGGCTTGCAGGGGAGGCTGGGGCACAGGTACCGGAGGGAGGGGCTAGCTCCTGCACTTCCGCAGCTGGCCCACTGAAGGGCACTTGCAGCCCCGCTGGTCGCTGCAGTTGGCAGTGACCGCCTGGCCCTTTCCGGGTCAGAGGCACAAGCTCATCGGTGAGAAACGCCCAGGCAGCCTGAGCTGGTCTTCGCTCACAGTCTGGCTGTTGGCTGTAGTTCAGACACCTTGGCCTGAAGGGACAGAGAAGCTTCCAGGGCAGAGCACTGGGCTGGGAGTCTAGAGGCCTGAGTTCAAGTCCCAAGTCCACCCTATGTCACAGGAGCAGACGTATGTCCAGTAACCCCCGAGAGTAGAGCGATGACAGCGCCCCGTCCTCCCCTCCCAGACAAGTCAGTTCTCCAGGCCCCAAAGGCCCTTCCACTCGCAGGCGGTGATGCAGCACGTACTCTCAGGGGTGTGGTGGGGGCTGAAGCAGGTAACACGCGCGTGCTGGGTGTGGAAGCACCTAACACACACTGCCCCCCGTGGGAACAGGGAACACACGTGTGCCCCCCACGGGAGCAGGTAACACACGCTGAGTGGACAACGGGCCCAGTTGGTAACAGGCTGATCTGAGACCATAGATGTGGGAGTGATCTGAGAAATAGAAACCAACTTCAGGTTCAAATAAAAGGTGTTGTTTCTGTCTGCCCCTCTTCCCACCTAGGTTCTCAAAATTCCTTCTTCACACCAGGCTGCCATACCAAACTACTAAATGTGTACAGTCCCCCCAAACAGGCTCCCCAGAGGCTCCCCTCCCCCACCGTCCTGGTGGCCTCCCTGGGGGGGGGCCCCCCAAGCCCTGCCCCGTCACCTCGGCCGACCCCCTCCCCATCCCTCCTCCTCCTGCCCCCATCCCCAGTCTGGGGGCCTCCTCTGGCCTTGACCAACACCTGTGCTCGCCCCCTTAGCTGCACATCCTACAATTGTCTGTGTTTCCAGGTTTTATTTTGTTTTGTCTCTTAGCCTCCTGCCTTTGCCCACACCACGCCCCTCCCCCATGAGCTCCTCCTGCAAGGTGTGGAATCTATCTCCGCATCCTGGATTCTAGTGAAGTCTAGGCATGTCATTGGAGGCCCAATGGGCACATATGACTTGAATGAATGGGGAAATAAGATGATGTACATGGAGTCACTTTGGACAGTCTGCAGAGCGATCACGATTAAGAGTTCATTCCACAAATATTCATTGATCACCTACCAGTCTCTGCAGGGCCTCTACAAGCTGCCCCGGGCAGTGCCTAATGAAGTCCGTGTCCCGAAGGAGCTTGCAGGGTAATGAGGTAGAAGCCCTGGTGTAACTCTATTTCCTACAACACACGAGAACATTAACATATTAACACAAGGAGATGCTGTCAAAGAGGCCCAGCGAGGTGTTGTGGAAGCATAGTCAGGAACTGCTCCCCTGGGGGCTTCCAGAAGGCTTCCTAAAGGAGGGGCTGGCTTGAAAGCTACCTTGGCGAGGGGCCCTGGCAAAGCCTGTGGCAGCCGCAGCACCCCCCCACCCCACACCCCCCCAGGGTCCCCCACCAACCCTACCATTGGAAGCCCTGGCTCCAGTGCCTCCGCAGCACCCTCTCTGGCCAGGCCCACAAGGCCAGCAGAAGCAGAGGGCAGAGAAGCTGCATGGAGCCCAGCAAACCCTGGGTGGAGAGACCTGGCTCTGCCACTGTCACTGTGTGACACAAGGCTGGGTGACTTGACATACTTCCAAGCCTCAGTATCAAATGAGAACGTCGGCATGATTGCGTGGGTGGTGACACTCAAATGAAATGACACATACGGAAAACCTGGAACGTAAAAGAAAAAACCTCTCCATAAACGTAGACTCTTTTTGCCTCTGGGATCCATCAAACAGCAGCGCTACTCAGGCAGGGGTGGGGACTCCCAGACTCGTGGCTGCGTCACTCAGCTAGCCCCTGCCTGTGGTCTTCCCGTCCTGCCTGCATTCCCAGAAAAATGATGCAGGTTAATGAAGCCCAGAACTTCTAAATTTCACAGGGACGTTTCAGAATCTCTCCCAGCAAGTGGGGTGAAGAGTTAGTCTGTAATCGAGTTGCAGATGTCTGAAATGAGATAATGGTCCCATTTTAGCCTCTGACCCTGTGAAGCACAAAAGGGCAGGCATCATTACTCCACATGAGGAAACCAGGCCCAGAGAAGGCAGAAGACATGGCCAAGGTCACACGGGAACTAGGGGCAGAGCCCAGACCACATAGAGTTACTATCCAACAGGCTTGATGTCAAGGGCTGGGGGCTCCTGCCATCAGAAGTCACACCCAGAGCCACCCTACCTTATTCATGCATTGGTTACGACTAGGTGAGACACTTCCGGGAGATGATCAGCAATGTCTGAAACCCTCGGTGAGTAATTAGCTCTCAGCTCTGCAGTCCAGGAGCCCTGAGACCTTGAGCCTGGCCTTCTCCCTCCCTGTTCTGCCTTCCTCCTTGTGGAATGAAGCGGTTGTCCTTGAGATCTCCAAGATCCCTTCTTCCGGTTCTCAGGGGCTCCTAGGCATTCGCAGAGGGGGTGAAGACCAAATCTCAAGCCAGGGCCTCCTCGTCTTTCACAGGACACGGGCCTCCCAGATATGGGCTGACAGCACTGTTCTCTGACCCCTCCGCCCGCCCCGTGCCCCTGTCTCCTGCTTCCTGAACAGATCTGCCCCCTGTCCGTCTGCCTGCAGTTGTCAGCACAGCAGCCAGCTGGAGAGAAGGGAAAAGGCTGTATTCATAGCTGCTTTGCCCATATCTACCAAGTGTGTTGACTCAGAGCTGCCACCCCTGCCCTACTCGCTCTGACACTGTATCCCCTCCAGTCCCCTCTCTCCTCCCTGCACCCGAGCCCCAACTGCAGGAACCTAACAGATGCCACGGTGAACAGCCAGAAGTACTTGTAGCTGGACTCTGCTGGGGGGACAGGAGAGCCTTCTGACCTGATGAGCATCTCAGGGGAAGAAGAGTTGGGCCTCTGCTCATTGGGCCTCCTCTCAGTGCCACCTGTCCTGGGGCTGCTCCCTGTGTGCGAGGTTGGAAGGGGCAGTTAGAGGCCACCTTGCCTCACACATTAGAACTCTAGAAGCCCTGGAAGGTTGCCTGGCTTGCTCAAGTTCACATGCAGGAGCAGAGGGAGGAAGCCACTCTCACTGTCTGATAGATGCTTGGCCAGGCCCCCAGGCCACCTTGTCCCCCTACCCCATAGCTGCATCCAATATAGTGGTTGAATAGATAGATGTGCAGGAGAGGTGCTCTGTCTTCTATGTCAGCTCACTGTGGAGATTCAGAGAAAACTCCAATTGTAAAACTGGCAGAGGTGGGAGTACAAAGGGGAAAATGATGAATCAAAGACCCCTGCCCTAAAGAAAAGAGGCTTTGATCCACAGATCCACTTCCTTGGCCCACTACAGCTCCTAGTACCTGGCACAGCACTCATCCTACTGAATCTTTGGGGCGTTTTTTTACATAGTCTCTATGCCCAATGTGGGACTCATGACCCCAACATTAGAGTCACAAGCTCTATGGACTGAGCCAGCCAGACACCCCTGGATCTTATCTAAAAGAACAGTACATACATGCGGGTGGGTGTCCAGCTACACGCTTAATCTGTACAAGAGACCACCCTTCCCCGAGAGCTGAGACAAATCAAAGCTCCCTCCCTGGAGCACTGGCTCTCCAGGGGAGCTGGAAGCAGAAAAGGGTTTGGAAAACCATAGAAAGTAGATGAGGAAAGAGGAGAGTTGGGAGTAGGAGAGCGGATGGGGAGTACAGGCCAAGGAGAGCCCAGGTTTCAGGCCATACTTGGTGTCTCTCCTCATCCCTGGCCTCAGGGACAAGATGACCTGTGTCCTCAGCTCTGGGTCATTGCAGCAAGGCCCCTGCCTCCATGCACCTGACTCAACCGAAAATCCCTGCTGTGACTTCCCTCCAGCTCTGCTCCCAGTAACTTACAGCCCTCACCTGTCACTCACCTTCTCCTTTGGGCCTCTCCACCTCTGCAACTGCTGCACGCTCCACCTGGAGTGTCCTTGGACTGTGCTTCTGTCACTTGCATTCAAAACAGTCTAACAGAAGAGAATGCTCATCTAAGAGGGCAGAATAGATAGTTAAGTATGTGGGCTTTCGAGGCAAATTGCCCAGATTCAAGTCTCTGTCACCATATGCTGTGTGACACCCGGCAAATCATTTTTCTCTGTGCCTCAGTTTATTCACTTGTCAAATTGTATCGTAACAATGCCTATTTCATGGGGTTGTTGTTAATGAGCTACTATGAGTAAATATCCGATTAGAAGAGCACACTGTGTAAGCACAGGCCATTATCACTGCCATGACCGCATCCCACTGGACCAGCTGGCCGGGGCTCCTTTCCAAAGTGGTGGTATGTGCTCTCATTCAGCCAGGCCGCGCCTGGTTCCCCAACCTGGGAACATTCCCTTGTGCACGGACCTCCAGGCTATGCCTGAGTGGGGGCATGGGGAACCACGATGGGGGAGGAGTTCACTGGGAGAGGAGTTTGGAGGGAGCAAGTGAGGAGAGTCAGGGAATGAGGGAGTAAGCACTTCGGAACCCTTGGATGCCCTTGTGTCCTCAGTGCATACCCAGGAAGGGAGGCCTGCGGGCTCTGCAGAGGGCAGGGCTGAGCTCTGGGCCCAGCACTCCTTGCAGGAGACCACCTCTAGCCCTCTGAATGTGGGCTTCCCACACTCACAGCACCTGGCTTCCTCCAATAAGGTCTGAAGCCAAATATCCCTTGCCACTAAAAGATCAATTTCTTCCCAAAGCTCCTGTTTGGCCTCGTGGGGAATTAATAAATTCTTCTTTCAAGGGCAGCTCCGGTGGCACAGCGGTTTGGCGCCCCTGCAGCCTGGGGTGTCATCCTGGAGACCTAGGATCGAGTCCCACGTCGGGCTCCCTGCATGGAGCCTGCTTCTCTTCCTCTGCCTGTGTCTCTGACTCTCTCTGTGTGTCTATGAATAAATAAATAAAATCTTTTAAAAAAAATTCTTCTTTCAAGAACTCAGAATCCCGGCCTTATTTTGAAAACAGAGCATTAGTCTCCCATCCTTTACCTTATAAAGCTTCCTTGACTGGAGCAAAAAGCATTTTTGATGCGCCCTGTTGAGGAAGGGAGGGGGGCGGCAGGGGGCATAGGGACAGATGTGCTGTTACAGCATCAGAGAGTGAACGGCATACAGCCTTACAGTGTGCTGCTTTTCCAGTAAACTTACCCAAACAACCCCTCTCTCCTGTCTGGTACTCAGTAAATATTTGCTGAATGGATGACTGTGAACAGCATGTGATCTGTCTTTCCGACTCTGATAGGTCATAACGTCCATGCAGCCAAACCAGCATTCGAGCTAGTTGACATGGAGTCTTTGTTTCAGAACCCCCAGCCAAGGTGAAAATAGTGTTTGGAAAGAAGTGAGATTGTCCATTTGGGACCATCTGCTTTCTCTGGTAGGGGAGGGTCTACTTGGTGTGGTGCTGGGGTGGAGGGTAGGTTCCCCCTTCTCTGTCTGCAGGTCTCCGGTTCCCACACAAATCAGGGTTAGGCTGCTTTCCTGTGTGGAACTGCACTGAGACCCCACAGGCAGCCCCGGTGAATGACTGCCTGACTGCCTGACTGCCGTGTGGGGATTCATGCCTTTCCTGCTGAGCCCAGAAATGTGCAGGGAGGGAGCGGAGATGCCTGCAGGATAGATTCTGGCTTCAGCTAGGCCCCACTTTACTCACCACAGACACGTAAGTCTCTCCCTACTGCTGTGATTGGTCTGTCTGTCGTGGGTTTTGAATTCTGCAGGGGAACCCCATGTAGACCCTGGTCACTCCCTGTACACCAAGCATGCTGAGAGATTCTAGGGATGATAATTTCTGAGTAAATTACCCAAGTGCAGAAGGGTCCACCATGGGAGCTGGGTGCACATGGAGCAGGGACAGGAGGTGGGAATAAGTGCATTAATCACAAAGTAATCAGTGGATGACAGGGGGCCCTGGAGCCCCTGGGTCAGCCCAGCCAGACTCAGTGGAGGGAACGGTCACACTTGCCAGGGAACTCCCATCCATCACCAAGACACCCACTTACCTGACTTCCGTGTGTCCACGCCTCCTGTATTCCAGCTTGGCACAGACGCTGTCCTGGCCTGACTCAGGGTCCTTGATCCATAGCATCAAGGGCCATCCCAGCATCCTCATGCCCGGCCACACCTGGCAGGGGCCATGGTGTCTCCTCGGCCCAGCACACTGCAAAGGAGGAGCTCTGTCTGGTTAACCTTCAGAAAACTATTTACTGGGTTGGCCAGCTCCTGAGGCCTGCACATTTCGCTGTCTTCCCCAGTTTTCAAGGTCCAAGGAGAGAGAGATTAAGTGCTCGCCACTCTCCCACCAACCTACTTGTCTGACCCTCCCTGGCATCTTCCTTCTCCTGTCAAATCTATCCACCTCCCTCCACCCGCCTCAATCCCCGCTGAACACAGAGGCCCCTGCTGGAAGGAGCTCCCAGGTCACCCGCCCCTGCTCTTCTCTGGCTGCGCTCTAACCCTTGGATCAATTTGTTTCTGACATTATTTTCATTGCAAGTGTGCTGTGTCTTCCAGGTCATTTCCATTTTAATGGGAACAATGTTTTGACCCACGTGTGACACTCAGCAGTGGATTTCAGCAGCGGCGATGGGTGTGGGGGAGGGAAAAGTGTCTTGACCAGATGGACCACTCCATGGCCCAAATCCATAGCTCTGGATTCAGACCCTAGACTTAAATCCTAACACAACCTTGGGCAAATCATTCAACCTCTCCTAGCTCTTCATCAAGAGCAGGAATAAATGCATCCAGTTCACGGATGTGAGGAGAGGATTTTATACATATATATTTTAAGATCCTGGTTACAAGGTTGAAACCACCTGCCCTAGCATGGGAAGGTGGTGCTTCCAGCACTGGAAAGAGGAAGAGGGGGAGGAAAATCAAGCTGTCCTCAGCAGCAGAACCCCAGCAGGGCAGGTGGGTTTTTTAAAAGATTTTTTTATTCATTTATTTGACAGCGCGCGAGAGAGAACAAGAGGGGGAAGAGGAGAAGCAGACTCTCCACTGAACAAGAAGCCCAACGTGGGGCTCAATCCCAGGACCCTGAAACCTTGACCTGAGCTAAAGGCAGACATGTAAATGACTGAGCCCCCCAGGTGCCCCTCAGGGCAGGTGATTTTAAAGGCACCTGGCCCTGAATATGCACAGTTGTACCTGGGTACCGCATCCCTCTGGAATCCCACCATTATAGCCATTCCTCTGGGTAAAGCATTATTTTCTCCCCCCAGGGCCCTCTTTGGACACATGAAAATCCTTGGGGAGTCAAGGTCACTAATACTGTAACATGAGAAGTTTAATCAGAAGATTTTGTTTATTTTATTTGTGAAAACACAGGGTGCCCTGGGGCTCAGAAACCCAGAAGAAGGCAAGGTGCATGCTGTCCGTGACCCCATTCCAACCCACCGGCCGAGGTAGCCACCAGCCATGGACAACTGTTTTAAAGATCAAATCAAGACCCTTGTGCAAATGTAGAAATAACGCATGTCAGTGATTCCGTTCCATTCAGCAATTCACGAGGGACCTAGTAAGACGTCACAAGTGCTCAGGGAATCCAGACAAGCCATCAGGAAGGCTGCACTTGGGCAGCCCGGGTGGCTCAGCGGTTTGGTGCTGCCTTCAGCCCAGGGCCTGATCCTGGAGACCCGGGATCGAGTCCCACGTCGGGCTCCCTGCATGGAGCCTGCTTCTCCCTCTGCCTGTGTCTCTGCCTCTCTCTCTCTCTCTCTCTCTCTCTGTCTCTATGAATAAATAAATAAAAAATGTTTAAAAAAAAAAAAAGAAGAAGAAGAAGGCGGCACTTAATTCACTGAATAGACCCGAACTGGTCAGTGTCTGCGGGGCAGTGATCAGATGCATTTCTGCTGGATACGATTTGTATCTCTATGGGCAAAATCATTTGCATTCCTAGTGGTTTTCTACAGTTTTGCTCAAAGACAAAGGAGACAAAGATCATCCAGAGGGAGACCAGACAGCCAATAATAATCTTTTCTGCCCATTTCAAAGTCTCTCACAACTTTTCCTAGCCTGACGATTATCTTCCTTTCACAACAAAGCACGAAAGACAGAAATGGGTGCAGACAGCGGGAGGGGAGCACTACCCAGCAGCGCCAGTCCTCTGTGAGGTGGACGAAGTCTGTGACAATGACGATGACAACGATGACGCGTCCGGGATGAGGTTAGAGAAACAAGAATAAGGCATCCTCTCCCCGTGAAGTTCTAGGATGCCTTTCAAGAGACTGTCTTTATCGCAGATTACATCCTTCATACATATATGGCATTCACATGTCCTTTCCTTTCTGAACACGTAGTGGTCACACACTAGTAACTGGTACTATTACTAGTTGTTTTTAAAATATACTCGTTTGAGGAGATAAAGGTTAGCAACCCTATGGGTAAGCCCCCATCTTATAAACATAAATATGGCTTTTGTTGTTCTGTGTCTTTAAATTTTTTATTTTATTCATCTGTGATAGCCAAATGTCTAGAAACACCGATCCCATTGACAATTCTGAAATTTTGTTACAGGTAAAGTGGCTAGAGGGGAAATCCTGCACACCACTGCCCAGGCCCCCCCACCCGGCACCAGCCAAGCTGAGTTCTCCTGGTCCTGGGGGAGGACAGGCAGCCAACCTGGACAGGGCTTCCACATATGAGGCTGCAGTGAGCAGGGAGAAGTAAAGGAGACTAAGGGGTGGACTCCTGGGGATGCCAGAGGGAGGCTGAGGCAGAAATTCCCTCGGCTGGGGCAGCTCGCAGATGCACTGTGCACATTACGCTGCATGGCTCGTCAGCAGCCGTCACCTCCACCATCCTCCCCGGCTGTAGCACCGAAGCTTCTGGGGCTCATTAAAACGTGGTCTGGGCGGGCATGGGGGCTGGGGCCACCCCCTCCCTTCCTGAGAGCTGCCCCCGGCCCCTGGGGCAGGGATGTAGGCAAAGCCCTGAAGGAGACGCTTGCGGACGGACGTGAGAAGCCGCAGGCTGATTAGCTCTGGGGAAGCGGAACAGACGCTTCTAGCGTGTTCGCTACTACCACGTGCAGCCTGGCTTTTTGCCTCCTGCACAGGAGCGTGGTGGGCAAGGCCCTGCAGCCTCCCGGCCCCACCGCCGTGCTGCCAAGGCGCCGCTTTTAAAGGCACAGCACCGCCCCCAGAGGGCAAGACCCTCGCCCGGGTAGGGAGAGCGGTAGGGAGAGCGGGGCGCTGGAGGCCGGAGTCGCCTTCGGACCCGCGGGACCCCGTCGTGACCCTAAGAGGAAGGCACTGCGGTCCGACAGGAGCTCTGGGCGCCGGCGCTCAGCGTGGGAGACTGCTGCCCCGAGTGCTGCTTTCTGCTGGATTAACGGGAAGGAAAATGAGCAGAGAAGGAGACAGCAGACACAGCTCCCGGTGCCGTCTAAGGAAAAGTGCGTTCACACTTAAACTCGGTGTAGCCGGACAGCGCAGTTGGAAAACTGGCTGTTTAGCTCTTGCCGTTGGCGTCAGGGTCCCACTGACTGAGAGGGCAGAAGGGCAGCTCCGTCTGTGAAGTGCAGGTACCGGACCTGGGCGGAGGGCCTCCAGGGAGCAGAGACCCTGGGGAGGAGTCTTCCTCGCTCCTCCCATCACGGGGAACACAGGACCAAACTGAGAAGCCATGGCCAGGGCCTCCGCTGCTCGCACCTTAGGCGCTGGTCAGGCTCTAGGGTTTTCATGTTCCCAGCTCTGCCTTCAAGGCAACAACCTAGAGTCCCAGAATCTCAGATGCAGAGGGACCGAATATTGCACAGCAGTCCCACCTCCGCTGCCCTGTGTCCTCAGGGAACGCTCCCAGTCCTCTGCCCAGACTGCCCTGCCTTCTGCAGTGAGGAGCGGGGAGGAGAGTGCCTGCACCCCTTCTGTCACCCGCACGGTGGGTGTACACTGTGGCACTTTACATGGGAATGGCCTGACCCGCAGGTCACAGACTCCCCAAATTCATCTGCAGGAATTCTTTTTCTTGGCCTAACTAATGTGAAAAACCGGTTTTTAGGGGCTTCTCCGTTAAGCATCTGCCTTCAGCTCAGGTCATGATCTCAGGGTCCCGGGATGGAGTCCCGCATCAGGTTCCCTGCTCAGCAGGGAGTCTGCTTCTCCCTCTCCTCTGCCCCTCCCGCCCCCACTTGTGCTCACTCTCTCTCGCTGTCTCTCACATAAATAAATAAAATCTTTGAAACAAAAACAATAGAGGGATTTCCTATAAAAATCTGGTCTGGTGGAGTCTCTGGAAAGGCTGGGAGCCATGAGCCCACATTACCACATGAAAAGACCCTTTATGTAGGCATGACTCTCCAGACTCTCCTGTAGCCCCAGCCCTCCCAACTGTCCCTGACACAGCTGCCTTTCTGGTCTGCCTGGTCTCTACAGGTATGAGCTTGTGAGGCCAGGCTTCGTGCACACTCCAGGTGTTAGCAGGGAGCATAAATGAAGATCTCCTTGTCTGGTGCTCATTCCCTTCCTTTATAATTTAGCCTCTTCCCTTACACAGTTCTGCTCGCCTCCCGGGATTTCCTTCCCCTTGTCCTGTTATCTTCATCTAGTGACTTTCATTAATATAAAAATAACCAGAGCAGCAGAGCAATTTTGTTTAATCCTCCCTTTCCTGTGGCCATGCATTTAAGTCAGCGGTTCCCACCAGCAGCAGGACCCCCTCTACTGTACCTTCTGGGGTTTCTGGAAGGTATAATTAGTACCTTAACGGCTGGGGCACTTGGTGCTTGGGGGCCAGAGATGCTAAATATCCTTACTGTGCAAGGGACAGTCCCTAAAGCAAAACAAAACAAAACTTGTCCTTGTGAAATACTGAAATGGAATGATGGCTAATTCTGTCCTATCTTTCATTTGGCTTCTCTATGCTTCTGTGAAATGAGGATAGTATACTGCATTCACATGACATTACAATTCTTCTTTTTTAAGATTTTTATTTGCTTGACAGAGAGAGAGAGAGAGAGAGAGAGAGAGAGAAACAAGCAGCAGGAGCAGCAGAGAAGGGAGAGGCAGGCTCTCCACTGAGCCAGGAGCCAGACGTGGGGCTTGACCCCGGGACCATGACCCAAGCTGAAGGCAGACGTCCAACCGACTGAGCCACCCAGGTGCCCCTCACATAACCTTACACTACTTTCATAGGGTTGTTGTGGAGATTACAGGAGATAAAACCAAACACATACTTGCCCCATACTAAGCATACAGTAAATGTCAGCGACAACAACTGATTGAGTAAAGGGGATGGTGAGGTAGGAACCAGCATGTCTGCCCATAGAGCTAAGTGCTGGTCCTGAGAGAAGAGCCAGTCTTCTAGGAACCAACCCTGTGACCCTGGTCCTGCTGTTTCTCCTCTCCCAGCAAGGAGGGGTTGCGCTAGATTCTTGGGGGTCCTCTCCACCCACCCTAAATTTTCTATACTTCTGTGTTCCTAAAATGATGCATGACATACCCTTTTGGTTTTCTTTCAGGCTTTTCTGGTCTGGGCCAGCATTCCTAGGTACCAAGTTGGAAGTTGACCTGAGGCTGGATTTCCGCCCTTACCCCCCAATTAAAGAATAAACTTGACAGGTAAAGAGTAAGCAGTGTGTACACTGGATATCACTGCTCCCCCTAAAATCTGTGACGGGGATGCCTGGGTGGCTCAGGGGTTGAGCATCTGCCTACGGATCAGGTTGTGATTCTGGGGTCCAGGACCCCTGCGAGGAGCCTCCTTCTCCCTCTGCCTGTGTCTCTGCCCCTCTCTCTCTCTCTCTCATAAATAAATAAGTCTTTAAAAATATAAAATAAAATCTGTGATGTTTTAAGGGAGGCTCTAGAGACTGGTGGCCTTAACTTCTCCTGACTGTTCCCCTTCCTCAGATAAAGAAAGTGCTTTTTTCCACAGAGCACAGCCTCTTGTGATGGATACCTGTCCATCACTAGACTCACGCCCCAAAGAGATTCAGGGAAAGAGCCGAGGCTTGGCAGTAAGGCGGAGGCTCAGAAATAGCTCCCGGCCACCATCCCCCACTGCTGGGGGAACAGGGGAGAGGCTGCTCAGCAAAGGAAGAACAGCAGTCCAGTTAACAGGAATAAACCAGGGAGAAGGGAACTCCAATGCTTTCACTGAGAGAATAATTTGTAACGGGCTTATAGACAGTCTGAAGGGACAGAGAATGGATGGTGGAAATGGACAAAATTTAAAAATGGAAATACAATTCTTCTGATGGCTCCTGTGGAGTAAGAGCACCGTTTACTCTCAACTTCTTACTCCAGATTTCCCTCCAGGATTTTTTTTTTTTTAAGATTTTATTTATTTTTTCATGAGGGACACAGAGAGAGAGGCAGAGACACAGGCAGAGGGAGAAGCAGGCTGTCTGCGGGGAGCCTGATGCAGGACTCGATCCCAGGACCCTGGGGATCGTGACCTGAGCCAAAGGCAGACACTCAACCACTGAGCCATCCAGGTGCCCTCCCTCCTGGATTTTATTTTATTTTTTATTTTTATTTTTATTTTTTTCCCTCCTGCATTTTAGAGAAATTTTACAAATGATTCCCTCAAGCACCAGGAGCAAGAATATTTAAATAAAGACTTGAACCTAAGGGGTTATCCTCAGGCCCAATCAACTATTTTAAGGGCAAAAGCCCTTCCTCTTAGATTTGCAGGTTCCTGGTGCCCTCTGGTGGATGACATGGTTACATTTGTGGGTAAGAGGCCAGAGCTCTGATTGGGCGCTCCTCCCTGGGGAACCTGCCGCCCCAGCTCTGATGCCAGCAAGAGGAGGAGGAAATTTCAGCAGCTGTGCACCTCACATGCATGAGCTCTTCTGTCCACCACACTCTGCTTTCCAGATCAGTGAGCTGAAGCTTAGAGACATTATGTGCGAGTAGCTAAGGGGTAATTCTGATTCAGGACCAAGTATCCCGAACTCCTAATGGTAAGAAGTATCGGTCCCTGTCTCCGTGTCTCTCTCTCTCTCTCTCTCTCTCTCTCTCTAGCGCGCGCGCGCGCGCACACACACACACACACACACACACACGGAGAAAGAAGACAGCAGAGTTTTCACCAAAATGTGTCCCTTAGCCACTTTACCCAGTTTCAAGCAGCATATAGCTAGAGTTTTTGAGTTAAAATGTCCCAATTTAGGGCACTAGAAGTTTCACATTTCTTTCATTTGACTCAAATACATGGTTTTATTTCCCACTAGTGACTCAGGCCCAGATTGTGAGGAGGCAAGATGGGATTACCTGGACTAAATGTGTTCATCAGTTAAGTGGTGCTGGATATCACTTCCCTTCTGTGTGTTGGAAGAAAATTGTCTTTAAAGACATGTTAACCTAAAAGAGATTTTTTTTTTTTTTTTTGCACACCTGACCTAAACCTTTAATGAGTCCTTGCTCCTTTCTCCCTTCTCTTCTCCATCTGAGCAAGATGTTTTGTGTGCGTGGCAGAAACATTTGAGGATCTGCCTGAGAGCTAGATGTCCAGTGGAACAAAAACCCATCCTTAATCCCATGACCTTGTCCTTAACCAGTCCATACTCTTCCTCTCCCTCCCCCAAATCTCAATTATAGTTTTAAACTATAGCAGTGATTCTCAGATTGTGGTTCCTCACTGCCTGGGAACCTGACAGAGACTTGGACCTCCCGAGTGGGACCTCTGGATATGGGGCCTGGCAATCTGCCGGCAAAGCCTTCCAAGTGGTTCTGTGTGCTTGCTATAAGGTTTGAGAGCTGCTGTTCTAGAACAGGGTTCTTAATCTAGGGTCCAGGGGAAGTTTTAGGGAGTCTAGACTTCCTCGGGTTTGCATATAAAATTTTACATATATATCAGTTCTCTGGGGAGGGGATCCATCCACCTCTTGACCTCAAACAAGTTTTGAACTACTCCTCTATATGAATTGTTTCATAGTAAACATTCCCGTCTGCATTCACAAACTCTTCGCTTTCCTGTTGCTTTGCCTTAAGATATCCGGCTTTCCCCCAGAGAATCTTGTGGTCAGTTTCCCCTATGCTGTATCCAGGCCATTACCCCTCCACAAAGACATCTCTGCTCTTTTGACACTTGGGGCCCCCCTTTATTGTGTCATCTGCTTATCTTCCAGATATTCCATTCATTCACTATATACTTTGGGTTCCTACAATCCTGTGACCATCCTGGGTAATATATCAGTGTTGTATGAATGACTCATCCAACACCCCAGCCTCACAGGACCCTCCCTCATTGGCTACCTCAACATCAAAAACTTTCCTTTCCATGACACTTGAACCCTCACTCTATGCCATGCTGGGACTTACCCTCACCTAGGATCCTTCCACCTTTGTACCAGTCAGCTCAAATTCACTGTGGTAACACCCCCCCAGATCTCAGTGGCTTCCTATAAAATGTGTTTCGCTGCCCACTGCAGGACAGCCACAGCTCTGCTTCCTGTTCTCGTCATCCTTGGAGCCAGACTGAAGAAGCAGCCCCCATTCTGGGGTACAAGAGCTCCATGCTAAGGGAAAGGACTATCAACTGACTCCCGCAATGGTCCCTAAACTTCTGCTCAGAAGCCGTATACTTGGGGCGCCCAGAGGGCTCGGTCGGTTAAGCATCTGACTCTTAGTTCAGTTCAGGTTATGATCTCAGAGTTGTGAGACTGAGCCCTGCTTTGGGATCCACGCTGGGCACGGAGCCTGCTTAAGCTTTTCGCTCCCTCTCCCTCTGCCTCCTTCTCAAAAAAAAAAAAGAAAGAAAGAAAGAAAGAAAGAAAGAAAGAAAGAAAGAAAGAAAGAAAAAGAAAAAGAGATGACAAGAGAAGACAAAAGAAAAGTAGTAGTAGTATACTTCATTCCCACTCACATTTCATTGACAAGACTGGTGCCATTGGGGCAGAGCGCATAATCCTCTCCAAAGTGTGGTAGAGAGAAGACGTTTTGATAATCCAATCTACCACAATCTTTGAAGTCTTTATTAGAACACCAATCCGTCTCTGAACACAGCAGCCTGTCCTGTCCTTAAACCTGCTCAGTCCACTCCTACCATAGTGTCCCTTCAATTTCATTCAGGCTTTCCATTTCCTATCAGCCTCCTCCCAGAAATAATGATGATAGTTAACCGTCATTGAACACTCCATAGGTGCTGACTTAACATCTATTGCCCCATGATCTGAGGCTTAGAGAAGTTAAATAACCTGTCTTCACTTTCTTCTTCCTATCCTCTAGGTGAGAACCATCACTTCAACTATTAGGGAAACAACAGGAGAACCAGGAAGAATTGAGAGCCCAGGCTGAGGGCATGAGTGCACAGTAACAGCCATCTGCAACTTGTATGATTTTTCTCCTGAAACCCTCAGTGGCTGGGCCTATTGGTTCTCAGCCACAGAGGATTCTCAACTTAAGTGACCTATCATCGTGAGCAGAGGCCAGGGGTGCCACAATGCACAGAACACCCACCCCCACCCCCACCCCAAGAAAATTTCCCAGCCCCCCAAAAATCAATAGTGCTGAGGCTGAGGAGCCTCAGGCCAGAGACAGGATGTCAGGCAATGGCCTCACAGGTTTCCCTGGTCTTTTCACTCCCATTTCCCAGAGTTCCACTTCACACATTCTCCATTCTCTTCAAACTTCCCCCAACTGCCTCCTCCATCAGATTCCACTCTCACCTTCCCTTTTTTTTTTTAATAGATTTTATTTATTCATGAGAGACACAGAGAGAGAAGGGCAGAGACACAGGCAGAGGGAGAAGCAGGCTCCATGCAGGGACCCTGACGTGGGACTCGATTCTGGGTCTCCAGGATCACGCCCTGGGCTGAAGGCGGCGATAACCGCTGAGCCACCCGGGCTGCCCCACCTTCCCTGCTTTCAACCACACTGAACTAACTGGACTTTCTGGTCTTCCAGACACCATGAGCTCCTCACCTAAAGGCCCTTGTACATCTGCTCTTATCTCAATGTTCCCCCCTCTCCCAACTCCCATCCTTCCTTGAGCTCTCAGCTCCTCATCTCTTCAAGGAGGCCATTCCTCAACCCTTGACTAGATGGGGCCTCTCTTCTCTATTTTCCATAGCAGCATGTGTGCTCCTACACAAGCCACAGTGTTTAAAGCCATACCTTTTTTGTTAAGATTTTTATTTATTTATTAATGAGAGACACAGAGAGAGACAGAGAGGGAAGCAGGCTACCTGTAGCAGGGAGCCAGCCCTATGTGGGACCCATCCTGGGACCCGGGGATCACGACCTGAGCCAAAGGTAGACGCTCAACCGCTGAGCCACCCAGGCACCCTATACTATGTGTTAGCTAGTTTTCCTAACCCACAAGAGTGAAGCCACATTCGTCATCTTCACCACAGTATCCCTAGGACCTAAGAATATTTACAGCTCAAGTCTATTTCCATTTGGATCTTCTCATATGCACAAAATCAACACATCTAAAACAAAACTCACTATTTTTTCCGTACCTCACCACCATCACCACAAACCTACCTTTTTTTTTTTTTAAGATTTTATTTATTTATTCATGACAGACACAGAGAGAGAGAGAGAGAGGCAGAGACACAGGCAGAGGGAGAAGCAGGCTCCATGCAGGGAGCCTGACGAAGGCGGAGCTAAGCTGGTGAGCTACCCAAGCTGCCTTTTTTTTTTTTTTTTTTTTTTTAACCCTCAGTGAATGGCACAGCCATCTACCAACTGCCCAAGCCATTAATGACTCCTCTCCTTCCCTCACACCTCTAGGCATTTGTTCAGGAAGTGTGTCCCTTTCACGCACTTCTTTTGGACTTTTGTCTGAGACACAATGGTTTTAAGCAGTGACTGATTCTGTAACTCTTAATTCCCTTGAACAGGTCATTTAGTTCCTCTAAACCTTAAATACACCCATGGGGTAAGAAATGCCAAGTCAGCACCTACTATGTGTTTAGTAAATGTTATCTACTATTCTTCTTTCCAGGCCCACTGCATTTTCTCAGGAACATCATCGTTTCCAGCCAGATTGCTGCCACAACCTATTATCCTTGCTTCTAGTCTGGCCAGCACTCCTGTCCATTCTCAACAATGAAGCCAGAATCTTCCAATAATGTAAATGAGATCATGTCATACACCTGCTTAAAATCCTTTAATGGCTCTCCATTACCTTCAGGATAAGACTCCAACTTCCTGGCTTGGCATAGCACACTGTTATCATCCAGCCCCTCCAACACTCCAGTGCCTTTTCTTGTCACTCCTCCAACCACACACCTTGCTCCAGTCATACGGAACTGAACGTGCAAAAACAAGCCCTGCTCTCACAAGGCACTTCTTTCACTGCCGTGTCCCAGGCCCACGTGGAAACTGCCAGATGTCCCTAAGTCCATTGCTAGGCTGTAGGCAACTTTAGGGAGCTTCCTAATTCACTGTGCTGCTCCCAGTACCAAGCATGATCTGGCTCATATTAATACCAAGTAAGTAATAAGCGATACTGAATTTAACTCCCTCCCATATTTTATTCTGAAGAGGAAAGCAAACAAATGAGTTTAGGGTTGAGGAGGTACATGAGATTATCCCTGCGTCCCCAAACCTGTAATGACCTGAAATCTTTCTAGTAACACTAATTTTAGAAATACCATTGGAGGACGGATTTGTGCGAATTCCAGAAGCCAAACACCAAGTTGGCATTTATCTGCTAATGGCAATTTAAATCAATTACTGGTTTCAGCCTGTCTTCCTCTGGCCTCAAGACTACATTCAACAACGGTTAACCTGCAGCACCAGGACTCAAGATGAGTAAGATGCAAAATCCAGAAAACAAAATGTTATGCAGTTGGAAATCATTACAAAGTACCTTAAAGAAGTCACACAACATGGAAAGGGTTGCATGGACACAGAAACTGGCTTAATCCTTAATCCTGGCTCTAATGCTCCTCTTGCTTCTTTCATTTTTAAAATGCTCTCCCTGGTTATTTCCAGTGTCACCCCCCCCCACCCCCACCCAGGTGCTCCTCATACAGGTGTATACTACGTATTTCTAGATAAAATGGCCTATGAAGTATGCCCCTAAAAGTTGTTCAGTGTGCACCAATCTGCACCTGCTCTGCAGTGGCCATGAGCTCAGGACAAATGACCAGATGTTTCACTCACCTTAACGGTCTTAGCTGTAAGGACATGAGCTTTTGAAAAATGTGGGCTAGCAAGCTCTTTGTGGGCAGGTTTTCTTCAATATCCCTCCACAGAACAGAACCTGAGGGCCACAGACCATTGGCATCAATGAAACTGCTCAAAGTGAATGTAAAATGTTGTGCTTTTTTAAATAAGAGATTTAGTAAGTTTCATTAGCTTTTCAAAGAGGGCTATATCCACCCCCCAATTTTAGAACCACTGCTAGATGGGGATCCCTGGGTGGCTCAGCAGTTTAGCGCCTGCTTTTGGCCCAGGGAGTGATCCTGGAGTCCTGGGATGAGGTCCCACATCAGGCTCCCTGCATGGAGCCTGCTTCTCCCTCTGCCTATGTCTCTGCCTCTCTGTCTCTCATGAATAAATACATAAAATCTAAAAAAGAAAACAACAACAAAAAAAACCACTGCTAGAGACCTCAGCAGATGTTAGGCAGATAAGTGATGAATATATACTTTGTGACAAACCCTCAGTAACTCTTAAACTAACCCCAATTCAAAACACAAAATAGAACCCCCGCACCTAGCACCTCTGTCAACAGAGGCAAATCTGTCATCTCACCATTTGAATTTTCTCTCCAGCAGCAAAGAAGGTAGACAAGATGATATACCTGTGGGCTCCGAAGAGTTAGGTACAGACTTGTGCCTAGAGAGAAGGCTTGCCTTAAATCACTCTATGCATGCAGGGTTCTGTTTTTTTGTTTTGTTTTTTTGTTTGTTTGTTTGTTTGTTTGTTTTAGGCACGCAGGTTTGATACAGTCTAATTCTCAAGGGCTCTAGTTTGCGGAAATTCCACTTGCCCTAACTAGCTCAAGGTTAAAAAAATACTCTGCAAAATCTTGAGGTTCCCTTCAGGAATGGGAAGCTAAAAATGAAACACAATACTCTCATAAGTAATTGGAGTACCAAAAGTCCCCATCAATTTTAAGTACAGTAACTTCTACTGCAAAATCTATTCTTTGTCCCCAAATCAGACTAAAGATTACATATAAAAACAAAGTGAGATTGTGCTATATACAAATTTCCCCAATGATGACACCACAAAATGGCAAAATGAAAAATATTTAATACACAAAAAAAGCAAACAGAATCAACTGGTATTAAGGGCCTTTCATAGTGCAAAAACCAGAAAGATACAGAGTCATTAACTTATTGGTGCTTAAAACTAGGCAAAAACATGTGAAAATGTCTCCTTTCCTTAGTGAGCTGGGGACTATTCAAAAAGTTATTTACATTGCTTTTTTCCTGCCCACTTTATGAAACCATATTTGCTGCACTCCTGTTGATTATGCTTACCTGATCAGATATGTTATTTGGGAAACTGCATGTTTTCTGTATAGTGACAGTGCATTTTAGGCAACCTACTCAAGTGCATGCAGAAAATTTTTGTCCATCCAGACCACAACAGAGCACTTCTACTATCCAAATTTACACACACTTCTCTCAGAACCTAGAAACAGAATTCTTTTCTAGTCAAGAGCTTCAGAGCAAGGAAAGGCTATATGAGTCAGAGGCGCAGGTACAAGGAAGCAACATAGGCTCTGCTAGGCAGGCACTTGAGGGGAGCTTGTGCTCACTTTCCAGGACATGAGGTATTCTGAATATATACCCCAGAGCTTGGTAGAGCCATTTTTTTTAACATGTCATTCAAGGCAGTGTATATAGGTTAAGCTGCTCCAGCATCCTTAGTTTCCATAACAAACTATGAGGTAGAAAGCGTAGTTATGTGTGTTCTGTTAAAAGGTAAGAAAAATGTCAAGAGTGGGACAGACGGTGGAAGGGCCTTACCCCTTTATCCCTATCCAAGGGACTTAACAGTGCCTTGCTACAGACTATGGACAAAGTCCTAGGCAGAGGCTGCTTAGAATTTCTACCTTGCCAAAGTGCCAAGGAACCCAGAAACATTTCATTCCCCTTTTAAAACCTTTTCTATTATTTTTAAAAGGAGGAAGGAAAAATATGAGAGGAGACATTTTATAAGGAAGTGAAAAACAAGGCAAATTATGGGGGGGAGGGGATGAAGAGCCTCCTGTAGGAAGAGGGAAGGCTGCCCTCAGTTTCTTAGTGCTGAGACAATAGGGGTGCTCTTTCCCGTTTCTCATCATGGACACAAAGGAAGCCTCAACTACAAGCTGTTTTTTATTAGATAGTAGCTCTGATGTCACAGCTTCTCTTCCTTATCCACCACCTACCTCCGCTAAAGAAAAAAATTCCCCAGAACTGACTGGAACAGAGGAATCTTATCCAAAGATACTATGGTTGCAGCAACCCAAGGGATGATACAGAAGGCCTCTGATATAAAAGTAATATCCAGAAGTAGATCACTTTGAACTCTGAGGAAAAAAGAGCAACAAAAAGGGAAGAAGGAAAAAAGGAGAAATCTATGACATTAGTTACTGTTAAAAAAAATGCCTTGGGATAAGACATTAGGTGCTCTAATAAATTGTCAGTGTCATAGGGATGTCAATTTTCAAGAAAGCATTTGCCAAATTATAGCAACTATTCTGAGAAAGGAATTGCTCTGACAGCACTATTTGACCCTTTTTAAGATCCCTGACCCATTCTACCCCAAGAAATGAGGACTACGCCTTGTTGCCCTATGCTCCCAGATGACACTGAATATGGATCCAGGGTGAAGAAAAACAATCTGCAGGAGAAGCAGCATGGAGGACTTCAGATAAGCTACCCAGAAGTATCAGCTACCTATGTCTGCAGACACACAAATCTGCAACATTTTCAGTCATTTGAAAAGCTCTGATACAGGCACAGTAAACCCAAGGGGTTCTTAATATTCTATTTTCTTTAACAATGCCACATTTGCCAACAATGACGTTACTTGGGATTGCACATTCCTTCTATCGAAAGATCTCAGAATGCTGGGGGGACCCGCTCCCATAGGAGAGAAGAGATCTGGTGGCTCCTTTAAAGGAAAACTGTAGCAATGGTGACCAAGGAAAGCACTGTCCACTGATAGGACATATCAGAGCAATCTGGAAAAAGTGTCCTCAAATTAGATCAGGGGGTCACCTGAACCACTATCTCAGACACTTTCAGTTTAGCTTTAGAGCCTCAGTATCTCTCCTCATATGCTAAACGGCAACTGTACTAATCACCATCTGGGAGTTTCCAGCAAAGTAACCTCAACATACCCTATGGCAGTGCAAAATTCCACACATTTGTAAACACTGTACTTATTGCTTTTGGCACAGGGAAGAGCTTATAGGTTCTTTATCTTTGAAGTGAAAGTTCAAAACATAGCTAGTTCCTATTCTATAGCCACTTTCAGCAAAGGCATTAGCAGTCTTGATACTATATGTGCATAATATATACCCATGAATGAAGAGAACCATCAAAATAAGTTTTTCTTTAGGATGCCAATCAACAATTTAAATGGATACTTGGCTAAAAGGAAAACAATGGCTTCACAGTATCTAAAGGCATGTACTTTCAGAAGTTCACATGACTCTGTGGGAAAAAAAAACAAATATCTGGTTAAGAAGTTTCCTCCTTTCTAAAGAGAACCAAGAGATAACGCTACGATAGTTTCGTAGAATCCAAGATCTAACATTCATCGATTTCTCATCAATGACTGTTCAAAGGAGCCAACAATGCACTGAATTAACATTTACAAAAAAATGTTACAAATGATCCTGACCTTTAAAAATAAATTCTTACAAACAACACAATGTTCCACAAAGCATTATATACACCTAAGTATACATAAATTATTATTAAAACAACTACATATTTCAAATGCTTGGCAGTGATTTCATCTTATATTAGAAAAGTTCATGGCAGTTTGTAAGCTGGCTCGGCAGACACAGACCCATTGGTTCAAGCCTAGGATTGTGAATCTTTGCTATTTCATAGGTGGACTGTGGGGAAATGGCAATATGCAGCTGAAGGCTTCGTCTTAAGATTTTCATAAAGTCTGATTTAAGTATTTAACACAAAAGCATAGCAAATATTATACGTATGGTGCAAGTACAGTAACTCATTCATTAACTCAATGAGACAGGAGACATTTTTGGTATAACCTAGAAATTCATGGTTTTTCTAAGGATTTGTCATTTTTGCTGAGCTTTCTGTCCAGGATAACATGGTCATACATATTAAATGGCAATTAAAATAAGAAATTTGGTGCTAGAGCACCTGGCTGGCTCAGTCAGTAGAGTATGAGTCTCTTGATCTCAAGCTCCACGCTGGGCGTAGAGATTTACTTTAAAAAAAAAAAAAAAAAAAAGGAAAGTAAAGAAATCTGGCGCTAATGCAGGATGATTTCATTAATCACAAGATCAATCACAAGTCTATGATGTGATGCAGCAGAAACAAACAATTCCACTGCACCTAGTTTAGCAGATCCTTTCCTCACAATCAAGATTTCAACTCAAGCACCTGAGAGAGGGGGAGACAAGGAGACAAGTCAGATGGGCCGCTGGAAAAGAGGGATAAACTGGCAGCTTATTCTAACCACAACTAAAAGATAAATGGTAGTGTGTAGAAATTAAGAGTTTATCTCAAAGAAGTAAAACTACGAAGACTTCACATACAAACCATGTTTCGCTTTCATGGCAGTGAGTAAAATAAAACTGTACCGCAGTGGCATTGAAAAAAAAAAACAAAATCAAAAATGAAATCAAGATGGTTTAAAGTCTCTTGCAAGTAAAGAACTGCTCTGACAACACTATTTGGCTCTTTGTAGGATCCTTGGCCCATTCTACCCCTAGAAATGAGGACTCCTCCTTGCTGTCCTATGCTCCCACAAGACATTAAATATAGATTCAGGGTGAAGCGGAGAAGCAGCATCCTAGACTTCAGATAAGCAATTGAGGAATATCAGCTCTTGCCCTATAAATTGCAGTCACTCACGAGGTTCCTGCTAGAGGGACAGTAAACCCACATGTAGTTTTATTCTAATATTCACAGCTCAAACATGCAGCTTGGGATCTTCTAAGCAAAGTATTTAGTGGTAACAGGAACTGTATAAAATCCCAAGTGAGCAAGGGGTAAAGGAAAGCTGAGTAGCATAAAGAAGATCCTGTGCTAGGCAAGGATGTATGAAAATTAACATCAAATATCTACAAATAAATACAATTTTTAAATTTTTCCTTAAGTTCTCAAAAAAACTGCAGCTTTACATAAGAGGAATCAGAGGGTACAAGTGCAGATCCCCAGCTCTTCCTTTCCATCCTTTAAGTCATCACCTGCAAAAGCCCCTAACTGGCAAAAATCAGACAAAATTAAGGGCTATCAAACTATTATGAAAAGAGAAGCACTAAGGACAAAATAGGGAAGAGAGACCTTTAGCTTGCTGCAGTGGCAGAGCATTCAGCAAGGTCGAATGGAGCACTGAAGTCCGACAACTTGCTCTACTTTGAGGGGGGAAAACTGTCCCTGGTACCTAAAGAGAGCAAGAGTTGGGTTTCCTTCCCTAAGAAGGAAGAATACTGGTTCAAAATGGTTCAGGTTCCTCTGCACCTTCATCTGTCCTCTCCCTTATCTGATTATATAAGAAAAGATGATATTTAGTGGACCTTTTCTCTTTGGGGAAAAGGTGTTTAAAGTCATTATTCTTCCTAAAGTCCTACTTTGGCTGCAAGTCACATTTTGTCAGATTTTAAGACGATGAGCATCTTGAATCCAAATTCAACAAACACCTTTTAAATATTTAGCAAATAATGAGGAGTATGGTTTCAGGATTTACAAGTGACTCGGGTTCTAGTAACAGTTGCATCACTAGCTGTGACTCTTGGCTATCATTTCATCTTTTAGCCTCAAGTGCAAAGTAACAGGGGTTGAGTAGAAGAGTGCATTCTAGTTTTAAACTTCTAGAACTTTTAACAAAACTCCCTGTCAAGAAATTAGGTATGATGCTAAAAGTGATCCTGTTCATTGTACTTCTTGTAAATGGGAAAACCCTTCCTCCTAGGGTAGGGCTTCCCAAAGTGTGGTCTGTGGACCACTTGATCAGTTACCAGGAATACATGTTCTAATGGAAGGATACCCCTGGTAGGGGGCAGGGAGAGACGGAGAGACGGGGAGGCATTGTTTGAGTTTGGGTTTTTTTGTTTTTTTTTTTCCTTTTTTTTTTTTTTTGTAACTTCTGCTTTTCTTAACAAGCAACCCAGGTGATTTTTCAATCCATAAATTTGTTAATTCTAGGGCCATGGTCTTCAAAATCTCATATGCATACCCATGGGTATACATCAAGATTTCTTCCATGGGGAGGGGCACTTGGGTGGCTCAGTTAAGCAGCTGCCTTTGGCTCAGTTTGTGATCCCAGGGTCCTAGGATCCAGCCCCACATTGGGCTCCCTGATCAATGGGCAGCCTGCTTCTCCCTCTCCGCCACTTGCGCTCTCTCACATGTACTTACTCTCTCTCAAATAAATAAAATCTTTTTTTTTTTAAAGGATTTTTTTCCATGGGGACAGCAGACAAGGATATGGATAAGCACATCAGCTTAAAGATCTTCAATTTCCATATGTATTGCTCTAAGACTACGTGCTCAGATAAGGATTCTTCAGATCTAACATTTTTCTTTAATTATTTTCATTTTCACAACTGCTATGTTCCGAATTTCCAAAAGAAAGGCTGACTCTCGCCCATCTAGAATCTTACTATGGGGCATTGCCTCAGAATGTAAAAAACACTCTGGAGACAATCAAACAAAAGAACAACAACAACAAAACCAGAAAATTCTCAAGGGACAATGAGGACAGAGTAAAGCAGAGAGCTTAGTTTAAAACTCTGTACCACATCGATCTTAGGACTATAATTGAGAAGGTTGTGCCAGAAATGTGTTAATGCATTTATTTGAATTAAAAATAAAGTCAAACATCTTCTGCATGAAAATGAAATCTGATCTGGCTGGTGAATTTTAAAATGAGAACAGGTTTTGCTACTTTAAATGATAGGACTTTTCCTATAAATTCCATCAGCTAAACCTACAGCTAGCTCCAAGGCTTTGAGAAAAATATTTTTAAGGCACATATACAATATATTGGATAGAGTATCCTTTGTAAGTACTTAATTTTAAAAATTTAGAGGTCACATTAAACGCGTGCAAAAGGAAAACTAACCTAGAATGACAGCCAGGAAATGGGAGGAGGAACTGCTTAGAAAGGGGCACAGGTGAACACTCTAAGGGGACAGAAACGGTCCAGGGCTTGTTTTAGATTGGCTGCTCAGATGTCTACAACTCACCAGAAAAGAATATTGTTTGCTAATCATATCCCAAGGTGTAAAATGTGCAAAAGACTATATATATTTTTTCAAAATTCTTTCAGAGGTATGTTAGCAAAAATGCTCAATACTTGGAACGCCTGGGTGGCTCGGAGGTTGAGCATCTGCCTTCAACTCAGGGCATGATTCTGCGATTGAGTCCCACATCGGGCTCCCTGCAAAGAGCCTGCTTCTCCCTCTGCCTGTGTTTCTGCCTCTCTCTGTGTGTCTCTCATGAATAAATAAATCTTAAAAAAAAAAAAAAAAAAAAGCAAGCTCAATAACAGTGTTCTAGGCACACATGGAAGAAATCTCGTTTTCAAGACTTTTCTTTTGGCTTATCCAAATTGTGCAGCCTGACTCCAACTATAAAGTGATCTACAGCACTACATAACTTCACTAATCAAATTACTTATGTATTTTTCATTGTTAGCTCTAATATTTTTCTAACAGCCACCCTATCTTGATGCCTAAGAACATTCCATAACAGAAAAAAAAAAGAACAGGGAATAAAATTAACTGAAGAAATAATAAATCTTCAAGTAACTTTGTAAGCGAGTGAATTAATGTACTTTTGTTTGTACTGGGAGTTGCTTTCTCCCAGATCCTCATCTTTAAAGAGAGTAAAAGTAATGAACGTATTGTTTCATGTTAACGGGAGTCCCCCAAATTGACAGTCTAGTTCTAAAGAACTCATTCTCAAAATTCCTCTACGTATAGAAGCAAAAATGTCGTGAAACACAGATGTTTACATAAATAAATAAACAGATGCAGTGGGTTATGCTGAGTAGAGATGCTGAATACTGACATTTTGATACATGCCCTAGCTCTGTTAGTATTTCTCTACAATTCACTGAGTCAGCTATGCTATAAAAACCTTAATCACCAACTGAATCTCTTTCTTGCATATAGGGCATGAAGCCCCAGCCTTCTTCAATCTTCTGGCACAGTGAAAACAAGTGACAAGATGGCCTGTCCTCCCATGAATAATGTTCCCGTCTCGTGGTCTTTTCTCACACAGACTACACGGCTTCAAGAGATTCTGGCAATCCTCCATGTTTTCTGTATCTGTTCTCTGTTCAAAAAGGTTATCTGATGGTTCTCCCATGCTTGATATGGTTTCTTGGCTTTCAGAACTGTGGGCCAAATCCAAGAATTCCACTGAGTTGCAGGGATCAAAAAGCTTGGGGTTTTTTTCTTCCTTTGTACATACATCTTTAGGCCTAACAACTGGAGCTGATATGGTTCTTCGGCAATCAGGGACATCAATGCCTTCATTTTCCTTCTTCTCGGGTATGGCAGTGATATCAGACGTGGAGAGAGAATGGGTTAACTTAGAGCAATCTGAATACCAATCCTTCCTCAATGCCCAGCAACGAAAACAGTACCTCTTGCTTGGAGAGTTAAATTTCTTGCACTCAGTACACTGCCACTCATCCTAAAACGACAAGTGCAGCCAATTAATAGTCAGTGGTGAACATGAAACTGAGAAAAAGGGAGAGTAGGCCAAATCTCAACATCTCACCAAGCTAGTCAGAATCCAGACATTCCACATCAGTGGTCTAGCCTTGCATGTGAACAAATCCCACAGCCACATGTAAGAAAGTCTTGAGAAGTTTTACAAGGACAGTGACACAATAGCCATTTCTTTTTTTTTTTTTTTTTACAATAGCCATTTCAAGTCAAAATATGAAACAGCTATCTTTAAGAAAGCTAAACTCATTATTCTGGAGATCTAGCTAGTCTGGATGGAATTTACATTGCTTGCTTTTCCCTGCTGCCTTCTTTTTAGTTCATTTCTCATTGTACAACTTACTCTTTTATTGAGCAAGACACTAAAGAATGAAGAAAAGCTAACATTCCTTCCCATTAAGAAATGTTATAAAATTTGGCAAAAAGGAACCTAAAATTAAAATGAGGTTTGAAAACTACATTACTCAAGCTCTCACACTGCTCTCAGGATCAGAGGTTACAAACTCTATGCCTAAGCCCTACCCTCTGAAAAATGAATGTTCCATCCTTGGATGCCGGTAACTTTTTGCCTACTTCTCCATATTCAAATTAGGAGATACTAGAGCTCAACGAATTTTAAATGCCTTGCTTAATGCAAAGGTAGCTACCTAGAACAAGAGTATTTAATGTGGATAACTGCCTGGTTTTTTGACAGGACCAATGATTTGACACAGGCAGACTTGGTAATTTTCGGAATGAAGGCTGCACACTTCAAGTTTAGAAGGCATAACTCAACTGCCTAGGCCAAGAGACAGGGGACACAATAATCTATTAAACTGGATGGTCCTAGGGGCACCTGGGTGGCTCAGTGGTTGAGTATCTGCATCTGCTCAGGTCATGATCCCGGGGTCCTGGGATCGAGTCCCACATCAGGCTCCCCACAAAGAGCCTGCTTCACCCTCTGCCTATGTCTCTACCTCTCTGTCTCTCTCATGAACAAATAAAATCTTAAAGAAAAAAATGAAATGCTATACAGATACTCAAAAGGACTTCATAAAGACTTAGAACTCATAACTAATGGTGTGTCACAGTCTAATTGGCATCACTTTTTCTTCTTTAGTAGTACATAAAATAATAGGGCTTATTAAATTCAATGGCATCTTTGATTTGATGAAATACAGTCTATTTGCTTAAATAGGTTTTCTGGGCCCAAGTAGCCATAGAAGTCTGATTAAGATGGAAACACTTATCTCTGCTATTTGTATTATGGTCAAGAACACTTAATGGACCAATATATTCCACCTTATTACTTAGCTATGCACAGATTAATTTGCAATGCATTATCATAATGGTCAACAGTGGCGGGCTGGGAGTTGGGGGAGGATCAACACCAGAGACAACCTACAACTTTTCTATCCCCAAGCAGCAAACTGTAAAATCCCCTCCCTTCTCCTTCCCCCACCACCCTCCTTTCCAGCAAGTTAGCTGAGGGAAGCATTGAAAGGAAAGTGGAGAACTAGAATGAAAAAAGAAAAGCAAGGTAAGGTCTGAGTCTAAACATCAGTTGTCACATTTGGTGACAAATCCACACCTAATACCTAATAGCTTAATGTTACATGTTCATTTACTAGCCCTCCATTAGTGTAAACTTGTGTAGAAATTAAGTCATTTTCCATTAATTTGTTTTTAAGAAAGCAGTGAAAATATGATCTTTATCCTTGACAAAGAATTTTAGATAGCTTATAGATCTACCTATGGAGAGTTGTTTAGTGGGCAAAGTAGTACAGGACTATTTTAAATAACTCTGTGTATCCACTGCATCACATCCAAAGAATTTTGTTAGCAGGGAGAAGGGCATACAGACAGGCATTTAAGTCACCCCTTTCAAGGTGGGGAGAGGATTAGATCAACTTATTCTCCTCTTCTCCAAATTCTAATACCTCTAACAAGATATAGAGAAGCCAACATGTCTTAACATCAAGGAAAGGGAGATAGAAATGGGGGAAATGGCCTTCTGCAACACAAATGCACTGCTAGAACATTCTCAGTGAAGACGTGTGGTGCAAAACAGCTCCTCATACCTCAGAGGTAACTTCTACATCAGTATCGTCACTTATGGACTTAGAGTCCTCAAGGTCATCATTTTTCCCCACTTCAATCACCTGCAAGGCAAAGACATTTCATTAGTAAGGTTCACCTAGTTAAGATGAGGCTATAACCTGAGAGCAAAAGAGACAGAAGAGCTTCAATTTAAAGCTCACATTCTGCCTCTATCACTAGCACTTAAAAAAGAAAATGGCATAAATGACTGTGCATGCCCAGCTGGCAGCTCAGTAGAAGAAATGATTGAAAAGTGTGCAAAAGGGTCACCAAATACAAGAGGGTACCCAAATGTATGATCTGAATTAAAATAAACAGTATCAGAATAGGAAAGCTACAAATCGTTAAATGTGGAAATTTTTTATTTTGGGAATCTAGGCAGGCAGACACAAGAATAAGGACTGCATGAAAAAAATGAAGTGAAAGACACTACATAAAATAAGGACCTGAGATGTGAAGAATGAAAACAAAGTATTTTATGAAAAGTAAATTTCGTATTCAAAAGTAAACCTAAAAACAACAAAAAAGTAAAACTAGTTATGTGATACTCTGGTTTTCCTATAAAAATGTGCCCATGGACCAGGAAACAAAGTCAAGAAATATGGGAAGTATCTTCTAAATTTTTAAATTTAGAATTTAAAATTCTAAAAATTAAGACCCTATTTTGTGATCTAGTAAATGGAGTAAAATTAATTATGGCACAACTAGGAACCTCAGTATGGCACACAAGTTTCTCACACAAGTTCAAGTATTTAAGTCCCATCTCTCTCT
Organism: Canis lupus baileyi; assembly: GCF_048164855.1. Classification (NCBI taxonomy): domain Eukaryota; kingdom Metazoa; phylum Chordata; class Mammalia; order Carnivora; family Canidae; genus Canis; species Canis lupus. Next base: position 22,865,228 of record NC_132875.1, read on the forward strand.
TTTTTTTTTTAAGATTTTATTTATTCATGATAGACATAGAGAGAGAGGGGGGGGGGGGCAGAGAGAGAAGCAGGCTCCATGCCAGGAGCCTGATGCGGGACTCGATCCCGAGACTCCAGGACCACGCCCTAGGCCAAAGGCAGGTGCTAAACCGCTGCGCCACCCAGGGATCCCCCAGTCCCATCTCTCTCAATGGAAGTTTCCAAATGTCACCTTTGTCTTCTTTCAAGCCACTTGCAGTCTCTTCTAATGCTACTCATACAATTATTCTAGCAGGACCCACGCATCAATCTGCCTACAGACATACCAGGATATCCTTCAGGAACCCAAATCACTATGAAGATCTCCTAAAAAGATGAACCTATTTAGGTCTGTGTTTTGCTATATTTACTCAATAGATGTTTACTAAGAATCTTGTCAATGTCAACATTAGATCTGCTGTCCAATTTCTTTTGAGACTTGAGCACATGTTTCTATGACTCTTTACCTTGGTGTACTCACATCATGTGTATTCAGAGTTCTAATTCTCTTCTTTCCTCTTACTTAAACTCTAAGTTATGTAAGGAGAACTCACTTGTCTATTTCCATTTAGATATGAATGACTATGGAAGATACTGAGATGTCCAAGAACCAGGAAGTGTTTTTCCTACAGGCTGCTGTAGCCATTTAGAACTTTGCTTTGAAGGGGCACCTCGCTCAGTCTATTAAAGCATCTGCCTTTGGCTCAGGTGGTGATCCCAGAGTCCTAGAATCAAGCCCCACATCAGGCTCCCTGTTCAGCAGGAAGTCTGCTTCTCCCTCTCCCTCTGACCCTCCTCACCCAACATTTGTGCATGCTCTAATAAATAAACAAAATCTTTAAAACAACAAAAACAACAACAACTCTGCCCCTTATTAGCAAAGTAAGGTCTCCAGAATAAAAAACTCCACTTCTGAGAGATTAGACAAGTAGGAAAGGGCAGCTTCTTGGTTTTAAGGAAGAAGGAGTTATACCAATACAGTCCTATCCTATTTTTAAGACAGTGTATTTTTAAGACAATGTGAATCTTAAAACTGGATACAGGAAAACATTAAAAAGTAAAAGAGTGGTATTATGTGAGTCTTCTGTGGTACAGAGTCACATACCAGATCTGAACAGATTATACTATGTGCCCATAAATACAACATGAAATTTTTCCAAACATACCTTTTTGTCTCTTACTTTCCCTACTTCTTCACTTGTTTGTTCAGTGTCTGCAGCTTCAACTTTTATTCCCACACCAAACTGCTCTGATACAGATTCATTCAAAAACCACAAGTCATCTGTGGTGTCTGAAACAATAGCAGTACCTATATCCTAAAAGAAAAAAACAAATGTGAGTTTCTGTAGTCAGAGGCTTATCGATGACACTGAACCAACAGAAATGACCCAAAAGTCAGTATCTTCACACATCTCCAAAGAATACCTATAGCCTTTCTTCAGCAAACATCTATTTATTCAACAGGTACCTACCTAGCACCCACTATGTATAAACTAATGAATGGATATAGGGAGCCTGGCAAGGAATTTTCTATTTTAACAGTAAATAAGGTATAACATCTAAGAAACTGTACCAAAGAGCTCAAAAGTTAAAGACTCTGTAATTGCTCAAGTAAAAAAAAAAAAAAAAAAAAAAAAAAAATCCGTTCCCTAAATTCCTTTCCAAAGATAGTACTCGAAGAATCTAGAAAACATTCCATTAACTGTGACATATTACTTCCTTTATGTTCAGTAATGTTTATTGAGGGGTGACTGGGTGGCTCAGCCAGTTAAGCATCCAACTCTTGACTTGGCCTCAGGTCATGATCTCAGGGTTGTGAGATCGAGCCCCATGTTGGGCTCTGTGCTCAGCAAGGAGTCTGAGATTCTCCATCCCTCTGTTCGCTCATTCTCTCTAAATTAATTACTTAATTAACATCTTTTTAAAAATGTTTACTGGAATATGAGAAATACTGATGGTAACTCGTATCTTCTATCCTCTTTCCTGGATTCCTGAACAACTTTAAATATAACCTTCTTTGTGCATTCACCTATGGATATTCCATGACATGCTTTTCTCCAATATTCCTAGGAAAGAACTTAGTATTTTGCCACTATTCTATATCCATTCATTTCCTGAGCAAAAACTCACTGAACTCCTATTGGGTGTCAGATACTTTCCTAGGTACAAGGTAACAGAATAGAGTGCCCTGGACTTACATTTCAGTGGGAGCAAATACATAAACAAAATAGAATAATAGTTTTTCAAAGTGAGAAGTGTAAGAGAGAATATAAAATAAGATAAAGGAATAGAATGATTATGGTTTAAGTTGGGGTGTTAACACCAGAAGTAATAAAAGTGGTTAGATTTTGGATTTGCTTTGGATAAAGAACTGATAACCTGAGTGTGATGTGTGACAGAGAAAGAAATCAATAATATCCCTTAGATTTGGCTGGAATAACTGGAGAGAAGGTAGATTTGTGAAAAAGGAAAGGCTAAATAGAAATGTATGGGGAAAAATTTAGAAAAAAAAAATCAAGAGCTCTGGTTTGAACATGTTAAATGTCAGATCATCTAACTGGAGGTGTTAAGTAGGCAGCTGAATTTAGAAGTTGGGCATTTAGAGAAGAGGTCAGGGCTGCAGATACAGATTTGAGCATCAGATGCACACAGATGGTACTTAAAGTCATAGCACTGAATGAGAATTCTTACAGAATGCAATGTGTGGTCAAGAGTAACCAAGAATGTTACTCTTCCATAAAAAAAACAAAAAGTTCCTCTTCAAATGTGACATTTACCTGATTTGTCTGTAAATCAGTCGAGCCATTACTTCTAGGTGTATAGTTGCTCCTCAGGTTTCCTAAAAACCACCAAGGCAGCCCAGCTACATCCCACTCCTCAAACCCAAGGTCCAGCTTAGATGTCTCATCTTGGGTTAAGTTTTTTATGAAGTCTTCATCTACAGCAGTCAAATGGAAAGGAAAGTAACTACGTACACAACACTAAGAATTAAAACTCACTTTGCAACACTTAACAATCTCTTTATAAGACAGGCAAAGAGAAATTTCTATGGCCAGTATGAAAGAAACCAAAATCAAGTATCTCAGTCACAGAGCCCAGACCACCTCTCGAATTTAGGCCTTGTTCATTAGCAAATGATCATCTGCTTCTAGTATCATTACTTATCAAAAAATCTAAACTCTGAAGGCATTCAAACAATGACATTGTTCTAAGAGGATTTCAAAATGGTCATTTACTGCCATGTTAGGCATTCATACCATGGCAATAACTAAAGAAAGACTTGCTCTAGTACATGATGCCTGATAATAGCTTAATTCACTGAACTGAAAATGGTGGTGGCAGAATGTCCAACCTGAGATAAAAGCAAGGCAGTCCAGACCAAATGGGCCTTCACAAGGTTGTCAAGGCAGTCTCACTGCTACCACATATTTATGGATGTTCCTCACAAATTCATGTTTGGATAGGTAACAACCATTACAGAACACTGAACTCTAGGTTGTCTAAGTAAATATATACCTATGTCCTTTCTGGATCAATGGGCTCTTTTGGAGTTATCTAAGATCTAGAAATATTGCAAACTCGAAACATAAGAAGGCACCACATATTCCAACTAAAAGATCTCGTGTTATACACCCAAATGACATTCAAGGTGGTTACAAACATAAGTTTGTTGCTACCACACATCCCATCTTTTTTTGTTGTGCTTCCCTCCTTTCCTACTTTCTCCCTCTCCTCTACCTCTTCCAAATGCACCAGCCATGCCAATAGCAACCACAGGTGTTTTAATGTGCTGAGGTACATGTGCTTGAAAACTTTTGCAATGTCCCTGTCCCTGTCAGAACAAAAGATGACCTTACCTACTTACAAGTTATGTTGAACTCTGCCCATTAAATTCAGGGGAAAGTTCAGCTTTTTACTTACTCATTACTAAAATTATCAAAACCTAAATTCCTGAGATGATGCCATATTAAAGTTATCCTCGTCTAGTCAAGCTAACATCTTGTAAAGGGAACAGAAACATCTCTTCCATGTATACAAAGCCTGTCCTTTCTACCTACACACATTCCTGAAACTACTAAGCTCTTTACTCTCAAAATGTACAGCACAAACTACGTAATAGTCTCTTGAATTGGTGATTCTTATATTTCAAATAGCCTTCTGAGTAGCAAATTAGCAAGAATCTGCATTTAAGGAAAAAATTACACATTTAATACCATACAGACTGGAATAAGCTCCAAGGCAACTAGGTAGTTCAAAATTCAGTTGCATGATAAATGGATCCAATTTTAAACATATAAAACAATTTCAGCAGTATCACTTTCCGGGATGTTGTTAAAGTCTAACCTGTCATTGCTCCAAGTATGAGCCAGGTACCTAAACTAGAAACTATCATGCCATCTAATACCTCTGAGTAATTTATGATTTTATATACCTTTGTAGGAAAAAGTTTAGGAGGTATTTTCTAAAGCAGAGCTTGGGAAAAACTAAAATACTGGTTAACTCACTTAACCTGACCATAGCATATCAAGGGTGGATATTAAAGATCTTGAGGACCACCATCCAAGGGCAGAGGAACTACTTGGCTTCTAAGGTCTCTAAGGTCTCATTCTTGCTTAGACATACCAAGTATATATCATCTTGGCAAACTTCAAAACTCTACAAAATTAGCCTTTGCCTCAAGCAAACAAACCAAAATAAAAATCCTAACCAGACTGAATATATACAAGTATGTCAAGATTGAAAAGGCCAAGGCAGCTGATTTACCAGGTGGCAAACCGATAAATCTGCAGCAATCTTCTATTAGTATGTTAACCTTCCTAGTCTTGCTCCATCTCAGTAAACACAAGTTGCTAAAAGTGCACTACCATCTCTTCAAAGTTAACAATGGTCACTAAGCTTAAGAAAAAGTATTCTGAAAAGAATGAGTAAGTATGACATATGCTCCCTCCAACTTCATATGCAAAGAAAGTGCATTATTTTTTTTTTTGTGGTCTATAGAATGGTCTCAATTATAGATAGTGCTTAATGTGAATAAATCCCCTTTCTAGATGTCATCAACAAAAGAAGAGGGAAAAAAAGAAAGAAAAAGTCTGTATAGCTTTAATCCAAAACTTACCTTCTCTAGAATTTCTGCATTTATGTTGTGAGGTAGGCAGTGTAGGAATATTGCCTTCTTCCATTCTTTTCCTGGAACTGGAGCTTTCTTCTGCACTTTGCTGAAAAAAAGGGAAAGACTTCTATTAGTGCAGTAAAAATGACTGAGACCAGGGGATGTAGCAGTTCCATTCTGGCTCACCAGTTACTGTGCGGCACAATGGGTTACGCACGAGAAAGAGATCTCTGGAGTTCACAACAGTCATCAGATAAAGGCAACACCTCTCCTCAACCCACTGTGAGCAGAGCTAAGAGAATCCCAAACCTGGGGGGAAAAAAATCTCTGCACAAAAGGCCAAAATCTACTGTTAAAAACAGGCTATCAATCAATATAAAACCTCTAGACTATAAAATTAGGCATAATTCAGAAAACGTGTGAAACCCTCAGCACATACCAAAATGATCATAAAGTTTTCCCAGGTCTGGTTTGGGAAAGCTTTCAGAATGGTCTGACATGAACTTAACTGCAACAAGCCTGTTGAAGTCTAATAAAGCCGTTTTCTTCAAACGCCTATATACATATACCATCACACACACAGGCACACACAAACCCCAAAGAAAATGCAACTGGAGGAACTGAAGATCAGAAGTGCTACATCCCAAAGAAAGATTCAGAGACTGGAACTCTGTTATGGGCAGAACAGAGAAGTTTCACTCTGTCCCTGGTCTGTGAACTCCCAAGAACCTTTCTTATTAAATTCTTACCACATTTAGAGAAAGGTCTTGGGAGTCCAAGATCCATAGGTACAGAGAAGGGGCCACTCTGTACAACAAAAGAAGTCACCGTGTGGTGATTTTACCTTCAGTTGGTCTTGACTTGGAATATCCATACTGTGATCCTGTGCGAGAGCGAGAGTCTGAGCAGCATCTGGATAGCAAGTAAAACAAAAGGAAAACCTTCCCTGGTAATAACCATTCTTTCCACATAAAAAGGACCTCAGCAAACAACCCTGGAGCCAGGTTTGCTCCCTAAAGCTGTACTTCTCCATGTTGGTTGGACAAAGCTCTCATCCAAAAGGGAAAAATCAAAACTGATAAAAATGGTAAAGACCAAGACAGGCTATATTCAAAATGTATTACCAAAATGTAATCTGGAAGAAAATGAAAAATAACTAAAAATGTTCAGAGCAAAATTTCAAATTTTAATATGAAAGTGATTCCAACCAAGAAATAATGGAATATTTTTTATCATTTCTTCCCACAGGTAATCCACCTAACTTGTAAACAACAGCAAAAAAAGTTTGGCCCTTAATTTTTATTTTCAACTATTAAAAGTTATGCAGGCTTATGAAATCTGAAAATCTAGAATTTTCCCCACTTGCTTCATAACACAATAGCACCTCATGTAAACTTACATTCTACAGTGTCAATGAAGATTTCCTGATTTAAATTCCCATTACCTGAATACAGAGTAATTTTGTAGTTAACAAGTTTTATATTTCAGTTATTCTAAACATTTCCTAAGAGGGAAGCGAAAGCAAATAAAGTTTTTCCCAAAGTCAATGAAAAGCAAAAACAGTAACCTGAGTGAAATTCTTAGATTGTCTGATAGTATTCTTAGATTGTCTGATAGGACTTGGAAATTTTCCAAGAAAAATGGAAAATGAAAACTTAACTACAGGAAAACAATAAGCTGTAGAAAATTTAATAATCTAGACCGCTCATTATATGAGGTTATATGTAATTGAAATGTTCCCAAATAAGTCTACCAAGGGCTGGATTCACTAACTACTATTCAAGTCCAGAGATAAGACACTTAAGGTAAACCTCATCCTTGTGTAATAAAGACTGCCAGAGAAAAGAATACTGATCCTACAACTGGTCTGATAATTCAGTTGTTCTGCACAAAACAATTTCAAAACTGTAATTATAAAGAGCATGATTTTATACAAGCATTTTTATAGGTAAACAGAGAATACTGAGGAGTTCAAGAGAAAGCATTTTCTGACCACAGTGGTCTTCAAAGATAAACAAGAAAACACAGATTAAGCATTTCTTTAATAAAGCAACTTGATTACTGTCATTTATAGTTCTAACGCCTTACTACCTTCCTTAGATTAAAATATTAAGAAGCAAAAAGAAATTATCTGGGAAAACTATAATGTACAAAGGAACTTTAAAATAACAAAGTTTGTCATATATTTCATTTTGTTCATATACATATGGAGATCTGGACAAATGATTCATAAAGGACCACTTTACTTTAAACAATGGCATTTTCTCAACCATCAAAATAAAGGTTTAACTCACTTGCAAAGGTGTACAATAGATGATACAGAAAACACTTTTCTTGGGGATCCCTGGGTGGCTCAGTGGTTTAGTGCCTGCCTTTGGCCCAGGGCATGATCCTAGAGTCCCAGGATCGAGTCCCACATCGGGCTCCCTGCAGAAAGCCTGCTTCTCCCTCTGCCTATGTCTCTGCCTCTCTCTCTCTGTGTGTATCTCTCATGAATAAATAAATAAAATCTTAAAAAAAAAAAAAAGAAAAAAACACATTTTTTCTCATTTGTCTTTTTAAATAAAATACACGCAACCCAATTTATTTAGAACAGAGATGACCAACCACAAGCACCAATGCAAGTTCAAGTCAGAGCAGACAATTATCAAAATTACTGTGTGGCAACTTTCTGGTTTTGAACATTGTACTAGGGTTATATAAGATGTTACCATTTGGGGAATCTGGGTAAAGAATATTTGGAACTCCTTATAATACGTCTACTACTTTTTTTGTAACTGAAATTATTTCAAAGTGACAAATTTAAGAATAAAATGTTTTGAAGATTTAAAGTTCAGAGAGAAATTTGTGTTAAGAAAAATTAACTGGAGCAAATTCTGTTATAATATCAAGTGTGTGGCACAATGAAAAGAGCAAGAAATGGTCAGTCAGAAATATCTGTTCTACCAATTGTAAGTGGCAACCAATCTTGGACAAATCGCTCATTCTATTAAAAAAAGCAAAAAACAAAAACACAAATAAAACAATATTTTAAAACCCTTCAGTTTCATCATCTCTAGACCTTCCTCATGGGGTGGTTGTGATAATTCAATTGAAATGTTATCAAGCGGTGCCTGGGAGGCTCAGTCTTATAGCTAAGCATGTGCCTTCAGCTCAAGTCATGATCCAGGAGTCCAAGGATCAAGCCCTGTGCAGCGTCTGCTTCACCCTTTGACTCTTCCCTCCTCTTGCGTGCGCTCTCTCTCAAATAAATAGCTTAAAAAAAATAATGTTATAGAAATGTTCACTTTAATATATGGCATGTTAGGGTAGCCCCGGTGGCGCAGCGGTTTGGCACCGCCTGCAGCCTGGGGTGTGATCCTAGAGACCCGGAATCGAGTCCCACATCGGGTTCCCTGCATGGAGCCTGCTTCTCCCTCTGCCTGTGTCTCTGCCTCTCTCTGTGTGTCAATAAATAAATAAAATCTAAAAAAAATATATATATATATATGTATATATATATATGACATGTTAAATACTGTAGTGCAAGAAAGAAAAAGTGAGAATTACACCCACTCCAGATATTCAGAGAAAAGATCAGAAAACAAATTCTAATAGAGTAGATGAACAAATACAAAATCCTGTGTAGTGCTTGCTTCAGCAGCACATATACTAAAATTGGAACGAGGGACGCCTGAGTGGCTTAGTGGTTGAGCATCTACCTTTGGCTCAGGGAATGATCTCAGTTCAGGATGGAGTTCTGCATCGGGCTCCCTGTGGGGAGCCTGCTTCTCCCTTTGCCTATGTCTCTGCCTCTCTCTCTCTCTCTCTCTCTCATGAATAAATAAAGAAAATCTTTTAAAAAAATAATAAAATAAAATAAATAATAAAAAATAATAATAAAATATAAAATAAAATAAAATAAAATAAAATAAAATAAAATAGAAGATTAGCATGGCCCCTGTGAAAGGATGACAGCATATTCGTGAAGCATTCCATATTTTTAAGAAATAGTGAAAGGAACTATAAGGGAAAGGAGGGAAATCAAGTGGGGAAAAACTAGAGAGGAAGACAAACCATGAAAGACTCCTAACTCTGGGAAGCAAAGGGTTGCAGAAGGGGAGAGGGATGGGGGCAATGAGGTGACTAGGTGACAGGCACTAAGGAGGGCACTTGATGGGATGGGCATGGGGTGTTACACTGTATGTTGCCAAACTGAATTTAAATCAATCAACCAATCACTCTTCTGTGTATTTTGGGCCTGCAGTGAGTATCCCAGGGAAGCCTTACTATTTCACAAGTGACTGAATTTCAATAAAGACACTATATTATTTGCAAGGCCTTCCATCTGAACAGAAATTTACAGCTGGGTGAAGTGGGTAAAGTGAGCAAATGGCTCAATGAAGTCAACAGGCTCCAAAATTCAATATAAGTTAAAAATCACATTTCAATATGAAAATAGTTTCTCTGTTCTCACGTTAAATCATAAACCTTTATTAAGAATGGATTCTTCTCAATTATTTGTTTCAGTAAACTGGAAAGATAACCAATCTAAAAGAATTACAAACTTGGGCTTTCTTCAAAGGATAAGGTTACCTAAAATCTAATTTGAAGCTCACAAAAGCGCTTCACTTAGGAATGGAAGGGAAAAGTTTCATTATTTGGAAATGATTAAGAGATAGTGTTACATTTCAGTTATATCCAGTTGATCCACTGATCTCTAATACACCATACTTCAGACCCCAAAGCAGCCCGTTTCCTCACATACCTAATAAATTAAACTCAAAGGACAATATTTAAAAGATATGGAATTAAACAAAGGGTGTTAGACAAATTGGCATTCATATAACAGAAAGCTAAAATCATTAGCTAGATGAAAGTTCTTCAGGGACCTTTCTAACAGATGGATTGGGTTAACACCATGAGCCCACAGAATCAATATCGCTGAAAAAGGGACAAGCAGACCTTATATGACTCAGATGAGATGCAACAGATGTACAAAGCACCACCTATGACACCTTCTCAGCAAAAAATCTAAACTTGAAACTATTCAGCATTACACTAGTTTACCAAAAATAAAAGAAACAGAGAAACATGTTAACATCACAAGGACAAAATCTGCAACCTCAACTAGAATGTGGGAAATTCTACAGGACAAATGATCCATTTCTTCAACAAATAAATGACATAAAAATAAAAGGAGGATTGTTTTATAAAGATACTTAGAGACATACCAACCAAATGCAATGTGTGGACTTTGGCTCTTGATTTCAACAAGCCAAATAAAAAAGATACTTCTGAGATAATTGGGGGTAACTATACATACACTGGCTATTGGATAGCATTATGAAGTTATTATTCATCTTATTTTTTTTATTTATTTTTTATTTTTTTATTTATGATAGTCACACAGAGAGAGAGAGAGAGAGAGAGAGTCAGAGACACAGGCAGAGGGATAAGCAGGCTCCATGCACCGGGAGCCTGATATGGGACTCGATCCCGGGTCTCCAGGATTGCGCCCTGGGCCAAAGGCAGGCGCTAAACCCCTGCGCCACCCAGGGATCCCCTATTATTCATCTTATTATTATTAATTTTGTTGGATGTAAGAATGACATTTATAGTTACGTTTAAAGGAAAAAGGTCCTTAACTGTTAGAGATTTTAAAGGTATGTCTAGATGAAAAAAAGAAGTAAAATTAAGGAAAAAGAAAGTATATCCAGATGAAGCAAATGTAGCAAAATGTTAACAATTACTAAGAGGTGGGTATTATACTAATCTATTTTCAGTCTATTTGAAATTTTTCACAATGAAAAATTAACATACTAATAACATTCTGTATTACGGTATCTCTCCCAGTCATGCCAACATAGCAATTCATTTCCATCTTGATCCTCCTTGTTTTCCCACCATTTGCCCCCTTTGAGCTCAAAGCTGTGATACAGACTGAAGAAATAGGATGTGACATACCTGTAGTAGCAGTGGCTAAAGTGACAAGATTCCTTCTTAGCATATCATAGAGAGGGCTGTAAAAGACAAAAAAAAAATTAATAACCCCATAGTTTTCCATTAAAATATTCCATGTCTATCAGATATGTGATCTTCTAACTTTCTCTATAACACATGGAGAAGAGAATGTTTTCCCCACAATAGGTTAGTAATTATTTAAATGTCAAGATGATAATGTCCAAGCACTTGTGTTACTTTGCCCCTATTAAGAAACTGATAGGGCAGCCCCGGTGGTGCAGCAGTTTAGCACCGCCTGCAGCCCAGGGCGTGATCCTGGAGACCCTGGATCGAGTCCCATGTCAGACTCTCTGTATGATGCCTGCTTCTCCCTCTGCCTGTGTCTCTGCCTCTCTCTCTCTGTCTCTATGAATAAATAAAAAATCTTAAAAAAAAAAAAAAAAAGAAACTGATTAATTTACATTTTATTTAATTAGCTAACCGTAACACAAGATTTCCTTTGGAGACCATTCCTTCCTTCTTTCCTTCCTACTTACAAAGAATTAAGTTTTACAATTTTAATTGGGGAAAGGGTGGAAGTTCATGATTCATAAGTTTTAGGGGCGCTTGGGTGGCTCAGTTGGTTAAGCATCTCCCTCCAGCTCAGGTCATAATCCTGGGGTCCTAGGATCAAGCCTGCTTGTCCCTTTGCACCTTGCTGGTGCTCTCTCTCGCTATCTCTGTCATCACAAAGCTGAGAAAGAAAACATTGGTTCATTACTAATTACCTTTTGACTCTATAACTCTGTAACTCTATGCAGCTGGAGAAAGTCAAACAGGTCAGAGAAGCTCTACAGTAGAGCTTATGAAGCCCATCATCAACCAGCAATGCTACATCTCTCTCATCAGCTCACTCTTCCTCTCTATAACAGCTGCTGCACAAAATTCTAACCTAGCCACATCAAGCTCATCCTACTCAGGCCTTTGCACACAATGTTTACTCTGCCAGAAGCTCTCCTCCAACCCTCTCCTGCAGCACCTCTCACTCCTCACTTATCCTGAAGCTCTCAGCTCAAATATCACTTCCTAAAGGAATCTTATCCCAACCCCTAAGATCCTAAATCCCACCCCCTACACAGCTTCATGTACCTTTTTTCTGTAACATCCACAGTATAATTTTACCATGTGCTGGTGTGATAATCTCATGAAGATGGGGAAAAGCATCTACAGTCTCACTGTTCTTTAAGCTCCATAGAATCTGAGATTATTGCTCACTAACATGGTCTTAGGGAATCACAGGCTACCTGACATGTGTAGGCCCTTAAATATTGACTGACTAAAGGAATAAATAACCATTAATATCCTATAAAGATTGAGTGGTTATAAGCACCCAAAAAGATAAACAAACCTTCACTCTTCTTACCTTGGATCTTTCACGGAGAAACTCTGACGTCCTAGCAGTTCTCCCAAAAGATCTCCACCACAGTACACCATATGCTGTTCCTGCTGATCATAAAGCTGCTTCACCATTATATACTGGCCTAGATAGTGCATGACCTGCATGGCAATAAAGCAGCATGAGAGGTCTGTCCAGCTGCTCCAAAAATCACAAAATTATTATGAGAAGATAGGTAAGTTAGTTTGCTAAAGAAAGACAAAACATATATGAGCGTGACTGTCAGTGCTTGTGTAAGGAGTCCTACAACAAGACAGTTGTCCCCAATCACTAGGTTCATCCACTTATTACCATGCTAGACATCAAGAGATTCTTACTTTTTAGAATAGAAACGTAGTGGTCTGACAGTGAGAAAAGTATTGAATTTACCTACTATCCCGTTAAAAAATCTCACCAGTTCAAATAAAGAGGTCTGTTCTAAAACTAGAAGTAATAAACTTTAAATGTGCCTGGGTCATAAAAATATTTTCCAAATCCAGGGACACACAACTACAAGACGCTTTTGATGCATATTCATTTCATTCTTTTTCACAAATGAAGTACAATGTTTAATAAGCCATCAGCACTATAACTGCATAAAATAGTGTTTATCAAATAAAAATTTAGTATATCTGGATTTTTTCCACAGAGTTCACAAAAATGGAAGAAACTCAGACAAGTTCATGATTCGTAAGTTTTAGGGATGCTTGGGTGGCTCAGTTGGTTAAGCATCTCCCTCCAGCTCAGATCATGATCCTGGGGTCCTAGGATCAAGCTTGCTTCTCCCTCTCCACCTTGCTGGTGCTCTCTCTTGCTATCTCTGTCACTATCTCTGTCTGTCTCTCTCTCAAATAAATAAATAAAATCTTTAAAAAAAAGTTTGATTTATTTTTTCCTAATGTTTTCCCTATGCAGATTTTTTTAAACTGCTTAATATTTAAGTTCACTTAATGACAGTAAAAACTGTTGCCACAGATTACAGGCAAATCAAAGCAGCTATCTTTAACTTTAGGCCCCAACTTCTCAGGAATTATCAGATATCTGCACAGATTTTCCGAATACTGTTCCCATTATATTGGTACAATAATGCTCCTAGGCTCCCCTCTATACCAAGCAACATTTTGCCCGGATAATCAAGTATCTAGGGAGAAATAAGATGGGGAAGAGTATTTACTGGAAGAAAAAGAAGAAAGATTTAATTTATGTCTGTCAAACTTTCAGAAGAAATAAATCCACTCTAAGTATTCAAAGTAATAAGGTCTTCTAATACAATAGAAACTATTATCTATAAATGTGTACATAATTAAGTGCCTGTAGCCATGCCACACCATCATAATCTCTAGGCTCCTCAAGCGCCAGTGGGAGAGGAGGCAGGTAAATAAGGTCTCTATACCATGGCTTGTACAAAGCAGACCACTCATAAACTGACTGGTGCTAAGCGCTGAGGAAGCAACTGACTACAAAAAGAAATTTGGAAGAGTATGCCCTCTTCTGGCGGGGTGAAGAAACCTCATGGTTACAGCCTTGGGACTGTGGCACTCCATGAAATTGGACATTATTAAGAGTCCACTGAACTCCTGATTCACAAACTTCCTTTCTAGCATCTGCTGCAAAAAATTGCTCAGGACTTTAAAAGAAATCTATGCTTCTAGAGTGCAGCTATTGCTGCTTTGCAGGAGACAAGTGAGGCCTATCTGGTGGGCCTTTTTAAAGACACCAATCTGTGTGCTATCCATACCAAACATGTGACGATTACATCAAAAGACATACAGCTAGCATGTCACAGAGAATGTGCCTAAGAATCAACTCTGATGGAAAACATTTCATTCTTTAAAACAAATTTTTTTTCTTCGTAGTTCTGAACTTTAGATTTTTTTCCCATGGGGTCAAAAGGTACCAAAGTATACAACTACAAGTGGAAAAATAGGGAACAGAAATCAGGTATTGGCATTTTTTCCATTTTTACATGTGTGAATTTTTTTTTTTAAGATTTTATTTATTTATTCACAACAGACATAGAGAGAGAGGCGCAGAGATACAGGCAGAGGGAGAAGCAGGCTCCATGCCAGGAGCCTGACGTGGGACTCAATCCCAGGACCCCAGGATCGCGCCCTGGGCCAAAGGCAGGCACCAAACCGCTGAGCCACCCAGGGATCCCCATGTGTGAATTTTTTAATATAAATGTGGGGGCCTAAAAAAATAAAAAAATAAATGTGGGGACCTAAGACATTCATGTTTCAGTAAACATGTTTCAGCAGTTCAACTTCATAACAATTATAAATAAACCTGTTATATTTTTCGGGACAATTTGGATTTTTAAATTTTTTTTAAAGATTTTATTCATTAATTTGAGAGACAGAAAGAACGAGAATGCACACAAGAGAGCACAAGCAGAGGACAGGCAAAGGGAGACGGAGAAAGACTCCCCACGGAACACAGAGCCAGACGTGGAGCTCAATCCCAGGACCCTGAGATCATGACCTGAGCCGAAGGTAGATGCTTAACTGACTGAGTCACCCAGGCACACCTGGATTTACTTTAAACAAGCAAATTTCTTACTAACAGTAACTATATGGGATTGGTAGCATATTTATCATACAGTAGATCCATTCATTCACTATACTTTCCTAACAGTTGTCCTATATGCAAATACATGTTTTTAATGTCATCTGTCTTCTGTGCTATTCCTGTAAGATTGCTATTAAAATTGATTAGGCAGGGGCACCCGGGTGGCTCAGTCCGTTAAGCATCTGCCTTCAGCTCAGGTCATGATCCCAGGGTCCTGGGATAGAGCACCACAACAGGCTCCTTACTCAGCAGAGAGACTGCTTCTCCCTCTCCTTCTGCCTGCCGCTCCCACTGCTTGTGCTCTGTCAAATAAATAAAATATTTTAAAAATAATAAAAATAGGGCAGCCCGGGTGCCTCAGCGGTTTAGTGCCACCTTCAGCCCAGGGTGTGATCCTGGAGACCTGGGATCAAGTCCCATGTCGAGCTCCCTGCATGGAGCCTGCTTCTCCCTCTGTCTGTGTCTCTGCCTCTCATGAATAAATAAATAAAACCTATAAAATAATAATAATAAAATGAAATGTATTAAATAGGGGGTGCTTGGGGACGCCTGGATGGCTCAGCAGTTGATCATCTGCCTTCAGCTCAGAGCATGATCCCGGGGTCTGGGGATCAAGTCCTGCAACAGGTTCCCTGCAAGGAGCCTGTTTCTCCCTCTGCTTATGTCTCTGCCTCTCTCTCTCTCTCTCATAAATACATAAATAAAATCTTTACAAATAAATAAAAAATAAAAACAAATAGGGGGCACCTGGTGGCTCAGTCAGTTAAGCATCTGCTTTCAGCTCAGGTCATGATCTCAGGGTCCTGGGATGGAGCCCTGTGTTGAGCTCCCTGCTAAGCAGGGAGTCTGCTTGTCCCTCTGCTCCTCCCCCAGCTCATGCTCTAATAAATAAATAAAATCTTTTTTTTTAATGCCTTAAATGGAGTGCCTGGCTGGCACAGTCAGTTAAGCATCCAACTCTTGGTTTCAGCTCAGATTGTGATCTCAGGGTTGTGAGAATCGAGCCCCACATTGGACTCTGCTTAACACTCTCTTCTCCTCCATCTGCTCCTTCACCTACCTGTGTGCTCACTTGCATGCTCTAATAAATAAATCTTAATAAACAAACAAATAAAAATAAAAGGCATTAAACTAGGGGTGCCTGGCTGGCTCAGTCCATAAGTGCAACCCTTGATCACAGGGTTGTGTGTTCAAGCCCCACGTTGGGTGTAGAGATTTACAGTTTTCAATTAGCAATAATCAATCACGCTTCGGATAAACCTCATTGGCTACAATACTGCCACTGCACAAAGCTAGAGATTATTTCAAAATAAAAATCTTAAAATAGGGATCCCTGGGTGGCGCAGCGGTTCGGCGCCTGCCTTTGGCCCAGGGCGCGATCCTGGAGATCCGGGATCGAATCCCACGTTGGGCTCCCGGTGCATGGAGCCTGCTTCTCCCTCTGCCTGTGTCTCTGCCTCTCTCTCTCTCTCTCTCTATCATAAATAAATAAAAAAAACTTTAAAAAAAATCTTAAAATAATAAGACAAAAATAAATATATTAAACTAAAAAAAACTAACATGTACATAATTCAACTCTCATACCATACTGCCCCAATGCACACAAACTAAGAACCAGTATTTAAAAAATTAAAAATTAGGAAATTCTTCTCTACGCACCAGGTAGGGTCAAAATTCATAATAGAGAGCTTCATGTAAACTCTGTCCAACTTTTTCCACAGTAAAACATTCTGACCAATATGTACTTAATTTCTTCTTAACCCAGGAAAATTTTACCATGTTATTGAAGGAGATAGCACAATTCGTTACAACAACTTTACTGATATAAAAATCCGTACTTTGGGGTGCCTGGGTAGTTCAGTCATTCTAGGTGTCTGACTCTCCATTTCTGCTCAGGTCATGATCCCATGGATCGTTGGAGATAGTCCCGTGCCAGGCTCCTCACTCAGCATGGAGTCTGCTTGAAGATTCTTTCCCTCTACCCCTCCTGACACACACTTGTCCATGCACTCTTTCTCTCTCTCTCAAATAATTTTTTAAAAAATCCATACTTCGGTAAGTTTCAGAATTCTAGAGATAGGGGGAGGGGCAAGATGGAGGAAGAGTAGGGTCTCCAAATCACCTGTCTCCACCAAATTACCTAGAAAACCTTCAAATTATCCTGAAAATCTATGAATTCGGCCTGAGAATTAAAGAGAGAACACCTGGAATGCTACAGTGAGTAGAGTTCGTGCTTCTATCAAGGTAGGAAGACGGGGAAAAAAGAAAGAAACAAACAAAAGGCCTCCAAGGGGGAGGGGCCCCGCGAGGAGCCCGGCTGAGGCCGGGGCGAGTGTCCCCAGGACAGGAGAGCCCCGACCCGGAGACGCAGGAGCTGCACCAACCTTCCCGGGCGGAAAGGGGCTCCAGGGAGGTGGAGCAGGACCCAGGAGGGCGGGGATGCCCTCGGGCTCCTGGGGACACTAACAGACACCTGCGCCCCCGGAGAGTGCGCCGAGCTCCCTAAGGGCTGCAGCGCGCACAGCGGACCCGGAGCAGCTCGGGGGGGGGGGGGGGGGGGGGGGGCTCGGGGGCGGCTCCGCGGAGGGGGCTGCGGGGCGGGAGCAGCTCGGAGGGCCTCGGGCGGGGGCTCCGTGGAGGGGGCTGCGCGGCCGGGAGCGCGAATCCAACAGCGCAGGCCCAGAGCACAGGGCGCCGGGACACAGCCCAGGATCCGCCCCGTCCCCCCCCCACCCCCGCCGGACAGGCAGAGGCCCGGAGGGCGCAGGACAGCACAGCAAGGACGCTACTGCCCCGAGCTGAGCAGATCAGCGGCCCCACCCCAGAGCCTCCAGGCCCTGCAGACGGAGAGCTCCGGAGTTCCTGCCGGAGCTGAATCCAGGTTTCCAGAGCTGGCCCCACCACTGGGTCTGTTGCTCCTGGGGCCTCACGGGGTAAACAACCCCCACTGAGCCCTGCACCAGGCAGGGGCACAGCAGCTCCCCCAACTGCTAACACCTGAAAATCAGCACAACAGGCCCCTCCCCCAGAACACCAGCTAGACGGACAAGTTCCAGGGGAAGCCAAGGGACTTAGAGTACACAGAATCAGAAGATACTCCCCCGTGGTTCTTTTTTTTTTGTTTTGTTTTGTTTTGTTTTGCTTTTTGATTTGTTTCCTTCCCCCACCCCCTTTTCCTTTCTTTCTTTTTCTTCCTTTTTCTTTTTTTTTTTTTCATTTTTTTCTTCCTTTTTTTTTCCTCTTTCTCTTTTCTTTCCTTCTTTCTCTCCTCTCTTTTTCTCCTTTTCCCAATACAACTGCTTTTGGCCACTCTGCACTGAACAAAATGACTAGAAGGAAAACCTCACCTCAAAAGAAAGAATAAGAACAGTCCTCTCTCCCACAGAGTTACAAAATTTGGATTACAATTCAATGTCAGAAAGCCAATTCAGAAGCACTATTATACAGCTACTGCTGGCTCTAGAAAAAGGCATAAAGGACTCAAGAGACTTCATGACTGCAGAATTTAGAGCTAATCAGGCAGAAATTAAAAATCAATTGAATGAAATGCAATCCAAACTAGAAGTCCTAACGACGAGGGTTAACGAGGTGGAAGAACGAGTGAGTGACATAGAAGACAAGTTGATGGCAAAGAGGGAAACTGAGGGAAAAAGAGACAAACAATTAAAAGACCATGAGGATAAAGGGAAATAAACGACAGCCTGAGGAAGAAAAACTTACGTTTAATTGGTGTTCCCGAGGGCGCCGAAAGGGACAGAGGGCCAGAATATGTATTTGAACAAATTCTAGCTGAAAACTTTCCTAATCTGGGAAGGGAAACAGGCATTCAGATCCAGGAAATAGAGAGATCCCCGCCTAAAATCAATAAAAACCGTTCAACACCTCGACATTTAATAGTGAAGCTTGCAAATTCCAAAGATAAAGAGAAGATCCTTAAAGCAGCAAGAGACAAGAAATCCCTGGCTTTTATAGGGAGGAGTATTAGGGTAACAGCAGACCTCTCCACAGAGACCTGGCAGGCCAGAAAGGGCTGGCAGGATATATTCAGGGTCCTAAATGAGAAGAACATGCAACCAAGAATACTTTTTATCCAGCAAGGCTCTCATTCAAAATGGAAGGAGAGATAAAGAGCTTCCAAGACAGGCAGCAACTGAAAGAATATGTGACCTCCAAACCAGCTCTGCAAGAAATTTTAAGGGGGACTCTTAAAATTCCCCTTTAAGAAGAAGTTCAGTGGAACAATCCACAAAAACAAGGACTGAATAGATATCATGATGACACTAAACTCATATCTCTCAATAGTAACTCTGAATGTGAACGGGCTTAATGACCCATCAAAAGGCGCAGGGTTTCAGACTGGATAAAAAAGCAGGACCCATCTATTTGCTGTCTACAAGAGACTCATTTTAGACAGAAGGACACCTACAGCCTGAAAATAAAAGGTTGGAGAACCATTTACCATTCGAATGGTCCTCAAAAGAAAGCAGGGGTAGCCATCCTTATATCAGATAAACTAAAATTTACCCCGAAGACTGTAGTGAGAGATGAAGAGGGACACTATATCATACTTAAAGGATCTATTCAACAAGAGGACTTAACAATCCTCAATATATATGCCCCGAATGTGGGAGCTGCCAAATATATAAATCAATTATTAACCAAAGTGAAGAAATACTTAGATAATAATACACTTATACTTGGTGACTTCAATCTAGCTCCTTCTATACTCGATAGGTCTTCTAAGCACAACATCTCCAAAGAAACGAGAGCTTTAAATGATACACTGGACCAGATGGATTTCACAGTATCTACAGAACTTTACATCCAAACTCAACTGAATACACATTCTTCTCAAGTGCACATGGAACTTTCTCCAGAATAGACCACATACTGGGTCACAAATAGGGTCTGAACCGATACCAAAAGATTGGGATCGTCCCCTGCATATTCTCAGACCATAATGCCTTGAAATTAGAACTAAATCACAACAAGAAGTTTGGAAGGACCTCAAACACGTGGAGGTTAAGGACCATCCTGCTAAAAGATGAAAGGGTCAACCAGGAAATTAAGGAAGAATTAAAAAGATTCATCGAAACTAATGAGAATGAAGATACAACCGTTCAAAATCTTTGGGATGCAGCAAAAGCAGTCCTGAGGGGGAAATACATCGCAATACAAGCATCCATTCAAAAACTGGAAAGAACTCAAATACAAAAGCTAACCTTACACATAAAGGAGCTAGAGAAAAAACAGCAAATAGATCCTACACCCAGCAGAAGAAGAGAGTTAATAAAGATTCGAGCAGAACTCAAAGAAATCGAGACCAGAAGAACTGTGGAACAGATCAACAGAACCAGGAGTTGGTTCTTTGAAAGAATTAATAAGATATAAACCATTAGACAGCCTTATTAAAAAGAAGAGAAAGAAGACTCAAATTAATAAAATCATGAATGAGAAAGGAGAGATCACTACCAACACCAAGGAAATACAAACGATTTTAAAAACGTATTATGAACAGCTATACGCCAATAAATCAGGCAATCTAGAAGAAATGGACGCATTCCTGGAAAGCCACAAACTACCAAAACTGGAACAGGAAGAAATAGAAAACCTGAACAGGCCAATAACCAGGGAGGAAATTGAAGCCGTCATCAAAAACCTCCCAAGACACAAGAGTCCAGGGCCAGATGGCTTCCCAGGGGAATTCTATCAAACATTTAAAGAAGAAACCATACCTATTCTCCTAAAGCTGTTTGGAAAGATAGAAAGAGATGGAGTACTTCCAAATTCGTTCTATGAAGCCAGCATCACCTTAATTCCAAAACCAGACAAAGACCCCACCAAAAAGGAGAATTACAGACCAATATCCCTGATGAACATGGATGCAAAAATTCTCAGCAAGATACTAGCCAGTAGGATCCAACAATACATTAAGAAAATTATTCACCATGACCAAGTAGGATTTATCCCCGGGACACAAGGCTGGTTCAACACCCGTAAAACAATCAATGTGATTCATCATATCAGCAAGAGAAAAACCAAGAACCATATGATCCTCTCATTAGATGCAGAGAAAGCATTTGACAAAATACAGCATCCATTCCTGATCAAACCTCTTCAGAGTGTAGGAATAGAGGGAACTTTCCTCAACATCTTAAAAGCCATCTACGAAAAGCCCACAGCAAATATCATTCTCAATGGGGAAGCACTGGGAGCCTTTCCCCTAAGATCAGGAACAAGACAGGGATGTCCACTCTCACCACTGCTATTCAACATAGTACTGGAAGTCCTAGCCTCAGCAATCAGACAACAAAAAGACATTAAAGGCATTCAAATTGGCAAAGAAGAAGTCAAACTCTCCCTCTTCGCCGATGACATGATACTCTACGTAGAAAACCCAAAAGTCTCCACCCCAAGATTGCTAGAACTCATACAGCAATTTGGTAGCGTGGCAGGATACAAAATCAATGCCCAGAAATCAGTGGCATTTCTATACACTAACAATGAGACTGAAGAAAGAGAAATTAAGGAGTCAATCCCATTTACAATTGCACCCAAAAGCATAAGATACCTAGGAATAAACCTAACCAAAGAGGGAAAGGATCTATGTACCCTAAAAACTATAGAACACTTCTCAAAGCAATTGAGGAAGACACAAAGAGATGGAAAAATATTCCATGCTCATGGATTGGCAGAATTAATATTGTGAAAATGTCAATGTTACCCAGGGCAATATACACATTTAATGCAATCCCTATCAAAATACCATGGACTTTCTTCAGAGAGTTAGAACAAGTTATTTTAAGATTTGTGTGGAATCAGAAAAGACCCCGAATAGCCAGGGGAATTTTAAAAAAGAAAACCATAGCTGGGGGCATCACAATGCCAGATTTCAGGTTGTACTACAAAGCTGTGGTCATCAAGACAGTGTGGTACTGGCATAAAAACAGACACACAGATCAATGGAACAGAATAGAGAACCCAGAAGTGGACCCTGAACTTTATGGTCAACTAATATTCGATAAAGGAGGAAAGACTATCCATTGGAAGAAAGACAGTCTCTTCAATAAATGGTGCTGGGAAAATTGGACATCCACATGCAGAAGAATGAAACTAGACCACTCTCTTGCACCAGACACAAAGATAAACTCAAAATGGATGAAAGATCTAAATGTGAGACAGATTCCATCAAAATCCTAGAGAAGAACACAGGCAACACCCTTTTTGAACTCGGCCACAGTAACTTCTTGCAAGATACATCCACGAAGGCAAAAGAAACAAAAGCAAAAATGAACTATTGGGACTTCATCAAGATAAGAAGCTTTTGCACAGCAAAGGATACAGTCAACAAAACTAAAAGACAACCTACAGAATGGGAGAAGATATTTGCAAATGACATATCAGATAAAGGGCTAGTTTCCAAGATCTATAAAGAACTTATTAAACTCAACACCAAAGAAACAAACAATCCAATCATGAAATGGGCAAAAGACATGAACAGAAATCTCACAGAGGAAGACCTAGACATGGCCAACACGCACATGAGGAAATGCTCTGCATCACTTGCCATCAGGGAAATACAAATCAAAACCACAATGAGATACCACCTCACACCAGTGAGAATGGGGCAAATTAACAAGGCAGGAAACAACAAATGTTGGAGAGGATGCGGAGAAAAGGGAACCCTCTTACACTGTTGGTGGGAATGTGAACTGGTGCAGCCACTCTGGAAAACTGTGTGGAGGTTCCTCAAAGAGTTAAAAATAGACCTGCCCTACGACCCAGCAATTGCACTGCTGGGGATTTACCCCAAAGATTCAGATGCAATGAAACGCCGGGACACCTGCACCCCGATGTTCACAGCAGCAATGTCCACAATAGCCAAACTGTGGAAGGAGCCTCGGTGTCCACCGAAAGATGATGGATAAAGAAGATGTGGTCTATGTATACAATGGAATATTCCTCAGCCATTAGAAATGACAAATACCCACCATTTGCTTCAACGTGGATGGAACTGGAGGGTATTATGCTGAGTGAGGTAAGCCAGTCGGAGAAGGACAAACATTGTATGTTCTCATTCATGTGGGGAATATAAATAATAGTGAAAGGGAATATAAGGGAAGGGAGAAGAAATGTGTGGGAAATATCAGAAAGGGAGACAGAACGTAAAGACTGCTAACTCTGGGAAACGAACTAGGGGTGGTAGAAGGGGAGGAGGGCGGGGGGTGGGAGTGAATGGGTGACGGGCACTGGAGGTTATTCTGTATGTTAGTAAATTGAACACCAATAAAAAAAAAATCTTAAAAAATAAAATAAAAGCCATATGAGGATTATACTTAAAAAAAAGAATTCTAGAGATATAGTTCAAAATGATGTGCTTAATATAAAACTATAAAGGAAATTATGACTATTCTAAAAAATCTAAAATGCTTCCAATTTGTTTCCTTGAGAGATACAATGGCTCGGGAATACAGTGTTGCTTATGGTTTTCAGAAAAGTTTTTTAAAAGCGTGATAATTTTGTTTCTTTCAATTAGGAAAGGTTAGATTTTTATCCAAATAAATGTAAGCAATTCAAAGAGATTAACATTTTAATATTGAGTCTTCTCTACTTAAAGGAATTCAATTTGTTTTTATTAAAAAACAAAACAGGGCAGCCTGGGCGGCTCAGAGGTTTAGCGCCGCCTTCGGCCCAGGGCGTAATCCTGGGGATGGGATGAGTCCCAAATCGAGTTCCTAGCATGGAGCCTCCTTCTCCCTCTGCCTGTGTCTCTGCCTCTCTCTCTGTGTGTGTCTCTAATGAATAAATAAAATCTTTTAAAAATAAATAAATAAATAAATAAATAAATAAATAAATAATAACAAACAAACCTTCAGGTCTAAATAAGTTAAAGGTGCGTTTAAAATAACTCACAGTGCTCAGAAAAGTATCTGACATATTTATAATGAAAAACTACTGCATTTAATTCCTGCCTGGCAGTACATCCTATAAATCATAGACAGTGTCATTTTTTAAATCTTGTACAGGCTTTGCATTTTAACTGTGAGATCAATGATTTCATGGTTAGTCTTCTGTTTGGCTGACAAATACTTCAAAAGGAAATTTAAAGGAAATATGGAGTTCAACTTAGCTCAATGGTCTTTATTTTTTTTTTTTAAGATTTTATTTATTCATTCATGAGAGAGAAAGAGGCAGAGACACAGGCAGAAGGAGAAGCAGGCAGAGGGAGAAGCAGGCTCCATGCAGGGAGCCTGATGCAGGACTCGATCCCGGGTCTCCAGGATCACACCCTGGGCTGAAGGCGGGCGCTAAA
Organism: Canis lupus baileyi; assembly: GCF_048164855.1. NCBI lineage: Eukaryota > Metazoa > Chordata > Mammalia > Carnivora > Canidae > Canis > Canis lupus. The sequence goes on from NC_132875.1 coordinate 22,889,596, forward strand.
CTGCTGAGCCACCCTGGCTGCCCTCAATGGTCTTTAAAATAAAGCAAAAGTTGCCTCTCTAGTACCTCAGGAGTAGAATTTTCTTTCTTAGGCCTGATTTCAGAACCATACATTCATTAGCTTCTACTTTTTTTTTTTTTTTCCTCTCATCAGCTTCTATTTCTCAGCTGTTCTTAAAATGGAGAATTCTCTTTAATGGCTTACCTCTTTAACAGTGAACATTTCACCTTGTGCACCTGCTGCCTGCAAAATCTTCAAAAGTGGAAGTTTTGGTCGTACCTGATATAAACATAAAATAAACCCATTATTTACATTTCAACTAAATTGGTTTCTGAAACCCTAAGGAACAAGAAAACCTTAAATTTTTTTTTTTTTTTAACAAACCCTGTTGGATACTTATGATCTAATAACATACAATCTTCCAATACACAATATACTGGCAGATAATCAGACTACTATTTGTTACCTTCCTGAAAAATCACATTTCCAAAAGACAGCACATTCACACCTACTAGGATGGCCATAACAAAAAGAAAAAAAGGGGAAAAAATAAGTATTGGCAAGGATATGGAGAAACTGGAACCCTTGTGCACTGCTGGTGGGAAGATAAAATGGTTCAGCTGCTATGGAAAATAGTTTGGCAGTTCCCCAAAATGTTAAAGACAGAATTACCAAATGACCCAGCAGTTCGACTCCTTGCTATATACTCGAAAGAACTGAAAGCAGGATTCAAATAAGTATTTGTACACCAGTGTTCACAGAAGCATTATTCACACTAGCCAAACAATGGAAACAACCCAAATAGCACCGACAGATGAGCAGATAAGCCAAATGTGGCATAAACACACCAGAGATAGTAACTTTTGACGTTATCTTGACTCTTACTGTGGAATCTGTCGTTAGCCACACAGTCTTTAAAATTTTTATGGTCAAACTTGTCTCTCTTCCTCTTACAGCCTCTTTGGTTTTGTCTTATTTAAGGCCCCTCTTTTCATAAGCATCCCCTAAGTTTTCTTCTAATATTATTTCACTTTTTACATTTAAATTTTCACCTATCTGGAATTTGTTTTTATACAAAGCTTGAGGACTTCATTTGTTTCCTTCCAGAGATGGACAATTACATCAAAACTATCTATTATATAAGCCACATTTTCCCCCAACAAATCTAAATTCCACTTCATCATATACTAAGGTATATATTAAATATTGTGCAATGTTTATGAAAACACAAAACAAAATTATGTATTTCTATATGTTAGAGGAAAAGATCTGGAATAAGACACAGTGTTGTCTTAGGAGGAAGGGACTTTAGGGGAAGAAGGGAAGAGATAGATGGTCAAGGAGTCTCTATGATAAATACATTATAAACACATTATAAAATTGAATTTTTAATAAGAATACATTTGCTATATTCAAAATTAATTTTTAAAGAAAACATGCTTGTTAAAATGAAATGAGAGAAAAAACAAACATATAATTTGGCCCCAAATTCTCCACAAGCCACTTATACCCTAAAATGCAATAGTTTTCAAAATGTCCCAATATTTTGAGCAATCTGTAAACTCTACATCTTTAATCAATAATCAATTCAAATTTTGAGCACTGACACCTTTTCCTGGTTTCCCTAATAAGCCATTTTAAAAAATAATCCTTTTTGCTCTACATAAATCCTACAGTCAGAATACAGAATACTAGGAATGCCTAAAAATGATTTACCTGATTGGTTTGTTCTGGGGAGATCCTGCAAGCACTGTCAGAAGTTGAACACTGGGCAGAGGTGGCAAATGATGTCATTTTGGCAGTGAAGAAATCGCAGTCTGTTGATAAATCTGAAAGGAAAAAAGCATTATGAAATCTCTTCTAAAGCAGAAAATTCTCTCAAGATGTACAAAATAGCAGAAGAAAAAAAATGACAGGTATCAGAGCGCCCTACACAAATGCAATATATTCATATGAAGTTCTTGATACTCTTCTGATCCCTTTCTAAGTTCAGATCCTACAAAAAACTCAAAGGCTTAATTAAGGTTAAGAACCATCCATGCTTCCCTCAGGTGAAGCCTGAAACAGAAACAGGTTCAGGCATGCTCCAACCTCCACAGTGATGATAATGAGTAAACTGTTTTAGGGGGAAGTCAAATTTACAACCATTATCTACCCAATGAATATCGGAGTTTCAGGAACTCCTCCTCTCTTGGGTAGTGCTCAAGAGCACCCCCTGGAAGACAACAGATGTAAGAGCTGGGGGAATTACCAAGTAATAAAGTTAAGATTCTGTGAGCACATCAAGAAAAACCTTTGCAACATGTTGAAACATGTCTTGGCAAGGAACCACAAGAAAATGATAGTCAAAATGCTCAGTATCAACTAAAGCAACTTTTAATACCTGCCCACCCCAAAGAGTACAACTAAATATTTACAAAATGGGTTAAAACAAAGTGGAGGGATGCCTGGATGGCTCAGAGGTTGAGCATCTGCCTTCAGTTCAGGTCGTGATACCAGGGTCACAAGATGAAGTCCTGCATCGGGCTCCTTGCATGAAGCCTGCTTCTTCCTCTGCCTGTGTGTGTCTCTGCCCCTCTCTCTCTCTCTGTCTATCATGAATAAATAAAATCTTTAAAAAATAAAAAATAAATAAAACAAAGTGGACATATAGCATCAAGGAAAGATGTAGCATGAATTGAATCACATTCTACCATCTCTCCTTAAAAAAAAAAAAGGTGTAAGAGGAAAAACAAATTTTAAAATAAGCTTAAGTTTACCTTCAGGCCTTTTTCTAACAAAAAAGGTAATAAATGATCAGTGAGATTTATGAAATAAACACATCGGGGAAACGGTGAAAGGGGCCTGGAAAAACTGACAAATATTCTGGCTAAAACTAAAAAAATTCCTCAATCTTCTGAGAGTACTTACTAACTCTAACAAAATAGAAATTCCTCTCCCCCCCAACTGCTTCCCTTGCTACAAAATGGGAAGTCAAATAGGATATAAGCATAATTTACAATTTTAAAGCAGCTAGCTTTTAATTAGCATTTCAAACCTTATACATAAAACACCAATCCTGATCTCCCCAAACCTGCCAGTCCTGCAGTCTTCCCCATCTCAGCAAATGACAACTCCATCCTTCCGGTAGGTCAGGTCAATGACCTTGAAGCCATCCTTGATTTCTTTTTCTTTCACACTCCACATCCAGTTAATAAATTCTAAAGCTGTATCTTGAAATATATCCAAACTCTAACCATTTCTCACCACTTCCATTATTACTGCATGAATCCAAACCACCTACCTCCCAACTGCACTACCCTTTTAAGGTCTTCTTGCTCCCACCCTTGCCTCTCTAGCTCCTAACCTCCCCCTTTTGTCTGTTCAAATGTCAAGTTTACCAAGGGGGCCATCCATTTTTAAAACTGCAACTCCCAACCCCCAGTATTCCCTATCTCCTTCTCTGCCTTAGTTTTCTTTACTATCCTTGTTACCAACCAACACACTATACATTTTATTTATCATGTAAAACATAAGCAGCAAGTAGCAGGGATTTGTATTTATTTGTTAATAAATACCTGCTGCCTAAATTGACAATTATTACACACTGTAGAGAAACACGATAGATATAAATATCACTAACAGTGTGGATTTCGGGGGGAGGGGTACCTGGCTGGCTCAGTCTGTGGAGCAGGGCTGTAAGTTCAAGCCCCACATTAGATCTACACTTACTTAAAAATAAAATCTTAAAAATAAAAATAAGCAGTGTGGATGGTTTCCAAAAATGGTCCCCACTGAACCACATCTTCCAAGTGGCTCTGCAACATTCATTAGCAGAATACAGTGGAAGTGATAATGTGCCAATTCCAAGCCTGGCAGTTTCATTTTTTGTGCTTTTTGAGGCCCCTAAAATCTGACTACTCTACTGGAGATCACATAAAAGGGCCATGTGGAGAAAAGGTTCAGTTGAGCCCAGTCTTCTTCCAGCCATTCCCTCCAAAGCACCACATATTACAGGACATTCCAAAAGCAGCTGACACCTGACTACAGCTGCATGCCAGACAAGAACCATCCAACTCAGCCCACAGAATCATAATAAATAAAATGGCCACTGTTTTAACTCACTAAGTTGTTGAGGTGGTTTATTACATAGCATTAGATAATCAAAACAAATGGCACAGACTTTCATAGAGCTTACTCTGTACAGGCACACAGATTAACCCATTTAACACTTAAATAAACCTATGACATTGGTAATGTTATCAGCTTTTTTTACCTCTAACACAAGAGAAGCAGAGATGTTATCTGCCCAAGATAATAGAATTCTATGAACTGCTAGAGTCAAGATTTCAAACTCAAGAGTTCTGAAATCTCCGCTGAGTAATATTTTTTGCCCATTAGACCTCAATGTACAGAATTAATCATAATCCTTTCCTTCAACATACTTTGTTTACCCACACATGGCCCATTTTTCCTTGATTCTTCCTAATGCAGTAAGTATCCACAAAGCAGTATGCTTGACAATAACCTATATTTAACTGTAATACCCCTATCTCTCCCCAACAATCATCCTGAATCCTGTTTTGATTTTCTTCCCTTCTTCTTTATGCATTTTACTGCATCAAAATGGAATGCTAAGGAGTAAATATTTTTAGTTCAGTCGCTTTTAACTTAAGGAAAAAAAAAAAGCAGGTAATCTTAGATTTTTATTTCACTAAAATTCCTACTTGTGTCACGTTAGTTAAAATTTATTGTAAACTAAATATAATGTAAAATCTACCATTTCTAAATGTACAATTCAGTGACATTAAGTACATTCACAGTACTGTACACCATCAACACTATCCATCTCCAGAACTTTTTAATCAACTAAATTGAAATTCTGCACCCATTAAACAGCGAACTCTCATGATGACCTCCTCTCCCCAGGCCGTGATAACCACAATCCTTTCTATCTTTAAGAATATGCCAATTCTAGATACCTCATCTAAGTGAAACCACAGTATTTGTCCTTTTGTGTCTGGCTTATTTCACTTAGCATGTTTTTAAGATTCATACTTTATTTTTCATTTATTTTGACTGCTATATAATATTCCAGTGTGATGAACATTTGGGTTGTTTCTAGGTTTTCACTATTATGAACAATGCTACTAATAATATTCTTGTACATGTGCAAAAAAAGTGTCTCGAGTATATCTACAAGAGAAATTGCTAGATCATAGCATGTATGAATACTCAACTTTAGGAACTGACACCAAACTATTTTCAAAGTGTTTGTACCAATCCACAGTCCCATCAGGAATGTATAAAATATTCTATGAATCTATTTCCTCTAATACTTTTTAATTTTTGCCAAATAGGAATTGACTTTTTCTCTGTTCACTAATGACAATGATGCTAAATCTCTTCATATGCTTATCAGCCTTGTGTTTCCTCTTCTATGAAATACCAGCTCATGTCTTCTGGACATTTTTCTAATGGATTTTGTTATATTCATTAATTCATAATAGTTCTTTATATTTTTTTAATATTACCTCTATGTAAATTGGGTGTCCTGCAAATATTGTCTTCTAACTTGTAACATTTTTTCCATTTCCTAGAAGATACTTTTATGAAAACTTAATTTTAATAAAATCAAATTTATATTTATCATCTTTTTCAGCCAATGACCTGATTTAAGCAATCTTTCATTCCTCAAGGTCTCATATTCACCTCACATACTAAAATTTGTGAGTGTGTATGGTAAAAGGATAACATTTTTAAAATGACATTTAAATTCTTTTTTTTTTTTTTTAAGATTTTATTTATTTGGGATCCCTGGGTGGCACAGCGGTTTAGCGCCTGCCTTTGGCCCGGGGCGCAATCCTGGAGACCCGGGATCGAATCCCACATCGGGCTCCTGGTGTATGGAGCCTGCTTCTCCCTCTGCCTATGTCTCTGCCTCTCTCTCTCTCTCTCTCTCTCTCTCTCTCTCATAAATAAATAAATAAAATAAAAACTGAGCTGCTTTAAAAAAAAAAGATTTTATTTATTTATTCATGATAGACACAGAGAGAGAGGCAGAAAAAAAAAAAAAAAGAAAAAAGAAACAGGCAGAGGGAGAAGCAGGCTCCATGCAGGGAGCCCGACATGGGACTTGATCACGGGACTCCAGGATCACACCCTGGGCTGCAGGCGGCGCTAAACCGCTGCGCAACCGGGGCTGCCCGACATTTAAATTCTTAATCCATCTGTAGTGGACTTTTTTTTTAGAAATCTATTTTACTCTTCTTCCCTATAGGGAGCCATTTTTTTCCAGCTCAATTTATTGAACATGCCTCTTTCCTGATTGCCAGCCATCTCTGCTGTATATCAAATTTTCCTTAAATACATGAGTGTTTATGAGTTCCCTGTTCTCTTCCACTGATCTCGCCCCCTTCACATTCCCATTGATCTATGTTTATTCAATTTAAAAGTCTTCATTCCTATCTTATGAGTCTTACTAACCAGCAAAGCAAGTTTTCTCTTCCCTATTCTTTTTAAGAAGTGACCAGCTATTCTTGGCCCCCTAACTTTAAGTTTCAATTTTAATTCCAATATAGTTAACACAGTGTTCTTTTAGTTTCAGGTATACAATATAATGATTCAACAATTCTTTACATTAATCAGTAATGTAAATTACATTAATGCTCATCATGTAAGTGTACTTTTTAATGCCGATCACATATTTCACCCATCCCCCACCCACTTTTCCTCTGGTAACCATCAATTTGTTCTCTTTAACGGTCTGTTTTCTTAGTTTGTCTTTTTATCCTTTGCTCTTTATATTGTTTCTTTAATACCACATGAGTGAAATCATATGGCATTTGTCTTTCCTCTTATTTTGCTTACCATTAAGCTCTGGATCCATCCACGCTGTTGCAAATGGCAAGATTTCCCTTCTCTTTTATAACTGAATAACATTCCAACATACTGTGCTTATATGCCAATCTTTTTTATCCATTTATCTATCAATAGACACTTGGGCTGCTTCCATAATTTGGCTATTGTAAATAATGCTGCAATGAACAGGGGGTATGTAGCCCTTTGAATTAGTGTTTTGTATTTTGGGGGTAAATACCCTGTAGTGCAATTACTGGATCATAGGGTAATCCTATTTACAACATTTTGAGGACCCTCCACACCGTTTGCCAAATGGCTGCACCAGTTACATTCCTGGTCCTCTATCTCTTCCATATAAATGTTAGTATCATCTTTATCAAGTTCCATAAAAATCCCTGTTGGGATTTTAGATGAAATTACCTTTATATACAGATCAAATGGTTTTCTAATCACTAACAACATATATTTCTCTACTTATTAAAGACTTATTTAATTTCTTTTAGTAAAATTTTACAATTTTCCCTTTAGAAAGCTAACACACTTGTGTCAGAATAATTTCTAAAGTTGAGGGGCGCCTGGGTAGCTCAGTCAATTAAGCATCTGCCTTCAGTTCAGATCGTGATCCCAGGGTCCTGGGATGGAGCCCCAAGCTGGCCTCCCTGCTCAGCCGTAAGCCTGCTTCTCCCTCTCCCTCTGCCACTCCCCCCCCCTCTTGTGCTCTCTCTCTCTCAAATAAATAAAATTTTCTAAAGTTGATATTCTGCTACTACTGTGATACCTTCTCTTTTCATTATGATTTTAGTAGTTTTTGCATATATACAGAAATACAGATGACTCCTTAATGGTCTATCCAGTCACCTAAATTTACATAATTATTTCTAATAATTTGTAGATGCTTCAGTTTTCTATGTAAAGGATTATATCATATGCAGATAAAATCTTATTCCTTCCTTTCCAATCCTTGCCCTCCTCTAATGTCTTTTTTACTGCTTAGGACTGTTAACACAATGTCAAACACACACAGTATTAGTGGGTATCTTTGTCTCTAATTTTAAAGGAAATGATTCTAATGTTTCCTTATGTTTACTGTTTTTTTTTTAATGTTTATTGTTCTTTAACAGTTACTCTTTACCTGTTTAGAAGGGTTTCTTTTCGGGATCCCTGGGTGGCGCAGTGGTTTAGCGCCTGCCTTTGGCCCAGGGCGCGATCCTGGAGACCCGGGATCGAATCCCACGTCAGGCTCCCGGTGCATGGAGCCTGCTTCTCCCTCTGCCTGTGTCTCTGCCTCTCTCTCTCTCTCTCTCTGTGACTATCATAAATAAATAAAAATTAAAAAAAAAAAAGAAAGGTTTCTTTTCATCCTCATTAACTAAAAACATACCATGAATAAGTAATTTATAAAATATTCTTTCTGAATCTATTGAAATGATTGATTTTTATCTTATCAGTGAATGTTTTGAAATGATTATGATTTTTTTCTTTTAATCTATTAATACAGTGACTTTTGAATTTTTTTAAAAATTTATAAATTTTTTGTAAATTTATAAATTATTATAAATAATACTTATTTATTCATGAGAGAAACAGAGAGAGAAGCAGAGACACAGGCAGAGGGAGAAGCAGGCTCCTCGGAGAGCCCGATATGGGACTTGATCCCAGCACTCCGGGATCATGCCCTGAGCGGAAGACAGACACTCAACCACTGAGTTACCCAGGCATCCCGACTTTTGATTTTCATTTATGAATTTTCTAATATTAAATCTTATACACCTGAGATAAACCAAACTTGGTTGGGGGTATTATTTTTTGTACACGGCTGGTTCTGACTTGCTACTTTTAGGTTATAAAGTCTACTATTAGAGAGTGAAATGGGCCTACAATTTTCCATGGTCAAGTTTTTGTCTAGTTTGACTATGAGGGCTGGCCAACCTAATAGAATTAACTTTTGAATAATCCCTATTTTTTTCTACTGGCACGGAAAAAAATTCTAAAAAACCGAGATGTTTTGATCCTTACATTGGTAGACTGACTTCACCTCTGAAACATAAAACTCAGTGTTTTCTTTGTGGGAAGATTTTTGTCTTAAGATTTCTTTTTTTTTAGGGCAGTCTGGGTGGCTCAGTGGTTTAGCACCTGCCTTCAGCGTGGGGCGTGATCCTGGAGTCCGGGGATCGAATCCCATGTCAAGCTCCCTGCATGGAGCCTGCTTCTCCCTCTGCCTCTCTCTCTCTCTCTGTCTCTCATGAATAAATAAAACCTTAAAAAAACATATTTTTTTTCATAAAGATTTATTTATTCATCAGAGACACACAGAGAAAGAAGCAGAAACATAGGCAGAGGGAGAAGAATCTCTCCTCGGGGAGCCTGATGCGGACTCGATCCCCCAGATCCCAGGATCACACACTGAGCCAAAGGCAGATGCTCAACCACTGAGCCACCCAGGCATCCCTTTTTTTAAGATTTTGAGAGTGTGAGAGTGCACAAGCAGCAGGGAGGGACAGAGGGAGAAGCAGACTCCCTGCTGAGCAGGGAAACCAATGCTGAACTTGATCCCAGGACCTCATGACCTGAGCTGAAGGCAGACACTTAACCTACTGAGCCACCCAGGTGTCACATGGAATGATTTTTAATTATTTTTAATTTAATAAATTTAAGGTTATTCGAGGTTTTTATTTTTTCTTCCATTTGTGTAAGTTTTCAAAATTACTGGCATATGGTCGATGGTATTCTTTTAATCTGTGTACAGATGCATCTTCCTTTCCATTCCTATCTTATTATGATACAAAAGTTATTTTGTTGATCATTTGCTAACTTCTTAAGTTGGACATCTAGCTTACCCTTTCTAATTTAAATATTTAACTCTATAAATTTCTTCCCCCTTCCATCCCAGCAATATTTTTTAATACAATCGACAGGTTTTGCTATATAAACTTTTATTATTCAGCTGTAGGTATTTTTCAATTTCCTTAATATTTTTAAATCCATGAGCTGGATAGCTGTGCGTATGCATACTGTATTTTCTAAATGTTTTTGTGATTAACTCCTAATTTAACAGCACTGTGGGGAGATACCATTCTCTGTAACACCTGTTCTTTGAAATTTTCAAGGCTTTCACTTGGCCTAAGTGGTGATCAATCCTATAATGTATGCTTGCAAAACTCTATGTTCGTTAAGTTAAGCCTGTTGGCTTTTTACAATCTTGTATATCTACTAATTTAATGTGACCTACAAATAATTAAGAGAGATATAATGAAATCTTCCACTATAATGGTGGATTTGTCCATTTATCCCAGTGTAGTTCTCTACCAATTTTGCATCATCTATTTTAAGGACTTTTCATCAGAGACATATGTGCTTGAAATTGATTGCTATATCTTCTTGGTGAATTGACATCTTATTATTATTATACCATCATTATATAGTGATTCTTTCCATCCCAAGATGTTCAGTCCTAAAACACATTTTCGCTAATATTAGTAAGGTCATGCCAGCCTTCTTTTAGTATCCAGGTATGTATTTTCTCAACTTTTACTTTCTATTTTTACATGCCCTTAAACTTTTGGTGTGTCCCTTGTAAAATACATGTATCTGGGGCAGCCCTGGTGGCGCAGCGATTTGGCGCCGCCTGCAGCTCAGGGTGTGATCTTGGAGACCCAGGATCAAGTCCCACGTCAGGCTCCCTGCATGGAGCCTGCTTCTCCCTCTGCCTGTGTCTCTGCCTCTCTCTGTGTGTCTCTCATGAATAAATAAATACATACATACATAAATGTATCTGGACTTTGGATTTTTTCATCCAATTTGTCAGTTTTTACCTTTAACTAGTAAATTTAGTCCATTCACTCTAATTAATACATATGGATCGTTTTTACCATCTTGACTTAGCATTCTTGTTTGTTCTACTCTTCCTATGCTTAATATGTTACTACCTTTCTGAAAAATTCTATCTCCATCTCCTTGCTAATAAGAACTTAGCATGACATCTGGACTTTAAATTCTTAGATATATTTTTCTTTTCTTTTTTTTTGTCTCAGCCTTTACAATAAATATCAAGGAATTATAATCCCCCTTACTTCCTAGATCTCTTGTAACATTTTCTAGATTTGAAACTCTTAGTACTTCATCCAGAACTGGGTTCAATATGGGTCTCTGTATGGCAGGGCTTCTAAGACTTCATACACCTGAGAATATTTTTATCATCCCGTCCTTCTTAAATGAATGCAGTTGGGTATAAAATTGTAAATTTCCCTTCAAAATTCTGTAAACACTTGTTTTCTTGCATTTAATGATGCTGTTCAAAACTCTGGCATCAATTTTTATTCCTTGTAGTAATCTGTTCTCTCTCTGAGGCTTGTTTTGCTTTGTTACTCTTAAATTTCAGTATAATGTTCCTGGAAGCAAATTTTCCCTGATCTCTCATCTTTAGTCTTCCAAGGAAACTTTCTTCCTGAGGACATTTATTTTTCTTATTCTTTTTTTCTTTAAGATTTATTTTAGAGAGAAAATGCACAAAAGCACATGGGGAGGGGCCAACGGAGAGAGAGAATCTCAAGCAGACTCCCTGTCCAGCAGGGGCTCCATCTTACAACCTTGAGATCATAACCTGAAATCAAGGCTCAGATGTTTAACCAATCCAGCCACCCAGGCACCCCCCCCCCCTTTTTTTAACTCTAAAAGAGAACTGTTTTTCACATTATTTCTTCAAGCATGTTCTCCTTTATTTAAATAAAATATTTATTAAATATATATTTTTTAATATTTTTAAAATCTAGGCTCCACAACCAATGTGGGGCTTGAACTCATAATCAAGAGATCAAGAGTCACATGCTCCAACAGCTGAGCCAGTCAGGTGCCCCTCCTTTTTCATTTTTGAGATTCCTATTATTTAGGGGTGCTGGGCTGACTCAGTGGAGCATGCAATCTGATCTTGGGAGTTGCAAATCTGAGCCCCATGTTGGGTGCAGAGATTACTTAAAAATGAAATCTTTAAAAAATAGAGTTAAAAATTAAAAAATGAAATTTAACAAAAAGATTCCTATTATTTAGATGTGAGTACTTCCCATCTATTTTCCTTACCTTTCAGCTTTTCCTTTTTATCCTTTTTTTTTTATCCTTTTCTTTTTTTTAATTCTAGATTTTCTCAATCTGGAGTTCTAATCCATTCTTCAATTGTATCCATACTGAGGCTTGGCCTCAGTGGAAATACTGTATTTCAATCATTGCATTTTTCAACCCTAAGATTTCAGCTCGGTTCTCTCAGTCACAGCTTATTCTTATTTCAAGTTGTTAAGATGTTGTTTCTTTTACGATAATTATCAGTCTAACTTTAAACTCTAGATCCATCCGTCCTATTATTTTTGTTCCAATAATGTACACATTATTCTTCTTCTCTTAAAATACCTGTGTTCTTCAGCTGTCTTTGCTATTTTCCTAGAGGATAGCAGATACTCTGACAGGCAAACAATATGGGGCAAGACCAGATTCCAGCCCATATTAACTACAGTAAGGTGGAGTAAGGTAGAAAATAAGTACTAGGGGCACCTGGCTGGCTCAGCCAGAACAGTGTGTGACTCTTAATCTCAGGATTATAAATTGAAGCCCCACAGTAAGTATGGAAATTACTCAAAAATAAAATCTTAAAGGAAAAAAAAAATAAAGAACAAGTACAAAAGTAGAAAGCCCCAAGCACCAGAAAAGCACAATCACTCTCCACCCCACACAATCATTACCCAGATCAAAGATTCATCCTTTGTTCCCCAAGGAGAAGCAGCACCATGATAGGATTTAGGGAGACCTAAGGATTTAGAATGTAAGAGAGAAGTGACTAAAGTCAGTCATCACCTATTTTTTTGTCAGCTTCTCACAAGTATACACTTCTGTAATGCCATGATTCACTCTTGAGGAGAGATGGAGTAGGACTCTGGGTCACAAGGATTAAAAAAGGTTAATTCTAAGGTAATGAGACAGGGGAGAAACTAGACCAGTATTCCAACAGTTCCCTCCCTGATGGTTTTAGTCTCCTACAGCCATGTCTGACTGACTCCTGTCCCAGACCAAACACTGCCTCCCCATGCATACATGCACAAGTTCAAAACAGCCCATGTCACCCATCTCTTTCTCACAGCATTCTCTTATTATTAAACTTGCAGGGATGATTTTGAGAGGGAGGAGTTCAGCATCTTACCAGGAACAGGAACTGACTGCTTGGCAGATCTGAAGAATTTAACATCAACAAGGTTTTCCTACTTTGCCTTAACACCTGGTAGAAAGTGTTGTGCCATTAAAAAGACACTGCTTTAAGGGCCATGAAAGTTAAGAGTAGGACACATTATTTGATTGCAAAGCAGAGGAGGAATGAGAGGGAATAGAGACAGGAGTGGAAGGATTTTAAAATGAAAGAAGAGTAGAAAGAATGGGAGAGAAAACATGAGCAAAAGCACTGTTCAAGAACGTATATGAGAAATGAGGTCAGTTGACAAACTCTGAATCCAAAGCAAGATCTTGTCACTTTCCCACTTGGGAGTCTCTTTTGATTACAGCAGGGTTAGGCCTGTTACTTGCTCCTTAAAAGAGGAACCTGAGCCTAAAAGAAGTCAAATAACTTGCCAGAGTCTAGAGCTTATTATTCTTTCTATGCTACCAATGAGCAGTCACATTCGGTAACTCATACCAGAAAGCTAAGGGGCACCTGTGTGGCTCAGTCCGTTAAGCAACTGACTCTTTATTTCAGCTCCAGTCATGATCCCAGGGTTGTAAGATGGAGACCCAAGTCAGGCTCCCTGCTGGGCAGGGAGTCTGAGGATTCTTTCTCCATTGGGATTCTCACTCAATTGGGATTCTCTCTCGCTCTCTCTGCTCCTCCCCCCACAGCCCCATTGCACTCTAAATAAATAAATAAATAAATAAATCCAGAAAGTTGAGTCTTATCTCTCCCTCTTACCATTATCACATCATTGAACCTTATCAATTTTAATTTCTAAATCTTTCAAAACCACCACTTTTCACTTCCATGACTATTTCCCCAAACCAGAAAGTGTTACTTCCAGCACGCATCACTGAAATAGACTTTTAACCGGTCTCTCTAAACTGCTTCAAACAAAATTCCACACTAGAGTTAAAAGGATTAAAAAAATAAAATAAAAAAGCAAACAAATGGGCAGCCCCGGTGGCTCAGCGGTTTAGCGCCACCTTCAGTCCAGGGCGTGATCCTGGAGACCCAGGATTGAGTCCCATGTTGAGCTCCCTGCGTGGAGCCTGCTTCTCCCTCTGCCTCTGCCTCTGCCTGTGTGTGTGTGTGTGTGTGTGTGTGTGTGTGTCTTTCATGAATAAATATATAAAATCTTAAAAAAAAAAAAAAGGCAAACACCTAATCCTACAGTGCCAGGCCCTGCTCTAAAGCTTGCTACTGCTATAAACACAGAATCTAGCCCTATTCTTGCCAGTCTTTCCTCTGGTACCTCATGTTCTTCTCCATGTTCCCTGCACCTCACCAACTGATCTTTTAGTTTCTCAGAGCATTTACTTCCTGTTTCAGGGCTTTTGCACATACTGCTCCTTCATTTGTAGCACTGTGAATTCCATGCAAGACTGACTCATCTGAGACCTTCTAGTCTCAGATTAAATATCACCTCAACAACCATTAATAGATGATAAACCTTTTAAAAGACTGGGGGATGGGGGGGGGACCTTAAAACACAAAGACGACTGAGTATACCTGACCACTAACAAAACTCTCTAAAAGAGACAGTCATTCACACATCATGCACTTCCTGATATGAACCAACAGGAAGCACTCAGAACCTCCTATGAAGTATTCTTGACAATAAAACAACTAACCAAGCTTCTACATCTAACTACTTGTTTGTAGGAAAAATGGATAAAGGAATAAATAATACCAAAAGCAAACAATTAGCCAAACCCAGAATGTAGGAAATCTCAGAACATAGGGATTTCAGATGGGGGGAGGGGTATGGCTAAGTAGGCAGACGTACTTAGGCTAAAAAACAAACACAATTGAGCATTTGGACCTTATTCATTCAAGTCCTGATTCAAAGAAACCATCTATAAATTCCATTTTTCTCTAAACAATCCTAAAATTTTAAATTATATACTAGATAGTAGATATAAAGATAGTGTTAATTGTAGTAAAAAGGCACGGTGGTAATTTTTTTTTTAAATCCTGACCTAAGGGACAGCTGGGTGGCTCAGCGGTTTAGCCCCTGCCCTCAGCCCAGAGCATGATCCTGGAGTCCCGGGATGGAGTCCCACGTTGGGCTCCCTGCATAGAGCCTGCTTCTCCCTCTGCCTATGTCTCTGGTTCTCTCTGTGGGTCTCTCATGAATAAACAAAATCTTTAAAAAAATATTTCCATTAAAAAGTTAGAAAAAATACTGAATTAAAACAATAGTCTTTACTTTATTGAATGGCATACACCAAATAGAAAGAAATCACAAAAATTCCATTTATCTACTGTATCTTGAAAAAATTGGTACTCTTAGAAAATACTTGTTACAAAAAAAGAATCTACATTATTAATTGGAACTGCTTTGGCTCTCCGGAAAGGTTTCTTTCCAGCTAATAATAAACCTCAGAGATGAGCATAAAAAGCTGAAAAGAATTTGCCTACTTTTAAATAAATGAGGGTGGGGCAGCCCAGGTGGCTCAGCAGTTTAGTGCCACCTTCAACCCAGGTTGTGATCCTGGAATCCCAGGATCGAGTCCCATGTCAGGCTCCCTGCATGGAGCCTGCTTCTCCCTCTGCCTGTGTCTCTGCCTCTATCTTTCTCTGTGTCTCTCATGAATAAATAAAATCTTTAAAAATAAATAAATGAGGGAAGAAAGTTCTTTTAAAAAAAAAAGATTTTATTTATTCATTCATGAGAAACACAGAGGGGGAGAGGAGGGCAGAGACTCAGGCAGGGGGAGAAGCAGGCTCTAGGCAGGGAGCCCAACGTGGGATCCCGGGACTCCAGGATCACGCCCTGGGCTGAGGGCAGGGGCTAAACCGCTGAGCCACCCAGGGATCCCGGGAAGAAAGTTCTTTTTGCAGCTTTCTTGCTTTCAAAAAAACTCTCCCTGGAACAAACTGATGGTTGCCAGAAAGGAGGAGATAGAAGGACAGGCAAAATGGGTGAAGGAATGGGAGATACAGGCTTCTGGTTATGGAATGAGTAAGTCACAAGGATAAAAGGTACAACACAGAGAATACAGTCAATGGTATTGTACTAGCGTTGTAGAGTGACAGATGGTAGTAGCTGCACTTGTGGTGAGCACAGCATAATGTATAGAGCTGTCAAATCACTACACTGTATACACCTAAAATGAATGCGACATCGTGTGTTTATACTTCAACTTAAAAAACAAACAAACAAAAACCCAAAAGGACTTCCTCAAGAGAGATGGGTTTATTGACAGAGAAGCCACGGGGTGCCTGCATGGCTCAGTCGGTTAAGCACCTGTCTTTGGCTCAAGTCATGATCTCAGGGTCCTCAGAGTGAGCCCTACAGAGGGCTCCCTGCTTAGCGGGGAGTCGGCTTCTCCCTTTCCCTCTACCCCTCCCTCTTGTTCTAATAAATAAAATGCAGGAAAAAAAGAAAGAAAAGAAAGGAAAGCAAGAAAGAAGGAGAGAGAGAGAAGTCAATTCCACCACTTCATTCCACAACACAACAGAACTAAGGGTATCCCAGGGCAGGCCAAAGTACTCTGGTTTTTCAGTGCATTTGAAGACTGAAGAACTACTGCACATGGGCCAGTAGAGCTGACTCAGGGAGCACTTCCATTTCCATACTCTCACTCCCCTCACTGGGTATGTGTGCATGAGCTTATACATCTGGACCTGTCTCCAACTTACAATGCCCACTGTGATGAATGATGACTCAGTTTCTTGAATGCGTCAAGCCCTTTTACTACTCACCTCCTAGGCATTTTTTGTACTGAAATTCTCAAACTACAAGTTGCACCCCAGTGAGTCATTACTGATCCCCTCCACTAATGAAATAGTACAGAAAATAAAAGTAACAAAGCTTTGTTCTGTGAAACCTGTTTCTGTTATTGAAAATAACCAACACAACACAGTTAAGCACCCTGGTATCAGGCACTCTTTAAAGCACTTTTTTGCAATGACTCATTTAATCTTTATAAAAATCCTATTAGGTAGATATATCATTGTCCTCATTTTCAAGGGGGAAACTGAGGTAGAGAGGAAGATAATTTCCTCAAAATCATGGTCTTAGAGTCCAAGAACCCTGGCTGCAGAACCAGAGTTCTTAACCATCCCCCCTCCTATGTGTCTAGGTCACAATATAAAACTTATTTTTACTGGGAGTCATGGTTTAAAAAGTTTGAAATCCACTGCCAATGGACTCAGATAATATCAGACACCTGTCCTTTCTCCTCTTCTGTGACCTACTCTCTATTATTGAAAATTCTTATTCTTCTACCTAGGTCAAAAGTCACTTCCTTGTTCAAGGCTGACACTCCCAGGGAAGCTGATGACACTAGAGCCCCTCTATTACCACTTACCACATTATATTTGTGCTTCTGTGTCCTCTACTGGACTGAAATCAGACAACAGTTTATTCGTCTCTCAGTGATAATGGAAGACTGGTTTTACCATCATTTAGTCCAAAAGACTCCTATGCTTCATCTCCAAATTTCTACCTTTGAAAACAAGTGTGATTTTAAGACAAATCAAAAACTTGTCAGAAGGTAGCAGAATTAATCACTCTTAATTCTGGGATCCCTGGGTGGCGCAGCGGTTTGGCGCCTGCCTTTGGCCCAGGGCATGATCCTGGAGACCCGGGATCGAATCCCACGTTGGGCTCCCGGTGCATGGAGCCTGCTTCTCCCTCTGGCTATGTCTCTGCTTCTCTGTGTGTGTGTGTGTGTGTGTGTGACTATCATAAATAAATAAAAATTTTTTTAAAAATCATTCTTAATTCTTTAAAGCCCTAAGGACCTCTACTAAACACTACTGTCTGATTCTTTCAATTATATACCTGAGGGCAATAAAAACAACTTTAAAAAAATAAAACTACTGTACTATTCAGACGTTGTTTTAGTTCTTACCAAGTCAGCTACACATCTACAAGGTAAAATGTGTATGCAGCAAGAGCATACTCCAGCACAGTGTGCAGAACATTACGCCAGGAACAACCTAAAACTCCCATCAGTAGGGAACTGGCTGGCGAAACTGTTGTACAACCCTCTAAAACAGTACCGTGGCAAGTGTTTAAACGAAAGTATTATATGTCTATTTGATGGAAAGTCCCTGATACTATCTGAAAAACTTAAGGCGCATCGCAATGCATACAAAATGATCTTACTGTTTAAAAATATGAGTACTGGGGGATCCCTGGGCGGCTCGGCGGATTAGCGCCTGCCTTCGGCCCGGGGTGTGATCCTGGAGTCTCGGGATCGAGTCCCACGTTGGGCTCCCTGCATGGAGCCTGCTTCTCCTTCTGCCTGTGTCTCTGCCTCTCTCTCTGTGTCGTGAATAAATAAATAAACAAAAATTTTTAAAAATGTACATCTAAAAATATGACTACCGACCGGGACGCCTGGGTGGCTCAGCGGTTGGGCCGCTGCCTTCCGTTGGGGGGGGTGATTCCAGGTTCAGGGATCCAGTCCCACATCAGGCTCCCCGCCGGGAGCCCGCTTCTCCCGCTGCCTATATCTCCGCCTCTCTGCCTCTCGTGAATAAATAAATGTCTTTAAAAAAGTAACAAATTAAAAAAAAAAAAAGTAAAAATAAAAACATGAGAACCGTAGGGGAAAAGTCAGGAAGGATGTTATGAAGCCATCATGGACAGCCAGCCTGAGAAGAGAACCGGCTAGAGTTGGCCAAGAGCCAGCCAAACTTTACACGCTTCTGGACCACGTGCGTTTTCTCACTTGAGATACACGCCTGCTTCTTCTTTTTTTTTTTTTAATAAACCACAAAAATGTGTGATCCTGCCCCGCACGGTGAGAAACGAAAATACTGTGACATAAATACTTCTAAGTTACCTTCTCCGTTGTCAGGGAGGGAGGGAGGAGGGAGGAGCCAAAACCTAAGCGGCGGCGATGCGGGACACTTGGCACCGAGGATGCACGCGCTCGGAGCTGCCCGGCCGGCACCAGCGCCTTCCCGACGGCGCGGAGGGGGCAGCAGCAGGGTCCCGGGTGCCGCTTTAACGGGGCGGGGGTCTCGGAATTCAGGGCGCACAAGAACCAGCGGGAAGGTGCGCGGCTGGAGGCACAGACGCCCGAGCCCCGTCCGCGGAGGTCCTGCTGGGCGGGCCTGGGTGTGGCCCCAAACAGGCCCCATCACTCAAGCTCTCAAGCGCCCCCGCCGCGACGGCGCGCGGCCCCGCAGTCTGCAGCCGCTTCTCGCCTCGGGGCCGGCCCTGTGCCTCCGCCCCCCACGCTGCGTCCCGCTAAGCATCCGCCGCCGACCATCTCGACCCTGGGCTGTACCCGGCGGCGGGACTCCACCTCCATTTTTACCTTCCGCGGGGCCCCACCGCACAACCGTCCACCCCCGGCTCCCCGGCCCCGCCCGCTCCCCCTCCCCCCACCGCGGCCGCCGAGACCCTAGAGCCACACCTCACGGCCGCTCCATGAGTCGCTCCCCCGCCGAGCCCGGGGCGGGGGGAGGGGGCGCCAGTCACAGGCCCCGAGGCCTCCGCGACATTTTGAAACGGCGAGCAGTGAGGGCGCAACTTCCGGTCTGCGGAAGCCGTCCCCTCCCACGGGCTTCCGGTGAGGGGGCCTCCGGGAACCATAGAGGCTCCACTGGAGGGCTAGAGAGGTAGGAGAGACTGACCTGCCCCTACCATAGAGGGGAGCCCAAGCCGGGGAGAGAGTCGCTTCCCGTCTGCGCCTCGGAGCTGGCGTCCTGCGCTCCCCGGAGGCGGTGGCTTGCGGGGGCGAACAGCTCGCCGGGACCGGACTGGACGCGAGTAGCGAGGCACGTGATAAATGCTGAAAGCGGTGCGAAGAACCAGAGGTCGCCGCGGTCTGAACAAGTACTTGTTTGTCCCGTTTAAGATGCGGCCCCCGGACTGGGCACGGGCCCGCGCCAAGGAAAAGGGGGCGATGACCTCCCCGACTCTGCACCCTGCGCCTTGCCCTTGCTCTGCTTCTGGCATCGTCTTCCGCGTAGCTCGGAGACCTAAGCTTCTTGCAAATGAACTGAAGGACTAATGCCCTTTCCACAGTTGCTCCCAAAGAGCTTGAAGTCAGCAACCACCTGTCTCAAAAAAATAGAGGGGGGGGGAGGGGCTTTTTTTTTTTTTTTTGCTGAGCTGAGCCACTCTCGACTGCTTCTCTCTTTTTCGTGCAATTAATATTAAGTGTTTTTTGTTGTTGTTGTTGTTGTTGTTTTAATTCCCAAGCAATAATTTGTATCTTTTAAAATAGTATCCAGTTAGCTTGAGTCTCTTCTCCTGTCTCCTGGACTCTTGGAATTATGATCCTGTCCGGCAACTCCTTGTGTTTAAGGCCAACAAACACTTGTTGAAAACCTACTGTGTGCCAAGCACCAAACCTAGAAGATTCCAAAGCAAATAACCCCCTGGAATCTGTCTAGTGGAAGAATCAGTCCAGATAAAAAGAATGTGGTAAGTGCAGTGAACTTTGCCTGGAAGGTCAGGAGGTCAGCCCCTTTTTTTTTTTTTTTTTTTTTTACTTTTTGCCCTTTGAAATCAACATATTTAACTTGTCTTTATCAAAAATCACGTGGTTTAAAATAGAGCTTTTCCCCCTCATGGTTGACACTGACTCGTGATGAATAACTCATCTTCCAATGTTGTTCTTAAGCCACTAATTATCCCACCTAATGATAGTCAATACCTGGCAACATTCGCTCTCCTTTCCCAAGGAGTTCACAAAACTTCACCAAGTGACTCGCTCTAATGAAAATAAACTGTGACTTGAGCATTTCTTCTCCTTATCAAGTGACCTGGATGAGGGAAGAAAATGAAATCAGCTTAACAAGCTCATAACTGACTCAGTGATCACCACTTCCTTCTCGAAGAACTGTATTCAAAAACCATTTATTTAATAAAGAGACAGGAAATCTGGGTTTAGCCTAGTTATTTCTAGAAACCAGAAAGCTACGCAGTTCTTCAGTTTCCCCAGTCTGTAAATAAAAGGGCTAAATCAGATTTTTTCTCGAGCCCCTCAGAGTTCTAAAGGAACTAGAAGTCAGTGTTACTGATCTTAGCCTTTCTTTAAAAATTATAATGAACTACTTCACATATACAAAAGGGTATAAAGAAGAATATAATCTTTTCCTCACCACTCTCCTCTAAAGAACGATATACTTTACTTATTACGAAAAAGTTTCCAATAGGCCCTTCTCCTATGACATCTAGTTCCTTCAACTCCAAAGGAAACTATCCTGAATTTGGTATTTACCCCGGCCATGCGCTTCTTTAGATTTTTTAGGATTTATATATGTATATATTCCTTAAAAATATCTAAAAATTTTTATAAATGGCACCAAACTGTATGTATTCTACTGCAACTTGCATTTTTTGCTGATCATGGTGAAATTCCGCAATGTTAAATCCTGCATAATTAATTTTCAATATTTAGTAATGCTGTATAGTAATAGACTGAATTGTATAATTAATTGTTATATAGCAACTGTCCTTTTCTAGGGCTACCATCACAAAATACCATAGACTGGGTGACTTAATAGAAATGTGTTTTCTCACAGTTCTGGGTGTTAAAAGTACAAGATCAAGGTGTGGCAAATTTGGTTTCCTCTGATACATCTCCTTCGCTTGCACATGGCTGCCTTCTTATTTTGACTTCACTCCTTGGTCTGTAAATTGTCAGCGTCCTAACCTCCTCTTATAAGGACACCGGCCATAATGGATTAGGGCCCACCCATATGACTTCATTTTATCTTAATCACTCCTATAAAAGAAAGGCTTGCCTCCAAATGGAGTCTCATTCTAAGATGCTTGGGGTTAGGACTTCAATTTAGTAATCTGGAGGTAGGGGGGACACAATCCACCCCATAATAGTAATGACTGCATCACAATTTTTATTCATCGCCTCCGTTCATGAATAGGTGTTTCCAGTTGTTTGCTGTTACAAACAATGCTGCCATGGACATTTCTTGTAGTTGTGCATTCTAGGGAGTAGAATCACTGTGTCACAAACACATTATCAGCACTACCAGATCATAGTACAGTGCTCTCCGAAGTGGTTGTAGAAGTATACGCTCCTGATGGGTGTGTATACGATTCAATTGCTCACATTGTCAACAATAGCCAAACTTTGGAAAAAGTCTGTATGTCCATCAACTGATGAATGGATAAAGAAGATGCGATATGGGGCACCCGGGTGGCTCAGTGGTTGAGCCTCTGCCTTTGGCTCAGGTCGTGATCCCAGGGTCCCGCATCGGGCTCCCTGCATGGAGTCTGCTTCTCCTTCTGCCTGTGTCTCTACCTCTTTCTCTAGGTCTCTCATGAGTAAATAAATAAAATCTTAAAAAAAAAAAAATGTGATACATACACACACACACGGAAATCAAGCACACACTCAGCCATCAAAAAGAATGAAATCCTGCCATTTGCAGCAACGTGGATGAAACGTGTATTATCCTACGTGAAATAAGTCTGTCAGAGAAAGACAAATACCATGTGATCTCACTCATGTGGAATTTAAGAAAGAAAACAGATGAAATATGGGAAGGGAGAAAAGAAAAAGAAGGAAAGGGAAACAAGCCAAAAGAGAGATTAATGATAGAGAACAAACTGAGGGTTGATGGGGAGAGGTGGGTGGCAGATGGGCTAGGTGGGGGATGGGCTAAAGAGGGCACTTGATGTGATGAACATTAGGTGTTGTATGTAAGTGATGGACCACTGAATTCTACTCCTGAAACCAATATCAAGCTATATGTTAACTAATAAATTTAAATAAGAAAAATAAATAAAATATTCTATTGCTCCACATCCAATCCTTGGTATTGTCAGATTACTAAAAAAACAATCCGATAGATGTGAGAATTTCTCATGGTGGTTTGATTTATATGGAGGTTCCATGATTATTAGTACGATTGAGTGTTTTCTCCTATTTATCAACCATGGTTACTCACCTATGAATTGCCCGTCCGTGTCTTTTGCCCATTTTTCTATTGGTTTGTCTTTTCTTTACTGATTTTTGGAGTTCTCTGCCAAATCTGGTTATTAATCCCTCTTGATTATATGTATTATGAATAAATCTTTAAATCTATAACTTGTTTTCACTCTTAATGACTTGATGAACAGAAGTTTTTTAATGAAGTCAGATTTATTATTTTCTTTAGTTTCACTTCCTTTTCTTTTTTAATTTAAGAAATCCTTCCCTATTTGGAGGTCATAAAGACACTCTCATATATTTTCTCCTAGACGCTCTAAAGATTCACTTTTCACATTTAGGCCTTTGACTCATCTGAAATCGATTTTTGTGCATGTTGTAACATGGAGATACAATTTTATTTTTTCAATTTGAAAAATAAATGTATGGCTCTACTGAATATAAATGTGAGCCTATCTCTAGTGTCTTGAATTCATCTTTCCTGCCTATTTAACACAATCATTGAAGGTTTTGTAGAAGAGGAATCATTTGAGTGGGATCTTAAAAAAAATGCATAGGATTTAAAGAGGCAGAAATGAGAGAAGTCATTTGAAGAAACATGGCACAAATAATGAGGAAAGGAAAAACACAAGAAATTTAGAAGAGACGGTCTTAAAAAAAAAAAAAAGGAAGAGATGGTCTTAAAACTGAAAATAATCTACTTTGATCAACTTGGTTATAGAGTCAAATGATTGGCATGGTACTGAATCACAGTACCCAGTGTAATATCCACCAGGTACACATGGCTTGAAATGTGGCTACTCCATGTAGAGATGTGTTATAAGTGTAAAATACACACCAGCTTTCAAAGGCTCAGTAGGAAAAAAATACTGTAAAGTATCTCATTAATAATGTTTTATATTGATTACATATGAAAATAGTATTTTGGATATATTGGGTTAAGTAAAATATATAATTAAAATTAATTTCATATGTTTCTTTTTACCTTTTTTAATGTGGCTACTAGAGAATTGTAGATAATAATTGTGGTTTGCATCATATGTATATTGAGACTGGTATGAAATGCCAGCAAAGTAGGCAGGGGCCAGATGCAGAGGACTTTGCTGCTGTAAAAAGTTCCATGTGTCACTCAATAAAGTAGTAGGAGAAAATCAAAGAGTGTTGAGCAAAAGAAAGGCAGTCTAATATACCTAATTTAATGACTAAGCATCCTGTCTGCACACAGCCAATTTTAGAAATCTGTCCATTAGCTCTGGACAGATGATTAATTCTGGCAATGTGATTCTTATAGAGAACATTTGATGTGATAGTCCTTGTCATTGTTTTTAGTGTGCTCCTTTGACTAGTTAAGTGGAACATAAATGAGCCAAACTTTTAATAATTCCCCATTACTTAGGGGATGAAGTGATTCTTTTTGTCTGGAATTAAGTATGGTTAGTTTTCAATATTCTCTACATCTCCCTCCAATCCAGTCAAACATGTTAAGCCTTATATACAGCACATTCACTATCATTAATAATGCTATAGTGCTTATTTGAAAGTTACTAAGAGAGTAGATCTTGAAAGTTGTCATTATAAGAAAAAAAAACTTGTTACTCTGTATGGTAACATGTTAACTAGATTTATTGTGGTGATCATTTTGCAATATATACAAATACGGCATTGATATGTTGTACACCCGATACTAATGTTATATGTCAAGTATACCTTGATTTAAAAATTGTTAAAAATATGTTAAGTGTTGAATTTGTCCTAAAGAAATAATCAGAGATGCATAAAAAGAATTACAGGTAGGGGGATCATCATGGCATTTTAATTGGAAAATACTGCAAATGACATAATGGCTATATGAATTATGGTACAGCCTTAATACACGGATTATTATGTAGCTATTAATAGTCATGTTATAGAGGAAAACAAATTCTTGGAAAAATGGCAAAATAAGCAATTATGAAGTCACAAAGACTTAATGGCAAAGATGTAACAAGACCAGACTACAGATTCTGCTCTTTCTAGCATTCTAACACTATCTATACTTCAACACTTAACATATTTTTAGCAAATTCCTAAAAGTGAAATTTCTGGTCCAGAACAATCACTCCTCAAGTGTTGGAATTAAGCAGATGGGATTAAGGGAGATTCTTTAGAGTCCCACGCTAAACCCCATGGTGAGTAATTCTCAAGGCCAGCCCTGTAGCAGAAGGCAGAGCTCAGATTACTGACGGCTGTGGAAGAGAAGAGCCTCCAATGCTACGATCAATAAAATCTCTCTGCCGGTACGTTCAGCTTCCTGTCTTTCTAGCTTGCAAGGCTTCTGCCCCCAGAGTCATGGCTGGTGACTTCCTCCAGGGTTTTGCGTCACTTAAAACTTACTTGGACGTCTTCAAGGGACATACAGGACAATCACACTGTCCTATCCCTCTGCAGAGTCCTTTCTACCACTCCACACTACACAGTTTAACCCAGTAGCTTCCGAGCAGTATATTTATATTCTCTCTTAGACTCTTTCTTTTCTGTTTTCCGATCAGTTTTAGAACTAATATCCAAAAAAAAAAAAGAACTAATATCCACCCTATTACTAATAGTAAAAATAGATCTGATGCTACCGCAATGCTTCAAAAAGTGACACAGCTTGCGTCCTCTTAATCCTGGACCTATTTAGAGAGATTGCAAATCAAAGAAACCTATGTAATAATGGTTTGGGGGCATATAAATACCTCATAATTCTGAGGTACCTGCTTACGCTGGTGAAAAGTACGTGATTTAAGTCTTCTGTTTCTCTTTGTTGTGTAAATCCTGAGCTTTCTTGGGTTTAAAACAATTTCACGAAATATAGGTAATGAAAATCGATTACACAAGGTTCTTTATTCTTATGTAAGGCATTGTAGTAGGAGCCCTTTCTCATGAGAGCCCGGATAGCTCAGTCGGTAGAGCATCAGACTTTTAATCTGAGGGTCCAGGGTTCAAGTCCCTGTTCGGGCGCTTTGCTTTAACTTTCACCTTTATTTTTTTCCTTCACTTATGAACAAGCTAAGAAACACAAATTCCATCTCAACGGGAAACAACTGTGTAAAAACCTCCATATTTGCCAAAAAATTAAGTGATTTTTACATAGTTTTTCTTTCCCTGAGAACACATTTACCTTGCATTTTCTAAAAGCAATGAAAAAATGAATTCAACTTGAAGTGTAAAGTGTGCTTCGTCACGAGAATTTCATTTGGTAGTATTTGGTAATACCAGTAAGGGGCAAAAGCCACAAACGCCCGAACAGGGACTTGAACCCTGGACCCTCAGATTAAAAGTCTGATGCTCTACCGACTGAGCTATCCGGGCGCTCTTAGGGAGGCTTGCTCTTCTGTTTACTTGATATAATTCTAATAAATTATTTCTCCGGTGCAACACATTTAAAGTGCTTTTATCAGCAAGGTAAAGAAAAACAAACATTTATTTTTCTATCCTTTTTCTCCGTTTACTTAAGACATGTGTCCTTCGAGTTCTTTCATATTTCATGTTTGATTAATTGCCAAAATCTACAAAACTGAAACGAAATGGTAATAACTTACAAGACAAGGTAACCAACATGAAAACTTTCAGACAGAACTGCAACTTCTTTTTACTACAATTCTTCTGTTTTCCATCTATCACTTTGCAGATAGGACCTCTTAATTTTCATTATTCTACAGAACCAGATTACAGTATCTTTCCCCTTAATGAAAAATACATTGCCATTCGCCAGACGATGTGGCTGTTAGATAAGCATTCCTCAGCACAAAAGAAGGAATTTGATTCATGAATGCAGTAGCTAATATGAGAAAATAGAAGTAACGGTGGGAAGGTGAGTCCAAATTTAGATTGAGAGAGAAGGAACTTAGGCTTCGGTTGAAGCTTTGCCTCTCCCCACCTCCCAGGCAAGTGGCAGGTTTCAAGTCAGACTCACAAAATGAGCCATCCTCAACCAGTATTCGTGTGCTGCAGTGGGAGCAACATGGAGTATTAAGAATAAAAACCTCCAGATCAGCCTAGTTTTCCCTAAAATCAGTTTCATCAGCCCTGACACATAGGGTGTGGAACACAGGATTATGAAATTTTGAACACTGATAAGGGAATTCATTTTTATTTCTGGGAACTTGAGGCTTCTGAACACAATGAATAATAAAATAGCTCAGCCTCGCTTGGAGGGATTTCTTTCCTACAATTGTCTGATTCTTTTAGAACAAAGACCCACAAATTCTGTGAGCCTGAGCAGGCCTGAGTTTCCATATCTATGAAATGAGGGAATTGATTGGTTGAGCTGTAGGATACCCTCTAAGTCTAAAGTTTTACCATGCTATTGCTTTTCCCATTGTAAGTAAAATTAGAAGGAATGGACTCAAAATGCAACAGGAAGAAATGATATGACTGAACAAGCATTTATTGATCACCTATTATGCCTTAGGTCCTGCGCTAGCTCTAGAGTAGAAGATAAACAGGACACAGATCTTGCTCACAGCCTGGGAAAGAAGGCAGACCCTTAAGCAAACCACTTTAACAAAGTGACAAATGCAGTAATAAGGATCAAGTACAGCATGGCAGGAGATGAGCATGGATAGAAAGGCCTGGATTATAAAACAAGGATGGTGGCCCTCGAGTTTTCAGCAAGAAAAGCACATGGTCAGAGTTTGATTTAAGCAAGTAACTGTCAGAGGTATACAGAGTAAATTGTAATGAGCCAGCAGACATTTGTCTTTTACTTATTCAGACATTTCTTGAGCACCCACTTTGTTAAATGCAAAAACTTCTTGCTCTGTTTTTATGAATGAGATATGGAAATGCATTATACCATTTCTTTTTAAGGAAGGGAAACAGTATCTGTCCAGGATCCCTAATAGGGAAGGAACAGAGGGTCTTGAAGGTTCCCCCCCCCCCCAGTGGCTTTATTCCCTTTCCTTCAGGATAATAAACCCGCTGTTAAAAGTTGAACAGATGGAATGAGATTGACCCATCAATTTGCTTATGGAGTACCTGCTATTTCCACAGCAGTAAACCAGGCACAGTGGGAAGAAAAACAGTAAGCCCTGAAGGAAAGTGGGGAGTGTAAATTGGGTTTGAAGGATGGTGAACAGGTTACTGTGGCTGAAATGGAGGGAGGTAGAGATAGGCGGGAGACAGCTGACCAGGTTTATTTCAGGCCAGAGAAAAAAACTACATCATATAGGCAACAGCAAAGTTGGAAAGTTGAATCAAAAGTCTGGTTTGTTAACATTGCAATGTCCCACCTGAGGGAGCAGGAACTGGATCTGCTTATCCCCACGTTGCCTTTCCACACACCGGGCAGGAGTGCCATCTTGTACTATTCAGTTGACCCTTCCTGGAGTTTCTTCAAGTTTCTCACTCCCCACAAACTAACTTAATCCTCCCGTTAGAGGGCAGTCTAAACCCACAGATTCTATATTGGGGACCCCGCCCCACATTTCTTAAGCATTATTTCCCCCACTAATTTGTCCTTTTTAAAATAAGTTTTTATTTTAATTTAGTACAGCTAATAGATGGTGTTAAATTAGTCTCAGGTGTTTTCCCACTAATTTGTAGACGGATCATTTTTACCTGCCACAACCCCTCCACTCCCCGCCTCCCTCCCCACCCCCCACCCGCACCCCCACCCTCACCCCCACCCCCACCCCGACCCCTCTCCCCATTCACCAGACTCATCTGTCTTGGAAAATCACCACTGGCTCCGTATCAGAGCAGGAAAAAGTTGTAGAGCAAGGAAGGTCTAGCGATTCTCCCACTTCTTGCCCTCTCGGTGACATCATCCTGAATCCTGACACAGTCCTCTTCCTGCAGCTGCCTTAAGGAGTTACACCTTGGAGTGGAAAGTGTTTTCACAGGGACTTGGGGGCGGCCGCCTTACACAGTGAGGTTTTTGTGTCTTCCTCATCCTGAGAGTCCCACAGTGGCACAAGGCAGGGAAAGCACATGGATAGTTGTGCATTGAATACAACTGTATTGAAGAGCCAGATAGCACATCTCTAACGGTGGGATTTAAGTCAGGAGGAAAGGTTTAATTTGGGGAGGCTTTCCCAGGGTTTCCCAAACCAATGCCCAGTGTAGCTGCCTACACAAAGCCCAGTCTACCATCATCATTGTATAGAGTCTTTGGAGTTAAGACCATTACAAGGTACCAGGGAGATGCATGGTACAGAGAAGTTGTTTGGAGACCCTAAACCAAGTGAGAGCAGCCTGGGGTTCCAGTGAGCCCTCCCACCCCTCTTCTCTCTGAGAATACAGGGAAGCCAGCAGCCCAACAATCCTGAACAGCACCAACAGCTCAGACACCAGCTCAACAGTTCAGGATAAATACTCCCTGAACCAGACAGCCCTCAAATGTCCTGGATCAGTGAAAAGATGTAAGAGAAAAACAGGACTGTTGATGCCAAGGCCAGTGGGATTCAATGGAAGCGAAGAAGTCAATCTGACCACCGAATATTTACAGAGCTCCCCTACCCCATCTACAACATCTATTCACCTTTCAAAAATATTTGGATCTTTTTTGAGGAGTCTACTGCAGGATTTTTAAATGGAAATGGTGCCAAAATTGCCTTTTGCGATTTTAGCTTAAAATTGTTTTACAGATAAACCCTAGCCCAGAACAGAGCCCTGAGAGAACACAGCACAGATTCACACACCCTTTCCTTTCATTCATTTCAACCACTTGCTCCCGGACTAATAACCAGGTCCTCATTCATTCACACATTCACCAAGTATTTATTGAAACCAGCTGTGGATCAGGCAATAAATTAGCTCTAGAAATTCAAAGGTAAACCCAACAGAGAGTGCCGGGTCCTTAAGTAGCTTATAGTCGAATTACCCTCTTCTGTCCCCTCCCCAGTTCAGAAAAAAGCAAACAAGTAGTTTTGACACTCTGTGATTAGTGCTACAATCCAGGCAGCTCTTGGGTGTATTTAGAGATGCTCAGGAGGCACTCTAGGGTAGCTTTCTGGAAAGTTAATTGTAGGGTGTATTAGTCTGCTATTGCTGCTGTAACAAATTACCATACATTTAGTGGATTAACACAATTCTGTAGATCACAATTCTACCATGGGTCCCACGAGGCAGAAATCACTGTGTCACCAGGGCTGTGTTCCTTTCTGAAGGCTCTAAGGAAGAATCTGTTTCCTTGCATTTTCCAGTTTCCAGAAGCTTTTCACATTTCTTGGCTCAGGACCTCAATCCTTCGACTTAAAAGCCAGCAGTGTTGTATCCCTCTTACCATTCTTCCATCGCCACATCTC
This sequence comes from Canis lupus baileyi, assembly GCF_048164855.1. Lineage (NCBI taxonomy): Eukaryota > Metazoa > Chordata > Mammalia > Carnivora > Canidae > Canis > Canis lupus. Next base: position 22,919,778 of record NC_132875.1, read on the forward strand.
CCTCTGACTTCACCCGGGGAAGGTGCTCTGCTTTTCACGGACTAATGTGATTAGATTGGGCTCACCTGGGTAATCTAGGCTAATCTCTTCATCTCAGTCTTTAATGAAATCCCATCTGCACAATCCTCTTGTCATGTAAGATAACATATTTACACTTTCCAGGGATTGGGAAGCAGACCTTTTATTCCTTTTGCAGAGGCCATTATTCTGCTTACCATGTAGAAAGACAGCCACATAAGGGGAAGGGCAACAGAGGTGGGGTTTGGGGTAGGAGGCCCTTTCCAAGCAGTTGGGAGAGCTTGTAGAATGACCGGTAGGTGGGAATCACATGTATTCCAGAAACAACATGGAGTTTTCATTGGAATGAGGGAGGGAGTTATTCACTCAACCCACATTTATTATTATTTTTTAAGATTTTCTTTATGTATTTGACAGAGAGAGAGAAAGAGAGAGAATGAGCAGGGGGAGTGGCAGGGAGAGGGAGAACAAGCTCCTGGATGAGTAGGTGAGACTTGATCCCAGAACCCTGGGACCAGGACCTAGGATCATGACCTGAGCTGAAGGTAGACACTTAACCTACAGAGCCACCCAGGTTCCCCTCAACGCACGTTTATTAAATGCCCACTATATGGTAGGTGCTATTTTGAGGATACAAGGATGAACAAGACAAAGTCTCTGTCCTCTGAAGCTACAGTGAGAAGCAAGGGCCAGATTATGAGAGGCCTTGTTGACCTTCTTAAAGAGTTTGAGCTTTATCCAAGAGTTATGTGGAGTCATCCATTCATTCATTTGACAAATTTTATTGAGCACATTCTATGTGCCAGGCACTGTTCCAGACTCTGGGAATACAGAAGTTTAAGAACTAAAGGGAAAAAAAAAACAAAAACAAAAAAAAACCTAAAGAACCCCTGCCCTCACAGAGCTTCTGTGCTAGTTGATGTTAATTAAGCAAGGGAAGCAGGTGTCTGCTTTAGAAAGATCATTCTGGCTGAGGTATTGGAGAAGAGATTGGAGGGAAGCAAAACCAGAGGTAGCCAGGCCCCTAAACTCCCTTCCTCAAGATTCACAGTCTTTCTCCAGCTTTGTGTCACTCCTTGGACACCTCCTTTTTTTGTCAGGAACCTCCTTTCCCCTCTATCCTCCAACTGTACCAATTCTGCAACATCCTACCCCAGCCCCGATTTAACATTCTACACCTGGTCTTCCCAGGGCGGCAGAAGAAAAGGATGAAAATGTAAATATCACTTCCACTATGTATCAGAATACCTGATTCCAGCCACATCCTTGCTTCTGCCGACAATTCCATTTCTCTAAGAAGCCACCATTCTCATCCCTTTTGGTGGCTATTTTAACCATATCTACATTCATTAAGTCCTCAAGCCCAGCTTGACCCCTTCTCTATCAGGAGATTGCTTACAGACCATCAGGTGGCTACCAGTTAACTCCTCACCTCTAGGTTTACCAACCTATGCAAGTACCCGCCTGTGCACCCTTCCTCTCAGATATCCCAAGCAGCCCCATTCCTCCCATCCACCCCCTGTGTGTCCATCTGCTCTGTCACAGTTTTTATTAATCCTCTACCTCCTTGGTCTTTCCCTTCAACATTTGAGTATGTTTAAGCTCTTCCAATCTGAAAAAGCCATCACAAAAATCTTCCTTTTGATCCTGCACTCCTCACCCCCTATCCACTGCTTTATAGTTTCCATTAATTGCCAAGCTTCTAGAAAGAAGCTTCAATGTCCTCATGTGTCTCTTATTCCTTAACCCACTGGAGCCTGGTTTAACTGTGACTGTTCTCATACCAGCATCCCAGTGACTTTCCTGTTAATGCAAAGGGCATTTTCTAGCCCTGCCCTTCTGCCAAACTTGTGTTCTGGTCACTTCACTGACGTTTCCTCCCACCCTCCTTTCTGATACCCTGTGGTCTCAGATTTTCCCTATCAACATGGTTGTTTCTTCTCAGCTCCTTTGGCAGGGCCCTTTCTCTGTTGCGCCCACCTAGGTAATCTCACACATGCCCACAGCTTCACAACCATCTATTTTTTTTAAATTTTTTTTAATTTATTTATGATAGTCACACAGAGAGAGAGAGAGAGAGAGGCAGAGACACAGGCAGAGGGAGAAGCAGGCTCCATGCACCGGGAGCCTGATGTGGGATTCGATCCCGGGTCTCCAGGATCGCGCCCTGGGCCAAAGGCAGGCGCCAAACCGCTGCGCCACCCAGGGATCCCCACAACCATCTATTATCCGAAGAATCCAAAATTGCCATCACCTGTCTATACCTCTGCTCTGATTTTGGTTTCATAAATCCATTCTGCTAGACATCCTCAACTAAACATTCCACAGATGCTTCAAACCCAACATGTCCAAAATTAAACCCATGTTCGCTCCCCCAACACCTGGGCCCTGTCTTACTCCAGTCCCCCACTTGGTGCACGGCACCGTCTGCCACTAATTCCCATGGCATCAAGTGGAGAGTGATTCTAGATCCCTCTGCCCACTACCTACATTACATCTATAATCAAATATGATTGATTTGACCTCCTAACCATCTTGTGTGTCTGTCCTTTCCTTTCCATCCTCACTGTCACAGCCCTGGCCCAGTTTTCGAGATTCTCTGATCTTGCAACTCTGAATGTAGCCATAGCTTCCTTGAGCTGTCATCCTGTACTCCTAACGTGGCAGGAAGCAAATGGCACTCTCCACTTTGAAGATACTATTTACAAAGGGTCAGCAGGGTAAAGGAAAGCCACAGGAATAGTGTGCAGTACTTTAGGGCCAGCAGGAAAGGAAATTTTCACCCCCAGGCCAGAGAAGGCAATTGAGATATCTGAATTGAGAAAAGAGGGGAGGGAGAGGGAACCACCCAGAGGGAGCTGTGAACTTTGGTTGAGGGTTGCAGCCAGCCCACAGTGACTCCAAAGAGAGGGAAATCCTGAGAAACAAATATCCAGACCTATTCGACCTCCTTCCTTCCAATCTCCTGCCAGGGTTCCCAGGGGCCATCCCCTACTAGGAAGCCAGAGAGCCAAGATTGAGTCTGCAGTAGCAAAGGGAAGATACACAGAGCATCTTCCAAATCCTCTTATGCAATATGCCAGAAGGTTTTTCTGATCATATCACTCCCAGCTCCACTTGTCTATACCCTAGGTTCTCTGTCACCTGCAGGGGGAAAAAAAAAATCTAAATTTTTTGGCACGCCCTGGTTTCTCTTATAAGGAAATATTTTTCTCCGTTCCAAAGTGCATTATAAAGTCTCTGATAAAATGTTCAACCCTATTTCCTGTTAGCTCTCCATTTGGGAAATTTTCACTCCAGCAACAGACATACTGACGGCCACTAGGTCACTCTGTTCTCTCAGGCCTCTGAGCTTAGCCTGATGACAGGGTCACAGATATTTATACTGTGAACAAGTGGTGAATGAGTGAATGAATGAATGAATGAATGAATGAGTGTTTTTATCCCCTGTGGCTCTTGAGGATTAGGAATGGGATCACATTTCCATTATGACTGATGTACGCGCAGAGCATTCTGTCTATAGTCACCGGAATGGTTCACATACATTCTCTCATTTGCTCTTCACAAAAGCCCCGAGTGGTTTAAGTGAAGCTGGTGTTATTACTGATGCTCAGAGGGTGGAGTGGGCTACCTGAAGTCACACGGCAGAGGGCAGAGAGAAGAAACACAGGCTTGAGTCTCCCCTTTCATGGGCTTCTCCTCCTCCTGCCTTGCTCAGGGTCACCTACAATTAAGGGTCCTTTGCATTCGCTTAGATTTCATCTTTTATGAGAACAAAACTATCCCAAGAAGTCCTGACTTGTGAACTCACTTTTTACCCTTCCTCCCCCTGTAGGACTTCTGGTTAATCAAATTCCCTTCCTAATCAATATCCTCTTACTGAGCTCTGGAGTCTCTTCAATTTCTAGAACTCTGTGAATCCTAAGAATCGTGTTGGGCTTTTGCACAATTTTGTATTGATGAGGAAATTTTAGAGGTCTTCCTGACATTTTTTTTAAACCCTAGTAAACCCTAAAGAGACTGAAACAGTAGCATTTTAACAAATATTTCCTTGAGACCAGTAAAGGGGTAGGTTGGCAGACGTTTCCATGGAAACCCTGGCTGGGGAGTCTCAGGCTTCCAAAGGAGTTTGGGAGCCTGGAACCCCTGATACCTGAAGGGGAATTGTAGAGGAGGGAGGCTTGGGAAGCAGGTGTTGATCCTTCCTTACTGACCGGCCAGAAAGGAAGGAGGGCCCCGGGGCAGGGGTGGGGTGGGGGTGGGGGAAGAACTAAGTCAAGTTTGGAGGAAATTGTACTTTGAGATCCAAGACCACGGTTACTATGCAAAGCAAATGCAAACGAGGAGCTGGCCAATTCTTGGTGCGTGTGTGCCCGTGCGTGCCTGGGTGTGTGTCCGGGGGGAGTCTTCAGGAAAATTCCCCTGGAGACCGCTGCTGGAAGGCAGCACCAGGAGTCCCAATTTCAAACATGCGGCAGCCTGGTGATGAACGGAGTGGGTTTTCCCCCTCCCGCTGCGGGCCGCGACCCTCCGGGGCTCAGGTCGCACGACGGCGCCCCCCGCCTCCGCCCTGCAGGTGGGGCTTTTGCAGGCGCCGCGACCCGAATGACCCCGGGCGGGGGGGCGGGGGGGGTCCTCGCACCGACCGGCCGCGGGTTCTCGGCGGAACCACCTGGCATCCTCTGGCGCCGAGCAGGGGGCGCCCGCGGGGAGGGTCTCGGCCATGTGCGGAGCCTCGCTCGAGTGGGAAGCGCAGCGCGGCCGCCGGCTCCCGAGCACGCTGGGACGGCCGCGGGGGAGGGGAGGGGGAGGGGGGAGGGGAGGGGGAGGGAGGGAGGCGGGCGGGGGCGGGGGGAGGCGGCGGCGCCCGGGGTTCCGGGGCCCGCCCCGCCCGCGCTCGCGCTCGCGGCCGAGTCGGCGCTGCGGGCGGAGCGGGAGGCGGGAGGCGGGAGGCGGGAGGCGGGAGGCGGGAGGCGGGCGGAGGGCGGAGGGCGGCGGGCGGCTGCCTGTCGGGGCCGAGCGGAGCGCCGGGCCTCCGGGACATGGCTCCCCCGCTCCCGCCCGCGGCTCCCGCTATTGTCTCGCCCGGGGTGGCCTGAGTCCGCGCCCGCGCCCCCCGCGCCCCCCGCGCCCCCCGCCCGGGACCCCCAGGACCTGCGCTCGCGGCGCGCAGAGGGGAGCGGCCCGGAGCGGGGCCCACGGCACGTCGCGCCCCGCAGGGAAGCCCGCAGCGAGCTCAGGTAGGACGCGGGGGGCGCGGGGGCGCGGGGGGACGGGGGCGCGGGGGGCGCGGGGGCTCTGCCCTCCCTCCCACCTGGCAGCGGCCGAGGCGCGACAATGCGCGGGGCCGGGCGGGCGCGGACGCGGACGCGGGGACAGACCCAGCCCGCGGCGCCCCGCAGGTTGCAGACTCCATCCGCCGCCCCGCCCCGGCCCGGGCACCCCTCCCCACCCCTTTCCTCTAAGCACACTTCCTGGCTCCCAGCTGCAAGGCGATCTGAACCAACCACTGGTTCGGGGGTTTGTTTAAGATAAGAAATAAAAAGCAAAACCCGCCCCGGAGCGGGGGTGTGGGGTGTGGGGGTGTGGGGTGCTGCTCTCCCTTGCAGCGGGTGAAAAGTCAGCATCCAGCCTGGGAATACACACACGCCTTAGCCGGCTTCTGCCTTATAAGGGCTGCAGCAGCAGAGAAGCTCAGGGGACGGGGCACCCTCAGGCCTGAGCCCCCGGGCCCTCCCGGGAGGCGCTGCTCCCCCGGCTGGCGCTTGTCCCCTGCTCGGCTCCCGACAGCGGCGGCTTTGATGTCGGGGAGCAGCCGCAGCCGCAGGAAGCCCGGGGGACGCTGCCAAGCCGGGGTGGGGTAGGCTGGGGAGCCAAGGGGCTTGGCAAGCTCCTAGCTGTGAGAAGAGATTACCGAATGCATGAGGTTAGTCAGTGCACACACCCTGCTTGGCTGAGGGGGGGTGTGTGTGTGCAGAATCTGCCACTGCTCCGGCTCCTCCAGGCCAACCTTCTTCCCCCTCCATCCCCACCCCCTTTCGGGGGCTTCGTGGCTCCCCTGTCCCAGTTCCACCAGCCACGCCTGGGATGGAATCTCTATCACCCCCTCTTGCCCTGATGCGTTTTGTTTTGTTTTGTTTTGTTTTGTTTTTCCCCTTCAATTCGGGTGGGGGATTTCCGTACCCGGCTGGCTGGCCCCAGCATGGCACCAGATTCCGGGGGCTTCCAGAAGTGGGCCAACACTGCCCTCCTTCTCTCTCTGAACTACCTGTCCGAGATGTGGCCAAGCAGATGTAAGCAATTTGCTCTGAATTCCAAACCTGTATCAGTTTGAATGAAAACTTACTCCACCGCCACACTAGGCCTCGGAAAGGTATTGGCAGAGCAACATTACAGGAGGTGGCAAACTGGATCCGCAGATACTCCTCCTTCCCCAAGTCCAGCTGTGGACTACAGCAGAGAGGTTATGAGACTTCAGAACTGCATCTCCTCCAGAGCCTGGCCCTCCCATCTGGGGTTGTGTCCATGGAAAAATTAAGTAGAGGCACATTTTATAGCTCTGCCTGGCAGCTAGCATCTGAGGAGATGGTGGCTGCGAGCCGGAGCCCAGGACTGAGGCTGCGGCTGCTTCTCCTTTGGCCTTTCGGTGAGCTTAAGGTTTGATTTCCATGGCTCTGAATTTACTGCTGAGTGTGCATGGGTGTGTGTGTCTGAATTTGATCAAGCTCTCAGCCCTGGCCAGAAGGGAGCCTGTGCATTTTCTTCTCCCTGGAAGCATCCGTGAGGGAGGTGTGCCGGGCCGAGGAAGGCTACGGGGAATCTGAGGCCTCACAATTTTCTCTGGGGTGCTCCTTTGGGATTGCCCAATGACCTGGAATGCTCTTGGTCCTTGCCATGACATAATGGCCCTCTAGCAGACACCCCACAGCCTTGTGGGCCTTTGGTCCCCTCTCTGGTTTCCTCACCACATCTGGCCTGGTGCTTTGCAGGTACCTCATCTGTATAGTCCTTCAGTTTGGACAGCCCTGCCACAGCCAGCAGGGAGAAAAATGAGAGAACTTCGTTTCCTGTGAGGGGTTTGTGACTGGCCGTAAACTTCAAGCTGCTCATGCTCCCCACGCTCCCAGAATGTGAACTTGGACATGATAATGCTGAGGTGTAGAGAAAACAATGGGTGGTTTTGAGGCCAGGGGGCTTGGCTTTGAGTCCAGGTGTGACTTACTTCCTAGCTGTGTGAGCATGGACAACTTGTGAGCCTAAGAATTCGTTTGCATATCTGTAAAATGGGAGAGAAAATACCCTTGGCTCATAAGACTGTTTTAAGGGTGAAATACCCTGCTTACCATGAACTGAATAAGATCATGTGTACAGAAGCATTCTGGAAACTGCAGAGTACTGTATCAATGCGTGTCATTCGCCCTGAGTTTTAACCTTGGTAACAAGGGAGGGAGAACTGGTGAGAGTTGGGACAGGGATGGGAGAAAGGGATGGAATAGAGAATGTTCTGGGACGTGGGACAAGGGAAGAGTAGTGTGCCAATACCAAGGTACCTATTTCTTGGGTTACTTCTCTTTTTTGGTGGTGGTGGTGGGGGGTGGTGTACTTTAAAAAAGCTTTGGCAGGATGGGGGCCAAGAGGGAAGGAAACACTGCTTAACAATATTTATAGGAAAGGGGGAAACAGCCCTCAAACTCTGGCTACTATTCATTGACAGGGTAGTGCTGAGCTGGCAAATAATATAATAGCTAACACTTACTGATGTCAATCAGTTCATAAATGACAGAGGAGGGATTTGAAGCAGGCTGTTTCACTCCAGACCCTGTGCTCATAACTTCGATACCACCAATAGAGACATCTTGGGTCTTCGGAGAACGAGAAGGGGTAGTGGAGTCATGGAATTCATTTATACTGGATTCCCTGACTTGAACGCTCATGTCATGTCACCAGACTGGGACATTCCTTAGATATTAAACTTCTCAAGGGCAGGGGCCCAGCATAGCTCCTTCTGAATTCCCAGGTGTTTGGGGGTCGAGGCACATGTATGCGAATTCCTTGCCAGCTTTTCTCTGCTTTCTCATTCGTATCCCTACCTTCAGTGTAAGGAGAAGACAGGGGATAATCAAGTCAAGTACTTTTGCTACCTTCTGGGCAACATTAATAAGAGAATTGGGACTTGGGGTACTCCAGAAAATTGAGGCAAATCTTTTGTTTTTGTATTTCTATATCTGTTTTATTTTGCATCTGTCTTATAAAATGAAACTTAGGAGACTATTATTCTTGCACATCCTATGACCACCTAAGGCTTCAGAACTGGAAAGGACTTCTCATTTCCCTGAGAAGAAGTCACTCTCCCAAGGTCACAGATACTAGTGGTGCTAGAACTTTATGCTTGCCCCATAGGCCACATATGACCAATGACAGGACCTGTCTTGCAGCACTTCAGAGTCATACGTAGACCCTGCCAGTGACTTTATTTTTGGGGAATTCTCTTAGGGCACTGGTGATGGGATTCACTCACCCTGAATTTCTATGTTGGTTAAAGACATTAAGGACACAGAAGACAACATACTTCAAGGCAGAGGCCCTCAAAGTCTGGAGAAGGAAGAGGAAAGAGGTTCTCAATAATCCTCTGGCAGAGTACAGAACCTATGATTGAAGGACTCTAACAATTCACTCCTTCCTCTTTTGGGATACTTCCCACAGGATGTCTCATCCAGCAAAGGCTCAGTAGTACTTCCAAGAGGAACCAGAGATCATCTGCCTCTTTAGAGAATGTTTTCCTTTCACCAGTGCTTTATTACTCCTGCCTTCATTCCTTCCTGAAAACACTGTTCAATTCCCTCCTTCCTAGACCTTTCCCTCTCTCCAGCCAACCAACCCTAGATACCATGAGATTAATCCCCTTGGAGGCAGTGCTTTCTTTTCTTCTTGGCAATTCTTCCTACTATGCTCTGTGTGTCCTAAGTCTGTGCTCCTGAGGGTCCTGTCCTAGAAGTTAGCTTCTTCTTCATCTCCTCTCCCTGTATCCTCCCCAAATGGAGGTGAGTGTCAGTAATGAGAGCTGCTTTACTCAACATGGCCAATTGCCCATGTCTGGTGCCTGGCTAAGGCCAGGCCCACCAGGAGTAAGTTTGTATGGAGGCATTCTCTCCAGCCAAGTTATTCTATCTTCACGTAGTTGGTACCCTTGGCAGCAGACCCGAAGACATAGGGTGAGGGGAAAAAGAGGAAAGAACTAAGAAGATTCCATTTTGAGGAAATGCTACATTTTGCCTTGCTAGGGAGAAGAAATGGATATGAGCCTTTCTTGTCTTAGGGCCCAAACTAACCCAGAAGACAGGTAAGTGTAATGATGGGGCTCTTCCACAGTTGAGACATCTCTTGAGAGCCCTGCTTTGCTGGAAGCAGAGCATCTACCACTTTCTTGATTCGCCATGCTGTTATGTTTTCCTACGGGTAAATAGAGGAAGTTAAGCTGATAAGGAGCACCATTAGAGCGTATTTAATTCTGATCCAAAAAGGAGAGATTGTTTGCAAATTGAGTATTAATGGGAACCTGGGAGAAGACATCTTTATTTTACCCCCAAAAATATTATGGCCAGGGTTTCACATTTCCACTCTAGACTTCAAGAAGGCAGATTTTTTTTTTTTTTTTTTTTTGATTAAGAGAAAAGATAGCTATAATTCCCTGACAGGAGACTTTGAAAGATAGAGTGGTTCCAAGGGGTTGGCAAATTCTCTGAAGTGCAATTTTGACGACACTGTTGCAAATGGTTCTGGCACAGGAGGCAAAAAGGAGCCACCTGAGCAAAAGTTCAAGTACCAAGAAAGTCAAGAGTGTGTGCTGAAGAATAGCCAGCAGCATTGAGTGTCTGTCCACTGGTAGCTTGCTTGCTTGCGTGTTTACTTTTTAAGCTTTTCTTCTTTATTTTCCCCCCTAAGTTTTAATATTCTAATTCCAGTTAACATACAGTGTTATATTAGTTTCAGGTGTTGTCCTCCTGTAACTTTTCAGACATTATCTTTACTTTCCCCTTCCCCTAATGTTGGAGAAAACCATGAGGATGAAATTGTGTCTTCCCCTTTACCAATGGGATAGCTGAGATTCCAATTAGGCTCGATTGAAGTGAAGATTAAGAAACATGCCAAAGATAATTAGAGCAGAACCAAAGTTTGAATCCAGGTCAGGATACCTCCAACACCTGTTGTTTCTTCCTTCGGTGCTCCCCTGTAAGGGACCTCTGAGAAAAAAAGTGTCCGTGAGGCCCAAGTTCTGAATGAGATGGGGGTTTCCCCAAGAGTCAGTTGACAACAGAAAGGGTTGTTCTCAGAGTTGTCTGTGGAAGAAGCTATGGTCACAAAGGGACATAAGTCTCTCAAGATAATGTTTAAAAAGAACTCATTCATTCAACAGATGTTTTTTTGAAGGCTTACTGATGACTTTCAGGGCTTTCAAAGTGATGAGGGCAGAGAGCCTTCCAGAACTTTCAGTTGAGTGGGGACTACAGACAAATATATAGGCTGTGGAGTGGGTGAGTGGGTGAGTACGGGATGCTTTGAAAACTCCTAAGTGGGGCATTGAGGGTAGTCAGACTTCCTGGAAGAAGTTCGATGTCAGCCAAGATCAGAACAATGAGTAGAAATTGGGGTGGGGGATGAAGTGAAAGGCAAAGCAGGTGAAGTAAAAGTAGTTTAACCTGGCTAGAGCCATGGAAGGAGCTTGTATTTTATCTTTTATTCACAATGTATCTGATACTCTCCTCAGTGCATGGGAGTAAAGAAGACAGACACGTTCCCTGACCTTCTGGAGTTTGTGTTCTGGGAGAACTTAGTTCATTAAGAATTAAACCGAGCATCTTTATTTTGCCGACTGGGATTCTATACGTGTAGATCCACCTGAACTTGGGGGGAGTTTGAAAGAGCCTCTTCTGATAGTCCTGCAGGTAACATAGCGTAGAGGCAGGAGGTGGGTTAATCAATGGTTGGTTAATTCTTCCTCCAACAAAAATATCTTCAGTGCCTCTGTTCCTTCATTCTTATATTTACTGATTCATCAACTGAAGGGCAACATTCAGTATATAGGTAAGAGGATGGTTCAAAACCTGGCTCTCCCACATACTAGTCATTTGATCTTGGGAAAGTTACTTAATTTCTCTGTGCTTCTGTTTCCTCATTTGTAAGATGGGGGAAAATAATAATACCAGGGGGAAAAAAAGGCTGTGGTAAAAATGAAATTAGTTCATTTCAGTGTACTCTAGCACAGCCCCTGCTACGTAGTAAGGGCTTAGTAAATGATGGTAGTTACAGTTATGTTAGAGGGATATAAACTTCAATCCAATATGGTCCATGACCTTGAGGTAACCACATTGTACTCCAAAAACTGCAAGTGAATGGATGAGTTGCTTTATGACGGGAGGTAATCCTATAAACTCACAACGAGGCAGCTGTCACACAGCTGCCTCAAGAGCTGGAGTAATCTGAGGCAGCATTTCAGAGAAGTATAGAAGCTGGGACTGTAGTGCTTCCTATTTTGGGGCCTCTAAACTCTTGAGAGTTGAATAAATGCTATGGGGTATGAGCCTGGAAAAATAAATTACAACTTGCCTTCCTCATTCAGAATCTCTAACCCTACAGCAGGGAGATGTTAAATGTTCTCCTCTGGGTTGGTCTGACCATGCTCAGAACACAGTATTTAAGGGCTGTGTCCCTGGTGTAAAACACTGTGCTGAGCATCGTGGGGAAGACAAAGGTAAATAAGAGATAGTTCCTATTCTTAAGATGAATGGGCTTATGTCTGTGAAAGTACTTTGTGTTTGTTTGTTTAAAGATTTTATTTATTTATTTTACAGAGAGAGAGAGAGAGAGAGAGAGAGCGCACTTTCACAAGCAGGAGCGATAGAGGGAGTGGGGAGAAGCAGGCTCCCCACTGAACAGGGAGTCCAGTGTAGGACTCGGTCCCAGGACTCTGACCCTGAGATCATGACCTCAGCCAAAGGCAGGTACTTAGCCGACTGAGCCACCCAGGCGCCCCTGTGAAAGTGCTTTGTATCTATAAATCACCTACATGAATAAAAATTATCTTTGTTCCCATCACTAGTAGGTATAATGCCAAACAGTGTAAATGCTGTATATATTTAAAGATGTTCAAAAGGGAGCAAAAGTCACTTTAGGTCATAGGAGGTGAGAGAAGGCTCAAATATAAGAGCAGGCACTTGAAGAAGGCAAGCCAGAGTATTCCAGAAGGCGCTAGCATGACTGAAGATTTGTGGGAAAACTCATGGCTCTGGGGAATGGTTAATAACCCTCAGCATTTAGGGAATGTGCGGGGCACAGGGCTGGGATTCGGTGTGGGGAGTCTTGAATGTCTGATAATGAGCAGGAGAGCTAGAAACCTTTTCCTCAGAAGGATGATGTGAATAGAGCCACTGCTGCAGGGTTTTCTTGCCAGAGGAGCATAGGGCTTTAGGGGTTAGTGGGGAGACAGACTTCAGAAGGCTACTTTAGTTATTCAGGTAAGAGAAAGAATAATCATTTTGGGTGCCTGATATGTGCTTTTTTTTTTTTTTTTAAAGATTTTATTTATTTATTCATGATAGACATAGAGAGAGGTAGAGACACAGGCAGAGGGAGAAGCAGGCTCCATGCAGGGAGCCCGACGCGGGACTCGATCCCAGGACTCCAGGATCACGCCCTGAGCCAAAGGCAGGCGCTAAACCGCTGAGCCACCCAGGGATCCCCCTGATATGTGCTTTCGATGTTGTTTCATTAAGAAAAGTAATCCAAAGCTTGGAAAAGAATGGACCAATTTGAGAGAGATTGGATTAGGAAGGCAGGGGGTATTTCCTTCCCTGGAGGTGGATTGGTTGTGGCTCAGTCTGGAAAGAGCACTGGAGTGGGAGTCAAGGACATGCCTCTAGTTTCTAGTCCTGCTTCTGCCACTGTCTAGCTGTGTGACTCCAGACAAGTCATTTCTCCCCTCTGGTCATTGGTTTTCTCTCTCTGTCTCCCTCCCTCCCTCCATCGCAGTGACACACAACATTACATTAGTTTCAGGTGTACAACAGAGGGATTCAACTTCTCCATTTGTTACACTGTGCTCATCACCAGTTTAGCTACAATCCGGCACCACACAACACTAGTACAGTATCACTGACTAGATTCCCTGTGCTGTGTGTGCCCTTTATCCCCATGACTTATTCATTCCATGCGTGGAGGCCTGGATCTCTCACTCCTCTTCACCCATTTTGACAGTTGGCCATTGGTCCCCTTATCTGTATGATGGTGGGTTGTCTTTCGGTTTTTGCTTGTTTATTATTTGCTTGCTTTTGAGTGGCTTGGGAGGTAAAAGAGTGTTTTGGGGTAAGGAGGGAGGGTACAGAGTTGTATTGGGATAATCACAATGTCAGCTTGCACTTTCAGCAAAATGGGAGGTGCCTGGGGCGCATTCTATGGGATGGGAAAAACACTATGAATTTTGGCCTCAGACAGGTTTCAATTTGATTCTTGATTCTACTGCCTACTAGTTTTGTGACCTTGGGTAAATTAATGAGTCCCCTTTCTGCTTACTACTTACCTCATCCATTAAATAAGGATATTAATGCCCATGTAGTAGGATTGTTGTGAGGATTAAACAGGATACCTGGGACAAAATTGCAGAGGGGAAAACCAGGTCTCCTTCTTTCCTTTTTATTTATTTTATTTATTTTTTATTTTTTTATTTATTCAGAGGCAGAGAGAGAGAGAGGCAGGCAGAGACACAGGCAGAGGGAGAAGCCGGCTCCACGCAGGGATCCCGACGTGGGACTCAATCCCGGGTCTCCAGGATCACACCCCAGGCTGCAGGCGGTGCTAAACCACTGTGCCACCGGGGCTGCCCTCCTTCTTTCCTTATATTTCTGCCATATTCATATTCACTTAGCCTCTTGCCCAGCCCTGCCCTCCTCCTCTTTCCCTTTCCCCAGAATAAAGGCTCCTCCACTCCAGTCACGACAGCGGGCATATCCCTGGGGGTACTAACTTGGCAGACTGTAATGGTGTTTCCATACATTGGAGTGGTATTTCTGTAAGGTGGCCTGTGGAACATCGGCCCTAAGATGTCTGTACTCACGGCCACACCTTGGCTACACTTATCCAGCTGAAAGCAGTTTCAACTAATCCCTACTGAGAATGGCCTGTGACTATTGCTGCCCTTGTGGATCTCAGGGGAGAGTCACATGGACAAAGCCTCATGAAAATGGGACTGGTGGAAAGGGAGCATGTGCCACTGTGCCGGGTGGGCAGCTGGTCTACCCCTCTGTCAAGTGTCCCCTTTGCTGGATGTAGACTGGGACCATGTCTTATGGAGACCTCTGTCTCCCTTGGGACCTTCCTGTGTGGAGTGGGGCATCAGAGATAGAAGGACATCAGAGCATGTACAGAGCAACACCCTAAGAAATCGCCATGATTCCTTGCTCTGCTCCCCCACCCCCTAGGTCACTTCCTGCTTAGAAAATAAGTCTTCTTGACCCCTCTGCACAGATGAAAACTGCTGTTTTAATGCCATCTAAGGCATATGTGGTGTTCTTGTGCCCCAGACCCCAGGGCCACCATTTCAATCTGTTGTGTCACACACATACACACACACATAGCATAAGTGTTAAGCAGACACAGAGAGTAGAAGTCAGGAGAAATTGGAAGAATTGACCAGGGAAGGCTTCTGAAGCTCTTGAGTCTGCGCGGGAAGAGGAGAGACAGAAAACTGGGAAGAAGGAACCTCCTGCTGCACCAAGGGCTTTTGAGGCCCTAAGACTCAGCTGGGCAAGAAAATAGAGCAAAATAGAGCGTAGGGAGTCTCTACAATGCTGTCAGGGGTCCTGCTGAGGACACTGGAACCTACCATCGGGACAGAGGCACAGGAGGGCAACAGGGGGGGTTTCTCTGTCGACCTGGGTAAAATGGAATCCTTGGTCTCTTTCGAGGTTCAGTGTCCTTGGCTGACCCTGAGCAGAAGGGTCCTTCTGTCTGTTACCAGGAAAAGTGGAGGGAACTTCACGGCGGGGGTGGGGGATGGAGGGGGGTGAGGGGATGGGGGGAAGGTCTGGTGGCCACGTGGGTCAGTTTTGGCTGACAATAGCCAAGGCCAGGGATTGGCAGGGGTCAGTGACTTGGTGACAGGCTGCCTGCTGGGCCACACTGAGGGGGACATGTGTTCTGAACGGGGGCAAGACATGCCTAAGCCTCAGGCCCTGAGACCAGGGAAGCCTTGAAGAGGCACAGCTGGCACCAGAGACCCACCCCCGCCTACCTTTTAATGGATCATTCCTCCCAGCCTCTCGAAGTTTCCCTTACCCCTTCCAGAACGGATTAGGTTGGGCGCGCTCTCCTCAGAGGAGAGAGACATTTGCTTTTTATTTATTTTATTTTATTTTAAATTTTTTATTTATTCATGATAGACATAGAGAGAGAGAGGCAGAGACACAGGCAGAGGGAGAGAAGCAGGCTCCATGCAGGGAGCCCAACACGGGGACTTGATCCCTGGACTCCAGGATCACACCCCCTGCCAAAGGCAGGCCCTAAACCTCTGAGCCACCCAGGGATCCCCGACATTTGCTTTTTAAATGCAAATGTCCCTGGATGGGGACTAACGCCTTAGCCTCTAGCACCCCCCTGTAAAGTAGTGTCAGATGTTTGGTGGTGTTTTGTGTGTGTGTGTGTGTGTGTGTGTGTGTGTGTGTGTGTGTGTTTTCTGGGCTGTAAAATGGGGCTGCTCGAGAGGGGAGCACCCTGGTTTGTGAAGACACCAGGGCCTCTCCAATGTACCCTGACTTAGGAAAATAACCAACCACTCCTGAGGTCTGCTGGAAGCTACGTGGCCTTCGGGCAAAGGCTCTGCTGGGCTCGGCTGCCTGGAGTCCCCTTGCCTGGCATTCTGGCTCCCCAGTGGCCTCCTGGCTGGCAGGGCCTGCCTCCGGTGTATTGGAATGTGAACTCTGAAAGCCCAGAGCTGCTCCCTGGCGCTGAAAGGTCCTATTTCCCTTTTACTTCCGGGTTCAACCTCCTGTCTGCTTTTCTCTGACTTCTTTGCGATAACACAAAGATCTAAGATTGTGATCTTGTGGTGTTTAAGCCAGTTTCCTCTCTACTCATCTCCTCTCCTCAGGGGCCTGATGAGGGAGAGAGCAAGGTGGAGGGGATGTGGGAGGGGGCTGGAGGGATGGGAAGGCATGGGAGATGTGCAGGGGCAGATGTGGGTAATTGTGTAGGGTATGGGGGTTGTGCGAGGCGTGCAGGGTATGGAGGTGTGGGGGTTGGGGCATGGAGTATGCATGGAGAGTGTGGGGTGCTTGTGGGCGTGTGGGGAAGGTATGAGTGTGTGTAGGGTGGAGAGGGAGGGGGTGGGAGAGGTAGGTCTTGAGGGATGTGGAGTGTGCACAGGGAAGGGAGTGAGTAGTGTGGGCAAAGTGCGAGTGTGTGGGGGTGTATGTGCAGTTTATGTGATTACCATGGCTTAGGTCCCTGAGAATGACTGTAGTCTATCAGGGATTTTCTTTCTTCATCGGGGAGTTAGCACTACTGAAGATACCCTTATTATCAGGCCACATGTCTAGATTGCTGGTCTAGGGATAGTGGTGGCAGAGGGACAGTGGGCAGGGTTTGTGAACCTATGCAGAGCCTTCCTACTGGGAGGGGGCAGGGAGCTTGCCCTGGGCATGGTGTGGGGCCCCGGCCTCAGCTCCTCAGGTTCTATAGAAGACTGGCTCAGCCTTTTTCTGCTTGACTTCCCTTTGCCCTCCTCTAAGCCAAGCAGGTGGCTCTCAGCTGCTGGCATCCCACCGCCCACACAGCCTGTGACTGCCCGCTGGCTCCTTCATGCAGGCTTACAGGCTTTCGCCTCCAACCTTCCCTCAGGCAGCATGTGGGGGGCCGGGGGGGGGTGCTGTGGGCCTTACTTTCTGCAGGCTGTGTGTAGGATCATTCTGGGGACCAGTCTTCCGGGTCCTTCTCCTCCTCATCCTGGGGTTCCAGCACATCTGGGCCAGGTGTGTACTTGTTGGGGGACAGCACAGGGTTCGGGTTCAGATTGTTCTGGAGTGTCAGTGCCATGTAGCTTCTCCACATTTGGTCTGTGGACCTCTCTCCACTCTGCCACAGATCCGGTGTGAGACGCAGGGCAAAGTCACTGACACTTGGTAGGCCTCCATCTGCTTATCTCTAACAGACAGGAGGACGCTGTCATGGAGGAGAGAAGAGAGCCTCTCAGATGTCTGGGAGGTTGCTACCAGAAAACAACCAAAGCATTGTTTGAATTGAATTAATTGGAAATGCTCCCTAAAAATCTACGCTCTGATCCCCAGCAAAGGTGTCCTTCAGGAGGAGGTCCCACTTGGCATTACTCAGTGCACACTGGTTAGTTCAGTGCCTCTGTAGTTATCCCAAGATACATCCCCCTCCCCTAGCCATGGGCTTGGGCCATAATCTGAAGTGCTGCTCCTTCATTCTTGCAGACTCTGATGGGTTAGGTGCACCCAGCGTGCCCAACCCATGAGGCCTTAAGGTTCATGAGGACTTGGGACACAAGCATCTATGTGGCTCCCATCCCTTCCGTCTGGTGAGTCCTCCAGGCAGAGCAGAGACTCTTTGGTGTGTTCTGCTCTCTTTTTGGCGCCAGAGCTGCTTGGGAACAGCTGTGACCCGCTTTCTGGATTCTGTTTAATGGGCTGGCCTCCTCCAGGGAGTTTCCCCAGCCCACACAGGAATCCTGGAGAACTGGATTCCAAAGGACATGAGCTGGGGAAGCTGGACTGGAGATTGAGCTGGAGGTGACAGGTGATAGCACAGGCCTTGCCGGAGGCCTTGGTTTGCTTCTTAGCAAATGGCGCTGTGTCCCAAAGATGAGGAGGGGAGGCAAAAGACCACGAGGGCGGCTGTGTCCCCATCCCCCACTCCACCCACTTTCTTACATCCTCCTCCGAGAGGGGCTTCCTTTATACTTCATGGGGTCTCCAATACCCTCAGAGAGATTAAAGTTTCTTAGACGTTGATGTTTAGAAATGTTGGGGTGGTTTTTCTGATATGGGATGGGCTGGTGTGAATCTTGTTTGTAAAGAACTTTCCTTAGGAATCCCCTCAGCTGGAGACCCAAGATTGGCAAGGGAAGGTCATCCTGGGAGCTCCTTCCCCCCACCCCATCCTACTGCCTTTCTCTAGAGGGCCAAGGAAGCTGGAAGAGTAATTCTTTTTTTTTTTTTTTTTTTTTTTGAAGAGTAATTCTTAATCACCAAGCTGCTTACAGGGAGCCCAGCTGATCAGAACTAGAAGGGCTGGTTCTATGGGCTGCGGTGGCTTGGAGTGGGGAGAGGAGGGAGTGCAGGAAGTGCAGACCAGACAAGAGGAGATGTGGCTGCTCTGGCTCCCGGGATGGTTCCTGGATTAGAGATCCGCACACTGCCAAGACCTTTCTTCCCTCTTGGCCAGGGGTTCCATTGAGCTGAGTGCCAGCTCCCCGTCTCTGATCTACATTGCCAGCTCTAGGAAGGAAAGTTTTGAAAGGAGCCACAAGCTGCCTCAACAATTCCATCCCTGACTTTCTTCTCACTCAAGTCCTGAATTTGCAGGGTTTGTGGTAGGATCTGTGATTTTCAGGGCTTCTGTGTGTGCGTGCACAGGACCAGCTGCACACATGGTTTCTGAGGTGGGATTGAGGACTCTAGGGCTCTGAAGGCAAACCCAGCTCCATCTAGCCTGTCACACAGGCCCCTAGCACCTGTCTCAGTTCTTCTAGGACTCGAAGAGCCCTCTACTAACCCTGGTATCAACTTGGGCTTCAGATAAGTGGAATGTCTTGGGTAGGCCCAGGGAATCCAGGGATGGAAAGTTAAGTTCCAAGAACAAAGACTGAACCATGTGGACCTGCTTTAATTTGGCCAAGAGGATGCTAGAGAGTGGATGGGTGGGCAGGAGGAAAGCACAGACGGTTGTTTTCTGTGTCTTCACACTTGGAAATAAGTGATACCCACAGAGAGGGAACGTAGATAAGAGAAAGACCTTGTTGGTCCATGTGATTCAGTGATGGGCCTACACCAAAGAGGCTTGCAGACCTATAGATTTTCCGTGAGGAAGCCAGCATCAGATGGGTATTTGTCTGAGACAGGGAGTTGACCTTTCAGATACACCTTCCTGTTGGATTCGTGATGCAGGGCACACTGACCTTCCCTCCTAGAGCCGAGCCTCTTGGGGCTGGGGTGGGTGGGTTAACAGGGTGGCAAGTGTATGGAGGGAGAGGTGGGGGTTGGATCCCTGGCTGCAAAACCAGTGGGATTTGGGATATGGGTGAGTGTGGGTGTTGGGGGGTGGAAAGGGGCAGGGGTCTTCTGAAGATAAAACTCTGGAAGCCAAAGGGTTTAAGTCCGCATGGTCTCCTTGACCCATGTTGTTCTAAGAGAAGGTGCTGAAGGTCCCTTCCAAGGTAGTCCTAGAACTGAGTCCTCTTCCCTTATTAAAAACTGCTCAGGGGCACCTGGGTAGCTCAGTCTGTGAAGTGTCTGCCTTTGGCTCAGGTCATGATCTTGGGATAGAGGGCTTCTCCCTCTCCTTCTGTCCCTCCCCACCACTCATTCTCTCTCTCTCAAATAAATAAATAAATAAATTTTTTTTTTTTAGTATATGTGCTGCCGAAGCGAGCACTAAATTTTTTTTTTTAAATAAAAACTGTTCAAAGGTGGGATGCCCAAGGCTGGGGGCTTGAGACCCTTCATATATATATATATATTTCTAACCATCTTGCTTGACAGCTCTCCATGTTCCCTGCCCCATGAAGATGGGCCAAGACATGCAGTGTTTTCCTGCTTTGTGCCCCAAGATGGGTGGGGCTTGAATTATTTATGGGGATGCCTGTCACTTTTGCTAGATGGTGAGCTCCCTGCATGACTGTGCCACAGTTATCTGAATACTTCGAGGAGGAGTGTGGCACCTGGCGTGTAGCTGGTACTCAGTGGCCATTGGGATTCAGTTCTGTGGGTCTGGGTGGGAAATGACCTAGACCCCTCAGGCTGAGCAGAGCAGTTCTGAAAAGGCACCCTACAGCCAGGCAGCAGGAAGCCCTCTCCGCCCACAGCTGGCCCCTGGGGCTCCACCCTCTCTGGCACAGGGACTGAGCAGAGCAAGCTCATTCTAGGGAGTTTCCTCTCCTTTCTCTCCACCCTTTGACTCCAGACCATTGTGTGGCTCTGCTCTGACCCTGTTTCCTCCGTGGCCAGCCTCCAGCCATCCTTTGGCAGCCATGTGGACTATTTGGTGCCTGGTGCTGCTTGGATCCTGGCACTGACCTGCTCACCCAGAAGCATACTCTCTTCCTCTACCAGCTGACTGCATGGGGCTTGGTGGAGTCCCTTTCCCCACTTCCCACCTGTCTTTCTGGTAGTCCCAAAACTGTGGTCTGTAGGGTCAAATCTGGCGACATATCTGAATTGCCTGGGGGGGGGGGGGTTGGGGAGGGTTTGTAATGATCAGAATCCAGGGATTCACCCTGAGTCAGACCCTCCAGAAGAGGGGCCAGGAATCTGTACATTTGGAAAAACTTCCAAGATGATCATCGGGAGCATTCGGATGTGGACTTTGTATTAGATAATATTATCCTGTGGACCTTAAATTTGGTGAGTGGCCTGATGGCAGTGTGTTTATATAGGGGAGGGTCCTAGATCTTTAGAGATTCAGGCTGAAGTATTTAGAGGGGAAGCATTTGCATCTTACTATCAAGTGGTTAAGCAGAGAAAGAGAGCCTGCCTATGGGGAAGTGTAGACAGAGTGCCTGCGGGTGGTGAGTGGAACCCAGCTGAAGGTGGTCTTGTGGACAATTTGTATTTGCTCTCTGAAAGGGGACTCGAGAGGAGACCACAGCCTGGGCCACTTAGGTGTGCGACTTCAGAGGGCGCCATTCACACGGTTCTCTTTGTTGTGGTCAGAGGGTGGCATTCACGTAGAATCCAATGCGTGGGTGTGCCTTGGAGTTGTGTGACACTGTAGTACTGGGCCCAGCTGCTTCTTCCTGGATGGGCTGCAAAGACCCAGGCCCTCACCACCCCAACCTCTTTCCTGGGATTTTTTTTTCTTTCTTTCTTTCCTGGGATTTACATGAATTTTTCACAGCATCCCTAGGAGCCCTTGAGGACGAAGGGAATAGAGCAGTTTCTAATTTGTCAACCCTGCAGAAGCTGGCGGAGAGGGAGCTGAATTGGGGAAGGGGAGGCGGAGGCAGGAAACATGAGATTCTGATTCCTAAAATACTTTGTGTATCCCCACCCGTCCCAGAAAATGAAATTTGGGGCTTGAGTTCTTAGAGGACGCCAGCTCGCTCTAACTCTAGGTTGTTGGGAACGTTGCCCCTGCCTTCCCTCTTTCCCCCTCTGGATTTCCCTTGTGCCTGGCTGCCACTCTGTACTTTCACTCCGCCTTAGCGGGTGGCTCTCCTGGTCCTGCAGGGTGGGGGTCAGGGTGTGCTGCTTGTCTACCTCCTCACCTTCAGAGTGAGCAGAGTGCTGAGCCTTTCTGAAGGAGCAGCTGCCAGTGTGGCCCTGGGCGCAGGATCTGTCTGCAGGCTGGGCCTCCTTCTCTGCATGGCTGACAGGCAGTCTGGTGGAGACCTGGCCAGGCACCAGGGGACGGTGGTTAGACAGGGGTAGCTTGGCTTTCTTCATCTGAATTCCAGTTTTGGAAGAACCTCAGGAGCCAGGCCCACTGGCTGGCCCACCCGTGGGCCTTTCTTCTCTTTCCTCCCAGGGCTAAGGCTGCTCTAGGAGGTGACGTTGGAATCCTCTGAGAAATTTGACTTGAGGAAACCAATTGGTTAGAATCAAGGGCCCAGAGTTGGAAGGTACTTTGTGAGGTGGTTCTGTGTGGCCGCCCACCTGCCTTTACAGATGCCAGACCCAGCCCAGTGAGGTGATACCCAGTCCTCTGTTGGTAGGACCCCAAGGAAGGGCACCAGCTGCATCCTGATTACCGATCTTATGTCTAAAAACTTTTACTACCAGAAAGCTCTTTTCTTACATCCCAGTTCAAGTATGTTTCTCAATGGAAATGAGGTGAATTTGGAAGTTAAGGAGCTTGATGGTGGTGGAGGTGACAGGTCCATGCCTATTTAATTTTTTTTAATTGAAGTTCGATTTGCCAACATATAGTATAACACCTAGTGCTCGTCTCATCAAGTGCCCTCCTCAGTGCCCATCACCCAGTCACCCCATCCCCCCACCCACCTCCCCTTCCTCTACTCCTTGTTCATGTCCCAGAGTTAGGAGTCTCTCATGGTTTGTCTCCCTCTCTAATTTTCCCCACTCACTTTCCCTCCTTCCCTTATAATCCCTTTCACTATTTCTTTTTTTTTTTAATTTTTATTTATTATTTATGATAGTCACAGAGAGAGGGAGAGGCAGAGACCCAGGCAGAGGGAGAAGCAGGCTCCATGCACTGGGAGCCCGATGTGGGATTCGATCCCGGGTCTCCAGGATCGCTCCCTGGGCCAAAGGCAGGCGCCAAACCACTGTGCCACCCAGGGATCCCTCTTTTTTTTTTTTTTTTTAAGATTTTATTTATTTATTCATAGAGACAGAGAGAGAGAGAGGCAGAGACACAGGCAGAGGGAGAAGCAGGCTCCATGCAGGGAGCCTGATGTGGGACTCGATCCCGGGACTCCAGGATCACGCTCCAGGCTGCAGGCGGCGCTAAACCGCTGCGCCACCGGGGCTGCCCTCACTATTTCTTATATTCCATATATGAGTGAAACCATGTGATGACTGTCCTTCAATTGACTTATTTCACTCAGCAGAATACCCTCCAGTTCCATCCACGTTGAAGCAAATGGTGAGTGTTTGTCCTTTCTGATGGCTGAGTAATATTCCATTGTGTATATATAAACCACATCTTTATCCATTCATCTGTCGATGGACATCGAGGCTCCTTCCACAGTTTGGCTATTGTGGATATTGGTGCTGTAAACACTGGGGTGCAGGTCCCAGCATTTCACTGCATCTGTATCTTTGGGGTAAATACCCAGTAGTGCAATTGATGCTTATTTAATTTTGAATAAACTATTTTAAGACTATATTTGAGGTACGCACAAGTTACTATTGAGAGCATAAAGAAGCGGCCCTTAATCCCATCTGGGACTAAGAGAAAGCTTCCTGGAGAACGTGATGTCTGAGCAAAGGCTAAGGAGTGAGTTAGAGTCCCACAGGCAGAAAGCAAAAGGGAATTGGGAAGGGCAGGCCCAGGGGAAGGAGGATGTTGAACAAGTCAGCAAGGTATTGGGTCCCTGGCAGTGAATGACTACAGCTGAAAGGAAGATGGGGGGTGGTGATAAAGGAAGCAAATAGAGAGCCTTTGAAGGTGTGGAAGCAGGCAGTGAGATGATCAGGTTTACCTTTCAGAAAGAGCCCTCTGGCTGTTCTGGGGAGAATGCCTTATGAGAGGGGCAGATTAGGAGGAAGAACTGTGAGGAGCCTATTGTAATAACCCAAATGGGAGAAGATAAGGGCTTCCTTAGGGCATCTAGCAGGAAGGACTAGATTCAGGAATACAAAAGAGGCAAAGTCACTTAATGAGGAAGAGCCGGAAGACTTTGTTGACTGGCTATGGGGACACGGCAAAGGACGAATCCAGGGAGGCTGTAGGGTTTCTAATTTGGAGGACTGGCTTGTGCCCTTTGCTGAGGTGGGGAACCAGGAGGGTGGAGGGGTTGTGGGAAGGAAAGGACAAGGTGGTAGTTCAGTTTTGGGGCATTTGGGGCTTGAGATATGGGCGGGCACATAAACTTGAGGGCAAGATACACCATTGGATACACTCCAGCGCATGAGTGGGACGCATCAGAGATGAGACGCAAGGTTGCCCGAGCAGAGGGTGTTAACAGTGGCTGAGAACGGAGTCCTGACACCAGCATTTCAGGGGTGGACAAAGAAGGAGGTAGAGAACAAGAAGAAAAAAGTGTCATGGAAGCCAAGGGGTAAAGAGTTTAGGGAAGAAGGGAAGGGTCTGGAAAGCTAAATGCAGCAGCCATGTTTGGG
The DNA here is from genome assembly GCF_048164855.1 of Canis lupus baileyi. NCBI lineage: Eukaryota > Metazoa > Chordata > Mammalia > Carnivora > Canidae > Canis > Canis lupus. The sequence goes on from NC_132875.1 coordinate 22,943,828, forward strand.
TCAGTAGAAATGCCTGTGGAAGGGCACCTGGGTGGCTCAGTCAGTTAAGCATCTGCCTTCAGCTCAGGTCATGATCTCAGGGTCCTGAGATTGAGGCCCACATGCACAGGCTCCCTGTCCAGCAGGGGGTTTGCCTCTCCCTCTCTGCCCCTCCCCTACCTCCACTTGTGCTTGCTCACTCGCAAATAAATACAATCTTAAAAAAAAAAAAAAAAAAGGCATGTGGAATTGGATGGCCTGGGTATTGTTCCTGGGGTGGTTTTTGTTGGAAGGATGGGGACAGAAGCCAGATTACAGTAAATCGAAGGGTAAATGGGAATTGGGAAAGTACATGTGTCTTGTGCTCTTGGAGAGCCTACTGGGAAGGAGGAACAGAAAAGATACTGGCTGGAGGACAAAAAGGCAAGAGAAGGTGCTTAGGGTGTAGGGTGTGGGGTTTTTGTTGTTGTTTTCTCATACTTTCTTTTTAAGGCTAGAAGCAGTCTGAACATGTGTATGTGCTGAAGAGAGAGACCTCATTAAGGAGAAGGGGCAAAGGTACAGTGGGGGAAGGGATATGATCCCGGAGGAGATCCAGTGAATGGGGCAAGAGGACAAGAAGGTTGTGCCTCAGCAGGAGGCAGGAACCCACTCTCCCCGAGACCAAAAGGAAGAAAGGGAGACTGCATGCAAGTGTGGATAAATTCATGCATGAGAGCTGCAGGAAGTTGAGAGAGATTATTTCCAATAGCTTCAGTTTTCCTCTTCATAGTGGTGCCTGGCAAAGGCAAATCCTTCTTTTTTCTTTTCTTTCAAGAGAGAGAGAAAGTATACATGCAAACGGGGTTGTGGGGCACAGAGGGGGAGAGAGAATCTCAAGCAGGCTCCATGCCCAGCGCAGAGCCTGCTGTGGGGCTCGACGACCGTGAGATCACCACCTGAGCGAAAATCAGGAGATGACACCTTAACTAACTAAGCCACCTAGGTGTCCCTAAGTCTTTTTTATTGTGGAGAGAAAATGAATGGAATTTATGGTAAAAAGCATGATTGGAAAAACAGTGGAAAAGAAATGCTTCCTGTTTCCAGTTGAATAGGGGTCTATAAACTTTTTTCTAAAACCATTTGATTGGGGCAGCCCCGGTGGCTCAGCGGTTTAGCGCCGCCTTCAGCCCAGGGTGTGATCCTGGAGACCCGGGATCGAGTCCCACATCAGGCTCCCTGCATGGAGCCTGCTTCTCCCTCTGCCTGTGTCTCTGCTTCTCTCTCTCCTCTCTGTGTATTCTCATGAATAAATAAATCAAATCTTTAAAAAAAATAAAAATAAAATAAAACCATTTGATTTATTATTATTATTGTAGTCAGGAGTTTTGTTTCATGGGTCTTGTCCTGCAGGTAAAATAACCTGATGTGGGGCCCAGTGAAACGCAAGGAGAAGCTGTTCCTCTGAGCTTCAGAGCCATCTCAGAGATGAATTACCAAACACAGAGCTTCCAGGCAGGAAAGATTTGGGATCAAGCTGGACTCAGGGTAGGCAGAGCTGTACTCCCTGTGCCTGGTGTTCAGCATATTCAGGACAGAGCAATCATTCATTCAGCCATCCATGACTAGAAGAAGGAATTTCTATTACCCAAGGCCAATCAGACCTGGAAGTTTTTGTTGAAGGCCCCACATCTGAGTGGAGAAGAGGGGGAGATAAGAGGGACTATGCCTCTGAGGTCATCGGCTCTGTGGCCCTCTCTGAATCTCAGCAGAGGTCTAGCCTCTTTGGGGTGGTTAAGGGGGTGACAGAGAGTGGCAGCCCAGCCCTGAGAGCACTGGGAGGGTGTGTCTCACATCCTTGTGGGACTTGAGCTCCAGGGGAGCTGCACTGACGCTGGGGTCCCAGAATCAATGTACTGATCAGCCTCGGCACTGATTGGAGCCCAGAGATGGTCAGGGGCTGAGCTGCCCACGGGGACAGAGACTCCTGGGAGTCCTAAGCATCAGCCTCATCCCAGGACAGCAGGTGTTCAGGGCTCGTCCCAGCTGTCATGGTGACTTCACACTTGATGTTCCTGGTGTTTACTGCTGATGGAGACTCTGCCTTTTGGAGATTGTGACCCCAAGGACAGCAAGGTGAGCACAGGTTGACCTGACTTCTCTAGAGGGACAGAGAGGCCCAGAAACTTCAGTCCAGGAAATTATACAGCCAGAGAAGAGACAGCTGGGTGTGTGTGTGTGTCTGTCTGAAAATGAGGCCATGTAGGCACCCCTAAGTCTCAGTATTCTCTGGAATGAAATGCTTGGTCCAGCTGGAGCATTTATTTGGTGTCTCCTATCTAAGGTGTACAAGAACCTTTTCCTGGGGCCAGTTTCCTAACTCCCAGCAACTGTGTTCTGGGTACCTCCATCTGCTCATCCAATTCCTTTGAATTTCAAATAGTAAGACTCCCTCTTACCCTCTGTTGGTAAAAAGTAATCTGTAAGAAGTTGTTGAAGGATGTAGATCTCAAAAGGCAGAGAGTCACTTCATATGCCCCAAAGCTGGGCTTGGGCTATTCAGTCTTCGGCGAACTACTTGCTGAGATTCACTAAGCCAGGGATGCCTGGATGGCTCAGTGGTTGAGCGTCTGCCTTTGGCTCAGAGCGTGATCCTGGAGACCCGGGATCGAGTCCCACGTCGGGCTCCCTGCATGGAGCCTGCTTCTCCCTGCCTGTGTCTCTGCCTCTCTCTGTGTGTGTGTGTCTCTCATGAATACATAAATAAAATCTTAAAAAAAAAAAAAAAAAAGATTCACTAAGCCAGCCAGCCACAGCCCTCTGTGGACAGGGTTCTTCGCCTGGGCCTAATGGGGAGACCATCAGGGCGGGCACCTCAGGTCAAGTGATACCTTCATCCTAACTCATTTGGGAGCTGATGGAACTTGCCACCCAGTATCTGTCTGAACCTTTTGTCCTTTTGATGTTTTCAACTTTCGAATCATAAGAAACAACATGCTTAAAAAAAAAAAAAGAAAAAGAAAAACAACATGCTTCATGTTAATTACCTGCTGGATAAAGCAGTACAACAATGAGTAATTTTTTTTAAAGATTTTATTTATTTATTAATGAGAGACATGGGGAGAGAGAGAGAGGCAGACACAGGCAGAGGTAGAAATAGGCTCCATGCAGGGAACCCGATGTGGGACTTGATCCTGGATCTCCAGGATCAGGCCCTCGGCTGAAGGCGGCACTAAACTGCTGAGCCACCCAGGCTGTCCAAGAATGAATAATTTTAGATAATTTTATGAAATCATGAACTTCTTAGCTGCTGGCAAAAAGGATCTGAAGTGGCTACTTCACACTCACCTCACAACCTAACCGAAACATATATACACATAAGTCTGTGGTTCTTAGCTCCAGCTATAGACCAGCATCTCTTGGCGTTTAAAAAAAAAAATACTACTGTTCTACGGCAGACCAGTTAAATTAGACACTCTTAAGAGTACCCAGGTATCAGTACTTTTAAAAAGGACCCCTGGTGTTTTTAATGTGTAATCAGGGTTGAGAACTGCTGGGCCAGGCTAGCCTTCATTCAGGGCTATCTTCATGTCATGGCTTCTAAAGAAAAGGATGCTAACGCTGGAGTACATGAAGGGGGCTGCTTTCAGCCAGTGGCAGCTGGCCTGGAGGTCCTGGCTTCCTGTCTGGTGTCCTGAGGGCCAAGGGGAATCGATGTGGCACACCTGTAATCCGTCAGGTATCTGGGTCTCACCTGTTGCCAGGCTTTGTTTTATTACTCACATTGGTTTATTTGGGGAGGAACTTAGTGCAGTCTGAGTAATTACAAAGTCTGTTTCATTGGACTCTATTTCACTTTATAGCTTTACTGAGGTATAATGGACATACAATAAACTGTACATATTTAAGATGTGCAATCTGGTAAATTGTGACGTATTTATATACCCAAGAAACCTTTGCCACAATCAAGATAATGAACATACTTATCATCCCCAAAAGTGTCCTTTAAAGCTTCTTTGTCATCCATGCCTCTTTTCCCACCTTACCTTTCCCCAGTTAACCACTGATCTGCTATCACTGTAGAGTTTTCATTTTCCAGGATTTTATATAAATGGAATCCTACATATTCGTGCTTTTTTGTCTAGCTGCTTTTACGCAGAATAGTTATTTTGAGATGCATCCGTGTTAGGACATGTGCCGGTAACTCATTTTTTGTGGCTGAGTTAGTATCATTACGTGGACAGAATCGCATTGTTTAATCCATTCCCCTGTTGATGGACAGACTTGGGTTGTTTCCAGTTTGGGGATATGACAAATAAGGCCACCGCGAATATGCGTATAAGTCTTTGTGAAGATACGTGCTTTCAGTTTTCTTGGGTAAGTGACTAGGGGTGGGTTAATTGAGTCATATGGTAGGTGGATGTTTACCTTTCAGCAGGCTGCCTGTTTTCCAAAGTGGTTGCCCCATTTTATATTCGCCACCAGCAGTGTATGAGAGCGGTCCTCTTTAAATGGATTGAAGAGCCCCTTTTTCTGTCTTCTCTCGCCTGATGCAAGGTGCCTCCTTCCTCCCTCAGGGTACATGGGAGAGAGAGGACCGGACCTCCTCTGCCATTCCCAGGGTATGTGGGAGTGAGGGACCAGACATCTATAGATAAATGGAAAGGTGAATGGATGTATTAAATGGATAGAGTTGTCTGCATTTCTTCTCTCCATTTTTTTGTTTCTTCCCATCTGCTGTAGACACTCGAGGAGCAGGCAGTGACCCAGATGATGTCACCTAAGTCACGTTATTAATTCAAGCCTTTTTGTGACTGAGTGATTGATGTTTTCAACCCCTCACCTGCAGGTGCCCAGACACCATGCTGGAATCCTGCACACCTGACACTGAGAGAAAGTAAAAGACTTCCTTATCTCCTCCATCCCCCGTCCTCACCATGTCTTCGACTCAGGGCAGTGGGGAACACTGGAAGTCCCTGGAGTCAGTGGGCATCAGCCGCAAAGAGCTGGCCATGGCCGAAGCCCTGCAGATGGAGTATGATGCACTGTCCCGGCTGCGGCACGACAAGGAGGAAAGCAGAGCCAAGCAGAACACAGACTCCTCTCTCATCAGCTGGGACGAGCCTGTCCTAGACTTCTACAGCAAGCCGGCAGGAAGGCAGAAGGACCTCAAGCTCTTACGTGGTCTTTCTGGCTCTGATCCTACCCTCAATTACAACTCACTCTCCCCGCAGGAGGGGTTACCCAACCACTCTACCTCCCAGGGCTCCCAGCCTGGCCCAGATCCCTGGCCCAAAGGCTCTCTGGCTGGAGACTATCTCTACATTTTCGATGGTTCAGATGAGGGACTCTCTTTGTCCCCAGGACAGGGGGACATAGATGGCTCTTCCAAGAAACTGTCCCCACCTCCTCTGCCGCCCCGAGTCTCTATCTGGGACACCCCTCCCCTACCTCCCAGAAAGGGGTCTCCCTCATCCTCCAAGACCTCCCAGCCCAATGACGTCAACACCTTTTCTTTGGCAGAGCAGCCTCCAGGCAAGCTGCTGGGGCGTCGCATCCTGGAAGAGGAAGAGGAGCTGGGGGGTGGGGCTCCGGGGCGCCTGCTCGGGCCTGTGGACTATGACGGTATCAATGATGCGATCACACGGCTCAACCTCAAGTCCACCTATGATACAGAGATGTTTCGTGACACCACCAGGGGCTGGAAGGAGGGCCGGGGGCCCCTGGACTTCAGCGGCAAGGACACTCCCGGAAAACCCGTGGCCCGGAGCAAGACCATGCCCCCTCAGGTGCCTCCCCGTACCTATGCCTCCCGCTATGCCAATGGAAAGAATACGACACCAGGCAAGAACCGCCGGATTTCCGCTGCCCCGGTGAGGACCTCAGTGTGTCCCTTCTGCCTCCCCTCCCAGTGCCACTCGGACACAGAGAGTGGGCCTTCTTTCTGAATCTTTGTTGTTCCAAATTCGAATCTGCTACCGGCTCACCCTGTCAACCTCTCCTCCTCTCTCCCCTGTCTTCTGGCCCCTGGGCCCTGGCTGGGGAGAGGAAGAGGGACACCACTAGAGATGTGGCTCCTTTTCAGGGCTGAGCTTTGTACCAAAACAGCCCTTGCCAGGGCAGGTGTTTGTGATGTCGGTTCCTAGCATGTGCTCGCTTCACAGGGTAAGTTCCGCACCGGGCTCAGGGGATTCTCTGTGACTCTGTGGCTGAATGACCCTGTGGGCTGGAGCAGGTTGCTTCTGCTTTCTGACCTGCTTTGCCCAAAGTGCTGTAGTGCTGAGGCTCAGTCACAGTATTAACCAGTGTTTCGTGCTCAAGAAGTCTGCCTGATAGTCCTAGGCACACAGCTCTGGTCTTTCCTGTCCCAAAGTTTGGTCCTTGCTTTGCCTCCCTCTGTGTCTCCATCTTTCCCTTCCCACCCCCGGCTCTGCCTTTCTCCCTCTCTCTCCCTCTCCTCTCTGGTTCTATTTCTCTGTCTCCCTCCGTGTCTCTCTCTCTCTCTCTCACTGCACTAAAATATACATAACAAGGTTTACCATCTTGGCCAATCTGCAAAGTATGGTCGGTGACATTAGCGACATTCACATTGTTGTGCTGCCGTGGCCACCGTCTACCTCCTTTCACAGTAAAAATATTTAAAAGAGGGGATCCCTGGGTGGCTCAGCGGTTTAGCACCTGCCTTTGGCCCAGGGCGTGATCCTGGAGTCCTGGGATCGAGTCCCACGTCGGGCTCCCTGCATGAAGCCTGCTTCTCCCTCTGTCTCTGCGCCTCTCTCTCTCTCTCTCTCACACACACACACACACACAAATAAATAAATAAAATCTTTTAAAAAATATTTAAAAGAAATGCAGTATGACAATAATGATTTTATTTTCATGAGTGGATAGTGTAAAATGGCATAGTATCTACATAGAAGCACAGGGTAGGTTCCAGGGCAGCTTTGATCTTTTTTTTTTTTTTTTTTTTTTTTCTGATTTAAAAAGTATCAGTAGCATCTCCATGGGTGGGACCTGAGGACACTTGGAGTTTCACCCTTGGGTCTGGAAGCCCTGACCCCAAAAGGAGTCAAGAGGTACCCTTGTGGCTGGAGGTTTCCGTAGGAATGGCGTGCCACTTCATTCCATCCCTGTTTCCTCCTTATCCATTGTCTAAGGGACACAGGGGCTTTCCCACCGTGTGTCCCAGCAATTGGGATCCTTCACAACTCTGGAAAAGCCACATGGTCCTTCCTTCCTGTGCTGCTGCTAAGAGAGTCCCTCAGAGCAGAATCAGCTTCTGGGAGAAGGCACGACTCTGGAGCTCAGGGCTTTTTAAAGGCCCTGCTGTGAGAGGTGGGGCTGCTCCCGCTATTTATAGGGACAGGGAGATTCCTGTTCCCAGCTCCGAGTTCCTCGCCCAGAGCTGGGCCTGCTCGGAGGCAGGCCACCCGGGTAGGTGGTCACCTCTGTTGCTCCCTATCTCTCTTGCCTCCTCCCACGGCCTCACCCTTCCCCGTCACCCCCGTGTGTCACCAGGGTTCTGAGGGGGCCCTGGGTCCAGCGTGTCCTGGAAGAAGCTAGGGCAGAGCCAAGAGCTCGTGCCAGTTCTAAGGGGGGGAAATGCGGCCTTGGTCCCCCCCACCTCAGCTCGGGGCAGGGGCGCATCCCACCCGGAGGGGGCACCTCTCGGGCCCTCGGCCTATCCCGCCGCCCCGCCTCCACCGGGCTTTCAGACGGAGGGACCCTCCTTATCCCAGGCCTGCGGGGCCAGCCCTGGAAATGGTGGGCTCCACATGCCAGCCTGGCACCCCCACTGCCAGCCTCTGCCTGGCAGACTCCCCCAGCCAGCGTCGGGCGATGCCACCAGGGCCTGCCAGCAGGGCAAACGTAAGTGGCTTTTGTTTTCTTGTGGAGCCAGGGAGTGGTACTGGGGGCATGAGAATGGCCTTCGGTAGCCACGCTCTTCCTCTCCCCGGCCTGCCCCTCCTGTCTCTCCGTCTCCGTCAGCCTCTCTGCCTCACTTCTGGGGGCTAATTGCTGACAGTGGCACTATTGTGAGTGGGACCCGGGCTGGAACTTGGCAGAGCAAGGGCCTCACGTGCCAGGGCCCCGCTGCCGCCCTCCCCGGAGCAGGGCTAATGAGAGGGGGCACTCAGAGGAAACAATTTGGATATTCAAGTGCGGAGCTCAGTTGCTGCCATCTGCCCCAGGGGTGGGCAGGACGAGACCGTGAGAGGTGAGGCCTGGAGCTCCCCGGAAGCAGCTGGTGGCAGTGGCCGCGCCCCCGGACCCCGGCACCTCTGGGCAGGCCTGTCTGGGAGACCTGCCATGCCCGCTCCCCGCACCCTTCCTCCTCCCCGGGCCCCGCCGCAGGCCTGGCAGGCGCTCGCCAGCCGCCAGCCGCCGGCCGCCAGCTGCTCTGCGCCGGGAGGGACGCCGAGGCCCCGCTGACAGAACCCCCGCCACCGCCCTCGTGTTCTTCGGTGGGAACGGGGCCCGGACGGGCTCCCCGACGTGCCAGCCGGGCAGAACCTAAGCCTCTCGGGAACCAGGAGGAGCTAAGCCTCCTCCGGGTTCTCTCCTGCCCAGGAAGCGGCCTGAAGACTTTCTTGCTCGAATAGCATTGGCCGAGGAGGCCTGTGTGTCTGTCACCGCCTCCTGCGGTGGGTGCGGGGCCTCTGCCCAGAGCCCAGCCTCCGTGGGCACGGTTGGGCCGCCCACGTGCTCTGGCCTCCACACCAGGCCCGGGAAGAGTAGCCGTCTGCAGAGCTCTCCGCCACACCCCTGGGAGCACCCCCCCGAAAGCCGCCCAGCGACCCAGCAGTGCTATGTGCTGCCTCACCTGGGTTGAGCTTATTAGATGCCGCGCCTCTGCCTCCAACCCCGGGAGAGGAGGTTTGGCCACACCTTGTCCGTCCCACCCAAACTTACAGCGTCAGGTTCTCTCTTTCTGCTTGGTTCCTGGTCTCCTAGGACAGCAGATGTATTATTCCTAAATTTCCCACATTTTCCTGTGCCCCCGAATGTTCAATGCTTGAAAAGCCTTTACATCCAGAGTTTCAGGGTTTAGATCTGGGAGCAACCTGTGGGAACAGGGTGCCGTAAGGGAAAAGGTGCTGAGTCGCCTGTTCTTCTCTTAAAGGTGGACTCACGGCCCCATACTATTGCCAACGGCCATGAATTATTTGAGGTCTCAGAGGAAAGAGATGAGGAAGTTGCTGCATTTTGCCACATGCTGGATATGTAAGAGTTCATGAATGGGGTGCCTGGGAGGGCTCTTAGGGGCTGGGGAGGAGGGCCAGCCCATTCAGAGCTTTCTCTAGGAAGGAAGGAGGGTCATACTGAATAAATCTCAATTCACAGCTACGAGGTGCTTCCAACAACAGGTGTCGGCGGACTTTTTGAAATCTTAGAAGTTTCACATTTTGGACATTTATGAACCCTCCATCCAACAGTCACATTATCCTAGTGGCTTCAGGCTTGGTTTCCCTCAGGAGCAAATGCACCACTGATAGAGCTAAGAGTATTTTACCTGGAGCTAAAAGAGAAAGGAAATGGAGCCAGGAGAATTTCCCTTTGAATTTAGCAGGGAAAGCTTTGTCACTGTAGAACTGTCCCTACCATGCAGTGGGGCTTGGGCAACATTTTGTAACTGTAGCCAATATGTCGAGAGCAAGGTTTCCAGGAGCAGCTTCCCCACTTCCCCCATCCTGGCCTGCAGGCCTGGAGAGCCAGGCTGAGCAGCGACAGAAGAGCCCTTGGCCTCAGGGTGGGAGGGTCCCAGCAGGTGTCTTCTCGACTGCTCTCTTCTGAAGGCACAGCGAGGGTCCTTCTCCCTCTCTTCCTGCACAGCCTTCGATCTGGCTCTGACATCCAAGACTACTCCCTCACCGGTTATGTCTGGAGTGCTGTCACCCCGAGCCCAGAGCACCTTGGGGATGAGGTCAACCTGAAGGTGACTGTGTTGTGTGACAGCCTACAGGAGCCACTCACTTTTACCTGCAACTGTAAGTGGGGAGGGTGGATGAGTAACCCTTGAGGGGGGGGGCCACGGAGGACAGTAGTGTGACCTCAATTCCCACCCCACCTATGGCCCCCTGATGAGGGGCAATGGGGAAGCTCCTCCAGGGGACTGGCTCCAGGGCCAGTTTTATGGGCCCCACAGTCACTTTCCCCAAGCCCAGACTGTGTGTTTGCCTGCTTTCTCTGGATAGCAGTTGTGCTGAAGAGTGCTTAGTCAGGAACAGGGGGATCAGCATGGGGACCCTGAGCCCTGCCTGCCCTGGCACTCCTCATCATTGCTCCCCTGCCCCCCCCCTTACAGGTTCTTCCACTGTAGACCTGCTCATCCACCAGACCCTGTGCTATACCCATGATGAACTGAGGGATGTGGACGTGGGGGACTTCGTGCTGAAGCCCTGTGGGCTCGAGGAGTTCCTGCAGAAGTAAGTGAACTGTCAGGAAAGCGGATAGGAGGTGGCACCTACCTTCTGGGTGGTAGCATTGGGAGGGGGCTCCCTCAGGGTGGTGCTGGGCTGTGGCCTGGGGCCGGCAGCTCCTCCCTGATCACACTTTCTGGGCCCTTGCACAGCCACGTCGCACTTTCCCCAGGCACTGTGTCTTCCAGCAGGGCTGGTCGGCTTCTGAGCCAAGTCTGCTGTGGAAAGAGCTTGGAGCTGGGACCAGGCAAAGATGAAGTCCTATCTGCTTGCAGACGTCTGCATGTGGAGAGATGCGTGTGTGGGGCCGGGGGGTGGGGGTGGAGGGGACTGTCAGGGGCTACTTCTCCTAGACGGTGTGTCTCTGTGGCCGGGGACAGATGGAGGACTGGGCAGAAATGCCCTTATGGAACTTAGTGGAGAAATTACAATGGTTCCCTCCTCCCCCTTTCCCTGCCCCTAAGCCTTTCCCCTGCTGGCATGTGCAGCTGGTTATCCTCCTCAGCAAAGGCTTGCCTCCAGCTCCTCTCCATCCAGTGCCTTGCCAGTGGGCAGCCTCCTGGAAAGTCTGAGGTGGACCAGCTACAGCTAAACCCTATCCGCTGCCCTGGGGCTCTGGGTGCTGGGGCAGGGCTGCGGAGAGGGTACACCACCTGGGCTGTGTGGCAGGCTTTAGAATCAGCCAGAAGGCAGCAGATAAGAGAAAAAAACAAAGATGTGCTTTCCTCCCTAAGATTCTGGCTGCCTACTGCCTGCTTCCTCTGGCCACTCAGAGAAAGCAGCCTTGGCAGTGGGGAAAGGAGGGACCTGGATCTCCATCCTTAGGAGTGCCTCAGGAGTGCCAGCACTCTCTCTAGATGCAAGGATGTTTGACCAATGGCTAGAGCAGTTTTTTTTTTTTTTTTTTTTTAAGATTTTATTTATTCATGAGAGACACAGAGAGAGGCAGAGAAACAGGCAGAGGGAGAAGCAGGCTCCCTATGGGGAGCCTGATGCAGAACTTGATCTCAGGACCCGAGGATCACAACCTGAGCCAAAGGCAGACGCCTAACCACTGACCAACCCAGGTGCCCCTGGCTAGAGCAGTTCTTGACTGGTTTCTTTCACTCTGGGGAAAGGAAGGGCAGGGCCTTTGTGGTGCCACTCCAGGACCACCATTCAAGTGTGTTCCATGTGTACTCATTTTCCCTGGAGGAATAAGAGGGGCTAGACTCAGGGTCCCCTGGTAGAGAGCGCCCCAGGCACTCTTATAAGGGAATAAGGGGCATAATGGGTCACAGCAGTAGGGCTGGTTTGGGTTCTGGCTTGTAAAACCCAATCCTCAGTTTCTTCCCTGAAATGTAGTAAGGACTGAATGTGAGAATGACCCAGTGAGCAGAGAAGGACCAGCCCAAACGGAAGAAAGCTGGACACTCCAAAGTCTTTGAGCCTCCAGGGCTGAAGGTGGTAGATAAGCTGCCAGATTCTGATGTCCTGCCAAGACCTAGCTGGAGTGTTTAGTGTGAGGTGCAACTGATCAGTGGTCCTGGGGTCATGCCCCTCCTACCCTTTAAGCCGAATACACACAGAGGAAAGCCTTCCATAGAGAAGGTCAGTTAAGTCCCCAGGGGACCCCAGTGTCCGTCACTTTTGGTTCAGAAGCCCCCCTCTTCCACCAAGGCTCTTCCCTTCCCTCCCACCTGACAGAAAAGCTTAGACCTCTGAGCGCAAGACAGCTGTCTTGGGTAGGGATGGACAGACTCCCTGGGGATTCCAGAAGGCTGTTAGCTCCCAAGGAAACCCTGTGGTTTCCTACTCATGCCTAGCAGGGGCTGATGCTGAAGGGGCGCGGTGGGTCCAGGATGCAAGCTGCTCTCAGATAAGAACCTTGAGACAGTCCCAGGGGAGGGCTGAGTTTCCTGCTGCCTCCTCCACCCCCACTTCACTCTTCCTTCCTCCTGGGGCACTCCCACCAGACACACCAGCCCAGCCGCTTCGCCCCCAGGGTTTAGCTACTGCTCAGCCTTGGTAGGTTGGAGCCTGGATCCAAGGCTTGGTCCTAGCTGGACCCAGACTGGTCTCAGGCCAGTACCTCTTGGGCTTCTGCACATACTCCTCTCCTCTCCCCTCCATTTCTGGCCTAGATTCCCAGCTCTACTGAGGAAGGAAGTCCCTTTCCGGCTTCTGTTACCCAGCTGCTGGGACCCAGCCCAGGCCTGCAATGCTGGCCTGCAGGACAGACTCACTCTACCCCTTATCCTGGGTTTCCTTTCTGACTATGGTGTGATTTGGGAGGGAGGAAAAGTCTGGCTTACGGATGGACTCCTGTGGCCTCCTCCGAAATGTGGGTAGACAGGGTCTCATATGTTGTTGCTGGAGCAGTGAATGGCTTGCAGGTGGATGTGGGTAAGGAAGTCTGTAGAGATTTGTGTTAATCACAGTCGGACAGGACCCACAGAGGGAGGGGAGAAGCAGACTCTTTTGGCCTTGGGAATAACAGACTTAGAATCTTGGTGGGTTTGTTTGGTTGGCCTCAGCACCCCAGTCGCTGATGGTAGGGGGGGCAGGAGATGAGGGCCACGGTGTGGGGAGAGTGTCTCTCAGGGAGCACCACACCCGAGCCAGAGCACAGGTGCATTCCAGAGTGTCCTGCATACTGAGCCAAGAGAATGAGGTTCCATCACTGTCCCCCTGAGAAGTCTCTGTTCCCCACTCACTCCAGAAGGCCCAGCCCTGGGACGATTGTTGTGATGATGATATGGGTAATAAATGCCTGGGAAAGTCTGTGTTTGTGTAGACTAAGGTTACAAGTTATTAGATGGCTTTTTTTAGACAGACTTCCATTTCTTTCCCTGAGCTCTATAATGATAGATTTCCAGGAGCTCAGATAGTACCTCCTCACTGCCCCCTTCTCCCTATTTCTCTCTTCCTGGGATTAAGGTATACATCCCCCTTCCCACTGAGTCCCCAGGGCGCTAATGGTCTTGTCCCCCCACTCCACCAGCAAGCATGCCCTGGGCAGCCACGAGTACATTCAGTATTGTCGCAAGTTTGACATCGACATCCGGCTACAGCTGATGGAGCAGAAAGCTGTACGCAGTGACCTGGCCCGGACGGTTCGTGCGGGGGTTGGGTTTTCGGGAGGCTGCACAGGGATGGGGACGTGGAGTGGGCAGAGGTGATATGGAACACCTTCAGTGGGAGTAGGGTAGGAGCGTGGGGTTGCAATAAAGGTACTGCTCCTCTCTGAATAGGACGCTTCTTACACAGGTGAATGATGACCAGAGCCCCTCCACCTTGAACTACCTCGTCCATCTACAAGAGAGGCCAGTCAAACAGACCATCAGCAGGTGAGAGCAGGTGCCATCTTGGATGTGGGCCAGCCAGGAACTGTGAGGGTACCCCAACCCATAACCCCACTTACCTTTCTGCCAGGGCCAGGGGTTCTTACAGGTGTCTGGGATGAGACCCAAGAGTATTATAGGAGAAGAGCCTCACTCTAGGGTGTGTTGCATTTCTTCCCTCTAGTACTTTGCCTTCGTTCTCCAGATGAGGGGTGGTGAACCTATGGAAAGAGTGGGGACCCCTTTAAACTAGAATCTGAATCCTAAGCTGTGGGGAGGGAGGAAGAGACTAGGTCTCTCAGTACCCTGGGTCTGTCTTGACCTCTCCTGTGACTTTTGCCTGTCCCCAACTCCCCAGGCAGGCCCTGGGTCTTCTGTTCGACACATACCACAATGAAGTGGATGCTTTCCTGCTGGCTGATGTGAGTATAAATCATAGGGCTGGCCCAGCTGCCCAAAGCTCCTCCCCTCCTTTACTGTGATGAGACGGAGGGTCTCTGAGTACCTTTTGTGCACTAGTCTGGCCCTACGTTAATGGCTGCTGTGGGTAGAGGAGCATAAACATGGTCTTAGTCTTGGGGAGCCCATATTCCCACTAGAAAGATGGGACAGTAACATAGAGCTATTAGACAGAACAGGTGGCTATGAGTCATCAAGGGTTCTCAGAGAGTGATAGGAAGACAGAGTAGAGTGCAGGAGGGGGGCACTCTGAGAAGGAGGCCAGATTTTCACTGGTCTTTGATTTGCACTTATACAGGTATTCAGCACAGGATAGGTGAGGGAATTCCAAGTGAGAAAACTTCAGGGGCCCAAGGGCAGAGGAGGATGTGGCAGTGCAGCCTGTCTGTGGTACTGAGATGAAATCCTCCTGGAAATTCTAAATGACAGGACGAGAAATAAGGCTGCCTGGGCAAAGGGGCCTGAACAGGGTCTCTGGCTTCTTTGCTGTTCCCTATGGATTGAGTTTATTAAAGCTGTGTCTCCGGGGGATGTGTTTGTATTATGTGTTTGTACAGTAGCTGCCAGAGGGAGTCTGGGAATAGGAAGAGGCTCAGGGGAGATGGCTGAAAGACCTGGGAGCGTGGGCATGGCTCATCTAATTCAAAAGGAGTGACCGTTGGGGGCTAATGCCAGATGCTTGACAGTCAAGCGTGAGATTCCACTATTCCTCCCGAGGGTCAGGAACCCCTACTCCCCCCAACCCATTCCTTCAACAGCGCGGCGGGTGCTGGAGGCTAAGAGTGCTCACCTGCCAGCCTTGCTGTGCCGCCTCCCACAGGGGGACTTCCCACTGAAGGCTGACAGGGTGGTCCAGTCTGTCAAGGCCATCTGCAATGCCCTAGCCGCCGTGGAAACCCCTGAGATCACCAACGCCCTCAACCAGCTGCCCCCCTGCCCCTCCCGCATGCAGCCTAAGATTCAGAAGGTAACGGGCTCAGAGCACTAGTAGGGGGAGGGAAGAGAACAGTATTTGCAGGGAAACTGGGTAACTGGATGTCCACTTACTAAAAAGATCTTCTCTCCACCTCCTTCCTGCAAGTTTGGAGTTTAACCACAAGAATTCTCGTGTCCCTTCTTCCTGAGGATGAGGGTAGGCTAGGGTCTGCCCTGGCACTGATCGCCAGGAGCCTGGGCTGGCCAAAGACTTTATTCATAATCACCAAGGCATTGCCTGGCACTTTGCCTCCCCATCAGGGTGCAAAACCAAACCCTCTCCTGACCTAGGGGCTCTGTGACTCCCCAGTGGCGGCCGTGGGCCATACACAGGGCCAGCAGGATAGGCACCATGACCTGGGCCGGAGTGGCCTGAGTGGGGGGAGCGTCTCATTTGGGTGGACACAACTTTAACCTTGGCCTGGCTCACTCACTCTATCCATCACATGGCTCTGGTACAAACCATGATGCGGTCTTCCCTGAGGAGTCTCTGCTCCTCAAATTTCAGGCTTGTCTGATCCAGATGAGCACAGCTGTGAAAAGGCCTTCTTCCAGCTGTGCTGGAAAAGGCCACAGCCCTGAAGCTCCCCTCCCTCTGCTTTTCCCCAATAGGATCCCACTGTCTTGGCTGTGAGGGAAAACCGAGGTAAGGAAACTAGTCTCCATCGTTATTCAGCAGGGGCAGCTGAAAGCAGCTCTCTGTCCAGATTTCTTTTGTCCCTGGCCCCTTGATTTATGGGCCTAGGTCTGCCTCTGCATGTGTGTATATCTGTGTGTTTTCCAGCTGGAGAGCACATTTCTTTCCACAAAATGTTATCTCATTATTTTTACTAGTTATTCCTGTGGTGTCCCTGGGAGATGGCGATGAGGTGGTGTCCGTGTGAGGGTGGGGGTGGCAAGGCAAAGTTAGCCCTGGGCTCCAGATGAGAAAAAGCTCTTACTTGTGTAGGGTTGTCATTATTCTCCAGGAGGCTCATAATGCCTGTGTTTCCAACTCACAATGGGCCTGGGGAGAAGGTGATAAAGAATTTTTCACTAGGAGTGAGTCTTTTAAACAGACTTTGCTCTATGAAGCCCACACCTCTGGGATTCTTGGTTGGTGATTCCCAGTCTTTTGGATTTCATGAATTAATAACCTGTTGTTCCACAAAACATTATTTTAGGGACCAACATAGAAATTGACTGCTTTGCTTTTGCCAAGGAATGACTTTTAAAGTCACTGACCATTATCATTCCCAGTATTTCCCAAAAGAAAGGACATTTAACACAAAATAAGTAGCAATAAGTAAAAATAAGGAGAATGTTTAAAGTTGAGCATCATCTTATGAGCAGGTCATGATACAATCCTGCCTTTTTTTTCCCCTCATTTCACTACAGATGGGTGAACTTTGTCATGGCTATTGGAAACCAACTGGCATTTGGGGACTACTGTCCCGGTGTGTACCATCCTAGCCAATGCCATGGCAACAGGATGGCACTTGCTGAGACCTTGTGACCTTTCCTTGTGACCTCTTCCTTTCACAGAGAAGGTTGTGGAAGCTCTGACAGCTTCCATCTTGGATCTGGTGGAGCTATACTGCAGCACATTTGATGCGGACTTCCAGACGGCTGTGCACGGGAGCCGCAAGCACGATCTGGTCCAGGAGGCCTGCCATTTCTCCGGGCCCTTGGCCTTCACTGTCTATGCCACCCACCGCATCCCCATTACCTGGGCTACCAGGTGAGCCCAGGGCTGATTGTCCTGTAGGGAGCGAGCTGAGTTTGACTCTCAGATGGCTTCTCCCTGTCTGGGTGCAACCCCCTGTCTTGAGTTGATGGTGGTCTGTGGCATTGCAGTGCACCTTAGCTGAACCGGATGAGCCGAGTGCCTGAGGGGGATTGCAGGCAGGGACATCCCAAGGAGAGCCAGAAGGTCCCCTGGGAGATGGAGAGGCAGCCACAGCAGTCAGATCCTGCGGGGCCCTCTCAGTGCTGGTTGCATCGGCATCCCTGCCCCCCACCCATCCCAGACCCGCTGATGGAGACACTGCGACAGATGGCAGCTTCCCAGATCCAGTGCATGCCCCAAGGCCGATGACTGCACTACCCTGCAGATGCACAATGGGAGGGGGCGGGGAGGGGGGAGATGACCCTTTGTTGGGTGTTCCCTAGGCCTGCAGGGGTGAGTGAAGGGGGACCTTCATTTGGTAATCCTCAGCTCCTCTGCCTAGTGCCTTGGCATGGGGGGGGGGGGGTTGGTCCCACCCCCGCACCCCCCGCCCTTTCCAGACCCCCCTCCCTCTCCCTTCCCCCTCTCTCTTTGTTCCTCACTTAATGTATTCCTCTGGGAGATTGGCAGAGAACAAAGGAGCCAGCCTGGGAAACCAGGGCCTTCTCTGACCTCTTCTGTCAGGCACCTGTCACCAGCCACAGGGACCCCCATGTGTTGGCATTCTCGTCGGCATATGTCGATTGCATCCCCCTCCCCTTGTCACCTGCGCATGCGCACACAGACACCCCCATGGGCTGCCACCGCCAACTGTAAGAAGGCGGCTGCGTGGGCTGGTCCCCAATCAAGAGGGAGGAAGAGCCTGAAGCTGGGCGGAGGGATCCAGATCCAGTTGCTTCTCCTGGAGCTCCTATTCACAAATGCCCCATGACCCCATGCTCTAGCTCCCAGAGACCAAGGAGGAGTCTTAGCTGGAGAAATGGAGCTTGGCACACGCTGGGTGACTGTGATGGGGCTTGGGAGCTGAGCGTCCTTCCTCTCTTTCTGTTGCAGCTATGAAGATTTCTACCTCTCCTGCTCCCTCAGCCATGGTGGAAAGGAACTATGCAACCCCCTGTACACCCGAAGGGCTCACTTTTCCAAGTACCTCTTCCACCTCATCATCTGGGACCAGCAGTAAGGCCCCCCGCCCCCGCCCAAGCCCTGGCCCCGGCCCCTGCAGACCCCACGGAGGAACCCACATCTGCATTAAACCAGTCTCTACCACTAACCCTACCCCCACAAGAGCCCTCAGCGCCTGGAGTCTCCACTTCCCTAACCCTTAGATGGGGACAAGTACCATTTCTAATCCACAAAGATTCTCTGTAAAACATAAAAGATCATAAAAAAAAAAAAAAGTTAGTGGTTAGCTTTCATAATAATCCATCGTCTTGATCTTGTCTTCCTTAAAAGGTTTAACTAGTCTGAGGGATTCTCATCCTCTCCCTTCTTCCCAAAGTTTCATATAGACTAGGGAGAGGGGCCTGTGCTTTCTTCCTTCTAGAAGGGAAAAAACAGGTTGTCTAGACAGAAGAATAATGGGCTGGGAGCTGCAGGAAGAAGCCTCTATTTCTAGCTCTGTGTCTAGTCCCATGTTCTCTTTGGCCTGTCTGTGCCTCACACTGTAAAGTGGGGACAGTTGTTTAATTCAGAGGCAGTTGTGGCTGAGATAAAATGAAATGAGATAAATTATAAATATGAATATGAAACCACGAGCACAAGGTAGTATTAATCAGCGTTTATTAGCAAGTGTTGCTGCCGGGAAGAAAGGCATCAGCCAAGCAGAGTAGGAGGGAAATGGAGGTGAACCAAGTGGTGGCACTGCAGGTGTGCACCCGCCCTGGGCCCTCTCTGTGCTGCACCCTGCCCTCCCTCCAGACTGTCAGAAAGCCCCTTGTTGGCTGCCCCCAGCTTCACTTCCCTAGACTGACTGTATCTGAGTCCTTATTTGCAGAGCAGAACTGGAACTTCAGTATCTGGAGTGCAGATGAGAGACTGAACAGGGTGCTTGGGGAGGCCAAGATTGCCAAAATAGGCCAATGCAGAGTCTGTGCAAACAACAGGAGAGGTGGGTTATTTACAGAGGGGCAGCTGGGGAGGCAGACCCTTTCTTCTGTCTTCACACTTATGTAAGTTATAGAGCAATAAAGCTGTAAATAAAACTAATCAAATAACTGCCAGGGCAGGAGAGGCTCTTTGGAGGCAGGGATGGCTGCCTCAAATGGCTTTGGAATTTCACCATCACCTTCCGATCCTCTGGCTTCAGTGACTACCGGTGCCAAGGGGATCATGCCGTACAGTGCCCCACCCCAGGCAGACCCCACAAAATTAGCCCGAGACCCTCTTGCCATGGAGTATCAGATTCCTGGTAGGCCTGGTCTACCTCAGCCTGCCTGTCCTGTGCGTCTCCTTCCACTCCCTGTCTTAGGTTTGGCCTCGAATCCTAAAGGCTGGTCCCTGCCTTCATAGTCAAGATCAAGGCTTCTGGGAGAAGATGCTACCCTGTAGGGTTCAAAGCACAGGCCTGGGCACACTCCCTTTCTTACTATAGGTGGAACCTTGGGAAGTGATGGGCCTAACTTACAGGGCTATTTGAGAACTTCTGGGACATTGCCGGTAAAGGGCATTGCACGGTACCTAGCACACAATAGATGCTTTCTTCTTCATTCTTGTCATCTTTTTAGCTGGGGGAGCCTGCTCAGTTCCAGTTTCCCCGTTCCAAGTGACTGACGCAGTGACTGATACATGGACATATTTGTACATGTAAATCCTATTTGCATAGCCCTGTTCCGGTGCAGAACCCTCAGTGTTTCGCAGCAAAAGGTACACAGTGTATACACACATCACACAAGCTGTTTTCCCCTCTCCACTGATGAGGAAACAGTGCAGAGGCATGAGTAGTTCTGAGGTTGTGAGCGGCAAAACCAGGACTGGAACCGGCACATCCCAGGAGTCCTTTCTGGAGGAGGCAGCCCTTGCCATGTGATGTTGAGGAATGGCTGCAGAGGGAAGAAGAGGGGTTTCGCAGGCAGGGAGGAGGTTCAGGCCGCAGCCAACATATGGTTTTCCTGACTGACCCCAGGCAATGATCCGTGGAAGAGGCTTTGGAATGCTAGATGGACTCGAGGACTAAGGAGAAGGGGTTTCTGGCTGGTTCTAGGGGTCGTGGTTTCCTCTCTGCCTCCAGATACACAGTGGGAAGCCTCTTCTGGGCTGACAGGATGGGGGTCAGCTCCAGCCCCCCTCCACTTTGCTGTGGGATCAGCTGACTGTCCTGCCGCCTCAGTACAGGGATCAGCTAACTCTCAAAATAGGCCCAGCAGCCTCGCTCCACCACCTAGCCAAGCCTGGGCCTGGCATGTCTGCTGGCTTCTGCAGGGGCCCTAATTATAGCCGTGGGCCCCCAGGGGACAGGCAGCTGGGACGGCAGGGCTCTGCCAGTCTCTGGCGGGTGGGAGGGAGGGAGTCTCACTTAGGTGCAGATTTTGCTGCAGGAGTGAGGGGCAGCAGTGTAGGGAGGCTGCTTAATCAGGCAACTCAGCACCTTGAGGGTGGCCACCCTGCCTCTGTGCCTTCTGGTGTAGAACCTGCCCTGGGCTGGCCAGGAGGGCGTGACAGTGTGGACTTTGGCCCAGGGACAGCTTCCCCAAAAGGTAATGTGGGTCCTCCCTCCCTGAGAGCTCCCCTCCTCTCTCTCCCTCACCCCACCCCAGTGCCTCATCCTGAACTTGGAGGGAGTGGCTGGGTGCGCCTGGGGCGGAGGAGCCCCGGAAGAGCACATCTGGACTGGGTAGTGGCAAGGCTTCACTGGCCAGTTTGTGTTCTCTCCCTGCAGGGGCTTTGGGAAACCCCTTCTCTTTATCCCTCTAGCTTTGAAAATCTTTTTTTTTTTTGTGGGGAGGGGTGAGGTGGGGGTGGGGAGAACAAACCATCTTGTGCCCTGAGGGCTGGGAGAAGAAGGGGATGGGAGAGGACAGACAGGTGGGAGGACTGTCAGGAGGAGGGTGACCTGAGGGCAAAGGACACCCTGCTTCTTCCTTGTTTTGTTTCAGCATGGGAAGTGGGGGAGGGACGAGGGTGGTTCAGTGCAGAAGGATTGTCAGAGGGGCAGCTTCTTGGTGACCCTCTGCAGAAACCCCGGGACAAGGGGCATATGGCTTCACTGTGGGAACTACAGTCACCTCAACTCCAGGATGGCTCTGGCTATCCAAGTTCTGTCCGGTCACTGGGGGTGGCCTCAAAATCGGGATGTTAGCCGCACACTACTGAGAGTCTGCAATTGCAAAAACAGCATGATGTACTTCTGGGAGCATCGGGGGAGGTTTCGCCTACAGTTTGGGACCTGTCCTGGTTCAAGGCTTCCCCAGGGAGCACATCTGATATCCCAAGAGGCAGGCCGCGTTCTCAGCCTCCACTTAACTTCCTGGGCCGCCTGTCCCTTGAAGCCACGAAAGTGGCCCCTCCTGATTTGGTTTCCTCTCCTCCCTAGGATCTGCTTCCCTGTGCAGGTGAACCGGCTGCCTCGGGAGACCCTGCTGTGTGCCACTCTCTATGCTCTGCCCATCCCCCTGCCTGGGAGCTCCTCAGAGGCCAATAAGCAGAGGCGTCTGCCAGAAGCCCTGGGTTGGGTCACTACTCCACTCTTCAACTTCAGGCAGTATGTGGTTCCCAGGGCAGCGGCTTCTTGGCCTCGGGAGGGAAGGAGAGGGATAGAGAGAGGGGCCTGGCTGCTGCCCTGGCCAGTGCCCCTTGGGAGGGTTGGCCATGTGGGGCTCACCAACAGAGTCCACAGGGCCCTAGCCAGGGGACCAAGGCACAGGAGTAGACACCAGGGCAGTTGACATAACCAAGAGCTTCTGGGCAGGACTGGTGGTGCAGGAAGGGCGAGAGGGGTGTGGAAAAGTAGTGCTTGGGTAACGTGTCATCTGGCCCTGTCCTTGAAAGGGCCTTAGAGGTCATCTAGTCCACCTCTGTGCCTCTGGGGGCATTCCCACTGCTGCCCCCAGCAGAGCCCCCTTCTCCACTGCATCCTGCCTCAGTGGCAACCGAGGTCATCCAGAGGCTTCCTGAAGTCAGTGTGCTTGTATAGGACCTGGAAGAAGGGAGAGCCTATAGTCTATGGGGAGAATGACAGAGTTGGGTAGTGGCTTCAAAGGCAGATTTTTGGTTGGGGAGGGGGAGGAAAACCATCTCCTTAGCTACTTGTTGATTCTCCTCCCCGCCCCCATCCTCCTTAGAGTCCTGACCTGTGGGCGGAAGCTTCTGGGCTTATGGCCAGCAACACAGGAAAACCCCAGTGCCCGTTGGAGCGCACCTAATTTCCACCAGCCAGATAGTGTCATCCTGCAGGTGAGACCCCAGCTTCAGCTCCCTCCTACCCATTGCTCCAGACTACTCAAGAGTCAGCTCCAAGTTTTCCGCCTTGAGGTTTGGTCTTGGGCAGTAAGAGAAAGTGCTGGGATGTTGGGCATAGGATGCTAATGCATTGGAAGGAACTGGGTGAATTTGGTTGAACCCCAGTGTGCGGAGGAGTTCTGTGGAATCTGTGTGCCATCTCCTGGAGGTTAACTTTGATTTTAAAGAGGCTGAAGGCAGGGCCTGAGCATCTCCACCCCCATTCAGGGCTCAGCTCTTTGGAGTCCTTTGTTTTTTTTTTTTTTTTTTTTTTTTTTTTTTTGGAGTCCTTTGTATTGAGCTTTTATATTAGGAGCCTGATAAAATCTGAGCTATATGCCTGGGGGCCTGAGGGGAAGCCCCCCACCCCTTCCTCCTCCCCGTGCAGCCGGTTACTCAGTGCTCCTGTGGAGTGGGGCCATTCTCTGGGGAGAGGAGGAAGACCTGGAGCTGATCATATCCAAGGTCTTGTTACCGTTTTCTGGCTCCCCTGTTGTCCAATCAATGAGATGCTTTGGTATGGAATGTGGAGTATCAAAGTGGATATAGCATGAAACATAATGATATAGAACAAAAGCTCCAGAGGCAGGCATTTTTGTCTATTTTAATTGACTATACTCAGTGCCTAGGACCTAGAATAACACTTGGCACATATAAGGGTTCAATAAACATTTGTTGATTGAGGGAATGTAGGACCCACTCAGCTCTGAGATCCAGTTTAGGAGGATGAACATCTGGCAGCATAGAGCAAGATGCTATTCTTCTTTTTTTTTTTTTAAGTTTTTATTTATTTATGATAGTCACACACAGAGAGAGATAGAGGCAGAGACACAGGCAGAGGGAGAAGGAGGCTCCATGCACCGGGAGCCTGACGTGGGATTCGATCCCAGGTCTCCAGGATCATGCCCTGGGCCAAAGGCAGGCGCCAAACCGCTGCGCCACCCAGGGATCCCCTCTCTGCCTCTTTCTCTGTGTCTCTCATGAATGAATGAATGAATGAATGAATGAATAAATAAATAAAGTCTTAGGAAAAAAAAGTTCTGGCCTGGGGCCTCCCCTCCCCCCCACTGCATCTCCACCCAACCTCTCACTTGCCCTTTCTCCTCTCACTCTCTCTGTTTCCTTCTCATTTTTTGCTGGAAGTGACGGCTGGAAGGGACTTTCCCTAAAGTCCAAGTTCCCACCAAGTCCCAACAGGGTTATTTTACAAACCACCTGCAGGCAAGGAAGGGAGGGAGGGGGGAAAGCAGGACTGCCAGCATGTGACAGGGTGCTGGAGACCTGGGAAGGCGGTGGCCCCCACTCACCTGCCTGTTCTCTTCTCCCTGCTTCACTGACGCCATCCTCCAGATCGACTTCCCCACCTCAGCCTTCGACATCAAGTTCACCAGCCCCCCTAGAGACAAGTTCAGCCCCCGCTATGTGTTTAGTAGCCTCCGGGAGGAAGACCAACGTGTGCTTAAAAACATCATGCAGAAGGAGTCCTTGTACTGGTGAGAACCGGGGCCTTTCCCATGTGCTGCTCAGGCCCCCATCCTGTCTGATGTCTCACCTGCCAGCTCCAAGTTCCTGCCCTCTTGCTTTGGGAGTAGAGGTGGGATGGGGGGGGCGGGGGGGGCATTGCCACTGAAGCAGGACCAGTGGCGAAGGCAGCCTCCAGGCTTTTTTTTGTGAGCTGACGCTAGGCAAGGTGGAGAGGCCAGGCTCAGGAGATTAGATCTAGGAATGCCCATCCCCACAATGGGAACCTGGCCCCCTCAGCTTGCCAGAGGACCAGAGCTTTGCCCCACACCCCAGATATGCCGTCTACTACTTGCTATCCATGGGGACAGCTGGCTCCTGTCGTCACCAACCTGCCCCCACCTCCTGCCCGTTCCACACCCACAGCCTTTGCATTTCTCTGGCCCTGTCACTTTCCAAAAAGGATCAGGTGTCGGGGCAAGCTGGCAGCCCTCAAGGGTAAGGGAGTCCAAGCTGATGTCATCCTTGGGGCTGCTTCTCTTACCAGGATTGGAAGGGGTGGGGTGAAGAACCGAGGGAAGGAGGAGCTGGTGGAATGGGGCTCCTCCCCTGCCTGATCTGCATTGCATGATCCTAGGCCACGTTGGGGGGCCGGGGTTGGGGAATGGAGATGAGGCTCATCTCTCCCTCATGTCCCACCCAGGGAGCCAGAGTAGCTGAGTGACTACAGATCCCCCGCTCCCACCCCTCTGCTGACCCCTTGCTTCACGAGCCCCTCAGCTCCCTTCTCCCATTAGACACCTGATCTCAGGCAAGGCTTAGTTAGCTGTGGCTGCTATAAAACCTCCAGCTGGCGGGAGAAGCCCCAGAGGCTTCTCAGCATCCAGACCCTGACCTGCGAGGACTACTGCCCTCTGGTGGCTCATCTTGGGAGTGGTGCTCGTAGGGAAATCCACAGGAAGGGTAGCTGGCTGGGTGCCCTTGACCTGTGTATTCTCTCTCAGTCTGAGATGTCCTCAGATGGCAGGATCAGAGATGAGAGGTGGGCCTTGCTTCACAAACTTTGCTTCTCAAAGTTTGATTGCAATCACCTAGGAATCTTCTAAAAAATACCGATGTCCCTGGGCCCCTAGGGGGCTCAGTGATTGAGCATCGGCCTCGGCTCAAGGTGTGACCCTGGTCCTGGGATTGAGTCCTGCATCAGGCTCCCTGGAGGGAGCCTGCTTCTCCTGCTGCCTGTGTCTCTGCCTGTATGTCTCTGCCTCTGTGTGTCTCTTATGAATAAATAAGATCTTTTATTTTTTTTATTTTTTTTAAAATTTTTATTTATTTATGATAGTCACAGAGAGAGAGAGAGAGAGAGAGAGGCAGAGACATAGGCAGAGGGAGAAGCAGGCTCCATGCACCGGGAGCCCGACGTGGGACTCGATTCTGGGTCTCCAGGATCACGCCCCGGGCCAAAGGCAGGCACCAAACCGCTGCGCCACCCAGGGATCCCAATAAGATCTTTAAAAAAAAAAAAAAAAAAAAGATACTGATGTCCTGGTTTCCCCAGATGTTCTGACTCCATTGGTGTCAGTGTGGCCCAGGCGTGGGAACTTTACAAACCTCTGCAGGTGATTGTCATGTGCCGCAAAGTTTGGGAACCACCAAATTGGAGAGCGTAGCATTCTCTTGGAGAGTGAGTACCCTACCCTGTGGCTTCAGGGCGCTCTCTCACCTCCCTTGCAACCCCCACCCGCAGGCTCAC
Organism: Canis lupus baileyi; assembly: GCF_048164855.1. Lineage (NCBI taxonomy): Eukaryota > Metazoa > Chordata > Mammalia > Carnivora > Canidae > Canis > Canis lupus. The sequence goes on from NC_132875.1 coordinate 22,969,316, forward strand.
TGATGCTGACAAGAAGCGCCTGTGGGAGAAGCGATACTACTGCCATTCGGAGGTGAGCTCCCTCCCCCTGGTGCTTGCCAGCGCCCCCAGCTGGGAGTGGGCTTGCCTGCCCGACATCTATGCTCTCCTGAAGCAGTGGACCCACATGAACCACCAGGATGCCCTGGGGCTCCTGCATGCCACGTGAGTCCTAACACCACCTCTCCCTGACTACGTGTCCTTCCAGAACTAAGGGTTGGCACTGCCCGTCACTAGCCTGAGCCAGTACTGGAGAAAGTGGTACAGTGGGCTAGGAAATCCAGGGGGTTTTCACTTCTCCTTTTTGGCTTTTTCTTTGTCTCATTGCCCCGCAGTGTTACATTGTGAACATTGTCCAAGGATGCTACAAAACAGCTTTACAGTGAACATTCATGTGCCCACTACCTAGATCCTAACTGTTCTGTTTGCTCTATTTGCTTTCTTGCGTGTGTATCCCTCTATCCCACCATCAGTCCATCTTACTTTTTAAATACATTTCCGTGTAAGTTGCAGACATCAGGCCTCCCTCTAAATACTTAGGCCTATGTATATCGTTAACTAGAACTCAACGTTTGTTTTTTCTTTTGAGGCAAAATTTACATGTAAGGAGATGCCTAAGCCTTACCTATATGTGGGCTGGTTCTTGATGCCTGCACACCCCGTGTAACACAAACCCTACCACTTAGTTCGACTCTAACAGGCCTCTCTTCCTTCTTTTCCCTCAGAAGGGTTCTCTGGGGACATGCGCCTCCCAGATTCAGACCCCTGGGCTGCCTTTTCCAGATGGTACCCAGTATTCTTGGCTTCTTTCTTACTGCTCTTGGTAATTAAAATGTACCCAATCCATGTGGCTTGCCCTCAGGACTTTTGGAAACAACGTTTTTGCTAATCTCTGCTCAACTCAATTCTGCTATGGGGTACTCGCTTACATAAAACTCCGTGATTTTCTGTCCTTTGCCTGGGTGGCTTTACGTTAAAGGATGGTCCCAAGATACCACCATGCCTTAATCCACGTAAGGGCTCTTCGACGACAGGAATTTTGAGCATGGTGGGAGTTAAGGAAAATATTTTCAGGAATGGGGTGGAAGACTGTCTAGTTTTCTTTAAATCATACAAGGAGGGCAGCCCCCGTGACGCAGCGGTTTAGCGCCGCCTGCAGCCTGGGGTGTGATCCTGGAGACCCGGGATCGAGTCCCACGTCAGGCTTCCTGCATGGAGCCTGCTTCTCCCTCTGCCTGTGTCTCTGCCTCTCTCTCTCTCTCTCTCTGCCTCTATGAATAAATAAATAAATAATCTTTTTTTTTAAAAAAAAAAAAAAAGGAGTTTGTTATTTAAAAAAAATAAATCTTACAAGAAAAAAATTTTTTAATAAAGTAAAAAAAAAATACAAGGAATGAAAATGGCCACTCTCCTGGTCCTTCGTGGCCCCATGCCCACTCTGACCAGGGGACAGGGCCATTCTCAAAAGTTGCTCTCCAGGGATGCCTGCCTTTGGTTCAGGGCGTGATCCCAGTGTCCTGGGATTGAGTCCCACATCCACCTCCCTGCAGGGAGCTTGCTTCTCCCTCGGCCTGTGTCTCTGCCTCTCTCTGTGTGTCTCTCATGAATAAGTAAATAAAATCTTAAAAAAAAAAAAAAAAAGTTGCTTTCCAGACAAGGTGCTAAGGATCCTTCTAAGTGGGTTTGGCAGATTCTGAGGGCCACTGGCTTGTCTCCACCTATATCTCCAAAGCCCGGGCATGAGGGTGCTCACTCCTATGCTACAGAGTCTGCAGCTCGGTTGTCAGGGGGCTGGGCTCTGTTTCGCAGCTTCCCGGACCAGGAGGTGCGTCGTATGGCTGTCCAGTGGATCGGCTCGCTGTCAGATGCTGAGCTCCTTGACTACTTGCCTCAGCTCGTGCAGGTAGGCAGACCGGCCTCCCTCTGGTTCTGATGATCCTTCTGCAGGCCCAAGTTGGTCTGCATCCTCCTTGTGGAACCCAGGGTCCCTGGCAGGATAGTGGCAGGTGTAGATTGCAGGCCGTCAATACAGCCTCACATTTCCTTTCCCCTAAGGCTCTGAAGTATGAGTGTTACCTGGACAGCCCTTTGGTGCGCTTTCTCCTGAAACGAGCGGTCTCTGACTTGAGAGTGACTCACTACTTCTTCTGGTAAACTGTGTGGGGAGAGGTGGGAGGCAGACATGTGCCTGCCTTCGCTCAGGAATATTGTAATCCTGGGTGTGCGAGGGTGGGGAGCTGAGCCGCCTGGGCTCTAGTATGTTGCTGACTTGCCATGTGGCCACAGGCTAGCACCTTTTCCTCCTGTGGTCTCGGTCCCAAGAGGACCATGTGGATCATCCCTGGCCCTCCTTTCCATCCACACATGGCAGAAACAGAAAGGACAAAGGAGCTGCAGAGGGGCTTTCCCTCCCAGGCTTGGGGTGGGTTTTCCAGGGAGCTGGAGCTGGGTCTGACCCCTCCTATCCCCCAATCCACACACCCTTGCCTGTGATCCCAAGTGTCCCGACCCACCCTGCTCCCTTTGCTTTGCAGGCTGCTAAAGGATGGCCTCAAAGACTCCCAGTTCAGCATCCGCTACCAGTACCTGCTGGCAGCCTTGCTGTGCTGCTGTGGCAAGGGGCTGAGAGAGGAGTTTAACCGCCAGTGCTGGCTTGTCAATACCCTGGCCAAGCTGGCGCAGCAAGTCCGAGAGGCCACCCCATCCACACGGCAGGTGAGGGGGGCGGGGCCACCTCCACCCACTTCTGGTCTTGGGCTTTTTTAACCATTAAGTCATTAATTTGTTCAACGTCCTCACCAGCAGGATGGCACTTGACCGTCTCCGATTTAGGGACTGGAAGGAGGTGCCTCTGTCTCTAACCCACAAGCCACAAATTGACAGTCTGCAAGCTGGATACAGCCCACGGATGGGTTTTGGTTAGCCTGCAAAGTATTACAGTTTTTATTTAACTGTTTGCTTTGAAGGCTAAGCACATTTGTAGAAGTTTATAAGTTGTTCACTGCATGAGAGCACCCAGCTGGAGAGGGCAAACAAGGGCTGAAATCCAGTCTGACGTTGTTCCCTATGCCATGAGTCATAGCTCAGTGCTGCTGCTACCCAGAGCGGGACCTTTATCTGTTTGTATAACCAGGCTGTATTAAGCCAACAGTATTCCTGTTTGCTAACATTTAAAAATTGGGAGAATTTAAAGTGCGGATTGTTGGCCTTTCTTGGCAACAGCCTGAGCAGCGTCACCCCTCTGAGATGCACCTGCCTCTCACCGTGATGTCATCTGCCTCGCCTCTGTAAGCTGTTTGGGCTTGCTGCCTGTGCACTGTCCCAGGCGCCATACCCCAGGCTGCGTGGTTTTCCTTCTTCACGGTCTCCTGGGAGTTGTCCACACTTCTCAGATGGTGGTTTTCACACCAGCTACTACTGGGTGCCCAGCCCCGGGAGAGGCTTGGTTCTGAGTAGAGCTTATGGGCAACCCACTCACCCCTACTGTCCTTCCCTCTCCCTCTCAGGGGATCCTCCGCACGGGCCTGGAGGAGGTGAGGCAGTTCTTTGCCCTGAATGGCTCCTGCCGCTTGCCACTCAGCCCTAGTCTGCTGGTTAAGGGCATTGTGCCCAGGGTGAGTGACGGGGGGTTGGGGCTCTCGGGGCAGGGAGGGCTCAATGGAGGTGAGGCACCCACACCCTGGTTATTGAGAGGTATGAAGAAGAAAGGTATCTTTGGGGCCTCTTTCCAGCTCTAGTGTGTATGGACTTTGACCTGACAGCTGCGCGGGAGGGAGGAGTTGGGTTGGGAGTTGGGTGTCTCCCTGATGCCACTGGGTGTAAGTCCAGGCTGGTGATCATGACCGCAGCTGGCATCTGTTCTTGCCGAGCACCATCTCTGTGCCTGTGCCTGTACTCTTCTGAGTGCTTTACACTGGGCATGGTGTCTCATGCTCACATTTCTTACAAAGTTGGTCCTGTCGTGAGACCCATTTTGCAGAGGGGTACACTGAGGTATAGACAGGAGTCCTGTCCTAGGAGGTCGTATGCCGAATACACTGAAGGGATGAGAGAGCAGGTGCCGAAGCTGAGGCTGTAACAAACTGCCCAGGGCCAGTGGGGGTGGTGGTGTGTGTGGAAGGAGTGCGGGCTCCTGAGGAATCTGGCAGAAACTACAAGCTGGTGGGCCGGCGGCAGCTTGACCCATGGTGCGTAGTCCTGAGGGCGTTGTCTTTCCTGACCCTCGTCACTACCGTCTCTCCTGTGGCAGGACTGTTCCTACTTCAACTCCAATGCTGTCCCCCTCAAGCTGTCTTTCCAGAATGTGGATCCTCTGGGTGAGAACATCCGCATCATCTTCAAGGTGAGGACACCTCGAAAGCCTGGTGGGATGATAGTGATAGAGGAGAGTAGAGAAGGGAGTCAAAGGGTGGCAGGAGTGGCCTCAGGCACTTCTTTTCCTGTCATTCCGAGCTACCATCTTCACATGTGAGAGCCTGCCAAATCAAAAAGGAATTCTGCATGGCCCCACAGGCTAGGAATAGGATGTTGGCAGGTGTAGCAAAGCTACTGGCAGCTCAGTTTACAGAGGTGTGCTAGGAGGCAGAGCCATCCCGAGAATGAATGGATACAGGGGTGATCTGCTTGTCCCTGAGGGTAGTCAAGTGGAGGCTGGATGGCTGCCTGGCAGCAGTGTTGAAGAGGAAATTAAGAGAACAGGTGCAGTTTGGACTAGATGAACCCTCAGGTCCTTCCTGATACATTCATACATTCATGATTCTGAGAAGTAAACCATAGTCTGAGAACATGTCATCTGGGGGGAGAGGAGATGCGTGTATGTGACTGTGTAATTTATATGTTGGCTGTGTGTGAGCTCCAAATCCCAGCGATAAATGCTCAGATTTTAAAAGGTCTTAATCAGGAATCTAAATTTGGTTCAAATGGGGCCGCGGGGTTGAAGCAAGAGCCAGAACACTGCATGGGCGAATGTAATTACTGGCACATCTCTGGTCGTTTGACCTGGTGTGAGTGAAGATGGGAGATGGGAGGTGGGAAAACTGGGCGGTCCTCTGTCGCTGTTTGGACCAGCGTGGCTCTCTTGGAGGATCTGGGAGCCTGGGGAGGCAGTGGAGATGAGCTCTGCTCACTTTCTTTCTCCAGTGCGGGGATGACCTTCGCCAGGACATGCTAACCTTGCAGATGATTCGCATCATGAACAAGATCTGGGTTCAAGAGGGGCTGGACATGCGCATGGTCATTTTCCGCTGCTTCTCCACTGGCCGGGGGAGAGGTCAGTTGGGAATAGGGGGAGGGGGCTGTGCCCAGGCAGCTGGCATGAAGGGCACCCCTTTGCTTTACTGCTCTTTTGCCCATTCCCCAACATGGGTTGTGTGCTTCTCCAGAAAAGTGAAACGGACAAGATAATTTCAATAGAAGCTATGGAAGGGCATTAAGAAAAGGAAGGCAGAGCAGAGACAAAGAAACCGGAATAAAACGATGTGATGTAACAACCAGACATGTCGTGTAGACTTTGGGTCCTAACTCAAACTAATCAAGTGTGAAAAGGTACTTTTCAGGCAATAGGGAGAAATGTAAATAAAGACTGGGTTGAAGGCCGATTGTTAATTTTTTGGGTGTGCTAATGGCATGGTGCTTATGCCCTTGTTAGTGGTACTCGAAACATTTATGAGTGAAAAGACATGTCTGGGATTTGTAAAGGGGAACTCGGCTGGCTTAGTCCATAGAGTCATGTGACTCTTGATCTCAGGATTGTGACTTCAAGCCCCACATTGGGCTCAGAGTTTATTTTATTTTTTTAAGATTTTATTTGAGAGAGAGAGAGAGCACGCGTGTGAGAGCGAGCGCACACAGAGGGAGGGACAGAGAGAGAGAGGGAGAAGCAGACTCACCACTGAGCAGGGAGCCTAAGGCAAGGCTTGATCCCAGGACCCTGGGATCATGACCTGAGCTGAAGGCAGATGCTTAACCAGCTGAGCTACTCAGGTGCTCCTGGAGTTTACTTAAAAATAAATAAATAAATAAATAAATAAATAAATAAATAAATAAGAAAAGAAAAGAAAAGAAAAGAAAAGAAAAGAAAAGAAAAGAAAAGAAAAGAGAAAAGGTACTCCAGTAAGGAGGGAAGAAGCACGGTTGGCTGAGTGAAACAGGTAAAACAAGATTAGCAAAATGTTGATAATTTTTGAAACTAGGTGATCATTATGTGTGAATTCATGATCTCATTCTCTTTGTTCATATATGTGTGTGTATATGTATAAAATTCATACATATATATGAATAATTATTGATGAACATATGAACATTGTTCGTATATGAACATTGTTCGGATATGGCATATACGTATACATATATGTATCTGAAAATTCCAATTGTAAAAGTTAGAAACAAAAAAAGAATAGCAACTATGAGTTTGGGAGAGCAAAGAGCCCTGATATCCCAGTGTGGAATATGAAGCGTGGGAACAGTATTCCCTCTACTGTCCTTTTCTCCTTATTATCAGACTTTATCCAAATATTCTAGAGCCTAATTTCTAGGGAAGCTTGCAGCAAAGCTCCTGTAGTTCTGTCCCCATAGTCCCCATTGCTATCCCCGGGAGTGCTACACCCATGCCTCCTCTCACAGGGATGGTGGAGATGATTCCCAATGCCGAGACGCTGCGCAAGATCCAGGTGGAGCATGGGGTGACTGGTTCCTTCAAGGACAGGCCCCTGGCGGACTGGCTGCAGAAACACAACCCCGGGGAAGACGAGTATGAGAAGGTAAGATTGGGGGTGGGGGTGAGGCTGGGGGTGGGGTGGGTGCCTGACTCTGGCACATTGCTCTGTTATACAAGGTCTGCATGTGCACTGTGGAGACAGCTCAGCTGTGTCAAGAGGAAAAAGACACAGCTGATGGGTGCCTCCACATCTGGAGGGCTTGGGTCAAATGACTGTCATAAGCGGAGAGAAAATCCCCTGGCATCCAGCTGGAAAACCTTTGTTGAGTCCTCCTGGCAGATCGAGTTTTGGGAGGAGGAGGGGGCCAACTTTCAAGAAACTGCCTGGATCTCTCCTATTTGTGCATCCTGTTCCGTTCCTCCTGTGCCCTTCTGTGCACTTTATAGAGCAAGAGTTAGTTGGAATAGACTTTAGAGATTATTTTAATCCAAATCCTCTTTTCACGAATGTGAATTAATATTCACTCAGTTGTTCCTAGATGCGGAGCTGGTTTGAGGCCAGGCTAGAAGCAGGAGCCAGGATTAAGGTTAGATAGGAGACAGAAGTAATAGGAAAGGAGGCTGGCCTGTTCCTTAGGTGGAGCATTCCTAGTTGGTAGGGCTTTGGTGGCCTGCCGTGGTCCAAGGCTTGTCATGGCTCTAATCTGGGTTAACTGAGTTTAGGGGAGGGAACAAGTCATAATAACCACCTCATAAGAGATTTACTATAAGCCAGAATGCTAAATTATATAACTTAACTTCCAAGGGGACCCTGATACTAATATATATGGATCAATGCATTTTATTTATTATGCATTTTATTCCTAAGGGAAAACCCATATGGACAGCCAAATTATAATCAGAAGGTTCAGTGAACATTGAACTAGACGATTGTAGACGGCCTTAAATGTTTGCATATCCCAGGATTTTTTAAATTTTATTTTTATTTCTTTATTTAAAATTTTTTTAAATTTAATTTGCCAACATATAGTATAATATCCAGTGCTCATCCCATCAAGTGTCCTCAGGATTTAATTCCTGGCCTGCTGGACTCTCTTTGTATTCTTGTGCCAGCTCATCATCTCTTATTACTTTAGGTACCACCCACCTGCTGACGTCTTCCAAAGCCATTCCCTCCTCTCTCCCTGGAGCTGTATGCCCTAAGCCACCTGCTTGCTGGATATCTCCCCTTGTACTTTACCCATAACCTCAAACTCCGTATAGGCAAACCCAAGCTTTCCCTGTCTCCTTTTCTCAAGAAAAACCTGCTTTTTGTATGTTTCCTATCAGTAAATGGTATGAGTCTCTGAAGTCACCCAAGACAGAGCCATGGGTCTTGATGCTTCCTTCTGGCTCACCTCGGCTATACCAAGCACTGTTAATTCTTCCCCCAGCATCTTTCCACATCTGTCCTCTTCTTTCCATTTCTCTCAGCTATGTGCTATCTGTCCCTGAACCACTGGAATGCTCTCCTGTCATCATCTTCTGCTTGATGTCAGAGGTTGTTTTTTCAATAAAGTATTTTTTTTAATTTTTTTATTTATTTATGATAGTCACAGAGAGAGAGAGAGAGAGAGGCAGAGACACAGGCAGAGGGAGAAGCAGGCTCCATGCACCGGGAGCCCGATGTGGGATTCGATCCTGGGTCTCCAGGATCGCGCCCTGGGCCAAAGGCAGGCGCCAAACTGCTGCGCCACCCAGGGATCCCTCAATAAAGTATTAACTGCTCATGTCACACCTTTGCTCTAAGTTCTTCAAAGGCTCCGTATGTCCTAAAAGATAGATCCAATCTATACATTGTTAGATACAATCTATGGCATTGCACACAGATCCTGTTGTAATCCAGGCCTGCTTACCCCTGCAGTCCCATCTATCGCACCTCCCCTCTTAGGATAATTTATGCCCCAACCTAGGAGTCTCCTATTTCCCCAGTAGGAGAAAATAGATGATTTAGATAAATCAAATTTAGATGATTCTGTTCCTTCTGCCTGGAAAGTCAAGTGTTCCCTTCCCCATTCCTCAAAACCCACCCTCTGTGCATTGCCAGTCACAAGGCCCTCTACCCTTGGAGAAGAATAGTGTGAATTCTTTCCTCCCACTCCTCTACCCCATATACTACTTCCCACTAACATGTATTCTTCAGGTATTAAGTGGCGACCATGCAGAGGTGCTGTGCTTGGTGCTGGACTTATAATGTCTTCTGGCCAATGTAATAAGAAGTCATAACAAATGTGATAGAAGAATGCACGGAGAAACTCACTCTGTGTCTTTTGTGTTTAATATCAGTCCTCCAAAGGCAGCCTGTCAGCTCTTCTAGGCTTTCTACTAGAATTGTGCTGGTAGTTTCTTCCGATGACTTCCAGTAGGAAAGAACTAGAGCTATTTGTCTCCTGGCCACTTCCTGAACAAAGAGAGTTGCCCACATCCTTCAAATGAAAATCCCTTAAATCAGGAGAGCTCTCTTGGTCTGGTGAGACTTCCTGCAGCCAAACATGCCACATAACTCAGGTGATGAGACCTGAGTCATTTACCCATGGCCACATAGCTATTCTGTGAGTCAAGACAGGATGCATTCCAGGTAGGGGCGCCTGGCTGGCTCATTGGTAGAGCATGCAACTCTTGATCCTCGCTCAGGGTTGTGAATTTAAGCCCCACAGTGGGTATAGAGATTACTTAAAAATAAAATCTTAAAAAGGAAAAGAAAAAGGATGCATTCCAGGGAGAAAGAATATCTGTGGCAGGAAGACAAGTTGATGGAGATGAAGGTCAAGACTGGGAGGTGATGGGTTGTACTCCTTACTGTGTGGTTTCTTTTCATTCATCTATTTCTCTGCCTTGGAAATAGTCTTTTTCTTCCAGAAGGTGCATTCTGTGATTTCTTTATAGACTTTCTGTTCTTAGATTCCTGTGGATTCGCCATCTGGTTTAAATAGACAAGTCGCTGGGGAGGGGGGCAGTTCTGTGTGGCTAGTTTTGAAACCGGCCTTGTGGAAAGCCAAGAAGCTGCTGGGAGATAAGACCCTTAGACCCAGGAGAAAGAAAAATGAGGGCTGGGTGAATGGGGGTGGCGGTAGGGCTGTTGGGGCTCAATAAGAGAGGAGTCTGCAGGAGCTGGGAAGGCCTGGAACTCCAGGCCCTGAAGGATGGAGGGAAATTTGCACAGAGAGCAGGGAGGACGCACATTCTATATCTGGAAGCTTTCTCTAATTCTCAAGCCTGTACATTCCTTATTGGCTATGCCAGTTTTTGCACTCTGCTGAGGAGTCTTTTCTTGAATCCTTAGAAATTCCATAAACCTCACAAAGATGATTCAGAGGGTGAAATATATCCATTTGCTAATTTCATTATTTGTCCTTCTTGGAGAGACAGATAAGGGGACAAATTACCATATGGAAAAGGTGGATCTAACCCCTTAGCCATCACCCTGCACTCCTACCCCATTATAAACTAAAAAATCTCTCACACAGTTTACCAACTAGAGATGTCTGATTTTTCAAGTGTAAAACGCCCCTAGGAGTGTTAAACTGTCTCAGCTCTTCTTTGGAGTGAAGTGACTTTAATTAGATTAGCACTTAGCTGCTACCAAGAACCCTGGGAATGAGAGGTGTATATGGGGCAGAGAGAAGTCTAGAAGAATTCTGAGCAGGGTCAGCTGCCTCGGTGCTGTGCGTGAGTTGAGATGGTCACAAGCATTTGGGAACACTGAAAGCACCAGTCTTCTTGTCTGTTAGGGTCTCTTCAGTCTGGGCTGGGCAAATCTGGGCTCCCAGATAGGTTCACTGTCTTTCCCACCGATTTCTCTGGGAGAAAGAAAGGTGCAGAGGAAGCTGAATTGCAGATAAAGTGGTGGAGATACACATGAAGCCTTCCATCTCCGTAGAGCCCATAAGACAGGAGAGAGGTTTCTGTGTGCGTGAGTGATGAAGGCTGAACTGGCAGGCATGAGGTGCTGTTGGGGCTCAGGAGGGAGAGAGCGGGGCTGGCTGAATTCAGTCTGGCCGTGGCCCTTGGGGTCCCTTTCTGTCCTCTCCTCCCATCTGCCTGCCTTCCCCCCAGGCTGTGGAGAACTTCATCTATTCCTGTGCTGGCTGCTGCGTGGCCACATATGTCTTGGGCATCTGTGACCGGCACAATGATAATATCATGCTGAAGACCACCGGCCACATGTTCCACATAGATTTTGGCCGCTTCCTGGGCCATGCTCAGATGTTCGGCAACATCAAGCGGTAAGTGATCTCCTGAAGCCCAGCCATGTGTGGAGGGCAAGGAGGTCAAAAGAAATGGTTCCAAGCTGACCACAAGCCCATCATGGAAGGGGCGGCACTGGAGCCCCCGGGCTGAGCAGCTTTTGAAAAAAGCCTGAGAGAGAAGTGAAGAAGTCCTTGCAAGGCCTTGCAGGAGGTGGGGACCAGCTCTTCTCTCTCCCTGCTGAGGACTGAGCAAAGGGAAATGAGCCCAAACTGCAGCAAAAGGGAATACAGTTAGATACCCAGGAAAAATATTGGTAGCTCACGGACAAGGAACCAATGAAGGACATCTCTGGGGATTTTTTAAGACTAAGGTAGGAAAAGAAAAAGTTAGAGAGAGCCCCATCTATCCCGGTTCCCACAGGTAGTGAGGGGAACCATTCCCTGATGCACCCCACAAGGTAGGGGGGCTTCTTCCTCCATGTTGACATTCTACCTGTATGTTCCCTTTGGCCCAGGGACCGCGCCCCCTTTGTCTTCACATCGGATATGGCATATGTCATCAACGGGGGTGACAAGCCTTCCAGCCGCTTCCATGATTTTGTTGACCTTTGCTGCCAAGCCTACAACCTCATCCGCAAGCACACCCACCTCTTCCTCAACCTCCTGGGCCTGGTGAGGAGCTCCATCTCTTTCTGAACAACTCCTTCTTATCATCTGGTGCCATCTTTAAGACTTTCCTGTCTTGATTCAAAGGATTTCTGGAGATCTACTTCTCTGAGGTCTAGATAAGGCAGGGCCCAGACAGCCGGGAACAGTGGTGTCTGCGCAGTGTCCGACTTCCCACCCCAGCCCCTCAATTCCTGTGGCCTTCCAGCCACTGCCCACAGCATCCGTCCACCACCGTCTAGGAGGGCTAGGGAGCCTAGCTATAGAAAATCTTGCCTATGGGAGGAAGGAGCAAACATTTCTGGTTGCCCATTCTCCATTTTTGTTTTCCTTCTAGATGCTGTCCTGTGGGATCCCTGAGCTCTCAGACCTAGAGGACCTCAAATATGTATATGATGCTCTGAGACCTCAGGACACAGAAGCCAATGCTACTACCTACTTCACCAGGTAACACCCTGTGCACGGAACAGTTCTGCCCCCTGCCCCCCCCCGCCATTCATCTCCAGGCTGCCTGATGGGGAGGAGGAAGGCTAGGAAAACAGGTGTAGCTCAGATGGCAGAGCCTAGAGTTGACAACATGTGTCTGCTGTCCTACCTCAGCCTCCGACTTAGGTAAATCGCTTGACTTCTCTGACTCCGTTGCCTGTCTGCGCTTTGGTGCTTACTCTTGTGTATAGAGCTACTGCAATCCCTTAACTCACATTCTTGCCAGGTCTTGGTCAGACTTTGCTTATGGGACGTCAATGGATTTTTCTTAGTTCTTAGCTCTCTGGATCAGAACCTTTGCCCTTATCAAAACATGGAATTCCATGATTCCATTTTCCCATACTTGACAGTGTTTCTAGGTACTCTGCATGGAAGCAAGGAAGTGTCTCTGTACTCATGTCTATAGTCCTGTCCCTGTAGGCGATGCCTCCGTTTTGTCAGGCACTTTTCGGAATTTGGCAAACTACATTTTCTCTGTATGTCTCACATAGAACCTCTCCTTTTGGTCTGAAATCTCTAGATTGAACAGTGCATGGTGAGGTTCCAGCGTACTGGAGGTCTACTGTATGTAGACGTTTTCATACTGACCCTGTGGTGGAATCCCTGATTCCTTCCTACCTTGGTTTAACCATCTTTGGCTCAGGAGGGCAGCGAGGGGAGATAAGACCCCAGGATTCACATAAATAAATTGCATATAGATGATTGTGTGCCAGTCAAATACTCTGTGAGGATAATTCACAAGGAAAATGATTCTGAGTTGAGTGTTAGTCCCAGGTGTCAGAGCATATTTGTTGAGATTGCTCTGTCCCAGCAGTGGGGACTTGGGTCCATGGTGACATCCTTTTCTTCCCATCCTCCTACACCAACAGGTTGATTGAGTCCAGCCTGGGCAGTGTAGCCACAAAGCTCAATTTTTTCATCCATAACCTGGCTCAGATGAAGTTTACAGGCTCAGACGACCGGCTGACCCTTTCCTTTGCCCCCCGAACACACACGCTCAAGAGCTCTGGCCGCATCACTGATGTTTTTCTCTGCCGCCATGAGAAGATTTTCCACCCCAACAAGGGCTACGTAAGTGTTTTCTCCAATATGGCCCCATCTTGTTCCCCACCAGCCCATCATGTTGGGGTTCTGTCTCTTCACAGCCACATAGTGGACAATGCAGTTGTGAGCATCCCATGCTGGATGCAGTGCAGTCACAGATCACGCTTCTCCCCTGCCCCAGTGGGGTGCTAGAATCAGGGAGCTGAATTGGATGTGTGTTCCTTCTGGGTCAAGGGTCCTATGAAACATGTGCAGAAAATGTTTGTTTTCAGATTCCTGCAAATGTACTATCATCTTTTTCTTTGGAGACACTTTTGCCTTTTTCCTTTTGGAAAGTGGGCTTCCCCAACATACGCGCGTGCACACACACGCACACCCCCCTTCCCTTTTCTATTTCCTTACCTACTCCCTTCATTGAGTGTACAGTGTTTGGCAGGTATTTTCTAAGACTTGGACCTTTGCAGGTATATGTGGTAAAGGTGATGAGAGAGAACTCTCATGAGGCCACTTACATCCAACGGACATTTGAGGAGTTCCAGGAATTACACAATAAGCTGCGGCTGCTCTTCCCTTCTTCCCTCCTGCCCAGGTACCTGCCCCCTTTCCTCTCTGCACAGGGGGATCCTGGGGAAGGAGATCGGAGAGAGGGTGGGCAGGACTGCTGCTTGGTATTCTTGGCCTAGTAATGAGTGTGGTAACAGGTGTGCCCTCTGCTGGCCGGGTTTCCGGACTCTGTTCAGTCTTGAAAATGAGCTTGGGTCCACATGCCAGGAGAGAAAACTAGAGCTAAAAAGGCAGAGGACTGAGTGGATCTGAAGATGTTTCTAACTTTCTTAGCTTTTAAAGAGTAAAAGGTAAATAGATAAAACGTGGTGTATACATATGATGGAATATTAAGTCTTAAAAGGAAGGAGATTCTGGCACATGCTACAACATGGATGGACCTTGAGGACATGATGCTCAGGGAAATAGACCAGTCACAAAAAGACAAATACTGTGTAGTATTCCATTTATATGAGTCCCTAGAGTAGTCAAAATGCCTTGAGACCAAAAGTAGAAGGGTGGTCACCAGGGCTCGGAGGGAAGGAGGGAGGAATAGGGAGCTGTTTAACGGGTCCAGAGGGTTAGTTGTGCAAGATGGTTGGTGATGGTTGCACAACAATGTGTATCTAAGGCCACTGGACTGTAATGGTTCAGATGGTAAATTTTATATTCTGTGTATGTCACCACAATTCTTAAAAAATGAGTTTTGAGTTTTCAAATGAATTTTTACCTTGTTGAGGAAAACCGTGAGCTTCTCCGGGGAGCCCTAGGACTCTGTCCAATAGCTTGGTTTTCTTGCCTGGGTTCCCTGGAACTGCCACGTGAGATGGGCCAGAGTGTGTCCACCGAGGGAGCCGTGACAGGAATGGGGCCGGCTGCTGGGAAGTGTGGGGCAGGTCGCTGAACATGCAAATGAAATGTGACAAAAGCCTGTCGCTGCTTCCTCCTCTGCCCCTGCCGGCCCCTCCTGCGTTCCCACTGCCCACCTGCCTCGACAGCTTCCCCAGTCGCTTCGTGATCGGCCGCTCGCGGGGAGAGGCGGTGGCTGAGCGGCGGAGGGAGGAGTTAAACCGCTACATCTGGCACCTGACCCACGAAGCCCCCGAGGTGGCCGAGGTGGGTGGGCTCTCCTCTGCTCCCAGCAGTTGGGGGCGCTGGGGTGGGGGTGGGGGTGGGGGTGGGGGGAAGCAGGGAGGGGGCAAGCCTGCTGGCCATCAAGGATGGACTTGACTCTTGGGGTCTGTCTGACTGCAGGGGAAGGAGGAGGGGGCGTGAGAGAGGCAAGGAAGGGGGAGGAAGGGGAGACAGGCGGGAGGAGGGGGAGGAAGGGAGGGAGGGTTGTGCCCAAACAGGCAATGTGCAGCCTCAAGCACAGAGACACATTATGAGACATTGACGTATCAGAAGCTTCCAGAGTGTGGGAGTGATCAGAACCTTAGGAAGGAAGGGGTTCTTGAGGAAAAGGAGTTTTTTTGAGCTGGTTGAGTGTATTTACCTAGATTTTTTTTTTTAAACAGATGCTATTACAATTTGGTGTTATAATGAGCATAAAAACAAATGGAGCCACCAGGAGCCCCATCCCCCTGACAAATCATCTAACCCCATTTCCATGTTTCCTTCTTATTTGTCTATATGCAAATGTGACTCTTAACCATTTATGATCATAGCTTCAAGATCACTCTGTAATGTATTTCTCACTTAGTATAACTTTAAATATCTGTACCAAGTTAATATTTTGACTTGCAATACCAAAATCTCCTTAACCATTTGCTTCTTAAGAAATATTTACATTATGTCCATTTTTCCCCCACTATTAATGCTAGAGTAGGTATTTTCATACATTTTAGTTTTTGTTTTCCCTAATATAGTTAAAAACTTTCTCAAAAGTAGAATTCATGGTCTCTGTCCAGGGCTGGCTTAACTATTTCTCTGCTTGAAAGGTATGTGTGTCCATGGGGAGGGTGTGGCAGAGAACAGACTGCTTTTGACCTGATGTGACCGAGTGTTTTTGGTTTTCTTTCCTTTTTAAAAACTTATTATGAGAACTTTCAAACATACAGAAAAGCGGAGAAATAATAATGTGTGCCTATATGTCCACCACCTAAACAGTTAATATTTTGCCATATTTATTTCATCTATTTTGTAAAAAGATTTTATTTATTTATTTGAGAGACAGAGAGAGAGCACATGAGATAGGGGGAGGGGCAGAGGGAGGGAGACAAGCAGCCTCTCCACTGAGCAGGGAGCCCGAGGTAGGGCTCCATCCCAGGGCCTTGGGATCATGACCTGAGCTGAAGGCAGATGCTTAACTTACTGAGCCCCCCAGGTCCCCCTGCTTCATCTATTTCTGTATGAAGTAATTTTAAAGTCATTCACAGACATCATGACATTCTATTCCTAAATACTCAGTATGCATCTCTGAAAAATAAAGACATATTCTTATATAACTGCAGTATCATTATATCATCCAATACACAGTCCATATTCAAAGTTTCTCTGTCATCCCCAAAATTCTTCTTACAGTTGGTTGGTTTGAGCCATGATCCAAACAAGAAGTACATATTACATTTGGTTGTTCCATTTTTATAGCAAGAAAGAGAGATGAGTAGGGGGAGGATCGGAAGGAGGAGCAGACTCCCTGCTGAGCAGGGAGCCTGACACAGGTCCTGGGATCATGACCCAAGCCAAAGGCAGACGCTTAACCAACTGAGCCACCCAGGCACCCCATAGGCCTCTTTTTTCTTTTTTAAAGATTTTATTTATTTATTCGTGAGAGACAGAGAGAGGTAAAGACACAGGCAGAGGGAGAAGAAGGCTCCACGCAGGGAGCCCAATATGGGATTCGATCCCAGGACTCCAGGATCAAGCCCTGGGCCAAAGGCAGGCACTAAACCTCTGAGCCACCCAGGGATCCCCACCATAGGCCTCTTTTAATCTGGAATAGTCCCTTTCCTTTTTTTTTATGGGGCTGTTGTCTTTTTTTTTTTTTTTTAAGGTTTTGTTTATTTATTCATGAGAGAGACAGAGACCGAGAGACCGAGAGGCAGAGACACAGGCAGAGGGAGAAGCAGGCTCCTGACGTGGGACTCGATCCCGGGTCTCTAGAATCACGACCTGGGCTGAAGGCGGAACCGCTGAGCCCCCGGGGCTGCCCTGGGGCTGTTGTCTTATTGAAGAATGACTCTGTCTCTGATTCCATTTCAGTGTGATTTAGTGTATACCTTCTTCCATCCCCTGTCCCGAGATGAGAAGGCTGCAGGCACCAGCCCAGCTCCCAAGTCCTCAGGTATACTGTCTTCTCTGTCATGTCCCTGCCAACCTCTCTGAACCATTCCCAGGGGTAGTTCCTCTTGACCCCGCCCCTTCCTAGTTCTCTTCCCTTGATGTGTCTCTGATCCTTTGCTTACTAGCTCAAGGTTCTGGCTTCCCACTCAGGCTGTGGGTCCTGTAACTCCTCACACAGGTTTCCCAGGGACCGGATATTCAGTTGGTGATCACACACACAAATTGAATAGACCATCTTAACCTGATTCTAAATCATGTTCACGAACCTTACTTGGTAGTTCCCCCATGGGGGTATCAGGAACCCAACATGAAGATACTGGGATGGGGAAAAGAAAACAGAAACATCTGCATGGCACCAAATGGGGACAGAACTGGGTTCATGACCTTTCTTGAGTTTCTTTGTCCCTCTAGATGGCTCCTGGGCCCGGCCCGTTGGGAAAGTGGGAGGGGAAGTGAAGCTATCCATCTCGTACAAAAACAATAAGCTCTTCATTATGGTGATGCATATTCGGGGCTTGGTAAGTACACACATGGTCTTCATTTGGTTCTTTATCTCTTGTACTTTTTCTTACTTTGGCAAGTAGCCTAATTACTTTGAGTTTTTTTTTTTTTTTTTTAAGGATTTTATTTAGAGAGATTGAGAGCATGGGTGATGAAGGGCATGGGAAAGGGGCAGAGGGAAGTTTCCCTGATTTGGGGCTCCATCCCAGGACCCCAGGATCATGACCTGAGCCGAAGGCAGATGCTTAACCCATTGAGCCAACCAGCCGCTCCTACCCTGAGCCTTATTAAAATGAAGATAATGTTAGTATCTACTTGGTAGGGTTGGGAGGGTACATACAGAGCATATAACAGATAGTGGTAAGTGTTCTGGCAAGAAATAAAGCAAAGAAGGAATACTGGGGTGGAGCGAAGTAGTGGCAGTTTTATAAAGAGTGGTCAGGGAAGCCCTCATTGATGAGGAGGTATTTAAGAAAAGATGGAAGGAGGTGAGGATTGTTCCAAGCAGAGGGAGCAGTTAAACCCAAAAGCCCTGGGTCAGGAGCCTGCCTGGGGTGTGCTGGGAAGTGCAGGGGGCCTGTGGTGGCTGAAGGCTACAGAGCAAAGGGGAGAATAGTGGATGGACAATAGGGTTGGAGAGGGCACAGCACACAGAAGCCCAGGTCCCACAGTCAAGACTGTGCTTTTACCCTGAGTGAGATGGGAACTATTAGAGGCTTTTTGAGCAGAGGCAGGACAAGATCAAATTTATGATTTAAAAGGATCAGGTTGAAAAAAAAATAAAAATAAAAAATAAAAGGATCAGGTTGGATGAAGCGCTAATTGGCTGGCCTTCCTCAAGCACCTTCATCTCTCTGACTCATCTTCCATCTCTTGGGGGTTGCTTGGATCAAGTGACAAAATAGACAAAGGCATTGGGTAAGGCAGGAAGATCTCTAGGGACATGATGGCTCCGTCAAAACAGACCAAGCTATGGCATGCCCCGAGCATTTGTATGAAAAGAATAGACTGTATAATAGGCAATCAGATTGATGTTTTAGGAGGACATCTAATACTGTCATGGGAGATATTTCTCTCAGAGTGGAGTGAACTGGGAAGCATGTTACTGTGCCTCACAAGAAGCCAGTTGTGGGGGGTCAGAGTCGGGATCAGGGTATGTTCGCAGAAGTGGGGATAAAGACGCAGACATAGGAATCTTCTTTTAAAAAAAATTTTTTTTCAATTGTCATTTCCTTTGTAGCAAGTGCTCCAGGATGGGAATGACCCGGACCCCTACGTGAAGATTTACCTCCTCCCTGATCCTCAGAAAACGACTAAGAAGAAAACCAAGGTGGCCCGGAAAACCTGCAACCCTACCTACAATGAGATGGTGTGTGGGGCATGTGCTAGGGTAGGGCTGGGGCTGGGGGACCGTGCCTATTGTATTGGAATGCGGCCACACCTATCCCTTCAGTTGTGCTGCTCTCCCTGTTGCAGCCTGCAGGATTGCATACCTGTGACACAGACCATGCTCTTTGGCCTAAAAAGCCTAAGATGTTTCCTATCTGGCCCCTTCCGTAAACAAGTTTGCTGTGACCCTGGGGGTCAGGATCCCACAGCTGGAACGTGGCCTCAGCCCTGTCCTGTTCCATCAGGAAGAGCAGACTGCTGGTCCTTTGGCAGCCCAGTCAAAAGCCCTCACCTGCCTGACCTCTCAGCAAAGAGCAAAGTTCTTTAAAGCTCTTCTTGGGTTCCGAGGGCCTTCTCTATCCCCCTGGACTCTGGTTGGGGGCTCAGCCAGACCAAACCCCCACAGACCTAAGCGTCTCCCTTTTCTGTGTGCTGGCAGCTGGTGTATGACGGGATCCCCAGGGGAGACCTGCAGCAGAGGGAGCTGCAGCTGAGTGTGCTGAGCGAGCAAGGATTCTGGGAGAATGTCCTCCTCGGGGAGGTGCACATCCGTCTTCGAGAGCTGGACCTGGCCCAGGAGAAGACTGGCTGGTTTGCGCTAGGATCTCGAAGTCATGAGACCTTGTGAGCCCAGCAAAGCAAACCCCCCTCCCCGCCCTGCCTGGGGACCACCTGCTGCTGGGAAAGCCAGGGGAAGTAGACTCTTCCCCTGCTTGATGTGCCCTTTCCTTGCAAAGGGGCGGGGCCCTTGGCAGGCCTCCCCTCTGCCCAGGTGGGTCAGGCCTCCGTGATAGGAGGTAGGGAGAGTAAGATGCTCTCTGCTATCCCCTCCTCTGCCAAACAAATTTGGGTTGGTTGTGATAAGCAGCCCCTTGGAGGCTGTGAGGTGGCAGCAAAGTTTTAAGTTTACCTTGTGTCAAGGGAGCAATGCCTGGTTTAGGGGTGAGTGGGGTGGGCTGTAGGAAGTAGCATTTTGGGGGAGGGTGGGCGGATATCTTTATTTTTATTTTTAAAAAATGAAATAGTAACGTTGTCCTGACTGGACAGGAAGCCTTGTGAGAAGGGACTTAACATATGCCTCGGAAGGCAAAAGAGGAAGACTGTTTGGATTTTTGTATGATTAAGGTTCTTATTGGACTTTTTGTTAGGTTTGTGTTTGTTTGCTTATTTGTTTTTGTTTTTTGTTTTTCTATCTCTAGGACCTAACTTGGGGAGGGGCCCGGTGGGTCCTCGGTGAGAGCCCTCCCTCTCTGAGGGCAGGTCGGGGAGGGGCAGGGAGGGCTGGTGTGCTGGACAGAGGCCCACATGGGGCCTTTCTGATTTTGCCTCCAAAGGAGAGCGATGTGATACCTACATCTGTAAGGAAGGGCCTTCCGAATGGGGCTCTGCAGAGGACCTGTAATTCAGGGACCTAGGCTCTTTCAGGGAAGATTTTTCCTCTCCTCTTCCCCTGCTTTGCTAGGACTCGCCCTGAAATACTGTCTTCTACCCCTCCATTCTCACGGGCCCTCTGGGGACCATATGGTCTCTGCGAATATGCTGGGGGTGCTCCTCCATAGGTCTGTCTCCCTTCCTTTTTCTCTGGTGGGATAAAGTGCTGCCTCAGCTCTCAGATTTGCGTCCACCCAAGGGCATCCTGGCCCTGGGAAGGGGCCTCAGCTGCAGATGCCAGGGTGTCTTGTCACCCGTCACCCAGTCCTTTTTCATGTGCTGCTTTCCCCAAACTCCATTTCTGTCACATTTTTAAAATAAGAATTTCCCTCATTCTATGGGGCCATAAACCTGTTTAGTCTGGAGCCAAAGGGATGCCCTAAGTGGAGTAAAGGGGCATGGGGTGCGGGATTCCAGTGATGTTCTTTGGTTGTGAGGAGGCTGGATGGGAGGGCGTGATTGGTCCCCTGGAGCTGAGCTGGGAGGGAGACTGGGTCTCTTAGCTCTTACACTCTATTCCCAACCAGACGGACTTCGGATTCACACCGTGCTTTACTCCAGAGGGTTGTATTCCTTAGAAAAAGAGGGAGAGACTTTGAATTTGATGGTAACTTTTTGAACCACAATCGGCGGAATATACCCCATGATTGGGGCACAAAGGTAATCGAGGATCCTCTCAACTATCCCTCCCCAGCTTCCCTCTCAGCTCCAAGGTCAGAAATTCCCCCATTTACTGACTCATTCCATAACTGGAGAAAGAAGTTTCATTCACTGAAGCCACAGGGGTAGTGAGGAAATTTAACTTTTCTTTTAGTTTAAAAATGTCAAGGGTAAAGTGACCACTGAGGGGAAGGGCTGGGGGGAAGTGGGGAACAGGGGTGGAACTTCTCCAGATGAATGGACCATAGTTGTGTTACTGGCTTTTTGCCTGTAGCTCATTTTATTTTGACCTTCTGTGCCCCTGATTTAAAGAGGTCTGTGTACTGTACCCACTTCCCAGACATCCTTATATCTGCTACTTTCTCTGGAATTGTATTTTCCAATAAATGACATTTGAGAAAAACGAAACTATTCATTTTCAAGATCTGTCAATATTTAGATTAAAACACCTGCTTTAGGGACACTTGGGTGGCGCCTGCCTTCGGCCCAGGGCGTGATCCTGGAGACCCGGGATCGAGTCCCACGTCAGGCTCCCTGCCTGGAGCCTGCTTCTCTCTCTCTGCCTGTGTCTCTGCCTTTTTCTCTGTATCTCTCATAAATAAATAAAATCTAAAAAAAAAAAAAAAAAAAAACACCTGCTTTACATGATGAAAATAATAATAGCAGATGGACTTACAGATGGTGACTTGGAGATGCCCTTGTACACTGGGCATTTAACATTTGTCAGCCAAATCTAGCCAACTCGATCAGGTGAGTAGCAGTATCCCCATTTCACAGATGAAGAAACAGAAGCTCAGAGAGATTAAGTAATTTGCCTAAGGACACAGCCAGTCAGCCTGGGGTCTGGAATTTGAATCTAGGATTGACTCCAAACCTTGGGCAACCTCATGGGTAATGTTTAACACAGTCCCTTGAGTTGGTATATTATTTGTTAGTTTTCAGAGTGTTTTATATATAATGTAATTTTTCATTACAACTATTGTGGAAAGTCAATACAGTTCACTCTGTCAACAAACGTTTACCATGGTTACCAGTGCTACCCAGTGGCATGCCTCGATTCACAAAGGATAGAGGTCCTAGAGTTGTGCATTGGGCCGCGGACCACATACCAGACTGAGCCTTACAAAGATAAATGAAGACAATGCATTTAAGGAGTCTACTGCCTAGGGTTGCTCAGTTGGTGAAGCGTCTGATTCTTGGTTTCAGCTCGGGTTATGATCTCAAGATGTCTACTGCCTAGTGACATTTAACCAAGCACATTTTATAACAGAGGAGACTGAACCTCTGAGATGGCTTACAACTATGAAGTCATTAGAGTAGAGCCGTAGTCCAGATGGAAGAAGGAGGCAATATGACCCTCATTCAAGCATTTCACCCAGAAGTTTTCAAAACCCTCCAGTGGGGTGTCCTATTTCACACTGGGAAATTCTGTGGGGCTTCCAAGGGACTTTTAGTAGTAAACAGTAGGAAGTTTTAGCTATCTGCTGTGTTTCTAAGTGGTTTTGAGATGTCACTGCAGTTCTGGACAAATCCCAGTGGACCTTTTAAAAGTTAGAACTTAAATCTGGCAAGAGTCTTAGTTAAGGAAATTTCTTGGCCAAATGGGGCAGAAATCTGAACCAGCCTGGGGA
This sequence comes from Canis lupus baileyi, assembly GCF_048164855.1. Lineage (NCBI taxonomy): Eukaryota > Metazoa > Chordata > Mammalia > Carnivora > Canidae > Canis > Canis lupus. Next base: position 22,991,854 of record NC_132875.1, read on the forward strand.
GTGGGGGGTGGGGATAGGATCTGGGAGCAGAGGAAGAAAGTTTGTGCTCAGGGAAAAGAGAAACAAGCCCAAGAGGCTGGGTTTTCTGAATATAGAGAGAGGTGCCAAAAATGAAGTAACCTGACTGGCTGGTTTTTGGGGGCAAAGATTAGATTGGACTTGAAAGGTAAAAAATGAGGCAGCATTCTTAAGTTGGGTAATTTTGGTGGCTGGAACATGTCTGTTCAACAAACCACAGTGTAAGGGCCTTTTTGGGGTCAGGCAAGGCAACCCAGCAGTGTGGTCACTAAAATGACAAAGATGTAGATCCTATCCGCCTGGAAGTCACTGTCCAGCTAGGGAGGCAGATTCAGGGTCTCAGGACGGAGGTAGGAAGGGGGAAGGGCCGGGCAGGCAGAAGGGGGGCTTCCCAAGGAGATATTTGAACAGTTTTAAAGTCAATCAGAACTCCAGATTTTATTATTTTTTTATTTTTTTATTTTTATTTATTTATGATAGTCACAGAGAGAGAGAGAGGCAGAGACATAGGCAGAGGGAGAAGCAGGCTCCATGCACCGGGAGCCCGACGTGGGATTCGATCCCTGGTCTCCAGGATCGCGCCCTGGGCCAAAGGCAGGCGCTAAACCGCTGCGCCACCCAGGGATCCCCCAGATTTTATTTTTAGTGCGATGGTGCTACCATTGGAAGGTTTTGAGAAAGGGACTATAGTGGTCCAGTTTATGTTTTACTTTTTTTTTTAAGATTTTATTTATTTATTCATGAGAGAGACAGAGGCAGAGACACAGGCAGAGGGAGAAGCAGGCTCCATGCAAGGAGCCCGATGCAGGACTCGATCCCTGGTCTCCAGGATCACACCCTGGGCTGCAGGCGGCGCCAAACCGCTGCACCACCAGGGCTGCCCCCCCAGTTTATGTTTCAAAAGGTCATGCTGGCTGCTGCTTGAACCAAGAATGGAAGCAGCAGAGAAGGCTCTTGCAGTGGTCTAGGAGGGAAATGATGGGGTGGGGAGGATGGGGAGAAGTAAATTCTGGAATTAGTGAATTTCAAGGTAGAGCTGATGGATTTGCTGATGGATGAAATGTGGAGTTGAGGGAAAGGGGAAGTGAGGGTGACCCTACATGTAGGGCCTTGGCAACTGGATGAGGAAGACTGGGGGCAGGCATTTAGGAGCATGGGCAAGATGGGCTTGGTGGAGCTGAGTTAAGAGTTTTGTTTCTGGCCCCTGGCTGGCTCAGTTGGTAAAGACTGCATGCTTGACCTCGGGGTCGTGAGTTCAAGCCCCACGTTGGCCATGGAGCCTACTTAATAAGTAAATTTTTTTTAAAAAAGGAATTTTGTTTTGATCCCGGTAAGTTTGAGATGTGTGGATATCCATGTGGAGAAGCCGGAGAATGGAATCTGAAGCTCATGGGAGTGAGCCTTCAGCCTGGAGTTTAGATATGGACATTATCAGTATTAGATTGAGATCACCTAGATTAGGCTAGAAAAAAAAGATGTAGGTGGATCACGCTCTGATACAGGCCAAGATTCAGTGGAGGAAAAGCCCCTGGAATTGTAGGGAAAACAATGCAGAGCTGTCATGGGAGCCTAAAGAAAAGTACTGTCCGTATCCCAGGGCTGCTGGAGCAAAGCACCATAGACTGGGGCTTACACAAGATTAATTTGCTCATAGGTCCAGAGGCTAGAAGGGCCAGGATCGAAGAGTTGGCAGAGTTGGTGCCTCCCGAGGGTGGAGAGGGAGAATCTGTTCCATGCCTCCTCTACCAGAAGGTGGTTTGCTGGAAATGGTCACGTTTCTTGACTTGTAGGTACATCACCTCAATCTGCTTTCGTGTTCACATGGCGCTCTCCCTGCACGTGAAGGTGTATCCTGCATGTGTGTGTGTGTGTCCAAATTTACCCTTTGTATAGGGACACAATCGTACCAAATTAGACCCACCCTAATGACCTCATCCTGACTTGTGAAGACTATTTCCAAATAAGGTCATGTTCACAAGTACTGGGGGATTAGGACTTCACCATCTTTTAGGGGGACACAACACAGTTCAACCCACAACAGTAGGAATATTGGACTTGGTAAAATGTTCTTGGCGATCTTGATAAAGGTTGTTTGTTGTTGTTGTTTTCTTAAGTAGGCTCCGTGCCCGCGGTGGGGGTTGAACTGGTGACCCTGAGATCAAGTCTGATGCTCCACCCACTGGGCCAGCCAGGTGCCCTGATAAGGGCTGTTTGATGGAGCGGTGTGGACAAAGGCCATACCAGAGGAGGTTGAAGAAAGAATAGGTCATAAGAAAATAGAGACTAGTAACCATAGATGACTCTTGAGAAACTTTGCTGTGGTGGTACAGAAACTTGGAGGGGCACGAATCTGGGAGAATTTTTTAACTTTAAATTTTTAAAAAAGATTTATTTATTTGAGAGAGACGGTGCATGCACATGTGTGCACACAAGGAAGGGCAAAGGGAGGGGGATAATCTCAGGCAGATTCTACTCTGAGTTTGGAACCCAACAATGGGGCTTGATCTCAAGACCCTGAGATCATGACCTGAGCCGAAACCAAGAGTTGGACACTTTACTGACTGTGCCAACCAAGTGCTCCAAGTTTGTTTGTTTTTTTAATTTTTAAGATAGGTGATACTAACTCTGCATGTGAGTACTCCAGAAGCTTGAGGGAGAAGATTATATGTTACAGGAAAAGGGCTAAGGGAGGCCAGAATTCCTTTGGTAGACATGAAGGGATAGGATCCAGGAGGCTCCTTTTCTTGTCATGGGAGTGAAGGCAGAGTAGTGGCTCCAAATGCAGGTAGGTTGGTGGATTTAATGGTGGAAAGACAAAGTTGTTTATGTACAATTGTATCTGGTTTCTCAATGAGGTATGAGGTGTGATCCTCAGCTGAGAATGCGTGTTTATCGGAATGCTGGAAATTGGAAGAACAAGCATTGTGAAACCGTCTCAGAGTGTGCGAGAAACAAAACTACCCTGGAACTATCAACTCTTGTTGCCGTGCCTGGCACTGATGAAATTTGCGATCACAAATATGAAGCAAGTCAGTTGGCATGGCTGAGCACTTTTCTTCAGCAATGATTAGCTTCAAGTGTGTAGACTCAGAATAAGTTAGTAGTTGGGTTTAACTAGGGTTGGAATTTTGCCAGAGAAGGGTAAGAGAATGAGGGGTCTTTGCAAGGGGCTCACGGAATTCATGATGGGTAAGGAGGGAAGGGAAGGAGGGTCTCTGGGGGTTGATAAGCTGCTGAATACGAGGGCAGTGTGTTGGAAAGATGGGAGGTGGCAACTAGCCAGAGTGTGGGATACTTAGAAATAAGATTTTGGAGGTGGTACTGACTCAGAAAAATGAAGTCAGAAGCTACATACCCTTTACACCAGGCCCACAAAATATTTTAAAATAAACATAATTAACTGAGGTTTAAATGTTATCTTTTGCCAAAGTGCCAGTCAGTTTGCCAGTCCCAGGACTTCTTGTCTTCACCAGCACACATGCAGCTATGGCAACACCTTGTTATCTCCGTGTCCAGAGCTCCCCCCTGTCTGCCTGCTAGTTGAGAGCAGGCTTGAGGAGGCTGGTTTACACTTTATTTTCCTGTTGGGACTGACAGGACAAAGTCACATATTCCTATAGTTTTTGATACTTAATGATTGTGGGTTTTTTGTTTTCCCTTTATAATAACTTCCAAGGTAAGGAAAATAAAGTTATGTATTAATTACTAGATGGGGAAGAAGAGGCTCATTCAAGAAAGCTTTAGGACATGTTTTTTGGGGGCATGCAGTGTTAGAGACAAAGTTGAGAATGGAGAGCAAAAGGCTGGGGCAACTGGGTGGCTCAGTGGTTGAGCATCTGCCTTCGGCTCAGGTCATGATACTGGGGTCCTGGCATCGAGTCTCACATCAGGCTCCCCACAAGGAGCCTGCTTCTCCTCTGCCTGTGTCTCTGCCTCTCTGTGTCTCTTATGAATAAATAAGTAAAATCTTAAAAAAAAAAAAAAAGAAGAAGAAAGAAAAAGCTTAGCCATAAGGAAGATGTTGTTAAGTTATTAATACTTTTCCATTCATTCAGTGAACATTATTGGTCACCTATTATGTGCCAGTCAACATGCTAGGTAAGGGGTTCCTAAACTTTTTGGTCTCGGGTTCACTTTTGTACTGTTAAAAGTTATTGAAGACTCCATGGAACTTTTATTTGTATTCTATCTGCCAAGAGTTACTGTCTAAGAACTCAAAACTGAGGAATTTTTAAATATTTGTTAAAAAATAATAAACCAGAGGAGATTGGGTGGCTCATTTGATTAAGCGTCTGCCTTTGGCTCAGGTGATGTTCCCAGGGTATGGGGATTGAGCCCCATGTTTGGCTTCCTACTCAATGGGAAGCCTGCTTCTCCCTCTCCCTCTGCCCCTACCCCACTTGTTCTCTCTCTCTCTCAAATAAATAAATTAATAAATAAATAATCTTTTAAAAATTCATAAACCCACTACATGTTAACACAGCACTTTTAGGGGTGTCTGGCTGGTTCAGTGGTTGAGCCTTCGGCTCAGGTCACGATCCCCGGGTCCTGGGATCAAGTGCTACATCGGGCTCCCTGCAGGGAGCCCACTTCTCCCTCTGCCTGTGCCTCTGCCTCTGCCTCTCTCTGTGTCTCTCATGAATGAATGAATGAAATATTTAAAAAAAAATTTAATGAAAAATTATTTTTCAAAACAAAAAACTGGAGAAGAGTGACCTTGCTTTACATTTCCCCAAGTGTCTTTAATATCTGGCTTTTAATAGAAGACAACTCAAGTCTCCTATCTGTTTTTGCATTCCACCTGTTGCCAGGTCACTTATCATGTATCCTTTAGAAGATGCATGTCCACTGTACACTCATGAGAAAATGAGAGTAAAAAAGGAGAATAACAGGGATGCCTGGGTGGCTCAGACGTTGAGCCTCTGCCTTCGGCTCAGGGCATGATTCTGGGGTCCTGGGATCAAGTCCCACATTGGGCTCCCTGCAGGGAGCCTGCTTCCCCCTCTGCCTGTGTCTCTGCCTCTCTCTTTCTGTGTCTCTTGTGAATAAATAAATAAAATCTTAAAAAAAAAACTTTTAAGAAAAGGAAAATAACAGCTTTGTATTATTAGAAACATTTTTTGGCCTTGAGGGCTTCCTGAAAGGGTCTTAAAATGGGAGCCCCAGATCATATTTTGGGACCCATTGGTCTAGGTATTGGGATACAGCCCTCAAGGAACTGAAGCCAGCAGGAAAGAACGTTTACAGGTATACATAGTGTAGCATGCTGAGTGCTCAAACAGTATCTAATGATAGACTTCTGGCTGGGAAGGTCAGCAAAGACTTCAAGAAGGAGGTGACATTTGAGTTGGACCTTGAAGCATGACTTATCTAACAGGGAGCAAGAGGGCTTTCTTGGCTGAGAGAGAGCGCGAGTAAAAGCAGGAAACCAGTCCAATGTTCCAGAGTACTAACATACATGAAGGGAAGTTACCCAAGAGAAGGCTGGTAAAGTGTAGTGGGTGGACAGGCTATACAGAGCCTTTAGTGTGTAGACAACAGGAAACAAATGTTAGCCAATAAATAACAGATTCTAGCTGATGTTTATACTCCTACTCCATCTGGGTGTTAGAATTAGTTCTCTCACCAACCTGTTGAAAGAAGAATTGTTAGCTTCACTCGACAACCAAGAAACTGAGGCGTCAAGGATTTACTTTGCATGCCTGGATCTCTTTTCTATTATTAAGCTGACTTTCATTACTAATACATTTTTCTAAAGTTCTTAGAATCAAAAATGAGGTATTTCCAGAGATATGGATACGATCCTAAAGGGGGTAAAACCAGAGACTGAGGACCTCTCAGTTTCCTAGAAGGAAGTTGGCTGTTCTTTGAATAGCCCCATCGAGGTGGGAAGAGCAGTCTGCTTCCTCCTAGCTCCCAAAATGGTCTTCCTGCCCTCCCTACCTGCTCAATCCTGCACACTCTCCCTGGAATAGACATTCGACTTCAGAGGAGTCGACGAGAAACTTTTGGCAGAAATAAAGAAACGGACGGAGACCGACTCACGACAGAGAATCAAATATAGCAATTAAAATTACCAGACAAAATTCTTTCCAAGGATAATGGTCTGTGCGCCCCTCTTCACCTGTTGCATCCCACCTGTTGCTCTGGGGGCTCAGGATGTCAATAGGACTGCTGGGGAGCCTATGGGGTGACAACTCTGAGGCCCTCGTTTCTTAACTCCTCTGAGACTCGGATTTGTCCCACTGAAAGGGGACAGAACCTGAAAAACAAGAGCTCACATTTTCATGGGGGATGTATGTGGGTCAGATCCTGAAAGCTGGGTCCTAGACAAAGCTAAATAGTGATTCAGAAACTGAAAACACTGGGGGTGGGGGTGGGGGATGCATATGAATGACCCGTTTTTCACTTGAGGGTTTGCACTCTTATCATTCACTCCAAATTACTTTTTGTTGAGTTTTTATTTATTTATTTGGAAGACAGAGAGAGAGAAGGAGCAGGGGAAGGCGAAGGGGCAAAGGCAGAGGGAGAAGCAGGCTCCCTGCCCAGCAGGGACGTGACCTGAGCCTCCACCGCAGGACCCTGGGGTCACGACCCGCGCCCGAGGGACGTGCTCCACTGGGTCACCCACGCACCCCTCACTCCAAATTATTAGTTGTCCTAACACCAGACACCGGTTTACGCAGTACTGCCAAGTCCTATTATGCTGAGGTCTCCTGCAGATGATCTGCTTGGCACTCAACGATACGGGAACCCCGAAATATTCAAGTGTAAGGTACGTGTGCACCCTCGGGTGTGTACTGGGACCTTAAAAGGGCTTCCAGGAATTCTTTTTTTTTTTATTTTTATTTTTATATTTTATTTTATTTTATTATTTTATTTTTTATTTTATTTTATTTATTATTTTATTTTATTTTATTTTATTTTATTTTATTTTATTTTATTTTAATTTTATTATTTTATTATTTTATTATTTTATTATTATTATTATTTTTTGCTTCCAGGAATTCTTGCGTTACCTGGAAACGTTCCCCTTTCGCCCAGATCGCTGGGCGGGGCGGGGGGCGGGGAGCGGGGGGCGGGGAACGGCCGCGCGGGGCGGTCTCCTAGGAGACCACCGAGGACCGAGTGCGCACGCGCAGAGCTCCGGCCCGGCTGATGCAACCTCCGGCGCGCGGGCGGGGGGGCGGGGGGGGCGGGGCCGGCCGAGAGTAAGGAAGCCGACAGGGGACCGCGCGAGGCCAACCTGCGGCAGCTCGGAGGAGTCCGGAAAGGCCCGCCCGGGGGGCCCTGGGAGTGACGTGAGGTGACGCGGGGCTGCGGCGTCGGCGGCCGCCATCCTGCGTACCGTCCCCCAGCCTGCGGCTGTCCTGCTCCGCGCCGGCCCCGCGGCCATTTTGGGCTTCGCGTCGCCCCGCGCCCGCCTGCGCAGCCCTTCCGGGGTCTCGCTGCCAGGCCTTTAAGGGCTCGTCCGTCGCGGGCGGGCGCCGCGGTCGCCGCAGGAGGCCTCTTGCGAGCAGGACACCTCCGTTCCGCCAGGATGAACGTCCCCTCGGCCAGCGCGCCCAGCGCCTGCCGTTCCGGACTGTGTTCTGCCGCCCGCGGCGGAAGCCGCTCGCCCGTGTGGCTCCTCCGCTGGCCCGGGGACCGGCCCGGGGCCCCGACGCGGCCGCGCGGCGAGCCCGACACCGCTTAGGCCTCTCGGAGCCGCGTCCGACCCGCACCCCGGAGAGACCGCCGCGCACGAGGGCATGGAGCCGGCAGCGGAGGCCTCGCGCCCGCGCTCCCGCTCCCGCTTCCGCCTGCCCTTCCCTCCTCGGCGCCCGCAGCCCGGCCCGAGCCAGGTGCCCGCAGCCCTCGCCCCGGAGCAGCCCGCGGACCGCGGACCGGCTGCCCCCGCCCCGCCGCAGGCTCGGCCCGACCCCTGGACCAAGCTGCTCTCCCCGCTCTTCGCGCCGCTCCCCAGCTTGCTTCGGAAGCTGCTGGCCTGGGGCCGGCTCCTCGGCGGGATGATCCCGGCCAGGTGGGTGGATTTCGCCGCCGGCCACGGCGCTCTCGGCGCGCTGGAGGCTCGGCAGGACCCAGCCGGGGCCCCGGCGCAGAAGCCCGCGTGTTCGCCGCCCCTCGACTGGCTGCAGAAGGGGATGCACCGGCAGTGCTCGTCCCCGGACCCGGACCCGGACCCGGGCCTGGACCTGGACCTCGGAGCCAAGGCGGGAGCCCCGGACCGCGCCGCAAACGCCCTCCTGTTGGAGCCGCAGCCGTGGAGGCTGGAGCTGTGGCCCGGTGGCCCCCAGGCCCCTCTGTGCTCCGCCCGGGAGCTTGGCTCCTGGGCTCCTGGGCCTCTAAAGGTCCAGCGTGTAAGCGGCTTCGGCGTCGTCTCCTATTTGTGGAGCCCCACCCATCTGGACCGCTTGCCCCGGGTGGGGCTCGGCTGTCAGAGCGGCGTGGGAAGCGGCGGGACAGCTGGTTTCCAGACCCTCAGCCCCGAGCGCCGCTGCCTGCCTGAGGATGCTGGTCCTCCCGAGCGGCCGAAGGCCGAGCTCACCTGCGCCTCCTGGCAGGGACGTCCGCCTCTGTCTAGAGAGGGCCTGCCAGAAATCCACCATCTTCGCATGAAACGGCTAGAATTCCTTCAGCAGGCCAGCAAGGGGCAAGCGCTGCCCACCCCAGAGCAAGACAATGGCTACCACAGCCTGGAGGAGGAACAGAACTTGTCCCGGATGGATCTGAAGCCCGGCGGGGACAGTCCCGCACAGTGTGTTCCCTCTGCTGGAGTCGTTCCCAGAAGGGCCCAGGACCCCGCCGAGGAAGACCCCGTGTTATCGGCCAAAGAGGCTCCACTCGCTTTGGAAAGGCAGGGCCCTTCTTCGGAAGGCTGCCCGTCTGCGGGGGTACCTGCTGGGGTACCTGCGTCGAAGGAGCCTGGAGAGGACCAAGTAAGTGTCGGGGACTCCTCAGACCTAGAAGATAGCATTCCCGCCTCCACCAGACCAGCCTGTAGTAACAGATTGATAGATTACATTTTGGGGGGTACGTCCAGTGATCTGGAAACCAGTTCTGATTCCGGAGGTGAGACTTGGGACGAGGAAGCCGAAGATGACGGTTTCGATAGCGATAGCCCACTGTCCGCATCAGACCTCGAACAAGACCCTGAAGGGCTGCACCTCTGGAACTCTTTCTATAGCGTAGATCCTTATGATCCCCAAAACTTTACGGCAACAATTCAGTCTGCTGCCAGAATTGTTCCAGGAGACTCTTCGGACTCGGAGAAGAATTTGTCTGGCAAGTCTGGTCTAGAGAATTCTCCCCAGACTGGAAGCCTTCCTGAGTCTCCTGACTATAATTCCGGGGAGGAAGATGACTGGGAATCTAGTGCAGACGAGGCAGAGAGTCTCCAACTGTGGAACTCTTTCTGTAATTCCGAAGACCCCTACAACCTTTTAAATTTTAAGGCTCCTTTTCAAACATCAGGGAAAAATTGGAAAGGCTGTCGCGACTCAGAGAAGCCGTCTGAGCCCACTGTGGCCATTTCTGATCGTCACACCTTCCTGTCTTGTGAGGTGCAACTATTAGGGAGCCGAGAAAGTGAAGGTCCAGACTTGGTACAGGGTGGAGTCCTTTCTGGAGAAAGACACGCGCGTATCAAGAGAAAAAAGGTTTGTTTTTGTTTTTGTTTTTTTTCTTTTAACGTGCCTGGTAATTTATACTGTTTTGACGTGGTTAAATACAGTAGCATGACTCCTGAAGGCATAAGAGTGTATATTTTGAGGAAGGACTCTATACTTGGATTAAGAAATGACAGCTCCCCACCCCCACCGGACTTAGCACCACCGCCTTCTTCCCTCGTGTGGAATGTTGTTCCTATCCAAATAGAAGATGCTGGGGTAGAATAGATGTTAGCAGGAAAACTCCTTTTTCATTTGCGTTTGTAGCTCTGGGCTGTTTCCATGCAGTCTTCAACTTTTATGGGTCAGGAAAATTACACCTTGTGTGTACACAATTTATTTCTTCTGGAGATTGGTCTGGTCCTGTTACAGCCATAGAGTTTTCAAATGGTATTAATTGTATGTCACTTGCAGACACTTAATATTTTATTTACAGAATAAGTGTCTTCATTCCTCTTAGAGCCCAGAGGGATGATAATACCAAGTAACAAGTTTACCATGAAAGAAGAGACTAAATTACAATATAAAAACTTTGTGACATGTACATGATTTTGATTGACAGTAAAAAAAAAAAATACAGGAAATAGTATTGCTGATTCTTGAGAACGCAATACTAGTTATCATTGGCCACTTACAGGTTACTAATCATTTGTAACAGTGATGGTTACTTGGTTTATCTTGAGTAGTTGCCTCCTGTTCCGAAGCTAATCTTGAAGCTAGTCTGAAGCTAGTCTTAAAACTTCGTGGAACATTTTACTCTTTGAATACATTTGCCAGGTTAATTTTATTTGGGGAAGTCCTTTGAATTGCTTTATTTTTTTTTTCTCCACTGTTTTTTCAGCGGAAGTTAATTAATTGGAGAGAAATTCCCCCAAATACACAGGGTATCTTTTAGTGTAGAGGGAAAGTTTCTGTAGTTTACTATACACTTTACTTGGAAAGAGAAAGGAGAGTAAATTATTATTGACCTCAGATTCTGCCGCATGAGAAAGTTTCGTGTGGACAGTGCCCTAATCTGTTGGTTCCAGATGGCTAGCTTAATCCTTTGAAACTCTTCCTGGGTAGAAAATATCTCTACGTGGTGATTACCTTATGTCCTGCCTGTAGAAGCAGAATAAGGCATATTGAATATTTGGTTCACACTTTTTAATGCTGTCATAAAAGATCTTTTTTTATTTTTAAGGGGACCCTGACAATGACCTATTTAGTGAATAGGTTAAAGAACAAAGGAACAACGGAATGAGCATTTGGTATCTGGAGGCCTGTGTTCCCTCCTGCTGAGTGGTCAGGGCCAAGAAATTTGGGAATACAGCAAAGTAACTTGACTTCTCGTAGCTTTGATTCACGCGTTTATCTGCTGAGAGTGACAATTATAAATGTGTGAATTATCGCATGATTTAAATGGGCTGACTGTATAAAACTCCTAAATCACCGCCTTAATTGTAGCTGTTACTGTTCCGAGACCTCAAGCCAGTCTCATGTCTCATTTTAGCTTACTCATTGAGCAAAAATGAGCTGAGTCAAGTAGATGTGAAACTATTGACTATGAACTAGAAGCAACATTTGTTAAAAGATTATGTCTAGAATATGGTGAAATTATTTGGCAGTCTTTGACTACTTGCCTTTCTTTAGGTATATGGGAGTAATGGGTAGTGCTTGATTCTTAGAATGAGACTTTCAGAGAGGGGAGTTTAAAACGCCCGTGTGTAGTGACAACATAGTGCCCATTGTGGAGGCACACTCAAGGTTTAAGTCCTGATTACTACACCGTAGGGAAGCTGTGTGATTGGCAACAAGGCAGGTATCTATACAATGGAAGTGCTTATAGTAAGTACCGTATAGGGTTTATATGAGGATGAAATGAGATAAAAACTGTAAAGTGCTCCGAAATAAGCCTAGCATGTGGTAAACACTATATAAATGCTGTTGTTATTACTTATTTTTAGTGACACAATGAGTTAGTAACTCTAGAATGCAATATCTAGTAAGATGTTACATTCCTGCTAATTGTCCTCGAGGGCATTCCTTAACTTGTTGTAAAGGGAATGAAAGGAGTAGGCCACGGTGGGATTAGCTGATGTAACTATTGAACATATTTTAAAGCATGTATTTACTTTCTTAGTTTGCTGTGTTGTAAAGAAACTTCAATATTAGAAATTAAGTAGGATTGAAAAAAGAAATTAAGTAGGATTAAAAAGGATAGTCATTCATTACATGAAATCATGTGTTTATAGTATTTACAATTTCATATGTATATAGTGATAGCATATTGAGGAGGAATATAAAGAGGGTTTTTATCTCAACTACAAAGTCTCTTTTAGTAACATAGCCATAAAGATAGGTTAATTAGGCTGCATTTTGTTTACTAAGTAACTTTTCTTATAGTCTGATTACAACAGTAATGATATAAGAGTAATACTACGCGTTCATGATGTAAAAATTGCAAAGCACTGAAAAGTGAAATTGTATTTAAAAGGAAAAAGGGGGATGCCTGGGTGGCTCAGCGGTTAAGCGCCTGCCTTCGGCCCAGGGCGTGATCCTGGGGTCCCCGGATTGAGTCCCACATCGGGCTCCCTGCATGAAGCCTGCTTCTCTCTCTGCCTAAGTCTCTACCTCTCTCTCTCTCTCTCTCTGTGTGTCTCTCATGAATAAATAAATAAAAATCTTTAAGAAAAATAAATAGAAATTTAAAAATAGACTAGAAATCGGTGAAGATCTTTTTAAAGCTTTTGTGCTGTAATAAAAGCATTGACTAACATTGACTAATAACTATTCCAAATATTTCTGAAAAGTTGGGAAACATTTGTCATTTCGGAAGAAGAGTGCCACAGAACTGTATTTCCCTGAGTATTAAGAAAAAAAACCCCAAAACTGATGACTTAAGGAAATTTTCAGTTCCCCATCTGGATTCATTTTATTAACACCAAAAGCCAAGAGGAGGGAGGCGGGATGACACGATGACAGATGGGGGGCAGGAATGTGTGTATATGTGTGAAGGGAATTAAGATGGCATTTGCTCACTTTTTTTTTTTTTAAAGATTTCATTTATTTATTCATGAGAGAGAAAGAGACCGAGACACAGGCAGAGGGAGAAGCAGGCTCCATGCAGAGAGCCCTACACAAGACTGGATCCTGGGTCTCCAGGATAACACTGTGGGCCGAAGGTGGCATTAAACCCCTGAGGCAGCCATCCAGGCTGCCCTGCTCTCTCTCTCTCTCTCTCTCTCTCTCTCTCTCTCTTTTTTTTTTTTTACTAAGTTGCCATCTAATCAATCAGAACTTCCTTTTTTCTTCTGTTAATGGTTCAAACCAAATATTCCTGTAAGATATTTGATATTCTGAAAGTATTAGTAGCAAGAAGGGTGAATTACTTCAATGATGATTTTAAGATCCTAGAGCATGATTAAAATTAGTCTTTGTGTTTATAGGTAACCTTCCTTGAAGAAGTTACTGAGTATTATATAAGTGAAGATGAGGACCGCAGAGGACCATGGGAACAATTTGCACGGGATGCGTGCAGATTCCAGAAACGAATTCAAGAAACAGAAGATGCTATTGGATATTGCTTGACATTTGAGCACAGAGAAAGAATGTTTAATAGACTCCAAGAAACCTGCTTCAAAGGACTTAATGCTTTCAAGCAATGTTAAGATGATTTGACGGCCTCTAACTCAAGCATACGCTAGCTACCTCTTACTTGAGAGGTTTCTTTTACAAACAAAAATTGGCAGCTGTCCTTTTTTTTAGAGGATATGCAACTTGGATCCAGTGACCTAGTTTAATTTTTTTTTTTTTTTTTTTTTTTTTTTTTTTTTGGTAACTGATCCCACTCAGAAATGTCCAGGTTTGAAGACAAGTCCTGGTAAATGAAGGATGAGATGGTGTGATTTCTAATCCTCCCTTTTTTGATTTAGTTGGATGTATTTGGAGTGTCCTGTGCTTGCTGAGGCCAAAAGGGGACCTCTGAAGGTGGAATTTTGTAGTTCAAAATTTATTTCCTTGGGAAACAATATTTATAGGGTTCAAAGCCCATTTTTTCCATTCTAATTTAAATTGTGTGTACCTACCCGAAAACCCTGGGCTCTCCCCATCCAACATTCTAAAGTTAATGGGCTTTTATGTTTTCTCTCTGTATTTTTATTTCAGTGATGTGGTCCTTTTAACTTTGAGCTTAAGAAAATAATCTTGTATATGCTACCAACTTAAATTATTTTGTGTCACGTTTGTTAAAATGACATTTGTTCTCAAAATGACTTGGGGTGAACGTATGTGGTGGGTTTTTATTTCAAGGTTAAGTTCTACCCGAGATATTTCCAAGGACTGCCACAGAATTTAACATGCGTGGTACTCTCTGCTGCTTGGGAAAAGCTGCATCTTTCTGCCAAATTTTACCATCTCACACGTTTCACTCCTGTGCAACCTGTTTCTTGGAGTGGGTGCTGTGTGTGTCACTGTCGTCCCAGTTCCATGGTTCTTTGTATGTTTCACGTTGTAAGACTCCAGAAAGTAATAATTGCATCATAGACATTTCTTTTTTAAATTTAAAAGTCAAGAATTTTCTTAGGAAGGAAGCTAGGAGACTTCTCGGGGCAATTTGGTTTTGTTGTACATGCTCTCAACAGAAGACCAGTGTTATTAATCCCATGCTTCAGCACCGTCACTTTTCAAACCTGTCAGGGTGACACTAGAAACTTGGAAATGGGTAGTTAGGAATTTCCCAGTTTGCAGTGTAAAATACAGACTCCGTCAGCGTCCACACCTGTTGTGTTCTACGTAGTGAGAGAAGTAATTTGTCTCTACTTTCAGGAAAGGACAGTACTGTAGACTTAATAATAGCAAGTCTTCCTAATTTTAGCCCAAAGCTTCCTTTTGAATTGAGGGCTTTGCGGGGGCTGGTTGTCCTTGGTTTATGTACTTGGCTCTCCCTGGTCTGCCTCTGTTAGGCTGAGGCAGTGTTAGCAGCTCCTTGGTGGTCTGTTTTTACCCCCACGTGCCCCTTGTTGTAGGTAATAGAAAACACGAGTAGAACAGGTGACCTCTCAAGTTTGAGCTTATCTCGGTGTGGGAACAGATTTTTTTGTCAGAAGTGCTTGCAGAGTTAACTACCTCAGTTTACAATCTACCTGGTCGTTATTTTCTATCTGGTTTGCTCTAAGAACTGCCTCCAGTGGTAATAGATATATCCGTAAACAAACACACCCAGAGTACTCAGATTTTTGCAGAGCCCTCATTCAGCGCGTGTTGTGCACCTCCATGGTAGGTGATCACAGGGGACACCCTTGCAGAGTCCTGCTCTAACACCGTGAGAACAGGCTGGTTTCTGGCACCAGCTGTGTCAGTTGGAAAGAAGGCATCACCTGCCTTGAATAGCGCTTTCTGAAAATGTATATTCATTCTTTTAAAACCAGACTGAAGTATATACTGTTTTATTTCACAGGCTTAGTCTGAAACCTAGCACCTCCGCATATTTGAAAATAATGGGATAGTTTGACATCTACTGGATTTTAGAAACTTGTTCCCTTGGGATTCCAGCCTCACCACCAAATGAGTAGAAGCTTGGTGAAGGATTCTCCCATTTACTACCCTCCTTTAAAAGAAGTGATAGAGACAGGGCTGTTTTTAAGTTGGACTGAAGGAGAAAAAAATTCTTGTCCTTTCATCCCAATCCTAGTTGTTAGAACACAGTTAAACTTGGAAGTTGTGATTGAACATTGTACACATTTTAAGTCTTGCAATGGTGCTTTAAGTATCAATGTAGCATGTGAAAGGCGTTGTATAGACAGGTAAAATTTCCTTTTCTGAGTGTCCAGTGTGATAACAGCACCTCTTCATCTTTAACTTGAAATCAAAACTATCAGATTTTATTTTTGTATAATTTAAGGAAGGTGAATTTAGGGGACTAGAAGACTCTAAATTGGCTTCTACAGATCCAGTGACTTAAATGTAACCAGTTTGTTGGGATTTTATAGCTAAAATTATATTTGTGTATATAACTTTAACTAATCTGTAAATTGTAATAAATATATTTGCAATTATTAAATGTTACATGATATTTTGGTTCAAGTTTATTATTTTTAAAGATTATTTATTTGTTTATTCATTCATGAGAGACACAGAGAGAGGCAGACACAGGCAGAGGGAGAAGCAGGCTTCCCTGCAGGGAGCCTGATGCAGGACTTGATCCCAGGACCCCGGTATCATGACCTGAGCCAAAGGCAGATGCTCAACCGCTGAGCCACCAGGTGCCCCTCAAGTTTATATGTACTAGTATTTTACATTAGTTTTGGACTTACTGAGCAGAGATTAAATCAAGTATTTCCATAGAGGCACTATAAATTTAAGAGGTACTGAACAAATTGCTGTGGTATAAAAAAGTTCTGTGGCATGGAAATTGCACCTCAGCTTATTGAAGGGGAGAAGTTTTATTTTTTTTATTATTTATTTATTTTTGAGGTTTTATTTATTCATGATAGCCATAGAGAGAGAGGGAGAGAGACAGGCAGAGGGAGAAGCAGGCTCCATGCTGGGAGCCCAATGCAGGACTCGATCCCGGGACTCCAGGATCACGCCCCGGGCCAAAGGCAGGTGCCAAACCACTGAGCCACCCAGGGATCCCAAAGGGGAGGAGTTTTAAGGGATAAATAGAATTGCAAACTACATTTAAATTTTTTAAATTTATTTTTTAAGATTTTGTGTATTTATTCATGAGAGACAGAGGCAGAGAAACAGGCAGAGGGAGAAGCAGGCTCCCCGTGGGGAGACCAATGCAGGACTCGATCCCAGGACCTTGGGATTACAACCTGAGCCAAAGGCAGATGGTCAACCACTGAGCCACCCAGGTGCCCCACAAACTACATTTTAATACGAAATTTTTTTTTTTTAATTTTTATTTATCCATGATAGTCACAGAGAGAGAGTGAGAGAGAGGCAGAGACAGGCAGAGGGAGAAGCAGGCTCCATGCACCGGGAGCCCGACGTGGGATTCGATCCCGGGTCTCCAGGATCACGCCCTGGGCCAAAGGCAGGCGCCAAACCACTGCGCCACCCAGGGATCCCCTAATACGAAATTTTGATTCTTAGAGTATGAAATGCCCTTCTTAGAGACTGGGGATTTGATTCAAAAATTGGCCCCAGTCATCCACTTCTGCTACAGAGAAAACTGTAAAATAGAGTAGGCACAGAAGCAGTAAAATAAATTCACATGCTGGGCTTCATGCAGCATTTCTCTGAAGTAGTAGGGAAATCAACTTTTCTCTAATTGGTGAGTTACTAATAATGATAGCCATGGTATTATAAATCATGGCGCACTCCCATTTACAATGTTGCATCAGGAAACTCAAACTTCGTACCCTGAAGAAAACATTTGGGTCATAGCAAGCCTGTTCATGGATTAAGGCATAATAGCATTCTTCGTTTAGGTACTTAGATCCTAGTTAATGAAGAAAATTTATTACAGATCTATTTCTGAACTGGAAGGAAAGAAACACAGTTGCAAATAATCAGTATTTAGTACAAATTGAATTGATGGCCCCAGGTTATACCTTTATTATCAAGTTGGAGTTAATTTAAGCATTTTTGGTTATTTCCAGGAAGGTTTATGAAAATAGCCATATTCATATCAAGCCAGATTTGTTGCTATGACTCTTGATATCATAGAAATTGTGCTTCCCCCCCATTCTAATAGTTTAAAGCAAATATTAATGCTGACCTCAAAATTTGACAGTTAAAAATTTAAGAATTTGGAGACTTCCTTTAGCTCCTTTATGTACCTTTATGAAAGTATCTAATATAGAAACCCATAAAAGCATTCTTATGTTGTAAAAAAATAAGTATGCTGCCCAGTTCACCTTTCTGAGGTGAGGGACTTAATTTCTTTTTATGTATTAAGAGGTTTTGCTATTTCTTCATTTTACGGACTTTAACACAAATGTGAGTTGTTTGGAATCCTTCTGTTGGTAATCGGGCTCTTTTCCTTACTGACACAGTTTGAATGCTTTGTGATCAATACAAAGCATCAGTCTTTTTCTCCCTGATTTGCTCCAGGGAGGCTAAGTTTCTGTGGGTCAGTTTTGATTTTAAAATACAAAGGTAGCGTGGTATCAAGACCAATAGCAATAGGGGTAATCAATAGGATAAATAGATCTCTTCTAACCTGGCTCACTTTGAGGATTCATCAAGTAAGACTTAATATTGTTTTTAATATGTTTTAGTGACAAGTTTGCCAATCAGGGATTTTAAAGAAGAAACCATTGTACACATGGAATGGAGAATACAGGGGGAGGTGGGAGTATGTGTCACTTTATAATCATTTGAGTTGCATCACAGTATTAGCATGGGCAGACTCGTTAATCTCACCAGGGAAGATAAGGGAAACCAGGTTTATGAAAAGTGGGTTGCCTGACCCATCGGGAAGATACCCTCGGGATCTGATGAGGACAGGTTAAGAAAGCTGGACTACACGGGACGACTTGGGAGTGAATTATCAGGTTTGCTTCTTTTATTATTTTATTTTATTTTTATTAAAAAAATATTTTTGAGGGGCACCTGGGTGGCTCAGTGGTTGAGCATCTCATCTGCCTTTGGCTCAGGTCTGTGATCCCAGAGTCCTGGGATGGGTTCCTCTTCGGACTCCCCACAGGGAGCCTGCTGCTCCCTCTGCCTGTGTGTCTGCCTCTCTCTGTGTGTCTCTCAGGAAAAAATAAAATCTTAAAAAATATATTTTTTTCACCTCTCCACCTTTGGGGCTCCTCAACCCAGGGTTTTGTTCTTTTAATCTTTTACTTTTCCCTTCGTCTTAAGGGTATCCTTGTCTCCGTCTCCTCCCCCTTTTATTTGCATGTATATACATACATATATATAACATATATATGTTTACTATTATTTTATAGATCCTTCCTAGAAGATGAAGCATGAGGACCTCCACAGCAAAAGAACAGAACAGTACAATTGCCAGAGGTGTGCATTCATTAGAGATACTATCCACCAAGAGAGAAGAAAGGACCCCAGAGTTCTTAACTCTCTCCAGAGCTTGCTACATACTTTCCCATCAGAATGTTAGGTTTACCATATATGTGGCTTGGGACGGGATTAATTTTCAGAAATATCCCAAAGACGTTCAGGGTCAGAGGAAGAGGTGATGGTAAAGCTGCATGCAGTAGGCTGCTTTGAGTTAAATCTGCCTTTCTTTCTGATATTTGGTGGCTTTCTTTTTTTTTTTTTTTTAAGACCTTATTTTTAAGTAATCTCTACACCCGACATGGGACTTCATAACTCTGAGATGAAGAGCCATATGCTCTCAGACTGAACCAGCCAGGTGCTCTCAAGCCTGCTTTTTTTTTTTTTTTTTTTTTTGATGGAGTTCATACATTGTCTCAGAAGGCAAAAACCAAAGAAAACTCATATGGATATATATTTGGGAATGGTTGTCCTTTTCTTTCTCTCTTTCTTTCTTTCTTTCTTTCTTTCTTTCTTTCTTTCTTTCTTTCTTTCTTTCTTTCTTTTACATTTTTAAACAATTTTTTTATATTTATTTTTTATTGGAGTTCAATTTGCCAACATACAGCATAACACCCAGTGCTCATCCCATCAAGTGCCCCCCTCAGTACCACCCAGTCACCCCCACCCCCCGCCCACCTCCCTTTCTACCACCCCTTGTTCATTTCCCAGAGTTAGGAGTCTCTCTTGTTCTGTCTCCCTTTCTGATATTTCCCACTCATTTCCCCTTTATTCCCTTTCACTATTTTTTATATTCCCCCTTATCTTTATTTCTTAAAAGATTTTATCCATTTGAAAGAGACAACGAGGTCAGCCCAGGTGGCGCAGTGGTTTAGCGCCACCTTCAGTCCAGGGCGTGATCCTGGGTCTCCAGGATCGAGTCCCATGTCAGGCTCCCTGCATGGAGCCTGCTTCTCCCTCTGCCTGTGACTCTGCCTCTCTCTCTCTCTCTCTCTCTCTCTCTGAATAAATAAATAAAATCTTTAAAAAAAGAAAAAGCTGTTTAAAAAAAATGAAAGAGACAACGAGAGAGAGCATGAGTAGGCTGAGGGGTAGAGGGAGAGGGAGAAGCAGACTCCCCGGGGCTGCACCACAGGACCTGGAGATCATGACCTGAACCGAAGGCAGACGCTTAATGGACTGAGCCAGGCACCCCTATTTTTATTTTTATTTTTAAGTAGGCTCCACGCCCACCATGGGGTCCAGCACAGAGCTTGAACTCATGACCCTGAGATCAAAACCTGAGCTGAGCTTGAGTTGAATGCATAACCATCTGAGCCATCCAGGTGCCCCGGGAATGGTGGTCTTTAAAAACATTTCATCATGAGGTGGCCCTTGGTAGCTCAGTTGGTTAGGCATCTGCCTTTGTCTCAGGACATGATCCTGGGGTCCCAGGGTCAAACCCTGCATTGGGCTCCCTGCTCAGCAGGGGGTTTGCGTCTCCCTCAACCTCTGCCTCCCCCACCTCTGCTCATGCTCTCTCTTAAATAAGTAAATAAAATCTTTAAAACATTTTCATCACGAGAAGAGCTCTTCTTTGGATCTCAAATGCACCTCTAAGAGACCTCTCAGGGACCTACCCACAACCCTTCCTTTCCCTTTCAGTTTACCCTTTTAAATTATGTTCATTCTGACGTCTTGCTAACATATTCACCTGTTTTGTGGGTGCTGCACCTCTACTAATCTGTAAACTCTGTGAGAGCAGGGACCTTGTGTGTCTTGTTAATGAGTCCAGAGCCTAGAACTGTGCCTAGTGTGTAGATTTGAATGTGTTGGAGCACCTGGGTGCTTCAGTCAGTTAAACATCTGCCTTTGGCTCAGGTCATGATCTCAGGGTCCTGGGCTGCAGCCAGGCCTGCATCAGGCTCCCAGTTCAGTGGGGAGTCTGCTTCTCCCTCTCCCTCTCCCCCTGCTCGTGTGCTCTCTCAAATAAATGAATAAAAATCTTTAAAAAAATTTTTTTGAATGAGTTAATCACTTTCTTTTCAAGTTTTTTAAAAAATACTCTCTGTACTCAGCATGGGGCTCAAACTCAACCCCAAGATCAAGTGTTGCATGTATGCTCTTCCGACTGAGCCAGTCAGGTGCCCTGAGTCAATCACTTTCCTGAAGTCACCTCCCATGCAGCCTTCACTGAGATCACACCAACACAGCCATACCTGATTAGGAACAAGTGTGCCATGATCCTAGCTGATGTCAAATCACAAAACTGAAAGATCCTTAGAGAGAAGCTGCAGTAGGCTCTGAATCTGCAGAGTGTAATTACATCTTTCCAATGTGAGGAAGGATACCCCGTCGATTAACTCAAGTGTTATTAATAAGGTTCATGTTCACTTATGAATTTCATACGTGAGCCAGTCAGCTGAGACCTTTCTTTTCCAGAATTAGTATTCTGTATTAATACCAAAATATACCTTTTTAAAGATTTTATTTATTTATTCACAGCAGAGGGAGAAGCAGGCTCCCTGCGGGGAGCCCGACGCAGGACTCGATCCCAGGACCCCGAGATCCCCCGGAGCAGAAGGCAGATGCTCAACCGCGGGGCCACCCAGGCCTGGTATCCCAGTATCCTGCCCACAGCACTGGAACTTTCCGCGTATTCACTCGTGGCCCAAGATTGGCTGCGGATTCCTGGAGATGCGCGGTGGACGCCGCTGGAGGCCGAGCCGACCTCGGGGTGCCCGGAGGCCCTTGCTCCCTGGCAGGTGGTTCCCTGGGCGTGGGAACAGGCTGGGGACGGCCCTGCTGCCCTGCAGGCCTGCCTGCTGCGGCTCCACCTTTCTGTGGCAACTGCTCCTTGAGAACCAAGATTTGTATGAGCTGATTGTTCGTGACCTCCACAGAGGGAGGATAGTAGGAGATTGGGGGTGAAATCCAAGAGGCTGATGCACGCATATTTGCTGAGTTTTCTGGATCAGGGTTTTTCCAGTTAGGGCCTCCTCTCCCATAACTACCTGCCCAGCGTTCTGCTTTCTATTGCATTCCTGTGAACCAGGGCAGTGGCTCTCGGTGAGCACAGAGGATGGCACGACCCCGAGACAGGGAGAGTCGCTATGTCTGATTACAGAGTTGTGCATGTGACTGGCTTGGAAGGAGGAAAAGATCCTCAGGAACTACTGGGCGAGGGTTTCATGCTGTTCCCTGTTGCCCTCTTAGAGCTGGGAGCCACGGCCAGGTGGATACCCAGGCCTGCCCTCCGGTGAGCTGGCGTTGGCTCCAACCGGCTGCCCACTTCCAGGTGTGCAGAACGCAGGCCACTGTGTGTTTGCATCCATTTTTCCTCTGCCTGCAGTGACAGAGCCACTTTTTTTTTTTTAATTTATTCATGAGAGACACAGAGGGAGAGACAGAGGGAGAAGCAGGCTCTGTGCAGGGAGCCGGATGTGGGACTGGATCCCGGGTCTCCAGGGCTGAAGGCGGACCCTCAACCGCTGAGCCACCCAGGTGCCCCTGGGGCCACCTTTCAACTGTATTATAGTGGTGCTTTTCCTTTCTTTTTGTTTCTGCTTGATTTGACTGAGTAGGGAGCCTCGGAGATATTTTGTTTTGGGGGGTTTGGGGGTTTTACCTTCAGAAATTCACAGAGGAGTTGTGTTGCTTTGTTTTGTTGACTTCTAATTGCCCCATTTTGTTGACACCCACCTCTGAACAGCTACAACCTTCCGGAGACAGCCCGCAGACAGTCACGGCTTGATTGGCTTGGCGGGTGTAGCCCAATACTGCCTGAGAGATGGCAGTTTTTTTAGAGGAATAATGATTTACAGAAGAAAAGTCCTGCTGGGAAGTCAAAGGGTTGAAGCAGGTGCATGTTCTTGCAATTAATTTCCCAGGCCACTTCAAGCAGGATGACAAGTTATGTTAAGCCAGTGTCCCCTCTTAGGCCTCCCATTCAGCATAGACCCCTTCAGGGTCCTTTGGGAGTATTTACTTTCCTCGATCAGGTTTTATCTTCCCCCTAAAGGCTTCCCTGATGATGACTCCATCTCTGTATCCTCATGGAGTTTATTACGCTGTTTTCAGTGTTACAGCCTGCAGGCCCCTTTCTCTTACTGTTCATGTCACACTGAGTTGTAGCTTTGCACTTCCACTTCTTCCTGCAGACTGTCACCTCTTTGCTGGAAGGGTCCTTAGCATAGTAACCAGAATGTCTTAAATGTACAACATATTTTGCTTTAACTCAAGTGAGAATTTCCATAGCCTCCTCCTCCCAGTGGATAGGCTCCCTGCCAACACACACAATTAAGTGATGTATTGATTCATGTGTCTCAAAAAAGCAATGAAATGTGTAGAAAGCTCTATCTTCACTGTATGCATTATGCTTATTTATAGTACTTAGGATGTTTTTGAGAAGCTAGTATTACTAGTGGTGACTTTAAATTTTTTTAAGATTTTATTTATTTATTCATGAGAGACACATAAAGAGAGGCAGAGATGCAGGCAGAGGGAGAAGCAGGCTCCCTGTGGGGTGGCACACTCCACCACTGAGTCACACAGGTGCCCCAAACTTAATGGCTTTAAATCAGTTGATGTCATGTCTTCATTACTGATATTTCAAGTGACAGCATGAGGTTCACTGGAACTTGATCAGTGTTATGAAAAGCATTTCCTCACTGGGTAAACACAGAGCATTTCCATTACCCGAGAAAAGTTCCCACGTGGTTTTCTTTTTTTTTTTTTTTTAAAGTAAGGTCTATGCACAATGTGAGGCTTGAACTCAGGACCCTGAGATCAAGAGCTGCATGCTCTACCAACTGAGCCAGCCAGGTGCCCCTCCCTCGTATTCAACTAACCTGCAGCTTTTGGCAGCCAATGATCTGGTTTTTATCACTATTTTACCTTTTCTAGAGTTTCATAAAAATGGCATTTGACATAGAGTTTGTACCCTTTTGTGTCTGGCTTGTTTAATGTAGTGTAATATGTTTGAAATTCATTTATGGTGTTGGGTATATTGGTAGTCCACCCTTTTAATTGCTGGGTAGTATCACATTGTATGACTGCACCACAATTTATTTATTCATTCACTAGTAGGTGGACAGTTGGTTTGTTTACAATTTGTGGCTCTCATGACTAAAGCTGCTATGAACATTAGACACACATTTTCATTCCTTCTGGATAAATTTGGGAGTGAGATTGCTGGATCATATGGTAAGTATATGTTTAACTTTATAAGGAAACAACTTCCAGTTTTCCACAGGCTGTACCACTTGGCAGCAATGTATGAGAGATCTAGTTGTTCCACGTCCTTTTGATATTGTAAGTCTTTTTAAGTCTAGCTATCCTAGTGAATTTATAGTGGTAATCTTACTCCGGTATAAATTTGCATTTCCTTGATACTTAATGTTAGAGAGCATCTTTTCATATGTTTACTTGTAATAGCAAATATCCTCCTTGGTGATGTACATGTTCAGATCTTTGGTCTATTTTTTTTCTTTTTTTTACAGATTTTATTTATTTATTTATTTATTTATTTATTTATTTATTTATGAGACAGAGAAAGCATGAGCAGGCGAGGGGGGCGGTGGGGGAGAGGGAGAAGTAGGCTCCCCACTGAGCAGTAAGCCCAATGTGGGGCTGGATCCCAGGACCTTAGGATCATGACCCGAGCTGAAGGCAGACACTTTTTTTTTCTTTTTTTTAGAGGGTAGACTCTTTTTTTTTTTTTTTAAGATTTTATTTATTTATTCATGAGAAACACAGAGAGGAGAGAGAGAGAGAGGCAGAGACACAGCAGAGGGAGCAGCAGGCTCCATGTAGGGAGCCCGACGTGGGACTCGATTCCGGGACTCCAGGATCATGCCCTGGGCTGAAGCGGGCACTAAACCGCTGAGTCACCCGGGCTGCCCTGAAGGCAGACACTTAACTGACTGAGCCCCCCAGGTACCCCTTTCTTTGGTCTATTTTTTAAACTAAGATTGTATGCATGTGTGTGTGTGTGTGTGTGTGTGTGTGTGTGTGAGTGTATTTGAGGCTTTAAAAAAAAAAAGGCTGAAAGTCCTTACCATGTATATACTTTGCCAATATTTTCTCCCAGTCTGTGTGGCTGTCATTTTCATTTTCTTAATAATGTTATTTCAGAGTAAAATTTTGAAATTCTGTAGAAGTCCAGTTTATCAATTTCTTCTTTCATGGTCCCTGCTTTTTGTGCCATTTGTCAAAACTCTTTTCCTAATGTGAGGTTACAAATATTTTTGCTCTTCTGGAAGTTTTATAGGTTTAACTCTGACATTTAAGTCTATGAGTCTATTAAGTGTACTAAGTCCATTTTTTTAAAAAAAGCTTTATTTATTTAGTTTTAGAGAGGGTGAGAGAGAGCACAAGTTTGGGGAAATGCAAAGGGAGAGGGAGAGAGAGAATCTCAAGCCGACTCCACACTGAGCTTGGAGCTCAATGCAGGGCTTGGCCCCATGATCCTGAGATCATGACCTGAGCTGAAACCAAGAGTCAGATGCTTAACTGACTGAGCCACCCAGGTGCCCCTATAATCCATTTTGAGTTAACTTTTATGTATGATATGAAGTAACGGTTAAAATTCATGCTTCTGCACATAGATAATTGTTGAAAACACTATCCCTTCTCCATTGAATAATCTTGGCATCTTTTAAAAAAAATCAGTTGACTATATATTTGGGTTCATGTCTAGACCCTCTATTTCATTGGTTTGTATCTCTGTGCTTACATAAACACCACACTGCCTTTTTTTCTTTTAACCGATGCAGGACTCAATCCCCAGACCCCAGGACCATGCCCTGAGCCAAAAGCAGACACTCAACTACTGAGCCACCCAGGGGTCCCCACACTGTCTTGGTTACTATAACTTTATAGTAAATATTTTTTTAAAGATTTTATTTATTTATTCATGAGACACATAGAGAGAGAGGCAGAGACATAGACATAGAGAGAAGCAGGCTCCATGCAGGAAGCCTGATGTGGGACTTGATCCCAGCACTCCAGGATCACGCCCTGAGCCAGGGGCAGATGCTCAACCACTGAGCCAATCCAGGAGTCCCTTTTATAGTAAATCTTGAAATCACTTTGTCCTTTTCAAAAATTGTTTCAGCTCTCTTTGCATTTGTATTCAAATTTTAGAGCCACGTATTAATATTAACTCTACCCAAAAAAGTCTGCTGAAAAAAAAAAAAAGTCTGCTGAATTATTGAATGGGATTACACAGACTTTAGAGATTGATTTAGGTAGAATTGACAACTTGTAATACTGAATCTTCTGACCCATAAACATAGTATATCATTCCATTTATTTGGATCTTTAGAAATTTTTCTCAGCAGCATTGTGTACTTTTCAAAATACTGATCTTGTACATATTTTGTTACTTTTATCCCTAAATATTTCCCCTTTTTGGATGCTATTATAGATTATACTTTTTAAAAAAATTCAATGTCCAGTTCTTTGCTGCATTTAATATATGGAGGTATAATTTAGTTTTGTATATTGATCTTGTATCCTTGTATTTTTTACATTGATAATCATACCTTAAAACAAAAGGCTTGCCTCTCTTTCCAATCTGTATCCCTTTTATTTCCTTTTTCTTGCATTACTGTACTGGCTAGGATAGTTAGTACATTGTTGAATAAAAATGGTGAGAGCAGGGCAACTGGGTGGCTCAGTTGGTTAAGATGTTGCCTTCATCCCAGGTCATGATCCCAGAGTCCCGGGATCCTGAAATCGAGAGCCTGCTTCTCCCTGTCCTTCTTCCTCTGCCTGCCCCTCCCCCTGTTCATGCTCTCTCTCTCTGTCAAATAGATAAGTAAAATAGTGGAAAAAAAAAAAAAAGAAAATGGTGAGAGCAAAACCCTTGTCTTGCCAGTAAGATTGGTGATTCCTTTTATTTCATTCCTAGTGTTTGTAATTTATGTCTTCTCTCTTTTTTTTTCCTTATCCATCTGGCTGGAGGTTTATCAATTTTATTGATCTTTACAAATAACTAGCTTTTGGTTTCATTGATTTTTCTCTATTATTTTGCTGTGTTTGTGTTCTAGTTCCCTGATTTCTGATTTGCAGTCTATTTCCCTCTTTCTGTTATGAATTATGTGAGATATATATATATATATATATATATATATATATATATATATATATATATCACCTACCCAAGGCTATGTAACTAGAAGAAGACAAAGAACAGGCAGTTAAACCCAGCCTGGCTCTAGAGTCCCTGCTTCACTCCTTTTAGGAAATCTTCATAGATGAGGTGGAAATAGGGTTAGACTTCCAAAAAAAAAAAGAAAAAGAGTACTCTTAATTGGGTAAATGTTGGGGGAAGGGAGCAGTTAAAAGGTAGGGAGGCAAAGGATTTTTTTTTAAAGATTTTATTTATTTATTCATGAGAGACACAGAGAGAGAGAGAGAGAGAGAGGCAGAGACGCAGGCAGAGGGAGAAGCAGGCTCCATGCAGGGAGCCTGATACGGGACTCGATCCTGGGTCTCCAGGATCACACCCCAGGCTGCAGGCGGCGCTAAACCGCTGCGCCACCGGGGCTGCCCACAAAGGATATTTTAAGTAAAAAAAAAAAAAGCTTTAGAGAAAATGTAACAATGGAATAATATAGAAAGCATGTTGGAGGAATGGCTAATAGGCAAGTCAAGCAGCATATGGGTTGTATGGGATGGAGAAAAGTAGTGGAGGATAAATTTACTATAAATGATAGAGTACTTTGAAGGTCATGCTAGAATTTAGTCTGTTTCATTCTACATGA
Source organism: Canis lupus baileyi (assembly GCF_048164855.1). Lineage (NCBI taxonomy): Eukaryota > Metazoa > Chordata > Mammalia > Carnivora > Canidae > Canis > Canis lupus. The sequence goes on from NC_132875.1 coordinate 23,019,245, forward strand.
AGTGACAAGCCAGCAAGGCAGTGACATGGTCAGACTGGTTCTTCTGGATTATGTCCTGGGTCATTTGGTAGCTGGATTGAACTGAGGAGAAACTAGAATAGATCAGGCACAATGTTCTTGAACAAGTTAGGTATGAAGTAATGAGCTCAACCAGAGGTATGGTTAGACCAGAAGGGAGGAGTTGTTAGAGGTATCAGAGTTGGCAGGACTCGGTGGCCGATTAGAGGGGAAGGAGAAATTATAGATGCATCAGCTTTATTATCTTTGGTGACAAAGTGGAGGGTGATGTTATTAATTGAGCTAGAGAATTCTGAAAGAGGTTGGTGGAGGGAGACATTAGAACTCTGCTTTACATGGATAACTGACCATTTTTAGCATCTTCTCTATCTGCAGGAAGCAGCCACAGGAGCCATTCAAGGGAGATTTTGTAGGGTAGTTCTAGTGGGGGAGGAAAAGAAAGGAAGGGCTGAGAGATGGAATTCACAGACTAAAAGCAGATTTGGAACAATTTCCCTAAGCTGAAAAAGGCATAGGGGTTTGGAAGAGGTCTTATGAATTGCCTGATTGGCACACTGTTCCCACAAAACTCCCACTCAGCTATCCTATCCAAACTTTCCCCCAGGTCCAAGCTTGGTAGAGAATCAGATGACCCTTCAAAGAACTGTGAAGGCTTGCACTAGGATGGGGGGTGGACCGAATGGGCAGAAGATTAAAGGGTCTTTTAGACTCCTGGGAGCTCTTATGACTCTAGAGGTTGGGGGAGTGGCTAAATAGTGATTGAGATCAAATCTCCTATCCCCTAGTGGGATGAGGACTCAGAGCAGATCACCTTTTATTTAAGAAAATAAGCAATTATGGGGTGTCTGTTTGGCTCAGTCAGTAGAACACACAACTCTGGATCTCAGGGTCAGTAAGTTCAAGCCCCATGCTGGGTATAAAGCTTAGTTATACAAAATAAAAGGAAAAGAAAAGATGATGACATTTCTTACTTCCCAGCATGTTTATAACTCTTATAACTAGTTTAAAAGTTTGATTTATGTGTCTGTCTCTCAGTAAACCATAAACTCCTAAAGAACCATAGCTTACTTAAGGTGGGCCCAGTGCCTAGCCAGAGCTTGGTTGACTCTCATTAATTTGTTCATTCAATATCCTTTATGAGCACAGTGAGAGACCCCGTACTTGGTTGAATATTCATTTATTCAGTAAAGTTTTACTGAGTACTTACTATGTGCCAAGCCAAGAGCTGAGAACATAGATGTGAACAAGACTGGCAAGGTCTCTGCTCTCAAGCTTACGTCTTAGATGGGGGAGTTGATATACACACACACAAAAATGGAACAAGATCACATCAGGTGATGATATAAGCCTTGAAGATAATGGAAGAGAGAGATCTGATAGGGAAAAACATGGGGAATGACTCTGGAGACAGTCATGAGGGTAACTTTGACCTCATACCTGAATGGTAGGAAGGAGTGAGTCATAAGATGATGGAGGGAGGCGAGGGATGGGAAGAAGGGGGAGAGAAGTAGGAGATGACAGTAGGTAGGAAGCAAGGGCCACATCATGTAGAGCCTACAGAGGAAGGAAATTTGGATTTATTCTAAGAGTTCAAGCACTCCAATTGTGTGGTGCTATAATTGGTAGCACCAATTGGTGGTGTGTGTGGTGCTATAATTCTATTTTCTCTTTGTAAAGGTGCTCTGGCTTTTGCATGAAAAATGGGTGAGCTAAATAAGGAAGGAGGAAGACCAGAAGAAGAGGGTATTGGGATAGTCTAGGTGGGACATGATGGAGGCTTGGACCAGGTGGCAGTGGAAGTGGAAAGAGGGTTTGTCTGGATGGAGATCTTGTTGACTGGATGTAGAATGTTAGGAAATGGAGGAAATCTTGGATGACTCCTGGGGGAGATGACCAACCATCTTGGCTTGCCTGAGACTGAGGAGTTTCCTGGAATAGGGTTTTCAGGGTTGAAACAAGGACCAAGTCCCAGGCAAACCAGGACAGGTGGTCACACTACTCCTAGGCATTTGGGCCAAGCAATGAGGTGATTATTGATTGTGCCATATACTGAAATAAAGAGCACTCCAGGAGAACAGGTTTAGAGCCGTGAATCAAGAGTTCTATTTTGACCACATTAAGTTTGAGATCCTTATTAAATATCCATGTGGAGGAGTAGACAACTGGATATATGCATCTGAAGCCCAAGGGAGAGGCCAGATTCAAATAGAAATCTGGGAGCCAGCAGCAAATAGATGGAATTTAACACAATGGGGGAGATGGCCTAGAGAGAGTGTGTAGGTAGAGTATAGAACCAGATTGAGGGTGAAATTTGGATTTTCCAACATTTTGAGGTTAAACAGAGGAGAAGCAGTTATCCAAGAGGAGTAGCTAGTGAAGTGGGAGGTAAACCAGGAAAATGTGGTGTCATGAAGGCCTAAAGAAAAAAAAGAGCTTAAAAAAAAAAAAGAAGAGAAAAGAAAAGAAAAAAAGAGCTTCATGAAGGTGGGAGTGGCCAAATACCACCAAGTTAAATAAAGACAGTCCCTGAAAAGAGAGCGAGAGAGAAAGAAAAAAAAACAAAAAACAAAAAACAAAAAAAAACAAGAAGCAGCTCTTTAACTATAGAGAACTAACTGATGGTTACAAGAACAGAGGTAGGGAGGGGTTGGGTGAAATAGGTGATGGGGCTTAAGGAGGTGAGCACAGGGTGATTAAAATAAAAATAGGGAAGGAAGGAAGTGCTCCCAAGGAGTTCTCTCTTTTATTTTTTTAAAGATTTTATTTATTTAAGAGACACCCAGAGAGAGAGGCAGAGACATAAGCAGAGAGAGAAGCAGGCTTCCCACTGAGTAGGGAGCCTGATGGGGGACTCAATCCCAGGACCCCAGGATCATGACCAGAGACAGAGGCAGACACCCAATCACTGAGCCACCCAGGCACCTGAGGAGTTCCAGTGTTGTTGGGCGACAGGAAAGTCATTGCCATACAGCACAGGACACCAGGCAAGTGCAGGGAGCTCCTCTCTGGGAGGAGTCTGGAAAACAAGAACAGACACAGAAGGGTTCTGCAGGTGGCAGAGGTCCACAGGCACAAAGGTACAGGTGGTTGTAGGGGGTTTCAGGATGGGGGGTGCACAGAGTGCAGGAACAGACAGTGGCGCCCAGGGCTGGGAGGAGGCAGGGCCAGAGCTGTCGGATGCGTCACCCAAGATGAGAGCCAAGAAGTGTCTATTGGACTTAGCAACCTGGAAGTAAGTGCTTATTTTGCCAAACTAGTTTTAGCCATTTTCAAGGAGCTGTGGGGACAGAGACCAGACTATGAGTCACTGGGAGGCAGGAATTGGGCCCTAAGAGAAGTGGAAGGAAGGAGGGTGGGGATACGGTAGCTGGGACTGGGGCTTACTGAGTGCATGCATGTGGCATATGTACATGCTTGAGGGAAAAAACTAGAAGAGAGGGAAAGCTTGAAAATACAGGGGAGAGGAGATAATTGAGGAAGATGTCTGAGGAGCTGCAGAGCAATGGGTGGTTGTAAGATTGGAACTTGTGGAAAGTGGAGCTTTGGATAGGAGGAAAGAGAGCCAGACAGGTGGAAACACAGACGGGGTCAGAACAGAGGGCATAGGGAGACTGAACTAGTGTGTTCCAGTCAAGGCCGTGTCCTTCTGACTGCCCGTACCTTCCCCTGGAATGATGAGGGGGCCTGTTATGATACCAGTGGTGGTGAGACTGGCTGCAGACCCAGCAAGAGACACGTTTACTTCCTCTAGCGGCTTGGGGCGATGCTTTTCTGGGCCTGAGAGCAGCAAAGGTGGACAGATTAATCCAGGGGGTAGCTCTGCAGTGCGGATGCGGTTGAGGACCAGTGGTGGACCCTGTGACGGGCCTTGAGTTGGGGCTTAATTGCACAGGAAGTGAACAAGGCTTCCATTGAGAGAGTAGGAGATCTGAGAGGCCACAGGTACTGCACGGAAGCAAGGAACAGATGGGAAGGGAAGAGAGGAATGAGAGTGTTAGAAGGACCCAAACGAGTATTAGAAAGTAGAGTATTCAAGTTTATGTTTTCCAAGTTGAAGTAAATTTGAGTGGTCAGGAAGTTTAAGGCATGGCCTTGGGTGTGAGTGCCTTAATGGAGCGGGGGTGGCTGCCCCTGGAGGCGAGGATATGAAGGTCCTGTGGGGTTAGGACACTGGAGAGTGACTTCACATTGGCACTGAAATCACCCTGAAGGAGAGGCAGACAAGGCATGGAGAGGGGGACACAGAACCGGGGCCGAGGGCTCTGAGAGTGTAGCGCAGTGACCAACGGGTTGGTGGGTTGGTGGTGGCAGAGACAAGAGGGGAGGGAACGGGCTGGCTGAAGGCTGGGGCCATTTTTACACACAGAGAGAAGCATAACGGCTCCTTTGCATGTATTGAACTAAATAAACGGAGCCAAAGTGCCGGGTCAGTTCCAGGAAACGCCCGAGTCAGCGCTGGCTGCCACGTGCCAGGACCCCCGGGGTCAGCACCGCAGGAACGTTGCCTGAGCCCAGGGTTCAAGAAGGGACCCAGAGAAGAGCCACCAGCGGGTGGCCCACGGGCCATCTTCCTGGCTGCAGCCAGCCCAGGTGTCCTGCCCGAGCGGAGGAGGAGGACGGGCCCCCGCACCCCTCCCAGGGGCCGCCAGCGCCAGGGCTCCAGCCCACGCCGCAGTCCCGGCAGGAAGACCCGGCCGCCCCGGGAGAAGCCAGAGCGGATCCTCGGATCCTCGGGAGCCCAAGGGGCACATTTCAGGTGCACTTCTCACCTGGGAGCAAGGGCTCATTAGCCAAACGATCATCTTCCCCGTCTTCCCACACCCATCGTCAGACCAACTTAAAAATAACCTGAGCTGCCTCCCCACCCTCTCACACGGAGGGCAAGTCGCCTCCTGCCTCCCGCTCCGACGGAGCCCACCCCAGCCTGGCCCTCTGGACCCGCCCCATCCCCATCCCCGTCCCCGTCGGGGCGAAGCACTCAAGGCGCACTTCCAGGGCACTTCCAGGGCACCACGTCGCTCCTTCTCCGACCTCACTAGCTTCACCTTCCTCAGTTTCCTTTGCAGATTCCTTCTCTTTAACTTGACCTTTCAGAGCTGGAGCGCCTCAGTCCTCAGCCCTTAACCTCGGCCTCCTCCCTGTCTACGTGCACTTCCTTCGTGACCTCAACAAGCCTCACGTCTTTTACTATCATCCAATCACTGAAAAATACCACATGTGGACCGCTACCCCTGGGACACTCTCTCGTCTTGGATGTCCTCCTTGGCAACTCCACTTGGGTATCTCAGAGGCATCTCCAGCTTAACATACTTGGAACTGAATTAGTGTTTCCCCCCTAAACCCCCCCCCCCCCCCAGTCCTCCTGCAACCTGCTCCCGGATCAGTTAATGGCAACTGGATCCTGATCCTCCAACAGCTCAGACCAATTATCTCCAAGTCCTTGTGACTCCTCCCTTCCCCTCACAGTCCACTTCAAGTCTCATCTACCAGCGAATCCTTCAGTTCGACCTCCAACAGGTTACCCTGAATCTCACCCTTTCTCACTGCTTCTACCCCCAAAACACCACGAACTGAGCCACCCCATGTCTTGCTTGGATTACTGGGATAGCCTCCTACCTGGAATCTGCTTCAACCCTGTTCCAAACAGCAGCCAGAATGAGCCTCTAAAAAGTGTTAAACCGGGCAGCCTGGGTGGCTCAGCGGTTTAGCGCCGCCTTCAGCCCAGGGCATGATCCCGGAGAGTCCCACGTCAGGCTCCCTGCTTGGAGCCTGCTTCTCCTTCTGCCTGTGTCTCTGCCTCTCTCTGTGTGTCTCTCATGAATAAATAAATTTTTAAAAATGTCATTCTTCTCAGTAAGGCCTTTCTGTGCACCCTATATATGGAATATATGGAATGTCAGAGGGCAGCATCTACTGCAGTCCTGTCTCCTTTACTCTCTCATCTGTCCTCCATGCACTCATCGTCGCCTGAGACTATATATCTATTAAACATAAATTCTAGGAGAGCAGGGACTTTCTGTTTTGTTTGTTTGTTTGTTTTAATTCCTGAGTCCTCTGTAGCTAGAACAGTACGTGGCCCATAGAAGGTACCAAATACCTGTGGAGTAACTATAATCGAATTCAGTTGGCTGTAGGGAAACTGCAGGATCCTACAATCTTGGTACCAGCACTAGTTCTGCGGTTTTCATAATCAAAACCTTTTCTCTCAAACCCTGCTAGAAGCACAAATTGAGCAACTAGTTTATCTAGGCTTTTACGTATTTACACCCACGTATCAAATCCCAGCCAAGATGGCCCTTGTGTTTTCCCTTGCATCTTAGTCCCTGTAAGAAAGTCACCAGGGGCAGATGACGGAGCCTGCAGGTGAACATTAACTATGAAACATCAGCACTCATAAAAATTACTATTGTTGTTATTCTTTATAGAGCAGAGGAATCTGGTGTAACCTTGTAACTATGTAAGTCTCTTAGCCAAATATGTTGACATGGTAAGTCACTGTCTTGAAATCTATAACTTTCTGCTAATCAGGTTTCCAGGAGACTGGAGTTGGGAGACTGGAGTTGTGGAATTTGCCATAACTCTGGGTTCTACCTGAGTTTTCCAGTGTCTTCCAGGGGGAAAAGTGGGTTTTGGATGAGATGATCATTAAGATCTTTTCTTGATCTAAAATTGTGGTTTTCTTGAGAGAAGAGCATTCTTATTCTTGCATCACTGAAAAGGCAGGGGTTATCTCATTGGCTTTCCCAAAGAAACATTGTTTATGCCAAAGAAACAGAAGCACAAGACACTGTGACCTTTGTGTTGGTCAGGACTTTTTAGTTTTTAGGGGAAGAAGCCCAATTCAAATGGGCTGAAGCAACCACGGCACCTACGAACTGAAATCCCAAGGGTGGAGCCTCCTCTGGCAAGCCAACCCAAAGGCTCATGGGATGGAAGGAGGCTCTGGGCTCTCTTCATGTCTGGCTCTACTTCCTCTTGTAGTCATTTTGCTTTCAGAAGCCCTTTCCACACGAGGATCCCAAGAGCACCAAAATGACAACTGCCAGCTTCAAAGCCAAGAGGAAAAAGGGCTTCTATCTAAGAACCCTGGGATCTTCTTAAAAAGTAAATCTTGGGTCTCCTGGGTGGCTCAGTGGTTGAGCATCTGCCAGGACCCCAGGATCACGCCCGGAGCCAAAGGCAGACGCTTAACCACCTGAGCCACCTAGGTCCCCCTAAACTGTCTTTCTTGGCAGTATTAATGCTGATCATAACTGAGAAACAAGATCTAAAATGTAAAAAGTCACTGGTGAGAATACACCACAATTGGAAAAGTATTTTCAAAACTGAGTTCTTTTAAATGAGTAAAAAAATTTCAAAATCTCAACCGTCAGCCTTCTCTTGTCCAGGTAAAGGTTCCAGGGAACCCTAGGCTGGATTAGAGACCAATAATGTAAAAATCTTGTGAAGAAATCAACAGGAAGCCTACATCTCAAAGAAGACAGCAGCAGGATACATGTTTTCAAATATATGTCATTTCATCCCCGTTTCCACCCACATTCGGCCCAAGCAGCTGCCCTTACAGGTTGCTCAGGTTGGACTGGGAGTGCACTGGCTGTTGGTATTTTTCCTGGGGGCATCTTGGCAATAATTTTAGTGGTTCAGATCCTTCGCTATCACAGGGGCTGGTAGGTGGCTCTGCACTTTATTGGCAGGACAAGTCTAACAGGTGTTTCACAAGACAAGGGACTGGAGTTGGAGGGGCGTCTGATCCCTGAGGTTCCCAGGCTCCCCAGCTCAGGAACTAAGGGGCACAGATCCTCACCTATGCTTCCCAGGTGCAGCTCTACTTTGTTGTCCAATGCAGCTTTCTCATCTAGAAGCCCTTAGGCTCTGAGAGGGGAGGAAAAAGTTGGGTGTTAGGGGTTTCTGCAACTCTTCTGCGTCTGAGGAATGGGCTCAGCTTCCACCTGGCATCCAGGAGTCTACTTGCATAAGTGAATTCCCAGAGTTGGAGGCAAAATGATGTAATCGCAAGAGTTCTGGCCTGGACATGGGTGGGCAGATCCTTCTCTGCTTCCACTTGGCTCTGTGACCTTAATCAGCCTCTTCTCATCTTAGCTTCTCAGTTTCCCATATTTAACACAAGGATTGGACTAGACGTTCCCTGAGGCATCTTCTGGCTTCACTGTCCAGCAGCGGTATACACACCAAGGCCCCCGGGTTGAGCACTGAGATACCTAGGAAGGCTCCCTGTCTGTTTCATTCAACAGAAAACACTTCCTACACGTACCTTGATACGGCTGATGGTTATATTCAGCAGACCCATAAGTGAGCCCCCAAGTACAGGACTGTGGTTAGAGTTAAGAGTTGTTCCCAGGCTCTGGGCATCTGGGTGGCTCAGTCGTGTTTAGTAACTGACTCTTGCTTTTGACTCAGGTGGTGATCTCAGGGTCATGAATCTGTGATCAGCTGTGTGCTCAGGGGGGAGCCTACTTGGGATTCTTTCCCCCTCCCATCTCCCTCCTCCTCCTCCCTCCCTTTCTATAAATAAATAAATAAATAAATAAATAAATAAATAAATAAATAGATAAATCTTTTTAGAAAATGATTTAAAAAAAGAGTTTTCCCAGCCAAGACAGTATCAGTCATTCATCAAACATTAAGTAGGTGCCCGAGGTTGGTGCTAGGGCTATAAAGATGCATAAGATGAGCCCCTGCTTTGAGGGGCACACAGCCCAATGAAGGGGACAGATGAGTAAATCAAGGATTGCTCTACAGTGCGCTAAGTTCCACTCACTATAGGATTATTAATAAGGTACCAGGACACATAAAGGGTGGATACACCAATCTGGCTGGGGTGGAGTCAAGCAGGCATGGCTTCCTGGAGGAGGTGACATAGGGGCAGGCACAGTTTAGGTGGAATAGGGATCAGATCCCTTAGGGTGCTCACAGGAAGAATGCTCGCCAGCTGCCGCGGAACATGCCGCTTCCTCCAAAGGCTCGGTGTCTCTCTCCTTCGTCTAAGGCATGGGCATGGGTCGGGTCTAACACACGGATTGGAACGGCGGCGCCTAATGGGAGCCCCAGGGGCGGGTCCCGAGTGATGGGGAAAGCTCACTGAGCTCCCGCGTTGATACGGAGATAAAAGGACCGCGGGCTCTTGCGATTCCGCTTTTGAGATGCCAGTTTTGAATGCCTGCAACCTGCATTCTGCACACGGAACACACTCCCTCCCTCCCTTTCTTTTTTCTTTCTTTCTTTTTTTTTTTTTCTCCTTCCTTCCCTTTTCGTCTTCTGGTGCAAGTTCAGGCGCAAGAGGCACAAAAGCTGCCGGTCTTCGGGCGCGCCCCGCGGCCTCGGCCTGATTCTCCTTAGTCACGGGCGGCTTCTTGGAGGAAGTGCCAGAGGCCGAAGTGGGCGCTGGCTGGGCCGAGAGGCCGCCGGGCCCCGCTGCCCCCGCCCGCGGCTGACCTTTGTTCTCCCCCGACCTCCCGCCGCGGGGCCAGGTCTGACCGCTCGGCCTCTCGCGCTCCGCGCCCGGACACGGCCCCTGGCGCCGCGGTTCGAGCCCCTCCGGCCGGACCAGGGCTCGGGGACCCGCCGGGCGCTTCCCTCCCCGGCCCGCGGCTCCAGTGCAGGTGGGCGGCGGGGCGGAGGCGCGACCTGCTCCCGGGGCGGCGGGACAGCGCTCGGCGGGGGCGGGGGCGGGGCGGGGGCGGGGCGGAGGCGGAGGCGGAGGAGGCGGTGCCGCGGGCCGGCCGGGCTGAGTCTCCCGCTGCGCCCCGGCCCCGGCCCCAGCCCGCGGGAGGGAGGGAGGGCGGCCGGGCAGGAAGGCGCCCCGCGCCCCGCATCCCCCGCGCGCCCCGCATCCCCTGCACCCGCGCATCCCCCGCGCCCCCCGCGCCCCCCGCGCCCCGCGCATCCCCGCATCCCGGGCGGCCGGCGGGGGCTCCAGGACGCGCGATGGCCGAGGAGATCGCCTGGCTGGACTTGCCCGGCCGGTGGACCTACGGAGTTGACCGCGGGGGCAGAGTCTTCTTCATCAAGTACGTGCTCTCTAGTCTTGCCGTGTCCTTCTTCCTCCGGAGTTGTCCGACTTGGAAGGTGGCGCGGCGGGGGCAGGCGGGGCGGCCGGGAGCGGCGGCGGGAAGGGCACGCGCGACTGAGAAGTTTGTGGCCCCGCCTGCTCGGATGCGGCTCCCGCCTTTTCCTCCTTGGGTCAAAGTCCGGCCTCGGCGGGCCTGCCCTGGGCTGGGAAGGCGGGTGCGGGCGGCAGGTGCGGGCGGCAGGTGCGGGCCTCTCCGGCTCCCCGCCCCGCCCCGCCCCGCCGCGCCGCGCCCCCCCCCCCCCGCCAGGCCCTAGAGGCCAGCAGCTGCCCAGAGGAGGGCGGCCCCGACCCCGTGCCCAGCGGGCCCCTTCCTTTCAGCCCCATCCACCGAAAGGGCCAGGGGGACGTGCTTTCTCCTGCCCCCACCGCAGATTCTCCAACAAGAACACTTGGGCAAAGTGACATCACACCTGGAGACCCTGCCTGGGCCTCCCGTCATCCCAGGACTCCACCCCCGGCAGCCCCCTCTCCCCTCCTGCTTCCTTATGGGGCTGTGGCCAAGGGGAGGGAGAAGATGCCCATGCTGCATTTGGCATTCTTTAAAGAGAGGAAGCCTCTGCTGCTCCCAGTGAACATGCCAGTGCCCTTATATTAATTTCATAAGCCAAACTGGCTCTGGCACGGTCTCATCATAGCAGAGTGGCCCCGCTGGTGCTATTTTGGCCCGCTCCTACTGTAGTCCTTCTTTGCCAGGATAGAAATCTCCCGATAATATGGCAAGTCCAGCAGCGCAGCATTGGGGACCGCTACCCACACGTGATGGTTCTCTTCCTCAAGACAGCCACTCACAGAACATCAGAGCTCAAAGGAGCCTCGGCTGCGACCCCCTCACTGCTCAGATGGGGAAGCCAGGGCTGCAGGGGTGGAGAGTACTCGTCTGTGATAAAACCGCTTTTGCTCATCAGAGCTCAGATGAGCCCAGTACCCGCTGACTGGAGTGCACGGCCTTCCCCCTGCACCCGCGGCCTTTGTAGCAGCCCCGGGGCGGCCAGCGGTTTCTCGCTGGTGCTTCTCAGCTTCCAGCGGTTTCTCGCTGGTGCTTCTCAGCTTCCACGCTTGCTTTAGGCCCTTCTGTAATTATCATCACCGGGATCATAATTGATGGTGCAATTAGATTATCTTAGAAATTAACTCCATGGAAGTTCTTGACCTTGGGTCAGATTCTTAAATAACAACTTCACTGGTATTAAAACTGCAGTCCCTTTGGTCAATGGTTTGGGACTTTGGAGTCCATAAAAATCACCCAAGGAATTTATGACAAAGGGCTGATTCCTGGGCCCCACCCCCTGAGATTGCGATTGCCTTCTGGGGTGCGGCCTTCGTGGTGTGTTTCCACAAGCTCCCCAGTCCAGGTGGTTAATTCACCTCTTCTCATCTTTCTTCCCAAACTCTTGCTTGCCTTCCAGCTTTTCTTAGTCTCTTACTCTGGGAACATTTGAGTGACCACTATTTGTGTGCCACCCCACTTGGCATTACAGATAAAAGTCCTAAGAAGAGACAGGTTTTTTCCTTGAAGGTTGTGGGAAGAAAATGCAGATACTTAGGTGGAGGAGGGGGGGTGCCTGGGTGGCTCAGTGGCTCAGTAAGTTGAGCATCTGCATTTAGTTCGGGTCATGATCCCAGGGTCCTGGGATCAAGTCCTGCATCACACTCCCCATGAGGACCCTGCTTCTCCCTCTGCCTATGTCTCTCATGAATAAATAAAATCTTTAAAAAAAATACCTAGGAAATAATAGGATATATTCTAGAGGTATTTTGCATGATGGTCTAGGAACACAAGGAAGAAAGAAGTAGCGTTCTCTGGGGAGTGGAGGGAGGACCTTCCGGAGGAGGAGACGTTTGAGCTGATTCTGGAGCAGAGGACCAGGGAGAAAGGGTCCCTTAGCAGAGGCGTGTGGGAAGAAGGGTGCCGGTGGGTGCCAGGGCATGAGATTGACACACTTAGACCTGGGCTTGGCAGGATCCCCCCACCCAGCAGCTGGGGGTGGGGGGCAGATGATGACTTGAAGATAGGGAGGCAGAGGGAGAGACTTGGCATATGGAGAGCAACTGCCCAAGTCCAGGGGATGGCTGATGGGGCCTGGGTTTTGGCAGTGAGGATAGGGGAGGGGAGATAGGAGAAGTCTTTAGGAGTAGAATGGAGGGTGTTCATTTACTGCCTGAATGTTGGAGAAGACAGAGAAAAGGAAAAATCGAAGACCAATCTCAGACATTTTTTAACTTGAGTTTGACAGAGATCAGGAGTATGGGACGAGGCGGAGCAAATGTTCAGGGGGAGGTATTGAGTTTGAAGTTCCTATGGGACCTCTGGGAGGTGATAGCTGACAGACAAGGGGCTGTACAGGATTGAAGTTCAAGAGAGCAGTCTGGGCTAGAAGGGGAGTCCTGGGGGGAGGGTGCGGGTGGCAAGAGCTGGCAGGGTGGGAAGGAGGAATTACAAGGGGCACAAAGAAAATCTGGGGGGTTCACATCTTGATTTTGGTGATAGTTTCACAAGTACATACACATGCCAAAACTTTAAATTGTATACTTTAGGGCAGCCCGGGTGGCTCAGCGGTTTAGTGCCACCTTCGGCCCGGGGCGTGATCCTGGAGTCCCGGGATCGGGTCCCGTGTCGGGCATTCTGCGTGGAGCCTGCTTTTCCCTCTGCCTCTCTCTCTCTCTCTCTCTCTCTCTGTCTCTCACAGGAGGGGATTCCCCAGCTGGGGAAATCATTGCGTAGGGATGGAACCATCCAGAAGTGTGTGATCAAGAAGACGGGGTACCCAGGCAGCACCAGTGTTGAAGGAGAGGATAGAGGAGGAGAGACCAGGGATCTCAGGGTGAATGGCATCAGGGCCAGGGAAGGGCGCTGCCCTAGAAGGCGAGGGAGAGGGGTGTTAGGAGGAAGGAGTGGTCAGTATGGAAAGGCCAAATGAGCTGAAGCTGTAAAGCACCTACTAGATTTAGGAAATAGGGAGGTCTCGTTATTGACCTCTAGGAAAAATGGTTTCAGGGGAGGGCTGAGGACAGAAAGCAGATTGCAAAGGATGGATGACAGGGAGGCCAGAAAGTGGAGGCAGCGGAAGGGACCAGTTTCCAGGAAGGATGCTGGGCTAGTAACAAGAGGAGCATGAGGCAGGAAGCTGTAAGGGGAGGTGGCATTGAGAGGGAAGTGGGGGTTCAGACTGAAAGACACAGACCAGAGTGGGGCTAAAGGGATGATGATGATGAGAGAGAGAGAGAGAGAGAGAGAGAGAGAGAGCAGTTGAAGATATGAGCCTGTGATGCCCAATAGAATAAGGTTCTAGAAAAGACAGGAGAAGACGGGGAGTGTAACACAGGCAGAGGGATAACCTCTAACTGGGGGAAGGCCAGTTCCTTCCCAGTGTAGAGGCAAGTATTGAGGTGGGGATATGGGTTCTTTGTGGGGGTGCTGGTTGGGTGTATTGAAGAAGCTCCTGCTTGATGGTCTCTATTTTTCCTTGAAGTAAGCAATAAGATTGTCCATTGAGGATGGGGACGGGGGAGGGAAAGGGAGGCCAGGGAGGGACTTGAGGCTGGTGGGGAAGCTTTAGAACACTCTGCCAATGGCAGCTGGTGGGGGCCCCAGAAGAAGATTCCAGGTGAGCATGGGGATTGTGGATTTATAGTGACATTGGTCTTCCCAGGTTTGCAGGCCCCTGTCAGCCCAAAGTCAGGGTGTAGACAGCCTGTGACTGCGTCTTTCTGGGCTGAGAGCTGATGAGAGAGTAGCACAACAGGACGAAGTGGTTGATGGTGTGTTGGGGTTGTGGCCACCTCTGTGACCCTGGGACTGTCCATGATATTCAGGAGGGCTCGAGGTAGTTGTGTAGTCTGAGGGAGCAACTGTGAGAGGAGAAGAGCACTCAGGCCGGAAGGTCTCAGGGCGGCTGAAGAGGAGGTGTAAGAGCGTGGGTTTCCACACACACGTACACTGTAGTGCTGGCTCTCTCCTCCCTGGGCTTCCTCTCCCACTGTGGCCCAGGACCAAAGCCCACATCACAGGGCCTCAGGGTGCACATGGCTCCAGGGCCCTGGTGGGCGGGGGGGGGGGGGGGAGCACTAGAATAGTGACTCTGTTTCTTCTCTCCTTGTCAGAGGGGTGGGTCAGCTAGGCAGTCCCCTCCTATAAGTGGCAGGTGTCCAAACCAGGGGGAACAGTCATGGGGTCAAGTGAAAAGAAAGCATGTGTCCACACGAAGACCTAGACATAGATGTTGACAGCAGTTTTATTTATGATGGCCCAAAGTGAAAACAACCCGAATGTCCCTCACTGTGGTATAGCCTGTGACGAAATCCTCGTCAGCTGGGAAACAGAATCAACCACGAACACGTGCTGCTGCAGGGAGGGAAGAGAGAAAGAGGAAAGAAAGGGAAGGAAGGAAAGAAGGAGGAAAAAAGAAGAAGAGAGAAAGAAGTCAGAAGTCTAGCTTGCATGATTCCATTTATATAAAGTTCTAGAAACTTGAGAACACACAGACTAATCTATAGTGACAGGAAGCAGATCAGTGGTTGCTGGGGGGAGGGTGCAGGTGGCAAGAGCTGGCAGGGTGGGAAGGAGGGATTACAAGGGGCACAAAGAAAATCTGGGGGGTTCACATCTTGATTTTGGTGATAGTTTCACAAGTACATACACATGCCAAAACTTTAAATTGTATACTTTAGGGCAGCCCGGGTGGCTCAGCGGTGTAGCGCCACCTTCGGCCCCGGGTGTGATCCTGGAGTCCCGGGATCGGGTCCCGCGTCGGGCTCCCTGCATGGAGCCTGCATTTCCCTCTGCCTCTCTCTCTCTCTCTCTCTCTCTCTGTCACTCATGAATAAATAAATAAAATCTTAAAAAAATAAATTGTGTACTTTAAGTACCTGTAGTATTATATATCTTACTTCAATACAAATTTAATGGAACCCTTCTTAATGGGGTTTATTATATTAATTAAAGTATTAATGATACTTTGAAAGCAGTGAGTGGAGTCCTGTTCTGGGCCTCACAGCCCCACCCTAATGTCTGGATGATACAAGTGATCTGAGCATCCTCTCCTCCGCATACCTGGTTTGGCCGCAGATGTCAGGTGCTTCATGCTGGGTCACTCATGGCTCTGGAAAAATCAGTGTCACTTGGTTGGGGGTTGAGAAGTGTCGATAGATGTATATGCTTTCTGACTTAAACCCAGAGGATCTGAAGTGTTGGGGAGCCTACTTTGCTGGGAGTAAGATATTAGAATCCTGGCTTCATCACTTATTGATTGTATGATTTGGGGCAAATCATTTAACTTCTCTGAACCTCAGATTCATCATCTGTAAAGTTCCTAATGTGAAGGACTTTTGTCAATGAAAATATTTAGCATTGTAGACACCCAAAGACTGGGTTTACGCAGCCTCCTTCTTTCATATCCATTGAGAAGCTGCCAGGTAAGGACCTCCCATGGTCTCCCCAGAGACTTCACCCGTCACCTCAAATGTCACCTCTTTACTGAAGAAGCCTTCATGCTGTTCCCCTTCCTTAATTTCATCCTGGTTAGCCCTCACTCCTCTATGATGGGATAATGCTCTCTATGCGTGGCTATACGAGGATCTACTTATTTTCACATCGTACTGCAACTATCTTTTTATATGTCTGTTTCCCCAGTGGGTTAGAGCTTCTTTGAGGTCAGGGTCAACTATTATTCATTTCTGAATCCTTGGCGTCTGCTCAGTAAATGCTTTGTGAATCTGAATGAATGAATGAATGAATGAATGGCAGTGTGGATTCGCCCATCTCACGTGTCTGGGATGAGACAGTCAGGGTCGATGTGAATTTGGAGAGGGGTGATCTACCCAGCGAGGCCTCTCTTGTATCTGACACTTTCTTATTTGTGTTCCATAGTGATGAGGAAAAGTCAACCAGCTGGATGCACCCTGGCACGGAATCCCCCATCCAGAGTGGACACTCCTCCAGCCCAGGTAAGGAGCTCGGCTGTCCTTTGCAATCCAGGAAGAAGCAGTGGCTTGAGGCAGCCTTACAAATCCCTTGACCTGACTTTGCTTTTCACTTTTTCTTTTCTCCATGGATGGATTCAGCTTAGCATTTGGACCACCATCTAGGGGAAGGTGCAGGAAGGAGGGTTGATGTTCACCTGACAGTCTTTCCAAGTTTCCAGCTCTACAGTTAGTATGTGGGACAGACTTTGGAGTACACTGATTTGACTTCTCTTTCATCCCTCTGCCCAGTGAGAAAATCCCCTCCATCTTCAGAGCTCCTGACCTAGGCCGAACCCCTGCTCCTGGTGCTATACCATAGAGCCGTATGCCATGACGGCAGTGTTCTCTCTCTGTGCTGCCCAATGTAGTCACCATTAACCACATGTAGCTGCTGAGCAATTGACATGTGATTAGTGTGGCTGAGGAACTGAATTTAAATTTTAATTAATTTAAACTTAAATAGCTCCAGATGGCTAGGAGGAATTCCTTCACCTTGAGGAGAACTTGAAGGAAAGGGAGCCAGGGCCCACACTGATTGCTTACTATGGAGAAGACCCCATTGCTAGTCTTGAAGAAACTCCAAGGCTGGTGGCAAAGTGGGGACATTACAGGCAAGATTTCAGTCTATACTGGGGAGGCAGAGACACCAAGAAGGAAAAGGGCTGGGGTACTTCAAGCAGACAAGCAATCATCCTCTTCAGAATGCCACCACGGCCTTACCCTCACTGGCTTTCCAGCCCATTCCTTGACTGCACACCAGTCATGTGGCTCTAGGAGCTTTGGCCATTCATGGGGCATGGCTGGCACTGCCGGACACATTGGGTTAAGGCATTGGCCCGCCCAGAGCCTCCTTTCTTTTAGATTCTGGGCTGGAATCATTGTGTTGTTCAAGCTGGAAGGGACTTCAGGGATCCTGGAGTTCAACTCCTTTCAAAGGTAGGAAAATGGAGGAGCAGAGAGGAAGTGTACATGGCCCAAGGCCGCTCAGCTACTAAGCAAAGCTGCATTGGGGTTAAACGCCTAAGTTCTAGAGGCAGAGAGACCAGAGCTCACACCTGGGCTCTACTTGCTATTAGTGTGATCCTGAGCCAGCGGTTGAAATCTTCCAGGACTTGGCTTCTTCGTTTGTAAAACAGGGATAGGATTATGGAACCTCCGAAGGTAGTAGCAAAGGCTCCCCGAGAGAATCACCATCAATGGAGGTGACTGCTGTTGTTATTGTCATTGTTGTTATTTTTGATGCGAAGCGGGGCCTCTGGACCCCAAGGCCAGGCTGCATTCTGTTCCTGGCTGGGTGTTTTTGCTGCTGTCAGTGTTTCAAAGCTGATCTCATCTATATCATGATGACTCCAGGTGGGATTGGAAGAGAAATCCAAGCCTCCAAGCCAATGATTTCATTTGGGGCTGCAGCCAGCTGGTTGTTTGAGGCTGGGAAGGAGTTAAGATGCCCCTGAAGCTTGCTGGGAGGGCAGCTGCCTCAGCGGGCACTCCGCCTGGACAGGAATATAAGCTCTCTTGGTGTTGCCCAGGCACAGAGGGCAGTGTGGAGGGAAGTTGCTGGAAAAGGCAGGGGACATAATCCACGCTGGCCTCTTTCCCAGGCACATCACAGTGGCAGGATTATTTATGATTCTGACCCAATGGGGATCCCTCTACTTGGGGAGACTGCCAACCCACGCCCTTCTGAATGGGAATGTCCTCCCACAGGGAGAGAGGGAACAAGTAGCATTTATGGAGCAGCACAGAGGAAAGAATGTCAGCTTTGGAAGCAGTAGACCAGACTCACATCCTGGCCCAGACACTTCCTGTGTGACCTTAAGCAAGTTGATTAACCTCTCTGGGTCTCCGTTTCCTCATCTATGAAAATGTTCAAGCTGATGCCTATTACATACTGTTACATACTGTTACTGTGCAAATTAAATGTGCTAACGGCGGTAAAATGTGTTGTGTAGAGGAAGGAAGCACTAAGTGGGAGCTGGTGTTATTTCTATAGACTAAGTCTTGAGAGGGGAGCTGGACTCACTGGCTTCCCTGCTCCATTGAAGCAGCAGCATCACCATCAATAGTAACCATGGAGGGCCCCCCGGGTGGCTCAGCGGTTTAGTGCCAACTTCAGCCCAGGGCGTGATCCTGGAGACTTGGGATCGAGTCCCATGTCAGGCTCCCTGCATGGAGTCTGCTTCTCCCTCTGCCTGTGTCTCTGTGTCTTTCATAAATAAATAAAATCTTTAAAAAAATAGTAACCATGAAATATAGACCCTTAATAAACATAAAGTAAAATGAATGATAAAAACTGGGCCCACCACTCTATAGAATCCAGGCTCTGCTCACCAGCAGCTTGTGCTCTGAGGCAGCTGATAACATGGTGGGAAAGATTCAGACCAAAAATGAATAACCATGTTTTATAAAACCTCGTACACAGGGCAAGTGTTTGGCCTGACCAGAAAAGTAACAGTGACTGTCAAGAGAATCCATACCTGTTTTGTAATGTATCAGCCACAGGGCTCTTGCATGCTCAGAAGGAATGATCTCTACAGTGCCCTGCCTGTCCCCACTTCTGACAGTGGGTTCCCTTGTGTTTATCAGAAGACTCCCCTTCTGCTTTGGGGTGGAGAAATCCTGTTTGCCAAGGAAGCAGGATGTTTTTTGTGCAGGAAGGATGGGTAGGACAAAATGGTACCTAATAGAGCACTCTTAGGAGATAGAGGTGCTCAGCCTCTCTGGAGCTGCTCAGCAGGGGCCACCACCACCTGCAAGGATTTCCAGGGCACCTCTGAGCTGTGGTCAGCTTCCTCAGCTGTTTAGTTCTTGCTCACTCTGTGAGCCTGCAATTCTTCGCTCTGAGCATTTCCATGGATTTTTTTTTTCCAGAGGTGCTATTAAAAATATTTTTATAGCTCAATCAGACAGAAAATCAGTAAAGAAACATTGACCTTAAATGACACATTAGACCAAACAAACTTGGTAGATAAGATATTCCACCTTAAACCAGTAGGATCCACACTCTTCTCAAGTGCACATGGAATAATTTCCAGAGTAGATCATATGGTAAAACACAAAACAAGTCTCAGTACACTTAAGAAGATTGAAGTATCAAGCATCTTTTCTGACTACAGTGGTATGAAACTAAAAATAATTACAAGAAGAACACTGGAAAAGTCACAATATATGGAGACTAAACAATGTGCTACTGACCAACCAATGGGTCGACAAATAAATCAAAGGAGAAATGACAAAATACCTTGAGGCAAATGAAAACAGAAATATGACATACCGAAATCTATGGGATGCAGCAAAAACAGATCCAAGAGGAAAGTTCATAGCAATATGGACCTACCCTAAAAAACAAGAAAATCTCAAATAACCAATCCATCTAAAGGAACTAAAAAAAAAAAAAAAAAAAGAATAACAAATGAAGCCCAAAGTTAATGAAGGAAGGAAATAACAAAGCTCAGAGTGGAAATAAATGGAGACTGGAAAGACAATAGAAAAGATAAACAAAAAAAAAAAAACAAAAAGAAAAGAAAAGATGAACAGAGCTGGTTCTTCAAAAAGATAAAATTGAAAAATCTTTAGCTAGACTTACCAAGGAAAAGAGAGAAAGGGTTCAAATAAATAAAATCAGAAATGAAAGAGAAGCTGACAACTGACACCAGAGAAATACAAAGGGTCATAAGACACTACTGTGAACAATTATATGCCAACAAATTACACAACCCAGAAGGAATGGAAAAATTCCTAGAAACGTGCCATCTTCTAAGACTGAATCATGAAGAGATAGTAAATGTGAATACAGTGATTACTAGTAAGGAGATTGAATCAGTAATCAAAAACCTCCCAACAAACAAAAACGCAGGACCAGATGGCTTCACTGGTAAATGAAGATTCAAACATTCAAAGAAGATTTAATACCTATGTTTCTCAAACTCTTCCAAGAAATTGAAGAGGAAAGCTTGCTTCCAAATTCATTTTACAAGGCCAGCATTACCCTGATACCAAATCCAGGCAAAGACACCATGAAAAAAGAAAATGAGGGACACCTGGGTGGCTCAGCGGTTGAGCAGCTGCCTTTGGCTTGGGATGTGATCCCGGGGTTCTGGGAACAAGTCCTGCATCAGGCTCTCTACATAGAGCCTACTTCTCCCTCTGCCTGTGTCTCTGCCTCTTTCTCTCTGTGTCTCTCATGAATAGAGAAATAAAATCTTTGAAAAAAGAAAAAAAAAAGCAAAATGACAGGCTGACATATTCCTGATGAATATAGATGCAAAAATTAAAATTCTCAACAAAGTATCAGCAAACTGAATTCGACAATGCATTAATGGGATCATTTACCATGATCAAGTGGTATTTATTTCAAAGATTCCCAGAAATAAACCTAAGCATATATATGGTCAATTAATTTACGACAAATGAGGCAAGAAATACAGTGGAGAAAGGACAGTCTCTTTAAATGATGTTTGGACAGCTACCTGCAAATTGGACAGCTACCTGCAAAAGAATGGAACTGGACCACTATTTTGCATCAGACACAAAAATGAACTCAAAATGGATTAAAGATTTGAATGTAAGACCTGAAACCATAAAATTTCTAGAAGAAAACATAGGCAGTAAAATCCTTGACATTGGTCTCAGAGATGATTTTTTGGAGCTGACTCTAAAAGCAAGGGCAGCAAAAGCAAAAATAAACAAATGGGACTGCATCAAACTAAAAAGTTTCTGCACAACAAAAGAAACCATCAACAAAATGGAAAGGCAATCTACAGAATGGGAGAAAATAGGTGCAAATCATATACCTGACAAGGGGTTAATATCTAAACTATGTAAAGAACTCTTACAACTCAATAGCAAAACAAACCGCCCCCCAAAACCAAAAAACAAACAAAAAACCCAAACAAAAAAAACCTATCTGATCAAAAATGGGCAGAAGACATCTTTCCTTTTTTTATTTTTTTAAGATTTTATTTATTCAGTCATGAGAGACAGAGGCAGAGACACAGGCAGAGGGAGAAGCAGGCTCCATGCAGGGAGCCCAACGTGGGACTCGATCCCAGATTCCCAGGATCATGCCCTGGGCTGAACGTGGTGCTAAACCACTGAGCCACCTAGGCTGCCCAGAAGACATCTTTCCAAAGAAGACATATAGATGGCACATAAAATAGGCACATAAAAAAGATGCTTAACATCACTAATCATCAGGAAAGCGCAGTCAAAACTACAATGATATATTATAGCACAGATGTTAGAATGGCTCTCATCGAAAAGACTAGAAATAACACGCATTGGCGAGGGTGTAGAGAAAGAGGAACTGTCTTGCACTGTTGGTGGGAATGCAAACTGGTCCAGCCATTGTGGAAAATAGTGTGGAGGTTCCTCAGAAAATAAAATAATTGCCCTATGATCCAGCAATTCCACTGGATCATAGGAAACAAAAACACTAATTTAAAGAGATATGCACCCCCATGTTCACTGCAGCATTATTGACATAGTCATGATATGGAAAAAAACCTAAGTGTCCATTTTTGGGTGAATGGGCAAAAATATGGTAGATGCATCTGATAGAATACTACCTGGCCATAAAAAAGAATAAAATCTTGCCATTTGTGACAGCAAGGATGGACCTTGAGAAAATTGTACTAAGTGAAATGAGAAAGACAGATATCATATGATGTCACTTTTATGTGGAATCTGAACAGCAAATAAATGAACAAACCCAGCAAAACCCACCGATAGGGATCCCTGGGTGGCGCAGCGGTTTAGCGCCTGCCTTTGGCCCAGGGCGCGATCCTGGAGACCCGGGATCGAATCCCACGTCGGGCTCCCGGTGCATGGAGCCTGCTTCTCCCTCTGCCTATGTCTCTGCCTCTCTCTCTCTCTCTATGTGACTATCATAAATAAATAATAAAAAAAAAATTAAAAAAAAAAACCCACCGATAATGGAAGAGAATGGTGGTTATAGAGGGAAGGGAAGCTGGTTGGGGGCCAGATAGGTAGAGGAGGTCAAGAGGTACAAAGTCCTAATTATAAAGTAAATAAATATGTAGTATACAGGATGGCGGCTGTAGTCAATAATATTGAAGTTGGCACATACTTGAAAGTTGCCAAGAGAGTAAATCCTAAAAGTTCTCGTCATGAGAAAAACAAAATCATCACTATGTATGGTGACAGATGGTCACTAGTCTTATGCTGATCATTTCTCAATGTATCCAAATCACAGATCATTACCCTGTACACCGGAGACTAATTTAATGTTACGTCGATTATATGTCAATTAAAAAAGTTTTTTTAAGTCTCTCCATTTTCCTAACTGACTGATTTCCTAAGTCGTCAGCATCTTGTCCAGAGGCGGCAGAAGCCATAGGTGATCATTTGGGCTGGGGTTTGTTTGCAGGCTTGAGTCCCGGTCTGATCTTGGGTGCTGACAACCCGTGAGGCTTGGGGCAAGTGACCCGCCCTTGGCTCTAGCTTGTGCTTCTGTGATATGAGGGAGCTGTGGGATGATCCTTCCAGGGCAGCCATCTGTGAGTTCACTGGCCCAGAGGAGATGCTCAAGGAAAGCTTGTGCACTGAACGAGCCAACCGTGGAAGGCAATGATCCATTTGGTAACTTCACTGCTCGTAGATAGGGAATGTCCCATTCACTGCCATCCCTCTTATTATTTCCTGGAAACAGACTGATAGGAATAATGGACCAAAAAGGGTGAGAGGGTTGGTTTGAGCCCTATTGGCTTGTCTGTGAATTTTCCTAGCTCTCTCCCTGCCTCATCCCTGCTAAGTGCAGATCGGGTTTGCGTGGGTGAGAAGAGAGAGTCAGGTTATGATTTTGTTTCCACACAGGATTGCCCAAGGGCTGGGAGATGGATTCTACCCAGGAGGGAGCTGTGTATTTCATCAAGTGAGTAACGTGGGCTTTCTTTCTGGTCTGGTTGTTGGGCCTGCAGTCGTCCTCGTCACTGAGGCCTGCTTGGGAGGAGAGGCGCTTAAAAGGTCTGCTCATGCGCAGAAGGCTTTGGGGTGGTGAGGGTCTGTGAATGGCCAGGAGGCCTCAAGGCTTCTGAGCAATCGTGGCAGAGAGAGCTGGGGGTGTGGGGGGTGTGCACATGGGAGGGGCGTCTTTCTCTTGGTCTGAGAGAGCCAGTGTTGGTCATGGGAAGTTTTCCTGGTTGAGGTGGGTGGAGGGAGTGTTGTGCGGGGCGGAATGGCGGGGAGGGAAATAGCTCCACAAAGTAAAGCAAAAGACACACCCAGGACAAAGGCTCAAAGGAAGGAGACAGAGCACCATGATGCCCAAACAGGCAGGAAGTGGAGCCGGGTGGCGGGAAGGTGCGAGCGAGGGTGCACAGGCAGGTGGGCGGGGGTGGCAAGGCCGACTCAGTCTCTCTTGCTCTCCCGTTCGGGCGCGTGTGACCCCGGAGGTGGCAGGGGTGTGTGTAGTGCTGTTTCTCTCTGGGGGTTGGCCACGCCCTTCCATGGGCTGGGGTACTGGCGCTCTCATGTATGGTGACAGATGGTCCTGTCCCTCGGCTGGGGTCTCTCCATCTCCCAGCAGGCTGGGTCCTGGCTTTGGTCCCCCAGGCGGGGCTGGGCGCGCACAGACCTGTGCTTGGTCTGGCCTTTGAGTCTACGGGGCTGGGAGACAGTGGCTGCGAAGACAGCTAGGGCGTGGGCAAGGCCGCAGAAATCCCGGCCCAGCCAGCGGACGGAGGGCCCTGCTCAGCCCTCGCCCCTCCTGCGCTCCTTCCACATCTTCATTCATCCTTCAGGAGAGCTCATCCGTCCATCCCCTGCCTCGAGGCCAACCAGCACTACACCAGCTTGGCTGGTAACCATCTTCTTGAAACAAAAATGAAACAGAATGAACAAATTCTCCGCTTTGGAGATTGTTCAGATACCACGTGGCTCCTGTGGCCTGAGCTTTCCCTGAAATTGAACTGAAATCCTCGCTGTGGTTAAGGTTTCTTTCCTCTCTTCTCCTTGGCGATACCATCTGCATGTTCCTTATGTGAATCTGGTGCTTGAGACCATCTTCTGGGTACTCTCACCTGTATGGGCTCATCTTCTCTGGCCCTGAACACTTACCACCAGCTGTGGCCTGGCCCTCAACCTCTCTGATCTCATCCCCCACAACTATGGCGATCCTCGTCTTTTCCTGCATCGTGACAAATTCATTCTTACCGCAGGACCTTTGCATTTGCTGTTTCCTCTGCGTGGGAGCCCTCTCCTCCTGTTTTTGTGTATCTGGCACCTACATATCATTTAGCTCAAGTGTTATCAGAGTGACTTCTCCTGACTACTCCATCCCCTGCCTCACTCTGCTCTTTCTTAGACCCTCTTCCCACCTCCCCTTTTGAAAAGTAAACTCCACGCCCAACATGGGGCTCAAACTCACAATTCTGAGATCAAGAGTCTCATGTGCTACCAACTGAGCCAGCCGGGTGCTTCAAGACCCTCTTTCTGTTCTTCCTACGACCTGCTAGGAAGTTGGCTGTTCTGAATTTCTTGACTTACCTACTGCTGGTGTTCCCCTACTGCCATGGCAGTCCTGAGAGCAGATTCTGGCTCCTTCGTGTTCCACTGTGTCCTAGAACCTTGCTGGTGCATGATAGGAATCTAAGATGTTTGCTGAAATAAATGAATGGGCAGTGTTGGGGGATCAACAAGCATAGTTGACTCCTGCTCCAGTCACCAGCCCAGAGCATCCTGGGCTCCGCTGGCTTAGCATGCCCAGTCACGAACTCATCACCTTTTCCTCGCCAACACCAGTTCCATGTCAGAAGCACCACGGGAGGAGAACCCTCAGAGGCAGGCTCAAACCCCACGCCTGTCAATTCTCCGAAATCTCTCTCACCCCATGGCCACAGCCTGAGTTCATGCCCACATGGACCCTCCCCTGGATCATTCTAGCAGCTTCCAGAAGGATCTTCTTGCCTCCAGGCCATACTGCTGCAAGAGTGCTTGTTTTCGACAATGCAACTTTGGTCACATCATTCTACATGTAACACCTTTCATGCTTCCCATCAGTTGTAGGAAAAGATCTGAATTCCTTACTCAAGCACTTGAAAGGGCTTTATGAATCTGGCTGCCTGGGATCCCTGGGTGGCGCAACGGTTTGGTGCCTGCCTTTGGCCCAGGGCGCGATCCTGGAGGCCCGGGATCGAGTCCCACGTCGGGCTCCCGGTGCATGGAGCCTGCTTCTCCCTCTGCCTGTGTCTCTGCCTCTCGCTCTCACTGTGTGCCTATCATAAATAAAATAATAAATCTGGCTGCCTGCCTTCTTTCTCTAGCTTCACCTCCCATACTCCCCACTCTTCCAGACCAGATCATTTGTGGTTCCCTCAACACACACCTCTCTTCCAGGCTTCCTGGCCTTTTCCAAGTGCTTATCTCTCCTCTTACAGAGCTTGTATCCACCTGTGCACACTTGCTTTTCCTTGAAAATCCTGCCCATGACATCACTCCTTTAGGGAAGCCCACCTGTGTTATTATTGTTTCCATGTGTGCTATTTTCCCTGGATTGGTGGTTCACAGTGTTGAGTGTGCATTGAAATCACCCGAAGGGCTTGTTAAAACACATTGTTTGGCCCCACCCCTAAAGTTTCTGTTTCTGAAAGTCTGAGAATTTGCATC
The DNA here is from genome assembly GCF_048164855.1 of Canis lupus baileyi. Lineage (NCBI taxonomy): Eukaryota > Metazoa > Chordata > Mammalia > Carnivora > Canidae > Canis > Canis lupus. The sequence goes on from NC_132875.1 coordinate 23,044,938, forward strand.
TCTAGCAGAGGTTCCCTGGTGATACTGATCTGCTGGTCCTGGCCCGGCACTCTGTCTGGATGGAAAACTCATCAAGAGCAGGGGAGGCGTAGGGTGGCCATAAAATCTGGAAACATAGACACTATCATTTCATTATGTATTGTCATGAAATCTCAACGAGCTATTAGTCGTTCATGTCTTTTCCCAGAGGAGGTGGCCACCCCTTGCATCAAGAGTGGCAAGAGCTGAGCTTCACTACATCAGGCCTCACGAGAGCATCATGAGGGAGGTGCTATCATCCCTAGCTGTTTTAGCAAGGAAGGAGAAAACTGAGACTTACAACTGCGATTTAAAACTGAGTAAAAAAATATGTTCAGTGTCACGAAGCTTCTAGGAAGTGAAGCTGGGATTCAGCCCCTGTCTGCCTGATTTCGCAGTCTGTGCACCTAGCATCACGCCACAGCTGCCTCCAACATCTTTGCTGCCATGCTCACACAGTGATGTTGGTGGGGAGTGTTCCAGAAACCCTGACTGCGTGAGGGAGGGAGGGAGGGAAGGAAGGAAGGAAGGAAGGAAGGAAGGAAGGAAGGAAGGAAGGAAGGAAGGAAGGAAGGAAGGAAGGCTCTGACTTGCTCATTTTCATGGTTTCCTGTACGATTCTTTCTCTACAAAGGTTTGTGACATTTGGTTGGTGGGTCAGTTAGAAACTCTGAGGACCCCAGACATGGATCCCAAGAGGTAGCAATGAAAGTCAGATATACAGACAGCTTGAAAAGCCACTTCTTTTTCCTTCTGGTGTGGAGGAGTCAAATTTCAATGAGCACACATTGACATTTGCCCAGGATCAGATGACTATGATGACTGTGTGTCGATAAGCCCTTCCCTTCGTGGTGTTTGAGAGGTGACTCTCATGGTATCTATGATGTCGTTGCTCAAGTGTGCCTGAGGTTTTGAGGGTGCCCCTGACAGGCGGTGGTGCAGAGAGGAAAAAAGCCAAGGGTTAAGATGTGGGTGAAACCCCCGGCTGGCCTGCGTGCGGGTACTGCTTCGATCCAGAGGAGGGCACCAGAGCATGCATGATCAGCCCCAGGAAGGCCTTGCCGTCGGTCACTCCAGGACCATCTCCACCATCCCTCGCCACATCTCAGCCAGGATGGACCTGGTGGCTCAGACACCCGGATGTGTTACACCCCATCCCCAGGCCCCTCCCCTTTGCTTCCCGCTACAGCAGCCCCCTGTGGAGCTTGCCAATTCTCTAAGAGGGCCTCTCTCTTTCTCTGAAGTTGGCAGGGAGGGAGACATGGCAGTGATGCTTTCTGCAGAGCCCGAAAACACTGGTTCCAGTCTGGGCCCCTGCCGCCCCCTCCGCACACCCCTGCCCCCATGGGCTGCTCTGTGCTGTGCCAGGGGCTGCAGACGGTGGGGATGCAGAAACCCAGGCCTCTGCCCACCACCCCTGCCCCTCTCTGGCCCCCGACCCGGCGCTCATGGGAGTCATCAGAGAGAATCAAGCCCGTGGGACCCCAGAGGGTGCGGCTCCCTGGGGACTTCTGCTGTGTTGTCTCCAGAGGTCAGGCAGGACAAAGGAGAGAAGTCACAGGGGAACAAATCTGACACTTAGTGACCCCAGAGGCCCATAACCTCCCAGAGCAGCAGAGAAAGAGACAGATGAGAACAGGTCCTGGAGGGTATTTGGCTTGGGGAAGACAAACCCCATTTGCAGATGAAGTAAACTGAGGCCCAACAGCCAAGTCACTTGTTCCAAGTCGCTGAGTTGGTAAGGGGTAGAACTGGGCTTGAAACCTCAGTAGGTTTTGGACTTTCCCCTTGGAGCCCCAGGGACATGGATTCCAGGGGCTCTTTCTTCAGGAGCCTCCCTCTCTCACGCCTCCTCCTCACACTCTCCCCACCTGAGTGTCACAGAAATCTTCCTTCTCCACGGCTGGGCTGGCAAGAGACAGCAGGTGGGTTGGGTGAAGGGAGTTTCTTTTCTCTCCTCCTCTTTACCCATTCTTGCTGGGACTCTAAGGCCCCCTGCTGTAATGTCTCTGTGACCCTGCTCCCCTAAAACCAAGACCTGCCCCAACAGGAGTCCTCCCTTTGGTCTCTTGTGCCTCCAGATTGCCCAGAGGCATCCACAGGGCCAGCTCAGACCTCTCGGAGGATCTGTCTGCAGCCCTTGCCCTCTGTCTGCCAGAGAGGAAAGCCTCCCAGCAGGCCCTTCTGTCCATCTCCTGCCTTTCTGAGCTGCCCAAGGATTGTGTGGGACGGAGTATGGGGTCCTTGTCCCCTTCCCCACCCTGCCTGTCTCCCACCCCGGGATGCTGTAATCTCTGATCCCAACCCTGCTTTGCTCCATTGGCTCCTCAAGGCCAGAGAAGCCCCCAGAACCCCTGGTCTTTGTTTGGCTTGAAGCCGGCTCTCCCCCTGCCTGCAGTGGGCCGACCTGCCAAATCCTGGAGAGCCAGGGCAGGTGGGCTGGACTTAGTCGGTACTGCCTGGCACGAGGCCTGCACCTAGGATTTCTCTGCCCCTTCAACTGGATGCCTTTCTCAGAGCCAATGAACTCAGCATCTCAGCCAGGCTGGGGGAAGGAGAGGGGGTGACTTAGGGATCCCCCTCCCCACCAGAGCTGCAGGCAGGTGCATACTGCTCTAACCTGAGATCTCAGCTCTAGCTTGGCCTACTCTGGGGTTGGAAGCACAGGCCTTGCAAGAGCTCTCTCTGAGGGTGTGTGGGAGTGGGGTGTGGATCAGACCCCCTGTAACGACTCCCCTCCCTGCTAACAGGGTTCTTCCTGCACTGGGGGAGGGAAGCTTGTGCTCCTGCTCCTTCCATAGCAGATTCTCTTTAAAGATAAAGACTTCAGTTGGTTAAATGATGCTTATACTCAAATCATATTAAAAGAGACCCCCAGAGAAAGAGAAATAGTGCATTTTAGTGAAGAGAAGCTTAATTTTTAAAATCAAGTTGTTGCAATGATGAATATTTGAAAAAGATACAATAGTCAGGTGGGTGAGCCCTTGCAGATACCCTTCATCCAGCTCCTGCTTCTTGAAATCTTTCTGTGTTCAGAAGTGGCCCCAGGAGCTTACCTGGTTTGGTCTACAGCTCCGGAGTCTCAGAAGCACTGGGACTGACAGCCAGTGACCCTGCCTGGAAGTTCAGGTGGAAATATCCCATCTTCGTTCCATCTTTCTCATCCTGGTTATGAAACTCAGTCTTCCCCTTGCACTTACCCATGTTCGCAGAGAATCTGTTATTGTTCCAGCATGCGCAGAAATGTGAAGAGAAGGAAACCGAGCCAGAGAAACAGAGAGATTGCAAGAGAGATCTTTTAATGGCACGGGCTTGCAGAAATGGGGCTGCAGTCCTATTGTCTGAAGCCCTCCCTCCGCCTCTGAACAGACACAGGCACCCCCTGGCTTGGTGGGCGTCCCTGCCTAAGATCACTGGAGACCATTTGGGCTGGAGACCTAGGAGGTCCTGGAACCTTGTAATGGGCTCCAACCAGCTCCAGAGGTTATTTCATGAAATTACATGTACTGGGGGAGAGGGGATGTGAAGGCACCAGGGCCCCTCCCAAGCCCTCTTGACACCCAGAAGTGTGCCCATCTCTAGGGTAGAGAGCCACAGAGAAGAAAGGGAACCACGGCAGGTCTGGTGAGTCCTCATGATGCCAGACCCCCGGGCACCTTCTGGTTCCCTGCACTCTAGTGGGAGAACAGCAAACTGCGGCGTACATGGAGGAGGGGGGCCCTGGATCCCCTTTAAGGGGGGCAACTCTTCTTGGTGATGGGAGGCTAGGAAGGCTGTGCTGAACTACTCCATCCTCCCCTGGGCAGGATGTATGGGTGGTTAGCAGCTTGTCGCTGGTGTGGATGGAGTTAAACCTTTCCAGGGACTATTTACTCCTGATCCTAAGTGACAGCTTGGGGAGGGAGAGTCACGTGGCCCTGAAATCCCCGCGGGAGCCGATGGAGCATGCCCAGCTGCTTCTGCCTGGGAAAGATGCTGGATCCTGCAGTCACCACAACAGCATCCTCTCCCCGCGCCAGGGACCTGCCAGCCAGAGAGATGACTGATTAGAACGATTCAGATCCAGAGCCCCGCTCTTCAGAAGGGGGCCCTGAGGGGCGGGGGAGGAGGACCCCAGCTGGAGCTGGGGGAGGGGTGCCTTGGGGCGCGGAGAGTTCTAGCTTTTCAACGCGGGGCTCACACCTCTGAAGCCGGTGAGTCTGTTCTGATGCATCATATAGATGAGGCGGGAGGAGGAAGGCTGTGCTCTGGTCAGGCTGGCAGCCGCCCGCCGTGTGAGTCTGGGCTGCTGGCACTGCGGTGCCACTGCCTTCCCCATCCCTCATTCTTGGCAACCTTACTTGGGGATCATGGATGCTGAGAATGCTAATTATAACCCGCTCTGTGCCCTCACCCCCACCTCCAGAATCCCCAGTAAAGGCTGATGTTGGAATTTATTGCATTTGAATTGCATCTCTTGGGTGAGGCCAGCTTTGGGGCTGCCAGCTTCCTAGGGTCTAACTGGGCACCCCCCCACCCCAGCCTGGCGAGAGCAAAGAGGCCAGCCCCACCCTGCCTCTGATCTTGCCAGAAGTGAGTTGAGAGCCAGCGGGAAGGAGAGATGGAAGGGTTCCAGGGGTCAGGCTCGGGTCAGCCCCAGAGACTCACCTCCCACAGTGTGGTGAGGGGTTCGGGGGGCCACTGAGGCTCTTGGATTGCTAGGAGCATCTGATCTCTGGGATCCCAGAATTAGTGGGGAGCACCAGAGGAGCTGAGGCCTGGTACATAGGCCCGAGGGGATGGGTTTATCATGTGGGATCAAGCTGCAGCTAGCAGAGCCTCAGTCTCATTGTGTGAGGTTCTGGGCAAAGGAACAAGGTGGTGGAGCTGGCAGAGAGGGGTGGTGAGAGATCAGGTGGGGGGTAGGGAGGGAGGTAGGTAGGAAGGCGGCAGGAGAGGAGAGAAGAGGCTAGAGAGATGATATCTATGACCAGGGTCGAGCCAGAGAAGGGAAGAGAGGGGGCCGGAGCCTGGGAAGGCCAGAGATGGGAGAGCCAGCCCCAGGGCACAGGGGTGGGGAGGGCTGCAGAAAGGGGAACACTGTGCGGTGCGAGGGGGTGGGGTTAGAGTCTGAGCCGGAGAAGGTGGAGGCCTTCTGAGCTTGCAGTTCTTCCCCTATCCCTATAAACCCCTTGCCCTCCATCTGGCCATTTGAGTGGCTTGCTCTGTTGGGGATCCCTGAATGCCCAGGGTGGGAGCCCTGTGGTCATGTCTCTGCCTGAGCTTGCTGTCCAGATGGGCTTGTCCAGATCCTCAGCACCCGCCCTCCAAATCCTCCAAATCCCGGCTTCCAGGCCCCTCTGGGGGCGTGTGGAGCTGGGGAGGATTTCTGTGGCCTTCCACCTCAGAGCAGCTGCATTTCAGCTTGGGCTGGAGATGAGCAGATTCTGGTGGTGGAGAGGAGGCAGGAGGGAGGCTCTGCCACTCAGTGGGGGTGCTGGCTCCTGGCAGGAAGGGGTGGTGGCCTGAGGCTGGGAGCCATCGCCAGGTGCGGGCCGCAGGAGGGGCCAGGGCAGCCCCTGGGTTTCCCCACGGGGCTCACGGGGGCGCAGGGTGCTGGGCTGCAGAGGGGAATCCTTAAAGTCCTTGGTTTCCCAATCAGTGGCGAGGTGATGGCTGTGCTAGTGCTGCCGGGTAATTAATCCTGGCGGGCGGCTGCAAGGCCTCCAGACAATGGGGTTTGGGTTTTTTTTTTTGCCGGGTTCAGCTTTTTTTTTCCGTCTTCACAGGAAGGTGACAGTGCAAGACGCGTTACACTGATAATTACTTTTAACGTGTCTGCCTAGATTATTGAGTCGGATTCTGGCCGCTCCGTGTAGATGAGATGATTACGGAGGAAGTGAGCAAGCGGGGCAGCCCGCCCCGGCTCCCAGGCTGACAGCAGGGCCTGCCCGGGCCGGGCCAGTGGCCTCGGGGCACAGGAGATGGGCCCCAGGGGTGCCCGGGGGCAGTGGGCAGGGGCTGCTGCGCCCAGGGGGGTCCGGACCAGGGCGAAGGGGCGCCCCCTCAGCCGCTGTCTTCCTCGCTGGCCAGAGCAAGGTTCCCCAAAGCCACTGGCACCGAGCTGGGCGCCTGGTGGGGACCCAGCCCCCGTGGGTGCCCCAGGGGAGGGTCAGGAGGAAGAGGACCACCACGGGCGGCCGTCGGGGGCTGCGGGCGCTGGTTGTCAGAGCCTTGGCGCAGTGGCTGGAGCCCTGGGCTGACCTGGTCTGGGAGCCGGCGCCGTAGGAGTGAGACGACTTAGCCAGGCCCGTCTCCCACCTCTTAAAAACACACTTAGAGAGGAAGGAAGGCTTCGGTTGGGGAACGTTTAGAAATAAATGTGGAACAGAGACGAAGGGGACCTGAGGCAGGCTGAGTGGGGCCCTCCCCGGGGCAGTCAGTCATCCAGGTGGGCTCCTGCCCAGCACCCGCACCTCCCGATGCCTGCCAGAGACCATTCGGTCTGGCCTCCCTCGGATCCCACATGAGCCCTCTGTTCCCTCCCTGGTGGGAGCACCAGCCTCCAGCGACGGGGAGTTCATTACCTCACCAGGCAGCCTCCTCCATGGTTAGAACATTCCTCTATGCAGAATCAAAACCCACCCACTTCTAAGCTCTGCCCTATGGTTCTGATTCTTTGAAGCAGCACAAAGCAAGTCAGCTCTTTTTCCCGTGGTGATAAAGATGGTTTTCTTCATATTAAAATAGCCTATAATAATGTGGGGATGTAATATAGTTTATGTAACCAGTTTTGTATTGGACATTTAGGTTGTTACCCTTATTTTTCTTTTCCAAATAACATGAACATTTGTGTATGTCAGGCTTTTTCTGTGTTTTGGATTCTTTCCTTAGGATAAATCCCAAGACACAGAATTAATGCGATAAAGTATATACATTAAAAAAATAAAAAATAAATAAATAAAAATAAAAAAATATATGATTCTGAGTTGAGAAGTAATAATACATACTCATTAAAAAAATAGAAAAACATATAGAGAAAAGATAAAAATTACCCATAATTGTCTGTCTCAGAGATTTGGTATATGATTTTACCATTTTGATACATATATGTTTTTATGAATTCATATACAGACATGTAACTATAGTATCAAAATATGCATCTATACTATTAAAATTTTGGACCAAGTATATATATTTTTTGTCACTTATATAAGTGGTTTTCCTAATGTTTTATTATGTATCTGTTCTATTTAATTAACCCCTTCGTTAAAGTAGGTGTTTCCAGTTTTTGGTTTTAGAAGCAGCAATGCAGTAAACATAGAACTACCTGGATCTTTGCACATATCAATGGTTTTTTCCCCTTAGGTTACATTTCTAAAAATGGAATCGCTGTGTTTTTTTATTTTTATTTTTTTAAAGTTTTTATAGTTTAATTTCCTGGTGCTGGTCATCACAAATGCCCTCCTTAATCCCCATCACCTGTTTCACCCAACCCCCAACCACCTCCTCTTTGGGATCCACCAGTTTGCTCTCCACAGTTAAGAGTGTTTCTTGGTTTGTTTCTCTCTCTCCACCTCCCTTTGCTAGTTTGTTTTGTTTCTTAAATTCCACGTATGACTGAGTTTATATGGTATTTCTCTTTGTCTGACTTCCTTAACTTAGCATAATTCTCTCTAGCTCCATCCGTGTCATTGCAAATGGCAAGATTTCATTCTTTCTGAGTAATGGCCAAGTAATATTCCATTGTGTATAATATATATAAAATGGAACCATTCATTCATCTATGGATGGGCACTGGAGCTGCTTCCATATCTTGCCTCTTGCAGATAATGCTGCTATAAACATAAGGGTGCATTCAAACAATACCTTTGAATTAGTATTTGTGTATTCTTCAGGTAAATACCCAGTAGTGCAATTGCTGGATCATAGGGTAGTTCTATTTGTAACTTTGTGAGGAACTTCCAACCTCCAAACTGTTTACCAGACTGACTGCCCTAGTTTGCATTCCCACCAACAGGGAATTGCTGTATTTTAAAATATTTTGACATATTTTGCCAAATTCTTTGTTGGAAATTACTAATTTACATTCCCGGCAGTTGCACTTGAGAACGTGTTTTGTTACACGAGCACTAGCATTGAGCATTACAACATTTTCATTGCTTTCATCCATCACTTCTTCATTGTTTTAACCTATTTGTTTGATTAGTAGTGAGATTTACAGTTTTATTTATTTATTTTTAAAGATTTTATTTATTTATTCATGAGAGACACAGAGAGTGAGAGGCACAGACACAGGCAGAGGGAGAAGCAGGCTCCATGCAGGGAGCCCCATGTGGGACCCGATCCCGGGTCTCCAGGATCACGCCCCGGGCTGAAGGCGGCGCTAAACCACTGAGCCACTGGGGGTTCCCAGATTTACAGTTTTAAAATTAGATTTTTAAAGTATGAATAATCCATCTGTTGTCATTTGTTTGTCGAGTCTTTGGTTTTTCCTAAAAGGCAGTTTAGTGCAGTTGTCAAGATGGCAGTGACAGTGGCCAAGGGAATTGGGGTTGAATCTGGGCTCTGTCACTTACTGTGCGGTACAACCTTGACAGTGACTTAATCTCTCTATGCCTCAGTTTCTCCATCTGTAAAATGTAGGTAACAATGTTACCTATTTTATAGACTTTATTTTTTTAAGATTTTATTTATTAATGAGAGACACACACACACACACACACAGAGACAGAGACACAGGCAGTGGGAGAAGCAGGCTCCATGCCGGGAGCCCGACATGGGACTTGATCCCGGGTCTCCAGGATTAGGCCCCGGGCTGAAGGCAGTGCTAAACCGCTGAGCCACCCGGGCCGCCCTTTCATAGACTTTATTATTTTATTTATTATTATTTTTAAAAATATTTATTTATTTATTTATTTATTTATTTATTTATTCAGAGAGAGCGAGAGAGAGGCAGAGACACAGGCAGAGGGAGAAGCAGGCTCCATGCAGGAAGTCCGACATGGGACTCGATCCAGGGTCTCCAGGATTAGGCCCCGGGCCGAAGGCAGTGCTAAACTGCTGAGCCACCCGGGCCGCCTTTCATAGACTTTATTTTTTATTATTATTATTTTTTTAAAAGATTTATTTATTTATTCAGAGAGAGCGAGAGAGAGGCAGAGACACAGGCAGAGGGAGAAGCAGGCTCCATGCAGGAAGTCCGACGTGGGACTCGATCCTGGGTCTCCAGGATCACACCCCGGGCTGCAGGTGGCGCTAAACCGCTGTGCCACTGGGGCTGCCCTTTCATAGACTTAAAAAAAAAAAAAGATTTTATGTGTTTATTCATGAGAGAGAAGCAGAGATACAGGCAGACACAGGCAGAGGGAGAAGCAGACTCCCTCTGGGGAGACTGGTTCAGGACTTGATCCCAGGACCCTGGGATCACGCCCTGAGCCAAAGGCAGATGCTCAGCCGCTGAGCCACCCAGGCACCCCTATTTCATGGACTTCTTGTGGAGATAGGTGAGGTCACATTTGTGGAGCAGTTGGAATCATCCCGAGCAGACCGACACACGTGTTTGTTATTATTACCTAACTATTGTTGGTTTGTGTGAAAAACACAGAGATCTGAAGACAGTATCAAGATCTCTCTCCCTCCAGGCCCCCCAGGTCTCCTTGTCCTAGGCTAACCACCCCTATTCCTCCAATGACCCCACTTCCTTTCTCAGTCTTCCCTGGAGCCTCACAGGAGGTGTGGTCTCACCAGCACAAAACATGGGGAGGCAACCATGCCCCATTTCCAGGAGGATCCCCTGGAATGTCATACTTCTAGGCACTTCTGGCAGGTGCCTGGATGAAGGGTATTTGGCTCCTCCAGTGTCTTCTGTGAATAGGACACTGTGCTGGAGGCCTCTCCCCTGTGTATATCCTTCCTGACCTCTCCTTATCACATCTATCCAGAGTGTGCCCCATTCCTGTGAGCCCTCTTTGCACTTCCCAAAGTAGCAGTAGGCGATCTGATAAATTAATTCTGGTCTGTGTGTTAGTAAGAGAGAGTGGGTACACGTCCTGTCCGAGTTGTAGAAAGAATGCCCATCTGGAACTTGAAGACATAGATAGACTCAAATTCTGGTCCAAATTAGCAGCTGTGTGATTTGTAATAAACCACTTAATCTCTCTTGAGCTTTTGTTTCCTGTTCCGAAAAATGTAGTATCATTACCCATTTAACTAGTTGACCGCCAGGAGGGTGGTATTTATGGAGGTGTTTTGGAAACTACAGATAATTATACCAATGTCAGTTACTAATAGACGTGTGTGTTTGAACGATGTATATCAGAAGGTAGTACTTTAACTCGAAGATCAGACCAGAACCAAGGTGGGTTGCTAGGAAATGTGTTTAGGGCTGACGGCATTCATGGTGACTGTCAAATCCTCCTCCCTGGTTTATATAGTCCCTCTTAAGGGTTGATCCTGACTGTGTGAATTCAGGAAATAAGGTGGGGCACATCAATGCTAATCTGATCAGCATTCATGGATGTTCAGGCTTTACTCCTTCAGGGCTTAGGGTCTCTCTCCATGGTGGAGGTGAGGTCCCTCCTTAGCTCTGACATTGCCATGTCTACCCCATCTGGCTCATCATTACCTGAAAACCTGAGTCTGTAATTACAAGGGCCAGTTTGCTTTTAATTAACCTAATGCTTGCTATTAGCCTGTTCAATTCACCCCAGCCTCTGGTAGTAGGGTCATTTTTCTGATTTTGCTTGGTTCTTGGGTCCTCTTTAGCATCAGTGGGCCATCCAGAGACATCCAAGCCTGCTTGCCTCTACCTACACCTGTGGCTGCCAGGCTGAAGAATTGAAGAGGCCATAGGGGGAGGTGGGAGCATGCCAACAGAGGTGTGGATTTGTTAGCATCGCAAGTGAGGTCCAGAGCCAGGTTCCCTCCTTCTAATCCAGTGCTCTTCCCCTTCTGAGCTTCAATTTCCTCATCTCAAAAATGGGAGTAACAATTCCTGCCCTGTCAGCAACACTGAGGTCCAAATGAGCTAATGTAGGCAGTGGGTATGTGTGTAAAACCATGCTACGAGAAACTGCTTTATCGCATCTGATGTGAGAGCCCTGTGGAGTTATACAAAGTCTCAGTGTCCTTGGACCCCTGCCTGGTAATTCCTGGTTCCATTGTCTTCTCATCCTGCCCTCTCTCCTCCAAACCATGGCTGATTCGAGGGCATTGGCACAGAGCAGGTTCTCAATAAATGTTGGCTGGTTATATGGAGCTTTGGGTGGGAGGGAATTTGGCTCAAGGAAACAGTCATGAGAAAGCCTTTGATGGTGTGTGTTTGGGAGGGCATTCATTCCCTGTGCTCCTCAGCCTTGCCCCTCATCCCACAAAAGTGCGTTGCTTCAAGGGGAGAGATGGTCTTAACTTGTCTGCCTTTGTGATGTTTCCTACAGAGCCAGGCACATAGCAGTTGTTTGGTAACTGCTTTTCGAATGAATGAATGGAATGGTTGAGTGAATGAGTGAGGCAGGGTGTTGTGGTAGAGAGAGCGTGGCATTGACCGTCTGATGAATAGGGCTTGGAATCCTGGCCTCACCACTTTCTTCTGGCAAATATTTACTGTGTGTTCATTATGTACCAAGCAGGTACGAGGTTACAAAAATGAAATTTTAAATTCACAGTCTAGTAAGAGAGCAGACATGTGAGCAAATAATTGTCCTGTATGTGATAGAGACATATGCTACCTATGTTGGGGAGCAAAAAAGAAAGTGATAGAGTTTCCTGGAAAAGAAAGGATTCCTGAGGAAGTGGCCTGAAGCTGGAGCTCATGAGTTTCTCACGAGAACTAAACCCCTCCTTTGCAGGGGTAAGGATGAAATGAAATAAAATAATATGAACAAAACATCTGACACTGAGGAATCTTTTTTTTTTTAAGATTTATTTATTTATGACAGAGAGAGAGAGAGAGAGAGGCAGAGACACAGGAGGAGGGAGAAGCAGGCTCCACGCAGGGAGCCCGACATGGGACTTGATCCCGGGACTCCAGGATCGTGCTCTGGGCCAAAGGCAGGCGATAAACCGCTGAGCCACCAGGGATCCCCACTGAGGAATCTTTTAATAAATGTTAAAATTGTTTCCTTGAAGGAGGAGGGGGGCTGGTTGGTGGGGGAAGGACGGGAGTAAGGAGTCCAGGAGTCTCCGAAGCTGACCCACAGAGCTGCACTTCTTGGCTCTGCCAGTTGAGAGCTGTGTGACTGGGGGACGAGTTCCCTGACTGCTGCAAGTCTCAGCTGCTGTGTTTGCAAAGTGGGGACAGGGCATGTGTTGTCCGAATCAGTGGGGAGGCTCTGCACAAGGCCCCTAGAACAGGCTTGGCACACAGTAGGTACTAGAGAACGTGAGCTCTCGGGTTATGGCCAGGCTATCTCGTGGAGAGACTCCATCCGCAGGCAGACGCACGTATGCCGGTGCACGTTGACTCCCAGATCTGCTCAGAAAGGAAGGCGGGTGAGGGGCGCCCTGGCTCCAGCTGAGCTTGGTCTGAGCCGCCCCACAACTCTGCCGGGGGTCGGGTCGGGGAAAGAGGCCTGTGGCTGCCGCTCCGGAGAGCGGGGAGCGGGGAGCTGGCCTCAGGGACACTAAGATGTGGTCCCCTGACGGCAGGAACTTAATTCCCTCAGGCACGTAGGCCCAGCCCAGGCCAGGCCTGCCAGCGCCGCATCCCAGGGTCCTGTCACCTGACTGGTCCCTGACCTTCCTCAGCGAGGCAGCCTGGCGGGCCTTGCTGGGTTGCCATGGTAACTGGCAGCCTCCCAGCTGGGTTGCCCGGGTAACCAGTTAGCTGGTATTGGGGGAGGGGGAGGGAGGTGTGGGGGGGGTGAGCCTCCGAGAGGCAGAGAAGGACAAGGGCGGGACCAAGACAAGACAAATCCCAGATGCCCCCAGCACAGCCCTCTCCTCTCTCCCTCATGGGATTGGGAAAGCCGGAGAAAGGCAGGTAGGAAAGGATGCGGTGTTGTTTCCTGCCGTGCGTGTGCGTGTGCGTGTGCGTGTGCGTGTGTGTGTGTGTTTTGTGGGGTGAATTGTCTTGGCCAGTGCAGGATGCTTGGAAAATTTGACAGGGTCTGGCAGGATTTCCTAGGCAGGGATAAAGGCAGTAGGGTCCAGAGGGGAGGCCGTGGACCGTCCAAACTCAGATCTCAATCCTGGCCCCTCTAGCCCCTGGGCAGCTTCACCCTCTTTGAGCTCTGATTTCCTCATCTGTAGAATGGAGGTGCTAACAGAGCTCCAGGGACATTGTTTGGGACAGTGGCTGGCACTGTCAGTGGTGGTTTCCTGCTCTCCTTCTATTCTGACTTTCTATTCTGTGGATGCTTTCCAGCCGCCAAGGGCTCGGATGTGGGGCCCACCCTGGTCCCTGTGGCAGGGAGGGTCGGAGTCCTTGTGAGCCCAGAGGCGCGGCTCTCGCCCTCAAGGAGTTTGCCATCCTCTCCTGCTGAGGACAGGAAGCAAGGTCTACAAGTGGGAACGTCCACAAGGAAGTTTTCAAAGTAAGACCTAACTGAAATTTTTACTGCAACCGGTAGGGATACCTTTTCTGTCAGAACCCAGTAGACACGTGTGTGTTACCCTAACTGTGTGTGCTGCCTGCTAGCTTCCTGTTATGTTTTAGTCTAGTCTGGCCTGTTTTGTATCAAAAAAAAAAAAAAAAGTCTCAACTCTTGAGTTTGATTTCACATGCACCAGTGGGTCACCGCCTTCAGTGTGAGAAGCCCTAAGAGAGAGAGTGGAAACCAAAGCTCCCCGCGGGTGCGTGTGGGACCTCAGGCTTCTCTCACCTTCCATGAGTAATGTCATCTGTTCGGATCCTTACGACTCTAGTCTGAGAGGTAGCTGAGGCTCAGAGGTCATATGACTTGGCCAGGGTCACACATGCAGTTTGCCCAGGGTTGTAGAGCCACGCCTCGAACCGAGGTCTCTGTGGCTCAGGTTCATGGGGCATCCCTGAGTGTGCTGGATCTGATGCTGTGAGAGGAGCCGAAGGGTTCTTCTTGACGGGGGGATACTGGGATCTGAAGACCCAAAAGGATCTGTCCCAGCCATCTCGAAATCAAGGCTCTGGAGCTGAGACCAGAACCCGGTGCCTCTTGTCTACTGTTGCAGAGAGAGGAGAGACTGGGCGCCCAGGAGAGCTGCCGAACAATGAGGCTGAGTGTGGAGCAACTAGTGTGTTCCCCTCAGTGGTTGTGACGTAGCGAGTCCAGAAGGGAGGGAGTGAGCCTGGCTGCCCTGAAGCCCACCTCTCCCGACAAGCTTTTCTGGTTGCTGAGCCAGGCTGGGTACAGCTGTGAGGAAAGATTCCGTGTCGGGGTCCTGAAGCCATGCCTAAGGCCTCAGGCTTCTGGAAGATTTTCGGACAGGAAAGACTTAAGCCAGTCCCCCGAGAAGCAGAGCGTTTAATTGTCTACCTCCTGAACTACAAGGGAAATGATGGTTGGCAGGAGGCCTGCCAAGGGTGGACTTGACCACAGAGCAGGTTCTGCTGGAGGAGTGGCTGGAGGCCGGAGGGCGGGAGCGGCTCTGGAAAACGCAGGCAGAATCTAGCCCTATAAATATTTACTGTGATAAATTCAAGATAAAGCCTGGAATAAGAATTACGAGCACGTGGAGGAGTCGGTACGCTGGGCTCTGTTTTCATCCATGCTGTGAGGATGTAGCCTGTCTCTCGACCCCTCCGGACTCAGTTGTCCCGTTCGTTCCTAGGGGCTCAGTGGCTGGTGCTCTTCAATCCTCTCCCTCCACAGACTTTGCCCTTTGCAAACAGACCGGGCGAGGCATTCACAGCAGAGAGGCATTTCCTTTCCGTCTGGGCGTTTGCCCTTTCCAGCCCTACATGTCGCCCACAGCACAAAAAGCTGCCCCACCTGCCAGGTGCTAGAAGAGGGGAAAGAGGAGTAGCGTGGTGGGGCCACAGTGTGTGCAGGGGCTGTGGCTCTGGGGAAGCCATAGGGCAGGGTACGCTTCACCTCTGGCTTTATTCTTGGCTCTCTGGGATTATTGCTCATTTATTCAGCACCCGCTGATTTGAACGTCAACATTTCCAAAGGTAAAAATGAGAGCAGTTGGGGGTATCTTGTCCGGGCCCCTGATCTCAGGCTCTTGCTGCCTTTGTAACGTATCAGGCCAGGGTGATGGGTATGTGACCAGGAATTCTGCCGGAATTCAAGTGGGATGGAAGTTTCTGTCTGAGGCTGGGTGAATCGAGGCTGGGGAGGTAGGTTTCCAATAAGAAGAATCACTGGCTTAGGATCACACAAGGAGGCTGTGCCTTTGCTTGAGGGTAAACTGATTCACACTCTGAAGTTGGATGAGTATCTTAAAGGGGCCCCTTATCTCTGTACCTGTATACTCTGCATGGACCCAATATACTGTAAACTATATTCCCTCCAGCCTGTCGAGGGGGACTTGACTCTTTATCTGTGAAGAACTTGTATTTCTTAGACAATGGGCCACTTCAGACCACATTGAAAGGTGGGGGAAGAATCAGAATTAGAATTTTTAAAAAAGATTTTATTTATTTATTCAAGAGAGACACACAGAGAGAGAAGTAGAGACACAGGCAGAGGGAGAGGCAGGCTCCCTGCAGGCAGCCTAATATAGGACTTGACCCCAGGACTCTGGGATCACAACCTGAGCCAAAAGCAGATGCTCAATAACTGAGCCACCCAGGTGCTCCTGGAACTAGAATTTGTGGATGTGTCTGTATTTCCTGCTCAAACTCCCTCCTTACCCCTGGTGTGACCCAAGTGTGAACGCAAGCATATTAGTTTGTGTGGGGATCATGGAGATGGGTGTGGAGAGGTAGCATGGGACCGTTCGTTTGGCTCCACTTTATTGTGACAGCCCCCGATAGTCATGGCTCATTTCTGGCTGCTCAGGGGTGCCCAGCTGGCCACCTCTCCCCCAGGTGCTCAGGCCCTGTGTCCTGGGAGATGCCAAGGGTAGCTGCTGCCACCTGGAGCAGCAGGAGTGTGTACGTGTGTTCCTGGTATGTTCATGTGCATATAGGGACACCCATCAGCTGTTCTTGGTCTGAACAGGGGCCCTTCAGACCATGCATAAAGTCACCTGGGCATTGCTGAAGCAGAGGCTTGGAGGCAGAGCTGGAGGGTTTCTTGGAGGGAAAGTCAGAGAGCATATCCAGTGTGGGTCCCTACAGCTCCTCCTGCCACACCCAACTGAAGGAGGGGGTTATCTAACAGAGGAAACTCCTCGAGGAGCTATAGCCTCCTCTTGCAGCGCTGGCCTTCTCAGAACCCAGAAACCCTACGTCCTCATTTAAACCCAACTTAACCCTCCAGGGGTAGCCTGCAGAGTGGGCTTGACTCATTCCCTTCTTTTCCCTGTCTGCTGCTCTGAAATGTTTTGGGTCTGCTCTGAGAGGCTTTATCACTGGGGTCACTTTGTGTGACTACCAGCTGTACAGGGCTGATGCTGTGGGGGGGCTGTACCACAGGCAGGTACACATGGGTTCTGAGGGAACGGACGTGGAGACCCTATAGACCTGCCTCATGGTGGCAGATCGCGCCCATGAAGGAAGCAGGAAAGCATAGGAAAAATCAAGACCTCTGGAAGAGCAGATGGAGAGCGTGTACCATTGGACGGGCTCCCTCTGGCCAGCCGTTCTGGAGGCAGAGCGGCAGGGCCACGGCGACAGAGACAGTGTCTAGGCCTCGAAGACACTGTTGAATCTAAGCGGAAAGCCTGGTTGGTCCCAGCATCTCCCAAATCTGCTGTTGTCAGAACCAAGGCCTAGTCAGGAACACTTATACTTGCTAAGTTATATTTTTAAAAGTATTCTTTTATTGGTTGAAACATCCAGTTGGAAATAGAAGTTGTTCTGAAATATTTTCATTCACATATGTTCCTCTCTCTGATAAACGTCTGTCTTTCCACAGTGATTAGCATAGTGTCTGGACACAGCTGGTGCTTGACCACACCTTCCCCCACCTTCCCTGGGCATTACGCTTGCGGGTGGAGCGACGTGCAAGAGGAATAAGATAGGAAGCCGCTCTCAGCCTGGATCTTTCTGTGGGCTGAGATTTTAGCTTTCTCTACTTTCTGGCTCAGAGCCAGGATCCCTGTCTCCCAGTCACTGGCTGAAGGGTTTACAGGGTAGAGTTTGAGGATATCTTCTACATCCTTCTCTGCTTTTCTCCTTGGAGACACGGCTTTGTGCCTCACCCTGGGGGTACTCAGATAATGTGAATAAGATGCTGGCCCACTGTAGAATTTGGGTTAGGAAACGCCAAACCTCTTTCATTCTATTTATGATGATTGTATATTTTTAATATTTCTTTGAGAAGGAGCGAGGTATTTTTGGCCAGCTTAGAGGAGTTTATCACTCCCACAAGAACCTGATAACAGGTCAGGGGAAGGAGATGTGAGCAGAATCTCTTTTGCATATTTCCCACAATCCTTCCTCCTGCTCAATTTCTTAACCATCCTGGGCAGGTTGTCGTCCGGGCATTGCTGTCACTTTCTCTCCTTCACACACAGAAGATTCTGTGGCCAAGTCCAGGCTAAATGTAGCTCATTTTAAACACTGTGCTCGGGTGTCAGAGTCTTTTTTTCTACACAGAGAGACCAGGACAGGAGAGTGACCTGGAATCTCAGCCTTGGAAGCAGCCTTGCATTTGGTTCAGTGCTTCCCAAGATAGGAGTCACCTTTCCAGGGTCCTTGACACGCGGTCAGCCAGCACCACTGGATTCCCCCAGGGACTAGCGGCACTGCTCGGGGAGGCACCCTTGCTCCCTGTTGGACAGCTTTAGCTCATAACCTTCCTTAACACTGAACTTACATTGATCTTCTACCCTTTGTTACATTTGTCTTGATTCTTTGGTTTTAAGAGTCAGAAAAGTGTCGAGAGACAATATGACAACAGTAGGAAAAATATAGGCTCTCAGGCCGTCTGCCTCGGCCTGCACTTGACTTCACACTTGCCACCTGTGTGATTCTTAACCTCTCTGATCCTCAGTTTATGCATCTGTATAATGTGAGGGGTAATGGTACTTACCTCATAGGGTTGTTGAGAGGATTAAGCCAATGAATACATGTAAAAAGCTTGGAACAGGGAGCGCCTGGGTGGCTTAGTCGGTTATAAGTGTCCAACTCTTGATTTCAGCTCGGGTAATGATCTCAGGGTTGCAAGATCGAGCCCCACACTGGGCACTGTGCTCAACAGGCAGTCTGCTTGAAATTCTCTCTCCCCTTCTTCCTCTGCTCCTCCCCACCCCCCACATGCTGTTTTTCTCTCCCTAAAATAAATAAAAATCTTTTTTAAAAAATTAGAAAGCTGAGAACAGGGCCTGGCAACTACAAGACACTTGGCTCATGTTAGCTGTCGTTCTTTTAAACTGTCTAGAATTGAATACAATACTCCAGATGTGGCCTATTCAACAGGACCCTGATGCCCTCTACTTGATTGACAATCTATTTCTATTACCTCAGACTAAGTTTGCAAATCACAGTGTTTAAGTTGAGCTCACTGTATTGAAATCCTCAGGTTCCTTTCCTGTGGACAGCTGTTTAGACCTCCTCTCTCTTACATAAAAGGTGTTATGTGAGTCAGCGGGAAGGTCAGCATCAGGGAGAGCCCAGAGTATCCCTTCACGTTGGTTCCAAGCGCACACAAACCCTCACTGATGCAGCTGGATCCTTTTTGTAATGCCATTCTGCATCGCATGTTCTATTTGGAAAGTCTCTTGACCCACACTGGCCTGAAATGAAAGTCCGCTCCCCGTGGGTCTTTTCTCTCAGTGGGTCTCTTTCACTCTTCTCTGGTCCTCTGATGCACTTGGTTATCGAGTGAGCTGAGCATGTACAGTCAGGACCTTCCTTACCTCTGAATCCAGCTCCTCTACTTCCCAGGCTTACCAGGGAAAGGACACAGGCACCCAAGCATATCCAGAAGGCCTGGATTCAGGGTAAACCTCCGAGAGCCTCTAAACCCTTCCTCTTCGTGGACCAGCAGCATCTACATCACCTGACAGCTTGTTAGAAATGCAGAATCTCAGGCCTTACTTCCAACCTACCAAATCAGAATCTGTGTTTGGCAAGATCTCCCAGGTGACTCATATGTACATTAAAACTTGAGGGATGCCTGGGTGGCTCAGTCAGGTAAGCCACCAATTCTTATCATGATCTCAGGGGTGTGAGTTGGAGCCCCACGTCAGGCTCCGTGCTCAGTGCAGAGTCTGCTTGTCCCTCTTCCTCCTACTGCTTGCGTGCTCGCACCTGCTCTCTCTCAAATACATAATCAAATTTTTAAAGAAACCAAATAAAATAAAATTTGAGAAGTACTGCCCTGCATCGTTACTCAGCTTGGGGTAGGAATGAGGACGAGGGAGGGAAGAATCCTGTCTTCCAAGATCTTGAGATTTGTCCTACTGACCAGCCTCTTAAGGACAGACATAAAACTATTTCTAGGATATTTGATCACAAACTGTCCACATTCTCTGTCTGCCTCTTGGAATGCTAACAATATGGTTTTTCTAAAACATTCATGCACTTTAAGAAAATATAGACTGTAGGGATCCCTGGGTGGTGCAGGGATAAATCATAAAAAAAAAAAAAAAAACTAAAAAAAAGAAAATATAGACTGTATGTGTGTTTTCCCCATTTTATTAGTAACATGCTCTTGAGCATACTTCAGAACCTTTGGATCGTAAGTACAGTTGGAATCATTTAAAGGTTCAGTGGGGCTTTGCAGTTATGAGCTATTTCGTTTTGTTGCTGTTAGGCCATTATTCTAGTATATGGAATCCTGATTCTGCCATAAGCATGTTAGCTGTGCAGCCAGGCTTTGTCACTAGGAAATCCAGTAGCCTTGCCTTCTGAGCCTTTATGCAAATCATGGATGAAACCGTGGAACATAGCAGGGTCACAGCAGAGCCTGTGGCGCACCCGCACTGTCAGAGATTCATGCCTCCGTTCAGGCAGCATTATTCAGTGCAGTGGCTGTATCCCCACAATCGGATGAGCTGGTTTCAGTTCCAGCTCTGCTCTCTGCTGCCTTTGTCACCTTTGGCAAGGTGTGACCGCCCTAGATGCCCGTTTCTTCTTCTGTAATTGAGGAAATTGAGGTAGTCATCTGCATCCCCTAGGGTGCATTAAAGAAATGCATGTGCCTGGGCCTCCCCCTTCCCCCAAGATCCCCATCCAGATGGTCTGTGGTAGCACTGAGGCATTAGTATTTTAAAAGCTCTCTAGGAAAGAAATAAAAAATAAAAAAAATAAAAATAAAAATAAAAAATAAAAGCTCTCTAGGAAAAATAAAATAAAAATTAAAAACCAAAAAAACCCTCCAAAAACGCTCTCTGGGTCATTCCAGTGTGAAGCCAGGACCCAGAACCATTGAGCTAGATCATCTCTGACATGCATGCTCTGCCCCTCTGATCTCAGAGGCTCCCTGGTGCCTGGTAGACATTTTCTGGGGGCTCTGGCCCCACAGTCTGAGCTCTGCTGGCTGTGGTCCATCGAGTGAAGGCCTGGCTGGATGGTGTAGAACAGTGGCCAGGCACTGGGCATGCCGTGTGGGACTACAGGACACCCTTGCCTTCCCCAAATCCTTGGGATAGTTGCTATCAGCCATGTGCTTTCCTGCCCTTCTGCTCTGGACAAAAGGATCATCTTTGACTTCTCTGATGTTAGCTTCTTTCCTGTGTTTCTGAGTTTGCTGCTTAAGAAAAGTAGCCAAAGGCCAGTGTGAGTCAGTTCCAGGCTAAGCCAGTCAAGATGGCTCCCTGCCTGCTTCCTCTCTTTACCCTATGTTTCTGTCCTCCTCTGTGACTCGGGAGGTGACAGCACCTCTGAGGCTTCAATCGTGCATCTCTTTCCCTTCACAGACCCCCATAGGCCAAGGGCTGCCCTGTGTAGGAGCTGCGGCAGCCCCCAGGAACCTTGCTGGCAAACCCATGAATGCACTCAGACCCCTCTGACTTGACACTGTGGGGGTCAGAGCACCTGCTGGCCCAGCTTGGCTCTTCTGGGACAGGACAAGACTGACTCCTGTCCCAGGGCTCAGTGTGTCACCATAAGCATCCCCTCCCTGCTCCTGCGGTAGGAGTTCGTCCAAGAGCTGTGCTATCTTGTGTCCCCTTCCTCCCCATGGTTGCTGCTGGGGACCCGAGTGTCTCTGCAGTGGGCTTGTTAATTGGTGCTTCAGCTGGTTGATTGAGTCTAATGGGGGTGAACATTTATTTACCCCGGCAGCCGCCTCTCAGACAGCCGTTAATTGCAGGCACGAGAGAGATAATAATTATGGGATAATGGGTGGCTTTTGTGTGAGTCCTTCTCCTTGCACTGTGTCAGCAAACATGAGGGTTTGTTTTCTAACATTCAGCTACCCTGCCGAGGGGATGCCACAGCCCTGCTCACTCTGTCCCTGCTCCCTCCATCCTGTCGTCCAGCGCCACTGCCCCCCCACCTGCCCCCCAGCCTGTGGTTTTGTTCCTGGCTGACAGAGAGAAGGTCCTGTCTTCCAAAATCTCAGCTCCTAATTCCTAGGCCATTGTGACCCCAGTTTTAGGATTTGTGAGGGTTGACTCAGTGCCTTTTTGGAAAGTAGTACATTTATTCATTTATTTATTTATTTATCTATCTATCTATCTATCATCTATCTATTTATTTATTTGTTTGTTTGTTTATTTATTTATTTATTTATTTATTTAGAAAATGGTCTATGTGAATGCCAGACTCTCTGCCTTATTCCATGGGCTCTTCTTATCTTTGTGAATATTTTTACAGCTGTAGTTAGTGTGTGGCCATTGTCCTGGGTCATGCATTTCTTTTTCAGTGTAATGTTATTTCACAGAAATACTTCCAGATATGCCAACAGCACATAGACTTGTCATTTTAAATAGCTATAAATAACTCTGTCGTATTACTTCATTACTGTATTGCTTTTCTCTTATTACTGGGAATTTGGGTTGTTTCCAATTTATTGCTATTATGAATAGCTCTGGTATAAACATTTTTCTATGTTACCGATTTCCATCCCCTCTCCTGAGATATTTCCCAAGGGAGTAAAGTGAGTTCTGAGTTATATTGACCTGGCACCATGTCGGGAAGAGCGGATGGACGGGAGATGGAAGCTGGACCTGCTGGGGGAGCTGGGCTGTTCCCTCCCCACACTGTGCCAGCACACAGCTCCTTTTCACCTTCTCCCCATCCATTTCTCCCCTGCCCTGGCTTCCCTAGTAACAACCCAGCTTAGTAGACACCTGGTCCTCTGCTTATGTATTGACTGCCTCGAGGTGTAGTGGCTTAGAACAGTAATTGTTGTGACCTCTCGGGTTCTCCGGGTTACCTGGGCTCCGCTGGTGTTTACTTGGGTGTCTCCTGCCCTTGGAGTCATCAGAAGGTTGGACTGGGCCAGGCGGGCAGGGTGGCTTCTCATATAGCTATCTTTGGTGCTAAGGAAATTCAGTAGAAGTCACTTCTGGCTGAGGCCATCAGGCCAGACCCCATGGAAGGTGTGTGTGCGTGTGTGTATCTAGGGCTGTTAACCTGAGCACTTACATATACCCTTTCCATGTGACCTGGACTTCCTTCGGTGGTGTGGCAGTTGGTTTCTAGAGGGAGTGTGTCCAGAGAGAGTATTCCAAGAAATCCAAGTGGAAGCTTAAGGCATTTTTTTTTTTTAACTTTTTGAAAAGTAGTCTCCGTGTCCAATGTGGGGCTTGAACTCTATGTCCAGCGTGGGGCTTGAACTCACAATCCTGAGACCAAGAGTCGCACACTCCACCCACTGAGCCAATCAGGCACCCCTTAAGTCTTCTTTAAAAAAAAAAAATTATTTATTCATAGAGACAGAGACGGGGGGGTGGGGGGGCGGGGAGGCAGAGACACAGGCAGAGGGAGAAGCAGGCACCATGCAGAGAGCCTGACGAGGGACTCGAGGGACTCGATCCAGGGTCTCCAGGATCACGCCCTGGGCTGCAGGCAGCGCTAAACCACTGCACCACCAGGGCTGCCCCCTTAAGGCTTCTTATGCCCAAGCCTCAGAGTCACACAGCATCACTTCTATTATATTCTGTTGGTCCAACCAAGTCACAAGCTTGCCCCAATGCCCTGGGAGGGAAAGGACTCCACTTCTCAGGAGAGGAGTAGAAAAAAATTTGCTGTCACCTTTGCTCCTCCCACCCAGAAACCAAAAACACATATTGATTAGGATCCCATGAATCCCCTTAGCAGCTGCCTCAGGAGAGGCCAGAAGAAACCTCGCCCCTTCAGGTCCATTCCAAATCTAGCCCTTCCCAATGCTCCAAAGGCATGTGAGCTCTTCTCAGAACTATCCCCATAGCCCTATGAGGGTCATATCTCTCTTCCTGCAGGCTGCTCCCCTCCACTGTCTAAACTCCCAAGGCTCTGGATCTTTGGCTGCCCTGTCCTACACAACTCTGACACACCTCATGGCATTCAGTTACTCATGGCTTATGGGCTTGGCTTTCTAGATTGTAACCTCCTGCTTGAAGGCAGGCACTCTGTCCTAGTCTTGTCAACCTTCACACCCTACCCTCATGACCTAGTGAATTGCCTAGCATGAAAAGGGCTCCCATAAATTCCCTTTTTTGTACATTGGACACTCCACTGTCTGTTGAATGAATGACTAAATTATCTTATCGAAAGGTGGGACAGGGAAGCGAACAAACATTTACCCGCACCATGTAGGAGCTTTATACATATAAATTATCCTATTTAATTTTTATGGCCGGCCAGAAAGTACATAGTAGTATCTCTGTTTTACAGATGATGAAGCCATGGTTCCAAGATGTTAAATGGTCCGAGGTGACATTGTTGGGTCACGTAGTTAAGAAGTTGTAGAGCTGCAATTCAGACCTATGTGCCTGGGAACTTAGGGCAAACCTTCTTTCCTGTATCCTTAACCTCTTAGAACCTCAGTTTTGTCATCTGTAAAATGGGGAGGATAATACTGGTTTGTTATCTGGATGAAGGGAAGTAAGACCCGCTAAGCATCCTGTGTTTAAGACAGACTAGCCATTCACTTCATGTGGCCTATCATGACGTGACTTCCCATTCTCAAGGGTTTGGCAAACACTGTACATTTGGGATAGCTTTATGGCTAGAGGTGGTTGATGGACCTGCCCTGCTAACATCTTCAGGTTTGTGCGTTGTTCACCAACGCACACATTATTATTCTGGTACACGCTTCCCAGCTACTCCTTCCCTCCCTCTGGAGCATACAGAGAGTCATTTCCCCTGGATTCTCCTCCACTGAGCAACCTCCTACCTTCTTTCTAATCACAGTGCAGACAGCCAGGTCTCAGCCACCCAGGCAGCTTCCTTGTAGCAGCTGGGCCTGGAGATCCCACCCTCCCACATTAATTGCTTTTGTTTGCTCTTTGAAAATTAATTCCAACAAAAGCTCATTAATTCTTTTCCTTTTTCCTCATCCTCATGCTCATGTGCTCCCTTCACCTCTCCTCTCTGACTCCATTTTTGGGTCTGTCTCAGCCTCATCACATATGAGGACCCTGCTCAAGATGAAAGTACAGTGGGGGTGTTCCACGGGAGGAGTTACCGCATGGACGAGGAGGTTGCAGCCCTAGGAAGGGGATTTCATGGTAAAGCTGGGGACAGCAATAATTTATGTCTTTCCTTCCCTGATGCCCTTCCCTCTTATTGCTTTGGCTCTGGCCTCATCATTCTCTGGCTCGAGATGCTGCCTGGGAAGGGAGAGCTGACTAGGCTAGGCGTCCACTAGTCTGGTCTGGTCTTCTGTCCCTTCATTCCAAGCTCAGTTCTCTCTCCCACTCCCCTGCCTGGCCACTGATATATAGCATGGAGTTGCCAGAATCACAGAAGGCAGAGGAGGTTGGATTTTTTTTTCCCTTAACTCTTCTCACACCCTTCCCTTCAAAGATCCAAACTGAAAAGTCTGGGAGTCCAGAAAGACACGAGTTTCTTGGAATTCTTTCCTCCCAGTGCATTTGGTGGAGCAGTGCGCTCAGGGGAAGTGAAATGGAATCCATCCCAGGAGACTGCCCACCGGGAGCCATGGAGGAGGCCTCTCCAGACCCCACTCTCTTTATCTCTCTGGTCCAGCATGAGCAGGGGGCTCCTCACAGGCGGTTGATAGCTATTGTGATTCTGTTCCAGTCTGATTCTGTTCCTGGATGCCTGGAGTTTAACAAATCTTCAAGTGCAGAAAAGCATTTCCTATATCCATGAGGCTTTGCAAATGCATGTCCTTTATGCTTACAAGCCCACAGTGGGGTCAAGTCAGGAGGAAGAGAGCAGAACTGCATGCAAGCTGGTCCTTTGATGATTCTGCATAACACCTTCTACCACACACACACACACACACACACACAGACACGAGACCCTTCCAGGGCATCTGGCCTGATCACCCTAGCCAAAAATGACCTCTCTTTCCACTGAATTCCTCTGGCACCGATGGCTTATAGCACTTACAGGAAATCTATGCTTTTAATTTTAGGGTGGTAGTAGAAGATCATATTGGATAAATAAATGGGGCTGGATTATAAAAGGCCTTATATTTTGAGCTAAGAAATTTAGCCTCTATCCTGTAGGCAGAGAGATACACTGAAGCCTTTTAAGCCAGGGTAGGACAGAACTGTCATTTAGAGTGAGCAGGGAGACCAATTCAGAGGCACACTTTCATCTTCAGGGCACGGGGGCTTGGGATGACGCGGTTCAGGCATGTTGCTGGGTCATGTTTATTTTGTTTTATTTTATTTTGTTTTTTTAAAGATTTATTTATTTATTTATGATAGACATAGAGAAAGAGGCAGAGATACAGGAGGAGTGAGACAACATGCGAGCCCAACGCAGGACTCGATCCTGGGACTCCAGGATAGTGCCCTGGGCCAAAGGCAGGCGCTAAACCGCTGAGCCACCCAGGGATCCCCATCATGTTTAATTTATACTCTAAAGACTACATTATGGACAGAGAAGGTCAGTTAATAATGAGGGTTTCTGATGACATACTCAGAGCTATTTCAGGGGCTCAGGAGGGGAGGTTGGGAATCCCAGACTTAGGGTAAACCCTCAGGGGAGAAAGTTAAACTGGTGACTGAAGGCAGGAGGGTTACGGTTACAGCATAGAGGGGGGATTAGGTAGGTACAAGACCCCTTAGGAAGCCCTTTTTGGCACTAGAGAGGTTTACATTGGGTCACTCCCATATGTAGAGGCTTTTGCCCTGGAACACCATAGAGATGCCTCTTAAAGGTGACCCAACAGAATGATTTCCTGGCCATCAAAGTAGTTGAGGCAAAGTGACAGAGGACTATGGTAGAAGAGTGGCCATGGCTCAAGGGGGAAAGAAGGTACAGAGATGCCCATGTCACATATGCCCTGTCATCCCCAGGCTCAGATGCCTGGCTCAGAATAGCTGGCCTTTCTGCCACCCGCCCTGGGGTGGGGGGGCTCAGCCCTTGCTGCCCAGATAGAAAAGGGAATGACATGGCTCCTTGTCTGTCAGCTTTCTCCTGAGGTCACTTTTGTCTCTACTTGTGGAAACTGGCACTATCTTCCTGGCACCGCTGTCCCTGGAGCTGCCATCCCCAGTAGCTCTGGCAGAGAGTGGAGAAGGGCGTAGCTGTCTACTGAAGCTTCAAAGATGCATTTGAGAAATGGGCTCCTCCTTCAGACTGTTCTCTAATCCTGAAAAAAAGCCTCCCCCCTACCTCCCTTGCCAAGAGGGCCTTCTCTAGAGCCTTCCTCTGGTGGGGGAGGAAGGAAAGGACATAGATGAAGGGGCCCAGCCTGGGTGTCTATACATTGAAGGGAGTTGTCTGCATGCTGGGCAGAGGCCAAGCTAAACACCCCCCACCCTCCACCAGCTGCCCCAGCCATCCTGTTTTCCTGGCTGGGCTGAAAATGGGAGTTGAGGGTCGGCTGTAGGTTAACCCTTGACAGGCCAAATGGAAGGAAGGAGTCGTGTGGGAAGGGTCTCTGATTCCTAGATAGATGGTCTCATCAAGACGGAGTCTGGAGCCCACCTCTGCTGGTGATCTTATTAGGAGTGAAGATGTGTTTTATAGATGGAGAGGTCATTTAAGTGGTCAGGGTCTTTCAGTTACTCCCCTCAGCATGGAGATCGCAGGTTTCACTGAGCAGGATGAAGGGAGTTTTGCTCCCAACCCACTCTGTGCCTACCCCACCCAGTTCCTCCCTCTGAGATGGAGGGAGGAGTATTAGCTACACAGTTCATCTTGTCCCCCTGCCCATGAGTAGGCTTGCTTGGGGGAGGTTTTCAGGGCCTCTGAGCTGCAGTATATATAGTCCATATGCCTGCTTCACCCCAGCCCAGACCTGCTTCCAGGGAAGGTTCAGGAGCTGGGATTCTTTTCCTTCCCCACGCCTGCTAGTCAGCATCCTGTTACTTTTGGCCTTCTGTGTCTCAGACCCAGAGAGAAATGGCTCAAGGCTGGACCTCATCAGAACTCACAACCTCAGAGTGACCCTACAGTGTTTAATAGGCTGACTGAGAAGTTGTTGTCTAGCAAGAGCAAATGAGTGGACATTGCTTAAGTTTTTTGGGAGCTCATTGCCAGGGAAACCTTGGGCTTGCCTTCATACGGTCTGCCTTTAACCCCCTGAGGTCCTTGAACTTGCCCAGTCCAGAAGTGGGTTGCTAACTCTTGGTCCCAAGAGTGGCAGGAGAATAGGGCCAAGGAGGCTCCTCCCAAGAGGACCAGCCCTCCTGTCTGTTCACCAACACCCGTGAGGGCCAAGGCCTGGGCTGCCCAGCGGGAAAAGAGTTGGTTCTCAAGCCTCAGAAACAGGGCTTCTGTCCGGGCATTGGCACTTCCTGTAAGATGTGTAACTTCAGATCATGCACTCTCCCCTCTGAGCGCCAACTGTTTGATTGGCTAAGATAATAGGGAGAGATAATCATGTAAGATAATCATGTAAGGCTTTCCTCCTCTGGGTTCTGAGAGGCTGCATGATAAACAGTCAACATGTATGGAAAGCTTTGCAATATCAGAGATTGTTATTAACCTTATGATTTGTAGGAGATGCAGAGAACTCTTGGAGTCATGGGTTTGAGATCTTACTCCTTGTGGAAGCTCCCTCCCTGCGGCAGGAAGAAGGAGCCATGTGGTGGGATTGCCTGCTCCTCCGAGCCAGCCCCCTTTGGGCCAGGCCCTGGATGGGTAGAGAAACCCCTGTCACCCCACAAATACGAGCCGTAGGGGCGGATCATGCCACCCTGCCCTGTCCTGTCTTCCCTCTTCTTTCTCACTTCTCCTTGCCAGCATGTTCCATTTCCCTCTGATGAAGCTGGGGGCGCCTCTGGCTCTCCTGGGCAGGGTGCCTGCAGGCCCCAGCCTCTGTGTTCTCCGGCTTGATTTGTCATTTGCCTTATCCTTACTTGGGCTGCCTTGCAGAGCCGGCCAGAAACCTGCCTCCTCCTTCCTAGGTGTGGCAGGAACTCTCATTTACCGTAATGATACCTTGTGTGTAGAGTGCAGCGTGTTTCCTCCGGGAGCCCGGAGCGCTTTTCCTTCACATGCTCCCATCACTCTGGACATGCAGGCTGAGGAAAAGATCACTGAGGCTTGAAAACTGAGGCTTGGAGCTGTTCGGTGGCCCACCTTGGGTTGTGCAGCCAGCAAGTGGCAGAGCCAGGATTTGAGTTTCAGAGTCAGGACTGCCCCCCAATTAGTTGAGGGGGGGGTCCCTAGAGAGTCAGCAGGGGGCTTGCTGGCCCACTTCCTCGCTGCCTAAAGGGTCAGTGTTCACCACCCGCTTGATGCCTGCTTGCCCTGACTCCGAGGTAACCTTGGGCTCCGTGGTCCCTGAAGGTCAGTGAATGTGAGGAGGTGGGAGGCAGTCATCTTACGATCGCCCAACATGGGCATCAATATGGAACAGGCACCTTGGATGAATTTTAAGTGAACCCTGTGTCCCCCCAGTGGGCAGCTCTGGGCAGACTCCTCTGGCTCCCTTGATTGGCCACTGGTCTGAGGTGGAGCCTCCCTCCTGGCACTCTGCCCTCAGGAGGCAGGTGGATCAGTCCACTTGTCTCTCTTCCAGGAGCAGGCTGCTAGGAGGTAGGGAAGGGACCTTCCAGGCCATGTGGTGTGTCTGCAGGCTGGCTCCCACACACCCCTCCTGGGCTGGTAAGGGCTGGGAACTCCCCCTGAGAAAATTGGGCTGGGCATGGCCCCTGGGGCCACCAGAAGCGTGGGGCTCTAGTGTGGTGTGGGCAGTTGGGTGACCAGTTCCTGTGGGTCTCTGGGACCCTCCCCGCTCCCTCAATCCCTACTGAGCTTTCTCCCCCTCTCTCTCCTTTTCTCTTTGCTTCTTTCACTCAATTCTTTCCTTAGCAGATCTGAGCTCTGGAATGTGCTGGGTCTAGTGCCTTCCCCTTGTATTTCTTACCTTCCCAAGGTCTTCTCTGACACCCCGTACCTTCTTTCCCTCTCTTTTCCGAATTCTCCCTCCCTATCTCCCTCTGTCTTCTCTCCTCTCCCGTGAACCCTGTGATCAGCAGCACCAGGAAGTACTGAGGGAAGGAGCAGCGTAGGAGGCACCCAGTGTTTACCCGAGGTGGGGTTGACTGTAGCCTGGGCCCTTCTGCAGGGCTGGGCTGGGCTCGAGCGTGGGTTTAGGTGCTTGGCTCTTCTGGGGCCTCTTCTTCCCATACCTTCTTCCTTCTCCCCCTCTCCCCTGCCCTACTCTGGCATCTAATAGAAGCAGAAAGGCAAGAAGGCATTTGCCCCAGCCAGCACAGATGCTGCTTTGTGGAGACGCGAGTTCTTTTCTTTTTGAGACCCCAGGGTAGTGAGAGGCCAAATTCAATGGGGGGCTGGAAAAACTGTTTTCAGCCCTGAGCCAAGGTGGTCTGGGCAGAAGGGGGAATGTTGAATTTTGCATCCGAAGATTGAGTGCGGCTCCTCCATTGTCTTGTAGTGGGACCTTAAGAGGCTTGCTTTCTTTTACGCAAAAATGGCCCTACCTCTGTCCAAGGATCTGGCTGTAGAAGGTGAGGTGTAATGTCTTCACTGTTCCTGCAGGAAAGGGAAAAGCAGCCTACGGGGATGAGGGGGGCCCTCCCAGCATGTTCTCAAGGGGGGAGCCCCAGGGGCCAGAGCCAGTGGCCTGGCCAGCTCACAGGATTTTATTGCACTGTGCTTATATTATTACCACAGTGATAATTACAAAGGGTCAGATTTTTATTAAAAACAAACAACCAGGGGATCCCTGGGTGGCGCAGCGGTTTGGCGCCTGCCTTTGGCCCAGGGCGCGATCCTGGAGACCCGGGATCGAATCCCGCGTCGGGCTCCCGGTGCATGGAGCCTGCTTCTCCCTCTGCCTGTGTCTCTGCCTCTCTCTCTGTGTCTATCATAAATAAATAAGTAAATCTTAAAAAAAAAACAAAAAAAACAACCAGGGATCCCTGGGTGGCTCAGTCATCTTATGATCGCCCAACATGGGCCCAGCCCTTGATTTTGGGTCAGGTCAGGATCTCCATGCTGAGCATGGAGCCTGCTTAAGACTGTCTCTCTCGCTTTGCCCCTCCCCCACTTACCCCTCTGCCCTTCCACTGCTCATGCGTGCACTCTCTCAATCTAAAAGAATAAACAACAACAACAAAAAACCCTAACAAAAAAAAAAAACCTCTTTGTATCATAGAAAATTGCAAACATATACAGAAGTAGAGAAGATAGGGTAATAATCTCCATGTTCCCAAACTTCAGTAATTCTGAAGTCGGCTTATGGCCCATGTTATATTAGTTATACTTCCAGTTTTTTCTACCTTCTGATTATTTTGAAGTAAATCCTAGATAGCTTATCATTTCACCTGTAAAGAAAGGGACTCTTAAAAATAAGTGTAATTATCACATCTAAATGGAATTAACAATTCCTTAATATAATACAATTTCCAGCTAGTATGCATATTTCTCTCATTATTATATACATTTTTTCCTATTTTCTCTTTAATTTGGATTCAAATAAGTCCGTATGCTGTGATTGGTTATCATAGATTTTTAACTCATTCTTAATCTCTATTCTTTCCTTCTCTTTTGCAACGTTTTGCTAAAGAAACGGGGCAGTTTGTCTTGTAAGAGTGTTTCACATTCTGAATTTGGCTGATTGCATTGTCTCCATGTCATTTAATGTGTTACACTGTCCCTATATATCCTGTGTGTGTAGATACATTTAGGGCTGAATCGAATTCAGGTTCCTTTAATTTACTTACTGGGGGGAATATGCAAATACCTCTTGGTTGCAGGGTGTACATGTATCAGGAGACATACAATGTCTGAGTGTCTCTTCTTTTGTGATGCTACCAGCCTTGATGATCACTGCCTAGATCCTTTTATTCATTACAGGCTAATTGCCTATTAATGACTCTCTCTAATTAGATGTTGCTCCAGCCTCCCACAATAAGTGAACCCTAACTTTGGGAAGAGGCCTCCTTCTCCCTATTGCTGTGAAAGCTGAGACCACATGGCAACATGGTGGCTCACTCTTCCCCATTGTGGCCTCTCTGGATCACTAAGACCAGCATCCCATAAATACCAGCTTGGGAGTCCTGGAAAGAGTCCTTTGCATTTCCATTCAGTCAAATTTCAAGTCTGTGCTGATGGAGAGAGTCAGAACAAGACACTCTAAATAACATTTCCTATTAGCTCTGAAATACATACAGTTCAGCCATATTTAATCAGATTAATGGTCAGGCGTAAATCTTCTCTGACTACCCCCTGCACCCACCCCTGGCTCATGCTACTATCAGTGATCTAATAATAACTCTTCATACTTGTGTAATAGTTTATAGTTTGCTAAGCATGTGCATGCATGCGCGCAAACACACACACAAGAAGATAAGAAGGAAACACTTGAGGTCAGCTTGCTCGAGTGTGGATTTCAATCTACCACTTTCTAGTTGCTTGGCCGTGGACAAGTTAGCTAACTTCTATCTGCATCACTGTCTCTACCTGTTTTACAGGGTTCTTATGAATATTAAGTGAGATCGTACAAACAAAGAGCTTAGCACAGTGCCTGACACACAGTAGGTGCTCAGTCATTGTTAGTGGTTGCTATTTGGCACACCTGTTTGTAGTGACCTGGTCTGTAACTGAGAGGATCTGCAGATGCTGCCCAGGACAGAGTAGTGGCAGAGGAAAGTTGACTGGTTATCACAGATGTGGGTTTGTGCGCTGCTTCTAGGACCCATCAAGAAGGAAATCCAAGCAGCATCTAACGGCAGTTTCTTTTTTGTTCACCCCAGCCTCTATCATCTCAAAGTAGCCAGGGCTCCAGCTTGAATTTTATTTTTTATTTTTTTTTTAAGATTATTTATTTATTTATTCATAGAGACAGAGAGAGAGAGAGGCAGAGACACAGGCAGAGGGAGAAGCAGGCTCCATGCAGAGAGCCTGACGTGGGACTCGATCCAGGGTCTCCAGGATCACACCCCAGGCTGCAGGCGGCGCTAAACCGTGCGCCACCGGGGCTGCCCTCCAGCTTGAATTTTAACGATGATGAGGTGGTATCAGAAGTCAGGGAACTTGCTCTCAGAAACAGAGTCAGAAGACTGTACCCAGAATGGGAAAGGAAACCTGGCCACCCTGGCTGTCTGATACCTGCTCTGTCCTTTCCCCAGGAATGGGAGCACGCGGGAGGGAGTGGGGAGCAGGAGGACACAGGGTTTGGCTTACACTCCCTCTTGTATTTTTCCCTTTTAGACAACTGGGCTGTGTCTTACCCTTGAGAAGGCCCCCTGAGGCCTCAGGTCTAGAGAGCCAGGTGGACAGGCCTGCGCCCCAGGAGCTTGTGGTCCCCTGGGGCCTGGCATAGCTGCTTGCCCATCTTCCCATGCAGATCAGAGATGGAAATCTGCAGTTAGACAATTAGACCCAACAACCTGCCTGGGCAGAGGAGGAAGCCTATTTACAAGGTGTCAATCAACCACGGGGGCTCCCAGTGCTGTCATTGGCCTAAGTGGGCCAGAGACTCCAGGCCAGGAAGGGCTCCAGAGGTGGGACTCCTAGAGGGGAGGAAAGGAACGGGGGAGGGAGACTGGTAGACACCAAGCTCATTTGCTCTGCATTAGCTCCTTATCACTGGCCAGGTCCAGTAACTCTCTGTGCTGGGCAATATAGACAGTAAGGCACCATTTTGTGGGCCTTGAGAGAAATGAAGAAAGGAATACTGGGGAAGATAAGTAGTGATCAAGGCCTCAATACCAGGTGGGAAGGAGAGGTAGGAGGGCTGGGCAAACAGTAAGCACTGGCGCTACTTTCTCAGGCATCAAAAAAAGAAGACTGGTACATAATGAACAAGATGAAATGCTATATTTTTGTTTCACTGGCCTCCTGCCTGTTATATCCTTGAACTACTTCTTTTGCAAGGCACTCAGCCTTGTGACTCAAGCATGTGAGCCCAGAGTGGCAGAGTTTCCATCCCGGGCAGAGGAGAAGGGGAGGGGAGAGGCCAAGGAGAGGCAGAAGCCTAAGTGTCTGCTTTGCCTGTAATTCCACACTACAGAGGCAGCCGTGCAGAACAGCCTTCTACGTGTGCTCCTCCGGCCTCGGCATAGGCCCCAGGGTCTGGGCAGTGAGCAGAGTTCAAGGGTGCACAGTCGTGACTCGCTTCGATCACACAGCCAGAATGGGGGCAGTGGACACGGAGTGAGGTCAGATTGAACTTTCCCCCCGAGTCCCGGTGCCTAGCTCTGTGCCGGCAGAGAGAGGGCACTCCTGAAATGTGGAGGAAGGAACGAACGAGCAAACCAGTGAAGGAAAAGGAAAGGGGGTTTGATTACATTTCTCCTTAGACGACTCTTTAATTATCTATCTCAATCCTTAGGGGTTGGACTTAGGGCTCAGTAGAAGTTATTTGTCAGAAATGTGTTGTAGATTGAAGTAAAGCTTGATTATCTGTCCCACAGAGCCGTGCTTTGTGAATTAACTGGGATTTTGGCTTCTCTTTTCCTTATCTCCATCTCTCTGCGTGCGCCCACTTGGGTGGGGTGTGTGGGGACACAGAGCAGGGCAACCATACCCGGAGGGCTCAGAGTGTGAGCTGGGGCCTGCCAGTGGATCTCCACTCCCTGTGCCGTCCTGTCCCTCCTTGGGTTCTGAGGCCAGGTCTCAGCCACCTCAGTTTCTTTCCCTGTGCTCTGCACATGGTGGGTCCTAATAAAACATCTGCTGAACTAAGAAATGACTGACTTGGTGGAGGCAGGAGGGAGAAACTCTCCATCTTATCTCTGGCCCTCGATGGAGGCAGACTGCCTTTAAGGGATGGAAGAGATGAGTATCCACTCCTGCCCCTGGTTTCCATGAACCCAGGGGCCCAGTGTGAGGCTGGGCTCTGTTTCAGCTGGCAGGAGGGGCATGGAACTGGAGCCTTCCCTCGGTCGTAGAGAAATTCAACTACAGCAGGACTGGACACGTCGTGTGCTCAGCATCTTGCCCCACAAAGCAGCTTAGGAGAAAATTAAGTGGATTCAGCCAGGGGAAGTTCAGCTCAGTGTGCTGGACTGGTTAGGGAGGGGGCTGGGTAGGGCAAGGACTGGGGGCACTGTCCCTTTTTCTGCTCATTTCTGTGTAGAAGTTAATCACAGCTCAGCTGTGCTTGGCATTGGTAGCCTGGAAATGGCCCTCATTGCTTCTCCCCATGCCCATCCCTTGCTCACCCCAGCCACTGAGATCATTGTAGGACAGAGTGACCTCTGGGGACAGCCAGGAGCCAGAGTTCTGCTCTGTGGCCTCTTCCTGGGTTTGCTCACAGGCTCCTCCAAGAAATCCCCAAGAAGGACCTTTCTCAGGGTTCCGGGTCCCAAGCAACTTTAGTTCATCTCCCATAGTGTTGTGTCTTGTAGCTAGGAGGTAAATCCAGTTCTTCTGGAGGAAGCAAGGCCCAGCGAGTATGCCGAGGGCTCACCGGGATGCGCATCTGGGCACTCAGCCTCCCAACCAACCCTGCAACCTGAGCCTTCGATATTCCTGAGCATGATTTCATGTGGTGCCCATGGGTGCTTTGCCAAACCAGAGGCTTAGTTCATGTGTGAGTGTTTCGGCAAGGCGACCAATATGTCTCGGTCTTAGCACCAGAAGTCCTGCCTTTGAGAACCACTCGGTGCTGGGCAAACTGGGACAGTCAGCCACCCTGTGCCAGGGGGTGCTTTCTCTGCCAGCCCCTTAGGCCCGGTTTGCACTTCTCTGTGTTATTTAAATCACAGGGAACATTTCTTCCCACTGTTCAGCTTCTGTGTGATGATCCTAAAGACAGGGACTGACAGATAATTGGGCAGAGGTGTGACCTACTAGACATGCACAAGGCATGTCTTCCTTATCTCTCAGGAGTCCTGAGACAATCACACTAGCTGTTCTCTCCGCCTGCAACTGGGGCAGCTGAAACCCAGCCGGCCCGGCTCTGGCCTGTCCGTGGCTGAGACCTCTGGTCAGAGCCTGCCTGTCCACATCTCCTGTCCTCCGGATAACTCCCAGCGACCTCTGGTTCCTGGTCTCCTTTACCCTCACGAGTCCCCTCTGCCAGAGGACAAAGATATGTACAGGTGACACACTACCCTTTTTTAATAAATGAAAAAGCTGAAGTCTGTTATGGAAAGTTTAGTAAGCCCCCAAGCCAAGGTCACGTAGAAGCACAAAAGACCGGAACCAACTTCCAACCCAGCACCTTCCAGCTTTCGTGACTTCCAGGAGGTCTCCCCTGCCCCAAATGCCTTCTTCTGCCTCTTATCCCTCCCAGCTCAGATTTTGTCAGAGAAGCTGGGCCTTAGAGCTGATTATTTCTCCACTCTCTTTCTTTGGCCCCTGGTCCTGTCTAGGTGGTCCTGGGACTTTCCTGTCTCAGTGTCAGCCTCCTTTCGGACAGAGCACAAAAGTTAGCCAGAGCTGGAGCAGCCCAGCCCAGTCCTTCCCATCCTGTCCCATAAAGGGGTTATTCACGGAGGCCCCTCTCTTGATTCTATTTATAAGTCTTCTCAGCATGTTTTTGTTCCAGTGACAAACACAGCTCTACCCTCCTTAACCCCACCCTCTCCTTTGGCTTTGGTTAAGATACCAGAAGTTTCCTTCCATCCTCTGCCCTTGGCAACCCATAGCCCTGGTGCTTATCAGGCCTGTCTGGCCATCAGGTCAGAGACAAGAGCTGCTGTTTGGGGGTCAGGCCCACGGGTAGTGGCAGGACTCTGGGGTGTGGGCACTGGATAGGACCCGGGGCAGCTGAAACACAGCCCCCCGCCCGCCACCCTCATTACAGTTGGGGTAACTCATGCAGGCTCATGCAGAACCTCAGGGCCCGGGGCAGAAGTGTGACTTTAGTCATCACTCAGCACTTGTTGGAACACTGCCTCGGTACGCATGTAATGAGAAGTGAGTGATTACTGTGGATGCAGGAGCCTATGACCTGGACTTGGCCAAGGTGGTGGAGAACATAGCTCTGGAGCCAGGCTGCTCCGGTTCCTTCCCAGTGCTCTAGATGTTTAAGCTCATTTCGTCTCCTCCGTGAAAGGGACGCGATGACAGCCATCTCACAAGGGCTGTGAAGATGAAAGGAGCTGCTTTTAGGACTATGCCTGATGCACAGTACATGTTCATGGCTGTTACTGCTAACTCACCCATACCCTGTGCCCCTGGCCTCGCCAGTGAGTCATTCATCCCATTCGACAAATATGTATTGAGTGCCTGCGATGTGCCAGGAATACAAGGATAAGCTTGTTCAAAGTTTCTAGTTACACCAGCACTTCCTAACGCCCTCCACTTTTCTCAGCCTTCTTTCTTCTCTGAGGTCCAGGGGCAGTGACAGAGGTTGAGAAATGGGTGGTAAAGTAGGTCCCATCCAGCTCTTAAGGATCTTCATCTGCATGGTGGGGGTGGAGGCCACTCTCCTTGGGAGTCAGGGGACCCAAATTCTATTGATGACCTGGCTGGTAACCAGCTAGGGGCCCTTGGACAGGTTGCCTCATCTTTCTGGGCCTCTGCATCCCCATCTTTCAAATGGAATAATAACGCCTTCTGTCCTACCTTGTAGGGCTGCCATGCAGATATAATAAGATAATGGAAGCACAAGTAAAAGTGCTTTGGTTTGTTTTTTAAGTTTTCATTTATTTAAATAATCTCTATACCCCATGTGGGGCCGGAACTCACAAACCCGAGACCAAGAGTCGCATGCTGTTCCAACTGAGCCAGCCAGGTGCCCCAAGTGAAAGTGCTTTGTAAATGTTGGGGCAGGGATGGAACAAAGAGGAGACCATCCCTGAGACAGCTCCCAACTTATGTGCAGATGTGAGCCTCCCTCAGCAGAGGGCTTGAGTACAAACTCATTGAAGGAAGTGCCTGGCACATAGTAGACAGTCAATAAATGCTTGGCCCATCATTGTCAACCCTTAGTAAATGTTTGTCAGATTATTGAATGTGACAAATGGATGTAACCAACATAAATGCAGGGAAGGTGTCAAGTTCTGAGAAAATGCAAATCAAAGGCAAGATCAAGATTGGGTATGGTCTGTTAGGGAAGGCTACCTGGAAGAGATGGTGTAGATTTAGGATGGGAAGAAGGGAAAGAACTTGTATGGGTAAGAGGACATTCCATGGGACAGGAAGGGCATTTGCAAACTCCTCAGGGCCAGCAAGCTTGGTTTGTTTTGTGGTGGGGGTGGTCTCACAGAAGGAAGGAATAAAGGAGTAGAGGATGTTGGGAAAAAGCCCTTGGAGCTCAGGCAGAGGAGTTTGCATGGGCAAGAGCCACAGCTGGGTTCCGAGAGAAAACTGTGTGGTGGGGGAATGTGCAGGAGTGTGGGAAAAGTGTGGTGGTGGTTGGTGGTGAGCCGACCGCAGGAGGCCCATTCTCTGCTGTCCCCCCCCCCTTTAAGGGCAGGATCCAGTGGTGGATAGCTCTGGGTGATAGGGGCCATGGTTGTGGCCACAGGAGCCTGGGACCACCTGCCAACAGCCACTAATGACCCCTTGAAGTGGCAAGCGCTGGCTGGCAGCACTCTGGCATGCGATCCCACTGGCTTCCCCAGACAGGGTGGGAAGCTGGCTGGCTTATTGGTGTTCTGGGAACCTGCTGTTGCAATGGAAGGAGAAGGGAATAGAGAATTTCCAGAAGGCCACCTAGGCAGCAGGGACTAAAGTCACACAGTTTAGAGCCTTGATGTTGATAATCATTATTTCCTTGTTTAAAAAAGAAGTCTTGGCACACACAGGTGCTCCTTCGTTAGTGTATTTAAGTTGGACAGCCTGAGACTAAGGGCAAGGGAGGGTCCCATGGACTGAGGTCCCACCTAAGCTCTGCCACTTACCGTGTGACCTTGAGCAAGTTTCTCAGCCTTTGTGGGCACCACTTTTCTCATCTACCAAGGCCTTTGTCAGAGAGTTCATTCGAGGACTAAGAAAAATGGTGTGTAGGAAGCACTGCAAGAGATTACAGTGAAGGGCTCAGGAAGGGGCCATGGTTTCTGCTCTTGCACTCTTCTTCCCAATATCCCTTAGCCCTCCCTAAAGGAGAGGAGGTAGAGCGTGCATTGCAGGCCCCAGGGGCAGCTCCTGGCACCTGCCTTTCCCGACTGCAGCAGGCAGCCCCTCTGCACCCACACTGTCCTGAGCACAGGGCACGCCACACTGTGGGACTGGCTTCCTCACCTCTGTACCCTGGCACCCAATGGTGCTTGGCTCAGAGCAGACATTTACTAGTTGCTTGTTAGGTGAATGATGGTTTTGACATGGTCCTTTTTATTTTTTTCTTTAGAAAGAGAGAGAAAAAGCATGAGTAGGGATGGTGGGTTGCAAAGGCAGAGGGAGAGGGAGGTAAGCAGGCTCCACACCCAGCACAGAGACCCACATGGGGCTCGATCTCAGGATCCCGAGATCATGACCTGAGTGGAAACCAAGAGCAGATGCCCAACTGACTCAGCCCCCCAGGTACCCCTGATGGGTCCTTTAACAGTCTTGTGGGTAGATTCATTAACAAAGAATTAAGAAAAAGAAGCTCAGATGCATAGAGAGCTTTGCACACAGATGCAGGGAGGCTGCTGGTGTGGGAGTGGGTGGGTTTGGGCTGATCCTTGAGGTCAGGGTGAGGGAGTAGAAAGGGTGTAGCTGGTGAAGAAGGAACAGCGAGCCCCGACACTGAGATGCAGGGGGCCCCCTGGATCTGGAAACACAGCAGCACTGCAAGTGGCTGAAGCACAGAGAACACTTGCGGGGTCTCAGGAGAAGAGGCCAGAAGGTAGGCTGGCTTGTGAAGAGCCTTGACGCCCAGCCCAAGAGGGTGGATTTAATCTTTCAGGGGTGGAAGCAGGCACAGGGCACAGTTTGTTTCTTCTCTTCCCTTGCCTCCGTCCTCACGGCCCGGTGCAGATGAGGCTCAGAGAGGCTTGTGGCTTGCCTGAGGGTGCACAGCGGATTAGCTCTAGGGGCAGAAAGGGAGCTCAGTGCCCTCGGCTCCCATTTAGTAGTGTTTTATGTCCTGTTGGTTGACTTGACTCCTTCTACTGCCCTTGAGGATGCTCCCAAGTGTCATCAGGCCAGCCTTGGCCTCTGGCTAACACTGTCACGCATTCTACCCTTCAACAACAGCCTTTCCCATTCAGAGAGCGCAGTGTGATAGAGCTCAGACCCTCCTCCCCTTTATCCTACTCAGTTCTTTCGCATGAAGAAGAAGCCACAAGATCCCCGGAATAGCTGCCTGCTTCATTTCCAGGTACCTGGCTGCCTGGCATGTGCCAGATTTGGCTCAAGGACTTGTTTTTCAAAAGAGATGGGGCAGCATTTACAGACTGTAGGGGCCTTATTCTGGATATTTTGGAGAAGGCCAAGAACACTCTCTGTCCCCCCATCCTCCCTTCACCTGCTCCAGAGATCTAGTTCCAAGGGTTTACCCCCAGGGCCAACATGCCTTGCACGGAATAGGTCACTTCTGTCAGAGCGGGGGAGGAGGATTTACTGGGGAGGGGAAGTTTCTACCAGCTCTGGGAGGAGCCCGGCCTTCCTGGGACCTGCTGTCACTTATATCCACCTGTGACGTGACCAGGAGCAATCCCCCCAGCCTCTCTGGACCTCAGTTTCTCCGTTTGTTGGCTGGTTTTGTTTCGTCATCAGTGTTTGAAGTTTAACACAGAAGGAAAAGATCCAAACAAAAGTCCTGGATTTCACCTAGGAGGAGGGGGTATTGGCCAGCTCTCCTTGGAGAGGACAGTAAATGGGGACGCTGGGGATTCAGAGGAGATGGTCCAGAGAGCTGATGGGACAGAGGCTTCAGCTCCTCCTCCTGCTCAAGCTCTGGGGTTCCCTGAGCCAAGTGACAGACAGCAGGCAGCCAGAGGGAGGGGGGCCTCGTCCCTGATCACAGCCCATGTTGCCTTCTTTCTCCTCTTTCTCCCCGTTGGAAGGAGTAGCTGGGTTTGATGAAACCCACGGTTCCAAAGGTAAACAGAGTGCCTTGTGTGCGGGAGGGGTTCTCGTCGATGTCAAGGGGGGAGGGAAACAGGAGCTGGCGGGAGAACCAGTGCCACCAGGCTCTTTGAGACAGAGGGACCTAACTTCCCAGCTCCCCAGCACCGGACACCTTCCCAGTCTTCACAGGGTGCTCACGCACTCGCAGGGTAACCGCTGGCAAGGCTGGGCATCTCAGGGCTGGGAAACAGGACAGCGGTGCCCCTCCTGGCATCTCGGGGCTGTGCAGAAGGTAAAACTGGACATGATCAGAATGAACCTGGGTCTTCTAGAATAAAGAGTGGGAAAATCTGATGTCTCTATGCAAGTTCATACTGGAGAAATTAAGCAACTACTTAGCACATCTTATGGTTATGAGCCTTGTTACCTGAGCCTGTGACTTCCAACTATTGTAGTAGAACTCTCTGGACTCTCTGGTGGGAGCCTGGAAGTGCTGTATCCCCAAATCAAGCCATTGGAAAATTAAATTGCTTGCTCTAGAGGAGAGGGCAACCTGTCTTATGGCAGGCTGTCGCCTCAGAACCTTCTTAGGTCTGGCTTTCCCTCTCCTTTGCAAGAAGGTGGCATCAAAGTGAAGCAGACAGTGTAGTATGACTGTTAAAAGTCGAGATTTGGGAGGTAGAATTCAAATCCTGACTCTACTACTTACTAGCTGTGTGGCAACCTAATCTCTCCGTGCTTCTGTTCCTCCTCTTGTAAAATGGGAATAATGATACCCAGCTCATAAGATGGTGGATTGAATGATTCAATTTGGGAAGCACTTAGCATGATGCTCTCAGTATCTGTGCTGCCCGGCCGTGTGTTCCTCACATCGTCTTGGCCTCTCTCCCTAAGACGAGGTGTGCAAACACCTGTGAAGCCTTTGAGACTTGGGAACTGGTCTCTAAGTTAATGTTGTCCTTGGAGAGACACCTCTTAGCTTCTCCCAGAGCAGTGGTTTTCAGGTTTTTTTCACCATACTACAGAAAGATGTTTACCTTGTGTACAAAGAAATGCACACACCTGTGCACACACACACACCCTTATACGTGCATAGAAATATATGAAATTAAACTTTTACATAGCACTTGTGCCAAGTGTTTTTCCAAATGCTTTATGTATATTAACTAACATAATCCTCACAATAACCTTACGGAGTGGACACTGTTGCTGTACCCATTTTAAAGATGAAGAAACTGAAGCATAGAAAGATTAAGCAGCAGAGTCAAGATTCTAATACTCTGTGTGCACGTGCACATGTGGGTTACAGCTTTTAATACTTTTACAGACTGCTGTGTGTTCTGATATTTTCTGTGCCATTAAATTTTTAAAATGCCAATCTTGATTTATTTTTTAATTTTATTTATTTATTTTTACTTAAAATATTTTATTTATTTATTCATGAGAGAGACAGAGAGAAAGGCAGAGGCACAGGCAGAGGGAGAAGCAGGCTCCACGCAGGGAGCCCGATGTGGGACTCGATCCTGGGACCAGGATCACGCCCTGAGCCAAAGGCAAACGCTCAACCACTGGGCCACCCAGGCATCCCACCAATCTTGATTTAAATTGTAATTCAGAAATTACAGTGTGGGGGCACCTGGGTGGCTCAGTTGGTTGAGCATCCAACTCTTGGTTTCAACTCAAGTCATGACCTCAGGGTTGTGGGATCAAGCCCCGCATCTAGGCTCTGCAGTGGGTGTGGAGTCTGCTTGAGATTCTTTCTTTCCCTCTGTCCTTCCCTGACCTTGTGCATGTGTGCTCTATCTAACAAACAAACAAACAAACAAAAAATACAGTGTGAATGTCACTGTCCTTTGGAATCTACTCAGAAAGCAAGGAGGGTAGTGAGGAGGACACTCCTGAGAGGAAGGAGGATGGAACATGACAGGCTGGGGTGGCCTCTTTTCAGAAACAGGTGTAGCTCTAGCTGGGAGCGCTGGGGCTCTATGGCAGTGGGAAGGTACCTCGTGGTTCCCAGACGTGGGGCTCTGAAGAGAATGTGCTCAGAGCCCAGGAGGTGGCTGCAGCTGGGGTCAGGTGTTCCTGGAGCCCTGGCTGTGGGGATTTTGCTCAGGGTTATTCTTATCACTTCCCAGACTCAAACCAGGGAAAGGCGTTGCAAGCTGGAGCCCCTGCCTGGAGCCCAGAGTGTGGGGCTCATTGCTGAGGGCTTGAAATACCTGGGGGTCTCTTTATGAACTGATTGATATTCTATCAACATCCACTATGTTTTGCTTTTAGGCTTGACTTTTGAAATATTTTTATGTATATTGAGTTATTTTATACTCACAAGGGGCTGAGTTAGATAAACATAGGTTCCCATTCTGTTCCATAAGTAAAGGAAGAGAGGCACAGATATTCTGTGATTTGGCCAAGGCGCAGAGCAGACTAGAGCACAGGGCTCCGGGCCTCCAGTTCTGGGCATTGCAGGTTACATGGTAGATGATGTGATTCTGTGTTAACCGTGAAGTGGATGCAGAGAGGCCTCTTCACATACCCGGGTTCATCATTTGGTTCTTCTGTTCTTCAGCTCTGAATTCCCACTGGGGAGTTACGGTAGAGTCATTCCCACCCTATCCTCTTCGAATGCAGAACTCAGAGAAGTGAAGAATGCACTGCAGCCTCCACCTGTCCATGGTGTCCTTTTTTAAAAAAATATTTTATTTATTTATTTATTTGACATGGTGGGAGGAGGAACGAACAAGCAGGGGAAGTGGAAGGCAGAGGGAGAGGGAGAAGCAGACTTCCCGCTGAGCAGGGAGCCCGATGTGGGGCTCAATCCCAGGACCCTGGGTTAACCAACTGAGCCACCCAGGTGCACCACGGTGTCCTTTCTATCTGAGTAAATCTCAGATAAATAAATCTCAGATAAATTTTGACTTCCCCAGTGGCGGATGGGTTTAAATCCTAGCCAGCCAGGTAAAGGTTAACCCAAAGACCAGCAGGCTGGAAAAGGTGGAAACCAGGGAAACTTGTAGACCTTCTAGAAGGCCCCTCCGTCTCTCTGGAATGGGTCCGCTAAGATGCTACTACACCTGTGGAGCAGGAGGAAGGATAAGATCAGTTCAGGAGGCCCTGCCCACTCTGAGGTGTGCTGAGGGACCCTTGCCTGCACAGGTCATGCCCTGGCATTTGGGACAAGGGACCTCTGTGGAGGTCAAGTACTCCTAGGCCAGCCCATTGAGAGCATTTCTCCTGGGTCCCTGTTCTGAGCCACCCACAGCTGTCCTTCAGGCAGCTGTCTCCCCAAGCCTTGCTTGGGTTCTTGTGGGGACCGGGAGTGCTCTAACACCCACTCTTACATCCTGCATCAGGAAAGCCAGGCTCTCCCTCAGCCAGCACCTCTCCTCCACTCATCAGCCCTGGTGTTGCTTTTAATAGTTTACAAAGTTAGGAGAATATTTTTCCAAGCCATAGTTGCTCCCGAAGGACCCTGCCTTTCTGCCTCTGGAAGTGAGCCTTCAGAGATCATTTCATCTATTGATCACTGAGAAACTATTAATTGAGCAGGAGCTACTTTGCATGGTGGGACTCCACAGCCTGGCCCCCAGTACTCTTCCAGCTTCATTTAGTGATGGGGATGAAGGAGGCCATGAGTAGACAGCAGCTTCAGTAGTGTGCACAGTAAACACACACTCGCTGTTCCTTCCTATTGTTACTCTTACCTCCCAGTGTAGCCCCTGACCTAGCCAAGGGGCCTGAGCTTTCTCTAGCTCTTCACAGCGGCTCCCTTCTAGAATGCCCACCTTCTGTCTCTCAGAAGCTCTTGTCCCCATGCTGCCACCTCCCTGACTCTTCCTTCAAACCACCCCCATCATGGGCTGCTTTGAGGATGGTTTTATGGGTTTTGGTCTTTGTCCAGTCACTAGATTGGGGGTTCTTTGTGTGCAGGGACCTCATCTTCTCTTAGATCCTAACACTGTGGATGCTTAAGACATGTCTAGGTAATGCTTGACCGATACCTACACATATCTTCATGGTGGGGATGGGGTACTTTCTGTGGTCTGGGGTATTTAACAGGGGCTTTCTGGAAGAGATGACCTTTGAGCTCAGCCTTACAGCAATGTCCACCTGCCTCTCCTGGGAGATTTACATTCAACAGGCATCTAGGATGGAATTGGGGAATTTTTTTAAAGTTTATTTCTTTATTAGAGAGAGGGGGCGTTCAGGGGGAGCAGCCCAAAGAGTGAGAGGGAGAAGTAGGCCCCCCTCTGAGCAAGGAGCCCATTCTAGAGCTTCATCCTAGGACTCCAGGGTCATGACCTGAGCGGAAGGCAGATACTTAATCAACTGAGCCACCCAGGTGCCCTGCAGAATGGGTTTTATAGAGGAGTTCCTGGGTTATCAGATAATTAGTTTGGCTGAGCTTAACCTTAAAGGTTGGCTGGTTGTGGTGGCTGAAGAGGAGTGGGACCTCCTCGTGAGAGGGAGGAGGCGTCATGGCCACACACAGAGTTGCTTACAGCCTTTGGGGAAATACTGAGAAGCTTTGGCCTCGTTAGAAAATCGACATACAGGGCGGTGGAATATGCCATTTAA
This sequence comes from Canis lupus baileyi, assembly GCF_048164855.1. NCBI lineage: Eukaryota > Metazoa > Chordata > Mammalia > Carnivora > Canidae > Canis > Canis lupus. Next base: position 23,089,927 of record NC_132875.1, read on the forward strand.
AAGATGAATGGGGTGGGAGGTCCCTGGGTGGCTCAGTTGGTTAAGTGTCTGCCTTTGGCTCAGGTCATGATCCTGGGGTCCTGGGATGGAGCTCTGAGTTGGGCTCCCTGCTCAGTGGTGAGTGTCTTCCTCTGCCTCTGCCCTTCCCCTGCTTATATGCACGTGCACACGTGCTCTTTCTCTCTCTCTCTCAAATAAATAAATAAATAAATAAATAAATAAATAAATAAATAAAATCTTTTAAAATATATTAAATAAAAGATGAATGGGCATGTGCTGCAGTGAGCTTTGGGTGCCCCGGAGTTAGGCCTTTCTGTATCCAGTAGGGGAGGGGACAGCCACTGGGAATTTCTGAGCAAGAGGGTAACATGATGGAAACAGGCATTAAGTCCTGCTCTACAGAGGGAAACTGGTGGTATTTCTAAAGCACAAGGCAGAGTCCTAAACTTTCTCTTATCACTTGTTCCAAGTGCTTCTTGGTGTCTAACCTAATGTTTCCTGCTATAATCCAAGTCCAAGTTGTCTCATCGGAGTTGGAAAACAGCTGGACAGGGCCCAGCAGCTGGAAAGAAAAGTTATTCTCCCATTTCTGTCAGAGAGAACCCGCATATCCTGGTGGAACAAGAGTGTGTGCCAGGGTTCTGGGCCAAGCTGGCAGAGTCCTGGGGCACGGAAGGGCACTGGGGCCTACATTGATACAGGGGTGTGGTTTTGGAGTAATTGGAGCCCCCATGGGATTAGAAGCCCTGGACTGGTCCTGAGGTGCTGTCCACCCCCCTTCCACCCCCCACCCCCGACACAGGCATACACTGTCCCTTTGAAAAGCTTGCAGGCATCAGTACAGGCGTGCCTACCCTCCTCTGCTCCATTGTGAGGGTAGAAGAGATGAGACTGAAAGAGGTCTCTGGGCCTGGCAATAAGGGCTTCAAAGAAGAAAGACAAGTGTGATTCAGGGAAGGGCAGAGGAGAAGAGACGAGGAGGAGGGTCTCATTCAGCTTGTTGGGGTGCCCATCTGACACCTGAGAGGGGGATCTGCCAGGATCAAGGGAGGGGGCAGGTGTCTGTAGTTTCCAGTCCCCCACTTTGACCATCCCCAGGCTGGGGGGAGCGGGCATGAGTTCAAGTCTGTCTTGTCCTCCAAGGATCCTCCTCTGCTGTTGCCCTTGTCCCATTTCCTGCCCCTGTCATCACAGCAGCCTCTGTGGGAATCCCAGGACTCCAGTCTCTAAAGGAGGAAGTCTTCTTGAGCACAGAATTTCTCACCCACCCCTGGGCTCCCAGGGCAAGTGGGACATTCCATTTAAAAGGTGAAGCAGGAACAGGTGAGTAGACAGTGCAGAACAGAGAGAGGACTCAGAGACACAGGTGGGAGGAGCGCTGAGCCACCTCTGCTCCCTGCCTCCACCCCTGCCACCTTCCTACCGACCACTCAAGGGCTCCTTCCTTCCTGTGTCCTGACCCCAAAATTCCAGCACAGCAGCAAATAGCTCTGGGACACCTAAAAAAGCCAGGTAGGCAGACATCTTCTCAGAACACCCTGTCCTCCCTCTCTGAGGACCTTCACTTTCCCATCCACCTGGGGCTACCATGTCCCACAATTCTGGGGGTGCCATTCACACTGTGCTCTATGTGAATAGCACCCCCTGGGGGTATGCCAAGTCCAGGAAGTCAGTGCCAGCAGATAAGTAGGAGGGCAGAATTGGACACTTTTCTATGTTCCAGGCAAACAATAGGGACCTTTCCAGGAAGCTCGGGGGAGGGAGTTGACTGTAAGAGGATCCCTGGGTGGATGCTCATGGGGTGGCTTGAACAGGTTTCTGCGTTTTCTGCTGATTGCTTAATTAGACACCTACATAGTGCTCTCGGCTAATGACCACGTCTCCCAGGGAGGTGGCAGATAAAAGGGTGGGTAGCTTGAGAGTGTCAGGTGAAGGTCTCAAAGACAGCTACCTGAGAATGGGAGCAGGAGAGGTAGAGCATTGTGGAATTTCCTTGGGCCAGTCCAGACTAAATACTATGGAGAAGAGGGAGTGTCTTTTCCGCAGCAACGGAGAAAAGAAGCAGTGGGCTCAGGGCCTGTTTCTGCCTCCAACATTAACATCCTGTGTGAGCTTTCAACTCCTGGCTGTGGTTTGCCCTCTTGAGAAATGGGGAAGGTCATCTCCTGTGGCTCGGTAGTCACGGAGGCCAGATGAGCCCAGACATGTGCGCATCTCCGGTGGTAGGCGCTCCGAGGTGGAGAGCAACCAGGTGTGTTTCCAGGCCCCTACAGGGTAGGTTGGAAAGGGAGCCAGGTAGGGTGGAGAAGGGCATCACCGAGCACCATGAACTCCAACCGGACAATCTGGAGCCACTCGGGGATCTGAAGCAGAGCTTCAATAATGGGCTAAGGACCAGGCTACAAACATTTCAGAGCTGCTCAGAGGGTATGGGAGAGGCCAGGCAACATAGGCAGTTCTCTGCTGAGGGGTGGAGGAGTGGCTGAATCAAAGTGTGTGTGGTTCCTCAGCGCCTAGCCCCAGCACTCCGCAGCCCATCTTCCCAGAACTGGGGTTGTCAGGCTGGGGGTCATAGTGGCCCCCAGCCCTCTGTTGGGCAAGTCAGACAAATGTTTGCCAAAAACAGCTTACATAGGGCAGGTGGCAAGACCCAGGTCAATGTTGTGTTTGTGCTGCCCAAACAATGCCATGCTCCATGGGCTCCTGAGCACCACAGCCCTGTTGGGAGGCCTGGAGCTGAGCCCCCGAGAAGCTTGACTGATGGGAACCACAGCGTTGTGCACCATGGGGGAGCTAGACTGATGTCACCCTGCCCCTAAGGGTGTCTCTGGGGTGCCGGAATCCTGGCTTTGACCTGTCTTTGACCTCATTCCTGCCATCCTGGGAAGGCCTGAATGCCTTATGAGGATGGATCTGGCAAGGGGCTGCAGACTGTTAGAAGTGGTAATTTCCCCCTATGCTTTTGATGGAAATGATGGAAATACTCATTTCTGCCCATTTCAGAGGTGGAATGAGGTTGACAAAGATAATCAACTGTCATGGAAACTTTGGACCTTAGGGGAAAGACTGTATTTTGAAGCGAGGCAGGCCTAGATTTGAAATTTGGCTTTAAAATATACTAGCTGTGTGACTTGGGGCCAACTAGCTAACTCCTCTACTCATGGGTTCTCAGTGGCGTAAAATGGGACATTAGGACCCTCATCACCATGGGTGATTGTGAAGTTTCTTCCTGTAAGGAAATAAAACCATTCCTTTTACTGCATAACCTGAATGCTTTCATGTTGAAAAGCAGGAAAAGGGACTACATTCAGTTTCATTCAGTAAACATTTTTGAGCAAAGGTATTTGCAGTTTCAAAGAGTCAATGATTTTGTGTCTTTAAACATCTTGGAAGGAAGAAATATTTGAAAACTCTATTATATTTGGCAGTTATCATTAGTTTTTTTGTTACCCGCTCAGAAAGTCTTTATCTGTGTAGTTCCAGAACTCAAAACAATGGGTGGAAGCAGAAAGCATGCTTAACCACACTCTTCAATAGTGGAACCGGCTACCTTCAAAAGTAGTGGGCACCTCGTCCCTGTGCAAGTCCAGGCAGCAGGTTCATCTTTCGTAGGTGCTGGAGAAAGTGTTTCCTGCACTGCAGGGTGGAAGGGAAGATTGCTCAGTACCGGGGTCCCTCCTGAACATGGGAGCGAATTCTGAGATCACCCAGATTCCCCAGCTGCGGATTAGGGGAATATTCCCCACAGGCCTTCCGACTCCCTCTCCAGAGCACAGCCCCTTTTATCTGGACCAGATTGACTCTAACAGCTCTCTTCTTCCCTAACTATTTATTCTTTACTACGATCAAAGACTTTGTGTCTATGCACACTCTTGCCCTGCTACGTGTCTCAGAACCAGCTTCTATTCTGGGTGGATCTTTTCCCTGTGTTCTACACCGTCTCTAGCCGAATGAGGGATTAACAGTCAAGCAACTATTTATGGCATTCCCTCTAGGTACGAGGCACTGGTGTAAGAGCAGAGAGGGAAGGCAAGAAATTAATAGTCCCAGTCCTTAAAAGGCTTCAGTCTCTCTTTTGGAAACAAGCTTGACACAAGTAGACAGTCAACAGAGGGTAGAAGGCTGAAGGACAGGACAATGGAGTGGTAAAGGGCCATAGTAGGCATGCTCCGGAGAGAATAGATAACTGTCATGGGCTGAAGCAGTGCAGTGAGCTGGGCCAGTGGATTTTGGGCACCAGATTACTGACTTGGGTGGGAGAGACACAAAGTCCACCTGGTGGTTACAAGCCTGTTTGGGACAGTTAATATCAATGTTGATAGAAGAGAGCTTGGATGGTGAGCTCGTTAATAATTGACCATATTTAACATGTGTAGGTTGCATTATTCAAATGGTACAGAATAATTTCCAGTGAAAAGTTTCCCTCTTACTCTGTCACGGATCTGCTCCCAGCTCCCTCCTCGGAGGTGACCCCTGTTACCAGTGTCTGGTGTGTCCTTCCTGAGATGCTCTAGGCCAGCCTAAGCCAAGACCCATGAGCTAAATCCAGCCCACCACCTACCTCATGTTTTATGAGCCATGAGCCAAAAGTGGTGTTTATATTTTAAATGGCCGAAAAAAATAAGATTTTTGATTCATTAACATTCTATGAAGTTTGTGTTTTAGTATCTACAAGGAGAGTCTTGCTTACAGCCACGCTTATTCATTTATGCTTATTTGTTTATACTAATTGATTTGTGCTCATTTGTTTATGCTATTTGTCTACACGTTGTCCATAGCTGCTTTTGTACAACAAAGGCAGAATTGAATATTTGCATCAGAGACTATATGGCCCATGAGATATTTATTGGTCCTGAAATATATGGCCCTGAAAATATATACTCTCTAATCCTTTACATAAAAAGTTTGATGACCCCTGCTCTGTAGAATCATATAGGTAGTTACAAATTATTTCTTAACCCAAATGGTAGCATACTAAGTTAATTGCTCTGCCACTCACTGTCTTCATTTACTGTATCTTGGAGACTATTTCACATCAATACTATAATATGGCTAGTCATGGCATGGTAAATCTTAATTGGATTTTAGGCGTGCTAACTTTAAGGCAAAGTTTAGTTACCCTCAAGGAAAATGCCCAATAAGTGGTTGGGCTCCAGGGCGAATGAAGCTTGGAGCATGGAAGTGGAGATGTGAGAAACGTCTATGGGGAGGTCTCCAGTGAGAATCTGTGACCTCAGCCTATAGATGAAAGATTTCACTTTTTACAAGTGAAGCGTTGCATTCTGAGCACCGCACAAGGTCAACTATGGATGTTAATAGTCAGATGAACATAAAGACCATGAACAAGAAACATTAAACCAACACCTGAAAGAATAGTGAATACTAAAGGCAACTTAGAGTTACCTTCTTGAATGAGAAGCTAGTAACAGGTGGTGTGCAATAGTGAACAGAGCAAGAGGGTAGTGGATCTGAGCGCCTCCTACTCATTCACCACTTCATACCTGTCACCTTATTTTTTTTTTTTAATTTTTATTTATTTATGATAGTCACAGAGAGAGAGAGAGAGGCAGAGACATAGGCAGAGGGAGAAGCAGGCTCCATGCACCGGGAGCCCGACGTGGGATTCGATCCCGGGTCTCCAGGATCGCGCCCTGGGCCAAAGGCAGGCGCCAAACCGCTGTGCCACCCAGGGATCCCCCTGTCACCTTATTTAAATTGTTACTCCCTCGGGTAGTATCATTTGCCTCACTTTACAACCTAGGAAATTGAGGCCCAGAGACGCTAAATGATTTTTCTCACAATCAGTGCTTCAGGTGAATGTCTAGTTGTATTAAAATGTGAGTCCATCTGACTTTTTTTTTCTGTGTGACTTTAAAGACTTCTCTTTCAGTTCTACCATCCAAGATGCCAAATCAGATGGAGAGTCACTCCCCAGCTTTGACAAGCCATTCTTCTTCCTGTCCTCAGCTCCCTCATCTGCAAAATGGGGCAGTTGTCTCCGTTCTTTTCCTTCCCACTCTCACGTGGCCTAATTCTATCGCGGGTGAACCATAAGGGAAAAGGGGTGTCTCCATAAGAGCCAGATGCAGAAAATCGGAGGAGGAGAGGAAGGTGAGTTCAGCAAACAACATAGGGCAGGCCAGTCATCTGGAATCTGATCCTTAAGAAAATACTATTCTTTGATGTGAAGGAGGAGTCTAGAAATCTCTCCTCCTAAACTGAGAACTTGCCCATCACCCTTGGTGCCTGGTACCTGAGCTCCGCTTTAGCACCTGGGCGTGCCCTGCTGGAAGGGGTCGGGCCTGGGGCTGGAGAGATGTGGACAGCGCCTGACAGGTCCTTCCTGTGTCTGCCAGGCTCTGCTTGGCTCCGCGCTCAGGGTTTCTGGAGGAGCTGCAGCTAGAGGGCTGTCTGATGTTACCCAGTTGCAAGCAGGGTGGGGAGGGAGGGGAACGAGAGCGGGTGAGCCATCAGACCCCAGGAGCCGGGGGTGTGAGTGTGTTTATATAGGACTCAGCCAACCTGCAGTTTCAGATTTCAGACCCCCGCTTTATCAGGAGACTTGCCCCTTGTTTTCAGTCAATGCTGGTGCCGGGAGAGAGCTGACACCAGAGCCTTCCTGGAAGGCTAGGGAAGTTCTGGATTCCCCGGCTCTCTCCCTGTCTCCTTCCTTCTCATGGGAGCTGCATCGGCCACCCTTGGCAATTTTCTCTGATCTGGAGTGTTGTCTGCTTCCTTCCCAATCAGCTGTCTGCGTCTTCCTGTTGGTTCCTGAATTCCAGCATGGGAGGTAAAATCTGGGGTCTGGGGGACCTAAGCTAGGAAGAACTGGAGCTACCCAGACTTCCCGTGGCAAGGAGGGGGGCAGGGAGACACACATGTTGGGCAAAGGGGAGTGGTTCACAATGAGAGAGAGAGAGAGAGAAGGAGGAGGGAGGCAGGAGGGAGGGAAGGAGAGAGACAGAGAGAGAGAGAAAATATGTGTGTGTGGGCGTGTGTATTGGCACTTCTATTATATTTGGAAAGCAAATTTCCTTTTCTTCCTTCTTTCATTTAATTCCTTTCTCTACTAACAAATAAGAATATCCCATGAATGTCCATCTTCCTTGAGAGTCTCCTATCAAAAAGTTAGAAAAACCTTCTGACTTTTAGGATGTGTATTTCCTCCCATGGAGGTAGGGGGCTACAGAGGGAGCTTAGGGACATGGTTCTGTACCGGAGGTAACGCTTCTGGAGGACTAATGCCCCTAGAGCCAGCCTTGGTTTTTGCAGGTGCTTGGAAACACTCTCCCTAAAAGCTAACTGTAAGTCCTGTCGATGCCTGTGTTGTGGGAAGGTGTAACCGGTCTGGGTTCTAGCGTGGTCTTCATGTGGAATTAGCTTAAACCAAGCTAGAGAGATCAAAGCTCTGAGAGACAAGTGCCAGGAGCATTTTCTTCTTGGTTTCTCAGAATTAGGCAGGATGTAGGCCAATGCCTGGGGCAGGGGGTGGGTGGGTGAGAGGGCAAGGGGGGCTTGGCATTCCTCCTGAAAGCAGAGATTTGGGTGGGGAGGTGATTGGTGGGTAGTGGGTAAGGCTGGCTGCATGTGGGGCTGCCTTTCCGAATTTGCGTCATGTTTCTCAGTGGCCAGGAGCAGAGACCAGAGCCTTACCTCCTTTGGGGTTGGTGGGCAGGCAGCCTGCCGTAGCTGCTGAGACCCGTTTGTACTGTCATGACCATGGGCAGCACATGCTGTGTGGTGGGGCCCAGCAGGGATGGTGTGTGGGCCAGACCAATGAGACTAGGCAAGAGACTGGAGGTGGCTTTTGAAAAGCAGATTTAGAGTGATGAGATAAGCTTTGGGAGTGGACTGCGGCAAAGTGAGCTGGAGGCAGAACATGGAGTGGATGGAAAGGAATAAAGAGGGGATCAGGGAGTCCCAAGCTCTGGTACGTTCCAAAGCTGCGGCCAGCCAAGGAACCTCAACTCTCAATATAGATGTAACCTCAAATAGGTGAGAGAACCAGGGTTTGTCTACTGACTTCTGGATACAGTGAGATAAGTGGGTGAGAGTCGATGTGGGCAGGGCAAAGGGCAGTAAAGACACATTCTCAGCCAGGAAATTGTATAGTGCAGTTAAATCTGGGATGTAATCACACAGCTATTTATTAGGGAATATAATTAATGGGTTGTATATTATAGTTATTTTTGAAACTGTGGGTATTAAAAAAATTATTTTGGGGGGGCACCTAGGTGGCTCAGTCGGTTGGGTGTCTGCCTTTGACTCTGGTCATGATCCCAGAGTCCTGGGATTGAGCCCCATATCAGGTTCCCTGCTTGGTGGGGAGCCTGTTTCTCTCTCTCCTGCTGCAGCTCCCCTTGCTTATGCTTTCTCTCTCTCTCTCTCTGTCAAATAAATAGATAAAATCTTTTTTAAAATTATTTTTTATTTATATCACCATCTACTCCCAGAGAGATTTCCAGTGTCTTTTTTTTTATTTGACAGATGGTGTGATGCATAATTTTGGCCAACAGATAACAATAACCCTTCCTTTTATTCAATTGTGCAGAGCTTCCCAGCACAGAGTGCGCTTTCACAGACGCTGTCCCATTCTGGCTCGGTTCAGCAGATGTTTACCAATCGCTTTCCTTTCCTGAGTATTGTGTTAGATATTGAGCACATGGGTGGCTCAATATCTAACAGATACGGAAATACCTGGTACTGGAACACACGGGTGGCTCAGTTGGTTAAGCGTCCAGCTTTGGTTTTGACTCAGATCATGATCTCCTGGGTTGTGAGATTGAGCCCCGTGTGATGCTCTGCACTCAACAGGGAGTCTGCTTGATATTCTCTCTCTCTCAAACCCCCCCCCCCTCCTTCTCCCTCTCCCTCTCCCCCGGCTTGCGCTTGCATGCATTCTCTCTCAAAAAAAAAAAAAAAACAAAACGAAACAAAAAAAAAAACCCTGGTTCTGTCCTCAGGGGTCTCCTTACAGTCTAATTGCAGTCCCATAAGGAAGACAGAGAGAATATCATTCCTTCCACAAAGATGAGGAAACCACACCTGAGAGGTACCAAAGGACACATGGTTAGTCAGCAGATGGTCAAGGATGAGGATCAAGATCCAGGGCCCTTTTCGTGTATTCCCTCCACACCACAGTACTGCGCCAACTTCCCTGTCCTCTTCATCCTCCATGCCTTCCCCATTGGAACGACGAGCAAGAAAGCAATAATCTGTGACTGCCAGAGTGGAGCAGCTGCTCCCTGGAAGGAAGTCAGTTCTCACTGGGCCCCTAACTCTATGTCTGAAATGACATCCGCGGGTCTGTGTCTGTGTCATGCTGCTGGTTTGCTGCCCTCGACCACTCACCAGAGGCTGCCTTCATCTCTCACATAATTTTTGACTTGGTGGGGCTGTCGTCTTCCCTCTTCTCCCTGTCTTATCCCTGACAGGCAGGGGGACTGTACCATCCAGGGGTCACCGGAACTTGGGAGGCTCCACGTGGAGGTAGATGCTCACTGAACACTGGATTCATGAACACAGCAACCAACATTTGCTCAGGTCTTTGTAGCTGACAAAGCACGTTCACATAAGCAAACAGCATGTTTGTTGATTTCCTCCATCTCCCACATTTGTCCAGCTCAGGTCTCCTGGAAAGGTCCAAATCTCTAAAGCTTAGGGTTTTTCTCTTAATTTCTAGTCTTAAGCAGAGAAGTCATCTGGCCTAATGATTATCGATTTTTGGTCAGTGACAGAGTTTTCACCAATCTGAGGTGAAATGAGAGAAATAGGGAAAACATACTGATTTTTTTTTTTTTTTTTCCCAAAAAGCAAACTATATTCAGTTCAAAGGTTTTCTTTCAAGGGCTGGAGATATGCTCCAATTTTTATTCTGGGATTATGGCTTTTTTATTCTTTTCATGAGCTGGTGGTGAGAGTAGATGGCAGTTGGGCTTTTAAAATGTCCTTATTTGGCAAAATAAAAAGCTGGCAGCCTTATAGTGGTTCCTTAAATTTCATTTTCTGAAATGTAACTGGTATACGAAATCCAAAAATCTTGCCTCCAGGCAGGACCTTCTCCAAACAGATGAGAATCTCTCTGATAACAGCTCTTTTGGGCAGATTCCTGAAAACCTGGATTTGGGTCTTGTCACCACTGTTCTTTCCCTGTGGGTCCTTGGGTCATGATAAACTCATAATGAGTCTCGGGTTTCTCATTTTTAAAAGTTGTGGGAGGTTCTTACCTCCCAGACAAGGCCACTCACTGGAAAAGGAATGTGCTCTCACTTCCTCTTTATCAGAGAGCCAGAAACTCTCCCTTCGCTGAGGGGCTCCAAGATCAGGCTTTGCCGGTTCCTATTCCTGAGGTTATCTTTTGGAAGTGATGGAAGTCATCTTCTATCCTTGGAAGAGAGAGGGAATTTGTGGATCAGATTATGGGAGCAGCGTGAGGTATATTTTATATTTGGTGTCCAGTGTTGGTGACTTAGATGGTCAAGAGGTAAGGGCATTTAAAAATCTTGCGATCGATTTTTCAAAGGGCGGATCTTCCTGAACTCTCAAGAATATAAACGGTAACTTTCCTTAAATCTGCAGGCTCCTGGAGGCATTAGAATGTCTGAGGTGTTCAACCTTCTGAGGAGTCAGGCCTGGAATAGCAAGAAATATGTGGGAATCTCCAGGCAGCCCAGCTGCCGGACTAAGGCACGTGGTTGGGTGTGTACATGTGTGCAGACCCGTAGGGGAGAAAGCATTAAAGGGAAAATCGGGTTGAAATCACCCTAGACATTAAACTAGATGCTCTTTATGAGATTTATTCTAGGACCCTTTTTCTGAAAGTAGATGCCAAGGAGTCTCTTTGTAGGAGAGAATTTTCTGACTTTCCCCATTTTCGTGTCCTGAATCAGGAGCTCTCCCAGCCTAGGAAAGCAGCTGGGGTTTGACTCGGGTTGTTAAATCTGAGGGGGTAACACCCTCACCTCAGGCTTGCGTGGGGCAGAGGGAGAAGTAAAACAAACGGGTGAAAAAAAACAGGAGGCTTAGGTTCTGACCTGGGGGACCAAGCCCAGGTGAGTAAAATGAGGGCAGTGAATTGGATTATCATCATCCTGCTTAACTCTGCACACCTCAGCTCTCCATTTGATTGATGATAGGGCCTTTCCCAGAACTTCAGGTAAACTTACTGCCCCAAGAAGTGAAGTCTGCAGGTGTGTGCCCAGTAACTTGTCGGAAAAGTGTCTGTTGGCTTGAGGTGGTGGGATGAGACAGGTATCCTTAAGACAGAAGATCCAGGGTCAGAGCTGAGCAGCCTACCTGGGATGACGTGCCTCGGAATGGTGAAGTCCTTAACAATCACCAGTAAGTCCCTAAGATGTACAGCTAGAGCCAAGAGATCTGAGAGAAGCAGTTGCCCAATAGTGCTCACAGTTATTGGCCAGGGTAGGCTTCCCATTTAAAGCCTCCTGAGGCCATGAAACGGGCATCAGGAGAAACATGCCAAACCTGTTCCACTGTGTGCTGGCTGTGTTGTTTCTCACCCAGACTGGCCCCTCTTCATCATCTTTCTCACACTCAGTGTCGTCTTCTTCCTTCAGCCCAGCTCTCCACCCCTGAGTGTTCCCAGTGGCTTGGATGCTTGTTCCCCTGGGAAGGCCTCTAAGGAGTGGGTAGCACAGGTGAAGCTGTGGGGTGGTGATATGGTAGAGAGAGACCTGGAAGACCAATGAGGTGGGCAGTCAGGAGGCATGCTTGGAATACTTGGGCATGTCTCTACCTGAAGTCCAGCCAGACAACAACACATGGCCTCTGCCAGTTCTGTTCAGGTGGAAAGACCCCGCATTCTTATGGGGCTGTTGGGCTGGTCTTTGGATCCTCTCTTTTGTGCCATGCCAACTTGCCAAGGACCTGGCTCGAGGCTGCGGGAATCCAGGGACCCAGGAAAGATCCAGATTGCGATGAGCAAGTGCTTTGAATGACTGTCAACATCTTTAGCCTAAATTACTCTGGCGGCTCTCCTGAAACCTGTGTCTCCAGGGGCTGGAGGAGCAGTATAGACAGCTCTACAACTGGTTATCTGAAACCTTGAGGCCTGTGGATCAGAATGGCAACGTGATGCACATGCTGTGTACCACATCAAGCCTCCAGCCAGGTCTGGAGCAGCTTCAAGATCAAACATATTAATATTTCTGCAGCAGGGCTTATCTAAAGAGTCACATAACTAGGATAAATAAAGGCTATAAAGTGTCTCATGCTGTGCGGGTCACATTGTTGCTAATTAGGTTCAAGTCAGGTTGGGGTCTGCCATCCACTGGGTTAGGAAAAACATTCAGTTTTCAGATGGTTTGTGGATTTGAGGGTGCTGTAAAGGCATTGTGGTTCTGTACTGCCTCGTAGAATCCTTTTGGGTAGAATTAGCATTCCCATTTTACAGAGGAGGAAGCTGGGGCTCAGAGAGGATCAATAACTTCAGCCAGTTTGGGTGATTCCGGTCCAGAGCTATCTGCTTCCAGACCCAGGCTTCTTCCTCCAAGGTATGACACACTTTACCTCTCTAGCAGTGAGTGAAAGAGAGTTGAGGCTAAGGGTGGGGAGCTCTGCCTTTGGCATCATCCCCAGTGAGGGAGGTGCTTTCTGCACATCTGATCAGGATCATTTATTGGCTTGTTATTATTTAAACATTGACTTGTGGGATCCCAGTAGGCTAAAAGCTCAAAAGAGAGGAAACTAAAGTTCAGTCAACTTTGTGGCTTACAAGAAGAATCCAGCTGGCTTCATGGGGGCTGAGAGAGCCAAGAACAAATGAGGTCAAATTGGGTTTAGAGAGAGAAGCATCATCTGCAGTGGAAACAACCCCCGTGCAGAACCCGTGGAATGCACAGTGCTTCCCGCTTCCCCACCCATTGCCTGGCTGTGGGGGTCTTGCCTTGAGTAGAGACTGCTCTTATGAGAAGGACTGTCTGGAAGGATCACAAAAGCCAGATAAGGGTGAGAGTGATGTGCAGCATGAAATAAGAATTCAATTAGAGGGTCTCAGTGATCTTCATTAGTGATGTGAAAAAAAGGTCAAAGGAAATGTTAATTTAATCTGCTGAAGACACACCATGTGCTTTTAACCCTTCATTGGAAAGATAGGCATTGGTCTATTGTGAGGCCAGTGGCATAGATAACCTCCCTCCTTCTACCTTCTATGTGCTGTCAGAGGACAGCTGCCTTTCCTGGGCCATCTCTAGGTCAGATAAGGTCTGAACTCCTAAAATCTAAGTCCACAGGTGTCCATGGTACTCCTGTGCGGTGAGGAGCCTGCTGCCAGTGGACTCTGCTCTGGTAAGGGAGTGGCTGTGCTGTGCTGTGCCCTTCACAAGGAATATACCCATTAGGAAGGGTGGTAGGTTCGTTGCCATAGAACCAAAGAACATCTGCTCCAGCCAACTAGAGAACAGATGGGAAATAATTATTCTTAAAGGGACCTTTAGCTCATGGAATTGGTGCCGGGAAGTAGTTTATCTGAAGAAGACCTGAGGGGCAGATCAGACCCCTTGGCCTGAGAGCACTGTGAGGCTCTTAGGCAGCAAAGGACCCACATGTGCTCTGGGAAGTGTAGGAAAAAGAAGACAAATTTTTTTTTTCCTCCCCCGAATAATGGCTGTCCTCTGAGAACATGTCTCAAAGCTGAGTCAGCTTGTTGGCCCACAGCTCCCTGACTCCCTTTGTCAGCAGTGGTCACCTGCCATCTTCCTTAGGGATCTTAACTCCCCACTGTGGTTACTGGCTCCCTCCTAAATATCTTTGGAGCTTTTCTAAGCTGAGTAGTAGTAAGCCTTCCTGTTTTCTCTGACCCTTACTCTCATCCTTGCCCTCTCTGATGACCTGATCTCCAGGCTGGCCTGGTTTTCTGCTACCCTTGGGCAAGGTTCCCAATCTCTTTCCTTCTTCTTTGCTTACCTTCCTTTTCTCCTCATACCAACCAAATGCACAGACTTAATGAGACGTTGGGTCCTCCAGAAGTCATCTTGTCCTTCTTTCTGCTATTAATCAGGACTTCAGAGTACATGCCACTGAAGCTACTCAAAGAAGCTTAACCCCCCAAAGAGGATTTTATTGTAAGGGTCAGAGAAATGGCTGAGTCACGTGAACAAATAGAACCAAGAAGATGAGTGCCACAAGTACAATGTTGTTTTGCTCCCCTCCCTATGCTGACTTCAGTCTTTCCTCTCACTGCAGAGAGGCTGCTCAGTTTCATGGTCAGTCTACAGGGTACGAAAGATGGCCTCCAGCACCTCCCTGGTGTACAGGTCCCCTGGAGAAGGACTGATCTCTTTTCTCTCTCAGTCCAGTTCCCATTCCCGGGGAGAAATGCGTTGAGACCAGGTAGCAGCTACCTGTGTAATGAAGAGTAGTGTTAAGTTTAGGAACACAGCTGTTAGCACTGTAACCATGTGGGTATTGGGGTGGGGGCAATTTCTAGAAAGGATGTGTACTTTCTGGTACACGTTAACCCTTCTTGGGTCTCCAAGCCTCGAAGAGTTTTGCTTGAAGACTTCACACACCCCTGACCTCCCTTGTTCAGCTCTTTTCCTGCCTGATCATGGAGACTGGTAGGTACCTAGTCGGTAGCTAGCACCATGACTGAAGGAACCCAGGGCATAGCTGTGGTGTCACTACCATTCCCTGTAAGTGGAAAAGGCATAGAACCTGAACCTCGAAGGCCATTCAGGCCCCCACCTTACCCATAGGTAGAATTCTATCCTTTTAGTAAAGTCCTTTATAAAAGATTTTATTTTTCCATCAGACACTAGGATGTCAACATCAAAAAGCCTCACATTTGGAAAGCCCATTACTGTTTCTAAATTCAGTTATTCATAATGTAATTGAATCCATTGTCCTTCATTCCATGTTGGGCTCATGAGGAAGACCAATGCCCACCATCTTGTTTAGGTTAGGATTGAATCAGTGCCTATGAAATCATCCTCTTGCATGAGACAACGGGAATTTGGGCCAGGGTATAGGGGATTTGGAACCATTTCTGGCTGGCTGCTGCCTTTTATCCAAATGAACCTCAGAGAAGTGACAGATTGTACGGGGGTCAAATTATATACTCTTTTCATGTCGCTACACCCCTTTTCCTTCATGGCTTCCTCTGCTAAACCTCTCCCTTCCATCTGCTGTAATGACAGACCTGGAGCAGAAGTCCTGGGGTTGGAAGGCACAGGGGGGAGGCAGGCCCCACTTGGCTGTGCTCTGTGAGGGGCATGTGGGAGGGGAGGGGGAAAACTGAGTACTTCCCTCTGATCTTGCCTGACTCCCTGGAGCCTGGGAGGTGGGGGTGTCTCCTCGTGCAACAGAGGGAGGGCCCACAGGGGCCCAGGGGCTGGGCTATTTCTGTAACACGGAACACATCTGCAGCCAGCCACAGAGAAGGTCAAACTCTGGGCGCAGGGCTGGAATGCAAGGGGCCAGGCGGTGGGGAGGGCTATGGTTTCACCCCTTCTGGCAGCTTGGAGGGCCCCTGCAAAGCCCTTTGGGGAAGGTGGAGCTGGTGGGGCAGGGAGGGACTTGGTCCTTGGTGCTGATGGTGCGACGCATTGGAGGGGGGTTGGGGCATGGTGCAAAACCCAGATACCTATTGCACAGAGGCGGGGAGGAATTTAACTCCAAGGTGTGGGGGCACTAGTTCACGCTCTCTGCCGTGAAAAAACTCAGGTCAGGCAAAGCATGGTGTGAAGGGAAAGTGAAATAGTGCTGAGGCAAAGGCAGTAAGGCTCAGGCAAGCACAGGTGAGTGAGTGTGTGCAGTGCTCAGAGATGGGGACAGGTGTGGGGGTGAGTTTACTGTGAGCTGTGCAGTTCAGTCCCATCTGTGCAGTTCAGTCCCAGGCCCCTGCCAAGATAATTTGTATTTGTAGTCTTTTTCTTAATGAGGACCCCTCAGGGGTACCTGGGTGGCTAGATCAGTTAAGTGTCTGCCTTTGGCTCAGGTCATGATTCTGGGGTCCTGGGATCAAGCCCCTGCTCAGCAAAGAGTCTGTTCTCCCTCTCCCTCTGCGTTCTCTCTCTCTCTCTCTCTCTCTCTCTCTCAAATAAATAAATACATGAATAAATCTTTAGAAAAAATGAAGACCCCCCTCAAATTGTATAAGCTTTAGGCCCCACAAGAGCTCGCTCTGCCCCAGCATCCCTATGCATTGAAATACTCACCTGCTCTCATTCCCTTGCTGCCACTTCGTGCAGCCCCGCCCTCTAGACGTACTCCTCCTGGTGTCTCCCGTGCCTCACCCTCATTTCCACGCAAGCCTGTCTGTGCTCTGGGGCTTCTCGAGTATCTGTTTATAGTTAGGAAATTGCCCTGTTCCAGCTCTGCATTTGTGACAGAAGGACCATCCTTGACCAAACCTAGCTACTGCTTGACCTTTGACCACCCTGCTGTTGGTCTGCCTCTTTTTAGCACCTTCAATGAATAATCTGTTGGTCTATGTTCCTTCCAGTGCTGTGGGGCTTCCCTAGCTGAACCCAAACCTCTGTGATGGGGATAGGGCTCCCGATGGGAAAGTAGTCCAAGAGATATGCTCTGTCAGAGAACCTGAAATCCTCATGTCTCTGTGGCCTCTTTTGTCCCTCTCATTCACTTTCAGGGCGAGGCAATTCCCTGTCTCCTGTCCAGTGGGCCCCAAGGGGCAAGTACTTGCCCACATTGTACCACTGAGTGGGTGCAGTGCAAGCTCTAGAACTTGGGTCCTCTCAATTAACTCCTGCCCAGTGACATTATCCCTGGAACTGACTTGCTTTTCAACTTCCAAGTATGATATGACACAGGGAAAAAAGAAATATCCATCTCCCAGTTCAAAGTATGCCAGGAGCAGGTCTCCCTCCCATTTGAGATTCTTAGGTGTTGATTTTTCTGACTCCTAAGGATAGGAGGACAGGCGACCCCTGCAGATGATCACTTGGTTTGAGGTGCCTAGTGACTTACAGGCATTACAAACTAGATTTAGGAATTGCTAAATGCCATCCTGATGAATAATTTCTCTAAGAGCAATTATTTGGCCTCCATTCTTATGTATCCGAGTGTTAAGGGGCTTTACAGTCAAAATTAGGCCATTGCTTCCCGTGAATGAACAGTCCAAGACAGAGGCACAGATAAGAATGATTACTGAACATTTACTGAACATTTTAGTAGGTGCCAGTGCCTCTCTTAACTCTCTACTTGTATAATCTCATGTAATCCTGTGATGAGCCTATGAGGTAGATGCGTATGTCATCCCTTTTTTCACGGATGGGGGAATGAAAGCACAGAGAGGTTGAGCCCCTCAATGGAGGTTGAGAGATTGAGCCCAGAGCCTCTTAGTAACTGGTAGAGCCAGGATTGGAACTGGGGCAGTCTGACTCCAGAGCCAAAAATCTCAGGACCAATGCAGATTCAACTCAGTAAAAATAAACTAAAGGATTAGTTTGTAGGATGATGCATGAGAAGGGAATTTCAAGTTGCACAATTGACATGAAGTGGGAAGGGAGCCAGCTTTGGATGGCGTCCTGAGCTGTAATCCCTGCTCTCCTGCTTCCTCAACCCATAGCTCCAGGCCACTTACCTGACCTCTCAGGTCCTCCTCTGCAGGCGGGACCACAGTACCTACCTCGGGGAAGGGAAGCAGAGAATCTGCTTGGGTAGGTGTTACAATTTCCTTTTCTTTTCTGTGCCAGTTTTCAAGTCTTCCTGGGGAGGGCGAGGAGTGGATTTGGGAACTCAAAACTAATCCTTGTTTCGGGAGGAAAGTGTCCAGCCCATTCTCCAATACCCAGTCTTTTGGACGAGACTTGCTGCCAACCCCGTTTCCTACTGTTCCTTCCTGGGACTGCCTGGAATAAGAGCCAGAGAGGTTAGAGAGAGAGGGGCGTGGGCTTCATGCAGCTCTCAGGCAGCTGTTATCCTCTGGCCCTTCCTTCTGCAACATCTTCTTTTTTCTTCTTCTTTTTAAAAACAAGGATATTCTCTTGCATAACCCCAGTGCAAATAAACAAATTTAAAGACCTTAACATTGGTGCAGTACTAGTACCTAATATACTGTCCGTATTTAAATGCTACCAGTTGTCCTAAGAAAGTCATTAGAATCCGATCTAGGACCGTATCTCTGTACTCCACTTTAACCTACAGTTCCTCAGCTTTTTATTTGTTTGTTTGTTATTCATGCCTTGAGGTTTTTTTCAAGTGTGCAAGATCCCTCCTAGCCCTGTCTGGGCCTCATCCTGTCTTCCCAGCAACCTCCCATGCCCTCTAGCCTCACCTGGAGCAGTGCTGACTAAGGACAGGGATGGGAGGGGATCTCTGGGTGGCTCAGTGGTTTAGTGCCTGCCTTTGGCCCAGGGCGCGATCCTGGGGTCCTGGAATCGAGTCCCGCGTCGGGCTCCTGGCATGGAGCCTGCTTCTCCCTCTGCCTGTGTCTCTGCCTCTCTCTCTCTCTCTCTCTCTCTCTCTGTCTATCATAAATAAAAAATGAATCTTTAAAAAAAAGAAAAAAAGGACAGGGATGGGAGTATCCTCGTAGGTCAAGCATTTAACGGTGCCCAAAATAATTATCAAGAGCAATATTTTTTTAAAAAATCAAAATTAGTGCCACAATTTCATAAAGAACAAAATATCAACAGTTTAAAGACAAGATCAATAGCAGTGCCACTCTAAGCCATACCGGAGCCTCAGACAACAGGGAAATTCAGTAATACGGATCTGTTTTTTACTGAAAATACGTCATTTGTCATGGCTTTTTCTCTTGCGTAGTCCATGAATAAGATATTATCAGTCTTGATTACTGAGTTTTTGGCTGCCCCTTGCATTTTGTGCCCTCCTTGCCCTGCAGAGTAGGTTTTCCCTTCCCATCACCCTGTCCTCAGAACAAGGGGGAAAGAGAGAGAGGTGGGTCTCCCAGCCAGCCACTGTTCTCATGTCCCGGCCAGAGTGGCGGGGGAGGGAGGGTGGGGCACAGAGAGAGGAGGAGGGAGAGGAGGGGTACAGAAGCCTGGAGCCCAGCCGGGTCGCTGGCCTGGAGCCCTCTAACAGCTTCCAGCTGCTTCCACACCCACCAGACTTCCTGCCTTGGGAGTGGTATTTGGTTGTCCTCCTCCCCCTTCTCATCAAATGTGTGATCTAAGTAGATCCTTGGATCCTCTCATCTCTAACAGTCTCTTCTCTCTTAACGCTGCATGGTGCCCCTTAGTGGTTCCTCTTCTGACCCTATATCTGTCCCTATTTTCATCCATCCTGGGAGCCCATTACAGGTCTGTAACTCAACACTGTCCAAGAGCATGCACCTGGGCCAGGGTGAGTACTGGGACATTGGTCCATGTTCCACACTCTGGGAGCTGCGCCAGGGTGGAGGGACTCAGGCGTGGTGTCAGCCCCACTGCGGACAGGTCTTGTGGCAACAGGAAAGAGCTGCGGACCGAGGTTAAAAGACCCCACCAGCGTCTAGCCTTCCCTGCCATATGACAGGTGGGTTAACTTAGCCAGGACTCTTTACCTCCTTGAACTTTAGGGTTTTTGTTAAAATGGGAGGTGGTAATATTTTTCTGTCTACCTCATGAAACCATAAAAGAACTAAATGAGATAACAATGAGAATCGTAAAGGGTTATACTTAATATTTTCCCTCTGTCATAAAATAAATAATCCTTATTTTTATAAAGACCGTATTCAAATCTGCCCTTTCTTTCTTTCTTTCTTTCTTTCTTTCTTTCTTTCTTTCTTTCTTTCTTTCTTTCTTTCTTTTTTTCTTTTCTTTTCTTTCTTTTCTTTCTTTGCATTCTTTTTTTCTTTTCCACGTTATTGGGCCTAACTCCATGAGAGGTGTGCAGGCTGATTGAGGGTTCATGCCCCTCCTAATCTTGAACCAGCATTTCTGTGAGACTAAAGCAGATCACTAGCAAAGCTGGAACCCCCGCCTACCCCCACACACACTTGCCCACATTCCATCACAATGTAAAACAGAGTGCGTAGGACCCAGGAGTAGTGATGAGTTGTTTTGTTTTGTTCTAATATTTCAAATGAAAGTTTCTCCACTTGTTGAGGTATAATTAGCTCAAAATAAACTGCATCATACATTTAAAAGATGAAATTTGATGTGTTTTATGAAACGACAAGCACAATAAAGATAATACGCTTGTGTGCATCACTCGCTGATTTCTTCCTGCCTCTTTGAAATCCTTCCATCTACCCCACCTCCGCAAACCTCTGATCTGCTGTCACTTCAGATTCATTCCCATTTTTAAACTTCATATAATGGAATCATACAGTATACATTGTTTTATTTGAGGGGTCTGGCTTCTTTCACTCAACATAATTATTCTGAGATGCATCTATGCTGTTGGGTATATCAATAATTCATTTCTTTCTGTCGCCAAGTCCTATCCCATCGTATGGATGTAACACATATGTTGTAGTCCCCTGTTCATGGATATTCAGGGCTTTTTGCAGTTTAGGGCTCTTACAAACAAGCTGCCATGAACATTTGTGAACAATCTTTGTGTGGACATACACTTTCATTTCTTTCGAGTAAATACCTAGGAATCAATGGATTGTGTGATAACTATACGTTTAATTTTTTTAAGAAACTGCCAAACTTTTCCAAAGTGGATGTACCATTAGCATTCTCATCAGCAGTGAATGTGTTTCAGTTTACCTAAATTCTTATCAAACACTTGGTATGATTTGTCTTATTTTAGCTATTCTAGTGGGTGTGTGTAGTGTTATTTCATTGTGGATTCAATTTGCATTTCCCTAATGACTAATGATGTTGAGTGTCTTTTCATGGACTTTTCATGGACCACATGGTGGGATGTGTGTTTAAATCTCTTGCCCGTATTTTTTTTTTTTATTGTGTTGTTTGCCATCCTAATATTTAGTTGTAAAAGTTCTTCATATATTCTTTTTAATATTTTTAAATATTTTAAATATCTTTTTAAATATTTTATTTATTTATTCATTCATGAGAGAGAGAGAGAGAGGTAGAGACACAGGCAGAGGGAGAAGCAGGCTCCATGCAGGGAGCCCGATGTGGGACTCGATCCTGGGACTCCAGAATCACACCCTGCGTTGAAGGCAGGCACTCAACCGCTGAGCCACCCAGATGCTCCTATAATAAGTCTTGAAGCCAGAGAGTCTAAGACTTCTAACTTTCTACTTTTAAAAAAATATTTTACTTTTAAATAGTCCCTACAGCCAACATAGGGCTCAAACTCATAACCCTAAGATCAAGAGTCGCATACTTAGCGACTGAGCTAGCCAGGCGCCCCTAACTTTGTATTTCTTTTTGAAAGTTTTTTAGTTATTATAGGTCCCTTGCATTTCTATATGAATTTCAGAATCAGCTTGTCAATGTTTACAAAGAACTTATAAGATTATGTAGATTCAACGCAATAGAAAAATACAAAAATATAGGGAGAATCAATATCCTAGCAATATGGAGTCTTCTGATCCATGCAAACATTATATATCTCCTGTTACTTATATTTTATTTAATTTCTCTCAGCATTGTTTTATAACTTTTTGTATATAGATCTTGAACATCTTTTGTCGAATGTATTAATAGTTCATATTTTTAATTCTATTGTAACTAATGTTTTTAAAATTTCGATTTCCATTGTTTGCGGCTACTGTATAGAGGTACAACTGATCTTTCTAAATTGACTTCATAGGGCAGCCCCAGTGGCGCAGCGGTTTAGCACCGCCTGCAGCCTGGGGTGTGATCCTGGAGACCTAGGATCGAGTCCCATGTCGGGCTGCCTGCACGGAGCCTGCTTCTCTCTCTCTGCCTGTGTCTCTGCCTCTCTTTCGCTCTCTCTGAATAAATAAATAAATAAATAAATCTTAAAAATAAAAATAAATTGACTTCGTATATGGAGCCCCTCCCCACTTCTAAAAACTCAGTTTAACAGAACAGGAGCCTGGAAACACTGAGGTGCTAGCCATTTACATATGATAAGCACTTAAAGAAGCATGTAACAACATCAGCATCTTTCCCTGTTTTAGGTCAATTAGTCATTCCATTACAGCCAGACCTGGCCTTAAAAGGGTGTGCGAGGAGGGGGCACTGTGGTGAATCTGACCTTCCGCAGTGCTCTCCTAGATTGCTGGGGGTATTCTTAAGGTCAGAGGAAGTGGGAATGCAGCACAGCCCCTTTAAGAGACTAGGGCCAACTAGCCATCAGGCTGCTGGGAAGGCAGCCTGGGAGATAAGATAAGGCCCTAGGGCTGGTGTAAGCCAGGGTCCAGAGCCACAGTGGCTGGGCTACTGATAGACAAACAGGAACCAGGGGTGATAAGGAGGAGGTGCCAGCTACTAGACCTAGGCTGGCAAGGGGTGGAGCAGCCAGCTTACCCACTGGGGCCTAAAAGGCGAAGGGGATATTAATGGTGGGTGTGCAGGGGGCGGGCACTTGCATTCTCCTGTATCCTATATATTTACGATCATGTTTTTAAAACCCTAATAGGCCGTATTCAAAGGACTGACATGTAGTAAATGTTCAATAAATATGTTTGTTGAGTTCTTGATGTCCTCTCTACTGATATCTTTATGCTCTAGTAAGATGCTCTGATAAGCATCATAAAGTTTTGAGATTACCTGGTTTCTTGCTCAAACTAGAAAGACCCTGGCAAGGACTTATTCTGAAGAGCCTGGAGCTGCTCATTTGCACATATCTGCATAGATTTGCATGTGTCCTACATGTAGGTACTTTTATGCTGGATTTAGATTTCCCCAAATCAGAAGCCTATTTTTAAAGGAATAAAGAGGAGATTTATCTCTACTTATTCCTGCCCACCTTTCATCTGCATCCTCTAAAGATGCAAAAAAACAAAAACAAAACACACACACAACAGAACACAGTTTCTGCACCTCAGACATATAAAGAAGACCACCTGTGGCTGGCATTGTTTATGTAGATACAAACAACCCTTTGCCTGTCAAGGTGTTTCATTTCTTGGTTTCTATTCAACTCCTGGTTCCACTCTCCAAACTCCTGAGTGAGGCCGGGAATTACAAAGGCAAAGAAACCCTGTAGCTAGACAGCCAGGGGCTGAAATGCCTAGAAGCCTTCAAGGATTGTTCACTGTACCCCGGCAGAGAACCTGGAGGTGCGTGCATCCACCTGAAACCACCTTCCCACCGCTTCCCGTCCCAGGGCGAGGGATGCCTTGGACTACCTTTGTCTGTTCTCCTTCCTCCAGGAATAAATAAAAATATCGTCCCTTCCCCCAATCCTGGCTCCTCCATTGGCCTGCCAGGCAAATATTTCATAATGTGGGCTCATCCAATTGGGCACCATGCCAGAGCCGAGCGCCTCAGGTTGCGGGTGTGCTCCAATCAGGCGGGGCAAGCCTGGGTGGGACTAGAGGGCTCTCGCTCCCCACATGGGAGGCCGGCATTACTCAGGTGGGTGCCTCAAGGTGGAGTTGCCACTTGCCTGGGGCTGGGAAGAGGGGACAGCGCTGTCCATCAGCCAGCTTGAGCCAACCCAGCACTGAAGGGGTTAAGGCCAGTCGGCCTGTGTGGCTGTTAATGATTGCTACCCACCAGGGACCTGGTAAGCATTAAAGGAAACCTTTTCCCTATTCCTGAGTGTGAAAGGAGTCAGGGCAAGAGCAAGCAGAGGGGACGGCTAAGGCGAAGAGCCAGCGAGTGAGTGGTTATCTGTCCGC
Organism: Canis lupus baileyi; assembly: GCF_048164855.1. Taxonomy (NCBI): domain Eukaryota; kingdom Metazoa; phylum Chordata; class Mammalia; order Carnivora; family Canidae; genus Canis; species Canis lupus. The sequence goes on from NC_132875.1 coordinate 23,113,586, forward strand.
TGACTGTCTGGGAGGCTCTGGAACAGGTAAGGGGACACTAGGTACACCCACTCCATCAGGTAAAGCGGGCTTTTGTTACAACTGGATACAAATCCTCAGCTAGGGGCCAGATTTCGTATCGTGCTATTAGAAGGAAGTGCTGAGGGCGGTGGTAGTCCAAGAGGGCGAGCCACTTGGCACAGAAGCTGGAGATACTAAGCATTGTCTGTCCTGGTGCCGAGACAATGGTTTCCTGTGGCCACCCTGCACACAGAGCTGGAGCGGCTGCTCTTCCTCCCTCTCTGAGCCATTGTCTCCAGAGAGGGGCTCAGGAGCCCTGGGCAGAAGTGCCGTGGGCTTCTGGCAGGCTGATTTCTGGGGACTGGCAGGAGGGGAGGCAGAGGGGGCCCAGCCAAAGAGGCCGGGATAGCTGTGGCTCGCCTTCCATCCTTTTTACTCAGCATCAGGTGTGGAGAGGCGGAAGGCAGGGATGGGAGGTGGTGCAGAGAGTTGGCAATGGGGGTGGGGTGGGGTGGGTGGCTCTTAAGTCATTAAGAAGACAGAGTTTGTCATTTGGGAGCCAGACAAATCCAGAAAAAGAACACCAGTCTTTCGGGTTCAGGTGTCTCTTGTTGCCTTTCTCTCAACTTCCTATTCAGGTCGATCCTTCTCTCAGTTTCCAAAACGTGTGTTCTTTGACCCAGGCACCTCCTCCTGACAAGGGCACAGGGAGTGTGGACCAGAGCTCCTGGGTTTTGCTGGAGGGGTTAGATGGACTTTTTTCAGCTGAGGGTGGTGTGTGTATGTGCGCGTGCGCGCGTGTGCACGTGTGTGTATATACTCACACATGCACATATGACAAAAAATGAAAGCCTGATCTGTCTCCAATGCAGAAATGTTGCCTTTACCCCGACTTAGCCAGGAGCGCTTTCTGTCCCCGGCCTCTTTCTTGGGATGAAAAAGGTTTGCGGACATAATGATGATGTTAGGTGGCCCTGGAGGGGTTTGTTGGGTAGGAACAGAGCACTCCCTGTGCCCGTCTTGAAGGCAGATTTGAGAGATAAGGCTAACCCAACCCCCTGGCGGCTTTCTGCTGGTCACTGCCTCTGGCTGGGCTGCCTAGAGGCAAACAGAAACCAGGCACAATAAGAGGGAGGGGCCAGGCCTGGGACCCAGAAGGGCAAGAGCAAAAGCAGCCAAGTTTCTGGGCATGTGAGCCAAGAAAGGGGGGAAGTAGGAATGGGAGGAGTGGGGCCACTTGTGTTCTGTCCTGTACTGAAAGAGTAAGCCATACATGGGTCTGGGCCACCTTCCATGCTCATGTTCCCAAGGGGAGACACACGGAGGAACTGGCATTCCCAGGCAAGGAGGGCTTCCTGGGCATGCAACCTGCACAGTCACCCCACAAGCTCCGAAGAGCTTGGTTTAATGCTCTGCTGTTGCCATCCTGACATTCATAATTTTTGAACAAGGGGCTGTACATTTTTATTTTGTTCCAGGCCAGGTGAATTATGTAGGCTGTGCTATCCCCAGGCCCAGCCAGAAGTTGCAACAGCAGCATAGTTGCTCACATGCTCCAACAGGTGTAGGCAGACTCACCTGTTACTCAGGTGTCACTTACCAAGACGGCTCCTGTCCTGGCCAGGACCAGCACAGCATCCTTCTCGCTCCCCTTCTCTCCACTCCCCTCTCCAAACCATTCTGTTTTTCCTTGTTGCAGCTTCCTGCCTAGTCTTCCTTCAGGGCTATTGCCTGGCAGGGGAACAAGGGTGGGGACAGCAGTGTCCCTGACCTGAATCCTTCCTTCCTGTCTCCCTCTTCCCTTTCCTCTGCAGGCCTTACCTGGGCCCTGGGCTGGGGTCTAGGCCTAGGAGTGCCTCTGCGATCTTCCTCCCTTCTCTCAGCCTGGGTGATTGATGAAGGCACTCTGGCACCTGCTTCATGTGCTGTTTGCTTGGGAACAGATTGTTGCCCTGCGATCACCACAGGCTCCAGGTCTGGGTGCTGGGCTGGGGGGCGAGGAGGTGCAGGTAGAGGGGAAGGCAGACTCCCACGCCCACCCGCAGTCCTTGGCGGCAGCCCCTCCAGCTTTTCTCCACGTGACTGCTCTTCCTTGCTCTAGACTAGAGGACCCTGCAGACCCTGCAGACAACCTCGTTCCTCATCTTCCCTCTGGCCTCTGCCAGGAGTTGGCCAGTCCACGAAGGAAAAGGAAGGCAGGGGAGGAACAGTTTGCCACCTCTCTTCTCCCCATCAGCTGGTGCTGCGGTGTAACCTTCTCCCAAGGCTCCACAAGCCTGCCCCCAACAGGGCTGTCAGTAAGAACATTCTCAAACCTTGAAGTGGAGTCTTGATGCTTATGATTTAAAATTGATGGGTTATCCAAATTAATTTTGGTGGGACTTTGAAATGTATCATTTGATTTAAAATGTTTAACTTTGTTGTTGGCGGCTGCTGATTTCCCTTTATTTTTGGTTTAGCTGAGGACTAGAAGGGTGTCTGTATCCCCTGAGGACCCTGAGGACCCCTGAGCACATATCAGTGGGTAGATGGACAAACTGGTTTGGAAGTAAATGTTTCAGGCAGTCAAAAAATAGCCCCACACTGTCCAGTGACTGTTACACAGTGGCAGAGTGCACTGTCACTGTCCTGCCCAGGGTGGTTGCCCCAGCGACTGGACTGTCCAGCCACACAGTGAGATGGGGCTAGCATGACTGAGGAACTGAAATTTTAATTTTATTTCATTTTCATGACTTAAAATGTAGATAGCCACCTAGGACTCGCGGCTCCTGAGTTAGATGGCACGGCTTTGGAATAACACTCTTAAGTGATTTCCTTTATTTTATTAATAATTATAACATCAGCTATTTGCTGAGCAGCTATTATGTGCTGAGCATTTTCCTCTGTGCCTTATGTTTGTGATCTTGTTTAACCCAACCACTCTAGTATCACTCCATGTTCCAGAGGGCGAAACTAAGACCCAGAAAGGTAAAGTGATCAGTACTGGCCAGCCACAGAGACTCTGAACTCTGACACCACTGCTCTCAGCCTTTTCCTTAAGGCTATTGCACACTCTGTCCATTCTTTGTCTCCTCACTTTCCTTCCCTGGGATGGCAGGGCAGTTGGCTACAGTTGTCGTCGATCCACAGAGTTGGGGGGAGGTGGGATGGGGAAGACAGCAATGGCTTTCCCCAGGGACAGCCGTTTTCTGGCTGGTTCCAGGGGTGGCCTGTGTTCCCAACTCCCTTTGGATCCTCCCTACAGCAGCCAGCAATCTGAGGAGATTCCTCTGCCCTCAGAGCCTTGGCAAACTCCCCAAGTACATGGCAAGTTCCAGACTCCTCGCTCCTGGTTGAAGGAGGTGTTGAGAATTTCCCATAGTCCATCTGTGTCTCACATGCCCATTACTCCCAGTCTAGGAGAGATGAGCAGCTGAGACCTCCCTGGAGGGCAGGCACAGACACGGTTCCCCCCACACCCCAGAGCAGGTGAGGGGCAATACTAACACTAGAGTTCTGCTGTCATCCCACCTGCCTTTGCCCCCTTGCTCATGTGACTTCCTGAGGTGGGGGCGCTCCTTCCCCCAGAAGCGGTTGTCCCGGCTCCTGCTCTTCTGTTCCCATTGATTTATTGCTCTCCTCTTCCCCAGACAAAGCCCCTGCTTCATAGACTCTTATCAGAGTCGGCTGGCCAGTTGGGAGGGGCCGCAGAGCAGATGGAACCTGCCTTCACATCCCCCAGCAAGAGAGATTTGAAGCTGAGCCCTCCTGCCTCTCACTCACAATTCAATATCCCAAAGCAGAACGGCACCTGTGCTCCCACCACTGTGGCGGGACCCTGGGCCTGCCTCTGCTACTGCTTCCCCAAACAGCCCTTCTGCTCTTTTTTTTTTTTTAATTTTTATTTATTTATGATAGGCACCCAGTGAGAGAGAGAGAGAGGCAGAGACACAGGGAGAGGGAGAAGCAGGCTCCATGCAGGGGGCCCGACGTGGGATTCGATCCCGGGTCTCCAGGATCGCACCCTGGGCCAAAGGCAGGCGCTAAACCACTGCGCCACCCAGGGATCCCCCCACCCCTTCTGCTCTTAATGGTGCACGAGGTGCTGGCCGGGGTAGGGCAACAGGGAAGGCCCAGGCGGTGCACAGTGTGTATGTGGCTGCCCTTCCGGAGCTCTGTGCCTAGGCAGGTGCTGTCAGACTAACGTGTATGGGTGCCCCCACTCCACGTCACACACAGTCCCCACAGGGTTATGAGTGAGAGAGTCTGTGGTTTCCATCCCTGTGTTTTTGCAGCCAGCCAGGTGGAGCTGGCTGTCTACCTTCTGAATCATGAAGCTCTCTCCCTCTTCTTTCTTAGAGACCAGGAACTCAGGTGGGACAAATAGCAGGAACTTTGTCTTCTCTCTCCTGTCGCTATACTTGGGGCAACGGACCTCAGTTACCCTGACTCTAAAATGGGTCTTGCCTTCCTCCCAGTGTGAGGACCAGACTACGTGAGCTTAATGTTTTCCCTTTGTTCCATTCCCCTTTGTTCATCTGTGTTGTTCACTATGTAAGGCATACTTAGGGCCATTGTTTCATTGTTAAAACAAGGTAGCTGAGGTGCCAAACAACTTGACCCTTGCAAATTGCCGCATTGGCAACCGAGAAGGCATTTGTAGCTTTTGAGGGTGTGGAAGGAGGGCCGTCAGCCTGGTTGCATTGCTGTCTGAGCACTTACTTTGTGAAATTCTTTCCCTTGGGGTGGGCTGGGCTGGGCTGGGCTGGGCTGGGACTGCTCTCGGTGGGACACCAGAACCAAGTCTGCTGAGCTAGGAATGAAGAAAGCTGGTTCCAGTGACCTTGCAGAGGCCTGGAAGCAGACAGCTGGGCCGCCTCAGCTTCTGAAGGGTAGGGGTGTGGGATTCAGCTCAGAGCTGGGGGAAGGGGTAATTAATTATCGCCCTGTCCCTTTACCTCTTGGGACCCTTGCTGACTGCTGGGAGCAGGACACTTGGAGGCCGAGAGGAGAGCTTGGTGCCTTCCCCCTGCTCCCATCTAGCTTAGCTGGGGCCACTCAGGAAGTAGAGAGGAAGTAAAGATGGAGTCAGAACATTAGTGCTTCCTTCATTTCCTTCCCAGAATCACAGTTCTGCACATTTGGAAGAGCTGTCGGTGCTCTGGCAGTTAATGCATGGCCATCCCAGGAAAGATATTTCAGCAATTCTTCATCCACCAGAAAGGAGACAAGCCTGGCCTCCCAGAGGGCCCAGTGGTACCCCGATCTCCATGGGGGAGAGGGTGGGCAGGAGGCCGCTTGAGAGGCTTGACAGAGCAGCTCTTTACCAACAAAAAGGAAGAATCTCAACATGTTAATAATGGGCATGGCTATGCCGAGTATCCGTCCTGCTTATCTTCAATTTTCAGAAGGCAAGTGGAATCCCACAAATTGAAATAGTGTGAAGATAAGATTATCCAAGCTGGGGTACAAGATCGGCACAGAGTCCCCGTGAGGTTCCCAAGTGATATTCACCACCGCCCGCTCAGCTCCACACACATACACGTGCCCGCACGCGCGCGCACACACACACACACACACACACACACGGTGAACTGTGACCCAGACTAAAGAGTACACACGAGTACTACCCTTACCCTGCTGTTCGAGGCTACTTTCCAGGCCCAGGGCAAGGACTGGCAGGTGATACGAAGAGAGACCAGAGGACACAGTGGGGAAGGGAGGAAACTGGGCTCTGGTGCCCTGATTCGCCATCTCCATCCCTTGGCTACTGAGCCAGCTCGTCTGCTTTCTGAGTGAGGTAGGGGCCAAGCTCTGGTAGATGTCCCCCCAGCACCCCGTAACTGGCCATACTAGGTAAGGAAAATGACTTTGGGCTCTTTGGGGGTGGGGATGGGGGTTGTGAAGATAGGCAGAGTTAAGCAGGAAAGAGGGTAGCACAAGTCTTCCCGCCTGGACACTCAGCCCCATGGCCTAGCATTGTAGGACATCCCAAGCTTGCCTGGGGGAGAACACCCTGTTCTTGGCATTTTGGAAATTACCGTGGCATGGGAGGGGGAGGGTGCAAGGGCAGAGAGGAGAGGAGAGAAGCAGCACGGATGTACGGCTGGCAGCCGGGTCTCCAGAGCTGCCATGACTGGCATTTTGGCCCTGCGGGCAGCACGTGGAAAGCCACCGGGTGGAGGGGCTCCTTCTCCCCTGCAGACACCCAGAAGTGCCAGCAGGGCCTGACCGCTTTTGGCCTCTGCTCTGTGGCAGCAATCGGCAGGAGGACAGAGGGACTTTGGGGGGGAGAAGCTGGCTGGGGTGCTGTATTTTTCTCTAGGAATGACGGGGAGAGCTTCGGGATTCAGGCGCACCAGCACTGTGGGAAAACCAGGCCGAGCTGGTTTTGATTGGAACAGAATGCTGGAGCAGATAAAGCTCCTTGAAGGGGGAGGTGGGGAGCAGGAGCCAAGCCTCTCCCTACTTTCCCCACCTCTGTCAGCAGCAGCGGTCCTCTCTGGAGCACACATAGTCTTGCTTGGAATTTGCTAGCTGGGGGAAAGAAGGAAGTGGGAGGGATGAGCCACAGGCAGCCCTCCTTCCCACTGGCCCCGTGTCCTTTCCCCACCAAGTGAGCTGTGATGCCAGAAGCCAAAGTGCTCTCAGGATAGGGAAGCCTTGCCAGGGCTAATTCTCTGTCAGCAGATTCTCAGGAGCTATGGAAATGAAGCAGCTCGGCGGAGGGCAGATAATCAGGAGGCGCCCAGAGGGCAGGAGGAGTGGAGTGTATTTTCCTAGTTGTTCAGTGTCTATCGCGGTGGAGCTCCAGGTGTCCAGCCTGGGTGTGCAAACACGCATGCCCTGCGAGGGGTCATGAAGACTCGGGCTGAATTTGCTGCTTTTGTGTCTTGTTTTGTTTCACATTTGCTGCTTTTGACTGCGTAGTGCCAGGTAGCCCTCTAGGTACATGCTGATTCTTGGGGAGGATGTTTGGAGACAGATCACTACTTGGTTATCTCTGTGGTGAGGCTGTCACTAGGACCTAAAGGCGACTGTATCTGGAAGTAGGAAAGCCTTGACTAGATACAGAGAGGGATGCTTGCAAAGTGGGTAGGATTGGCCTCTGTTCTTTGTAATTGATTGGCATTGGCACTTCTGGAATGCCGGCCCCCTTCCGCCCCGCATGCACAACCCCTGCCCCATATGTGGCCTTCTTAGGTGTGTTTTCCATTTTCTAGCTCCGGCACCTGGCATATGTCTTGATTTCTTTTTTTTTAAGCAAAATAGTCATAGCCATTATCTCTTATGCATGAAATATTTCACATTTTGAAAGTTCACAGCTATTATTTCATAGAATTAGAAGGTACCTCAATCTTTGAGAAAATGAAGAACCAAAGAAGTCACGTCACACTGCTAATTCATGGTGGGTCTTCGACTGAAAGCCTGGTTTTGCCAAATTCTCCCTTCACTGATGGCACTGCCATTGAGGCCACCTTCTTAGATACAGCAGATATGGTGACCACCTAGTGGGTGACCCAGCAGGCTGTCCCTGCTTCCGCACAAAATCTCCTCTACTGCTTGAGATGCTCCCCCTTTACGGGTGAATTCAGGAGGTCCACCTGGAGATGAGTTTGTAACCATTTGTCCCTGAGAAATGGAGACCTTGACATTCCACCCCCCACCCCCGGAAAAGGAAAGAAGGGTGAAGAAAACTTGTTACCTAGCCTTGTTTTCCTTTTTAACTGGTAAATTCCTCCTGACGTCTCACCTAAAACGAAAGCCTGTCAATTCTGTGCAGTTTAGTGGTGAAAGAAAAGAACCCCAGCTGGGCATCCTGCCTGCCTGAACCCTGAGGGCTTCTGAGCGCTCACCAAGCAGGGGGAGCCCCCAGCCTTCATCCCTCCTGCGTGCACGGATTTCACTGAGCATGGGAGGGGTAATTTAACTTACAACTTAAGCAAAGCCTGTGGGAGGTCCCTGAGCTCAGCTGGAAAAGAAAGGGGGTATTTTTGCCTTCTAGAGGAAGAAAACTCATTTTCCCAGTGCACCCCCCACCCCCTCCTCCTGTGCATATGAGCTTAATTTTCTTCCTCTCCTAATGAAGATGGATCAAAGCCAAGCTATATATTCAAGAGGGAGCCAGGCAGGGGAGCTGAGTGAGGGGGCGAGGGGGCAGAAACAGAGCTTCTCTCGCGGAGAGGAAGTAATTAATTTTAAGAGAAGACACAGATAGAGAAGCTCTTGGCAATAGAGCGTCGAACTCCAAATGCAGGTGGCTAAAACGAAGTCAGAGCCTGGTGAGCTTCTTTGTTTGTTCATTCACTCCTTGATTCAACAAATATTTGTTAGGCACCTCTTGTGCACAGGCGGAGACCTCAGGGTGGCATCAGCCCTGGGCATGAGCCCAATGCCCATAACCATAGCGGGGCTTGGGTAATCGGACGGAGAATGGGAGAGGTAGGGTCTGGCAACTGAAGCCTCTTGTCACCATGTGCAAAAATACCACAGAAAGGTTGAACGCGGTGACCGTCTGGGTTTAGGATTCGCTACTTAAGTAGCAGCAGCTGTTGACGCCAGCTCCATCCAAGCAGCTGGGCTCCTCAGGGTCCGGTAGCCATGTGGTCCATTCGCTTCTCCATTCACCGATTGCTCTGTTCTCTGGCTGAGTTCTGACCTCAATCCAAGAAATTAGATTAGCCCTTCCCTTTCGGTGTCTGTTGTGACATCATGACAGGCTACGATGACAACAGGCTGCCTGGTGCTGCTGTAAAGAACCATGTGGGCCAGGAAGGATCCTGTCACCTGAAGACAGAAATGGAACGAGACGGAAAGCCAGAGGGGCTGACATTTGATTTCAAAACAGCACATCCTGGCGGCAGAAGGTCACGGCGGGTCCGGAGCCTCCTTGGCTGGAAGCCTTTGTAAGAGATGGATTGCAGACTGAACTTGCCTGGAGGCAGAGGGAGGGAGACACGGTGACCTTCAGAAGGCCCCACGCCACAGGGGCCCCTTTCCCCAGGAAAGGGGGAGACCTGACTGTCTTCCGCCACGGGGGGTTCAGGGAACGGCGCCGCGATGCAGACCTCCTGGGCCCCGAGCGGGTCTGACAGCGGCTGGGACTTATCAGATGGCATCTGGGAAGATTTTCAGAAGTAGACACACGGTGCCCCTCTGACCCTGTCTGATGCCCTCTTCATCACAAGCTTCGGGGGGAAGCTTTCCTTTCCGTTCACCAGAGCCAAGAAGCCGGGTCCTTGCCACCAGCTCGGGTTCCACGGCGCCCACGCCCGTGTGCACCACACGCCCCGCAGGCGCTGCGTCTTCAGGGAGCGGCGGGGGACGCCGCACAGAGGCCCAGAGGCCCCGCTCGCTGCGCCCTGTCTGCACAGAAGTCTGGGCAAGCTCAGAGGAGCGTAGAAAGTTCACCCCAGCTTCCAGGCAGCGGCGGCAGCGGCGACGACACGGCATGCACCGGGAGCCTCCTCTAAGCCCTGTGCCCACAGGAGCAGAAGGGGCTCCGAGAGGCCCGTGTTCCGGGCTGCGGGGCCAGGGGGCAGGGAGTCCGCCTTCCTGCGGGTCGGGCTGGCTGGGCGTCCGCGTGCCCGTGGGAATGCGGCCCCAGCCTGCTCTGCCCGCCCAGCTACTCTGTGTCCTCGGCTCAGTGAGGTCGGGCTACCTGGAAGGTGTACACCTGCTCCGCGCACGCCCGCCTCTCCATTTCAGCATTTTCTCCTCGGGGACCTGAACCGGGAGGATTTCATCCTTGCTCACTTATTCTGCCTCCAGCACTCAGACGGCAGCACTGGCGCTGGATGCTAGGAAGCCACAGGCCCTCCCCAGGACACCTGGGCACCCCCCCCACCACCTGGGGAGATCCCCCCCCACCGGCACCAGAGCCAGGAGGAGGGGGATCCAGCAGTGCCCGCCTCACGCCCTGAGCTGGGGCACCCAGACCGGAGGAGGACTTACTTCTCGGAGGGATGGTAGGAGCAGGGTGGCTGGCAGGTCCTCTGGGGCTGCCGAACAGGGAACAGAGCTGCCAAAAGGATGTTGAAGTTTCGGGCTGATCGTCGGGTCAGGTAGGGATTTCTTCAGCGGACTGTGAGCGGCATTCAGCGAGCAGGTGGGGGGCAGCTCGTTGGGCTGGGGGCTTCGGAGTGAGGGCCCTGCCGGGCCTGACCTGGAGAAGGGAGAAGAGTTAGGTCAATGGCTGCTGCATTGCAGTGCTTGTGAAGGGGAAGCTATTTTGAAATTGGTAGCGCCGGGATGGAGAGAGGACGTCATTTGTAGGGGTTGCTGGGTAGGAGAGTCTGGGGCAGGGAAGAATTCGCTGTACCTTGAGAGACCTGTGCCGGCTGACAGCAGATTGTGTGTGTGCCTCTGTGTGTGTGTGTGTGTGTGTCTGTCTGTCTGTCTATACCAGTGCCTGTGGGGAAGGTTCCAGCAGTTAGCACAGGAACATGTAGAGCAGAAGGGGACTTGGGGGGTGGACGTGGGAGGTGGGAGCAGGCGCTCTGTGCCACCGGGAAAAGCAGAGATGTTGGCACCTTGAGCACCTTATTTTCACAGACTGCTCACCCCCAGCAAGGGGGAGAGCCAGGGATGGGGAGGACTGGAAACAGCTACCATTTCTTGCAAAGATGCCCTGCAGTTAAGTTAAAGAGAGCATCCCTGTCAGAGGGAGGAGGAAATAAAGTTTGGGAAGTGGGGAGTAGGTTAGCAACGTGCTGGAGGTAGAGCCCAGGCCTGGAGGCTCGCTTTCCTTGGCGGCAGCTGGTGTGCCACCTGCCAAGCAACCCTGGCTGTTCGTTGTAGGAGAGCTCAAGTGGCCTGGTGTTAGGACCCCCGAGCTTGGCGTGGCCTCAGCAGGCTCTGTCCAGGCGCCTGCCTCTAAGGGTGGATTCAGCCTGCTGTGGGCTGTCCCTGTCTCTGGAGAGAGATGTGTAAAGAGGACCTTAAAACCCATCCAGCCCCTCCACTGGCTGGATGCTGGAATCCTACAACACACTTGCCAAGTGGTCACCTGCTTGCAGAATCCATCTCAAATGGCTGCCATTTGTGGCTTAGACCCACGGCACCAGCCCCCGTCCTAGTTCTATCTGCTACCCTTCCTCCCCTATCTCCCCCCAAAGCCACCGGGAAACTAGCCTGACATTCAGCCAGCCAGAGAGCCACAGCAGGACTTCCCAAAGGCACATCCATGACTCTGCTCCGCATCTGCCTCTGCACAGACCCTGCTTCCTGGCAGGCTGTCCTCCCGGCACCCACCCCACTCCCAGGCCACAGCATCCCTTAATTAGATCTGACTGTTGAGCCGGCACTAACCTCAGTGCCCAACAGGCCCTGAGGTCTCAGCTACATTCCAGCCCCTTAGACGCAGAAAGCCTGGACTCGGAATAAGAATGGGGCCCCAGCCCAGGCTCGGGGATGGAGTTTCTGGATCTCTGGTTTTCCTTAAAGAAAGAGATGCTACGTAAAATAGAAGGAGTCCAAGGTCACAAGAGAATTCTTTCAGCAAATAATGAGTGAGCAGTTTTTATGTGGAGCACTGGCAGGAGCTGTCCCTGGAGAGAACCTGCCACACAGGAAGTCTTGGCTGCTGGAGGCACCCACCCCCACCCACTCATGCGCACTGTCACCACTGAAGGGGTTAAGTGGGGCTTATTTCCATTCTCTATCTGCAGTTAGCACGGACTAGTGAAAGGTGTCTTTCCAACCCCCCACCAACCGCAGCAGCTTTTTTACAGCCCAGCCCTCCGGCCTGCCTCTCCTGGATGGCAGAGGAACCGAGGGACCATGTTCTACGGGGTCACCCCTCCCCGCCACTGCCCAGGGCCTGCCTACCCTTTGCCTTGTACCTCTTGGAGAAGGAAGAGGATCTTTATCACAACTTCTGTCTGTTCTTTGCCTCCACAGCCACAATGAAAGACGGAACACATTTCTACACCCAGTGACTGGCCAGGTCCCAGAAGAAAACAAAAAATTTAACCTAAAAACGTATGTCTGCCCCTGTGAGCTGCTTGACCTTTCCACCCTTCGCTGCCTACTCCACCCCCCTCCTCCCACTTTGCAGCTGGGAAAGGAAGGGACCTGATGGAGAGCAGAGGGACTTAGGGTCTCTAACCCCAGTCCTGAGAAATGGAAGCTCCTGAGGGTCATCTAGCTCCATTGCCTCACCTACTTTTCCTAGTATCTCCCACATCTCAGGCTGGTGCCTCCCACAGGTTGCGCTGGGAAGACAGACAGGTCTGAGATGGGCCCATCACCCAGGGGCCTTTGAAGGAAGTGCTGAGGGAAGCTGATAGAGCCCTGAGAGCCAAATGAGAATTCCTCTCACTGTGTATTTTGGCTCAGTGAATGAAAGGGGAAAAAAAAGATAATTAAATGACTCCCATAGTCCACTGAGCCATTGTAGCTTTTCAGTTAGAAGGAAAAAGAGTTCCAGAGTCCTGAGGTCTAGTTTTTTTTTTTTTTTTTTTTAATTTACAAGAAAGAAAGGAAAATGTCCAAGATTACCAGCATGTGGTCACAGAAGAGTGGTGGGAACAGCTGAGGTGATGTCTTGATAGCACTTAGGGGATCTAATTTTGTGCTGATGCTGGAACAGTGGGTGGCAGGGTGGGGAATGCGGATGGGGCCTTTCTGTTCTTTCTGGATTTTGACTAGTCTCTTTCTTCTCTTTTGGTCCACCTGAAATCAGATCGGCCTTGGACATGTCCAATAAAGCAGGTGGAAAACGCCCGGCTATCACCAACAGTGACGTATCCAACCTCAACATGGTGTCCGAGGTCCCCTCAGAGCGTCCCGGTGTCCGGGTGAGTCTGGCCCCCAAGGCAAGCTGGTGGGCAGGAATTCTAGGAAACCTACGAACCTGTCCAGCTGTTTCCATAGGCTCTAAAGAGCAGGTGAGGTGATACTAAAGGAGTGGAGAGTGGGAAGGGAAGATGACTCATATCAGAACTTTGTAGGACACCAATCTCTAGACCAGAGTTTCTCAACCTCAGCACTGTTAGCATTTGGGGCCAGATGGTTCTTTGTGGTGTGGGACTGTCCTTTCACTGCAGGATGTCGAGCAGTGTCCTTGGCCTATACATGCCAGTAGCACCTGCCCCGTGACAACCAATGTCTCTAGACATTGTTAAATGCCTCTTGTGCGACAAAATTGCCCTGTCCCCTGCCCATTGAGAACCACCGATTTAGGGGAACAGCCAAAGAGGAATAATTCATGAAGGATATGACAATCAAGAACTCAGAAAGGAAGGAGAGCCTCAGGAGGAAGAAGTAATCCAGAAGAATGTGTAATCCAGAAGAAGAATGTGGCACAGATGTAGAATAAGATAAGGGCTGACTCTGTCCATGGAGTTTAACAATGGAAACTATGGGCAGCCCCAAGTGGCCCAGCAGTTTAGCGCCACCTTCAGCCGGGGGTGTGATCCTGGAGACCAGGGATCGAGTCTCTCATCGGGCTCCCTGCATGGAGCCTGCTTCTCCCTCTGCCTGTGTCTCTGCCTCTCTCTCTTTGTGTCGCTCACAAATAAATAAATTAAATCTTTAAAAACAAAACAAAACAATGGAGACCGTGACAAGCGGTAGGATGAGGGCAGAAGGCAGCTGGAGAGAGCTAAAGGAGAGATGGGAGGGGAGATGGAGAGCCGATGAGGAGTAGGAGGAACTAGTCTTCTAAGGAACCAGACGGTAAGTGGTGGTGTAGTCATACAACGAAGTGCTCTCCCAAAATTAAATTGGACTGGAGGATAAATCTTGAAAATGTAATGTTGAGTAAGAAGCAGGTTGCAGAATATGAAGACCGTGATATCATTTATGTGAAATGTTCTGCATGAAAGCCATATGACAGATGTACATGCTCGCAGTACAAGCATGTAACCATGGACAAGGCAGACTAGTTCTGGGTCACCAGTAGCCTCTAGGAAGGAAGGAAGGTAATGAGATTGAGGAGTGGCTCAGAGGGAGTTTCAGCTCTATTTGTCATGTTTTATTAAGGGGAGGAAACCCAACATGTAGTGTTAATTTATTCTCTACTTTTCTGAAATATTTGAAATATTGAAAAATCTATATTTGTAAAAAAAAAATAAAAACTTGACTGTTAGGGGGAATGAGGGGCAGGAGTTAAAAGCTAGAAGATATGCAACATGGCAGGAAGTCTTCTTGGCCCATTTTGTTTTGTCTCAAGATGTGCGATTAGGAAGGGGAGTGGCCCAGCAGATAGGTTCAGGAGGAAGGGGACAGCCGTGAGTCTCATTTCCGTGGAGACAGAAGTCAGATGCAGAGGTGCTATTAGCCTGCATAGGGAAGAGGCACTTCTGAGCTGCATAAAAAAGGTACGTGAAGCTAGGAGCTGCGGGTCTAGGAAGTTAAAGACATTCCCATCTGATATCCTCAACTGCTACAGGGAAGTAGGAGGTAGGGTTTTCTGCAGAGAGGAGTGGGATGGATGGAGAGGCATTGGAGCTTGGGAATATGCCCGAGGTTTGGAGAACAGGAACAGAGGTTGACAAGGGGCATATGAAATAATGTGTGATAATGTCAAGGGATCATCTGAGGTCATAGTCTTGACTCTGGGTGGCTACAGACTACAGATGTGTATGGTTTTCTGCCAGCGCCGCTCCCAGCCTGGCTATGAAAGCAGGAAAGGCAGTTGGTTGGATTAGCCTGAGGTGGAGCGTTGCTGGGAGGCTGTGATGGAGAGATAAGGAGGCGAGGGTATGGAGCGCTTGGCAGGAGAAAGGCTGAAGTGGTGAACTCTGGGAGCAGCTTCCAGGCCACAGGGCAGAGGTGAAGCGATGGCAGATGACACACTGAGAAGGAAGGGAAGGATTTGAGGATTTGCTTACTCTTCGGGTGGTGAATAACTTCCTCAGGTGCCTCATCCCAGCCTTTTATGTGGAATTTTGCTAGTAAAGTTTAAAAAATAATTTTATCCCCAGTTTAGGGTGCACTTTATAATAAAGCCCAATTTCTTCTTTCCTTCTGCCTGTAAGTATGTACTAAGTGCTTGTGGTACCCAGATACCTTGCTAGGCTATGGTGATGGAGAGATGCACAAGACCCAAGTTCCTCCCTACAAAGAGCTCAGAGTCTAGAGAAGGAGCTGGGAAGCCAGCAGCTCCATTGCAGTCTGACAAGCTCTAGACTGCAGGAATGGCAGAAAAGAGGGATGGCTCGCTGCAGTGAGGGGGTCTGGGAGGTTTTGTGGAGTCAGAGGGCCTACCCCGGGCTTAAAGGATGAGTGGGATTTGTCAGGAGACAAGGGAGATGGGGCTACCCATATCCCCTATGGGAAAGCAAGGTAAGCAAAGTTAGGAGACATGGGAGAGAACCACCAGGCATTTGGCCTGATGACGAGGGATCCGTCAGCTAGAAGAGCAGAAGGCAAGTCGTGGGCCTGGCAAATCCCATGGATCTGTCCTCATGTGCTGTGCTGAGGAACTGAATTCCCTTCTAAGGATGAGAGGTAGTAAGAAATGTTAAGAGAGTGTCATGATGATACGGTGCTTTAGAGAGTGACCTTACTTTGTGATAGAAGGTGTACACCGGGAAGAGATGATGGCCTGAGAGGAAAGAACAGGTCCAAGAACCATTAGGAACATATACTCATCCACCCTGTGCAAATGTTGTATAAGGAGTGATGAAGGAGGGAACTGTGTAAGGTCATCAGGTCAAGTCACAATCCAGGAGGGTTCTGAGTTCAGGTTTGGCCAACTGGGTGGATTGGAGTACCATTTGCCAGGTGAGAAATACAGAACAGGCTTGGATAGAAAGAGGATGAGGGGGCAGCCGGGCTGGCTCAGCGGTTTGGCGCCACCTCCAGCCCAGGGCCTGATCCTGGAGACCCGAGATCGAGTCCCACGTCGGGCTCCCTGCATGGAGCCTGCTTCTCCCTCTGCCTGTGTCTCTGCCTCTCTCTCTCTCTGTGTCTCTCATGAATAAATAAATAAAATCTTAAAAAAAAAAAAAAAAAGAAAAAAAAAGAAAGAGGATGAGTTTGGTTTTGTGCTTTAGTCTTGGTTGGATGACCAGTTACAAAAGGGTGGGTGCTAGGAGACAGGTCTGAGATATGGATTAGAGGATTTTCAGCATATTGCTGGTAGACGAAGCACCGGGTATAGATGAGATACATAGACAGTGTAGAACAAGAAAAACGAGAATTTGAAGTCTGGCTGATGTCCACCAACAGAGTAAAGGCAGAGACTGAGAAGGAGCGGCCACAGATGGAGGAAGGAATACTGTCACAGAAACCAAAAGAAGAGTTTCAGGAAGGACAGAAAAGTCACGCTGTCCAGTGTTTTTGAATGGCCAAGGACTGAGCAGCTTTAATCCAATGACATTGCAATTGCCACTTCAGGAAAGAGGTGGAGAGGGGATTTAGGAGTAAATGTGAGGAGAGGATGTCAGGACTCTTCCCAGGAGCCTGTTACTGTGGAGGAAGAGAGGGGAAGCAGGGACCTGAGGACTGGAAGGGGACGTAGGATTGAGGGTGAGTTCTGGTGAGTGTGGCTTTGTGAGAGGGGGACGGACAGACCGACAGACTGAGGCTTTAGGATGGAGAGAACTGAGTGTGTTTGCTCAGGAGAAGGAAAAGTTGAAGACATATTTGAGAAGAGAGTATCAATGGAGCAAAGTCTCAGGAAATGGTGGGTGGAACATGTTAGCCTTGAAAAGGAGGGCGACAGCTCTTCTTTTGACATTGGAGAGAAAGAGGCAACAGTGGTAAGGACAGTAATTTTCTAGGTAAAAGGGTGTGAAATTGAGGAAGTGCATGTCTGATGGCCTGGCTAACTCCGTGGAGTGGAGCTGGGTCCATTGTAGGGAGGGTGTCAGGTGCAGGGCTTGGGGTCAGGCAGGGCAGGGAGTGAAATGAGAGGGCTGGGCGGGGCTGAGGTTGGGGACTGGGGCTCTGCGCTGACCCCATCTGTACTGCAGTGTGCTACTCATCTGGCAGAA
The DNA here is from genome assembly GCF_048164855.1 of Canis lupus baileyi. NCBI lineage: Eukaryota > Metazoa > Chordata > Mammalia > Carnivora > Canidae > Canis > Canis lupus. The sequence goes on from NC_132875.1 coordinate 23,130,511, forward strand.
CCATAATCATGGACCATAATCTGGCTGTGAGTACAGGAAGGGGATGATTGATATGATTGCTCAGGGATTTTGAGTTTTTGAGAAGCTCCAGCAATGACAGTGGTTGGTGTGTTGGGGAGTACAGTTGACTTCTCCCAATGTGGAGCCTGGGCTTCATAGGGAAATAACTGCAACCAGGACATGGCTGATAGATCCAGAAAAAAAGGGAAGGACCGAGGAGCTGGAGACTCCTGTGGAGTAGAAAAAGGTGGTGGTGTTGAGTAATGGAGTGAGAAAGCCCAAAGGATTGGATGGCATCAGGACATGGGAATACCAGAATTGAAGATGTTAGTGGCGAAGGAGCATGGGCGCCTACCAGGTCAAAAGTGCAGCTGTGGGAGTGAGTGTGAGGGTAGCAGCAAATGCTTTTGGAATTGGTGCTGTCACAGTACTAATGTTAGGGTATTGGATCGGCCATCATCAGGGACAATGCCCAGTGATAGCAAGCAATGAAGAGGATGATTGGTACCAGAGTCCTAAGGCTCTGAAGGAATGATCTAGAAGCTGACCGCGATGAGAAGAGCTGAACAGTGGAATATTAGGGATGCGTCCAGAGAGATTATTGCCAGAATGTGGAAGGATGACAGTGTCCATGTGGCAATAAGGAGCTAGGAGGACCCCTGTGTGTCCTCCCTGCTCCCTGCAATGTCAGACATTTGAGAGTGAGTAGGACTCCAAGAGGATGATGATGCAGGGAATTTACTGGCATTTGAATGGATCCCAGAAAGCACTATGAAAGAGGTGGGGAGTCAGGCAATAGAAGAAAGACAGCCCAGGAGTGAAATGAGAAATCTTATTTTCTCCTTAAAACAACAACAACATTGAAATCCGTACCGCGTGAGACAGGTCAGGCTATTATTTTGAGCCCCATTTTAGAGACAAGAAAGAGAGTCAAAGAATTGGGAATCTGTACCCTTGGGTTAGGAACAGATCCAGGAGTCACACCTGGTTCTCTCAGCGTGAGGACACCCCAGGTGAGGAGAGAGCTACAGCTCCCCTTCAGGGAGAGCAGAGAGGAAAAGATGAGGAAAGTCAGGCAGGCTTCTCTGTGTGCTCCCCAGGCAACCCGAACGTCCCGCAAGGCCATCGCCTTTGGGAAGCGCTCACACTCCATGAAGCGTAATCTTAAGGCACCTGTCACCAAGGCGGGCTGGCTCTTCAAACAGGTGAGACTTCCTCTGCTGTCCAGTTTCTCCTCATCACTCTGACGCCTCTGTAGTTACAATAATGTCCATGTTTTGCTAGAAGCTGGAGAAAAAGGTGGTGACCTCCTATGGACTATTTCTGGGAGGTTATATCTCTGCGAATGAATCTCCTACTTTTATAAAGACCGAGAGAGGTTGAGTATATTCCCAAAATCACACAGGAAAATTAGTGTCGGATTTGGGAATCCAGCCAGGTCTCCTACTGGGCAGATGGAATGACAGACATATGCTGGGCCGCCAACCCCATCAGAGCATCCCACTGGCTCATTCTCTGTAGGCCCCTCTTGCTGTGGAGGAAGGGGTGTGTCCTTAATCCTGGGGTCCACTAATTCTTCCCAGCTTGACTTCACTGCCCTCCCTGTCCACCCTCTGCCCACTCATCCTGGCTCGCCTCTCATCCCTTTTATCTTCTCCAGGAGAGAAACAGGCCCGGGATGACAGCCCTGGAAGGTTACAGACAATAATCTAATGTCACTTTCCTATATCTGAGGTCTCAAGGGGGGTTGGCTGCCACTTGTCAGGGACAGAGCTGCAGCCAGAGGCAGGATGGCCTTATAGTTAGTGCCGCCCCCCTTTCCCTGCACCCGCTCTCCCATGCCCAGCTCACAGCCCCTCCACCTGTCTCCATGTGTCCCATAGGCCAGCTCTGGGGTGAAGCAGTGGAACAAGCGCTGGTTTGTCCTGGTGGATCGCTGCCTCTTCTACTATAAAGGTGAGCCTGCTCCTCTACTGGGGCTTGCCGGGGCCACAGGAAGGCAGGGCCCACCGCTCTTTCTCATTCTGCAGGATCACCAGAGTCTGCTTCCAGTGGACATGGGTGGGGGTGGGGGGTGAGGGTACAAATATGCCCCACAGCCTCCGGCACCTGTGGGGCATGACGGCGGGATAAAGACAGAGCCTGCTCACTCACATACTGACTCTCTTGCTTCACCTTCAGCCATATTTACCAGGAGCCCTCGAGGTTTCAGGCGGAATTCTAGGTCCTGATGGGGGACACAGTGGGCACAGTGGGCAGACAGGACAGTCATGTGATAGATGGTGAAGTCCTGGGCTGGGCTGTGGGGTAGGAAAGGAAAAGTGGAAGGTCCCTGGTCACTACTAGCAGGTGACCTACCGACCGGCCTGTGTGTTGTTCTTCCTCCCGTCCCCCTGGACCGTCTGAGCTGACCTATGGAGGCAGAAATCTCCGTTTTGTTCACGCTATGGCCACAGCTAAAACAGCGCCTGGCATGTAGTAGGTGCTCAATTAGTGTTGAGTACATGAATAATCCTCTAGCTTCTACGCTCTGTGTGCACCCCAACACTCACTCTCCCAAGCCTCTCAGAGAGAGAGAGAGAGACCTAATAACATTGGTGACGCAGACTCTAGGAAGTTATTTTTAAAATATGTACAGCCATGTTGGGTCAAGGAGGTGCTGAGGGACGTAGTGAGGAAGGAGGACAGTCACAGCCCTGCCACACCAGTGCGGGGCCACAGGGAGAGAAGGGTAAAATGGTCTTGTAGCAGGAGAGGCTGTTTCTGTTCCTCCATGCCCCGGGAATGGCAGAGCCCTGACCTCTCTGGGCCTCCTGGGAGCCATTCTGTGAATCATTAACTTTCACAAACAAAGGTTGTACCAGTGACCTTCCAGAATGCTGCTGTACCTGTAGGCCACCTGAACCCCAAGAACAGAAACCAGGAAGGGGCTGCAGAGACAGAGTCCAGTCACATAAAAAAGCCTAAGACTAGGGGAGAAGCATCTGCTCAGGCCTGGGCCCTGGTGCCAGGCCTCTGGGACCCAGGGCTGGCTGGAGCCAGAGTACGACCGAAGCTGAAGGGAAGCCAGGCTCTCTGCAGAAGAGAAACTCAGCGACTGGCGTGAGGGTAGGAGCTTAAAGGTTGTGAGCTTGAAGGGCATTGTGGTGGGGGCCACCATCTGCTGAGAGATGCCCTCACAAGACCCCCTAAACATGGGCCTGGACACTACCAGGCAGGAGGCCATCACCTCCAGAGGACATTGGAGGTGTCCTGAAGCCGCCCTGGGTCCCTGGCCCCGGGTTCCTCTTGATCCTCTAGCGTAGCCTTCCTCTGGGCGCCATGCTGACTCTGCACAGGAAGCCGGACCTTAAGCCAAGGATCTTGTATCCGTGATGATGAACAGGAGAAGGGGAACCCGTGAGTTTATCATCCCTGAGCCCTCTGAGCCCTAACTGAGGGTCTCACAGGGTTTCTAAGCTCAGGAAGAAAGAGCTATTCCAGGGAGGTGGGGAGTTGCCCCCCACCTGTTCCACAGAGCGCCTCCCACCTTCTGTGGCTCTGACAGCTGGGGTCCTGACCAGCTCACCCCTGAGGCTCCTTTGGAGATCCAGGATGAATTATGTAGCAGCCTGCTTGTTCACCTGCTGCAGGAACTGGAGGGCTGAGAGGTTCTGCAGGGGCCACATAGGGGAAGGCAGAGCCCTGGCAGGAGAAGACAGAGCAAGCTGTCGGGTGCCTGGGAGAACCTTAGACACAGCCCCCCAGAGACACCAGAGCCGAAGGGGGGACTCTCCACACTGCCATGCCCGATCCTGTTATTGTCCTCTTATGTGTGTCCCTGTTGGAATTTCTTGCTGGGGGAAGCTGCATAGAGAGGAGAGTGGCTAAGAATGTTTACCAGGGAGAGGTGCCTGCCTGGCTAAGGGGAGAGCATGAGACTCTTGATCTTGAGGTGGTAAGGTTGAGCCCCACAAAGGGGTGAGGTTTACTTAAAAAAAAACAAAAAACAAAAAAAACGCTTGCTTGGGAGTCAGACTTCTTGGGTCCAAAGACCAATCCACCACTCTCTGGTGAAGTAACGTTGGACAAATGACTTACCCTCTCTGTATCTCAGCCTTCTTACCCTTTAAATGGGGTACGTGACCAGCAAGTACCTATTGCTGTTCATCATCATAGGGCCGATATACTCTTCCCCTCTCTGCCCACGTGCTCACCAGGCACATGCATCTCACCTGTGCCTTTTTACCCGACAGATGAGAAGGAGGAGAGCATCCTGGGCAGCATCCCCCTCCTGAGCTTCCGGGTGGCTGCGGTGCAGCCTTCAGACAACATCAGCCGAAAATACACCTTTAAGGTCAGCTGGCCTTCTTCTCCCGGGCCAGGGGGGAAGGGAGGGCTGCTCTCCTAGAGCATGTGGGGAATGGAGAAGGATCCTGAGCCGCCTCCTCAAGGAGTCCCAAGTGGCAGTGGAAGGAGGGAGTAGGCGGTGGTCCCTGGACTTGGTGCAGGCTGTCGTGAGGCTGGGACGAGGCTCTTCTCTCAGGAGTCAGCTGGGTGGCTCTCCTCGGGTTAGGCCGGTAGATATGGGCTTCAGTGGTACCACGGGTTTTCCTAGGAGCGAAGTACTTCACCCTGAGCCCGTGAACCCTCTGCGCAAAGGCCTGGCAGCAGAGGCAGGGGCCTTGGGCTGGTGGGGTTCTAACATCCCTTCTAGAAAGGAATCCTCCCTACGTTGGGCCCAGGGAACTAGACCCCCTGTCAAACTCACTCAGATTTCATCCTCTAGAGAAAATTAGGAGTTGAGTTTGATTACGATCAAGAAACGTGAACCTCATGCAGACTGTAGTTGACGAGAACGATGAGCGCGGGAAGACGGCCCTCATGCGCCTGCTCAGTGTCACTCCCCGGGTACCCCTGGGGGATCCAGCCATCAAAGATGTGCTTGCACCTGGCTCATCACAGGCCAGTGTTTTTCCACATTTAAAAATTCATGACCCATTAAAAACAATTAAAAATACCCGTGCCCCTTTTGTATTTTATGATGCAAAGACCATAGGCTCCTTTTCATTTCCAAATATAAAATTACGATACCAACTATGCATTTTCTTAGTGCACAGCCCTCCCTCCCCTAGTTGAGAATCGCTATCCGCGTCCCTGAAAACCTAAAGCTATGGTGTGAGATGATAGGAATTGCCGGTAACACCAGGTCAGCATCAGAGCCTCTAGGACCTCAGAGACTCTGCCCTTCCTGTCCTTCACACCTAGTCACCTGGTTCTGGAAAAAAAAAAAAGAGGCAGCCCACACAGGTGCTGCTCCAGGGGACAAGGAGGGATGTCTCTGGCACATAATTAGTTCCTAGCCTCCTAGGGTCCTGTCTGCCCGAGGTGTGAACAGAATGAACAATTAATAAAACTCTGGCTCCTGGGAGCCAGGTCCTAGCTGGGGAAGTAGAAACAGGTTGTTTAACCAACAACTATGCACATTCGCACCCACACACCCACACAGCCAAGCAGCCTGTCTCACCTTCCCCTCCAGACCTGTGCACAGACAACATCCACAGCCGGGCTCAGCACTCTGGCAGCAGCAGGCCTGCCATCAGCGTCCCAAGTGGCTGACCCACATGTGCCCAGCCGCCCCTCCTCCTTCCCCTGCCCCCCCCCACCCGCCAGGAGGGCACTGCCTCTTTAAAACCCAGCTCTGAGGGTGGTGCTCGGTGGCACACAAAGGGTTACAATTGTGGTTTTTCCGTGGCCCTTTCCCAAGGAAAGGAGAGGAGCCGAGAAAGATGGGAGGCTTGTCCGTTGTGGCCACCAAGCAAGACACTTGGCTGGCTAATAATGAGCTTGGGCACTATTCCTGCCCGGCTACTGCTGAACGCCTTACCCTCTTCCTAACCCAGCCCCATGAGGCCTCAGGGGGGACTTCACCCCCTGGGGTAGTTCTGTGGCCCCCTCTCATGGTGCCAGGCTGATGTCGCCTCTGGCTGCCCATCAGCTGCCCTGTCCTTCCCCAGGCCCTCCATCTTCTCCTGCTGCAAACCATTGTTCTCATGCCTCTGTTTTCTCCTCATTTCCTTGTGGACATGTTTTGTCCTCCAGCTTGACCATGAGCTCTTCGAGTGCAAAGAGAGCGTCTGTATCCCCGTGACGGGTGTCCAAAGGACAGTTCTTCACACACAGGGCACTCACTAGCAAACTAATTCACTTGCTGCCCACTCTCACCAGCCCCAGGTCATACCCACAAGTCCCGCCTGTGTCTCTCTCTTAGCTACCACCCCGTGGCCTCCATGCCAGAGAGCTTGCCCGGACCCCTGCTCTCAGTATCACTGTGCAGTTTCAATCCTGAGAGGCCTCCTTATAGCTCCACCAGCTGCTAGCACCTCCCTGCAGCTGCCCACAGTCTGGGGCCCCTGCTGGAGGGTAGACATTGGCAGGATCCAGAGGAAAGTCTTAGGGGGAAGTAGGATGTCATTGGGTCACGACGCCTGTTGGAAAGGAATCATGTGCTGGGGGAGGGTGGTACAGTGGAGTGAAGGTCCAGCCGAGAAAGCACTTGGAGGGTGTTGGTTTGACCCTGCTGCTTAGGAGAGCCCTGGGGCTTGGTCAGGAGAGCCCCATCTTCTCTCCTTCCAACCCTAAGAGACTGAGGACTTCACACCTGAGGGGTCAGGGACCGAAGTGAGGTTCACATCTGAGACTATTAATCCCTTGGATTTCTCGTGTTGAGTGGGAAGAAACCAGGCTATCTGCTTTTTCTGGGAGATTGAAAGTCTCACTGGGGGCGTATACTGAGGTCCCAGAAAGAATTCAGCTCTGGAGCATCTCTTCCCTGTAGCCTAAGAACTTTGAGCTTCCCTCCCCGTTAGGCAGGCACGTCACTTCAGGCCAGAACAAAAACCTAGGTCGTTTGCAACTGCAGAGCTGGTTGGGAACAGGGCTCAGATCAGCACAGGGATGCCCTGAATCCTCCCGCCAACAGCCCCAATTGCCTTGGGGCAAGCTCTCCACTCCTCGCTCTTGGAGGGCTATGTGGGACATGGCTGTGTGCTGCGGCCCCAGTGGCGACAGCGAGTAGAAGGGGTGATCTGAACGGCTCCCCACTTCCCTCTGCTCGACGTTCCTGCCACGTCATCTTCTGTCTCTCTCTCTGGTGTCTGGTTGACCTGTTCTCTGCTTCTCCTCCTTCTGACTGCATGAGGACCCCTCCTCTGGACAGGAGCTCTCTTCTGGGTTCCCGCCTGCCGCACCTGCTTGCGGCCGCCAACTAGGTAGCGTGCTCTAACTGTCTGTGCATGTCCGGTGCATGCGCAGGGAGACGGAGGCCTGGCTGTCTCTCTGCACAGAAGAGACAGTACGAGATCCTCAGAAGCCAAGCTGGGCCATGACTGGCATGTGCCCTGGGGGCGGGTGGGGGGCATCTCTCCCAGACATTGGGTAATTGCCCTTCAAATCAAAGATGGAATTTGATGGGAAAGTGGGCATGGTAATCGTCCTTCCTGTTTGTAATCACCGCAGGTGGGGCAGGTAAGCTTACCTGGCTACTGGACCATTTGGGGGTGTCCAGAGAGCTAGCCCATATGCCAGCTGGAGCACTTAGCATAGCTGGAGGCTGTCCTCCTCACTGTGCTCCTGACCTCCATGTGGGGAAAGAGCTACAGGCCAAGGGAACAGCCTGCCTGACCACCTGTTCTGTGGATGTGTGTGTCCTCTCCCTACAGGTGTCTACATGCTGGGTGGATGAGGCCAGGGCCAGTTCCACGCACTGCCTCTCCCCACAGGCCGAGCATGCTGGGGTCCGCACCTACTTCTTCAGTGCCGAGAGCCCCGAGGAGCAGGAGGCCTGGATCCAGGCCATGGGGGAGGCTGCCCGAGTACAGATCCCCCCAGCCCAGAAGTCGGTGCCCCAAGCTGTGCATCACAAGTAAGTAACAGGGCACCGGGCATGGGTGTGAGGAGTGCCAGAGAAAGAGGAGTGAGCAAGCACCCCACTCTATGACCTCCTGAGCCCAGCATGCTGGCTTGAACCTCTGAGAACACCTGAGAACACATGAACTGCTCCTTGCCTCTCGGCAGGTACCTGGCTAAGTGATTTCCGAGTCTGGAGCCTCTCCTCCTCTGACTGGCTCTTCCTCTTCTCTCTGGGCTGCTGGAGGCCAAGAGAGAAGTCAGGTTTCATTGGGGCCTGGCCAGGAGCCAAAGGCCAGGGTCATGCACTCGTTTATTCTTGATGTGCACGTTAAGCCCATGACCTCTGGAAGAGGGTGGAGGTGGGTTCAAATCCCCACTTAGCCCCTTGCCCACACTGATAGCAGTGTAAGTTGCTTCACCTCTCCCAGCCTGAATTTCCCCTCCTCGAAGACGGCAGTTAGAATCCTCCCTCACGGGGTGGATGAGTGGCCAGCACTTAGCCCATGGTGCCCAGTCCCCTTCCCCACCTGCCGCCCCGTAGCCTCGGGGCCTGTCTTTACTGAGTATGTATGTTAACATACACCTACCTCAAGGTAGATGTTAACAAGCATCCAGAGGAAGGAGGTTTTATGGTATAGACTCCAAGTCTATTTTAGTGTCTTAGAAGTGTTTACCAGGCAGTGTTGCGACAAGGATGCCTGAAGATGTTGGATTTGGGCAGCCGCAGGGAAAACGCTGTCACGAGATTCCGTCTTCGCTTCAGTGGAGGGGCGCACTTCCAGAAGTTCGCTCATTTCACTCATAAATATTTACTGTAAATAGATATGTGGAAGGCGCTGTGTCGGGTGCTAGGCAAACAAGGGAAGACAAGTCTACATGCTCCCACCTCGTGGAGCTTATGTTCTGATGGAGTCAGTCCTGGAAGAAGCTTATTCTGGAGAAGGGAACCCGCACATCTCTATGCCGAGGTTGTTTGAGGCAATACCTGGCGCCTGCTCTGTTTGATCCCACAGTCCTGCCGTGGGAGGGACTCCTGCACCCACCCATTCTGCCAGCAGGGAGCCCAGGACTCACTGAATTGAAAGGACTTGCATAGGACAGAGGGCTGACCTGTAACAGGCCTCATAGCTGAAATGTCATGTGGCCACTATGAAACTTTTGTGTAGTGTATATGGAGCTCAGGGGGCTGGAGCGGAGGCAGGCTGTAGAGGAGACAGGGCTGGGGGGGTTAGGGTTGGCCGTGGCTTTGGAAAGCTGGATCCAATGCACTCAGCAAAAGGAAGCAGAGAGTGACCTTGGAGAAGACGTGGAGGGTAAAACTGGCCCACTGTGCATAGGCAAGATTGGAATAGGTGTTCTAGTGATCGCCCAGGCTGGAGCAAGAAGGCAAAATGGGGGGATTTAGGAAACAAATTGGAATTCACTGAATCCCATGTCCGTCGCTACCTTCCTGCCCACCCTTCTCCGCTCCTTCTTTCCCAGTCTACAACCCCCTACCCAGCTCCATGCTGGGCTGGAGTCCCTTTAACATCTCCCTTGGCATCCTGCAGCCACGAGAAGCCAGACTCTGAGAACATCCCACCTAGCAAACACCACCACCAGCCGTCCCACAATAGTGTCCCCAAGCCCGAGCCAGAGGCCAAGACTCGAGGGGAGGGTGACGGCCGGGGCTGCGAGAAGGCCGAGAGGAAGCCTGAAAGGCCTGAAGTCAAGAGTGAGCCTCTGGTGAAAGCCAACGGCATCCAAGCCGGACCGGAACCAGCCTCAGAGCCCGGCAGCCCTTACCCTGAGGGCCCGAGTGTCCCAGGGGGAGGGGATCGGCCTGCACAGCCCAACGGCTGGCAGTATAGCTCGCCGAGCCGACCAGGGAGCACGGCTTTTCTGCCTCAGGACTCAGAGAGTGGGGGGCACCAGCGGAGCTTCCCCCCACGTGCCAACCCCGACAAAATTGCCCAGCGCAAGAGCTCCATGAACCAGCTTCAGCAGTGGGTGAACCTGCGCCGAGGGGTGCCCCCACCCGAAGACCTCCGGAGGTGAGTCTGATGGGGTGCAGGTAGTAACATGTGCAGCAGCCCCATGCTAGAAACCTTCTGGAAGCCAGACTGAGTTGAGATACCAGGAAGACCCCAAACCCAGGGTTCCCAGCTTGTCCAAATCCTCTACTGCCCCGCAGCTCCATCCGTGGAGTCTGACGCCTTCTCGATTCCTGCCCTGTGTGCTCTCCTCAGAGACAGGGAGAGGGCACTCAGTGCCCCTCCACAAGGATGCCGGTGCCCAGGAGACATGCAGGCACTCGCTGGGAGGGGCTTTCGAGTTCTTCCAGCCAGACAGCCGTCCGTGCTTCCGACCCTCTCACGTCTTCTGTTTCATTGTTTCTCCCACCACAAGCCTCACTGACCCCCAAGCCAACTCACCCCATTTTTGAACAGCTCTAATTGCTCAAGAGTCTTTATACGCAGTTCAAAAAAGGGAAAAGAGGGGCAGCCTGGGTGGCTCAACGGTTTAGCACCGCCTTCAGTCCAGGGCGTGATCCTGGAGTCCCGGGATCGAGTCCCGCGTCGGGCTCCCTGCGTGGAGCCTGCTTCTCCCTCTGCCTGTGTCTCTGCCTCTCTGTGTCTCTCATGAATAAATAAATAAAATCTTAAAAAAAAAAAAAAAAAGGAGGGGGGGAAAGACACAAAATGTAGCCACTCACCAATCCTGGTTCTGCCTTTTAGACCAATTTGCTCCTTGTCCAGTGATGGGCTTTCAAATATTGCAAAGCCTTCTTTGGGCCTGATGGCATTCATCGGGGCAAGCGGGGCTGCTGCTCCTTCCCTGTGGGTGTAGGCAGCTCCCCAGACCACACCTGATGGACACAGGAAGGCTGCTCACCGCTTGGGGCCCTGGTGCCTGTGGCCTGCCCTGGGGAGAGCACCTCACTTGGGATGAGTCCCAGAAACAACCTGGTCCTGCCCATGACAAGAACCTCAATCCAGGGAACTGCCCTCTTGTCCCTCCTGTCTCGCCCTCCCCAGGTGCCTCACTCATGCACTCACTCGCCTTCTTTCTGCTGCTCACCTCTCTGGAAAGGATCTGATGCATTGGTTCATGCTGGGGTCGAGATAGCTAATAAGGCTTAAAGCTCTTCCCCAGGGAGATTTCATTTTATAGAGACAGAGATGGAAGCTTTGGATGTGAAGTTTCAATTTCTAGCCTCAGGTTGCTGGTTGAGGGAGGAAGCTTCAAGGGAGCTTCCCCTGTGCCCCTGGCAGCTGGGCTCAGTGCTCAGGCAGTGGGGACGGGGGGCTTTGGGGGCTCCCAGGGTCAGCGTGGGGCACCATCACCTGGTCATACCCTCCTGAGGCTGAGAACCTGAAGGTGGGGCTGGGGCACAGGGAGGGGCAGGGGTTGCGCTCATTTTGTCTGCCTTCCCTCTCAGTCCCTCTAGGTTCTACCCTGTGTCCCGCAGGGTCCCTGAATATTACGGCCCCTACTCATCCCAGTATCCAGATGATTACCAGTACTACCCCGCAGGGGTGCGGCCGGACAGCATCTGCTCCATGCCGGCCTACGATCGCATCAGCCCTCCCTGGACCGGGGAGGACAAGCGGCTCTCCTTCCGCAACGGAGGCGGCCCTGCCTTCCAGCTGCGGGAATGGAAGGAGCCCCCGGGCTACGGGCGGCAGGACGGCCCCGTCTGGCTCCCCGGGCCCTCCCCCTCCCGGCAGCCCGTCTACTACGATGAGCTGGATGCCACGTCGGGCTCCCTGCGCCGCCTGTCCCTGCAGCCCCGCTCCCACTCCGTGCCCCGCTCGCCCAGCCAGGGCTCCTACGGCCGCGCCCGCATTTACTCCCCCGTCCGCTCACCCAGTGCCCGCTTTGAGCGCCTGCCGCCTCGCAGTGAGGACCTCTATGCTGACCCTGCTGCCTATGTGATGAGGCGATCCATCAGCTCCCCCAAGGTGAGCCACCAGCCTGCCCCTCCTTCCTCATCTCCTGAGATCCCCCAGAAGCCTACTACCATCTGCAGAGAGGAGGTGGAGGTGTGGGGGCATCTGGGACTTGGGGACACACACTGTATGTTGGCAGGAGCCACAGTGATGCCCAGGGGAGCCACTGCCAGTTCTGTCGGTGGGAGAGCTGCTTGGGGGAATCTGCTCTACCCTACCCTGAGTAGGAACACGGCTGTTGGTGCCCATCCCAGGTCATGCCAGGAACCCTAATTCTGTGTAAGACGGCAGAGAGGGTTCTGTCTTTTCAAATCTTGAGGACCGGACAGGTCAGTGCAAGGATACTGCAGTGGATAAATGCTGTCCATTTTAATTTGGCATCTGCTCTGGGACGGGATACAAATGTCCCTAACCTTGAACTTCAATTGGTGGGGAAGTCTGTGTCCCAGCTGGACCCCCTCACCTCTCCAATTCCCTTTCTCTTCCAGTATGATTACCTGGGAGACAGGCGGCCAGTCCCTGCAGGACTGTTCCCCTACAACTACCCACCATCCCCTACGGTCCACGATAAGATGGTACGTCCTCTCCTCCCATCCACTCCCCGCAGAACCTCTCCTCCCCTGGTGGGGCCAAAGTAGGGCAGCCGCAGGGATACTCTGTGCCTCATGCCTGCCCCTCCTGGTTTTTAGCAGCCTCTGGATACCTCCTCCCTCCTGGCCAGGACTGTGACACCAATGCAGAGTTTGATGCCAGGTACCCCATCCCTGTGATATGAGATAGAGGAGCAGGGATGAGATCTGGAGGCATCTGATGTCCTGACCCTCCAGACCCCAGAAAACCTTCCTGCCAGGCATGCAGAGGGGCCTGGTCGGGGGTTTGGATTATGCACTGGGAAGAAAAATCAGGCCTGAGTGTCCAATAACAGGCATTCTCTCCAAGTCTGTCCTTGCCTGGAGTGTTGCTTTTGGGGAAAGAGACAAGTGATGGTGTGATTAAGGAAGAAAAAATTTTCCATATTATTATGTCTGTCCCTTCTTTTCTCCCTGCTTTCTACTTGTCTCTCCCTGGAATTGGTTCTCCAGAGGACTTTTGTCTCCACCTGGAGAACCAGATGCAGATGCTCCACCTGGGAGGTTGGTGAGGGCCACTGGAACTGACAGGCAGAGTCCTTGTCCCTGAAGGCCTGTTGCAGACCCCTGTCCCCATCTAGCCCCAGGAGGCCAGGACGGAGGAGCCTCTGCAGGCGTGGCAGGGGCCCTTCCCTTTCTTTCTTCCCTGTGATCCTTCTCTGTCCAGTCTCTAGCCCTGACATGCAGCACATGCACCCATCTAGAAACGATGGATTCTTCCCGAAAACTCGGGAGCTGCTAGGGTGGCCAACCAGTTTGTTTCCGTGGTGCTTCCCTTTCCCAGCAGAGGGCCAGACGGACCAGGAGCCCTGGAGCTGAGACATCTTGAGACATGCCCCCAGCTTCACCCCTGACCTTCCCCAGAACTCCTTGAGGGCAGACTGAGGCCCCTCTTTGACCTTGCCCCCCAGCTAACTCTTAACTGCTTTGCTTCCTTTTTATTGTTTTCTGTTGTCTTGTTCCTGTTTGTTTGTGTTGCCGTTGGGTCTCTGGCTCCGGGTAGGATGAACTTTTAGACCTTCAGTTGCAAAGAAACCTAGAGTATTTGGATCAGCAGGTAGGCAGAGCTGGTGCGCCCTCGCCATCCCCCTGCCCTCCTGTCGTGTCTCCCTGCTCCTCCTCACGTCCTCACCTTCCATCCGTTTGACAACCTTTGTTGGCACCACCAGGACACAACAAAGTGGCTTATATTTTGGTTTGCGCCTTCACACCCTTTCTCCTCAAAACCCTTTAGGGCAGCTGGGATTTTCCTGGGGAAAAGGAGAATAGGAAATGACCCCATGAATAATGAATGCCACCTCCTATTTGTTCAGGCCAGATGGAGCTGGGGGAAGGGATGGCAGGCGGGAATTTGCATTTCTGCTGGAGAGAGTGGCAGAGGCTGTGGAAGGGGGGTGGGGGGTGAGCAGCCAGTCTGGTCCTAAAATACTAGGGATTCGGTGCTGCCTAAAGCTGGGAAATGATCTATCCTCGTTCACTGGTTGTTCAACTCCACAGTTTGTAAACTGAGGACTACAGACTTGCCCTCGGATGGTTTGGGTTTTGTTTTGTTTTAATTACATGAGTTCCATACATTTGTTAGTTCCTCTGCCAAGCTCTTTGGCATCCGGGGCGTGCGTTCTCGAGAATAACGCATGGTAGACAGAGGGAGTGTTAGCAACCTCCTTTCTTCTGGAAGATATTCCAAAGATAAGTAATTGGCTGCGGAGACCTGGCTCCAGGCTCTAAGCATTGGTTTCCTTGTCTTTTGAAATGGAGGGCTCTGATACTGTGTTGAGAAACACTGGGAGGTCAGGATGCTGCGCATCTGTAGAAACGCAGACTCTCGTGTCCAGATCCGTGCTACAAATCACAGGGGAACTGGCCATCACCAGCGTGGCCCAGTGGAGGTGACCCAAGGTGGTGAAAATTACAGCCGTAGAAGTAGTAATGGCAGCAGCCACCATAACGGGGTGCTTTCTCTGGGCCTCATACTGTTGCTGAGTTCCTTATGGATCCTAATGCATTTGATCTTTTATCACGACCCTGCAGGGTGGGAACTGTTGTTATCCCCCTTTTAGAGCTGATAAAACTAAAGAAACAGAGAGGTTAAGTCACATGCCAAGGACACACACACACACATGCCACTGAATAACGGAGCTTGGAGTGTGACTGCGAGCTTTCCAAACAGTTTACGGCTGAGCTAATATATGAAGAAGCAGGAGTCACACCTCATCAGGATTAATTTATACTCTTAAAGTCGCAGAAGGATTTCAAGTTGAAATCTGAGGCTATTGCTAGAACTGCTGTGGTTCTAGACCCAAGTCATATGTCACATAACCTGTCACCTCACAGGCCTCCAGGCTTTGGTGGGATCATCCTCATAGAAGGCCTTGGGCCCTGGAAAGCACTGATATCCACAGTTTAATCAGCAGGGACAGCTTCCAGCCCTCGTGGACCTTGACTTTAGTTCTAGAGGCATCATGTGGTATCCACACCACTGGACTGGAACACTCCACATGGCGAGGAGTCTCAGGATGCCATCTCAGACCAGTGCTGGGAAGCACCAGCTCGGCCCTACAGGAAGCAGAGTCTGCAGTGCCCGGAGTAGTGAGGAGCAGGGCTGAGTGGACTTGGCTCCTGGGCAGGCTTTCCTTTATGTAGCCCTCTGTAGTGCCTGGCGGTGCCGGCGTTCAGTGCCACAGCAGAGCCCGTCCTGGAGCCTCTGCCCTCATGAAGAGGCTAGGACCTTAGGCTGCAAGCTTCAGAAATCTCTTCAGAGGACCTTCTCTAGATAAAGGGTAATAATCTTAAAAGGGACTTTTATATGGTAATAGTCCAGGGGCATCTGGGTGGCTCAGTTGGTGAAGTGTCTGACTCTTGATCTCAAGCTCAGGTCTTGATCTCAGGGTCATGAGTTCAAACCCCATGTTGGGCTCTATGATGGCCCTGGAGCCTACTTTAAAAAAAAAAAAAAAAAAAAAAAAAAAGTCCAGAATGTGGACTAGCCTGAGCTCTGCCATTTACAATGGTTTTTGTTGGGTTTTTTGGTGTGTGTGGTTTTTTTTTTTTTTTTAAACTTCAAAATGTTGCTTCATCTCTCTGGGCCTTTGTTTTCTCAATCATAAAATGGACATTGTAGAACCTGCCTTTCCTGCCTCCCAGAGTGGCTAGAGGATCAAGTAAGAGGGTGCATCAGAGCACTGTGTCAGGCAGTGGTGAGGAGTGCTAACGCTGCCGTGACTATTTGATTCCTCTTCTTCTGAAACTCAATTTAAAATATTACTTGGGCACCTTTGTGATGTATAAGGCACTGTGCTAGGTGCTTTCTCATAAGATCTGAGATTTGGGGCAGACAGAGGTGACACACAGGAATCCTAGAGGCAAAGACCACCTGGGCTGAAAGATCCCCAAGGCACAGTGTGAATGGGAGCAGGCCAGGGTGAGAACAGTCTTGCTTTCCTCCTTTATTGCTTCACATCCACTGGTTGAGTGAGAAGGAAGACCCGGGGGTGTCCAGGAAAAGCCTGGACCTTCTGTGCCCACTCAAAGCCTGATGTATTAGCAGGTGTGCCCTGTCCCTCCACAGACACCCCCCCCACACACACACAGGATAGAGGCATGGCACACAGGCAGCAAACACATATACACACACCATCCACCCCACGCATACACACCCCATATACAATGAACATGATCTCATATATGTGGGGCTCCAAGAAGATAGGGACTCACCTGAGTTCAGATCCTTAAAGAAAATGTAGCTGACGTCCTGTCGACTTAGCTCTTTTACATGCACTCAACCTCCTACCACAACTGTTCTTTGGAAAGCCTTGTAAATGACACTTATGTCATAGGAAAAATATTCCAAATGGGCTAAAGAGGTAACAAAGAGATCAGATCTGAGGAAAGCCTTTCAAAATGCAGTGGGCCATGCACATGGGGGTGGCTGAGTGCCCCTGGCCTGTCCACAACACACAGAGGCAAGGCCGCCTTTGGGTTGCCCCCTAAAGCAGTAAGAGGAAAATATGTGTGGGCCCAACAAAGATTGGGGAGATAAGAGCCAAAAACTGAGGGCCCCCTGAACTATGACCCCAGAAGCTCTGCCCTAAGGTGGCTCTATCTCTTCCCCCACTCACTTCCTCTTCCTAAAAAGCTTTTTCCATACAACTTCCCTCTTGTCTCCTGCTACCCTCTCCTGCAGCTCAGTTGAGTTAAAGGGACATAGCCAAGGACACTCCCTAATCGATTCACTTTTTGATGCTGTCACAGTGGAACCAGTGATGGCATCTCTAGTTGATTTGTTTGGCTTGTCCTCCCTCCCTTCCTCCCCCGCCCCCATCCTGCCCTTCCCCACCTCTCTTTCTTTCTTTCTTTCTTCCTTTTTTTTTTCCCCATCTCTCTTTCTATTTCATTTGGCAAATAGTCTTTCCCCTTCCCATGTTCCTAATGATCCTTGAAACACAAAGATAACATTTTGGAGAGCAGTGTTCCAGTATCTGGTGTCCCTTTAACATGGCTTGCTTGTTTTGGCCTCCTTATTTGCTCCCTAGCGTCATCCAAGATCGGCATGGATGCTACCAGCCCAGCTCTGGAAACCGTGTTTAGCAATCCTTTCTACTCTAGAGCCAAGAGGTGGGCAGGGGTTGGGGAGAGAGAGCTGTGCCTACCTCTTTGCGAAGGCCCATCCAAAGAGCAGCCCCAGGTTTTCTTTCTCAGCTGTTTCATTTAGTCCAAATTTGGGGAGATGGGTTTCCCAACTGCCGGTGTGGTCTTTAACCGAAGCAGTGTGAGGAAAGAGAGCTGGGGCAGAGAGTTGACCTTGGTCGGTGTGGATGAGACCCACACCTCTAGGGCATTCAGGAGAAGGGTCTCTTCAGAGCCATGAGAGAGGGCACAGCAGCCCCTAGGCCCCTTCTGTGGCCTTTCCTCAGGACACCATTGGTGCTGGTCCTGGGACTGGGTTCACAAGGGGTGAACAATGGGCTGAGCAGAGGGAGCTGGAGACCCCAGGAAGAGCTGCCCTTTCCTGTTTCCAGGGAAGTGAGCCCAGGCGGGAGATGGGGAGATAGATCCGTGGGGGTCAGAGTTTGAATCGTCCATTCCTTCCTCTGCTGCAGATGAGTGAGAGCGAGACTCTCATCAGTATGGTGAACCGAATGGTGGAGAACTCCTCCCCCAGGGCCCAGATCTTCATGCAAGTAAGACCTCTGCCTGGCAGCATGGTCCCTGTCAGCACCATTTCAGCTGCTTGTGCATGGTCAAGTCAAGCCATTTGGGTTGGGGCTTGCTCTGCCCAACCTGCTCATCCACCAGGCCTCATCTCCCAGGCCCCGCCTGGTCCCCTCCTCTATCCAGTCCCACTGTGTCTCCTCCATTCTTCATGTTCATGGGTAAACCCAAGGCCCATTTCTCAAACCATCAAAACAGCCAGTACCAACATGCCATACCATGCCAGGGATCGCAAATCTGCTTTCTGATGTCCAGGATTTGTTTCATATTTGGTATCTTCTTAACAGACGTCTTTGGGGTTAAGGGCACAAGGAACCATCCAGTGCCCCAGTTGTATAGAATGTCCTGTGGTTAGCAGATGTATCACCAAGGGTGGGCAGCATTTGCTGGACCCAGAAGTACTTCTGGTTTAAGAACGAGTCCTGTGACTGGTGTGCAGTCCACCAGAATAATCATTCTCAGATGTTCCTGGTGTTCATCCCATTTCCCTGTGTCTCATCCTCAAAACCAGCCAAGGGGTAGCTGGTGTTCTCGTGGTTGCTCCCAGTAAGCCATCTGGGATAACCATACCCCCGGACTCCCTCTCGACATAGGTCTAGAGCTTTGGGAAGAGAGAGGAGATCCTGACTATTTGCTGAGAAGCATCTCTCTCCAGCAGCATAAGTGTTGGGGAAGAACCTAGCCGGGGCCACGGCAGGCTTCCCAGCTAGGGACAAAGAATTAGTGTAGGTGCTGGGAATGGAAGCTGCCAGAGCAGAGGGACTACAGTCTCTGACGGAGCAAAGGCTGTCTGGTTTCCTGTCCTCACGTGCCCTAACTGTCCCCCTACTGCTGTAACCGGCCTCATGTTCCCGCAGGTCCCTCCATACCCAGAAGTGTTCCGGGACGGCCTCCACACTTACAAGTTAAACGAGCAAGATACAGATGTAAGAGCAGCTCTCCTGCTCCTCCCTCCTCCCCAGCCCCTCCCGCTGTGGTCTCATCCTTGCTCTCCTCCGCTGGGGCTCTTCCTGCGTTCATCTCTGTCCTTCTGGTGGCTCTTCAATCCCTCTGACCCAAGTCCTGTCTCATGAAGACAACATTCTGCCTGCCGCGTCCTCCTGTCCCTTCTCTTCTCATCCTTAACCCTGCCTCCCATGCTGGCTGCGTGTGTTGCCCTACTGAGCCCTGGGCCTGTTGTCGACAGTAGTGGGATCTGCTTATTACAGGAGCACAGACTGTGTTAGGAGGTGTGCCAGCCAGGCTGCTCTCCGCCCAGCATGGCTGTAGTCCCTGGATACTGGAGGGAAGCACACAGCCCTGCCCCTGGCCTCAGGGAGCATCAGGGTAGCAGGAAATCCCAGGTGGCAGCAGGTGGCAACATATGATTCATGGACTAAAGGGATTGACAGTGGGTTCTGCAGGAGTGCAGGGCACTGCGACCATGTGGGCTGGTAGCTCAGAGACAAAGCAGGTAGCATCTGAGCTGCACCTTGAAGTTAAAAGGCCCAGAAGACAAGATGTGGCTCAGTAGAAAGGAGCCACGGGGGTATTTGAGGAATGACATAAATAACTGTGAGGATGTTGGAAAACATTAAGTCTTTCCAGAAGAGAAGTTAGGCCTCACATGCCTCCTCCCCATCACAACTGGTCTTGCCTGAGTGGTGGACCTGCCCAGTTGGTCTGGGAGGGTTTCCATCCAGGGCCAGACCTCAGGAGGGTCCCAGCATCAGCCATCCTGAGACCCTGGAAGGAAGGGAGAACAGAGTCCTGGGAGCCTGGGGAACCAGTCTATGTTGTCCACTGATTTTCCTAAGACTGCTTGTTCAGACAGACACCCCGTGGACTCCTCTAATCCATGCCCGCCTGGGAGGCCTAGGCAGTGAGGCCGCATTATCTCCTCAACCCTGGGGACTGGAACCCCCGGGAGGAAGGTAATGCAGGAGCTCAACATTTAACTCCCCTCTCAGGCTGACTCACTTTCTCAGAGAATAAGCATATCTCCCCTCCCAGTAGGTCCTTGGGAGACGGGAGTCTCAGTCTCCCAAGGTAAAGACCATATTCCTGTTCCCAGGAGCCTGCAAGGCCAAGGTGAAGAAGGTCTAGGGTTCCTCAGCAGGGGAAAGGAGGTGGTATCCAGAGGCCAGGCCCGTCTAACCCAAGTCCCAGGCCCCCATCAAACCATGTCCTTTACCCCCCTTCTCTCTCCCTCCCTTCCTCCCCACCCCCTCGGGCCCCCAGAAGCTGCTGGGCAAATTGTGTGAGCAGAACAAGGTGGTGAGGGAACAGGACCGGCTGGTGCAGCAGCTCCGAGCTGAGAAGGTGAGAGCCGGGGGTCGCCTGGGCTTGGGGGCACGTGGGTAGGCTGGCATGGACAGGTGTGGGGGTGCCGCCTCCACCCTAGGCTGAGAAAACCTTGTCTTCTGCCTTGCCCTGAACCTGAAGTGCTGAAGCTCTTCCGTGGCCCTTGCCAGTGAGGGCCGACTCCATGAGGTTGCCCAGGTTGCCAGTTGAATTGTGGGGGCTCAGGCCTCTGCTGCTTAGAGTCCCAGAGAGGAATCAGCAGGGCGGCTTACAGCCATTTCCCCTGCCTTTCTCCAGGAGAGCCTGGAAAGTGCCTTGATGGGGACCCACCAGGAACTGGAGATGTTTGGAAACCAGCCTGCCTACCCGGAGAAGCTGCTGCACAAGAAGGAGTCCCTGCAGAACCAGCTCATCAACATTCGGGTGGAGCTGTCCCAGGCCACCACGGTAGGTAACTGGGAGCAGGCTCTCTGCACCCCCTCCCCACGCTCACGCCGTACCCCCCCATCCCCCTGCCAGATCAGCGAGGTCACGCCTGGACAGAAACACCCTTCCCGGGCTGCGAGCTTTTGCTTCCGACTCTCCTCTGCGGGCCAAGAGCACAGTGCTCTTGCCAAGAAGGGGCAGAAACAAAAGGCCTTACTACTGTCTTGCGGATAGGCAGCAGGTGTGCCAGCCCGCTCGCTCCACAGAGTCTCTGCCAAGGAAACGGGCTTATTTTCCACAAACAGTGCCTGCACTGGGATTCGTTCAGGGCAGCGTGAGGTCCAGGGCTCCTTATCTCCTCGGCTGCTGTCACAGCTTTGCTGCCTCCCTCTGTGCTCTCCCCTGGAGAACTAGGACACCGATGGTAGTGCTGCTGGCCCGGTCATGTGCTGTGGACACAGGGCAGACCCTGCAGGACAGGCTGCTTGGACGGTAGTTCTGGGGCGCAGCAGCAAAAGGCCCAGGAAAACATGGCACAGAAGGGAGGAAAGTCTCTAAAACCCAGGGAGCAAACTTCTCTGGGTTTTCTCTCTTTGTGCTCTCCACTTTGTGTCACCCAGTCTGGAGAGAACAGGAGGGGCGGGGGGCATGGTCTGATCCCCTTTGGGCCTATGCCCACATCTGGAGAGGATTCTGGGTTCTCTACTTCGGCCTGCAGTTGGATGGGCCACTGCATCTCTTGTGAGGCCAGTGATGGGCTCTCATCAGAATGTCTCAGCCCTGCGCCTTCCTCCTGTCCCTGTGTGCCCTCTTCCTCAGCCCTGCCAGACCCCAGGTCCCTGGGCCCCAGCGCGGGGCAGGAAGGAAGGCCTTGGGAATGGCCATCCTCTCAGTAAACCCACTTCCCGCTGCAGGCCCTGACGAACAGTACCATAGAGTATGAGAGCCTGGAGTCCGAGGTCTCTGCTCTGCACGATGACCTCTGGGAACAGCTCAATTTGGACGTTCAGGTAAAGAGGGCCCTGGGGCAGGAGGGGTGAGTGTGCCTTCCCTTCTCCTTGGGCCAAAAGAGACCCAAGTGGCTTCCTTTCTTGCTTCAGAGATCTCAGAGACTTGAGACAGGGAGTCAGTCCTGAGACAAAAGACAAGGTTCAGATCCACGTAAAACAGATGCTTTCAGGATGGAGATGATGTGGATTTTTCTTTAGTTGCATCAAATCATGAGGAAGGAGTAAAGGGAAACATGAGAGAGCTAGGTTAGACATACCTAATGACCGGAAGGATTTAACACGTCCATACAGATACAGATGTAGGTCTGGATGCGGGTTGAGATCACATGCAGGTGTAGATGTGAGTACATACGTGCAGCTGTCTCTCGTGACCCCAGAAGCAGTGGGCCGTACGGGAGCCAGCAGCTCAGGACCTTTATGATAGAAGAGCGGCTTTCCTTCCAGGGCCAGGTTAAACACACTCTGCTCGGAGGCAAGGCACATACTGACCTTAGGACATTCCTGTTGTCCCGACTGCATCTTCTCCAGCTAGCCAGCTTTGCAAGCCCTGTCTATCTGATGCAGTTCATGCCCCCGTTCCCCTAGTTTCCTCCGGGTGACAAAACTCACCGCCCCCCGCCCCCCAGCCTCGTAGCTGGTTTGGGGAGGGGGAAGCGGGGGGGCTCCAGGTCCAGAGCACCGAACGCCTCCACGTCCTGTGGGCAAGCCTGACTTCCAGCATGCACACTTCAGGAGATAGGAAAGCACCCTGGTCAAGAGCACCAGCTCTTGAGACAAACATCCAGACGCAGGTGGTGCTCGCGCTGCTTACTAACAGAGGCTCTTGGGCACGAGTCTCTTCATCTCCAAAGTCGGGACACTTGCTGCCTGTGCCACACAGAGTTCTGGTACAGCTGAAAGGGGTTAGTGTATGCAGAGCCCTCCACGTGCTGCCCGGCAGGTGGGGCGAGAGTGGGGTGCAGGTGCTCAATAAGCAGTAGCGATGATTTTTCAAAGAATGAAAACTCTGACCGCATATAATCCACGACTACTCAGACATACATACATTGGGTGTCAGTATTTCAAAAGGGCCGTTTGGATAGAAAGAACATTAGTCAATTGGAAACCCTTGCCCATGACAACAGGAGACCATTAAGAGTCCCCCAAGAGGGGCATTGGCTGCAGGAGCACCCTGATCTTCCGGGGAAGCTAAGGATGCAGCTGCGCGCTTGCACGTGCACGCACACGAGGCTCCTGCCTACTGCTGGCCCAAAGGGACGCAGGGAGAAGGCCGGGGCAGTCCCCGAAGCCACTTTCCTTGACCTGCTCTTGTGCGGTTCCAGAATGAGGTGCTCAACCGGCAAATCCAGAAGGAGATCTGGAGGATCCAGGACGTGATGGAGGGGCTGAGGAAGAATAACCCATCCCGGGGCACAGACACAGCCAAACACAGAGGTGGGTGCTGCCTTCGCCGCCTGAAGGGCTCACCGGAAACACTCTGCTGTCTCTGGCTTCCATCCCACATCTGTCAGCTCAAACCTCTTCAGGCCCTCACACTGTCCCCAGAGCTAGTCAGGGCCTCCAGAATCTTCCTCCCTTATTCCTCCCCCTCCTCCCAGGACACACCAGACATGCCACTCAGAGACACTTGACCCTGATGGTCTCGATTCCACCCCAGAAAAGGTCAAAGAGCACCTGTGCCCCACCGGCTCCCCAAGCCCATGGGCCAGGTGGTGATCTGAAGCCACTACCTTAGTGTCCTCCTGAGGCCCTAGGACTTGGTGTTGGCTTTCTTCGACATCTCAGGGGCAACAGTGTCCTTTCCATCTGTTATCTAACCCCTGCCCAGCATGCTTCCCCACCGCCAGCCTGCATCCCAGCCCCAGCCTTAGGCAGGCCCGTGGCCCTGAGGCCTCCCTCCACGTCCCTGGGTCCTCCCCTGCCTCCTCCACCTCTGGAGCCCACCCACATGCCAGGCCACACCCCTACCCTGCCCATCCCTCATCTCTCCTCTCTGCTTGCCCCCAGGAGGACTTGGCCCCACGGCCACCTACAACTCCAACAGCCCCGCCAGCCCTCTCAGCTCCGCCAGTCTCACCAGCCCCCTGAGCCCCTTTTCTCTGGTGTCCGGCTCACAGGGGTCCCCCACCAAGCCTGGGTCCAGTGAGGTAAGCTGAGGAAATGAAGTAGAAGGTAGGTGGGGGAGGGAGGATTCAGTCCTCATCAGCCCGAAGGACGCAGACTGCACCCAGCTCTGCCCCGGAGGCCTCCTGTCCTACTCTTCAGCTTTCTGTCCGCGACAGGGGCGTTCTGGCGCCCAGTTTGGTGAACTTCCTTCCAGATTTTTCCTTCACTTGCTCTCATCTGCATTTGTCATCTTTAGCTCCCTTCCAGGGAGGTCTGTCTCGGTTAACAAATATACAGTGAACACTTAGTGGGAATGTCAATCCGGGGTTGTTCCAGTGTGTGAGAGGGTTGAGAGTGGGCGTGAGGAGCAGCTTCCGAGCTGGTCAATCAACAGGTGTCTACAGGGAGTGACGGATGAGCTGAGGCCCTCTCAGAAACGTACATGTGCGTGCCCAAGGCCCTTCTCTTGGGGATCCCAGCGTCCACTGGGTACCAGGACTGACTTGTAGGCTTGGCAGTGTGTGTCTCAGTACTGACTGTGAATGCCCCGATGTTCCAAAGAGATGGTGGAGCTTTCACTGGACTATTAAGCTTTGGGACAGGAGAGGAGTGAGGGGGACACATCACAGATGGGAGGGGAGTGAGGGGGACAGGGGGTTGCATCACAGACGGGAGAGGTAGCAGAAGCACAGACACAGGGTACGAATGTGCCCTGGGTGATGGTGAGGCAAGGAGCAGGGAGCCTGGAGGAGAATTGGGGAACATGGGGCACAGTGCCAGGTGGGGCTGAGCCAAGGAGGGCCTTCACGGCCAGGCTGAGCCCCCTCCAGAGCTGGAGCTCCCCCCCAAGGCGGCAGGTGGGAGTTGGGGGGTCTAGGGCCCCCCCAGGTCCCCATGATGTCGTCTGTCCCTTGCTAATGCTCTTCTCTCCTGCTCTCACAGTGGCTGCTGTCCTTCTTCCTAATGCTCTGGCTTCTCTCTGCCTCAGGAGCCTGGCCCGCCACGGCCCCCCCTCCCCAAAGCCTACGTCCCCCTGGAGTCTCCTCCAAATGTGCCGCCACTCCCTAGCGAGAGCCGCTTCTGGCCACCCCCCAGCTCCCCTTCCTGGCACCGCAGTGGCGAGCCAGCCAGGGGTCAGGTACCCAGCACCCTTGGGTCCTGGAGGGCAGGGGCGGAGGGAGTGGGGCAAAGGGCCCGGCAAGGGGCAGGGCAGGACACAGAGCCACTTTGTCCCTGTTGCACTATGAACTTCCCTGCAGCCATCTAGTCGGACTCCGGGGTGAGGACAGGGATGGCGGAGTCCCCATTTGGCTCTCTGGGGACGGAGGGGAAATGAGTGTCACCACGCCCAGGGGCCAGGGCAGCCCCCGACGAGTGGCGGTGTGTCCCACTTCCCACCAGCACGAGCCGGCAAGGAAAATTGAGGGCCCCGCAGCTACTGGTGCCATTCCGATCCCTTCCTGTCCACCTCAGACCCCAGTTCTTCCACACTGTCTCTCTCTCTGCCTTGCCTGTGTCCTCCTGGGTGTTCTCGGCCCTGGCGTGTAAGGATACAGGCCCTGTTCTGCCTCCCCAGCCTCTCTGCCCAGGAGGCAGGTAGTTAGGGAAGAGGTTGCTTGGTGAGTAGTCCTGTGTCTAAAACTGGGAAGATTCTCATCCATCTCAGCTGCTGGGATCCACACAGCCCCCGAGGGGCTGCCGAAAGGGCAGGGCAGAGCAGGCTTTCCAGACCAGGGGAGGCGGTGGGACTTACCCACGCTCTCTCACTGGACTCTAGCTGCTGTTTCCAGCCTCTGGCCCAGTCTTTTGAACTGTCCCTCGCTGAGGCTAGACTCTTTAGCTGCACTATGGGAGCATAGGGGGCTGCCAGTGGTGTCGGAGGCCCCCTCTAACCTCATGATTCTGCAAGCCCTCAAGCTAAATGTACTTCTCTGTCCCCCAGAATCTTGGTATCAAAGCCCAGCTGGTTCTTTTGCTCAAGTTTTGGGTGAGTTCCCAACAGAATCTTCAGAGATCCTTGGCCTTGTAGCCTTCTCCAGCATTCCTCCTCTCCGGCTTACAGCAAGTCTGTGCTGCTTGGCAATTGCCAAGAGGACTGGTCAGGTTGAGGGGCCTCTCTGCTGGGCCTCAGCTGAGAGCCTCCTGGAAGCCCTGAGCCCTCACTTCCCAAGATGACCCAGCATTGGCCAGCCTTAAGGTGGCATGGGTGGGAGGCTCCATTGCATCCCTACCCACTTCCCAGCTGGCACACTTAGAGTTTTCTCGTCCTGTTTTTATGCTCCAACCATTGCAAAGCAAAGAAACATCCCTGAGTGCCAAATTCCCAGCAGTCCCTATAGCATTGACCATCTTCTCGTTTCTACCCCCAGCCCAAGGCAAGCTATGAGCAAAGCAAGAAAGACCCCTACCAGACATCACCCCTGGACACCACTAGAGACATCAGCCTTGTGCCCACCAGGCAAGAGGTGGAGGCAGAGAAGCAGGCAGCTCTCAACAAAGGTACTTCCTGTCCCATCCTCCCCTAGAAGGAAGGCCAAGTGTCAGGAGCCCAGACAGGGGCTCTCACAACCAAAGAGAGCGAATGCGCACCCATCCTGGGCCTTTCCTCTCTGCCACAGGTGGGACTCAGCCTCCTCAGGGAAGCAGGCTTCCCTGTCCCCCTGCTCTGCTGCTCTCCAGAAGGCCCACTGGCTGTTCTGTCTCCCTACAGTTGGCATTGTGCCTCCTCGGACAAAGTCACCCACTGATGAAGAGGGGACTCCATCAAGGGTGGTGAGGAGGAGTGCTAACGGACTTACCAACGGACTGTCCTCCCGGGTGAGTATGGCCTATGGGCCCTGAAGCCCGGCGGGAGCCCAGGGTCATCTGTGTATCCACCCATCTGTCCACCACTCAAGAAACCCAAGGCAGGAGGCGAAGGCAGGGACAAGTGGGAGAGGGCAATAGCCCCACTGGAGAAGTCTTCCTTCTCCATAGGAAGAAGACCTCTATGGAATCTTGTCCTATCAAGGGACAAGACAGATACACATAAGAAAGAAGAATAGTTAACAAAATTATTATTATTATTTAAGATTTAATTTATTTGAGAGAGAGAGAGAGAGAGAGAGAGAGAGCATGCATGAGTGTGGGGGAGAGGAAGAGGGAGAAGGAGAACCAGACTCCTCGCTGAGCAGTGGGCCCCAACTCAGGGCTTGAACCCAGGACCCTGAGATCATGATCTGACCCAAAGGCAGACGCTTAACTGACTGAGCCACCCAGGTGCCCCCTAACAAAATTATTATAATGTGCCAGTGATGGGAGACAAATCCAACAAAAATCAGCAGTCAGAGTCAAATGTGCTGACCACAGGCAGTACGTTCATTTCCCAGGGCTGTGGGAAGTTGAGATAGCCCCCCAAACTCGGGGGCTTAAAACAACAGAAGTTTATTCTCTCACAGCTGTGGAGGCCAGGAGTCCAAAATCAAGGTATCAGCAGGGCTGGTCCCATCCATCCCATGCCCGCCTCCTAGCTTCTGGCGTGACCGGCCATCTGCAGTGTTCCCTGGCTCGTAGACACAACACTCCAGTATCTGCGTCCACCTTCACATTGCCTTCTACTCTCTGTCTCCTTTTGTCTCTTATGAGGACCTCTAAGATTGGATTCAGGGTTCACTCTAATTCCAGATGATCTCTTCTCAAGATCCTTCCCTTAACTACATCCACGAAGATCATATTTCCAAATAAGGTCATATGCACAGGTCCTGGGGGCTTAGGACCTGCATATATGATTTAGGGGCCATTATTTAAACCCACTACAGACAGGCTTCCCAGAGAAGGGACATTTAAGGCATTAGGGCAGGTGAATAAGCTGGGAGTGGGGGATGAGCACCTGTCAGAGCCCTGTTCTCCCTGCTGCAGCAGGAGCGCCCCAAAAGTGCAGTGTTCCCCAGCGAGGGCAAGGTCAAGATGAGCGTGGAGGAGCAGATGGATCGCATGCGGAGGCATCAAAGTGGCTCCATGAAGGAGAAGCGGAGGAGCCTGCAGCTCCCAGCCAGTCCAGCCCCTGACCCTGCCAGCCGGCCCACCTACAAAGTGGTAACGTCCCCCCAGCCACCCGCGGCCATGGCTCAACATCTGCCAACGCTGCCCACTCCCAGCTCGTGACCGGCCTGGCCGGGCGGTTGGGTGAGGGGCACAGAGAGAGAGGGGCTGGGAAGGACCCATGCTGGGCACTTGGGAGAACTGGCCGAGGCTTCTCCCCACTGGGCAGAAGATACATTGCAACAAGCATTCCTTGTATATATTTAAAGAAAAATAACTTACAGAAAGGAATGCACCGATTATTTTAGTTGAAATGAATTACACAAAATTCAGTTGATAGAGAATAGTGCGAAGTTCACCCCCCAGGAGGAGCCATCACTTAAACATATTTCTAGAACATTTTCTGTGTATTTACCACTGGGCTGGATCTACTGAGGATAATGCTGATAGTGCACTGGTGCATGGCACTGCACAATTCTCGAATCTCGTGTTATTTTGTTTAGATCTTTCAGCAGTGCCAGGTTAGGAATGATCCCCCCTGTTTTAGAGATAGGGAAACACAGGAAAAATTAGGGATTCCTGGACCACTTGACTGCTGAGTGTGGAGCTGGGAGTAGCCCCAGGCATCTGCCTACTTTTTCTTTCTAGCATTCAGAAATACAGGAAAATAATGATTAAAAGTCCTCCCTTCAAACAGCTTACATTCTCCTTGGTGGTTTGGAGATCCCATAATAGGAAACCACTAAAGACCAACGTAGGACATACTAATCCAACTGCCTAAAATATGTGACACGTAATATGAACACAGAGGACCACCAGATGAGAAGTAACAAGTATGGATGAGATGCACTGATGAGATTTTTGCCTCTGGGCCTTTGCAGGTGGGCAGGCCTTGGACAAACAGCGTAGAAAGAGGATAGTTTTGCCCTGCAGTGAGAGCCATGGGGTGACAGCCAGATCGGGTGTGATGAGCGGGGACAGCGGGAACCCAGGCCTGGTTTAGGGCTGTCTGGAGGCATGGGTAGCAGAGGACAAGCTGCCGGCAGTGGGACAAAGTCCCTCTGTGGTCATGATGGTTCTGTCCCCCAGGTGCGCCGTCACCGTAGCATCCATGAGGTGGACATCTCCAACCTGGAAGCAGCCCTGCGGGCAGAGGAGCCTGGTGGGCAGGCCTATGAGACACCGAGAGAGGAAATTGCCCGGCTTCGCAAAATGGAGCTGGAACCCCAGCACTATGATGTGGACATCAATAAGGAGGTGAGTGAAGTCCAGGAGGGCAGAGGGGGCGAAGAAAGCCTGGGGGGTTGGCAGGTGGAATGGAGGTGCTGACCTGGATCCCTTCACAGCTCTCCACGCCAGACAAAGTCCTCATCCCTGAACGGTATATTGACCTGGAGCCTGATACTCCCCTGAGTCCCGAGGAGTTGAAGGAAAAGCAGAAGAAGGTGGAGAGGATCAAGACACTCATTGCCAAGTCCAGGTAATGTGTCTGAGTGAACCTCAACATTCTCTGCCCACCCTAGCACCAGGGGCACTAGTGCCACCGAATCCAGCCCCCCAACCCATGCCAGTGGGAGCCCTGAGTCTCCCAGGCGGAGAGCGAATGGAGGCAGTGGCTCAAGGCAGCAGACCAGGCCCAGCCCTGTGGCAGGGCAGTGACGCTGCCATCGAGTTCCAAAACAACCTGCTGGACACGGGCATGTGCTGTTGTCAAGACAAACTGATGGGTTGCCCACTGGTGACTTCTCTTCCTCATCAAGGCTGCCCTAAATGTTCACTTGAATCTTCTAATTCATTTTAAAACATTGCGGTGGGGGGTCCCGAAATGTGTTTTGCCTGGGTCCCACTCACCCCTGGGGACAGCCTTGCTGGGAACCAGAGCCTGCCCACTCACAGGCCTCTGGCCACCTTGCCAGCCTCAGTTCACAGGCCCCCCCCAAGCCCATTGGACCATCCTGTCCCCCCACTCCATGTCTGTGTGTCTGTGCCTCTTCAGTATGCAGAACGTGGTGCCCATCGGCGAGGGGGACCTTGTGGACGTGCCCCAGGACTCAGAGAGCCAGCTGCAGGAGCAGGAGAAGCGGATTGAAATCTCCTGTGCCCTGGCGACCGAGGCCTCCCGCAGGGGCCGCATGCTGTCTGGTGAGAGGGGCCGGGCCTCACTCCTCCAGGGAGACCGGCTGACCAGGTGCAGGGGAGGAAGCTCAGTGCTGTGAGGGGGCCAGGGCTAGAGAGGTGCAGGGCCAGTGAGACTTTCCTCAAGGTCAAGATGAGCATTTATTGAGCACCAGATACTGTGCTAGGCTCAGTGGGGTACAAAGGGGCCAGAGTTGCATCCAGGAGCTCAGAACTGTGATGACCCTTCTCGCTGCTCTGTGGAGGAATGGCCAGAGGCCATGCAGGGAGCAAGGGCACCACTCTACCTGGGCAGCTCAAGGAAGGGCACAGCTAAGAGGCAATACCTGAGCTTGGCTGGGAAGGGTCAAAGTATTACCAGCTGTGAAGTGAGGGACAGGCATTGCAGGCTACCCTCTCACTTCCCATTCTTGCTGCATGCAAATAGGAAGGTGAAAATGGGGCTGGTAGCCAGAGTTGAGAGCAATAGTCAGGCCCTGGCTACTGATCCAAACCCACTTTTCTAAGAAAAGATGAGCCTGAGGAACGGACTCATACTGATTCAAAAGTAAGAGGGTTCCGAGTAGACACAGTGGGGTGAAAGTCAGCCCGAGATACCGCCCCAGAGAAAGTGAGAATGGAATCAGGAAGAATGGAAGAGACTCTTAATGGGAGGGGGCAGGATAGAGGAAGTACAGTGGTTACCGTCATGAAGCCAGGTTGGAGGGAAGACAACAGAATATGTCCTCCTCCTCCTCAGAACAAAAGGTGGTTGGGACAGACAGGGGGAGCTTTGAAGCTAGTCCAGAGGGGTGCCCGGGAAGGATGCCAGGTTTGCAAGGACTTGAGTAGAAGGAGGAGGCAGAGAGACAGGTATGTTAGCCCACAGTGACAGTCGCCTGGGTGAGGGGCCGGCCATCAAGACCGTAGCCAGGAGCCCAGTAGAACAGCTAGCGTTTCATGGTGATCAAGGGGGATTTGAATTCTGGCTTTCTGAGACTCCATTCGCTCATATGTAAAATTCAAATCGAAATAGCTGCCTGGTGGTGTGAGGAATGGTGATGATAAATGCGAAGCACCTAGCACAGTGCCTGGCACTTAGTAAGTGCTCAATAAATGGTAGCCACATGTGGTCATGGTGGTGTTGGTGACTGCGATTGGATTCGTTGACATAGCAATAGCTGGAGTAGAAATAGGATCTGTGTATGGTTTTTCTCACTCTTTTAAATATGGATATTTTTAGGAACCAGAGGGTTTCAGGCTACAACAAAGGAAATTTATGCCTTAAGGAAGAACCTACCGGCAGTTAGGGTCTAATGGACATTAAGTGGGCGGGCAGGGAACACCCTTGGAGGTATTTCAGAGAGAGGAGGTCGGTTGGGCTGGATTGAGGACAAGAGAAGGGATGGGCTTCAGATAGTCCCATCTTGCAGCCAAAGGAAGCAGAACCAGTTTGGCTGCACAGAGGCCTCCATCCTACCTCTCTGTAGTTCAGCTGTAAAATGAACTCGAATCTTCCAAAGATCAAATTCCTCATGCTCTAGGCAAAAGGCAACTTCCTGTTTCAAGGGTTAGAGCACACAACACTGTTTTGAAAACTTCCCTCTGCCCTCGCCCCAGTCCCTGGCTCTCTCTCTACTATAGTTTCTCAGCCAAAGGTTCCATGAAAACAAAACCCACCCTAGCCTATCAGATTTCCTTCTCGATACACACCAGCTTACATTTCAGGATCTGTGCGCTGAAAGCAAACCGTCACTTTGCTTTTGCCAAAACCCCAACTATTTAAAAAATGGCATAGCAGGGCCAGACCTCAGACTTAGCCTACTGTCCCCACTGTCCCTTGGCCTCTGGCCCAGATTCCCAGAGCTGCAGCTCTGCCAGGGACAGAGAGGACTGTTTGTGGGCATGGGTTCAAGCCTGGGACTGTGTGTATGGGAGTGCTGGTCACGGGCCATAATGACGGTGCAGAGTGGAGAGGAGGTGCCCCAGTGTGGGTATGTGGCGTGGATGGTGTAATGCTTGTCAGTATACCCAGAATGTACACACTCAGGCATGAGGTATATGGGAAGGTGCGACAATTTTATGTTTGTACGCGGGGCAGGATATCATGTGCAATGTCCGTAGGGGGTGACGTGTGTAGATACACATGTATTTGTGTATACTCAAGTGCGTGGGTGAAGGGAATATTTGAGTGCAAACATAGAACTATGTGTGTATGTGTGTGCAGAATGTCTATGAATATTGTTCAGAGACCATTATTTATGAGTACAGGTGGTATTTAGTAAACTCCTGGAGTTTGTATATGTGTATGTGAGTGTACAATATAAGGATGGAGGTAGTGTTTATGAATGTACGTATTTAAGTATAATTGGCTTTTTTGCAGTATGAGGAGTGATAAAACACATTTGTGTGTATGTTGTGCACAGTGTATACATTGCGATATCTGTAAATGTGTATCTGTGTGTGCAGGATGGGAGAGAGCGTGTCTCATGAAGGTGAAGGATGTGACCTGTCCAGCAGGTGTGACCAATTACCAATGCAAGCAGATGTGGTATTACTTGTGAACACACAATCATAACATCGCATCTATCCCATACATAGCTACTATCTGTGTGAATTTTAACTTTCTTTTTTTTTTTTAAAGGTTGTCTATTTTTTTTAAGATTTTTTTTCCATTTATTTGAGAGAGAGCAAAGTGAGTGAGAACATGAGCAGGGGGAGAGGTGCAAAGGGAGAGGGTGAGCAGGGACCCCAATATAGGGCTTGATCCCAGAACCCCAGGATCGTGACCTGAGCCAAAGGCAGATGCTTACCCAACTGAGCTACCCAGGTGCCCCTGTTTCTTTCTTTTTTTAGATAAAGATTTTATTTATTTGTTTGAGAGAGGGGGGAGAGAGAGAGAGAGATAGAGCATGAGCGGCAGGGGGGGTGGGCAGAGAACAACCCCCCCCACCACCACCAGCAGGGAGCCTGATGCAGGGCTCCATCCCAGGACCCGGAGATCATGACCTGAGCCGGAGGTAGCCACATAACCGACAACCACCCGGGAGCCCCGTGAATTTTACCTATTTCAATAGATATGTTCCTAATACACCCTAATATACACTTAAAACTTCTCTGCCTTTATAAAGGAGTTATATTTAACATAATTCATCTTTCTTGCTCTTGTTCATTTAGTATCATTATAAAAATCCATGTTTTTGCTGATCCGTTGAAGGGATGCCCTCTGCAGCTAGACTTGGTACAGATCATAACTATGCTACGTGCTCCCAAACTGTTGTATTTTTAAAGGTATTATAAGCTACATTTTACAAGAGGCTTTTTCTCCTCAGTTGTACTTTTTTCTATCTTCAGTGGGCCTCCTGGAGTCCTCTCTCTCCCCTAAATTTCCCTGTTTCTTATCTTCCGTGGGGTAGACATCCAGCAGGTCAACTCCTATCAGAAGTGTGTAGAAATGAGAGTAACTGGACTCCAAGGAGCTTGTCTGTCAATAACTGTAAGAGCTTCACCACGTGCCCGTGGCAATAGATATTTGGCTTTCCTGAAATAGCCCTTGCTTGGTTTTTTGACTTTTTGATTGTTTTAGAAGTTGAAGTTGCCAGATAACTAACCACTGGGCTCGCCATACAGACATACACACAAATATGTGTTTTGAAAGCGTTTGCGAATGTGTTTGTGTGTGATGTTACACGTGTGTTGGATCACATGGAAGCGTATGGGTTTGGAAGTGCACAAACACACACATCTGAGTTGTGTGCAGTGAGCGTAGAATACTGTTGGATCCTGTGCACACACTGTGTATTCTGAGCAGACTCCCCTGCTCACGAGAAAGCTCCAAGTCTTACGTACATCTATGTGTGTGTGTGTGTGTGTGTGTAGGCAATGGGAGCTGCACTGGCCCTTTCCCCTACTCAGATGGCAGGGAATTGATGAGGTCGGGGCAGGGCAGGATGGGGAGCAAGCGCTTAGGAAGTGGGATGCCAGGATCCTTCTCTTGGAGGAAACAGTGTGACCCTGGCCAAGGTCTGGTTCTCCTCTGAGGCCAAGTGAGGACGTTCTCTCCGCCAGTCTGCTGCCTCACAGTGGCACTGAGGGTGCCAGGTCTGCAGCCTGCACAGAACTCATGCCTCCTAATATGGCCCCCCGCCCCCTGTCATTGTCCTTCCACCTGGCTCTTCCCAGCGTAGAGCCACGGCCGTAATAGAGTAAAATCCATTCATTCCAGTGTCACCGCTTGGAGGCCTGCAGTGCTTTGTTCAGGGGTGGACCAAAGTTCGCCCTTTCTGGATTGAAGGACAGGGGGTCCCCAGGGATAGTGGGAGGCAGGGGGTGTGTTTCTGAGACCCCGAGCTGGTCTAAGTTCACAGAACTTGCTTCCACCGTCCCTGGAATCATCTCCGCTTCCGTGGAGATGATTCCCATGGTGATAACTTGGATGTAGTCGTTACGGGGGCCTGATGATCTGGCTTGGTGTGGTTGACTGCCCTCGTCGTCACCATCGTCCCTGTACCGGTGTGTGTGAGGTGCGTCGCTTGTTCCAGCCGCTCCGTCCCACGTTGTACGGATGGGAGTGGAGCCCGGGCCCAGAGAGGCCGGCCTCGCCCACAGTCACCACTGGTCCTCGGCTGAGCCTGCGGGGCCCTGTCTCCTGGGGGGTGGGGGACCCACCCTCCTTCCCAGGCCCACTCTGCCTCAGCTCTCCTCTCTGCTTGCCTCCTGCCTGGCTCCCCGCTGGGGGAAGGGCCCACTCGCTCTGGGTGCCCGGCCTCCCCCCCACCCCCTACCCCTATTCACCTCCCTGTTCATTTCTGTTTCCAGTGCAATGTGCCACCCCAAGCCCTCCCACCTCCCCTGCTTCCCTGACTCCACCAGCCAACCCCCTATCGTCTGACTCCCCACGGGGCGCCGACAGCAGCCATACCATGCGGGTCTGAGCTCTGACGTAAGAACTTTTCTACTGTATTTCCTCCACCACGGTGAGTGGGACCCCCACCCCTCACCCCCGGGAGCCATCTACCACCCCCCTCATTCCAGCATCGCTTTGCCCTCACCCCCAGCGTCGCTCTCTCCCCTCCATCCATCTGCTTGAGCCCGCAGCATCCCCGCCCCCCTGTCCCCCCATCCCCACCACGTCCCCTTGGCCCCGTGCAGTGTTGGACCAGCACCAGCTGGGAGGGCCGCCTCTTGGATGCCGCAGTGCCGGTGGGCTTTGCTTCTCCAGAAGCAGACAGGGACAGAGCTGAGGCCTCCCCTACCCTGTCCTGGGCCAACAAGCCTCCCACCTGTTGAGATACACAGCAGTCCTGCCTCAGAAGCCCCCAGATTTTATTTCTCCCACATGGCCCCTAGATTTTACTGTAAATGAAAATAACATTGGAAATTCTGGCCAAAGGCCAGGTCCCTTCGTTTCCCCTGGCACACAGCCGCTCAGTGTCAGGCAAGTGGAAAAGAGCACGGACTTCCATTCATTAGCTCCCCTCTCAGGGCTGGGGGTGGCAGGTGGGCCGTGTTCCACAGGGTTCCGCAAGAAGAGACTTCTGTCTCCTGGGGAAGCTTGACTGGAGCTGTTGCTCCTCCAGGAAGCACCTTTCTCACCCGTTTCTCTTTTCTTTAGTGCAAGCCCTGGCCGAGGCCAACGCCATGAAGCTCCACAGAGCCACGTTCTGAAGGTCCCCTCTGCCTACTGAGGTCCTGACTCCCCAGCCTGGCCCCCCCCCGCCCCTGCGCTCCTGTGGGAATGCTGCAGGGAGCCAGGCTGGGGCCAGGGTTGCTGCCGAGACTTACCTCAGTGTCCACATGCCCACCACGCCTGGCCCTGAAGCCCTTGCTACTCAGATGGCAGCACCAGGCCAGGGCTTGAGATGGTGGGCAGAGAGCACCCTCCCAGCGGGCGCCTCCCAGGGGCTAGGCCTGGCCCCAGCTGGTGGTTCGATGGCCCTACTAGAACATTTCCTGAGGAAGAGGATGCCCCGGTGGGAAAGATGCCCTGGGCTGTCTTGGGTTAGGTCTGGAGTGAAGAGAAGACGGACACCCCTGACATCGAGGACAGCACGTGCCAGCAGGTCCTTCCCCCGTCATTCCCATCCTGCCACCCCAGCTGTACCGGGGGCTTTGACACATCTCTGCTCGTGGGTGCTCCTTTGGGGTCTGGTGGAGACCGACCACCCTGCTTGAGCCAAAGACAAGGAGACCAGTGACGAGGAGAGGCTCCTCGGCTCCCAGAGGGGACAGTGCTGGCTGTAGGTGGAGAGCGGCACGCAGGTCTGTGCAGCGTCTGAGGACAGGTTGAGAAGGGGGAGAAGAGAGAAAGAGATGGAGGCAAGTGGGAGGACAGGGAAGCAGTGGGGCTCGTTTGCAAGTGAGAGGATGAGACAGAGGTGGAAAGGGGCTGTGGGATTGGTTTCCCCAGGATGGAGCGTTAGCTTAAGTGCCAAGTACGTGCCGGATGCCAGCTCTGCTCCCCCACCTGCTCTCCCGGGTCCACCGGCCTGCCCACACTGGCTCTGAGAGGGCCCACCAGTGAGCACATGGTGGCCTGCAGCAGCAGCCGTGGGGACAGTTGTGGGGAGGCTGGTGTGGCTGAGTGGGTCGGAGATGGCCCTTCCTGGGTCTGGGCCTGGTGTGTCTGCCTTCCCCTCCTAGGTTTGGGGGCAGAGAGAAGGACCTGTGTCATGTAGGGTGTAGTCAGCCTTGGGGCCTTTCCTAACCCTGTTTAGGACATTTTCTTGTCCGCCTTGCCCCTGGAATGTGCTGTGGGCCAGCTGAGAGGGTGCCCTTGAAAGGAAATGCAACCTCAGTCTGCAAGGCTAGGGCCTTGCAGGGCCCCGTCCTGCATCGTGAGCAACCCCTAGGAGGACCAGGTGAGGCTGTAGGAAGGACTCCCTTCTGGCCTGGCTTTCTCACCATCTGCCTACCCAGGGAGGCCGGTGGAGGAGACACAGAAGCAAAGATGGTTTTTCCTTCTCGCCGCTCACCTTGGGAGGACTGTAGCCAGAGAGGAGGGAGGGGAGAGTGAGACTGGAAAAACCTGGGCCCCAAGGCCAGCTCTTTGCCAGAGTTGCTGCCGGGAGACTTCAACCTCCAGTGGTCCCAAGAACAACTGCTTTATCTGCCACCAGTTCTCCTCCACGCCTTCACAGCTGGGACGGTTACTGGTTCATATGCAAGTAAAGATGGCAATTCATTCAACAAATATTTATCGAGCCCCTTTTATGTACCAGGCACTGTTCTAGGTACTTCGGGTATTCTCGTGCTTCTGAGGAATTGCAGGCTGGGGAATTTCACTTCACTTTTTAGCAGATTTTTTGAACATGACCTTTGGCTACATTTCCCATCTTTAATGCACATGAAGCACCCCAAACCTGTTTTTTCCTCCCCCCCACAGACTGGCAGGTGGGATTGGCCCTCTCCCTCTTTCCAACACCCTCCTCCCTCCACAAGAAGCAGCTGTTTCAGGGCCTCCATGCCTTCCCCTTTCGTTGTCTCCTTTTTTTTTTTTAAGTGATATTTTTAGAAATACGTGCAAAATACCAAGGGTTAATGTCTGCACCTCTACACTTCTCTCTCACCTCTTATTTCATAAAGCTGGCTCTTTATGTTGCTTTACATGCCTTAATATATGTTTTATGAAGATTATACATATTATAGATATATACATAATATATATATTTGTTTGGACGTCTGATCCTTTCCCAGAACTCCTGCCCAGGCCACTTCCCTCCTTTATTTTCCACACCATTCCTAGCATGTTATGGCCACACCCCATGCCTTTTGATCCAAAGAAGGGGAGAGGACAGACTTATTTTAAGACAGATCTATTTTACGCTTTTGTTATAAAAGCAAATCTATTTTCGAAATGTGCAATGTCTGAATGGAATCAGCAAACGATACGAAGAGACTGGGTGGCTGCCTCTCGGTCCAGCCCTACATCCCTCCCTCTTCCCTGGCAGCTTCCTTCTCCCATCCCCCAGTCTGCAAAGGGCTAGTCCCCAGAGCTCGCCCGAGAGCATTTTACCAGGGCAGGACGTTCTCTTGGAAGTCCTGGTCCAAGGATCTGATTACACTGTCAACTCTTGATGAGCCTCTCGGGTTACAGGATGTGAATCCTCTCAGAGGAAATGTTTACAGCTGTGTGCACAGGAGTACACCCGTGCGGGCACACACACTCACACACACACCTCCAGTGTTCTCCTGGACCACCTCCTGTCATCAGCCTACTGGAGAGGGCAGTCAATGGCAGCCTATGCCAAATGGCACCAAGAACTCTACTCCCCAGTGGAGTAGGAGATACAGGACAAAGGCCAAAGGAAATATTTCAGGACCACAGGTCCTTCAGCACAGACACGTTCAAGTTCCTTGGACTTCTCACACTCCTTGATCCCTTTCTGGTCCGGGTCACATCAATGACATCGGTCTGTCTCCCTTTGTGACCTTTCCTCTGGGGGCTCCAGTTAAGGGAAACGGTACCTCAGTCTGGCATCCAGACCGCAAAGTCGGCTTCTGGGCTGAAGTGGGTCCCATGGGCAAGGTAACATCTCAGCCTTGCCCAAGAAGCCCCCAGGACTTTCCTCTGCAGGCTGCCACTGGGGTGCTGACCTCCGCCGGCTCAGCCTTCCAAACTGCTTATCAGCTGACAAAGTAGGTAAGGGGCTCTTGCCTTGCAAGGATTTGGGCAGAATGGAATCCAAGGGTTTGGGACTGTCACAGAACTCCTAGCCAGCATTTGAAGCCTGACTTCCCAACTTTGACATTTACTGGCTCCCTGTTCCCAGCCTGCAGCATCTCCTTATGAAAGAATGGGGCCCAGATGGAGGCCCAGGGCTAAGTAACCCACCGGGGGACAGCCCTGGTTGCTATTCTAAGGCCTTGCCTTCCCAATTAGCACATTACCTCCCTGATCAATAACCAAGAGGCTGTAATCAAATAATGCTACTGTCACTTTAAAGATTTTTCTGAGGTCGCAAGCTGTGCACACTTGCTCTCCTGCCTTGGTGAGAGGCATGTTCTTGGGGCAGGGCTGACTATAGCAAGACGGAATCAATCCCTTTCCCCTTTAGGCACCCCCTTACCTGGCAGCTCTTAAAACTAAGGAAAATATGGAATATACATATAAATATATATACATATATCTATTTATGCACATACTGGGGCCAATTTGATCTGCTAGTATTAGACAATAAACCATACAAGGAAATGTATGATCTCAGTGTCTTGATTTAGTATAAAAGTGACCTTAGAAGAAACATTAAAGTTAGCTAAACAGAGGGCATCTCTGTTGGGGGACCAAACATCTGTAGCCACCCCTTAGCATCTTTCTTACCAACAAGCCCCCTCCCCAGGAAAGGGCATCCTGACTGCTAGGTGAGCGTCTGCTTCCCTGCTCCCCAGCATTCTTTTTAGATCTAGGTACTGAAGAATCCCAGTGAGCTCTGCATTTGTATCTTGCAAGTTTGTATAAACTCAATACAAGAAATAAAATGAATGGTTTGTACAAGTGGCCTGTGTCTCGCACTCTGTCCGTGACTGCCTGTGGCTGGCCTTGGTGGCTCATGGTAACTTACGAGCTTGGCAGAAAAAGGTAGAGGGTCTGGGGTTGGGCCTTACCTGACTAAAAGCAAAGCTGGGCCCATGGTATGTTCCCCACCACAGTCCTCTTTTCTGTCCCAGTAAGCCCAAATCAAGCCTTGTCCCAAGGTCCTGTGTAATGAGAGTTCCCAGAACAGTGTTCAGATCCTGGAAACTTCTCATTGATTTGTCTCTGAGACTGAGGGTAGAACTGTAGAAGAAAATTAATTCTTAGGCTTTCTCGATTACTACACAATGCCCTATATTTCTGCTTTGGGGTACAAGAAGGTGTTTTGGTGAGCAGTATCTGAAAAGCCACCCAAATTTTTTTTTTAAAGATTTTATTTTATTTACTCATGAGAGATACAGAGCGGGAGAGAGAGAGGCAGACACAGGCAGAGGGAGAAGCAGGCTCCATGCAGGGAGCCCGATGTGGGACTTGATCCCGGATCTCCAGGATCACGCCCTGCGCTGAAGCCTGTGCTAAACCGCTGCGCCACCCGGGGTGCCCCAAAAGCCACCCAAATTATTCTCATCCAGCCTCAATGCC
Source organism: Canis lupus baileyi (assembly GCF_048164855.1). Classification (NCBI taxonomy): domain Eukaryota; kingdom Metazoa; phylum Chordata; class Mammalia; order Carnivora; family Canidae; genus Canis; species Canis lupus. The sequence goes on from NC_132875.1 coordinate 23,170,247, forward strand.
TTTGGTTTATGTCCTTTGGCAGGTGCTACTAGTTTTTTTATTAGTTTTTTTTTTAAGTGGTTACTAGGGGGGTTTTGTTTGTTGTTGTTTTTAAGACCAGAGTATTTTTATTAAGATTTTATTTATTCATGAGAGACACAGAGAGAGGCAGAGACACAGGCAGAGGGAGAAGCAGGCTCCCCACTGAGCAAGGAGCCTGATGCGGGACTTGATCCCAGAACCCGGAGATCATGTCCTGAGCTAAAGGCAAACACTCAACCACTGAGCCGCCCAGGTGCCCCTGTTTTCAGTTATTGATCCTCGGTGTGAAGGAGTTTACCAGAGCTGCTTGATTTGAAATCTTTCCATGAGTAAGAGTGAAGAAGCCCTGTGAATTCTATTCAGGGGACAGTAGAGCGAGAAAGCGAGCCAAGGATAGTGGAAGTCCTCAGCCAGGCCCCTGTAGGATGTCTGGGGAGGAGAGCTGGGAGCATTAATGCTTCAAAGAAGAGAAGAAAATTGAGACATGGGATGGGAAGGCAAGCCTCTTGTAATTCCAGATTTTACCTTGCCCTGGTTCTGAGGGCCGAGTTCAAATTCTGGACATCTGTTCTCATTCCTAAAGAGCTAGCAGTGTGTGTGAGTGTGTTTAACAAATCATTGAGGGATCCCTGGGTGGCGCAGTGGTTTAGCGCCTGCCTTTGGCCCGTGGCGCGATCCTGGAGACCCGGGATCGAATCCCACGTTGGGCTCCCAGTGCATGGAGTCTGCTTCTCCCTCTGCCTATGTCTCTGCCTCTCTCTCTGTGTGACTATCATAAATAAATTAAAATAAACAAATCATGTGAGTATATTTTGGGTTTTTTAACACCCCCAGGAGAGCTATAAGCTCTGATGTCCTTTGTGAATCAGACAGAATTGGGCCCTGACACAGACTCACAACAGTGGCCTCTAGAGCTGGAGGAGGTGCCCTGGACAACCTGTGTCTCTACCTGCAGCGCCCTCTGGGCCAGAGCCCATGGCTTGGAGAGGAGGGGGGACGTGAGAGCACAGGGCACCGCTGGGTGTCACTCTCCCCACAAACAAGGGCTGGCTCCTCTTCGAGAATGTTGCTCTTGGGTCTCTGCCTGCCGCAGCAGCAGGCCCCCCATCAGCCCTCTGAGCACCGGGTTGCGGTGGTAAAAGGGGGTGTTAGTCAGGAAATGTAAATGAAAAAGCGCCTTGCAGAAGGCCCTTAAGAAGTGGGGCTGTGGGGATGCCTGGGTGGCTCAGCCGTTTAGAGCCTGCCTTCAGCCCGGGGCCTGATCCTGGATCCCGGGATCAAGTCCCGCATCCGGCTCCCTGTGAGGAGCCTGCTTCTCTCTCTGTATCTCTGCCTCTGTGTGTGTGTGTGTGTGTGTGTGTGTGTGTGTGTGTCTTTCATGAATAAATAAATAAAATCTAAAAAAAAAAAAAAAGAAGAAGAAGTGGGGCTGTGTAACAGCGCAGTCATGTGTTGTTCTTGGAGAGATGCACACCCCACGGGCTGGGGCAGGCAACCAGGCTTCAGATCCTGCTGCTGCGGAGACCTGGGCCTGCACCACGTCCCCCGAGCCCCGAGCCTCTGCTGCTGCCTGGCCCTGCTCCTTCCAGCTGCCTGAAGATGGGGCAAGTCCCTAAAGTTTTGAGCCTTAGTTTCCCTGTCCAGAAAATGGGGATATTAACCACCACCTATGGAACTCACTAGAAAGTCAATAGAGAAAATCAATGAAAAACACCTTGGGCCACCTGGGTGGCTCAGTCAGTTAAGTGTCTGCCCTCGGCTCAAGTCATGATCCCGGGATCCTGGGATCAAGCCCTTGTGGGGCTCCCTGCTCAGCAGGGAGTCTGTTTCTCCCTCTGCCATTCCCCTTGCTTGTGCTCTCCCTCCTATAAATAAATAAAATATTTTTTAAAAAAAGAAAAACACTTTGAAACTCAAATTCAGAGCCACCTGGATAGCTCAGTGGTTGAGCATCTGCCTTTGGCTCAGGGTGTGATCCCAGGGTCCTGGGATCAAGTCCCACATCGGGCTCCCCATAGGGAGCCTGCTTCTCCCTCTGCCTGTGTCTCTGCCTCTGTGTGTCTCTCATGAATAAATAGATTAAATTTAAAAAAAAAAAAGAAAACTCAAATTCATTTACAAACGTGATGAGGCTGCGGTGACATTGTGGAGGCCCGTTGGGGTCATGATGAGGGACAAGGGAGAAATGTCTCCCAATGTACCCCTCTTCACTGCCTCCACCACCTTCAATGAAGAGTCTGCTGGGCCCCCACCACCTAGCCCTGTGAGCTGTCCCTGCCCACCTTTACTATCCCTAGTGCCAGACTTCCAGGGTTTACCTCCTCCTCCCTGGGGTGGTCCCCACAAAGCAGATGCTCCCAGGAGTGTGGGCTGTGGACAAGCCCCCTGGGCCCCACTCCAGCACCCAGCACGGCCATCAGAGAACCAGGCCGAGATGGCCCACTTGGATGATCAGCGTTCGATCCTTCCAAGCCCACAGGTGAGCTCCATGGTGGGCTATTTTATACACCTGGGAGCAGGTTAGCACCACATTTGAGAGAAGTCTTTCATATAACAGCATTTAGAAGTAAACTATCGCATACTAATCTAGTAATATTAATAACAATAGTGATTATAACTATACTAGAGTAGTAACAAAGACTTGTGCCGTGTTTACTACGTGCCAGCTACTTCCCAGTCCTTGCTCTAGCTCCGTGTGACAGGTACTATCATCATCCAAGACGCTGAGGTGCAGAAAGGTAAATAAAATGTGTCAGGTCTCACCAAGCTACAGCGAAGTCCGGAGCACTCTGACTTCAGAGTCCAAACTCCTAACCGACCAGTGCCTTCAATGGGGGTGGCAGCATCCCTTAGGGCAAAGTGTGGAAATCTGGGGAGCTGAGGTTACCTCAGACAAGAGGTAACCTCTCTCTCGACAAGAGACAAGATTTAGTGGCTGCAATGCACAGGGTAGATTTCCAAAATAATAACCATCCTCTATCTTGTATGACTTTAAAATGTATAAATGGACTAAACCCCCTTTCAGGACGTTAGTCATGTTGCAATTCATAATAGTACTAAGAAGAGGCACCTGGGTGGCTCAATGGTTGAGCGTCTACCTTTGGCTCAGGTTGTGGTCCTGGGGTCCTGGGATCGAGTCCCACGTCCCCCATAAATCCCATGTTGAGCTCCCTGCAGGGAGCCTGCTTCTCCCTCTGCCCATGTCTCTCTGTGTGTGTGTGTGTGTCTCTCATGAATAAATATGTAAAACCTTATTTTAAAAAATATTCACTGGAGAGAGAGTGAATGGGGGAGAAGGAGAGAATCTCAAGCAGACTCCCTGCTTTAGTGCAAAGCCCCACATGGAACTTAATCTCAGGACCCTGAGATCATGCCTTGAGCCAAATCAACAGTCCCACACTCAACGAAGTGAGGTGCCAAGGCGCCCCTAAATTGTTGGCTTTTAAATCAGTTTCATGAATAACTCTGTAAATTACCAGATGGTCGGTCATAACGGAGAAGAAGCTGAAGTGGAATCGTCTCAAAGTTGTTGCATAAACTGCTGCATGGATTGTGTGCACGAGGTAGTGTCACCCTCAACTATGGTTCATGAGGAGGATTCCAAGACGGTCTGGTCTCCCTGAGCAAGCACAGGCTCCTGTAAATAGTTAAGGCGGGGGGGGGGGGGGGTCTGAGAGAACCAATCATTAAAACAAAGATACTTGAAATGCACGAGATTTCATTAGAGAAATTTATTTCATAGGATTGCCATTCTTTACATTTTTCCGGTTTTTGCAGCCCAAGGACAAACAGCTATGTCTTAACGACTGAAGGTGTAAAGGTTTGGGGGACTCGCTGGCTTTCTCCACCACTGGACCAGGCCCCCCCCCCCCTCCTGCAGCCACTAGCCCTGAGGGGCTCGCATCACGTTTTCCTGTCCAACCCACCTCCAGTCCCCATTGCCTGCTGGGAATACCCCACCTCCACGGCGCATCAACACGACAGCATTTCAAGACAGTGATGCATGTGTCCGATGACGCCCGCCCGGGGGGAGCACGGAGAGCTATTTCAACAACACACACAGAGGACCTGCTCCATCTGCATTCAGGGCGCCTCCTCCTTGTCTCCACCTCGCCTCGCTGTGTTTTGCCTCTTTTGATTGAGGCCGTTTCCCTCTTTCTCTTTTCATATGCAAGTAATCTGGTCTGTTACTACTTACCCAACAGCTTCTATTCTTGGGTTCCTTTCCCACTGCTCTCTCATTCTCTCGGGCTGGCGCAGGGAAAGGCTTTTGTTTTGCACGTAAGGACTGTGGTTCTCTATTCCTCTTAAATTTTAAGCATATTTATTCTTCATAAGTAGGTGCAAGAAATCTGCCTGTTTCATTTATGTCTTCTGGGTAAGTCTTATTGAAAGACATCGTGCTTTATCATAAATTCTCTTTTTCCTTCTTATAATTAGTGTTTTGTTTTTTAAGTGACGTGCAGAGACTGCTCATCTCTACAAAGTTCATTTCAGGATGGAGGGGACATTACAGAGGGGATGCTGGCTCACGGAGTTTGAGAACCGTCGCTCTGCAGAGGTGGAGACGAGGTTGGAAACTATCCACCCCTCTTTTTGCAGGTCTACAGAGGAAGGAAAGGATGCGCCCTTGTCTACACAGCTGGGGGATGGACTAGAACCAGACTTCTGGAAGCATCCAGCCCTGCCCCAAGCCCAAATTCATCTTGCATCCTGCCTCGCTCAACCTCACTATCCGAAGCTGAACTCCGCCGGGGGAAAGGAAGGAGGTCGCACCCCTTGGGGTCCAGCTCCCCAGCCCCCCGACCGGGCCTGCCCGCAGCGGGTCCGCCTAGTGGCCGCCGCCCCCTGGCGTCCATCCTGGGTACCAGCGCGAAGCCCGCGGGCTGCACCTGCAGGATGAACTGCGGAGTTTTCCGAAGAGAAACACGGATTCCAAGGCTTCCCACAGCCGCCGTCGGACCGGAATAGGAGCCCGGGAGCCGAGGCCCCCTCCCCTGTACCGTCCGGGTCCTGCGGGGAGCTCGGCGGCAGCTGGACCCGGCGTCGGCAAGGAGCGGGGCGCTGGGGGCAGGTGGGCCTCGCCTCCTCCAGGTAGGCGCAGCCGCTGCCCTCGGTGCCCTCGGTGCCCTGGGCCACCAGCGGGCTGAAGAGAGCCCAGGAGGGGGAGAGGTGGGGTTTGGAGCCGGAGGGAGTTAATGATTTACCAGAGGCTCATTTCACAATTTACCAAGGGTCAGCTTCCCTGGAGCAGGCACAGGCCTGGCCCCCTCCGCTCCTCGCCCCGTGGCACTTCGACGGGAAGGCCCCCAGGCAGCCTGCGGCATGATCTCCATCAGCGAGTGGCAGAGTGAGTGGAGGGCCCGGGGCGCGGAGGGCGCAGGCTGGACGGGAGGCTCCCGGCTGGGGGCCGGGGCGGAGACACCTGCAAGGCGACCTCTGGAGCCTGAGGCTCGGAGCTGCTGTGCTGGCATCCTCCGGGCAGCAGGGCCAGGACTGGGTGTGGCTCTTCCACCTTCCGGTGGGTGGGGGTGCTCAGGACCCCTGGGTAGCCAGAGCCTGGTGGGGGGGGGACAGCAGGTTCACCGCCCCCCCAAGCTGGTCCCTTCCCCATCATGCTTCTTAGATCTGGGATGCTGCAAAGGTGGACTCAGGAGGCTCTGCCCATTGAGACATTTTCCCCACAAACTCTCAGGATCTACTGTGGCCTTGGGCTGTCGTCGTCCTCGGCGGCGTCTTCTTCTCCTTCTCCTCCTCCTCCCCCTCCCCCTCCCTCTCCTTCTTAGTCTTTTAAGTAAACTCTGCCCCAAACGTGGGGCTTGAACTCATCACCCAAGATCAAGAGCTGCATGCTCTGCCGACTGAGCCCGCCAGTCACTCCTTACCAGAAACTAAACTCCACTCCTGTCCCCAAGTTACCATACCCTCACCGCTAAATATCCTTATCCTTCCCCTTCCTCTGAGGGGAGATGGCAGGGAGGTAGTCCACAGATCTGGCAGGGGCCTGGAGAACTGTGATTTAAAGCATCTGAGGCCCAGGGTCTCATCGGTGAACTGGTGATAATATCCATTCACTGAACAAATTTGTCTCCACTACGCGCCAAGCACTGTGTTGGGTGTAGAGCACACAACAGTGCACTGAAAGGGAACAGATATGTTCCTGCTCACATGCCAGAGTGGGGGAACACGTAATCAACAGATAAAGAAATTAGTGTATAGTACGTTAGATGGTGATGTGTCCTTCAGACAAACATGAAATAGGGTATGGAAGCTAGGGACAGTGAGGCAGGAGGGTTACTGGGGTGTATAGAGTGGTTAGGAAAGGCTTTGCTAAAAAAAAAAAAAAAAAAAAAAAAAAAAAAAAAAAAAAATGGAAAGGCTTCGCTGAGAAGGTACCTTTTATCCAGAGACTGACATGAAGCAAGGAAACAAAGCTATGCAGCTGTTGGGGGTGGAGGGGTGGGGGGGGATGTTCCAGGAGAGGGAACAGCCAGTGCAAAGGCCCTGAGGTGTTGGTATAGTTATTGTGTGGTATGGCTGCAGCAAAATGAGTAAAGGCAAGAGTGGTAGGAATTTAGGTCCAGGAGGTCACTGAAAGATGAGGCTGTGTAAGAACTTTGGTTTTATCTCCACAATATGGGAAACAACTGGAAGGTTTTGTGCAGAGAACTGAGTGAGTGAGTGAGTGAGTGATATGGTTTATACATATTTTTAAAAGATCACTCTGGGTGCCAGGTTGAAAATAGGCTGCAGAGGTGTGGGGTCAGCTGCAGGGAGGACAGTTCTGAGGGGAGGAGACATGATGGAGAACACCAGGATAGTGGCAATGAAGTGGTGGCAGTGGTCAAGGCTGGATCACCTTTGAGAAAATTGCTGGAAGGATTTGCTGATGGACGTGAGTGGGAGAGAAAGAAGCAGAGAATCTGCTAGTATTTTTAGCCTGAGCAATTAGAAGGGTCAAGTTAGGTTTTAGGCATACTGAGTTTGATGTGCTGGCAGACATCCAGGTGACATGTCAAGTAGGCAGTCAGGTATGAGTCTGGAGCTCAAGGTTGAGCCCTGAGTTAGACAAATTTGGGAATTGCCAACATATAGATGGTATTTAAGACCACAAGAGTCCATGAGGTCACCTAGGGCATGGTTTCTCAGCTTCTCTACTACTGACATTTTTTAGCAGAATGATTCTTTGTTGCAGGGTGTGTCCTAGATGCCACTCCCAGTTGTGACAATGAAAAATATCTGCAGACATTGCCAAATGTCCTCTGGGGAATAGAATCGCCCTGCCCATCCCTCCAGTTGGGAACTATTGACTTACGGAATAAAAGTATAGAGAGAAGGGAGCTGTGACCTTGAGTCTGGTGGCAAGCCGACATTTTCTTAAGCCAAAGTGCGCTAAATCCTGTGAGAGGGAGAGCTGAGGAAACCAGATTTAGGTCAGGTAATGGTGAGGGGACTCAGTTTCCCCCAAGGAACTTTAAGACCTAAAGGATGAGTGTGCCTCAGGCAGATAACAGAGGAAACCGCATATACAAAGGCCCTGCGGCAGGAAGGCTCATCATAGAAACAGTGATAAAGGAATGGAAAGGAGACAGGGAGGGAGGGAGATGAAAGGGGGAGGGGGGGAAGGAAAGGAGGAAGGAAGGGGAAGGGAGATGTGGTGAGGGTATGGTAAGCAAGGGGGATGATGGCAAGAGAGGAAGATGAACAAGCAAGTCTCGGCCCCATCATGCAGGGCCTGTGAGCCAAGGTGTGGCTGGAAGGACACCGAGTCGAAGCCCGGTGGGCAGCCAGGAAGGATCCTAAGCGGTGTCCCAGCACAATTGGATTGTATGCTTTCCAAGACCCTTGATTGCAGTGTGGGGAAGGGACAGGAAGGACTCCCTGGGGAGTGTGGTAGGAGTCCAGGAAAGAGCTGATGGGCTTGGAATTGAGCAGTAAGAGTGCAGAGAAATGCACCACTTTCAAGCTACCTTAGGGAAGAAGAGGCAATAAAACTTAGCTGTGGGCTGAACAGAAGAGGGATGGCAGGAGCAGGGGGCCAGACTCAAGGATGGTCCTGGGGCTTCTGCCTCAAGCAGCTGGCTGGGGGAGGGCGGCCAGTGACATTTTTATTCATCTGGGGAAAACCAAGAAGGGCGCAGGGCTAAGGACAAAAGCCCAACAGCTGGGTTTGGACCTGTTAAGTTCAAGATGCCTCGGAGAGAGAAAACCAAGCAGAAAGGCCAAGTTAGCAGCTGGGTATGAGTTTGGCAGCTCAAAGATAGGCATGGGCTAGAAAGGGAAATATCGACGTTGTCAGCGCATGAGTGACAGCTCAAGACGCGGGAATTCGTGTGAAACAAAATGAGACGAGAAGCAAGCTTGGGCTGAACCCCTGAGCGATTGAACCCCAGGACGAAGAGAAAGAAGAAGAAGCTGCGGAAAGCGTGGTCTGGGCAGCAGGATGAAAGTCAAGGATACGGTGTCCTGGGAGCCAAGGGAGGATATTTTAAGAAGGGAGCGGCCAGGTGACAGGTGAGAGCCGACATCCTTCCATTGGATGTGGGACCTCAGACATGGTTGGTGGCCAAAGCCAGGGCCATTCCTGTGGACGGGCCTGGGGGTGCAAGTGGGTTGGTTAAGGCATTTTTTTTTTTTAATTTTATTTATTTGAGGAAAAGAGAGAGAGAACAAGCAGGGGGAGGCGCAGAGGAACAAACTGACTCCTCACTGAGCAGGGAGCCTGATGTGGGGCCAGATCTCAGGACCCTGAGACCGTGACCTGAGTGGAAGTCAGCGCTTAACCGACTGAACCACCCAGCGTCCTGAAAAGCACATTTTCTGGAGCCAGAGAACTGGGTTCAAACCCTGGTTCTGCCAGCTACTGGCTGTGTAGCCCTGGGCAAGTGACTTAACCCCTCGGTGAAATGGGCCTAACAGTGCAGGAGGGTTTCCGACCTAACGAACTTCGTAGGCCATTATAAAGACGAAATGCAAGTAAATATATGCAACGTGCTTAGACTGTGCCTGGCACAGGGTGCTCATTTGCATTAGCAGTAACCACTGTTAATCACTGTTGTTAATTTTTTTTTAAGATTTTATTTATTTATTCATGAGAGACACAGAGAGAGAGGCAGAGACACAGGCAGAGGGAGAAGCAGGCTCCCTGTGGGGAGCCCGGTGTGGGACTCGATCCCGGGACCCTGGGATCATGACCTGGGCCTTAAGGGAGGCGCTCAACCACAGAGCCCCCAGGTGCCCCTTCACTGTTGTTAATTTTGAAAGTGAAGGAAGGCTCTTTCTCTTCCCATTCCTGTCCTTCCTCTTCTCATTCCAGATTTGGTCCTAAAGCCATGAAGGTGGCAGGGGGAGGGTGGTGCCCAGAGCAGGAGTCAGAGCCCCCACCGGGTGACAAGGGTGTTCACACTGAAGGCGACTGTCTACCAGGCAGGGTGAGGAGGGCATCCTGGCAGGGTGGGGATAGGGGCTGGAGAGTGACTCTGGTGGGGGGCCCAGCAGATGCCACCGGGTGGAGCGACGGAGGACACATCAGCTCCAGCTCACCTCTAGCAGGGGGAGCGCTGCCCATCTGGCTGGCTCCGGGGCAAGGTGGCTGCAGGCACTTGTGACACTCGTGGGGACATGGACTCTCCCGCCCTCTCTGCCACTGTTGCTGCCCCAAGGAGAACTTCAGGAGCAACCCCAGTAGGTAACAACTGAAGCTACAGAGCTCCTGCCATTGAGAGGCAGAGCAAAGTCTGAGGCTGGGGTACGAGAAACACATGTTGTGACTCTTCTGTGAGGTTTCCTGTCCACGGTATAATTTTCCCACTGAACGCTGGAAAGCAGTAGGCTGCTCCCATCACAGGAAAATTCCGGAATTGAACCAGCCCTTAAGAAAGAATGTGGGACAGTGTAGAAAAGTAATAACTATGCAGACCAGTATATCATTATTGCCGGAGATAGTAGAATACGGGAGAGAAAGCATAGTGGGAACCTGAGAAACTTGCACTGTCTCTACAAAATGAGCAAGAGGCTATTCTTAAATGTTTACAGGATGAGCATATGGATATTTTAACACAACAAAATGAAGGGGCGCCTGGGCGGCTCAGTGGCTGAGCCTCTGCCTTCAGCTCAGGGTGTGATCCCGGGGTCCTGGAATCAAGTCCCACATCGGGCTCCCTGCATGGAGCCTGCTTCTCCCTCTGCTTGTGTCTCTGCCTCTCTCTGTGTGTCTATGAATAAATAAATAAAATCTTTAAAAAAGAAAGAAAGAAAGAAAGAAAATCCAATAAGATATTCACGTTGTGTTTCCACACTAAAACATTTACAAAAGGAGATAGAAGGGAAGGTCATATCATCAGAATGAGAATCGATGGTGTATTTTTATGGCAGGTGCAAGCTAGTAACAGGTACTTCTATTTATTTTTTTTAAGATTTTATTTATTCATGAGAGATACACAGAGAGAGGCAGAGGCAGAGACACAGGCAGAGGGAGAAGCAGGCTCCATGCAGAGAGCCCAATGCAGGACTCGATCCCAAAGGCAGATGCCCAACCACTGAGCCACCCAGGTGTCCCAACAAGTATTTTTAAAACAGGCATAAAAACTTAAAATTTTGCTATTCAGATTAAAGAAGCAGGGTTGCAGTCTTCCTCCACTATATCCTAGCCTATGTAAAATTATCGTGATAAAGTAGTTGGGCTCTGAGATCCTCAACTTAGTGTGTTTGAGGATTTAAAAAAAAAAAATCATGCAATATGGAAAGATAATGCAACCTTTATAATGACCAAAAAGTCTATACTCTGCTTGGTGTCCTGGGTTCTAGGGCCTGTAATTCAAGCAGGTGTTACTGGGAAGTAAACGTAGGAAACAAATCTTTATAGATCACAGAGGTTTGTCAGAAAAAAAGAGGAATCAGCCATAGAAGATGGAGTCTGGGCAGCTGGATGATGTGATGAGAGAGAAGATGTTGCCTTGGGTCCTAACAAAATCCAGTTCTGCCAAAAGGGAGACCCAGTGAGACTGGCACATTTTTCTGTACTATGTGTTAAATGAGGTTTTGGTCTGTAATTTGAATGATAAGTCTCATCCTTATTTTTTTTTAAGATTTTATTTTTAACTAACCTCTACACCCAACGTGGGGGTCAAACTCTGATCCCGAAGTCAAGAGTCACATGCTCTACTGACTGAACCAGCCAGGAGCCCTTAATCTCATCTCTATGTTTTTAATGATTCTTTTAAATAAATCCTTTGGCCTCATTTCTGTACTGAAACTGATCCTAATACTCTTAAAATCTGTACAGTAACAGATTATAAAAAATGAAGGGAATAGTGTTGTTTCATTTTCCTTCCATTATAAACAGAACTTTGCCAGTTAAGTCTAGTCTCAAAGATTTTGTTTTTGTTATATTTTTACATTCTGCCTCTGAACAACCAGACTTTTAACAACCTTTTACAACTGTCTATAAAAGCATGGCAACAATACTAATTCCGTAGGTATTGTGAGGACCAATTCTAAGATGTTAGTTAATGAGTCCAGTAAAAGTTTTTTCTTTAAAAATTACTTATATGGGGTGGCTGGTGGCTCATTGGTTAAGTGTCGCCTTTGGCTCAGATTGCAATCCCCAAGTCTTGGGATCGAGCCCCTCTTGGGTTCCCTGCTCAGTGGGGAGCCTGCTTCTCCCTCTCCTTCTGCAGCTCCCCCTGCTTGTGCTCTCTCTCTCTTTCCCTGTCAAATAAATAAATAAAATATTCTTTAAATTTTTTTTAATAAAATAAATCAAAAAATAAAAATTACCTATATGTTCCCTTAAAAAAAATTAAGCCAACTTTAATTTTTAAAATGTAAGCCATTTTTTAAAGTTTATGTTTTAGTAATCTCTACACCCAACGTGGGGCTCAAGCTCACGACTCCAAGATCAAGTGTCGCATGCTCCACTGACTGAGCCAGCTGGATGCTTCTAAAAATTAAGTCATTTTTAATAAAGTTATACATGGGGATCCCTGGGTGGCTCAGCAGTTTAGTGCCTGCCTTTGGCCCAGGGCTGATCCTGGAGTCTCGGGATCGAGTCCCACATCGAGCTCCCTGTATGGAGCCTGCTTCTCCCTCTGCCTGTGTCTCTGCCTCTCTCTCCTTTTGTGTCTCTCATGAATAAATAAAATCTTAAAAAAAAAATAAAGTTATACATGTTGTATTCTAAGAAGACACTCTTAACATATCATACCATATCATTTATAATAAAAAGAAAATAAAGCATTCTAGCTATATGAAGTAGATAAAGTAAGTTGCAAAACTGTACAATGTAAACTTGAAGTGATACAATATCATCAGTAATTCTTTCAAAGAAGGCAACAGAATTCCATTTATAATGCCATCCAAAAGATGGGGCACCTGGGTGGCTCCGTGGTTGAGCATCTACCTTTGGCTCAGGGAGTGATCCCAGGGTGCTGGGATTGAGTCCCGCATCAGGCTCCCTACAGGGAGCCCGCTTCTCCCTCTGCCTATGTCTCTGTCTCTCTCTCTGTCTTTTGTGAATAAATAAAATCTTTTTTAAAAATACCATCAAAAAACAAAAAATAAAAATAAAAATACCATCAAAAAGAGGGGCACCTCAGTGGCTCAGTTGATTAAGCATCTGCCTTCAGCTCAGGTCATGATCCCAGGTCCTGGGATTGAACCTTGCGTGGGCTCCCTGCTCAGTGGGGAGTCTACTTCTCCCTCTCAATCTGACTCACTGCTCAGTCTGTCTCTCACTCTCTCTCTCTCTCTCTCTCAAATAAATAGAAATATTTTTAAAAATCATCAAAAAGAATAAAATACTTAGGAACAAATTTAACCAGGGAGGCAAAAGACTTACTGAAAACCACTAAATGTTGCTGAAGAAAAATTTAAAAGACACAAATAAATAGAAAGGCATCCCTTGTTTATGGATTGTAAGATTTAATATTGTTAAAATGTCAGTACCACCCAAAGCAATCCACGGCTTCAGTGTGATTTCTATCAAAATCCCAAAGGCATTTTTTGTGGAAATAGAAAAATCCATCGCAAAATGCATATGGAACCACAAGAGATCTCAAATAGTGAAAACAATCTGGAAAGAGAACAAAGTTGGAGGTCTCACACTTCCTGATTTCAAAACTTATTACAAAACTACAGTAATCAGAACAGTGTGGGACTATCATAGAGATAGACACATAGACCAAGGTGACAGAGTAGAGAGCCCAGAAATAGACTCGGGTAAAAATGGCCAAATGATCTTAAACAAGGGTACCAAGACCATTCAGTGGGGAAATGGCAGTCTTTTCAACAAATGATGTTGGGCAAACTGGACATCCACGTGCAAAAGAATGAGGTTGAACCTGTACTTTATACCATCTGCAAAAATTAACTCAAAGTTTATCTTAATTCCAAGTAAAAGCTAAAACTATAAAGCTCTTAAAGAAAACTTAGGAGAAAAGCTTCATGACACTGGAATTGACCATGATTTCTTAGATTGGAAACCAAAAATATAGGCAACTGGGGGAAAAGTAGTTAAATTGGAGTATAACAAAAGTCAAAATTTTGCTGCATCAAAGGACATGACCAACAGTGAAAAGTATATAAAGAACTAATTCAACAACACAACAAAAAAAAAGCCCCAAATGACTTGTTAAAATGGGCAAAGGACTTGAATTGAGAGTCCTCTAAAGATATACAGATGGCCAACAGGCACATGAAAAAAAGCTCGTCATCGCTCATCAAGGAATGCAAATCAAAACCACAATGAGATGCCACCTCATGCCCATTAAGATGGATGCTATCAAAAACAAAACAAAAAACAATGTTGGTGAGGATGTGGAGAAATTGGAATCCTTGTGCCCTGTTAGTGGGAACGTAAACTGGTGTGGCTGCTCTGGAAAACAGCATGGAGGCCCCTCAGAAACTTAAAAATAGAACTACTGTATCATCCAGCAATCCCACTTCTGGGTATATACCCAAAAGAAGTGAAGGCCGAATCTTGAAAAGATCTTCGTTTCCCCATGTTCACAGCAGCATTATTTACAGCAGCCAAAAGGTAGAAGCCATCCAAGTTCCACCCGCAGATGAGCAGGAAAATAAAATGCCTTATAAACATACAATGAATTATTACTCAGCCTTAAAAAGGAGGAAATTATGATCCATGCTATAGCGTGAATGACCCTTGAGGCCGTTGTGCTAAGTAATGTTAACCAGTCACATGAAAACACTGTCTCATTCCCAGATGAGCTACCTAGAGAAGTCAGATCATAGAAAGAGAAAGCAGAGTGGTGGCTGCCAGGGGCTGGCAGGAGAGAATGGGGAGTCAGTGTTTATGGAGACAGAGTTTCAGTTTTGCATGATGAGTCCTGGAGATGGACGGTGGTGACGGTTGCCCAACAATGTGAATGTACTTCACACTACTGGGTGTACACTTAAACATGCTTAAGATGCTAAATTTGATGTATATTTTATCACCATTTAAAGTGGGAGTGTAATTCAATTTAAAAATGAAGCGGCCCAATGAATGGTCATTTGTTGACTATCAGAGTAGCAAAGATAAATAAGAATTGACCATTTTGTGTGATGGAGAGGGTTTCAGAAAAAAAGCAACTTCATATCCTGTTATTGTTACTACTCTCCCTGGGGGAAGCAATCTGAAATATGTGTCAATATGTCATAGATGGGGATCCCTGGGTGGCGCAGCAGTTTGGCGCCTGCCTTTGGCCCAGGGCGCGATCCTGGAGTCCTGGGATCGAGTCCCACGTTGGGCTCCCTGCATGGAGTCTGCTTCTCCCTCCTCCTGAGTCTCTGCCTCTCTCTCTGTCTCTCTCTCTCTCTCTCTCTCTCTGTTACTATCATAAGTAAATAAAAATTTTAAAAAATATGTCAAAGATGTAGCCCTTGAACAAAAAAGGGATCCCTAATATCCTGCCCTTGTAAGCTGTGCTTGCTAGCTCTCAGCAAACTCCTGCAGCTTCAGAACTTGCCCTGAGACATAAAGCAAAACCACACGCTACAAAGTGGGATGGGGCGCTGTCGCTGTGGGTCCAACCTGGTGCAGAACTGCCCAGTCACGGGACTGACATCAGAGGAACCCCAGGGGCATAAGGATGGGGGGCGGGGAGTGGGCCACGGCGGGAGGGGAGGTACAGAATGTGACGCTGGGGTACACACTCCCAGGTGAGCACATTCCATTTTTCCAACCAAGTGTGAAATGTCATCAGCTGAAAGCTGGGAACCGGGGCATTTAGAGAAGGAAGCACACAGTGTGAAGAGTTGTCTAGGAGGGCAAACCTGTTCAGAAACTGAGAAGGGGATCCCTGGGTGGCTCAGTGGTTGAGGATCTGCCTTCAGCCCAGGGCATGATCCCACGGTCCCAGGATCCAGTCCCACATCGGGCTCCTTTCATGGAGCCTCCTTCTCCCTCTGCCTCTCTTTCTCTGTGTGTGTGTGTCTCTCATGAATTAATAAAAAGAAAGAAAGAGAGAGAGAGAAAAAAAGAAAGAGAAAGAAAGAAAGAAGAAAGAAAGAAAGAAAGAAAGAAAGAAAGAAAGAAAGAAAGAAAGAAAGAAAGAAAGAGGGAAGGAAGGAAGGAAGGAAGGAAGGAAGAAAGAAAAGAAAAGAAAAGAAAAGAAAAGAAAAGAAAAGAAAAGAAAAGAAAAGAAAAGAAAAGAAAAGAAAAGAAAAGAAAAGAAAAGAAAAGAGAAAGAAATTGAGCAGGACAGCTGGGCAGTTCTAAGCCTTTTCGGGGCTGATAGTCCTGAGCTGTGAGTGGCGCCCACCTGCCTGGGCATGAGTTGGACCAGAGAGGACCACAGAGACCCAACCCTGGCCATTATCTGGACAATGTAGCATTTGCAAACAAGAGGCAGCTGCAAATAAAAAGCAGTAAGGGAAGCACTAGCAACCTCACAGAGCCATGGTGAGGACAGGATGCCACAGAACTGACCAGCAGTGTGCCGGTGCGAAACCTAAATCTGTGTCTGCCCTTCCTTTCCCTTCCCATCCCATTACCCTCCCCCAGCATGGAAGCTGAGAATCCTGGGTGGAAATGGGACCACCTCATCCCCCACCCCCCGGGGGGCAGCTGTCCAGTGGCAGTGGGGGAAGTTTCCAGCATCCCAACCTGCTCCTCAAAGTCCACCCCACCCCAACCTTCTTGCCCATTGCAGAGATTGGTGTGGGTACCACTGGCTTCGGCATCTTCTTCATCCTCTTTGGAATACTCCTGTACTTTGATTCGGTGCTCCTGGCCTTCGGAAACGTGAGTCCCCCAGCCTGCATACCTCCCCTCACCAACCTACCTGAGGTCTCTACTGCCTGGGAGGCCAGTCCCAAGTTCATTCGGATTGTGCCCATCCAGGGGTCAACAACATCAAGTCCAGGCAGGTGAGGGTGTCTGGGGATGGACAGTGAGGTGTGCTGGGCACAGAGAATCTGAGGATGTGGATTCTCGTGGGAAGCTCTGGGTGAGGCCCCACAGGTATCAAGATGAATCGGCTGCCATCCCTGCCAATGGAATACCCTTATCTAGGGCCAGGGACATAACATGAACAGACATGACCAGGAAAGAAGGCAGGGGCAGCTATAAAGTCACAGTAAGATAAACACATCTCATATAAAACAAGGTGCCTGAAGGAAAGAAAGCATGCCCAGTTGGAGAAGGATGAAAAGGAATTTAGAAAATAAATGGGTGTGAAGGGGGATGAAGCCTTTCCAGGCAGATGGAACAGCAAGAGAAAAGGTATAGAGAAAGGGAGAGAAGGCATGGAACATGCTGGAAGGAAACCAGAGTGTTCCACCTAGGCACTCCTGAGAGACCCTTAGGACCCAAGCTGAAGACAGAGCCTGGCCAGACAGTGGAGCCCCGATGGTTCCGTGTGACTCTGGGTACGGCTGCCTAACCTGTATACACCCCAGGGTTCACCTCTGTAAAATGGAGAGAATCTATCCATCCCGCCTTCTTTGTGAGGCGTGATGAGAAGTGAAATCATGTTATGAAAAAGTGCTTGGGATCCAAGAAGTTAGGTTGAATTGGGTGAGCAGCTGGAGAGCAGAGTTCTCCTTGTCCACCCCTATCTCTGGGAAGCTCTGCTCCTAACAAGCAGAAATTACTCAAGGCTCTGGGACGTTGCCACACCGTGGGGTCACCCTTTCTAGTGTGTCTCTCCTTGAAGAGTTAGAAAGTCCTGCCCCACGTCTGATGTGGGGCGCCAGGCCTGGCCCCCCAACCCCACGGCAGGTGCTGGCTTTGCTCTCATGCTTCTCTCCCTCCCTCCCCGCAGCTACTGTTCCTGACCGGCCTCTTGCTCATCATCGGCCTGAGGAAGACCTTTTCCTTCTTCTTCCAGAGGCACAAGCTCAAAGGGACCAGTTTCTTCTTGGGGGGTGTGGTCATCGTGCTTCTCCGCTGGCCCCTCCTGGGCATGTTACTGGAAACCTATGGATTTCTAAGCCTCTTCAAGTGAGTGCAGGTCTCCTTTTCCTGGATGAGCCCATCAGGGCCCCTGAGTAGCTGAGATCACCCCACTAGGTTTGGGCAGCACAACCCGCAGGGTGTGCAGAAGCTGGGACTTTATCCTGCAGATGGGAGCCATGGAAGGATTGAAAAGGCAAGTGGGACATCAGGCAGACCCTTAGAAAGACCCTTTCAAGAGCGGGATAAAGGACAAATCAGGGGAATCGGCCCATCCATCAGCAAACATTAAGCACCTGTGGGGTTACCTGTCCCCAAAGAGGGGACACAGGGCCTGCCTTCAAGTTGACCAGCAGAGAGGAAGGACAGTGAACTAGCACTCCCCTGGCCTCTCATGCCCCAAGGCCATCTCTACAACCTCCTGCTTGACTGCTCTCTATAGATAAGGACACCAGCTCAGAGGGGCTGTCCCCTGCCCAAGGTCTCACAAATAGTAAGCAGAGGATCTGGGATGGATGCAGGCATGCCTGGCTGCTGGCCCCACATGCCTCGGCCTGGCCGGTGGCAGCCTGGCCTGCTGAAAAGCTAATCAGAAGTCAGTGAAGATGTATGGCCACTGCCAGGGCCAGGAGGGATCTTAGAGGAAGCAGGACCCAAGACAGGCCCTGGGGACAGGCAGGCTTTCAGAGGAGACTGGAAGGTGTTTAAGGAAAAGAAAGGATGCTGGGGAAGGAGGGGCGAGGGAGGCAAGACTCCCAGTGTCTCTGGGGACAGGGATGAGGGGGAGCTAGAAGAAGCATGGCTTGTGGAATCATGGGAAGGAGCTGGGGTCAGGACCCTCCATTTGTTCAGTGCAGCCTTGAAAAGACCTTGATTAGCCTGAATGCCCCAGACCTCCTAGACATCATACAATGTGGCTTCAAGAAACTAAATCTTCTCACACAAGCTCTGCCATCCACTTATTTAATACTTAAAACTGTCATCATTCAGTCATTTATTCAGATAGTCAAAAACATAAAAAGTACCTAGTGCATATGCCAAATGCAGAGCTAGGTGTAGGAATGTGGCGCTAAATAGGGAGAAACTTCCTGAGGAACTTGAAACCTAGTTGAGAAGACAAATTCTGACAATAGTGACCATATATCAAGAGATTAGATGCATGAGTGCGGCCACTGCAGATTCAGTTGTTCAAACCAACAGCAAACCTAGACAACCCTGACAACAGCACCGTTGTCAAAAATCGCCAAAATCGGAGTTGTAAGGGAGGTCAGAGATGCCGGCGAACCTCAGGAAACGAAGCCCAAGGAAAGGATTCTCAGCCAGAATCCAAATTTCTAACCCTGTCGCCTGTCGCCTCTCCACACACGGGGCTCACTCCGCATGCCGACCTCAGTGGCTCCAAGCCCTTTGAAGGATCCCACTTATGTGCCTGGCAGGCCTTGCCAGGGTGTGTCTGATAAGCGTGGGGGTGCCAAGAGCACAGGGTGGCTGCGTGCACGGGGATGCCGCGGCGTGTGGGGAGCACAGCCTCCAGTGGCCCCCTGTGCCTGCAGCCCCTGAGACCTGCAGCAGGTGGTGCACACCCAGTCCAGGGAGGCAAACTCCGTCAGAGTAGCACAAGCAACAGCTCCCCCAGATTTCTTTACATAAGGCCCTATGATGTAGACACTATTATTATTAGCGTCATTTACAGCTGGAAGCTGAGATACAGAGAAGTTAAGGAATTTGCCCAAGTTTATATGACACCAGTACATGGTAGAGCCAAGATTTAAACCCAAGGAGCCTGGCCCCAGTCCCTTTATTCTTGACCACTTCGCAGGATTGCCTCCCCAAAACCAGGGGTGCAGAACCAAGCCTGCTCCTGGTGTGCCCCGGGGGCCCCCCTTCTTGGGAACCAAAGCTGGAGCCTTTGGGTGCACCTCAGCCCAAATGCCCTCCCCTCTCCCCCGAGGCCATCGCTGACCCCTCTCCCCACCCTCTGCTCTTAGGGGCTTTTTCCCTGTCGTCTTTGGCTTCCTGGGCAATGCCTCTGACATCCCCTTCCTGAGTGTGGTAAGTGGATTTTGCATGTGGCTTGGTGGTGGCCTTGGGGTGGGGGGCCCCGCTGAGACAGCTGCCCCTGTGCTGTGGACCCTTCCCCATCTCCCCCAAGCTCCTTTCCCCAGGCTGACCATCTTGGGCTCCTCTTCCCCTCCCCCACACCCTCTCCTCCACTTGACAAGAGCAGATGAGGAGAGGGGATGTGGGAGCGTTGTGTCTGGGCGTGGGTGTAGAGGAAAGTGGCTATTCATAGCTCCTTATTAGAGCCAAAGAAACAGAGTCAGAGAGCCTAGGTGACCCAGCCAGAAAGTGCTAGAGATTTCGGGGGAGCTGGCTGAGTCTGTGCCCCACGCACAGAGAGGATGTCTGACAGCCAGTGACAGCAGAAGCAGGTGCTTTGCTGTCCTTGGGGCAGGCGTGGGGCAGTGGTCCCCAGGCCTCACCCCTCCCTCCCTTTCCCTAAAGCATATTTTCTGACAGAATAGAGCCCTTCGAGAAGGGCCCTGCAGCCAGCTGGCTCACCCCTGGCCTCCTCTCTCTGTCTGCACTTGGTACCGCCCCCAGCTCTGAGGGCCCGCTCCACAATAACCTAGATGGATATGGAGTGTGCTCCTCACTCTTTGTCTAAAGTAATGATTCTTGGCTCCCACAGCTGTTCCGGAGGCTTCAGGGCACCAGCTCAATGGTCTGAACAGCAGGGATGAGCTCCTTGAACTTGGATCATTGGTCGAGGGGGCTGGAAAGGAAATGGGGGCCGCCCCGACCCTGCATTGACTCATCTCCCCCATCATACTCAGACCTCTCCAAGTCCAGACGGAAGGACAGAGTTAAATGACTGACCTCAGATCCCCAAGTCACCTCAAAAGGCTGTGGGCATGTTTGACAGCAGAGATGAGGTGGGGGGCAGGTGTGGACACCAAGACCAGACTGGGGCTGGTATCATATCCTGCCCTGTATTTCTGGGAGGAAAGCAAAGATTAAATCGCCAAGCTGTGTGTCTGAGACTCGAAGTCACTGTCTCTAGCCTCTTGAGTCTGGTCCCTGGCTCGGGGCAGGCCGACACAGCATCCCACGGAGTGAGGGGCAGGCCTGCTCTTGTAGGCTAGCATTTTTATCCTGGTGGTTAACAGGCTTAATGAGCGAGATAATATGTGTGTAAACCCTGTTAAGCCACGGGCATCAGACAAGTGATGGGTATCAAGCCTGCATACTGGTGGGAAACACTACTCAACCATTAATTAACTGGCTGTCTGCATAACACCCCCGTCCCCAGGTGGCACCCACGTGAGAGAGCTTCCTGTCTGAAGGTGCAGACATAGCCCCTGCCTTCAAAGAGCCCAAGCCTGATGGAGGGGACATCCTCACTCCTGGGGAACCCCTCGGCCCAGGGTAAAGAGTGTTCTTGCAGGCCCAGGAAGGAGACCAGAGTACCTTGCAGTGACACACTTAGTAAACATCTGTGTCTACACGAAGGACAGGAGCGGGTGCCGAAGGCACAAAGGAAAGCCCGTGGCTGCCTTCCAAGCAAGGTCTGCAGAGATTGCGGGGCCCAGGAGCAGCAGTGTCAGGTGCTGTACCCGAAAGTCGGCTCTGGGTTCTCGGCATTTCCCAGGTACACCCACCTGCTGGAGCCGCCACTTTATTTTGGTTCCCTAGCCCCTCCCCCCCAGGTCAGACCCGCCTTTCCCTCCCCTTTGTCCCCTTCATAGGCTCCCTTCTTCCCTTCTCACGGGTACTTGCACCTCTGGTGGGGAGAGCAACAGCCCCCACCTCTCCCCCTCAAATAGTCCATTTTCCTGTCCTGTGGGGCAGAATGGGTCTCCAGCTAAGTGGGTCTGGGGTGAGGGGGTGAGGAGGATGGAAAGACAGGTGGGAATCAGAAAACCAGCCCTGAGGGGTTTCTGGAGGGAGAGAAAGAGGCTTATTTCAGTCCTGAGAGCCAGGCGGTGGGAGGCAGGCAACGCTGTGCTCTCCGAGGGGCCTGAGGGGGAGGAGGAGGAGCGGTGGGCCTGTGCCTGGAGACGTCACCCTTGGGCTCTATAAGAGGGACGCGATCAGACCACTGGTGAGCCCAGCTCCCCTGTCTGTGGGTGTTCACCGACCCCAGGAGCACCTGGAGACCCCACGGAGCTCTGACCCCGCTGGACAGAGCCAAGGTAGGCGCATGGGGGCACCCACACTGGAGGGGGGTCTGCCCAGCCCCAGGGAGGCTCCCTGCACGGGAGCTGGAATTTAGTTCTAAGACTGACAGACACATCCTGGGTAGGCAAAGGGGGTGCTGATCTTTCCTGATTATCGGGTTGGCCAGATTAATCTGGGATGTCTCAGTGAATAGCCTGACTGGCATCTATCAAACCAGGACCTTGGGGATCCCTTACTGTGGAAGGAATAAAAGCAGTGAGTGAGCTCTGGCTGGGATCAGAGGCACAGGAGCTTCTGGAGGGAGCTGGGGAACCCTCAGGGCTCAGGGGCTCCATAGGACTCCTCTGAGAAGTTCCCCCAACTTCTAGACGGCAAGTACAAAGCTAACAGAAGAGCCCCTACACACTAGCCCCCCCCCTACCCCCCACTAAAGACCGGGAGGTGCCCCAGGAAGGAAGCCGCCTCCCTTCACAACCTTTCCCCCCACACCTGGAATCTATTACTCACTAGGTCTAAAGCCTGGGCCGGGAGCGCCAGAATTGTCCACAGCAGACCAGCCTCTCTGAAAGTCGATGGGTCTTTTCCAAACAGTTCAACTCTAGCACGTGTGCTAGATGCTTCTGCGCTAGAAAGTAAACTAAGACTTGGGGGGATGGGTGTGTGTGGGTGTGTGTGTGTGTGTGTGTGTGTGTTCTCACCTGGGTATCTCTGAGGAGGAGGTGCTACGGGTGGGAGGAGCTTGCAAGGACCCGAACCTGGAACCACACAGCCTGCCCCCCTTCGCCCCCCCTGCTCCCGCAGAGCAGCCGTGGTGCTCCACCTGCCATGCAACGCACATTCCCCCCGGGCTCAGCCTACTCTGGCGTGAGGCACTCCTCCACCTCACTGCTCTCTTTCTCTCCAGCGAAGCTCTGCCCTCCGGCAGGCTGCGGGGCCTGTGGGTCCCCTCCACGCCCAGCCCCTGTTGGAAACGCCTTCCTAATCCTTGTATTCATGCGGCTGACCAGGGCTCAGAAACTCAGCTCAAACCCACCTGCCCCCGCTCCAGGAAGAGCTCCCATGGGCTCTCAGAGCTCCCTGGGTACCGGACGCCTCCAGCCTATCGCTGCCGGTGTTACTGTGAAACGGTCACCTAAGACGACTCAATTTCTTGAGCTACGTCTTGGGGAGGGGCTGGGAACAAGCAAGGCTGTGTCCTAGTAGCCTGGGCCCCTAGCGCCTAGCAGAGCTCCTAGTTGGCGCTGGGATCAGGAATGATCTCCGAACTGACCTGGACCCTGCGCTCCCATGGTTTGAAGCCATAAAACAAATGGTTTCATGCTCTAACAGACTGAGCCCGCCTTTCCTCCTTGAGTGCAGAAAGCCTTGTCTGGGTTTCAGGGTCACAGAATCAAAGTCTGTAAGGAAAAGAGACTATCTGAGGGGATAGTCGGTGGCCAGTCTGACACAATGCTCTTATTTCACAGAGGAGCAATATGATCCAGAGATGGGGGTGACTTTCTCACATCCCACAGGGAGGGGACCAGAGCTGGGGCCAGATTTGAGTGTTCTTGATCCTATTTGGACAGTCTTCTTCTCTGCCCCGTGCCCAGGTCCTGGAGAGGAATGGTGGTAGGGGCAAGAACAAAGGTATGGACAGGGCTGAGCAATCATTAGCAGCTGATGAGCATCCATGAGAGCCCCACCCTCCCCCACTTGCCCTCCTGGACCACAGTGGCTCTGGCCCGCATCCTTTTTGTCCAGCCTTTGGACCTGCCTCCCCATCAGTTGGTCTTTACTCATGTTTGTTGGACAATCTCAAAGTGCCTGACGACTTTTTTCAAAGAGAAATTCAACTTGGGAGGCAGCTGGGGTGGGGGCGGGGCCCAAGAGGGAAGGCAAAGGGGATGTAGTGAGAGTCAGGGTAAGCAGCTCCCACGGCAGCAGCCCAAAGCAGGAGGTCGATCCAATCTTCTTGGAGCCCGCGCTGAATAGAACAAGGAGACAATTGACCGGATAAATCAGGGAAAGTTTTTTCTCTTCCTTGTATTACAGACAATAAGACAATTTAACGACAGTCCTCAAGGGTTATGAAAAAGAACACGACGCTTGCCTCTTTTTTCCTTTTTTTCTTGAAATAGGAAAGGACTGAAGTGTCTTTTGCAGCAGGAGGGAGCTGGGCCAGGTTCAGGAAGGTGCGGTCTAACAGGAGGGTTGGTCACTGAAGTCCAGGATATGTACAGGGCCCAGCACGGAGCTCCCAGCGCCCCACCCCTACCCTGAAAATATCCGGACCTCAGGGCACTTGCCCAGTGGAACGCCTTGCCCTGCTTGCCTTCACTCCCTCCTCCTCACTGCCACACACTGCCCCCCACTCGGGCGCTTTCCTCTCCACGCTGGGCTCTGCCCCAGCCCCCAGCCCACACCGTGCACCTGACTTAATTCTCTCTCCCTCCGTCTCAGCCTCAGGACACTGCCAGCACCTGCATCATCTCACCAGGATGAACTCCCTGGTTTCTTGGCAGCTAATGCTTCTCCTCTGTGCCACTTCCTTCAGGGAGACATTAGAAAAGGTGGCACCCATGGAGACTCCTGGACCTGCAGGTATGCATTTTCTGGGGAGAGGATGGGAGGGAGCACATGAGTTGTTAGAAAATGAGGGTTACCATATTTTTCAAAGTGAGGCTAGTCTGTTGATGTGAGTTTAACACTGCATTTAAGGCTAGTACATGCAACTTATTTAGGGGCCCCATTAATCTTGCAGGTAAGGGATGGCTTACTGCTCCTTATGGACATCAGTGAGCTCACCTAGGTTTAGGTGCTTGTTAACCTAAACCTTCGTAGCTCCTTCGTGGTCTTCTCACACTGTGTTTTCTCTGCTCTACGCCAACCACCTGTCTGAGCAGATCCCTTGGGAAGGAATTTACTATGCACGTTTCTTTATTTTTTTTATTTTTTTAAATTTTTTTTTATTTATTTATGATAGTCACAGAGAGAGAGAGAGAGAGAGAGAGAGAGAGAGAGAGGCAGAGACACAGGCAGAGGGAGAAGCAGGCTCCATGCACCGGGAGCCCGATGTGGGATTCGATCCTGGGTCTCCAGGATCGCGCCTTGGGCCAAAGACAGGTGCTAAACCGCTGCGCCACCCAGGGATCCCTATGCATGTTTCTTTTATCAGTAATCTCAGACCCTTTCTGGGGAAATTGGAAAAAAAAAAAAAAAAAAACGACCTAAACCAAAGGGCAGATCCTAGGCAAACTAGCTTGTAGCTTTGCCTCTCTGGCCCACAGTTCCTCTAGGTATGCAACTCGGAGCATACCCTCTACCCATAGGAATCGTCAAGCCCATAAGCTATCCCAGAGCAAAGAGAATACACACACCCCCCTCGTCATCCCTCCCTGGCCCTAAGCAGGCTGGAGGGGCATTCTAGGAGATTAGCAATAATTCTGAACCATGCCCACACTCCTGCAAAGTATGCCAAGGCCCTGAGGGGCAGGCTCAAAGCCAACTACCCCCCCTCAACACACACCCACTCACACAGCAGGCCTCATTTCCACTAATCTCGTGCCACAATTGGCTGGGGTTCTTGTCTACTCAGAGCTAGTTGCACTATTTTACTGCCAAAAATTATAGTGAATTTAACAAGCCTTTTGCATATGAAGTGCCTTCCAAATTAGTCTTGTTAGCCCCCAGCGGGAAGGAAAGAGATTATACCTACAGTGGGGAGGTGAGCAGGTTAGGGTGACCCAGATCATTTCCTATTCTTCACCGAGTCCTTTTGTAGCTTATTAGGGGCCACAGTCATTGTTGCCGGGTGTGGGGCACAGTGTTCCTAGTTCTATTCTCGTTTCTGTAGCTGCAAGCTTTTCATCTGGTTTGACATATTTAATAAGCATTTGAGGCCCTACTACATTCAGGTCACTGTTTCAAGAACTCAGAGATGGAGCTGCATGAACCTGGCTCTGCCCCGCCCCAGGGAGCGCAGTCCCGTGGGGGAGCCTGATGCAGAGAGGCCGGGACAGGCAAGGAGCCAGGAAGAGCAGTAAAGCCGAGTGTCCAGCAAATATTGCAGGCTTATTTCCAACCTCTACCCTGTTCGCCTCCAAGAGGGAAGTCATGCCACAGAAAAGATATTTCAGATCATTGTGGAGAACCCTTGAGACCGAAGCTATGTTGAAAGAGAGAGGAGCCAGTGGCCTCACCGTCTGGGCCAGGATGCTCCTGCGGGTGGTGGGGTGGTGCGGGGCCTGGGGCCCTGTGCCCTCCCGGTCGAGGCGGGCGGGGAAGGGATGGAGCAGAGGTTCCTGAGCCTTGCCCGGGCGCCGCCTCACCGCAGCCTCTTCGTGGCTCTCCCTAGGCCAGCGGCTGGGAGCCCAGGCCCTCCCGGCCCCCTGGGAGCGGAGCCCGCCGCGCGCCCCCCAGCGCCACCTGATGCCCGCCCGCCGGGGCGCGGACCTGCCCGCCTACAACTGGAACGTCTTCGGCCTGCGCTACGGCAGGCGGCGGGCCGCGACCCCGGGGCTGCGCGGGGGAACCCCAAGCCCCAGGCTCAGGGTCCCGGTGGGCTGGGGCCTGGGGCTGCGGTCCTGAAGAGACATAAAGGAATGCTGCGACACACCCGGAGTGCGACCTGGGGCTGACTTTTGCAAGCAGCACAGACGAGACCGCTCTCATTCTACCCTCTTTTGGCTCTTTCCATGGCTTTAAAATGGCTTTTAGTGTTACCAAGCAGAGGTAACAGTGCTTTTCCAACTAGCGATGTGTTGCGATGCCTGCCTGCGTGGCTCAGCCCCGTGGGCCTCTGCACTCTGCCCAGGTTGTGATCCCAGGGTCCTAGGATCCAGCCCTGCGTGGGCCTCCCTCTGCCACTCACTCGCTCTCAAATAAATACAGTCTCAAACTGGAGATGTGAAGGACCCGGTTGTTTTCCCCCAGTCTGGGGCAGATCAATTCTTACAAACACACGCACAATCACTAAAAAACCGAACATTTTAAAAATGACTAAAGTGAAACCCAAACTGGATGCTGCTCTGGTGTTTCAGCAATATCAGATTTCTATCGAAATTTCATTTTTAAAAAAGGATTGCATTTATTTATCCGAGAGAATGAGAGAAATCATGAGCAGGGGACAAGGGCAGAGGGAGAAGCAGACTCCCCGCCCAGTAGGGAACCTAAAGGCATTCCATCCCAGGAACCCAGGATCCTTTTTTTTTTTTTTTAATTTTTATTTACTTATGATAGGCACACAGTGAGAGAGAGGGGCAGAGACACAGGCAGAGGGAGAAGCAGGCTCCATGCACCGGGAGCCTGACGTGGGATTCGATCCCGAATCTTCAGGATCGCGCCCTGGGCCAAAGGCAGGCGCTAAACCGCTGCGCCACCCAGGGGAGCCCAGGATCCTAACCCGAGGGGATGCCTAGGACTGAGCCACCCAGGCGCCCTCTATTAAAATTTCTGAAGCTGTTCTCTTAATTCCTAGGCTTCTCTCATTGCCCACAGCTTACAACATTTTGCAGACGGGCATGAGCTGCAGCGCATGCTCTGAGTTGCACTGATCTAGGCCCAGGGGAGACAGCTTCAGTACCCTTCCCTTTCCTCGGGAAGCTTACAGCCAGTTGGACAGCTTGACCTAGAATTCGATGCCAAACTCTGCCCTGTCCACTGAAGTTTAAAGATCACAGAAGCCCCACAGTCAGACTTCTGCTAGAGCGCTCAGACCCAAGGCCCTGATGCATGCAAGGGGTGTCAGCAGTGGCCGGGGTCATCCATCCCCCTGTCCCAGGGAAAGCCCTGAATGGGTCCAATTCCTTACTTATCTGCATCCTTGAAATCCCCCAGAGGGCTGGGCATGTCGAAGCCCCATTTCACAGGTGAGAGCCCTGAGCGATCCATAACTCCCTGAAGACACACAGCCATGAATCGTAAGCCTAAGAGTCTCCTGACACCAGCACCTGGCTCCCCCACGTCATTGTCACACCTGAGAGGGAAGGGTTCCATCTGAGTCAGTCATGCTGGAAGTCAGGAAAGATCAGTCTGCCTTGTGGGGCATTCTTGGAGACCCCCAATAGCTGGGGAGTTGATTGCTGTAGTAAGTAGAGGCTTGTCGGTAGGGAAACTGAGAGTAAATCCACCCCTCTGCCTACAGGAAAAGCCAGCCCTATTTGGCAGCCTGCAGCTACTCCTACCCTGCTTGGTCTAGGATAGAAATGTTCTTTCCCAGAAGGATTATGGGGCCACCGCCATCCCGTGAAGTGCCACAGCGTTCCACCCATTACAGAAACCAAGACTCCACTGAATGGAGGCCAGACATGTTGCTATGGCAATGAGATAGGCTGCCATGGGAACGGGACAACGTGCCCCACCCCCATCTCTACCCTGAAGCCGTCTTCCAGGATCTTTCAAATTATCGCTACTACTGTGAGCTCATGTCAAAGCATGGCATGACAGGGGGCTGCTGTTGATATTTGGAAGGTGCTTCCTCTCCCAAACAGCCTAAGGGTGCGGCTCTGTGCCTCTGAGAGAGGAGTCAAACTCCATACCTATTTGATAAGTGAGTTATTCTACTCCCTGAACCCAATCCTTTCTCTGATGAAGACTGTGGCTGGGAAGAGGATGAGGGGTCTCTGAAATGTGCTCTTAGGCAGCCCAGTTTTACAAAATTCCCTGCAACCCCCCAAACCCTTCCTCACAGCCTTGAGTTTAGGCAGATGGAAGATAGGAGTACGTGCGTGTGTGTGTGTGTGTGTGTGTGTGTGCATGCACATGAGTGCTGCTTCAGGGACAGGGTCCTTCTAAAAAGCAAGCCTGTCTGTGTGAGTGATGGTCATATACATGTGTCTGTGTGACCCTGTGTGTGCATGGGTCCCTCTAACTACAGTTCAGGATTTATCAGCCCCCACTGCTACCCAAGTGCCCTCGAGGATGTCTGTTCTAGCTGATCTAGAGGGCCTGCTTCAGCAGGCAGCAGGAGGGGGGCTGGGTCCTATGCTTCTTGCCCCAGGAAGATGCCAGGCTTTACAGCTCTGTATCTTGGGCAAAAAGGATCTTTGGTTTCATGGGGTTCCCAGCCTGACTGCTCCCTAGATTGGAGAGAGGGTTCAGGGCAGGCTGGAGGCTGTGAGGGGCTAGAAACATTCCTGGACCCGGGGGATCCTATTTGCCTATCCAGACTTTCTGGGTGAGCTCAGGTAGCTAGGACACGGGAGTCCAGAGACACAAAGGTAAGGCTGCCTAGGGGCACTCAGACCCACTCCTTCCTGCAATCTCTGGACAGTCCCCAGGGGATGAATAATCCTAATCTGAAAGGCCTGGGTATCCCTCACTTGAGGAAGGGAATGCAGGAGGGTCTCTTCCCAAACCCCACCCCTTTGGGGGAGTCTGTTAGAATAGCAGGCAGTTGGTCTCACACCCTGGTGGAACAGAATAGGGGGGCAGGGACATTCTTGCCTCTAGGACTACTCTTAACATACTGACGTGAAGTACAGGAGTATCCGCAGTATCCGCAGTGTGCTAAACTGCCCCACTTCATCCTCACAACAGCTGCAGGAGGTGAGCAGTATCATCCCCGTTGGGCAAGAGAAAAATTGAGGCTTGGGGAGGATGAGTGGCATGTCCAAGGTCACACAGCAAAAAAGTTCCAGAGCCAAGGCCTGCCCCCTCCAGTTTCACTCCAAACACCACAGTCTTCCTACACCCCACGGTCTTTTTTCCCTTCTCTCTGGCCCTACCGTGCGTCAGGCTACCCCTTTTCCTGAACGATTTATCCTAGGAAGTACATCTGGCAACCAGGGTAGTTCCAGGCCAATCCTTCTCCAGTCTGCTTCAATAGGCACACAGGCGAGGTTGCCGGTGCCCAAGCAGGCCTCCCCACCTCCAAACTCCTGTCAAGGGCCAACCATCTGAATCTTGCCCCTGTTTTCTCTCTCTGGAAGCAGCCTCCCCAGTCCAGACTTGGTCACAGGGAGTAAAGGGTGGCCCGGCCTTCCTCATCTTCTGTGGCCACTTCCATTTTAGAGCCGCCGCCAGAGCCCAGAGTGTCTCCAGCAGGGATGGGGGCTGGGGTCAGGACATACAGCCCCAGGTTCACCACCTTCTCAGGGTTTGGTTTTTTTTTTAATTATTTTTATTTATTTATGATAGTCACAGAGAGAGAGAGAGGCAGAGACATAGGCAGAGGGAGAAGCAGGCTCCATGCACTGGGAGCCCGACATGGGATTCGATCCCGGGTCTCCAGGATCGCGCCCTGGGCCAAAGGCAGGCGCTAAACCGCTGCGCCACCCAGGGATCCCACCTTCTCAGGTTTTGTTTGATCCTGTTTTCTCCAAAGCTGCCGATTTTGTCTTAACAACTGTCCTTTCAGTGTATTACCTTTACAAAATGTTAGAAAGGACCGCTTTTGACAAATGGCTGGCTGCTTACTCCCAAAGCCCCTGAAAAACACCAAAGGAGCAGAGAAGCATGAATTCTCAAGGACAAAGAGAAGGGAGAGGAAGCCACAACAGATGAGAAAGGACAAGCAGGTTTTGAAGACAAAAATTAGGCAAAGGGCTTGGCAGAATGAGGGAGACTACAGCCTCAAGGCCAGCAAAGGGGGTTCCTGATGCACGCCAGGACAGTCTCAGGCCTGGGAGGTCCTGGGGTGAATCCTGGACTAGAATGGCAGGGGGAGGGGGTGCTGGCTGGAAATCAGCATATGGAAAACCAAGACTTCCCACGTCCCCTCCCCCTCTCCGCAGCCCACGCAGCCAGGCTACCTACACCCTGGGAAGGGACTAGAGTTTCATCCCTTAAGGACACAGTGGAGACCTCGAGTCACGGTGACACAGGCACAATGAGGATGGAGCTGAAGAGAGTAGCTATAAAGAGAGGGACTGTGTGACAGTCTTCATAAGTTTGTCTATTCAGCCCCATTCCAAATCTCTTTCCCCAGATGTAGGTAATAGGAGTCCCCTCCCCATAGAAAAGGCCTCAGATACTGATATTGGACATGCCTGTCTTTGTCTACCTGGGCTGCTCTAACAAAATACTAGAGACTGGGTGGCTTATAAACAAGAGAAATTTGGGGCGCATGGGTGGCTCAGTCAGTTAAGCGGGAGCTTTTGGCTCAGGTCACCATCCCGGGGTCCTGGGATCAAACCCTTGCATTGGGCTTCCTGCTCAGCAGGGAGCCTGCTTCTCCCTCTCCCCTCTGCCTCCTGCTCCCCTTACTTGTGCTCTCTGTCAAATAAACAAAATCTTTAAAAATAAAATAAAGTGGGGTACACCAGCATGAGCCTACTGTGCATACTGAATTTCTAGGGCACTCCAATCTGGATGGAGGCCAAACCAAAAACAAAACAGAGAAAAAAAAATTTTTTTTAAACCCCCAAACCACCTAGTCTGTAATTAATATCCACAGGGGGCATAAGAGAATCCGTATCCATAAAACAAGTAGTGGATGCAATTAGCCAAGGAATAACCAAGGATCAGAAAAGGCCCTTGGAAGTAAAAAATATAGGAGAAAAAAATGTGTAGGGAAATTGAAGAGCTGGAACGTAAAGTTAAGGAAATGTCCTAGAAGGTAGAACAAAAAGAACTCAGGGAGGGGCACCTGGCTGGCTTGGGAGGAAGAGCATGCAACTCTTGATCGATCTTGGAGTTGTAAATTCGAGCCCCATGTTAGGTGTAGAGATGACTTAAAAATAAATGTCTAAAAAAAAAGAGAGCTCAGGAGATTAAATATGCAATGCTTAGAAAACAAACAGAACTTGCAATATGCTACTAATGTGAGTTCCAGAAGAGAGAAGAGAAAACAGGAGGGAAGAAATGATCAAGAAATCAATGCAGGACGATTTTCCAGAATGGAAGGACACGAATTTCCAGATTGAGGGCATCCACCCAGTGCTCACCACATGAACAGAACAGACCCACACCAGGGACAAAGGGAAGGGGGCACCAGCTCCCAGAGATAAAACCACAGGAGCGGAGTTGGGACTTGGAGTGGCTCCAGACTTGTTATAATCTGAAAAACAACTTCCAATTTCAGAGGGAAAATAAATTCCAACCTAGAATTCTATTCACACCCAAACTATAAAGAGTAAGAACGGAATGGAAACATTTGTAGACGTGCCAGGCCTGGAAGTGCTTGCCTGTCAGGCACGCGTTCTCAGCAAGCTCTGGGAGCACATGCTCTGCTTCAACAGAAGTGCAGCCTGAGAGAAAGGAACCCCCAGAGCCTGGACACAAAAAGCCAGGTCGGTGGGGAGCAGCAAAGAGGTCCCCAGACAGTAGTGTGCAGCCACGGGGAGCCCGGGTGGCTCAGTCATCAGAGAGTCCGACTCTTGGTTTCAGCTCAGCGTCATGCGATAAAGCCCCGGGTGGGGCTCTCCACTCATGGCACAATCTGCCTGAGATTTTCTCTCCCTCTGCCCCCTCCCTGCCCGCCCCCCCCCCCGAAATAGTGTGCAGCCAGCCTGGGAGCACGAGGCTTCGGGGAGAAAGTCCCACTGACCGTATGTGAACACGGCAGCAGGCAGAGAAGGGGTCTGGAGGATCCGGGCAGAGTTCACAGGCTCCTGGGAAAACAAGGAGTGGGAAAGATGAAGGGGTATTCTGCGATGAACTTCATGAAAAGCAAAAAATTACGTATGGAAGAATTACATTAGACACTGTGAACAATAATTGAATTACAATGATGTAAATACTGGCTTTTGATTTTGCCAAAATTGGAGGGATGGAGTATAAGAGAAGTCTTCATCTGCCATGAAAGATGATCAATAAATAATGTATGAAATTGGAAAATGAAGACATGGACGGATCGATAACCTTAAGAAGTATAAACGGCCACCAAATAGAGCAAATAGCCCAGAGAGTCAAAAGGCCTTGTCTCTGTGCAGCCAGACTAGGGGCCGAGGAGTGGGGTGGGGGGGGCCTGGGAGCTCGGGCTGGACTGGTGACCGCTAGGTTTCATTATCAGCCTTTTGGAGCTATTGCTTTTTTAAAACTAGAGTATTTCTTTTTCTTTTTTTTTTAAGATTTTATTTATTTATTCATAGACAAAGAGAGAGAGAGAGGCAGAGACACAGGCAGAGGGAGAAGCAGGCTCCACGCAGGGAGCCCGACGTGGGACTCGATCCTGTGTCCCCAGGATCACACCCCAGGCTGCAGGCGGCACTAAACCACTGCGCCACCGGGGCTGCCCAAGTATTTATTTTTCTGATAAAAAGTAAGAAATGGCTGGCTCAGCATATGACTCTTGATCTTGAGGTTGTGAATTCAAGCCCCACGTTGGGCGTAGAGCTTACGTAAAAGAATAGATGGAGGGACACCTGGTTGCTCAGCAGTTGAGCGTCTGCCTTTGACTCAGGGCATGACCCCGGGGCCCTGGGATCGAATCCTACATCGGACTCCCTGCATGGAGCCTGCTTCTCCCTCTGCCTGTGTCTCTGCCTCTCTCTCTCTTTCTGTGTCTCTCATTAATAAATAAATAAAATCTTTTAAAAAAGGAGTAGATGGAAGGGAGGAAGCAGGAAGGTAGGAAGAGGCCTATTTTCTAGGAAGTGTGTTCCTGGATAGCATTTCCCTAACAGCCCTGCCCCACCCCAGCCATCCTTCTGCTGGTGACACATCCGTGCACAAAACCCTCGGCACCACCCATCAGACCCACGGCCTGCATCACCACATCACCACATCCCCACAACACACACACACACACATACACACTCTCCTCTGAGCTGCTTCACCGGCATGCCCTCCTCTGGCAAAGGGATCTTCCAGTTTAAGCTTTTTTGGACAATGGAACATACCTCCGCTGCCACTTGGGGGAAAGCAGTTTATCATGTTTCTTGCTTTCGTGCCTCAGGGATCGGTGCCTGGTCCCACAACACTGGGTGTGTCTCATCTCAGGAGCTCCCCTCTAACCAGGCTCTCCCACGAGCCCCTACCAATCCTCTCTTCCCCCAGGCCCCCACAGCTCCCAAGACCTGTGTGACCCCCCTTCCATTCTCCTGGGTAAGCACTTGAGCAGGCTTCAGGTTGGGATCACCCCAACCCTGTGGCTGAATTCCTGCTCCTCCAAGGTCCCCAGAGCCAGCGATAGAGATGCTTGGTTCTGCCCACCCCGGTCCCACAGCTCCAACGTTCTGGTCCGAGCCCCGGTGCCTCCCCAGGGCTCTCCTAGTAATTACTCCTGGAGGGCCCACCCACACATGGCGGCCCAGGCCGGTTATTAAACTCCATTCTGGGTCTTTCTTTCCCTTGAAAGGCCCCAGCTGCTCATCGCACTGAGCTCAACGCCCCCATCTGATTGAAAATTCCTCCAAGGAGCCAGCTGGGCTCTCCGGACCGGGTTGTTGAGCGTGATGTGGGCAGGAGGTCAGGAGAAAGAAAGACATGTCTGGTTTTTTGTTTTTTGTTTTTATCTTTTCTCCTGCTTCCCTGTTCGCTCTATATGGGCAAAAGCAGGACCGGCCCAAAGGTGCTTATCTCCTGAACTTGAAGGCTCGGTAAGGTCCATTTCCACCCCTTACACCTTCCTCAGGGCAGTGGCCATGGCAAGAGTTTCCCACCACACCAACAGCAGCCTGTCGGGCTCTAGGAGCTGTCAGCCTTGTCTCCCTCCAGCGTCTCCCTCTGCTCATCACACCCAGCCCTGGTCACCACGCCCGAATCTCCTTGGATTTGATATCAAGGAGCAAAGTGGGATTTGGGGCCATTTTTAGAGAAATCCTGGGTACCCCTTGTCTCCTGAGAGAGGCCTGGCCTCCGGCAGGCCCAACCCCCCCGCACACACCCAGCCGTGGGATCTGACCAGAGGGCCAGGCTGCGCCTGGATTTATGCCTCCCCTGACTGGTTCTCACGTCTGGGCTCTGCCCCTCTGGGAAAGGGCAGGTGCCATACAGCCCTTCCCTGCAGCCTCCAGCCTCCGCCAACATCACAACCCTGACCTTGAGGTGACACAGCCCGGGGTCTACATGTGGGATCCTGGGGAGCCTCCGTGAGAAAAAGTGGACCCTGGGCTGACAGAGCTTGGGAGATAACCGGAGAGGGGTCCTGCCCGCCCCTCCTTTCCACACCACGGCCCGGAGCCCTGCATAGCCACAGGGCAGAGAGGAGAGACTCCTGTGGGAACGCCAACCCCCCCGGGTTATCCCCACCACCGTGGAAATGGACGAGTCCAGGTCGGGCCCCTGAGAAGGAGTCTGGACACAGCAAAGCCTAGATCCCGGAGCTGACCGCCCAGGGTTGGAGCATACCTCCCACAGGGCACTCACTCTCATCGGGTAGGGCAGACTGCATAGACGGCTCTTCCTTGGAAGCAGGCTGCACCTGGACTCTCTCCTTGCCACTGCCCCCAGGGCCTCAGTTCTGTCCTGTGGGGCTGCACCAACAGGGCTGACCCTGCTTCCCTGGGAGAAGCCTTCAAGGGCCCATGATCCCTGGGGCTTCCCTCCTGGCTGCCCTCCTGTCCAATGCGTCCCTCTCCTGCGGGCTTATCCACACTTATTTACACCTATGTTCCACTGCTGGTGTCATCTGGTTAGAGAGTGCCTAGGGCCAGGGGGCACCCCGACCCTTGAGCTGGACCCCCTGGCCCTGCCCTTGCCACAGGAGAGCCCTGTGAATCTAGAATGTACTGAGGCCCCTGCTGCCCTGCACCGCTGCTGGCTGTCTAAGCCGCAGCTGGGCCCTGGGCTTCAAGGAGCTCCTGCCGCCCACCCCCCCCAACGGGAAAGCAGCGCTCCCTACTGTGAGGCTGCAGCTCAGCACCTCCTCTTTTGAATCCCATGGCTCTGCCAAGCACATCTGACCCCTGCAGCCACACGGGCTGGGCCAGGAGTCACAGGCTGGGCGCTCCACTTGTCCCTCACCCGCCCAGTTGGAGCTCTCTGAAGCTCCAGCTGCCTCCTCTGAATGGTGGGTACCAGAGCACCCCCTTTCCAGGGCTGCCAAGAGAATAGAAAACACCTCACCATGCAGGGTAGGTGCCCCGTAAAGAGGCCTGGGGTCACTGGCATTCAGAGGCAGCCTCGGGGCTGACCTGTCTCCCCACTCGCTCCAGCTCCTCCTGCTCTGGGGTTAGGGGAGGGGCACAGGGAGAGGGTGGCCAGTCGCCTGCCTGGCCAGGACAGGTCCCCGTCTTGTCAGTCTCTGCAGGAGACAATCTCATTCTGCAGTCGCTGTCCTGAGATTCCCGACTGATCCTCCATCAGCAGAGCACCTCGAGGTGGGGAGAAGTGAGATTCTGGGGTGCCCCCACCATGTAACACAGGATATGGCCCAGGGAGATGCAGGGCCCTGCTGTGCCCCGCACCAGCGATAAATTACCTCCTAGGTCTTGGTTTCCTCTTGTGTTAGACGAACGCTGGTCTGCTCGCCTCCCAGGGCTGACGTGGACGTTGGGAGGAGACCCTTCTCCCTCCAGGCTCTTGGACCTCCTCCCTCCCAGTTGTCATTGCTGGACGTGCAGGTCTTACCCCTTCATTTTTCAAAGACTTTGGCTTCTGACGTACAGCCTTCCTCTACCCTATGCCCTCTGCAGTCCTTCTGGATGACATCACGATTCACGCAGACGGTGACCTGGCCAGCACCCTGGCTGGCCTCGCTGCTCCTGGAGGGTCCTCCTGCCAATGACCTCTCCCCTACATCCTGCTCTGGCTTTGCCACCACTTGTCACTGTTCTACCTTAGAAAAGACTCTCAAACATCCCACTCTCGACCAGCTCTTCGTCTGTCAGCTTTAGGCTTCAACTGTTCCACCCTCTTGTCCTTTCTTTGCCCACGGCCCTCCACTTCCTTCCCCTTCATTCATCCTATCCCGTGATGTCCTGACTTCTTTCCCACACTCCGCTTGTAGTCCACAGTCTATCGTTCAGTAACATTTTTGCTAGGACCCCAAATCCCTCTGTCCCTCCTCTTTGATCACACCTGGCACCACCCCAGCCCTGGATGAAGCCAGCCACACACCGTCCTGATGTCCGCACCTGAGCAGTCAAGCACTGTGGTGGCTGCAGGGAGGCAGAGAACAGGGGAGACTGGCTTCCTACAAAGGTGCGATCTCCAGACATTAAATGTCTTAATTCCTCCCAGAAAACCTCTTAGTTTCCCTAGTCAGCTCCTTCTCACTTTCCATAACTATCTCAAGCCTTCTCTGTGTCCCTTATGCCTCCAAGCCCCTCCGATCCCCAAGCCCCAGCGGAGGTCCTTACTCTCTACTTGTCTGAGAAGATAACAGTCACGGCACAGACAGACCCTCGGCTTCCAGTACCTGGCAGGTAAACGACTGTGGGCATGCGCCCTGCCCTCTCATCTTCTCACTCCTACCTGCTCAGGAACCTTGCTATGGTGATTGGGAGGATTTCTTCCACTACACCCTCAGCATCACCAGGCACCAAGAAACCTTCCTCCCCCTTGCTCCCCATATCTCATCTACCACCCAGTTTTATTTCCTAAATGTTTCTCAAATCTATCCAATCTTTTCTCTCTCCAGCATGCCCACCTCTCCTAGTCCAACCTGGTTCTAAGGTAAACACAGCATAGAACTCAAGAACTTTCATGGTTGAGGCACCTGCATAGCTCAAATAGTTAAGTGTCTGACTTTGGCTCAGGTCATGATCTCAGGGTCCTGGGATACCCAGGATGGGCTCTGTGCTCAGCCAGGGTCTGCTTCTCGCCCTCCCCAACTCGTCCCCTGCTCATGCTCTCTCTCTCTCATATAAATAAATAAATAAATAAATAAATAAATAAATAAATAAATAAATACATTTAAGAAAAAGAAAAGAACTTTCATAATTTGACACTCAAGTCAGCTGCGTAATGAGCTCTGGGACATACTGCCTAAGCTTACAGGCCAACTGCATCAGTTATTGTCAGTGTGATCCCAGGCAAGTTCCTTTCTGAATCCTCCCGTATCTGTTTCCTCATCTATAAAGTGGAATAATAAAGGAACCACGTCATGTAGTTATCAGGAGAGTAGAACGCATTAGGCACTTAAAATGGCATCTGGCACATAATAAGCATACAGCAAGCATTTGCTCTTACCATCTTCTGCCTCTCCATCTCATGTCTCACCCCACTTCTTGTCTAGTCACACTGGCTTTATTTGGGCCTTATTCTCATCATGTTTCCTCTCTCCACAGGGCCTTTGCACATGCTGCTCCCATTGGGACTCTATTTCTTTCCCTCTTCAGGCTATTCATTGCCTGCCTGTGTAGCCTTGCTCCCCATATCCCATCTACCACCCAATTTTATTTCCTAAATGACAACTCAAGTGTCCTTTGTTTGGAGATGCCTTCCCAGAGCCCCCTGACTGTACTGGTCGTCATTATTATTTTATATTTATGTTGTGATGATAATCTATCTCTCCTACAGACTGTGAGATCCATGAAGGGCAGAAATGGTACTTATTTTTGTCACCTTTGTAATCCTAGCATCTAGAAAAGTGTCCGACAAATAACAAATGCTTAATGAATATTGTCTAACGAATAAAGAGCACTAAGGCCTATTCAAATGCTTGATAAATATTTTTTCAATCTGACAAGACAGATACCCCACGTTGAGGGATTTTAAAAATTTTCCCCCTGGCATCAGATACTTCCTTCACTGCCGACCACAGTGCCTGAAAATTCTCCAATAAGAGTTTACATGGGGGGGGGGGGTGGCACCTGGGTGGCTAAGTAGGTTAAGCATCTGCCTTCAGCTCAGGTCATGATCCTAGAGTTCTGGGATACAGCCCTGCATTGGTGGGCTCCCTGCTCAGCTAGGAGCCTGCTTCTCCCTCTCCCTCTGCTGCTCCCCCTGCTTGTACATCCTTTGTCTCTGACAACTAAATAAATAAAATCTTAAAAAAAAAAAAAAAAGAATTTACACCAGATCCTTCTGTCATTCAGTAAGGGTGTTACAATCTCAGAGGACCAAACATGTTTATTGGCCAACACATTAGTAACAGAGATTAGCTCCTCTAAGTCTTTTTTTTTAAAAGTAGACTGAGGTGGGGCTTGAGCTCACCACCCTGAGAACAGAGAGTCAGATGCTCTATTGACTGAGCCACACAGGCACCTCATTTCTACTAAGTTTTTACTGCTCCCAGCTGGTGCAGAGAGCACCACCCTGGAGGCCAAGAACAAAAACTAAAGTGTCTGGCACCCTAGGAGCCACCCAGCATCTCCTTCATGCTGCAGATTTAGGGACTGAGGCCCAGAGAGGGGAAGGGAGGGGCCCAACGTCACACAGCAAATTCGTGGTAGAGTCAAAACCAGAACCCAGGTCCCAGACAGCCAGCCCAGAGCTAGTTCCCCAGTTCACTCATTTGATAAGTGCTAAACACCACTTTGGGCAGGAAATAGACACCCGTACACAGGTTCATCTGATCTGGGACAGCTGAGGTGTGTGCTCTCCCAGAAGGGCTTGCCTCGCTAGGTAGAAGCCCATAGCAGAAGGACAGCCAATGCCAGGCTGAATCGGGGCCTGCTTGAAGGACAAGGGGTGATATTTGAAATGTGCCCAGAAGGATGAGCAGGAGAAGCCAGGAGAGGGCACCGTAGGCTGAATAAGTAGCACCCACCCGGGACTCAGGGGCCAGTGTGTGTATGGAGAGCAGTCCCAGGCTGTAAGCAGGGGCTAGGGGACAAGAGAAGGGAGCCGAGACTGGGCCCAGAAGGCTGTGCAGGAAGGCCACCTCACCTTCTGCAGCAGGTGCCCCAAACCCCGGAGGGCTGCCCTTCCCTTGCACCAACGCTAGGTCCAAGGGAGGCAGGCATGCAGCCCTTCCCCCAGCTCCCTGCCTCCAGAGAGCCCCACAGGGTGCTGCCCTACAGGGCGCTGCCCTACAGGGTGCTGTGGTGTCCTTCCCCACCAACGGCTGCTGCTGACCAGGGCCCCAAGTTCCCGGGGCCTGGCTTTGTCCCAAACAAGCCAGCAAGAGTCCCCCATGTTCCAGAAGGAAATTGAGGCAGTCAGGGACACAGCTAGGGTTAATGCAGAGGATGGAGCTGAAGGGTATGCACGGTGGTGTCTGGCTGGGAGGTGGGAAGCTGAGGTTTGGGGGCTGTCTCACCCCTGACCGCTGCAGTTCCCTGTAGGCCTCTGCCCCCGTCAGGGGGTTATAGGGCGAGGCCGCCATGGGGCTGCTGGCGTCACAGGGCACTGAATCACTTTCCCACAGCCCTTCTTCCCCTGGTTCCTTGACTGCGTCCTAATCTGGTCACCCTTCACCCACCTAGCCCCGTCCCATGGGGGGGATTTATTACTGGCTGCCTTGTATCTACCCCAGGACAATAAATCAGGGCAGAGCAAAACCGCAACCAGCCACGCATAGAGCACATAAAAGGAGAAGGGGAAGCCACAAGGCTTCAGCAGAGCACCCAGGCCAAGCACCATGGCCAGATGCAGAATGCCTCGCTGGGGACTCCTGCTGGTGCTCTGGGGCTCCTGCACCTTCGGGCTCCCTGCAGACACGGGAGCCTTCAGACGGTAACTGGGGGGGGGGGGGGGGGGGGGGGGGGGGGAGTGTGGGGGGAGTGGGGCAGATGGGGACAGGAGTTCCCACCTTCCTAACTCCCTCGGCTTCCAGATGGGGGGTGTCATCCATCCTCACCATCAGCAGGGCAGGGAGATGCGGTCCTGTGGAGAGAGAGGACTCGCCCAAGGTCACACGGCCAGTGGTGGCACATTTCTCAGACTGAAGAGCCAGGTCATTTGATCTCTGCCCAAAGCTTTTGTTCCTTGCACGGATCACCAGGGGTGCTGTGGGGACCCGGATGATTAAGACCTATCTCTTGCTCTCAAGCCTCTCACAGCCTAATTATTAAGAAGGGGGTGGCATGGGCAAGTCTGCCAAGGAGAAACTGTACAGTGGTTGAAGACGAGCCTTCTAGAGCTAAATTGTCTTGGTTTAAATCCTGCCTCACCAGCACCCCTCACTAGCTCTGAAAGCATGAGCGAGTCACTTAACCTCTGGAGGTCTCAGTTTACCATTTTGAAAACAGAGATAATAACAGTGTCTACTTCGCAGATCGGCTTTGAAGATTTAATGAGATAAAGGATGTATAGCCTTCAGCGTGATGCCGACAACGCTGTAAAAACCCAGCTGCCAGTCGTCCTATAGGGTGGATTGTCACCAATGTTAAAAGAAAAGGCTTAAGGCAGCCAGGAGGAGGGAGGCATAACTTAACACCCAAATCCAGGCCCAGGCCCTATGGGAACTGGGCTCATTACGTTCATTAAGGCTGGGGTGTGGGGAGGATGACAAGGGACCTCAAGAGGAGAAGGTCTCAGTGTGGGGAGAGTGGTGGAACCTGAAGGCCTCAAGGCAAGAGGGCAAGAATCTTTTTTAAAGATTTCATTTTTGAGTCCTCTTTATACCCCATGTGGGTCTTGAACTCACAATTCCAAGATCAAGAGTCACATGTTTTAGTGACTGAGCCAGCTGGGTGCCCCTAAGAGGGCAGGTTTTAACAGCCATAGGCATTTTACAGGCTTAGCACCTAGGATTTCACAGGATCTTTTCACATGACCCAAATTGTCCTCCCGACAACCCAGCAGTCCCACTTTAAGGTGAGGACACAGAGGCTCCGGGAGGTAGGTCCCCTATGAGAGGCTGAGCCTCAGCACACATTGGGCCTTTTGTTTCCAAATCTTCTTGCCCTGCTCTGAGGCTCCCAGAGGGCCACTGCTAGGGTAGGGGTGTGGGGTGAGAGCGTGTACCTGAGCGCAGCCCCCACCCCCAGGGTAAAGACAGAGCAAGGTAAAAGCATTCTCCCTTGTTCTCTTTAA
Organism: Canis lupus baileyi; assembly: GCF_048164855.1. Taxonomy (NCBI): domain Eukaryota; kingdom Metazoa; phylum Chordata; class Mammalia; order Carnivora; family Canidae; genus Canis; species Canis lupus. Next base: position 23,211,573 of record NC_132875.1, read on the forward strand.
AAAGAGAAGAAGGGGTTGGGGGGCCAGGAGAGCAGAAAGAGGCTTTTGAAACACAGAAGGTCGCCACCTGCTATGTGGGCAGGGTCCTGCAAGGCACTTTGGGAGCTCCGAACACAGGATCCCATTCTCCAGATGCTTTCCTAGCCTCTCGTACACACACTCTCCGTTTATTGAGCAGTGGGCTGCTCATTTGATCTGCAGTGAGGCGGGACTACGGTTTCATCCCTTTTTTTAAAAGACTTTATTTATTCATGAAAGAGGCAGAGACACAGGCAGAGGGAGAAGCAGGCTCCCTGCGGGGAGCCCAATGTAGGACTCGATCCAGGACCCCGGGGTCATGCCCTGAGCTGAAGGCAGATGCTCAACCACTGAGCCCCCCAGGTGCCCATGTTTCATCCCTTTTTATAGAGGAGTTAATGGGGGGGGGGTTCACAAAAGGCCCAGAGGGGTTCGGTAAGCTGATCAGAATCACACAGTAATAGGGGTTTCAGCATCCGCTCACAACTACTGTATCCTCACCACCAGACAACACCGCCGCCACGAACGTTAGGCTGTGCAGCGCTGGCTGTGAGTGCCCCAGGAAAAATGAAGCAGGAGCCCAAGCAAAGGTGGGGAGTGGAGGGGAAGGAACTTTCTGAAAGGAGAATGGGAAAAGTAAAGGTCCAGAGCAGAGGCTGTTCAGGGTAGATGGTAGAAAATGCACCCTCCTTGGGATCAGGCCTTCTCTGTTCCTCCATTTTTCCCATCTGTAAAATGGGAAGAATCACCCACCCTGTGGGATGGCTGAGAATAAGATCATAACCGTGAAACTGCTTTGTGAACAGTAAATGGTGACATGACTGTGACAAGTCATTTCCATTAAGATGTGGCGCTGGCTGGCAGGAAAGCTGCATTTTGGCCCGTGGGCATGAGGGGGTCCGGGAGTGCCGGGTGTGAGCAGGAAAGGACAGTAGAGGTAGACCAGCATCTGGAAAGGAAGACTGGTTCTCCGTCAACTGGGCCGCAATCCTGGGACCTCCTGGCCAACAGCTAGGGGCATCTCCCTCCAGGCTTCCACAAAGAGCCTTCACAGGGGAGCCCTGGGGATGCTCTCTGGGAAACAACCAGACACACTGCTTCGAATCCCTGCTCCACCGTTTCCGAGTCACCTCATCCCTACGAGCCTCCAATTCCTCATCACACAGTGAGGACAAGGATGGCCTCATGAGGGCTGCGTCAGGGCGTGTGTAGTGTTTGGCACTCACCAGGTGGCCGCTCTGGGTGTGCTTTCCCCACCCCCACCCCACCCCCACCCCCGGCGTCTTTGATTCTGCCTCCCAAAGGTGAGCGGCAGGAGTCAGGGAAAGAAGCATAAAGCCTGGGACTCCAGCTCAAGGACATCTTTCCAAGGGCAGGGGGCACGGGGACTCTGGAGACGCTGGCTGCTTCCCTCCCTTGCCATCCCCCCACCCCTCCACCCCCTCCACTGCACCACCCCACCCCTGGACTAGCAGATCTGGTCCAGCCACCCCCCCCCAACTCTGGCCAGGTGTCTGCCTCGAACCCAGCGCCGAAGGCCCTGCAGGCGGCAGTGGGTGCCTGCTGCCACCTACAGGCCGCCCACAGCACTGGCTCCTCGGCCCCCTTGAGGGGAGCAGGCCAGCCACCGTCTCTCTCTCTCTCTCTCTCTCTCTCTCTCTCTCTCTCTCTCTCTCTCTCGGCGGTCATCGGCCATCGGCCATCGATGACCATCGTAGCTTTCTCCTCTTCCTCCTCAGGCTCCTGGCCTGCTGGCGCTCCTTGAAGGCAGCGGGAGTCCTGATCCGTCCGTCTCTAGTACCTCGTGCAGGGCAGGCCTGGAGCAGGGCTCAACGTGTAGCTATGGAACGAGGAATGAGAGAGCAAATGGCTTTGTAGAGCTCGTGGTCAGAATCAGACAGTGTTGAGGATTATTTAATCAAGGGGACTTGCAAATTCTCTCTGAGAGGCCCGAAAGCACAAGGAGCAATTTGTAGGTGTCTGGGCGAGGGCAGAGAGAGTCGTACTAGAAGCTTCGGGGCCTCCACCATTATTGTGGGGGAGTACAGAGCTCTTCTGGGTTTTCCCTCCTCCGCCCTGGGCCAGGATCTTCCTCAAGAAAATGCCCTCCATCCGGGAAAGCCTGAAGGAGCGAGGCGTGGATGTGGCCGGGCTTGGGGCTGAGTGGAACCAGTTCACCAAGAGACTCTCCTCTGGCAACAGCACCTCCCCCGTGGTCCTCACCAACTACCTGGATGTGAGTGCCCGGCTGGGGCCTTGCTGCTCCATCTCCTTGCTCTCTGGGCCCAGGGCTTTCTTGGCTCTTTCCGCGCGGTCTCTGACGGGGTTGCTGAGGTATCTGGCAGCCCGTGACATGCCCATTGCAGCACTAGGAAGGCTGAGGCATGGAGGGCAGAACGGAGCCCAGAGGCAGAGTTAGGCTGGGAACCCCAGAATCTAGGCTCTGGGCCTCGAGTGCAGGTGACCTGGTGGGCAGGACCGGAACGTGACCGCAGGGGCTGGCTTCTGTGACCGGGCTCCGCACAGCAGGACAGCTGATGGCCTCAGCAGCCCCTCGAGAGGTGGGGCGCCTTCCTGCTTCATTTTCAGCAGATTTATTTTGCCCTCTTGTCTCACTTCCTGAGAAGTCATAGACTAAGGCGGTGCTAAGCCTTCCACCCAGGCCCCGCCGAAACCTGGAAACCCAGAGAAGGCTGTGAGGCCTTCGCATCTCACCCCGAGCACCAGAGGGGGCATCGGGCAAAACCCCGAGGCCCAAGGCTCCCGAGCTCTTCCAGCTGCCTCTTCCGTTCCCTCCCTCGCTCACAGACCCAGTACTACGGCGAGATTGGCATCGGCACCCCACCCCAGACCTTCAAAGTCGTCTTCGACACGGGCTCGGCCAACCTCTGGGTGCCCTCCACCAGGTGCAGCCCTCTCTACACAGCCTGTGGTGAGCCCCCTCCGCCGCTCCTGCAGGGCCAGTGGTCCCTGTGCCCAGGCCCGCTCTGCGCCTAGCCAGGCCTGCCTCGCTCCCTCTGCCCCCGCTACCACCGCCCCCGAGAGGACAGACGAAAGTGTCCCCCATTTTCCTGATGCGACCGCCAAGGCAAATGGCAAGCATTAGGGGTCCCCAGCCCAGCTACAAGGCCATCACTCCCCTTTCCTGAGATCGGGCGAGGACTGAATTCTCAGACTCACCACAGGCCCTGGGCGTCTTCTACCCCTTTCCTCAGCCAGTAACCTCTTGCTGAGTGCTTGCTGGGACCAGAATCTTTTCCTCATCCCTGCATTCGAAACTTCTATGACGTGCTTCATTCGAGACCGTTCTCACAGATATGGGCACATGACAGGAGCCCAAGGAACACAGTCCTTGGTTGGTGAAACACATTTTCAAGCCTCCAGCCTCAGGGCCACCCCACCCCGCACCTAAGTCCTCCACCACACGGGCCATACACCCAACGCACCTGCCTGCAAGGCCCCCTGCCCAGGGCTCCCTTGGACATACCTGAGCCTATGTCCCTCTGCCAGAGATTCACTGCCTCTATGACTCCTCGGAATCCTCCAGCTACATGGAGAACGGGACGACATTCACCATCCGCTACGGATCTGGGAAGGTCAAAGGCTTCCTGAGCCAGGACATGGTGACTGTAAGTGGGAGTGCCCTTAGCTCATCTGACCCCTGCCCTTCTCATTCCCAGACCTCTCCTGCCACCCAAGGGCCCATACTTGGGTAGGGTACAGTTCAGCACACCTTGGAGCCTGGGGATTTGGGGAGCACCCCACCTTGCTGCCTGCCAGGGGCTGGTGAGTCAAAACAGCAGCGCCCAGGACAGAGCAAGCCCAAGCTCCTGGCTGGGCACCAGATGATTGATGGGGGCCTTTATCTCTAACTCCCGTCAGTACTTATTCTAAGCCCTACAGCCTGCAATCAGCTGACCTCCTGAGGTCCCGTGGCTCTGGCTTGGCTTTTAACCAGACCCTGGACTGAAATATCAAGGTCAGGTCAGTGTCAGCAGTCTTAGGGTCAGGCATAGGTTTTAAGGTCACAGTTGAGATTAGAGTATGGGATTAAGGCCAGGGCTTGGTTTTCTTTTTCTTTTGGTTTGCATCTGACCCTCTCTGTTCTGGGGTTTCTCCGGCTCCTGCTCTGTCAGAGTTATGGGAGGGGTACGCATAGAACGTGGAACAAATCAGTAGGAGCCCTTACCCTCCCCTTGTCTGTGAAACAGGGGAGAAAGCCTGGCTTTTTGAAGAAATCCTTACCCGTGCTGGGAGTAGGGAACTTAGGCCCAGTGCTGCCCGTGTGGAAGCTGGGGCCCTGGGGAGGGGGTGTGAGAGCTCCTGGCATCTCTTCTGTTACTGCCTGGCAGTAGTGCCTCCTCAGCCTCTGCCCCTCCCAGTCCTGGGGTAACCTCGGTTCTCTCTGGACCCCCAGAGCTTGCACGAGTAATAGAGGAGAGGATATGTGCGGGTGGGGGGATTGATGAAATGCTCTCATCCCAAATTCCTCCACCCCAGGGCATGTGGGCCCTAGACTAGACCCTGGCCTGGGGCGGGGCAGGAGGCCTGGTCTCCTCTGGTCCTTCCTCCCACAGGTGGGCGGAATCACAGTGACACAGACGTTTGGAGAGGTCACAGAGCTGCCCCTGATACCCTTCATGCTGGCCAAGTTTGATGGGGTTCTGGGCATGGGCTTCCCTGCACAGGCTGTTGGTGGGGTCACCCCCGTCTTTGACCACATCCTCTCCCAAGGGGTGCTAAAGGAGGAGGTTTTCTCAGTCTACTACAGCAGGTGAGCCTGGGGCTCCAGGGGCTGAGTCAGGGGTGGGGGGTGGGGGGAGGGTAGGAGGCAGGAGAGCTGGGAGAGCAGGAAGAGAGCTGGGGCTGGAATTTTTATGTGTTCATGATTAGGTGGTGTTCAATCCATATGTAGAGCTCCACTCCCAATATGGAAGCCACCACTTAAGTAAAAAATTTTTAAAAATTCAATATCTTTTTTACACTATCCATATTTCAATTGCTCAGCAGCCACAGTGGTAGCACAGATCCAGAGCAGTACTCATACAACTTTCTACAATGATGGAAGTGTTCTAGAGCAAGAGGAAAATGCAGGGTCGGGGGGATGGAAAGTCAAGCGTTACTATGAGTAGCCCATGACCCCTCTCACACAGAAAGCTGACTTCATTCATTCATTCATTCATTCGCTCACTCATTGATTCAACAAATATTGGATGCTTATGTGCCAAGCACTGTGGGAGGTTCTGGGGTGCAGCCACAAACAGGTGTACAAGACACAGTCCCTGCCCTCACAGACCCCACAGTCTGGAAGGAAGACAAGAAACATCACAACATGATGGGCGACAATGGGGAGCATGAGGCTGAAACCCATAGGTGCCTTTCAACTGTGGACTGAGCTTACATGCACAGTTCAGCTAGCCTTGGGGAAGCCACTGTCCACTGTTGAGCAGGGCTGTAATCCACACCAAGCTGTTGGGTGTGGAAAGATAATAAGAGCTGGACACAAGGCATCATAAGAGTAGGAACACAAGGCTAGTGGAGGGAGGGTCAGGGTCCAGAGAAATCACACAGGTAAAATGGAGACGAGCAAAAGGGAGAAAAGAAAATGCGAGGTATTGAGAAAAGACCACCAATTGGCCCTGCAGACAGGAGGAGTCTCAGGAAGAGCTGTTTTAGAGATGGAGCATGGCCAGATGGCCAGCAGTTGAGAGGAAGACGGAGAGATTCGGTAGGGAAGGGAACATCAGAAGAGGGTGCTGGCGGAGATGCAGGGAGGAGTAGAGAGAAGGGTGGGTATTTGGAAATGCTGCAGGAGGCTGGAGCGCGCTTGCAGGTAGAGGGAGAAGCCAGTGGAAAGCAAGAGACAAACCGTGGGAAGAAGGAGATCACTGAGGGCACAGGAGCCTGGAGGCCATGGGAAGGAGGAGGATCCAGCAGGCAGAAAGAATGGCCTTGTTGAGAAGGAGAAGAGGCCTTGCCTTCACCTTGACCCTGAGACAAGAAGGAGGGACCATCAGAGGGATCTTGAAATGTCAGGAGAGTCGCAGAGGGAGCTGGTGATAGCACGTTGCACCTCGGTATGGAATTTGTAAAAGGGCAGTCGAGCACGTTCGCTAGCATGACATGCGTACACCTAAACTCTCACGCACACATATGCTGGAAAACCGTCCCACACATGCACACTGGAAAGCAGCCCACACACACACACACACACACACACACACACACACACCAGGGGCAGGTCCTGAGCTGTGGAAGGCATCGTGCAGCAGGGAGGAGAGGAAGGCAAGGGGGTCAGCTGTGGACTGGGCACCAGGAGCCTGGCTCCACTAACCCCACCCACCACTTGAGCGACTTCAGGCAAGTGCCTTCACCTAAAGGGTAAAAAAAGTGCATCATACCCACCACCACCACCTCCAACAAGAGGCCTATGAAGCTCAGCTGAAACATAGGCCTCCTTTCTGCTGTGTTTCTTTCTCTGCAGAAATTCCAAGTAAGGAGCTGAGACCCCCTCACATGGCCTTGACCCTCCTGAACACCTGGTCCAGATTCTATACACCACCAACCCCAACCCGCCTTGGCAGGCCCAGCCTCTGCTGGATGCCGAAGTTCTCCATTCCTCTTTCTAGTTCGCCTCCTACCCCTTACCCACCCCCACTCCACCCAAGCACCTGCTCAACCTGCAGCTTCCCAAACCCAAGCGAGGACGGGGCCAACTCTCATCTTGCTCTCTGCTTGTGCCGGTTCCTTCTCTGTGGGGATGCTTTATTGGGTGCAGCTGAACCTCCTCTGGTCTGTCTTGGGGAGGGGCAAGAAAGGTGGACAAGTGGTGTTCTTGCCGCTTCCCAGTCTTGCCATCCTTCCCGTCTCCCCTGTACCCTGGCCCAGCTTCCTTTGTTGCTAGGTCTTGAAGTTAGAGGTTATGGGTCTTCAGGAGCTCTGATCTTCCCTTTAGGAATTCTCACTTGCTCGGAGGAGAGGTCGTCTTGGGAGGCAGCGACCCCCAGTATTACCAAGGGAATTTCCACTACGTGAGCATCAGCAAGACTGGTTCCTGGCAGATCAAAATGAAAGGGTCAGGAGCCTTGGACCCTTCCTGCTCTCTGAAAATGCTGCTGCTGCTAGGGTGTGGGGCTGGGAAGGAGCAGTGCTACTATCTTGTCCTCTCTCCTCATACAGTCACTTCTCAAGGCACTGCCAACACTGGCTCTCTGAGTGCTCTGTCCAGGGCCGGGAACACGGAGCTATGAAGAGCAGAGGGGAGGGGGAGGGGGGCCACCGAGAGGGGGTGGTGGGTCACCTGAGGGAAGGGCCAGCACCTCTCCTTCTCCCGCACACGCCTTGCATCCTCTGGCACATCTCGGGACCCCCAGCAGGGCCTCACCATACCGGTTGGTGTCACATCAGCCTGCTGACTGATCCTCTAACTGGCCTCCCCCAGGGTGTCTGTGAGGTCGGCCACCTTGGTCTGTGAGGAGGGCTGCATGGTAGTGGTCGATACCGGTGCATCGTACATCTCGGGCCCCACCAGCTCCCTGAGGCTGCTCATGGACACCCTGGGGGCCCAGGAGCTGAGCACAAATGAGGTCAGAAGCTGGGGAAGCACCACCTGGACCAGGACCCAGATTTACCCCAGGAAGCATCAGGTCCCAAACAGGGCCATCCTGGGCCTTCCCCTCCTCTCCTCTCTCTTCCCACGTGTGGCTTGGTCCCCCAGGGAGGGGGTGGGCCATGCACCCAGCCCTGCTGGGCTGTGTCTGCTGGTAGACTTCCCACACTCAACGGGGCTCCCTTTGCCTTCCCCTCAGTACGTTGTGAACTGTAACCAGGTGCCTACACTCCCCGACATCTCCTTCCACCTCGGAGGGAGAGCCTACACACTTACCAGCAAGGACTATGTGTTACAGGTGAGGCTCTGAGCTGTCCCTCCGACAGGGTAGGAGGGTGGGAGGGTGGGCAGGGACCCTTTAAAAAGGACAAGGCCTTATGCATGGATCACCTGCCACATCAGTGGTTCTCTAACTTTAGCTATATATTAGGGTCACCTGGGTGCTTTAAAAATCCCAGCAATAAGGGGTGCCTGGGTGGCACAGCCTGTTAACTTCTGACTTGGTTTTGGCTCTGGTCATGAGATTGAGCCCCACGCTGGGCTCCACGCTGAGCGCAGAATCTACTTGAGTTTCTCTCCCCCTCTTCTTTTGCTCCTCCGGCTCGTGCTCTCTCCCTCTCTCTAAAATAATAAACGAGGAAATAAATCTTTTTTAAAAATCCCAGTAACAAGCCACATCCCATACTTATTAAATCAGAACCTCTGGGGGTGGCACCTGGCCATCGGTGTTTTTCAAAACTCCTCAGGTGATTCCAATGTGCAGCAATGTTTGGAAATCACTGCGCATCCCCTTATCTGCATCTTCCAGGCAAATGCCCCAGTAAGGCTCTGCTCCTTACTCGACAGACTTAGAGTAGCTCAATACCTTTCCTCGGGTCAGAAGGTCTGCCAGACTGTAAGCTCGGGGAGGCGGCACTTGGCCTGATGCATCGTTGGCCCAGTGTCTAGCTCGGTACTGGCATCCGGGAGGGCGCATGATGGCTTGAGAGGGCCAGGGCGGAGGAAGTGGATGGGGGAGGAAGGAGGGATGTTGCTGAGGACAGCTGCGGGGGTCAAAAGGCAAGGAGAAAGCCCATGGGCCAGGCAGTGGGGAAATCCTCTTGCTTCCCGCCAGGATCCCTATGGTAATGAAGACCTGTGCACCCTGGCCCTCCACGGTCTGGACGTCCCACCGCCCACTGGGCCTGTCTGGGTCCTGGGCGCCAGCTTCATCCGCAAGTTCTACACGGAGTTTGATCGGCATAACAATCGCATTGGCTTTGCCTTGGCCCGCTGAGGCCCTCTGCTGCCCAGGTGGGCCTTGCCTTCAGCCCTGTTAGAGCTAGAGCACCCTCTGGGACACTGCCCTGCCTGTGCCCTCACGCAGGGGCATGGGGTGTGGAGCTCCTCCCAGGCGCTCGCCTTGCCTCCAGCGCCAGCTCTTCCCTGCTTTGAGAACAAACAGAATAAAGACTTCATGTTCGAAACCCGTTGCACCTGGGCTCACTGGGGTCTGAAGCAAGAGGTGCAGCCATGTATCATGTGCAGATAAGACTGTGACACAGAATGACAAACTACACACTCACCTGCACACACAGGTTCCTACATACACGGATGATGCCACTGATCCCCGCTCAGCTGGAGTTGGTTGTTTACACACACAGCCAGATCCATGCTCCCTCTAGTCCCTGCAGGACCAGGGCTCATGCTGTGATAGTGTGCTGTGGGTCAGAAAGATGCTCCTAGTTGGCAGAAGCCTGCCTCAAGCTCAGGTCCCATTCTGCCTCTCGTGCACTGCAAACCCTCTCACCCCCTGGTCCACGTCACCATTTACACATGCAGCCCAAGACATCATCACCTGAAAATATAGCACGTCAGAGACATGACTGATAGTCCCTTTTTGCATGTGGGAAAACTAAGGCTCAGGGAATGGAAGGCATTTGACCAAGACGACTCGTTAAAATGTGAAAAGTTGAGATTAGAACTCAGCCCAGATGACTCAGATGCTAGGGGCTTTCCACCTTACCTGGTGCGGGCACACTTTCACAGGTACAGAGCTGCACACACCTAGCAAGGGGACACGCACACAAGCACACAGCCATGCACACTGCTGCGCCCCCCTCCCAACAGACCTGGGGCGCTCACATGGGACAGGCTGAAGTCTTCTCCCACTCTTGCTCCACCTACTATGGCATGGAGTGTATACGCTGGGGAATGAGACGCAGCACCGCCCTGAAGCCACAGACGCTGTCCCTCTTCACGGTAGTGGTTCACCCCTGTTTTGACCAAAAAGAGGTGAAGCACTGAGTGGCCCAACCAGGCCTCCTGGTAAACCTCATACCTCTAGAATTGCAACCTCTTGGGATTGTGCGGGACCCTGGGGCTCCCCAGGGCAGATTCCTGGAGGCGGGAGCTGTCTGCGGGGTCCCCGTGCAGAGCCAAGAGCATGAGCCTTGTGTTCAGGACCGTGGAGCCCAGCCTCAGATCACCTGCCCTTATTCTGTAAGCTCTCTTGTCAGCCTGGCTTTATTTCCTCACTGCAGAAAAGACAGAGTTGGGGTCAGTGAGTGTCCTTCCCAGCTTGACATCCTGGGGCTCCATGGTCTGGAATAGGCAGGTTTCTCCATCACCTCCCTGAGCCGTCCAATATGATAGCCACATAGAGCTTTTAACACTAGAATCAAGTGTCACAGTGGCCACATTCCCGGTGCTGGACAGTCACATGTAGCTAGCGGGCACTGCACTAGGCAGCTCGGATATAGCACGTTCCCACTACCGCAGTAGTTCCGCTGGGCGAAGCTGGATTCTGGACAGCAGTAGTGCCAGCGGCCTTGTGGTTAGAGGTTCCTGAAGAGGCCAAAGGACAACTTGCAGAAACAGAAAAAGGCCCCTTCTCTGCAGGCACTTTTCTGGATGGCGCAGGCAGAGCTCTCCCACCCGGGCTGAGGACAAGAGAGCTCGGTTGCCCTTGGCGCATCCACCAAGCGCGGGCATCACCCGGCGTCGCCGGCCTCGCCAGCGAGGACACGTGTGGGAGGGGGAGGAAGGGCAGAGCCCCCGCTGGAGGGAAGGGCCTTTGAGGTGCAGCAGGGGACTCCTGCAGGAGCGCAGGGACGGGGAGCAGGGACCTGGGCGCGGGTGGCGCGCCCCAGCCGAGCTCTAGACGGCAGCCGGGTCTCCCACCTGCGGGCTGGGGCAGGGAGGGGCGCAGGAGGGGGCCTCCCCCGGCCCTGCCCGAGCTGCCCGGGGAGAGCGGCCCTGTGCGGCGAGAGGAAGGAAGAGCAGCCGCCTCGCAGCTCGGAGGGCGGGGGGCGCGCCCCGGGGCCGGGGGGCGGGGCGGGGCGGGGCGGGGCCGCGCGGGGGCGGGGCCAGCTCAGGCCCCGCCCCGTCCCGCCCGCGTCACGGCCTCCGGGGGGCGTGGCCCCGCCCCGCGCTCCAGGTGGCGGCGGCTGCGGCGTGCGCGGCGGCCCGCGGGCCGGGACGGAGGCGGGGCGGGGGCGTTCCCGGGCGCCCGCCCCCGGCCCGCGGTGAGGTCACAGTCGCGGCGGGCCCCGCGTCCCCGGGCCGGCCTCGGAGCGGGCGGGGGCGGGGGCGCGGGCGCGGGCGCGGGCGCGGGCTCCCGAGCCATGGGCTGCCCCGGGCCCCTCCTCCACGGCCCCCGCCGCGCCGGGCCCCCCCGCAGGGACTAGCGCCCGCGCGGCGGCTCCGAGGGGGTGGGGCTGCCGGGCATGGCCGTGCCCCCTTCGGCTGCTCCGCCGCGCTCGCCCCTGTACCTGCGGCGGCCGGCGCCGCGCCCGCAGAGCTCATGGGGCATGGAGGAGAGGGCGGCGGCCGGCGCGGGCTGCCGGGAGCCGCCGGGCGCCCCCAGGGCCGCCGCCGTGCCCTGCTTCGGCCTCTCGGTGGACCAGGACGACATCCTCCCGGGCGCCCTGCGCCTCATCCGGGAGCTGCGGCCGCACTGGAAGCCCGAGCAAGTTCGCACCAAGGTACCGGCGGACGCGGGGCCGGGCCGGGCCGGGGCGGGGCTGGGGCCGGGCCGGGCCGGGGCTGCCGCCGCGCGGCGTGCACGGGTCCTCGGGTCCCTCCGGGCGTCCCAGGGGCGGGGCGGGGCGCTGCAGCGGGTGTGCTTCGCCGCATCCGTCCCGGTCCCGACGCGGAGCCGGAGCCAGGCTCGCAGGTCCCTCGGCCCGCACGGCGCCCTCCTGCCGGGGCTCCCGGGCTCCCGGGTTCCCGCACCTGCCCACGGTCCGCGAGCTGCGCGCCCGGGCCCACCCCGCCCCCACCCCCTGCCCCTGCCCCTGCCCCTGCCCCTGCCCCCGCCCCCGCCCCTGCCCCCGCCGCCCGGAGGAGCGCGCGCAGCCGGCGCTGAACTTTCCAGGGAGCCCCCCCTACACACTCACACGCCCCTGCCCCTTCTCCACCCGGTGATGGGCGCAAAGCCTCCGGGCTCTGAGCGATTCCTGCGGGCCCAGGAGCCACCGTGTGGGATTCCGGCCGCCTCGGGCCCCCCGCCGGATGGGAGCCCTCCCCGTCGCCCCAGGCCCAGGCCCAGCGCCCCCGCACGACGGGCCTCCAACCCCCAGCCGGGCACCTACTCCGGGACACAGATGCGGGCAGAGCCTCCCACTGAGGGGCCCCAGGCAGGCCCCCCGCGGGTCTGCATCCTCCTCAGAGTCCGCACCTGCCCACCCTCTCCCAGTCCCTCTGGGAGCCGCCCGTGGAGGCAGGAGACCCGAGCTGGGCACGTGCAGCTGCTGCTGGGCCTCCTGGGTGGGGAAAGGCCAAGGTCCTCGCCTAGTGCACAGGCTGGCAGGCTGTCCTGGGGGAAGGATGGATGGGCAGCATTTTCAAAATAAAAGACTCACCTTGGTTGTAAGGCCCAAAGGCATCAAGCAGGGCTGAGGTTAGTTCCAGCGCCGACTGAACATGCCACGTGCCAGTCTCTCCCCTGGGCCTCAGTTTCCCCATCTAGAACGGGTTCAGATGTCCTCTAAAGCCCCTACCAGCTCTGTCACACTGCACCCCATAAATTCCGCGGTTCGTTCCTCCTGGTCCCAGTACCCAGAGAGTCTGTTCCCCCCAGCCCATGGGCTGCCGTCTCTTCTGGTTTCCCTAAGGAGCTCTGACCCCCAAAGCCCTCTGGTGGGTGCCAACATCAGTATTTCCCACACCTCTGCTGCTGGATGGGGCATGAGGTGCAGCAGAGTCCACAGCCGGGCAGATGGTGAGAGGCAGCTGGGTCGAATGGACTCGTCCTAGGCAACTCCAGCCCTCCCTGGCCACGTTCTGGCCCTGGAGGTTTCTTCCGGGGATGGAGGAGTGAGAAGGGGAGGGGGCTTCTCCCACCAGAGAGCGGAAATTCCTCCATTGCCAAATCCCATCTTCTGGGGGCAGACCCAGGAGAGATGAGGGTACCTGGGCTGAGGTTTTCTTCTCCAACTCTCAGGCTGTCCCAAGCACTGAGGAGGGTAAAGCATTAGGAACAAGGCAGAGCTCTTGCCTAAGCTAGAGGGCCAAAGGATGGGGGGGTTCTGGGTGGTTGTGCTGTGCATTCAAATGAGCACCTCATGCTGGAGCTGGGGAGCCACGGGGTGGGCAAGAGCAGAGACCCCGCCCCACGCACTCTTGTGCTCCCCTCTTCCCATGCTAGCGCTTCACTGATGGCATCACCAACAAGCTGGTGGCCTGCTACGTGGAGGAGGACATGCAGGACTGCGTGCTGGTCCGGGTGTACGGGGAGCGGACGGAACTGTTGGTGGACCGGGAGAATGAGGTCAGGAACTTCCAGCTGCTGCGAGCACATGGCTGCGCCCCGAAGCTCTACTGCACCTTCCAGAATGGGCTGTGCTATGAGTACATGAGGGGCATGGCCCTGGGACCTGAGCACATCCGGGAGCCCCGGCTCTTCAGGTAAGAAGGTTGCCCGGGGTACCATTCATTTCTACTATTTCTCAAGTCTTGGCCAGCTTCCTTGGTGTAGAATGGAGTCCATGAGTGAGTCATAAGGTCTATGAACTTCTGAAATTGCATGAGAAAAGTGTGTGTTTCTAAAAAAAAAAAAAAAAAAAAAAAAGTGCGTGTTTGTGCATTGCTCTGCAGAGAGGGGCCATAGCGTTGTATGGATTTTCAGTGTGTCTGCTAGAAGGGTGAGCTGCCTCTTGGGAGGCAGGTGAGATTCTGGTAAACTGGGGACCAAAGGTCCTGGTTCCCTAAATGCAGCAGATCTCTGCCTCCTGGCCTCACGCCTCAGCCCTTTGCCCACCCCATGTTTGACCTGGAAACATCATAGAGCCTTGGAAATGAAATCTGAGCCAATCCCAGAGTGCCCAGGATTTCCTGCCCCTCCTCTCCTGCCAGGAGCTCAGACATGCTAGAATGGGCCCAACCAGGGTGAGCCTGGTTTCAGCAACCCAGAGAGACATCATCCCTCCCCCAGTCTGAGCTCCTTCCAGGTTCCCTGACAAAGTGGCAGCCCAGGTTTGGGAAGCTGCCAAGGCTTCCTTCCAGAGGTTCACAAGAACCCATGATCCCCTGGGAGCCTCTCCCTTTAAATGCCTGGATGTGAAGGACCCAGGAAGTAGACGTAACATTTAAGCACCGTGGATGCCTCTGTGGGGTCTGGAAGTGGGGGAGCTAGAGAGAGGCCCAGAGTGCCTTTTCTCTCTTCTAACCATTCTGGGCCGGATGTCAGTTAGTATCCACCTTCCTTCCTCGAGTGCCACACCTGCATGCACAGCACTCAGACTATAGCGAGGTCCCAGGCAGGCTGAGGACACCAGCACAAGGGTTGGCCTGGGATCCTTGGGATCAGTCCCATCCCACCCACGGGGAAGAAGCTTTCCAGATACCGAGAAGAAACAGTAAAAGCCCATCTAGGGAACAGACCAAGAAGTTTCTTTGCTTCCTCACCTGCTACCCGGTTAACCCCAAGTAAGTGCACCTGGCCCTATTTGCAGGGGAACCCCTGGCAGGTCCTTGAGGGATTTAGAAGGTAGTCAGATGCCTTCCACTCTAGTGCAAGAGTAAACCAGAGCATTGCCTCTGGGGCTGGTCCTTAGGCCCTAGGATATTTACGTTGAGTCCAGTGTTGTATCTGTGTGTCTGTCTGTCGGCGGGGGACATACAAACCTGTTCAGGGGTCTTCTCAGGTGCTCGCTGGGCACGTAGCCTGGAGATCGGAGGTCAGAACAGGGTGGGGGCCACAGGAACCCTGGCCAGGCTTCTCCCATGCTGTGCTCCCAGCTCCCCTTCGGTCTTGTGTAAATAAGCTCAAATATTGGCAGGTCCTCACCAGGTCATTCCCAGTCTCCAGCCACCTCTATGAATGTGGCACTGTCCCTCGTTCTCTAGGGGAGACAGTTGTCACTGTCAGGAAGGTTGAAGATGGATGCAGGTTCAATAATGATTTTACATTTGGGGTAGAGCCCGAAACGGATAGGCATAGGAGGTAGGCTCTTCCCTGATGATTTTCCAAGGATAGACCATCGGGTTTCTCGGGTGAAGATGGATCTCTGAGGCAAAGGCACAGAGGAAGCCCTGGGGAGCCACGTCCTGTGCCCCCCTGAACCCCACCTCCCAACCTCTGCCTGCTGAGGCTTTGCAGCATAAAAATGCTGAGTGTTGAGGTTACTTTCATTGCTTTTCCAGACAACAGCCCTATTGATATTCAAGGAAACGCTCTGTTCATGCTAGTCGGAATCTTCTTTTGGGAAGGGGAAGGGAAGGCCTGGGTCTCAGGTCTGTTTCCCTGCCTCTCCTAAGCCCTGGCAGGCTTCCTCCTGCCCTGGGGCCTCAGCCTCTGAAAGCACAGACTTCATCTCTCACCCACTCGGTGGCTGTCACGCCCCCTGCCCCCTCCACCCTCCGGGCGGTGGGAGCCTTAAGGGCTTCCAGAAGAGCCCCTAGACTGCCCTGTGATCCTACAGGGTGATGGCCTGCCCCTTCCCAGGACCTGGCAAGGGGAGGGGTGTCCCTGGAACAGCTCAGTAACAAGGTTTCAAACAGCCAATGCCTTTGTTGTCTTTCCCAGTGATTATTATTCGAGCAACAGGCAGAGGCGAAGGAAGCTTGAATGTTGGAGGCTTGGCAGCCGGGTTGGGGGTGGGGCTCCAGAAGGGAGAGCTGGCGGAGGACTGGGGGAGCCTGGCTGGGACGTAGGGCCTCAGACGCCTCAGTCCTTATCAAGGCCCTCCCTCTCTGACCGGTCAGTCCTCCATCCGCCCCCGCCCTGTCCCAGCCCCCTCCCCACCGCCCCCTCCTCCTCTCTCGGGACCTTGGATAATGTCCACAGGAGAACTTGAAAATAGAACGCTGGTTTGTTTTGCGTCCTTGGCACCCAGCCGCCAGCATCAACTCCCTGCTGCAGAGGAAGGGGCTGCCCTGGGCCGGCCTGTTTCCCTCCCCACCTTGGCCAGGCTGATAAGAGGCCGGCATTTCTTTGCAGTCTGGCATCCTCACCCCCTGGTCCCTTGGTACCCTGCATTCACCACCTAGGGCATGCATCAGAGTCCTAGGAGGGAGGGGGGCCCTGCCCCCACCTCCAGGTGACCCCTCTGTCCTCAGCGGTTGCTGTGGGTACACAACCTTGGGGTGGGGCAGGGTCATTGACCTGTGGCCAGTGGCCTGCTGCTTCACCTTCCTGCTCCCCAAAGCAGCCCCAGCTCCAGTTCTGGAAAGGTCGCTGCTGGGCTAAAAGCCTTACGTCATTTTCATGCCTTCTGCCGAGACCTTCCCCCCCCCACCCTTTTTTTTTTAAAGATTTATTTATTTATTCCTGAGAGACACAGAGAGAGAGAGAGGCAGAGACATAGGCAGAGGGAAAAGCAGGTTCCATGCAGGGAGCCCGATGTGGGACTCGATCTCAGGACTCTGGGATCACAACCTGAGCCAAAGGCGGACGATCAACCACTCAACCACCCAGGTGTCCCCTGCCGAGACCTTCCTCCTGCAGGAGCTAGGGCTCCTAAAGTATCTGGAATAGTCCCACACTCGGCCCTCTGGCTAGCCCCCAGTCCTAACCCTGTAGGACCCCTTTCTGGGTAGGAGGGGCTGAGCTGGGATGGGCCTGCCGCACATTGATACTTTGTCCTTCATGTTTTCTGTTGTAGGCTAATCGCCTTAGAAATGGCAAAGATTCACACCATCCATGCCAATGGCAGCCTGCCCAAGCCTACCCTCTGGCACAAGATGCACAATTATTTCACCCTTGTGAAGAATGAGATCAACCCCAGGTACAGAGATCTGGGAGGGTTTGATGCCACCTTAATGTGATGCCCTATCCCATCCCACACAGAGGTTGAGAGGCGTCAGTCCTGACTTCTGTCTCCAAGCAGAGTTGGGCCGATTGACTGAGTCTCAGGAAGTCAGATCCACAGCTTTATGCCTGTGTTGATTTCTCATGGAGTCTTCTGGTTGTGGTGGAGGCTAGGGTTGGGGACTGCATCTCATCCCTTACTTAAAGGAGACTGAGGCTCGGAGAGTAAGCTTTTCCCAGTGTCAGGAAGGCTCGTCAGAGGCAGGGTTCTGTGTCCTAGCCCAGGGCCATTTCTACCTAAGCTGCCTTCTGAGCAACCAGAAGGGAGAGCCTGACCCCTGAGAATGGGCTATGAGTTCATAGTCAGAACTCAGCTCGCCAGCTGACAAGCCCTTGGGACAAGACTCTTGATATTTGCCTGGTTACCTCTCATGCCCCCACGTGCTCCTGGGGACCCCGCTCCCCACCTTGTCCAGACTGACAGCTCACTATTTCCTCACTGCTCTTTCCAAGGAAGGGGGGTACTCCACTCATCCTGACATTGCCCTTTGGGGTTACCAGGCAGCTAGGCTCTCTGGCTGGCAACCCATAAGTCCTTGTAGCCATCTGCCACCTGGCTCCCCAGCAAAGCAAAACCTTGAGTGCTAGAGGAGGCTTGCAGGGTTGGAGAGAAGGCTGCGTGACCCCTGCCTCCTCCAGGAAAAGGCAGTAGTGAGTCTCTGATCCCTCCATGTTCCCTGCTGGGTTGAACATCACCCTTGTTCCAAAGGTTCATGGGAGTAGGGTACAGAAGAGGTTTGGGAGGCGGAGGGTATCTCCTTCCCTCTAAGATGACAAGACAATAATTAACTCTGTTCCAATCATGTGTCTCTGTCACACACACACAAGCATGACTTTATCTGGATCCTCCCACTTAATGATTATCAAGCACTGCTTTAGGACTATTTGTCCAGGATGGCCCACATTCAGACCTTCGATGCCAAATGTTATCTCTGGGACAAGGACTGCCTATCCCCTGAGGGCTAAGGCAGCACACGGTGAGCAGGATCCTGGGGTGTCTGAATCAGCGGAGCCTCTGATTGTGCAGCTTACCACTTTCATTTGGCAGATGGAAAAACTGGTCCAGAGAGGGGGTGGGACTTTCCAAGGTCAGTGGCAGCTCAAGGGCTAGAGTCAAGCCCTGATGCTCAGGCATGACCCTTGCCACTTTAGCTTCCTTTGACTGTACTATCACTGTGTAACCTTCAGGGGTGACCTTGTTGGGAGCAGAGTGGTCCCCGGAGAAGAGCTGACCAACTACCTTGGCTCTTGTCATACCTTTGACCTTGGGCAAATCAAGCTGTTTAACTTCTTGGAGCCTCTTCAGAGGTAGAGGCCTGTCTTAAACTGCCTAACCTGCCCCAGGCAGTGGCAGTGATGAGCAGTCACCTAGAGGAGATAAAACTCTTGAGCTCTGGTCATAGCCTAATAATCCTGGTTTAGTCAATCTGTAGGTCACAAACATTGACTGGGATTTAAAACCATAAAAAATATGGATAGGACATTGGCCCTGCCCTCAAGGAGCTTAGGAACCACCTGAATAAATAGGACCTGCCCGTGCATAGTGACAAAGGAAGACGGTGTATCATGCATGCGGAGGTGGGAGAACCAGGGCAGGTCCTCCTGGCGGAGGTAGTGGGGCAGAGCTCTGGCACTCAGGCTGGCAGAGATGGTGGGAATGCTTGGCTCATGGGTGGTGAGTGGATAAGGGTGGCTGGACCTGGCCTTCAAGAGGGATT
This sequence comes from Canis lupus baileyi, assembly GCF_048164855.1. NCBI lineage: Eukaryota > Metazoa > Chordata > Mammalia > Carnivora > Canidae > Canis > Canis lupus. The sequence continues at coordinate 23,230,210 of NC_132875.1, forward strand.
GAGAAGGGCTCTGGGAGATAGAGCTGCAGAGGTGGGTGGGAGCTAGACTGGGAGGGCCCTTCCCTGCCAGGTTAAGGAGCCAAAATTTCATTTAGCCGACAGTGGAAAGTCATTGTGGAGGCATCCGAGCCAGGGCCCATGATTGTGGTTGAGGAAGAAAGCTCTCTGCCGTTGTAAAGGACAGAGTCAGGTGGGATTTGGGGAGGTGGGGGTAGGGATTGGAGGTAGGGCGGATCAGTCAGTAACTGAACGGGCAGGATCCATGGGCAGCTTTTGGTGGGGGAGAGGATGGAGTAGGGGAAGAGTCAGGAACCCTGTGGAAATAGATTTGGTGGCCTTGCTGTTTGGTTGCGCAGAGAAATGTCCAAGGTGGTTGGGAGAATGAGGGGTGATCGCTGCTTCGGGGGCATTAGGAGGAGATGCGGGTGGGTTGAGTGGTAGAAGGGCAAAGGTCGTGAGCCAGGAAAATCCAACACCAAGTCCACTGTGGGAGAAGGTGCTTTCCCCTGCTCAGCTCTGGACAGCTGAGTGAGCACTTGGCAGGCAGCAGTCTTTTCACCAGGAGGAACCCCCAGGCTTCCTTGGGAGGGGGGCCCAGCCCCTGCATCCCCCTCCTGCTGCCTCTAAGGGATAGAGAAGTAGGAGGAGCAGGTGCCTGGGGTGTGACCGTTGCTGCAATGCGGTGGTGGTTACTGTTCTTTCAACGCCACAGCCTTGAGAAAGTCTGGTGGTGTCAGGGCTGAAGGTAGCAAAGCTGGCGGGGTTTCAAGCGCTCAGGGGAGGGAAGCAGGGCAGCCGAGGGAGGCTGCCCAGGGAGATAGAAGGCCTGGATGGCTCCCACAGTAACTATCTGCGTGGCCTTGGTGGGCGGGGTAAGGTGGGGGTCAGGCGGAGGTCAGGGCCTGAGCAGTAGGTATCTCCGATGTCAACGTCATGTTTTTCAGGCTGAGACCTGGGCAAACCAAAGGAGGCCTCCTAATTCTTATCTTTAGATGGTCTTGGGCCAAGGGAAAAAAAAAAGAATCTTGAAAGGTATCTTCTTACAGAGAGCCAAGACTGAGACGCGTTTATGCAGACTGGTTGACACAGATGAACGCCAGTGAGGATAAAGGAAGGCCTCCCCCAGGTCACCCCCCGATAGACTCTCCCCAACTCAGAGTGGACTGTGCAGAGCCCCGGAGGCTGACCGAGGCTCTCGTGGTTAGGGGTTCGGCTTGACTGTGGGTCCGTGGACAGTCTGAGGACTGTTTCACTTGAGTGAGGGGGAAGAGGGTCCAGCTGTACACGAGATTTCTGAAAGCAGGAAGGCCTCTGCCCTTCCTTGAGCTTCCATTTCCTCAAAGAGTTGGACTAGAGGCCAAAGATCCTCTTCAGCTCTGATCTTCTCAAAGCCTGGGAGGGAGCCCGCTCGTCCTTTCCCAGCGGGACAAGGGGGTTGCTGTGTTTTGGCCACTGGGCCAGGTGAGGGGGTGACAGGGGCATCCTTTGGGAAGATCGGGAGGACATATCTCATTCTTACGTACGCTGGCTGCCCTGGATAAGAGAGCAAACAGGAGATACTTGGAGCAGAATAGGAGATCAAACCCCAGCCTCCTCCCCTCCGCCCATTGGTAGCTCTGGGGTTTTAAGGGCTGTGCTAACTATTTGGCTCTTCAGTGCACACAGACCTGTGTGCTTCCTGGAGACCAAAGTTCAGGGCATCCCAGCACAGTGTGCCATCACCGCCTTGCACATGGCCTCTGCGACCAGCACCGACTGACCCATCTATCCATTCTCCAGCATGTGTTTCTTCCAGCAGCGATGCTGCTGATGGGGGATGTGCTGCGGGATGGGGCAGGGCGGAAAGAGGGGTGGCCTCTGTTATCTTTGTTCCTGCCCTAAAGCTGTCCATGCGTGCCTGGTCTGACCTGGATCTGGGACAAGGACACACACACACAAGCTCCTGTTCCCTTGGTCTTGTAGGAGTGAGCCCAAGAAGCCATTTGTTAAGTGGGATTGAGTGGTTTCTCTGTGAGATGAGATGTTAGGCTTTATGAGCTTTCTGGTCCTTTCCACCTGTGACACAAGCTGCTAAAGCAGAGAAGCGACATACCTCTGCCTCCTCAGGACTGTTGGTGCTGCAGCTGCTCCACGGGACACTGTGATGCCTCCACAGAGACTCTGGTCTTAGAGAGCACACCCTCCCCTAGGAGTCTTCACCAGTGCCCCAAGAGTGGGTCTGTTTGTGACTCTCCCCTCTGCCCTTGTTCTTAGTCTGGAATAACTGAGTGTGGACACGCATTTTCACCTCCCATTCTTTCTCGGTGCCTCCTCCCTTACCTTCCTGTCCCTTTCTTGAAGTATCAGGGGTGCCATGGGATCAGGGACATACTACTTTGCAAAATGCTCTTGTGCCCATGTTTTAATAAAGCTGCTTTGAGTGACGGCAGGAAGTCAGGACATCAGGAAGCCTTAGTACGGAATGATGCAAAGTAGGGTCTGCAGGGCGGGCCGTTTGTCCAGAGGCCCTTTGCAGGAGCAGGTGACGACAGGCCCGGAGCTCAGGGCTCTAGAGGCCAAGCATCCACCTGTCTACTGTCAGCCTCCCCTCACCGGCTGCCATTCTTGCCACTGCCCAGCCTCTCTGCAGATGTCCCCAAGGTGGAAGTATTGGAACAGGAGCTGGCCTGGCTCAAGGAGCACCTGTCCCAGTTGGACTCCCCTGTGGTGTTCTGTCACAATGATCTGCTCTGCAAGAATATCATCTACGACAGCACCAAAGGTACGGCTTCTCTGGCTGGGCAGCAGTAGGGCTGGGCCCGAGTGATCAGCTGCCTCCGGGGCTCCATCCCTCAAACTGGTACTTGGCCAAGCCAAAGGAGACCTTGTAGTTTAGATCTCAAGTTAATTTAAGAGAGAAAGGGAAAAAGAAATTTCCACTTAAAAAAATCTACCCTGAGAAAAGAACTCACAATCGTGGTTTGTGGGGGTCCTCGATGTTAGGACCATTTTCCCTGACGCTACTGTGGGCTTCTGAGGACATCTTGGGTGGCCCAGGCCCTCACAGAGACAGAACTGTTCTGTGTGCCTAATGAGAGCTCCACCGCCAGGGAGCACAGACCTTTATCTTTGGTCCTTAGCCACGCTGAGGACAGATGCCTTTCTGTGAGCAGAGTCCCTCCAGGAGGACAGCTGGAGGGCAGATGGACAAACAGCTGCGAAGGTGGCCACTGAGGAGGGTGGTTTGGGCTGGGTTGCCCCAGTAGCCACCCAGGGTCAGCAGGTACACTCCAGAGGTCCAAGCAAACTTGACCAGGCCTCGTCCAGATCTCCTGGGACCGACCCTCACTGCCTCTCTTCTACCTCACAGGCCACGTACGGTTCATTGACTATGAATATGCCGGCTACAACTACCAAGCTTTTGACATTGGCAATCATTTCAATGAGTTTGCAGGTGAGAAGGAAATTTCTATTTGGTCTTTGCCTAAGATGTTTCCCTTACAATGGATGGCCAGGCCCAGAGTGAGGATTAAGAGGGGGTTCTGTCCTCGCTGGGTTGGAGGCTTGAGAGCCCCTGTCCTCTAAAATCTCACAACTGGGGGATCCCTGGGTGGCTCAGCGGTTTAGCGCCTGCCTTCGGCCCAGGGCGTGATCCTGGAGTCCCGGGATCGAGTCCCACGTCGGGCTCCCGGCATGGAGCCTGCCTCTTCCTCTGCCTGTGTCTCTGCCTCTCTCCTCTCTGTGTCTCTCATGAATGAATAAATAAAATCTTAAAAAAATAAAATAAAATCTCACAACTCATGGAGGGGAGGTATAGCCTGCCTTGAGGGAGCTCCAAGTCTCATGGGGGAGGCTGGACCCACATACACAGAGCAGACCCCTGCCAGCCCATATGGCAGTTTGGTACCAGTCAGGAGAATGTGCCCTCTATGGGATCCCCAAGGATACTCGGGTTGGTATGTGAGTTGGAAAAAGACCCTGGGGTGCCTGGCTGGTTCAGTTGGTGGAGCATGGAGCTCTTGATCTCGGAGTGGTGAGTTCAAGCCCCACATCAGGTGGAGCTTGCTTTAGAAAACTAAAAAACCTGGGACGCTTGGGTGGCTCAGCAATTGAACATCTGCCTTTGGCTCAGGGCGTGATCCTGGAGTCCTGGGATTGAGTCTGACATTGGGCTCCCTGTATGGAGCCTGCTTCTCCCTCTGCCTGTGTCTCTGCCTCTCTTTCTGTGTCTCATGAATAAGTAAATAAAATCTTTTAAAAATCTAAAAAAATGGAAAAAGCCCCTTTCTCTAGAGGGGCAGACACAGCCCCTAGCAGGCAGGCCAACACAGGACAGGCATAGCCTCTGTGTGCCCCTTTGCGCAGGCTGCTTTCTGCCCAGCATAACCTGCATGATTATGAATAAGGGTCCTCCATGCAGAGAAGGGGCCGAGCGAGCTGGTGGCCTGATGAGAATAGGTAGAACTAGTTAAAAGTATACTTTGCACCTTGGCTGTCCAAGTTCAAATCCTGGCTTTGCTGCTTACTGGCTGTGTGACCCTCAGGCCGGTTACTTACCTTCTCTGGGCCTCTATAAAGTGGAGATATCAATAGTATCTACACTTCATAGTATCAGCATGAGATACTCAAGTGCACTAAGCATCGTGTTGGTGTCTGCCAATACTAGGCAGGGAAGCCTTCTGCAACTAAAGGAGACTGGCGGAGGAATGGAGAAGGTTAGATGAGGGGTGCTTTGTAGGGGTAGCCAGTTGTTCAGTAAAGCCAGTCTGTACAATAGAATCATTTGTATAAAAGAAGCGGGGCAGGTTTTTCCAGCTTGAGGGCTTAAATGTTAAACAATTTGATGGGGCTGGAGAGGCAGCTGATGGAGGAGCTGGGCACAGGCTGGAGGGACATCGTCAGGTGGTGCAGGTGCTCAGTGTGACCTCGCCAGCCTCGGTGGCTTAGGATTGGTGAGGCACACGGGGGCAGCTGTGAGGCTGCTGCCTGGCCCAGCCCCAACCACTCCCCAGCCCCTCCAGGCCAATCGTGTCCCTTCCAGAACCCCAGGTGACCAGGTCTGTGAAGCACTCACTGTACCTGAGGGTACGACTCCCCAGGGTGGCTACCAGCTGCATCTAAGAACCCAAGGGACGATGGGGCCACAGCTGGGCAGGGCAGCTTTGCTGTGGGGTGTGGCGCGGAGCAGAGGCCGCCAGACGCACTGGCCTTTCCGAAGGAGTAATTCATAGGCACCTTAAGCCCTCTTCACACACAGCCAAGTCCAATTAGAATTTCTCCAAAGGGGCAGATTGCATCCTGCCCCCAGGCTGAGAATGAAGGAGGGCGCAGGGAAGGAGACTGGGAGCTGGGGAAGTAACACTCCTGGGTTCTTGGGAGCAGGAAGGCCCAGTACTGGGAGGCAGGAGATAAAGGAGTTCCAACCCCAAACTCACCTCCAACTGGCTGACCTTGGGCAAGTTTCTTCTCTCTGGGCCTTGGTTTCAACAACTGCACAAAGAGATTGTTTTCCAACCCTCCTCTGGGGGCCCCAGGAGACTTGAGTGTTTTTCTTCAGGAGTCTGAGGGAAGCCTGGGAAGGATAGGGAGGAAGAGGCAGTGGGCAAGGTGGCCTGGTCCCGGTCGTGTCTTCAACGAATGGCTGCTTGCCATCCCCACTGTAAGCCAAGCCTCTGCCACTGTGCTAGGGATGTGTCTGGGTCGTACTGGGCTGGCAGCTTGAGGACTCAAGGGAGGGCAGGACCGGAGGGAATTGAAGCCATTGGTCCCGGGCCGCTGAACCTGGCTGCATTTCTGAATCATCTGGAGAATTGGTTGGTGGGGTAGAGGTGCCTGGGAACCTGTGTTTTCACTAAGCTCTCCAGGTGGTGTCTTTAAGTAGCCAGCTCAGCACTGGTCGGGGAGACAAGGTTGGAGACCCACACCTCTAAGTGAGAGACTCCCGAAGTGGGAGGGAAGGCTTTGTGCAGTGTTAACCAGTTAGCAGCCAAGCAGAGAGGAGTTCCCTGATACAGGGCACGGAGGGGACAGTGATGCTATCTGGCGGTGGGGGGGGGGGGGGGTGTCCCTGTCACACCCAAGACCGTGCCTTCCCCTTCAACCAGTCTGCCTCTGTGCTTTCCTCCAGCCCATGGAAAGCAGCGCCCCGCCGCACCACACGTGGGGTAGGTTTGGTGGTCAAGAGGTTGTAATCCTAGGCACAGCCCCACAGGGCAAAGGACCCAAAGATTTTGAGGGGATCAGGGAACACCTGCTGAGCTGGAGAAGTGCCCCCCCCCCCCGTGGGTCCATCTGTCAGCATCTGCTGCATGGCCGCTTCCCCATCAGGTGTGAACGAGGTGGACTACTGCTGGTACCCCGGGCGGGACACCCAGCTGCAGTGGCTACGCTACTACCTGCAGGCACAGAAGGGGATGGCCGTGACCCCCAGGGAGGTGGAGAGGCTCTACGTGCAAGTCAACAAGTTTGCCCTGGTAAGTGCCCGAGCCTGGCAGAGGGCAGGGGCCAGAGGGGCGGGAGGAGGGGCCCACCCCGGCTCCTCCCGGAAGAGGCAGAGTCCAGGGTTGGGTGTGAGGTCCTGGGACCGCAGCCTCTGCTCCTGAAGCCAAACCTAGGGTGCGTTCTGGGAAGAGCCCTCGTGGGCATCCCCGTAATACCGAGATGCCCTGTTCCCTGTTTTTCCCTACCTCATCAAGTCTCTTCCCTCTTCCTAGGGAAAGACTCCCGAGAAAGATCCCAGTTTCGTATTTTAGCAATTCTCTCATTTGGACAAGTAGTTCTCTTAGTGTCTGACTTTAGCCTTTCATGCTGCAGTTAAACGTAGTGGTCTTATTTTTTTAAGCCTTTGGAGGAGACCGAGAATGTCAGCTCTATGCCTCCCTGTTAACTACCTCCACGGACTCAGAACTCCACGTAAGCCTCTCCCATCAGGCTCTTCCTCCTCAAATTACTGAGCCGTCAGTTCTGGACTTTGAGTGCCGTTTATCCAGGGCACCGTGTTTGTGCCAGGTCTCCACTGGGGTGTGCCCAGGGGATTGCTAACTAGTCTTATTAATGTCAGCCGTGTAGAAGCACGAAGACAAGTCCAGTGCCCTGAATTTCACAATACATCATGGAGCTTAAGTAGAATCTTTACTTAGCTGTCATTCTGGATTACCTCTCCTATTTTCCTCATTGGCACAAAACTGCTTCTCCATCAGGTTCTTCCTCTTAACTGTTCCATTTATGCCTTCCACTTGCTAAATCTTTTGATGCAATCCTTTATACTTGGCTAATCTATTCCCCTATATAGTCCTGAAAAGTAGAGGGAGGTGCTATGCAGCCAACCCCAGAGCGAGCAGGACATGGGGGCGGGGTGGGGGGGGCCCTGACCTGGGACAGTAACGATGTCACTGCGGTTCAGCCAGGGGCAACGGGGAGCAGGTGCTGCCTTCCTGAGCCTGGGGTGGCCTGGCCCTGAGGGCACCTCTGGCCAGAGGGGAGAGCAGTTGAATGCTTAGTTAAAGCCCTCACTCAGGGCTTCTTGCTCACCCACATCTATCCTTCTCTCCCAACCCAACCCACCTCCTGACAGAAGAGGGAAAGGGGTGGAGGTTAGTTAAGGGGGTGTTCCTGATGACCGCAGGACCGGGTCTAGTGCAGTGACTCATTTCATCCTGGTATGTTGGCCTTGAAAGCCCTGGGAGACTCCCCTGGGTGAGGGAGAAACCAGGGAAGGGTCTGTGCTTAGGCGGCAGAATAAGCTGAAAGCCCTAGAAGCACCATCCTGCAGATCCCCACCTGAGGCAAGTAGAACTCTACTTTTTTCTTAAGGGAGTAAAGCCCCCAAATGCTGTCCAGTGACTTGACATCCACAATTTCCACAACTTGTGCTGGGGAGACCCTGTCATGCCTGCCAGCATCCTAGTTGGGTCTTCCAGAGTGACCATTTTCCCTGGCTCCATGGGGTTCGTGACAGGCAGAAGTGGTTGCCTTGCTGACTCACTCTGGCCTCTTTCCAGGCATCTCACTTTTTCTGGGCACTGTGGGCCCTCATCCAGAACCAGTTCTCCACCATCGAGTTTGATTTCCTCAGGTGAGTGCCGGGGACAAGTTGGGGTGGTGGGAAGTGGGCAAAGGTCAGCTCAGAGAGAATATCCAAAGTCCCTTCTTCTGCTCTGCTGACTTGTCCCCATCCCAGCCACCCCATATCCAGTGGGGTCACCACTCTAGGGGAAGCACATGCTTCTAGGGGAAGCATCAGCGATGCTCTGGACAGTACTCAGAAGTTCTTGAGTAGATGTGTTTTCCATACTGCATCGGAGGACCTACTCCACTGCCCCTGCTCTGCTGCCAGTGCTCTTAGCCATGGGGCCTGGTGGCGAATGGAAATGCTCATTTTATAGCAGAGGGGACAGAGGTCCAGAGAGTGGAAGTGAGTCACTGAGGTCACTCAGGCGGCTTAGCACTTACTGTGTGGGGGTATTGGACCCAGCTCCTCCTTTGGTGAGGTACCAGGGCCTATACCGAGACCATACTTGAGTACTGGCTGCTGGCTCCATCATGTAAAGTATGTGTGTCCTTAAGAACTAGGAATAATTTTGTCCTCCACTCTGGTCTAGTCTTGCCTTTCCCTCCCCACCCACTCTCCGCTGGAAAGGAATCAGTCCTCTGGCTTCAAAGTGCTTGCAGTGATTGGAGAAAGGCAAGTCAAAGGCACAATGAGATCTCACCTCACACCCAGGATGGCTATTACCAAATAAACAGAAAACAAGCTTTGGGGAGGATGTAGAAAATTGGAACCCTTGGGCACTGCCGGTGGGAACATGAAATGGTTGTAGCTCCTGGGGGAAAACCATACTGCGCTTCCTCCCGAAAGTTAAAAATAGAATTCCTGGGCGATCCGGCATTCTTACTGCTGGGTGTGTCGCCAGAATTGAAGCAGGGTGTCGGAGAGAGATTTGCACACCCATGTTGGTAGCATCATTTACAACAGCCAAGAAGTGAAAACAATCCAATGTCTATGGATGGCTGGAGGGGTACGCAAAATGTGGTCTACACACACAGTGGAATATTAGCCTTTAAAGAGAGAAAATCCTGTCCCATTACAACATATGAACTCTGTGGACATGCGGAGTGAAATAAGCCAGTCGCAAAAAGACCAATGCTATAGGATTCTACTTACATAACTGAATTAGTCAAGTTCGTAGCAACAGGGGAGGGGGTTACCTGGCTGGCTCCGTCAGTAGAGCATGCACCTCTTGACCTGAGGATCATGAGTTTGAGCCCCACGTTTGGGTGTTTACTTAAAAAAATAAACAGTAGTTTTTGCCAAGCACTGGGGGGAGGGAGATACGGAAAGTTGCTCTTTAATGGGTACAGTTTGTTTTGCAAATTGAAAAAATCTTAGAGATCTGTTGTGTAACAATATAAATGTACTTAACACTGCTGAACTGTTAAAAAAAAAAAAAAAATGGGGGCGGGGGGGGGGAGAGGACTGCTCCAGTCTGATCTAAGAAGAAAAATAAAATAGCTGAAGTAAAAAAACAAACATCCACCTGCCCTGGGGTTGAGCTGGTGAGTCTTCCTCACGGTGTTGAGTTCCCCCAGTAGGACCCACCTGGCTTTCCTTCTCACCTGGGCTCCCACCTTTCTGGTCTTCTGGCAGGTATGCAGTGATCCGATTCCACCAGTACTTCAAGGTGAAGCCTCAGGTGTCCGCCTTGGAGATGCCAAAGTGACCAGCTTCCCCATCTCTCCCTTACCCATCTGCCTGGCCAGACCTGTTCTCCAGGGCTCGGTTCTGCTCTGGGGTCCACACTCTTGGACAAGGTGGGAGAGGGGACAGGTGGGTGTCCAAGGAGAAGGCTCTACCCCTGCCACCAGCCCCCAGCAGATGCTGCTGGAGACCACATTCTTTTGTTGGGAGGGACCCAGCTCTGGGGGTCCCCCTCACCTTGCCAGACTTGAGGGGGTAGTAGGGGGTGGGGATGGGGAAGTGCCTGTAGTCAGCCAGAGCCCGGACCACACCACCCCTGGGAAGCCCAGTATTCCTGGCCTCAGGCCATGCTGGAATCTGGGCGGCCTTAGATGTGTCTTTGACCTTCCTGGCTTGGGGAAAGGGGGAGGTGGGAGGGCTCCTTTCTACCTCCAGTGCCCTGAGCCTCCAGCCCATCTCCCCCTGCATGCCCCACGTGGGAGGTGCTGATGAACCCAAACCAGCATCATACCAACTGACAGATGGATGTACATATCTTGGGGGGATGGTCTAGAACTGGGTTCAACGGCTCCCCCCCCAAAGCCGCCTCATCTGAGATCCCTCCCTTTCTCCAAGCCAGATCCAGTCCAACAACCCCTTCCCAAACCTCAGCCCAAAGACCTCTGCTCTCCCCTCCCATCCATGCCCGTTTTGCTCTGTGCTTGTGTTCAGTCTTTCTGCCACTTGCTGGGAGGGAAGGCAAGGGAATGGTGATGTCCTGGGCCTCCGGAGCTCAGCTCTGCTTCATGCTTGGCCAGAGGGCGATGTAGCCAAGAGTGAGGCGGCCAACAGCTACCAGCAGCTTCCTGCCTTGTTCCCTCCTGTGCCCTCCAGGCCCTCATTCCAAGGATTTGTCTCTCCCTCTCCACCTTCTGTCCTGAAGCTGACCCAAGAACTTCCCACTAGGAAATGCGTAGTGGGAGTCCGGGGGCAGGGACTAGGGTCCTCTGGGGCTCGCCCGGCCTAGGAGAGCCTGGGTAGGATTGGTTGTGAAGGTGCTGAGCTCACGGCCCCAGACTCAACGGCCTCCACCTCCTTTCTGCCCTCACAGCCTCCTGGCTCTGGCCCAAAAAGTGATTCATTTGTAAATTATCATGGTTTTCTGCATTAAAATGGCCATTTCTGGACCACTCTGTGTGTGAGTGCCTATGGTGAGGGCTTGACATAGCAGATAGGATTGATCAGTTTTCCCATGGGGTGCGGGGAGGGCCGCTACAACTCTGTTCTCTAGGTTCCCTGGGGCTGCACACTTCCTACCACACCCTCTGTGCACCTGGCTCACGGGGCCTGCGGCTTCTGGTCTGGGATGGGCTTGGGCAGGGCTAGCGCTTTCAGCACTCGCTGCCTTTGACCATCTTCCTAGAAGATGAGCCCAAGAGGGTGTGCTACCAGGGAAGGGAGCTAGGCTGTGGCCTGGCCAGGTGGGAAGCACTCAGGACTACTGGCTGTTGAGGGGGACGGGGTGCTGCTCCGCTGGAGAGCAGTCAAGGAGGACTTCTGCAGCCCGTCTTTCTCAGAAGGTCAGAGGGAAGGGAGAGCAGGGGCACCCCTCTCAGCAGCCCGGGCAGTATAGCTCCGCTGCCTCCAGGGCCCCCCAGGAGGGACCCAGTGCCCGTCAGAGCGGGGAGAGCAGTGGCTGCCTGCCAGGTAGACTCTGGCTGTTTGGCTTTTGCCGGCAAAAGTACCGGCTGCCATGGCAACCGCTGGAGCAGCCGCTGGGGCCTTCAAGGTCACAGTGATCCAGTGTGGCCAGGCCCCCAGGGGTAGCAGCACCAAGCCCAGGAAGAGCACGTGGGGAGGACGTGCGCGAAAGGTGGGCCCTGGCCTACCTGGGGCCGGGCAGGTAGGGCCCCCGAGGGGTACCGTGGGGTCAGGTGCTCGTCAACTAAAGGGCAGTGCCCACCCTCCTTGTTCCTCTCAGATCCACCTCTGGAGCTGAGGGCAGAAATAACCACTGTGAAGGCAACTTCGTTTCCAGCCTCCTGGGGCCTTGATGTCACAGCGTTGGAGACGGTGTTGCAGTGGTGAGCAGGGAATGGCTGGGACAGGGCCCCCCAGGTACCATCCTGTGCCCCTACGGCCCCAGCCACCACCTGCACCAAGGGAGTGAACCTGCAGGCACCATCCCACTGCCTTTGAGAAAACACACTCATTCCTCCAGTGCTCTGGGTGGGGGGTGGGCTAGTGAGGGGAGCATGGGGGGAGGACAGCTTAGGACACCCCTCCCCCTCGAAGCCTGGAGTCCCGTCTGTCCTTTCACTGCCACCCCAGACTAGCCAGCACCCCTGCCCCCTGGCTTCCAGCACCAGGGCTTGGTGACTCCTGGGGGTGGGGCGGGCCCAGGTTCCTCTTTCTCAGACCTTCGCTGGACACGTAACAGGAGCTCCTCCGGGCAAAGCACACCAGGGCAGAGGTTCATCTCTGCTGGGCTCTGACCCTCGGCCTTTGCAGGAGGCACAGAGGGGGCAGAGAATGCCCCAGCCTTCCTGGTAATGACCGGGACCTTGTGTTCCTGGCCTCACTGCCTACCTGACCCTATCCTGCCTCTCCCAGGGCAGGGCAGGGCAGGCCAAGGGCTCCTGGATTAGGAGGACGGTATTGGCCTCAGGCCCCCCTGAGGCCACGGAGGACTGGGGAACTAGGAAGTAAGAGGAACTCAGGACTGGCAGGAGAGGAGGAGGATGGCTGGAAGGGTCCTGACAGACTGGCCTGATTGGGTTAGGAACGCAGTGCAGGAGGTGGGGAGTCCCCACCGTCGGGGAGACGGACAGTGCAGGTTAAAACAGCAATTCTCCCCCCCCCCCCCGGCCCCCCGACCACTAGAACGTGGGCGCCACAGGCAGCCTCGCTGCTCTTCCCAAGGACCACCTGTGTCTTTCCCTGGGATGTGTTTGTACCCACTGGAAACATGGGGTGGGGAGGACAAGACGAGGAGGCCCAAAGCTCTGGGAGGGCAGGCTAGGAAAAACCAGCAAAGGCCAGCCGCCAGGAGGCTCCCTAGCTCGAAAGGCCAGGACCTAATTCCTGGGGGAGTCTCCACCCAAGTTAGAGGCCCTGCCGCGAACCACACCAAACTCCCTTCTCTTACCACCACCTTTCTCCCACCTCCTTGGCTGTGGACACAGGACGTCTATTAATCCAATCCAAAGCTCAGCCTTCCACTAGAATTACCCTTCAGCTTTGCTGCCCCATTCCATACAATGGGATTTTTTTTTTTTTTATAAGAGTTGGTCTTTTTATTGATCATTGTCAACAAGCACTTTGAGAGTCTTAGTTTGTCATCAGCCCTTTTAAGTCTAATGGGCTGTTACTTCTCTAAGTGTTTGTTCGGTGTTTGGAATCCCCATTCAAACCAGAGGTCACAGAGCCCTGAAGCACATCCTTAGCAACCTCGCTCCGTTGCTCATCCTGGAGGGCTCCTAAACGGGCTCTGGGCGTCCTGGGAAGAGGCCCACAGTTCTCATTAGATTTTCACTGGGCTCCTTCTCCTGAAGCAGATAAGGACTATGGATAAGACTTAAGCGCGGTGTTTTCAGATGCTGAAGCCCAGAGGGGAGATCGGACTCCGCCCCAGCCCCAGCCCCAGCCCCAGCCCCAGCGCAGGCCACGGGGCTAGTTCTAGCATCCTGACTGCTTACTGCTCTCACTACTCCCTCTTCCTTAGGACTGGGGTAGACCATGTGTGGTGAGGTCTAGCTTACCTCCTGGAGGCGGGGGCAGTGTCGTCTTCAGGGGCAAGGCTCTCTGGGTGGCACCTGTCTCCCCAAAGGCTCGGCCTGGGCCCGGGCCCCTCTAGCCGCCGAGACTGCCTCCCAGATCCCCTGCCCGAAGCTCCCCAGAGTTGCCACAAGAGGGCAGCGGTGCCTGCGCTGGCGACACGTTTTGAAATTCTGGCCGGAGGCCAGCATCCTTGCTTCGTGCTGCCCGGGCCCCCCCCCCCTCGAGGACCAGATTCTGAAATGGTCGGTCTTTATTATGCCAACAGAAAACAAAAAAATTCCCCAAGTGTAAACAGGAGAAAGGTGCTGGTTAAGTTACTCATCATTATCTTATTATTAACAAAATAAAGCACTATCTATGTTTACAGTCATAAAAAAAAACAGCCTGGAGAGAAGTTGGGGTTGAGGGAATGGGGGAGGGAGGGTACAGAGGAAGGAGAGAAGATTTTGGGGGGCGGGGGGTAGGCACAGATGCCACATCTGCCCCTGTGGGGTTTGCAAGGGCTGTTCTGGATCTTTGGAGTCAGGTGCCAGTGGGATTTCTTAGGGAAATAACTTGTCCATGGGAGCAGGGGCTGAGACAGATTCCCCGGGGTGCGTGGGGGGTGGAGGTGGGGGGAAGCCCTGGCCCTCCAGGGCTTCTGTCATTGCCAGGAAGGCAGGCACCATCAATCCTCCGGTCCCCAGCTCCTGGCACACAGGTTGGGCCCAGGGCCTGGGGCCCAAGACAGAGCCCCTAGGAAGCTGAGCACATTCCATATTGCTCAGAGCTAAAAGTGGCTCTATGGGAACAGGCCGACAGGGGAGAGAGCATCAGGGAGGGAGTAAAGGAATGGGCAGGGGACGTCAGGGCAGCTGGTGGGCGCAGGGGCCTTCTAGAAACTCAGATGGTCCAGCGGTGTCCAAAGGGCAGAGGAAGACACCGAAAAAGGGCGATAGAAGAACACCCCACAGAGAAACAAGGACAGAAACACACGAGGACACACAGAACCTGAGACACCCAGACTGACAGAGGTAGCAATTTGGGACGATGAAGCACTGAACGAGGCCCCCAGAGAAGCAAGAGTGGCCTCAAGAGACACACCCATGGGAACGTAGCAACAGTGCCTGGCACACAGCAGGCGCTCAATAAATATCTTGTGCAACGAATGAACAGATGGAAACAGACGTGTGCATGTGCGTACACATACCTATCCGCGTGCACACACCTACACACAGCAGCCAGAGGCACAGCAGGCTTGGCAGAAGATGAAGACAGCGAGGGACGGCCAGACCGTTCTGCACAGAGTACAAGGTGATCCTGTGATAGAGGAGCGATCTGGGAGGGGGTGGGCGTTGGTCCTACAGAGGCTGGTCCAGCCAGGACAAGAATGAGAACAAAGCATGTGGCCCCAGGGGGACAGGTCTGGAGCTGCCACATCCCCGGGGTGAGCAGACTTGCAGGAGGGGGAGGTCACACAGTGTCTGCTGGCCAGGAGCCCCAAGGGCCAAGGCGCTCAGCCCGGACCACTCTACAAGTCCTGCCCAGCTAGGCCCGCAGCTCCCTGGGGGTGGCCACGGGGCTGGGGGGCATCCCCCCTCAGGAGGGTATCTACAAGTACACAGCTGTGCCCCTCTCCCGGGCATGCCCAAGTCCAAGTACCAACATAGTCCAGGCCGGCTGGCTGCGCCCATCGGCTCAGGGCCGGGTCTTCCCGGGAAGGAGGCTGGGCCCACCCAGCTAGGCTCAGTCCGTGAGCACCACCAGCTCCCCGTCGCTCTTCTCCTCGCCCTCTGAGTCCTCGTCCTCGCTGTAGCGGTACAGCTCGCCCTCCGCCACCGAGTGCCTATCTTCTGTGGCCTCCCCCTCCTCCCTGAGGCTACAAGTGTTGACGATGACAGGCATGTTGGGGTCCAGGCTCCGGGGCACGTAGTGCTCCACCAGGGGCTGAGCCAGGGGCATGCCTGCCACCCGAGGGTACAGGACGTCAGAGGAGCTCATTTGCAGCTGGCCAGCCTGTGGGCTATGGGGCAGAGAAGAGGTACAGAGTTACAGATGGACCGTCACTCTGCACCCCAATATAGCTTCCTCTGCCCACCGCACATCCAAGCCACTTTAGGGCGTGCTCCCCCGTGCCACCACAACACTTCTGGCTCTGGGGCACACACGCTGTCCCCTCCCTGGCCTGCCTGCTGATGGCCACATTCCTTGTCGGCTGGCTCTGCACAACACGGGGGCCATGTGTGTGTTCAACAGATATTCCTGGAGGATCATGTGTGAGTCCAGTGTTTGGAAGTTACCTGATGGATTTAAATGGCCCAGGGGCTTTCCTGTTTCAAAGAATCCACCAGGGGACCCCTGGGTGGCTCAGCAGTTTGGCCCCTGCCTTTGGCCCAGGGCGTGATCCCAGGATTGAGTCCCGCGTCAGGCTCCCTATATGGGGCCTGCTTCTCCCTCTGCCTGTGTCTCTGCTTCTCTCTCTCTCTCTCATGAATAAATAAATAAAACCTTTAAAAAAAATAAAAGAATCCACCAGGTCAAGCCAGGAATCCCCCCCCCATAAGCACCTTCATTTTTAGGTACCCAGGAATGCCCACACGCGTACGTGCTCCCAGCCAGACGGCACCCCGGAGGCACACACAAAGGTTCACCATGCACAGCAGCCTCTCCCAAGAGCTACGTGAGCAGCACAGTTCACACACACGGTCTCAGCCGCCTCAGGCCCTACTCACGGGGTCACATAGCTCTGGCGGGCATCCTGGCGCCGGGTCCTCATCAGGGCTTTGTACTCGCCCACCCGCAGCCGCTTGCCTTCCACAATGCAGGTGCGCTTGGGCCTCGGCTTGTACTTATAGTCGGGATACTTCTCCAGATGCTGCCGGCTCAGCCTCGCCTGCTCCTCGTAGTAGGGCTGCTTCTCCTGGTTGGTCATGGACTTCCAGCGGGAGCCTGGCCCAACCCCCAGGGGCAGGCATTCAGTGCCAGGCCCTGCCAACCCCGCTCCCAGCCCCCTGCAGGCCCCAAGATTTTGATCCCCAGGTGAGTCAACAAGGTGGTACATGCACAAGATGTAGTGAGGACCGGACCCAAACTGGGTGCCCTTTGGATGTCAGCTAAGCAAATGGATGAATGAAGCTGGCGTGTATTTGGGCGTCTGTATAAAGAGCAACCAAATCCCAAACTACCCAGCAACTTCTGAAAGGCCTCTGGTCAGCATGATTTGCATAAACAAAAGAACAGTCAACCCCAGGCCCCCAACAACAGACAGGTCCCCCTACTTAGGACAAAATACCTTGTCAACTGAGACCATTGACAAGACACAGAGGATCCTCAGTCTAAGGACAACTGCCAACTTCTAGCCACACCGACCTGCCCTATGTCCCTCCTTGGCCTTCAATCAGGACCTATGATTTATTTCAAAAAAAATAAAAACCTTTCTAAAAAACAAAACAAAACACAAAAAAAACTTTCTACTGGGGCAATGGCTGGCTCAGTCAGAAGAGCATCGGACTCTTGTTTGGGAGTCTGAGCCCTATGTCGGGTATAGAGATTAAATAAAATTTGTATAAACTTCCCAATGGGGATCCCTGGGTGGCGCAGCGGTTTGGCGCCTGCCTTTGGCCCAGGGCGCGATCCTGGAGATCCGGGATCGAATCCCACGTCGGGCTCCCAGTGCATGGAGCCTGCTTCTCCCTCTGCCTGTGTCTCTGCCTCTCTCTCTCTCTCTCTCTCTCTCTCTCTCTCTCTGTGACTATCATAAATAAAAATTAAAAAAATTAAAAAAAAAAAAAAAAAAACTTTCCAATGATAGCTGAAGAACAGCTGTTCCTGTTTCCTGCCAGAGCCAGAGTTCCAAGGATCTGGGCAAACAGTGGAATAGGTCAGGGACTAAGGAATGTGTGCTCACACCTGTACACACGCACACGCCCACATCCCTGAGTTCTCGGGTGCAGGTGTGAGGAGCCCTACAACAATCCAAGACCCCAGAACCTAGCCTCCACACATCCTCCCTGACCCGCACCCTACCTGACTCCTCTGAAGCTCAGGATGCTGGGGACTGGACTGTCACCCAGCAAGGAGGCAGCTCTCTCCTGCAACCAGGTCCTCCTAGCATGGCTCCTGGAGCCCTGAAAGCCCCCCGGAGACCCCACCCACTGGCCCTTACCAAGGATCTTGCTGATGCTAGAGTTGTGCATGTCTGGGAAAGCCTGGAGGATCTTCCTTCGCTCGTCCTTGGCCCACACCATGAAGGCATTCATGGGCCTCTTGATGTGGCTGCTGTTGCGGGACTCCGGGAAGTGGCGGGAGCCTGGGGGACAAGGGTGGGGTCAGGAAGGAGAGGCCTCCAGGGCCGACGGTCCATCCGCTACTCGACCACGAGGGGGCGATGGCGAGGCACCCACAGCCGCTCGGACACCATCCGGAGCCCTCAGCAGAGGCCCAGCCCAGGACCCAGAGACACATCTGGGACAGGCACAAGCTGGCCCACCCTGGCCCCTGTGGGAGGCAGAGGCGGGCCCTTCTGGCCACCAGCCCAGCACCCAGGGCGCTCACCATCCATGTCGCAGCCCAACATGGCTTCTTCGAGGGGATGCACACAACCCTCCTCCAGCCGCTCCTTGGCCGGGGACGTGTCCAGGCTGATGAGGTCCTGGGGTTGAGGGAGGAAGTCTGTCGGCTCCTCTGCAACGCCCCATTCCCCTCCCTCACCCCTCCCTCTGCTGGCCTCAGACTGAGTCTTCCCCCACCCCAGCTGCCCCAGCGGGTCCCTGTGCCCCGGTGCCAGGGAGTGGGGACCGTACCTTGCGGAAGGGGGCGTTGGGGGAGCTCTCTAAAGCGCCGCCGTGGCCATGCAGCAGCTGCCGAGCATCCTGAATTGCTTTGGTGACAGCATCCCCTTCGCCAAGGAAGCCTATGGGAGAAGGGGGGAAGGGGTAGCAGAGGGGGTCAATCCGGTTCACACCAAGCCACCCCCTGAGAGTCCTTCACCTGGGTTGGCTTCCCCTCCCGCCCCTCCAGGCGGCTGCGAGGCACATCCCCAAGGGGCCGCTGCTCGCTTGGCGTCACTCAGTGGCCAACAGACTAGAATGGAGGATGGGCTCCCTGAAGCGGCAGGGTCCCTGATGTGGGGGTGCCGTCAGCTCTGGTCAGGGGAGAGGAGGTGGGGGAATATTCTGAGACTCGAAGTGTGGAAACTCAAAGCGGGTCTCAGCCCTTGTCTTACAGAACCGTAAACCCACAGAAGGGAAAGACCTGCTGAACATCCTAGGATGCCCTCCTGGCAGAAAGCTTACCTAGGGGCAGGCTGGGCGGGCTGGCCTGCAGGTCCCGCGTGGGGGCCCCGTGGCTGGGGGGGCGGGTTCCACAGTTATTCATCTTCAGGCTGGGGGAGCTGGAGGCATTGGGCAGCTCCGGGGCCTTGGGCTTGGCCGTGAGGTTCAGAGGCTGGGAGGGCTCCTGAGGGAGACCCAGAGATCAGAGGCCAAGAGACAGACACCAAAGGTGACGCCCCTCCCCGCCACGGAGGGACAGAGGGGACCCGTGCTAACAGAGAGGAAGACAAGCCTACTGGGAACAGATGAGGAGACAGCAGGGACAGGTGGACCAGAGCAGGGGTCCCACCACCCCCTGGGCTGGCAGCCCCCGGCTGGCAGGTGGGGCAGTACCTGCAGAGGGGGGTGTGCAGCCATGGCCCCGGGCCTCTTCACCACAGGGGCAGGGGGGCTGTGCAGCAGCGGCAGGGGGTACTCCACTATGGAAAAGGCAGCAAGGAGAAAAGTCCTGGATGAGCACAGAACAGCAGACAGCCTGCTTGATGACGTCCCGCAGCACCAGGGGGCAGGGGCTCCCAGCTGGCCAAGTCTGCTTCCAGCCAAGGCTTTCCCTGGCCCTAGATGCTGAAGGCCTCCAGTGGCCTCATCCCCTGCTGCGTTGCCCACTGATCCGCAGCTTCACCCTTCACTGCCCTTCCCAACCCACTGAGCCACAGGTTCCAACCAAACGGTGAAATGAGACTGTTACCATCTGCTCACTCTACTCAGACTTATGTTTCGTACCTACCACGTGCGGGGTACGAAAGCTGCTCCCCATGTATGGGCCTGTCTCATGCAGTATCTCCCTAGTGTGTGGCACAGACCAGGTGCTCAGTACAGCATCCCATTTTACAGAGAAACTGAGACCGGGAGATGAAAAATGGGTGCCCACATAGCTCAGAAATGGGAACCCGGACATGGGAACCCAAGTCTCTAGACTCCACAGTCCATCCTTTCCTCTTTACCTGGCACCCTTTCCATTCTACCTGGCCTAGCCCACTCACCTGCAACCCAGCCCAGCATCAAAGAGTGGACAGTTCAGGTGGAGAGATAAGCCGTAGATACAAATCACTGACCACGTGGCCGGTAGGGACACAGGCCGCATGGGGAGCACACCAGAGAACTTTGTTCCAGTTGGCATGGCTGGAGCAGGGTTCTTGGGGGGAGCGGTGAGAGGTGGGCTAGTGGCTGCTGGCAGGAAGGTGGAGGGGAAGCAGCAGGTGAGAGCCGAGGCGTGGGAAGGGAGCCCAGCCTGTGATGGGCAACGCTGGGATCTTGTGGACTTCACGCTGTAGGCAACAGGGCATGTCTAGGGCTCATGAACTAAGCAAAGGCATCATGCACTCAGCTTGGGGAAGGGTCATCTGGAAGCCCATGGGCACCCTGCTTATTAGGATTCTGGAGCCCACAAACCAGGTGGCAGTCTGGCCAATTCAGGGCTTCCCACAGTTCATTTCCTGCCTCCCTTGTCCAGAAAGCATGGGGTCAGACGTACTCCAACCCCCCAGGCCCTGCCCTCCTCACTCTGGCAGCTCTAGTCACCTAGAGTTGCAATGGGTTTGTGCTGCTGGCCTGCTCGCCCTACCTCCTCCGTCGGAAACTTCCTCGAGGGTAGAGCCTCACTGTGTCAGTCCTTTGTGGACTCCTCGTGGAGTCCCCAGCCCAGAGTGCCCGGTGTAGACACAGGCAGGAAGAGAGTCGGTGCTGCTGACCCCCGGAACTGTGCCCGGAGCCCACAGCCTTGGCGCCAGGCCCACAGGAACTCATCTGCCTGCTCCCGCGCACCACATAGGAGGGGCAGACCAGAGGGGCTCCACCTAAGAGCAGCCCCAGTCCCTGGGGCAACCATGGGCAATATCCCTGCCCTGTCCCATGACCTTTCACAAGGAACCCATGATTGTGGCCTACGAATCCCATCTCTGCCTCTGTCCCATCCATCACCTCTGCCCAGTGCAAGCTGTCATTCTGTCCCTGGAACCACCCCAGCAGTCCCCCTACCGGTCCACGCTCTGGCCAGTACCCTCCCCACCGACCCTCTCTGTTCCCAATCACCTAGTCGTTATGACAACACACCCTCCGTTCATTCATGCAGGCATGCCTGCGTCCTACAAAACAAATTCCTTCGCCACCCTGTCCCATCACCCCCATCAAGCTCTCCCCTCAATTCCAAAACCCTACAGCTTCTGGCCTCAGGCTTCAGGGCCTCTGACTCCATTGCCCTCCAACCCTCAGCTCCCAGCTTCACTCCTGCAGTCCACTTTCTGGGACCCAGCTAATTTCTGACCTCCTCAGAAAGCCTTCCCAGATCCCCTAGTTAATGTCATCCTGTCTCCCTCCCCAGACCGTAAATTCCTTGGAGCTCAAAGTTCATGTTTATCTCCCTCTGCTCCCCACTCCCCACCCCCGTGGCCACCTGACAACACAGCATCTGAAAGGTGGCTGGTGCTCAATCTGTGTTCACTGAATTTCAGTGGCCGGGCAGAATGGGCACGGCTGGGGTAGGACAAAGTGTGAGTTTGGGAAACGCATCAAACCTCAGCTAATGTCCAAGATCTGACTTTTCTGGTCCAGCAAAGGTACCAGAGCTGGGACACTGGATCTGGATTGGCCAAATCCACTTACATCTGGAAAAAGTACTTCATGGTTTTCAAGTGCCTTTGCTTTTCATTCTCCCAGTGAAGTTCAGAAAAAAAGGGTTCCTTCTTCCACTGGACAGATCCAAAAGCAAGGGCCGGAAAGGCCACATGGCAAAAGACTGCGTGAGTGTGTCCCAGGCTCCTTCCTGGGCCTCAGAACAGCCTCACTTGTGGCTGCGCCCCCAACCCACACTCACCTGGTTTACAGGGGATGGGCTGGATAGGCAAGGCCAGCTGGGAATCAGGGGTGACAGGCAGAGGCTGGTGGCTCGGAGGGAAGGCTGGGATCATGACATAAGGCATGTTGACCTGCTAAGAGCAGAGAAACCCTGTGTGAGTCCCTGGGGACCCACACAGCGCAGCCCAGGCCACACAGCACGGACCCAGACACGAAAGAACAGACACTGGCGTGAGGCTACTCTTTGAGAGGCTCCATCTGACCCCACATCACCTGCCTCTCCTTGCTCTCGGCCCCAGCTGGGGGTGAAGATACTCTGGCTCCTCCCTTCAAACAGAGGAAGATGGAGGTACAAGGGTCAAGCAGGAATGAGTCGTCCCCACCACCACCTCAGGGCCACGGCCAAGTGATTCTGCTTAATCTGCATCCATCCCTCCCTTTCCCTGGCATGTCCAGGCTGGCATCACCTCCTCGGCCCCTGGCCACCCTCCTTTGTACCTGGATCTGCTGCTGGAGGAGGTTGATCTTATGTTGCTGCTGAATCAGCTGCTGTTGCTGTTTGGCGATCTGGCCGCAGGAAAAAGCAGGGGGCATGGGCATTAGCCTGTGCACGGCCCCCGCCGCACCCTGCCCTCCCATCAGCGAACGCCGGCCGGGGCGGGGGAGCAGCGGGACCGTCCACCCTCAGAATGCACCCTCCCTTTGCAGGGGGCTCCCTCCTCCGTCAGAGGCCATGGCTGGAGTTAGTGCAGAGCCCAGCAGCCCCTCCATGACCTGCCCCCAGCCTCGGCCCACATAGCCAGGCCTGCCCCCTAAGCGCTCCCCTCTAGGCCCTGACGAGTCCCTCCTCCCACAGCAGGACAGCCAGACAGCACGCTGGGCCTACCTGCTCCTGCTGCTGGCGGGCCAGCTCCATCTGCTGTTGCTGCTTCTCAAACAGCATTGCGGCCATGTTCTTCTGCTCTGAGTGCGCGGTCAGGAGCTGATCCCGCAGCGTGGACAGTTGGTGGATCATGACCAGCAGCTGGAGCTCCTTCTCTGCCAGGCTCTCCTGGGTCCCTGCTCCATGGTGAAACAGCCACTGGTGAGAATTGTTGGGTTTCTGTCCCTCCACCCCCCCACCCACCCATCAGGTGTTTGTTGAACAACTGCTACTTCCCAGACACCCACCCCCTCACCCCGTTAGAGGCAGAGGGAACAGAGAGGGTGGAGACATGATCCTTGCCCTGGAGGGGGCCGGCTTGCTGTCCGACAAGTAGCTGCCCTAGAAGCTCTGCCCCGGCAGCCACCGCTTCCAGCCCCTGGAAATGCCAACCGTGTAACAGCTCAGTGTCGGGTGTCCTCAAGCGCCCCGAGCTGCAGGGTGAGCATGGATAACTATCCCATAGAAGGGACCAGAGCGAGACAGATCTGGGTTCAAATTCCCACTTCAGCCCATCCTCTCCGGGAGCTGTCAGGTAAGTAACCGGCTGCTCTGCACTTCGGTTTTTTTACTCTATAGATGAGCCTAAGAACGCTCAGTTCACAGGGGTGCTGTGAGGGTAAGATAATGGCAAAGTGGAGTCCAGGATCTGGCACATGGTCCTCACCCAGCACTTCCCTGCCCTCTAGCTGAGCTCATGTTGGATGCAACTGGGCCAGGCTGCAGACCACTTACCTCAATCCCTCCAGGAGCCTTCAAAAAATACACACACTAGGCCACCCCACCCCACCCCCACCCCGGAGTTCTCACTCAGCAGGTGGAGGGGAACCTGGGCACTGGTACAGTTTTAAAGCTCCCCTTGTGGGTGCGACCAACCACAATGGAAAAATGGGCACTCTCAGGAACCAGACAGCAGCTCTTAAATTCATTAGTGGGGTCCTGGTGGCCTAGAATTAATTTTCAGCACCAAAAGAGCACATCCAGCTCATTTGATATAGTTAGATCCAGTTAGATCTGGGAAGTGGCAGTGACAAGCCTGAGGTCTCAAGGGTCCCTGGGAAGAGTCCAAATCCATACTCATGGAACATGATTCTACCAGGTCTCTCCTGCATGAGAATGAGCCACACAGAATGCTCAGTTGCCAGGTGAGGGGTGGTACTGACCCCCCAGGGCCGGGTGGAGCCAGAGGGGCACAGGCCAGGTAGAAGGGGACCAACAGCCTCCAAAATTGCCCTAGAGACCCAGACTGCATGGCCAGGCTGGGAGAAGGGAATGGGGTTCAGACATCCTATCCTCCCCTGCCTACCCACATGGGCCTTCACCTTTGACATCTTTGGCTTCCACAGAACTCCTTCCCAGAAACCTCTCCTTCCAGTCACTGGACAGCAGCTTCTCGATGGCAGGCACAACTGGAAGATGCCAAAGCGATGAAGGAGCAGCAGTCCCAGCACCTCCCGCCCTACACCCACCAGGGCAGACATCTTATGTTATTTTTAATTTTTTTCCAAGATTTGAGAAGGAGCGGGGGAGAGAACAAGCACAAGCAGGGTGAGGGGCAGAGGGAGAGGGAGAAGCAGGCTCCCCACCGAGCAAGGAACCCGATGTGGGGCCTGATCTCACGACCCCCAAGATTATGACCTGAGCTGAAGGCAGGCGCTTAACTGACTGAGCCACCCAGACACCCCAAGACATCTTACCTTCTTTTAAATTTTGGTTGAAGTCTAGCTTCTCCTGGCTTCCAGAAGCAGCCTCAGAACCCCCCGGTCTCTTGGGTTCCGGGGACCCATTGCTCTCTGGGGAGCTGCAGTCCTATAATACACACTGGATGTCACTGTCACCCTCAAGAGAAGAGAGCAGACCACAGAGGGAAACGAGTAGCCTGGGGATGTGCCCCAGGCACCCCCCACACCCTCCAGGGTAGGCCCCTCCCTCCCCACCTTCCCAACTTTTGTTCTGACTTTGCTGGATATAGCAAAAGCACAAAAGGTTTGCAGACAAGAAACCTGGATTTCAGGCCTGGCTCAGTGACTCATGAGGCCCTTGATCACCTAAAAGACTCTGAACTTCTCTGAACCTGACTTACTTCCCTCTTCTGAAAATGGAAATATTAATGCCTCTCCTGTCGGGATTGTTGCTGGGACCAAAGAAGTTAATGCACGTGAATGAGGTTCACTGCTGTAGGGTCAGGCGGCATGTGAGCTATTAACAATTACTCCCATGCACCCAGCCACACTGGCAGCAAGTGGGTATGACACCTAGGACCCCCCCACCTCACCGCTCCTTAGGACAACACCCCACCCCTCATCACCTGAGTCCTCTCCATTCTTTAAGACCTACCTTGAGGCCTTATCCTCCAGGAAGTCTTCCCCATCACTACCCCAAACCCCTAACACCTCCCACAGACCCTTCCAGGTCTCGTTTTCATTCACTTGGCTTTTAATTACACAGTCTCCTTTTAACATCTCTTGCATGGAATCAGGGTTTTTAAGAACTACAAGAATCCTTATGGCTTGTGTCGTTCATTCAGAACTCCTTCGTTTTAAGGGTGAGGGATTGCATGATCTTTAGCATCAATTTATCTCAGCCTCAGGTAATAAGGCTGATTTTCTCCAATCCTACAGGAGTTCAACTTTGAGCAGATGTATCCTGTCTCTCCAGCTAGTCCTCTGAAGTAGGCCCGGTCACACATGGGTGAGCAGTTATCAGGCGAGCAAGCGCGGGAGTGAGACCATACAGTGCTCAGATAGTCGGCCTAAGGTTGGCAGCCCCGCCCCCAAATCTTGCCCTAGAAACCAAGGTTTCTGCCTCCTGTCTGTCTGCCCAGCTAGGATCCTCAAGGAGAGGCTGGGATGGCATGTGGGTGTAGGCTATGGAGGCAAAGTGGGGACACTGACCCAGGAGCCCCGGGGAAAGTGCTGGGCACCTGGGCTGGAGCTTGGGGGTCAGCGCCATCCTGGGGAGCCCGGGCTGGGTCTCCGAGCTGGGGTTCAGCTCCAGCGGCTGAGCCCTGGAGGGCCTCATGGCAGGGCTCCTTCTTCCCTTCTGACTTGACAGTGCAGTTCACCATGGTGCCAACGCCATCTGGGGCCAGCAGGGCAGAGCCAGGGCTCCTCATGGACATCCTGGGGGAGGAGGACGAGTAGAGTGAAACCGATGATGGACACAGAATCTCCACCCTCACAACAATGCAAACTTCCATTGGGAACCCACAGTGGAAAAAAAAAAAAAAAATCAGAAAAGATTCTTCTGTCCTGCATTCTTTTTTTTTTTTTTTTTTTTCCCTTAAGTAGGAAGGTCTAGGGGCACCTGGGTGGCTCAGGCAGTTAAGCATCTGCCTTCAGCTCAGGTCATGATCCCGGGGTCCTAGGGTCCTGGGATCCAGCCCAGGGTCCAGCTCCTTGCTCAGCAGGGAGTTTGCTTCTCCCTTTCCCCCTCCCCACTGCTCATTCTCTCTCTCTCTCTCTCTCTAATAAATAAAATCTTAAATAAAGAGGAAGGTCCACAGCCAATTGGGCCCGACCATCAGCAGGCCCTTCCTATTGCAATGTAGGGCTGGTTGGCTAAATGGTCCACCCAAGGAGGGCAGAGATGGTCAACTGGCAGTTTCTGAGCCCAGTAAAGTCAAAATTATATATATTTGTAATTAGCTAACAAAATTTTAAAATCATGAGACATCTCGTAATCTAATCTGGATTTGAACTTCTCTTGAAGTTGATCTGGGACAACTGGCTGGAATTAAGGAGCCGGGACTCCTTATGGACAGGCCAGTTTTCCTTAGTCCCTACCACTTCCTACTGCCCCCCAAAAGGGGAATCAAGGGTCAACGACCCGAATAGACATTTATTCTTTTGTTTTTCTCCTAGAGACAAGATAAAAGCAAATTGTTATTTATATCCCCTTATCTACCAGAAGTGGGAAAATAAATACCAGGCTGAGAGATGTAGGGCTTGAAGAAAAATATTTTCCTCTAGGTAGCTAGAATCTCTCATTTAGACTCTCTCATTGGCCCCTGTAGGAATTTGCAATCCCCAGGGGATGCAGACTCTGCACCCACTGCTCCCATCACTGCCTCCTCCCCTGTCACCACTGCCCGGGACACCTGGAGGAGCTGAGCAATTGAAGGATCCTGGAGACCAAGTGCTGATGGTCATGCCAGGCAGGCTCAAAGCCAAAGCAGCAAAGGCCCACAGCTCACCTGCTCCCCATCCAAAGCCACTGTGACAAGACCAGTGGGGACACCCAGCGGTGGTTTTCAGGTATCTATAGGTCCTGCACCCGCTATGTAACCTTGGGTGAGTTACTGAGCCTCTCCACACCTGTTTCCTCATCTGTAAAATGGGTATTCGTGAGGTCTAGGGATTGCTAAAATTTGTTTTCAACAGTGTGCGGCACTAGTACGCACTCCTTGTTAAACCACTGCTGGCTAAAATGCATTCCCTAAAAGGGACCCACAGTCTAAGCATGGGGGTCAGTCACGCATCACCCTCACCTCAGATACTCTGTGGGTGGAGCAGGAATCTATTTTAACAAACCCCATAGGTAATTCTGATACACACTAGTTTGAGAAGCACTGATGAGTACACATTTTGATATATCTGCACGGGCATTACATTTTTAAGAGGGAAATGTAAGGCCAAAAAATCAGATATAGTAAAACATCCCTTAAAACTGAATTGCAGGGCAGCTCCGGTGGCTCAGCGGTTTAGCGCCTGCCTTCAGCCCAGGGTGTGATCCTGGAGTCTCAGGATCGAGTCCCACGTCGGGCTCCCTGCATGGAGCCTGCTTCTCCCTCTGCCTGTGTCTCTGCCTCTCTCTCTCTCTCTCTCTCATGAATAAATAAAATCTTTAAAAAAAAAAAACTGAATTGCAGGTGTAATACTGTGTCAACTCTGTACAACAAAATGTTTCTCATAACCTAGGAGTGAGGCGATGTGTTCATGTCGAACTGAACAGACATTATAGTTGAATAAAGTGCGTTTGATTTGATGCCATCTAGACCAGAGCAGACTTCTCCTGCCACTTTCAAAGGGCAGGGGACCCGGGGGCAGGGGGGACCCGGGACCGCACATGGCAGGACAGACACGACCCTGGATGGGCTGGCCCCAGGGCTCGGGGTCCAGCCCCCGGGTCCCCCATCACCATGCAGGGGGCCTGGACCGCGTCCAGGAAGCCAGCGGCTGGGCCCATCCGGGCACAGGGAGGCGCGGCCACGCAGGCCCGGGCAGGAGGGGCGCAGGGGGCAGGGGGCGGGGAGGGGGTATTATCCCAAAGCTGAGGGCAGCAATTACATAACAAACAAACCCGGGGCTCAAGCTGTGAATTAATCAAACCGCTGAAAATAAAACCTTCCTCTCAGGAACTTCAGACAAAAGAAATGAAAACAACCAGGCTGGCTGGAAAATAAAAGGCAGCTCGGCTGAAAAGGGGACAAAAGGAAACCAGACAATAGGGTGTTGGACAAAGGCAATAAAGCCAAAGGAAGTGTGACAGGCGGACAATGCGGGCCTGTGGGCTCGTGATCCCCGACCGCTCTGCGCCACCTCGTCCCACACCCACAGCTCCGCCGGGCCTGGGCAGGCCACCAGGTCGCCTCTGCGCTGCCCACTCGGGTCGAGGGGCTTCTCCCCTCCATCCTGGCCCCGACCTCTGAGCCTTTCCCCTGGGTTGGCGGAACGGGGCTCCCCCAAGGGCCAGGCCGACCAGCTCTGCACCTGCACCCCCCTACCCCGGGGCTAAGGGTGAAGGCAGAGGCGATCCACAGCCTAACTCACTGGGAGCACACGGCCCACGACGGCCCACGACGGCCCACGACGGCCCACGACCTGGCCACGCACCACACGCGGCCAGTTCCCCTGCAAATGCAAGTATCAAGGGCACCCCGGTTCCAAGGCTGAGGGTGAGCGCCAGAATGGGACCTAGCTCGTGGATAAATGGTTATGGATTAGATGCTGCAGTGATGTTTTGGATACATGGAGTTAAATAAAATACTGTTTTCACTTGTTTCTTTTTACACCTCTTAATCTGGTTACGGGGGAACTTAACATCATGCATGAGGCTCACGTTGTGTTTCTGTTGGAAAGGGCCGCACTAGGACATCTATCTCCCTTTGAGCTCTGATGGCCTTTTACCCACACTTAATTACCTGTATATATTGGGAAGCTTGCCCCCTGGGGCTCCCAATCACTCCTCCCAGGCCTGGCACAGCCCCTGCGCACCCCCACCCCCAACAAAGCAAAGGACTCCTAGTGGCCAGCCAAGCTGGCTTGGAGGTGTCTGTGTCTTCACCAGCACGTGCTGCCCACCAGACACCCTGCCAGATCTTGCCTACCCAGACAGATCTTGCCCCTTCCACTTCCACAGGCGTCTGCCTCAACTGTGGGCACTGGCTCTTGGTTGGTCCCTTAGGACCCATTTGTTGATGGAGAAGCAACAGCCCAGACCTGGTGGGTTCCTCTCAGGTACCACGCAGTTTGCGGGGAGAGGGTCCTTGGGCACCTCCTTCCTTCCCTCTCGAGTTCTGGGAGCACAACCTGCTCAAAGAGCAAGCCATTCCCCTGCCCACAGAGATGAGAGTCCCTCTGAAGAGGGTCAAGTGCGAATCTCTGGACCCTAACCATCCGCTCTGTTTTCTCAGAGTGCAGAGCAAAAGCTGCATGTGATAATCTAAATGAGGACAGAAAGGAGAACCAGGTGGGGAGTATGGAGCTGACAGGTGGTCCCTGCACAGGCAGCTTCATCTCTGCAGGCTCTTGTCTGTAAGACAAGGGTACCCGGGGGATGGGGGTGGTCAACAGTACAGGCTTTCGGGTTCCTCAACCAGGTTTCAAATTCCTGCTCTGCCACCAGCTGACTCTTGTGGCCTTAGGCAAGTTAGTTAACTCAGCTTATCTCCTCATTTGTACAATGGGTATAAGAATCCCTGTCTTGGGGATCCCTGGGTGGCTCAGTGGTTTGGTGCCTGCCTTTGGCCCACGGCGTGATCCTGGAGTCCCGGGATCGAGTCCCGCCTCCGGCTCCCGGCCTGGAGCCTGCTTCTCCCTCCTCTTTTGTCTCTGCCTCTCTCTATGTCTACCATAAATAAATAAATCTTAAAAAAAAAAAAAAAAAAAAAGGAATCCCTGTCTTACAGGGCCCGTGAAGATCAAGTAATAGAGGGTACCCATTTAAGTGGTCATATAGCCCAGGATGCTCCTAGAGTCAGGTGGTTGAGAGGAAAGTTGCCAGGCGTTGGACAGACCTGGGTACATTTGAAAGCCAACCCTGCCCAATCAATTGCTGTACAATCTTGAGCAAGTGACTTAACCTATCTGAACTAATTTCCTCCTCAGTAAAATAAGACCCAATATGAAGGGGTGAGCATTCCATTAACACTTCAGACTTTAGGGATCCCTGGGTGGCGCAGCGGTTTGGCGCCTGCCTTTGGCCCAGGGCGCGATCCTGGAGACCCAGGATCGAATCCCACGTCGGGCTCCCGGTGCATGGAGCCTGCTTCTCCTTCTGCCTATGTCTCTGCCTCTCTCTCTCTCTCTGTGTGTGACTATCATAAATAAATAAAAATTAAAAAAAAAACACTTCAGACTTTATAATATGTGCCTGTTTTACATTCTTAGGACACTCTCTCTAAACTTGGCCATTGGGGGACTTATCACAGTTGTTAAATATCCCTTTAGACACTTTATTTCCGCCTCGCCCAGCAGCCTGAGAACCCACCCAACACCCCCACCCCAGGGCACTGTGGAAACATAGCTGGGTTTGCTCATCATTATAGCCCTAGAGTCTAGCAGAGTGCCTGGAGCAGAGTAGGTGCTCAACAAATAGTCATACAATAATCACAGAGTATAACAGTTCAGCAAAACAGCACAAGGCAGACCTGGACACATAATGAGCAGCAGCTACCACAAATTTTCCAACTTATGAGGGGGATATGTCCCAATAAACCCACTGAGAGTTGAAAATATCATTAAATCAAACATGCATTTACTCCAGCTAATCACGACCAACATCATGGGCTTAACCTAGCCCACCTTAAACGTGAACACTTACACGAGCCTGCAGTTGGGCAAAAATCACCTAAACAAAGCCTATTGTATCATCAGGTTTTGAATATCTCACGTAATTTACTGAAAACTGTACTGAAAATGAAAAGCAACAGGCACAGAGTCGTTGTAAGGGCATCTCCTGGAGGCCCGGGAGCGCTGCCGCTGCCACCCAGCGTCACGAAGAAGCATGAGACGGCTTAACGGCCAGCCTGGGAAAAGATCAAAACTCAAAAGTACGGTTTCCACGGAGAGCATATCGCTTTCTGACCATCATAAAGTTGAAAAAACCATAAGTTGAACCATCATCAGTCAGACCCACTGTGTTATTATGCAGAAGCTGCGCTCTGCAGTACAGGGCTCACCAGCCTCCCCCCCCCACCCCCCAGCGTCCCTTTGTGTTTACCTTGCGACAGGTAAACACTTCCCACACCTTTTGGACCCTATTGGAGTCTTCCCTGAAGTCTCTTCTTTTCCAGAAACCAAAACAACCCCTCCAATTCCTTTATCCTAACTTTCTCAAAAAACACACTCCATGCTTCCATTACCCACAAGATTTCTCAGGAGGTTTTGAGGTCAGCAGCCACACCTGCTCCTCTCTCCAGAGGTCTAGAAGCCAGAGGACCCTCGATGCACAGGAGCTGTTGAACTACCGGGCTGCCCCCCTCCTGGTTAGAAGCCACAAGCCCAGAGGACACTACGGTCAGCCTCCCAGCTGGGTGGAACTGCTCCTGGGAACCTGGTCTCCTCCCTCTTGCCCAGCCTTACTCCTATTTTATAAATGGAGAACTGAGGCCCAGCGAGGACCAAGTCACGTGGCTTGTTTCAGCAATACTGTTTCCGGGCTAGAGGCAGAGAACAGGGACACAGAACCAGCTGGGATACAGATCAGCAGCCCTGCTCTGCCCACCCTTCCCTTCTAGGCCACCCACTCCCCAGGCCCTCCGCTGCCTTCCTTCTTGGCCTTATCTCACCTGAGCATCCGAAAGAGGCGAAGGCCTCTGCGGGGAGACGGTTCAGGCCATCCTCCTCCCTGATGGGGCAGTCTTGAGTCTGGGAGCTGATGGTGGCGGAGAGACCCTGGGCCCCTGAACCCAGTGCCCAGCACAAGGCATAGAGAAGCACCTGCGCTCCAAGGGGCCAGTGGCTCAGAACACAGCTCTTACGGGACAAAGCTGCTAGCAGGCGCTGGTCCTCTCCCTTCTCTCCCCACACCAACCCTCTCCTGGGCCCTCCGACCCCCACCCACAGGCGCACGCGCAGGAGAGCCCTTTTCTACCCAAAACAAATCACCAGCCGCTTCCTCTCCCAATCAGCCACGACTTGGCCCAGCTGGATTGGAATCAAAGGAGTTTCACCCTTAGCCCTTCCTCCCTCTATAACGACAGCCCCCTCCCCCCCAAATATCTAGATGCAGATAAAGATAGAGATAACTTCCAGTCATCGGAGCATGACGGGTGACTCAGACCCAGGGGTACAGGAAGACAGCCTGAGCAAACAGGCAGACCCCCCGAGGAGGGCCATGACCACACTTCCCACTGGGCACACACCAGACCTACAGACTCTACTGTGGGCTCCCACTCCCAAGCTCACCGGGTGGGTGGTGCCAAAGGGCACTGCCAAGGAGAGATCCACAGGGCAGGGGTGGGGCAGGGCCTGAGTCCCAGGGGAATATCACTTCCTCTCAAAGCCCCAGAGAGCCGAGAGCCTCAGGCAGCCCTGAACAATAGCCCAAGGCGTGGGTGCCCAGAACTGTGCCCCGGTGCCACATCCTGCCATTCTTCTCCCAGGCCGCACCCTGCCACCCTTCCTGGCTACGCCCGATCCTATCTCTGATGTTTATTCAGAGCTGGGAGCTGAGCTGGCTGCAGGCTTGGGGAAAAACTTTCCTGAGAGGCCCCCCTCACCCTCTCCAGCCTCCGAGGACCCCAAGGGTACCAGATCCAGGGCGTGTGCTGGTCTAGTCTAGCCCAGCTCAGGAGAGGGCTACAGCCAATACCCCCAGTCCAGGGGCTGTTCAGGGCAGGCCAAGGTGGCATTCGCAGGACAAAGCAGCTGATATCAGCCAGTGGAAACCCCATGAGCTCCTGAGCTCCTGCCTCCAGCCTCCAAGAGCCAGCAAGCCTCCCCTGGAACCTCTAGCCCAGAAGCCCAGTTCCAGCCTAAGCTTCACGAACTACCGGTTTGAGCTGAACCCTCACCCAAGGGCACAGCACGATCGAAGGAGCCAGGGAGAGACCGTACTTGTGATGGTCCCATCCCTGGCCCCATCTGGCTGTCCTAGCTCTCGAAGGCACCTGAGTCTTCTCCCGGGCCGGGAGGAGAGTCCAGGAAAAGATGGGGCCCATAGGTTGCAAGTGCTATTGCGGTTCCCAGTGGGATGCACACCTGCCCCACCGTTCTGGGGAAAACAGAGTTGACCAGGTGTTTCCTGGAGCCCCTTCTCTGGGGCCCCTCCTGCCTATAGGACTGGATGCTGTCTCCAGCCCCCCAGAATGCTAGGGGGCCCTTGCAGTCTCTCTCAGTGACCAGGTCTAAGCCCACGTCCTGGGCAGGGGAGTGTGTCTGGTCTTCTGCGCCAGCCATGCCTGCCCAGGGCCAGCACACAGCAGATGGTGCAGCCAGGGCTGATGGGCTTGTCAAAGGCCTCCCTTTGGGGACAGTCCCGAATGTGAACTAAGGCCAAGGGGAGGCCAAAAGAGCACTGCACGCAGAGCACTCGCTTGGCTGGCAGGCAAAACAGGCAAGGGGCTGGCCTGGCCACATGTTTCTCCATCTTCCCCAAGGCCCCAAGGCAAGGGCACCTGAAGCCAGGTCTTTTCCCGTGGGCTGATACACCATCACTTCCCCTCTACACCATCCCATAGTAGGATCCAGTAGTAGGATCCAGTCCAGCACAGACAGAGAGGTCTGCCACAGTCTTCACTGTTCCCAGGATTCTGGTTTGGAGCTTTTTCTTTTCTTTCTTTTTTTTTAAGATTTTATTTATTTATTCATGAGAGACACAGAGAAAGGCAGAGACACAGGCAGAGGAAGAAGCAGGCTCCCTGTGGGGAGCCCGATGTGGGACTCGATCCCCGAACCTGAACCAAGGCAGATGCTCAACCACTGAGCCACCCAGGTGCCCAAATTCTGGTTGTTTTTGACTTGAGTCACAGCCAAGGAAGAATCAGTCAAAAGAAACCTAGGCTGCTTTGAGAGCTTGGAAAAAAAGACCTGACCTCTCAAAAACTCCATTTCTTTATGTGTAAATGGAGATCCCAACATCTACTTTGTGATTAGAAGGTAGCAAAAACTCAGAGGACCTGGCCCAGAAGAGCAGCTCAGCAAAGGCAGGAGGGGGATGCCCCTCCTCCCTAGCACACCTGGCAGGTCCCAGGCTCCCGGGTCCCCAGCTCTCCATGGAGACAGGAGGCCAGGGGTGACCCTCCAGCATTGCTGGGAAGTGTCCTGGCGAAGCCAAAAGGTTGTCTCTGTGGCCACCGGCCCTGTGTTTGAAGCCTGGCTCCAACCACATGCTACTAGCTGTGGGGCCGGCAGGTTTCCATTTCTCCATCTCTAAACTGGAACAAATAATAACTGTCTCATAGAATTATTCAGAAGACCCAATGTGATGTTTGTAAAAATCAGAAAAAGTTTGCTCCCTGAATACTCCCCATCACCCTTTGAGGAAGCCTCCCCCAACCCCTGCGGGGCTGAACACACAGAAGACCCACAATGAGGCAGGTCACCCTCTTCCTCCTGTCATCTACTTATAGGCCTCGTCCCTTGGGTCATGTGTCACCACCCCACGTAGGCTGTCCCAGTGTTCTGCGCTGTCCCTGGCCCCCCCGGAATCTCACCTGGTCAGGGCCCGCCCACACCAAATCAGACACTCGGGCCCCACACGGCGCCGACAGGCTGAACAGAACCCCGAATTTGCCAAGGAAACTCCATGTACTCAGAGCCACTGCTTATCTGGCCAAGCCACCATGCCCTCCCTTCCCCAGCCCGTGACACAGAGCTCTGCAGCATTGAGGAGCTCCCTCATTTCCTCTGGAGCCCAGGGCAAGTGAAGTGTTGTTCCTATCAACTCCTGCAGTCCCCTGCCAGCTCCAGGAGGGGACAGGAGCAAGCGGGAACAGCCCGAACACACCCGTGTTTACCCACCAGGCTGGACAGCACTCAGCTCTACCCTAAGGTCAAGTTTAAGCCATGTGGTCGAAGCTCTCATGGCATTCGGTGACACGGAGGCTCTGGAGATTCATGCAGTTGGTCCAAACCCCAGCATCCCTCTGGCTAGTGGCATGGACAGGCCAATCCCTGCACTCTCAAAGCCCACAACTTTGCTTACTTACAGCCAATAGCGCACTGGCAGGGAGTGAGGAGGCGATAGAGGACAGGCCCGGTGCCTGCAAGTACTGAGTCGAACCACTGCCATGGGTGTCCTCAGCAGAAGCTGAAGCTGGGGGGTGAGAGGCAGATGACTGGGGAGCCACCCAGTCCCACATCGCTCCACGAAGGGGCCGAACAAGTGCCTGAGGCTTAATTTAACCTCTTTACATCTCAGATTCTCCATCTGTAAAGGGTGTCAAGAAGACCCAACTCTCATGGTTGTTGGAGAATTACGAAGTAGTGTATATGAGCAGCATCTGGCTGGCTCAATTGAAGAGCGTAACTTTTGATCTTGGGGTCGTGAGTTTGAGCCCCACGTTGGGTGTAGAGATGACTTAAAGAATAAAATCTTAAAAAATAGGTAGCATATATGGAACACTCAGCAGGATGCCTGGTAGACGGGCGCTTCCTCTTGTTGCGGTTGAATGAACGAATGAAGCAGTGAGCCTCCAGGGAACCTCTGCCAGGCAGACTGCTCAGCCCAAACCAGGATAGGTCTCAAACGCCCTTCTTAAAGTCATTTCAAACATCAGCCTTCACACATCTATAAGCCCACGGCCCCCTCTCAGAGCGGGCACCTGCACACTGCCTCCTGGGAGCCCTCGGGGCTCCGGAAAGGTATAATTCTCTTCCCTCTTCCTGCCTTGGCCACTCACTGCAGAGTCAGGGAAATGGGCCCATTGAATGAGATGGGTAGTTGGTACAAGACTGAAGATTACATAAACGCCGGTCACCAAGAAGGCCACCATGCAGTGTTGACAGGAAGAGAGCCTTGAACCCAGAAGGCTGGCATGCAAATAAGCAGCAAATCCACTTTGGCCTCATGCTCCCCCCCCTCCCCCAATGGGGATGTGTGTTCCTCCAAAGGCTCCACACAAGATACACCTTGAGAGAAGGTCTGGGGGCTTTCTGAGCAGTTCAAGAATCTAGCTTCCAGCTTGAGCAGATGATGAGGAAGCAAGGTGCCCTCAGCACTGCAGGGGTGGGGGTGTGGGCCTGCGGGCTGGACCTGGATACACCAGCCTTACCTCTGGGCACTGGCTCAGGTCTGCGGCTTCCCCCATCGCCTCCCCTGCCCCCACCCCAGGGCTTTGGGTGGGACACCACCTGTGCCTGGTATAAATCTAATCACCACCATCTCCCCCAAGACGAGCTCACTCATCGGAAACCCCAATTCAGCAGCTCCTGCTTAAACAGCATTCATTCTGCAGGCGAACAAAGTGTTCCGTTCTTTTTCTCTGCAAAGGCCGTGTTTCCTCTCCCATTATCTACCCCATCGGCAGCCAAGCCTGCCACAAAAGCAAGATTTTTTCTTTCTTTTTGTTATTTTCGTGGTCCCCTTTATTTATGGGTGGCTGTTCCTTCTTGCAAGGCTTTGGCTCCTTTTCAGAAGGGCAGGCAAGAAAGGGGTGGAGTGAAGTATGATAGTGTCTGATTTCATCCAAAATGCTCATCAAGCGATCCCCCACATGGTAGCCTGCACCCCAGTCTGCCCGGGACCCCACCTGGCAGCACCAGCACCCTTCCTTCCTGGAAATGGACGCAGGACCACTTCAACCAAAGAATCCTAACTGGCAGAGTGTTGGAATGAGGTAGGATTCTGGGAAGGATCCTGGCAGCTGGAGCCCACAATGCTAATAATAAAATAACAAGGAGAATATTCAAAATATCTGATCAGTGATGAGCACTGACCACCAGATGGGACTCCACGGACAATGAGTCGGTAGATGCCAGCCACAATCACTGGCTGACACTCTGGTATGGATCAACTAAGCATCCCCCTTGATCAGAGCTAACATTTAATGAGCCTTTGCTATGTGCCAGCACTGCCAGAGTCACGGTCACTTACATTAATTTATTCAGTTTTCATAATAACCACCGGAGGTACACCCATTTTACAGATGGAGAAACCAAGGCACAGAGGTGATTTGAGCCCAGCAGCCCAGTGTTGGAACCCAGCTCTCAACCAGACAACAGGAACCGAGCACACAATATGTAACTGTCAGCTTTGGGAATGAGCCTTTTTAATTCTTTCAACAGTCCGTGAATTAGTTACTATTATCATCTGTTTTACTGATGAGGAGATGGAGGCTTAAGGAGGTTTAAGCACCTGCCCAAGGTCACAGCCAATGAGTGGTGACCAAGACACTGAACCCAGAGCCCTTCCTCTAGGGACCGGATTTTAGGGTCTTCTCTGCTACAGATCGGAGGTTTCAAGAGCCACTGAAAGTCATCTCCTGGAGGCAGAAATGTCTGTCTTCCACCCCCCAACTTCCACTGTTTCCATGATGGGGGTCAAGGGACCCACATGTGAGAAGTCACAGGCAAACTTGGGCTGACAAAGCCCTGGTTTCACAGGTTTGCAGGCCTTACTCACTCCTGCCAGCTGCAGCAGGAGACCAGGTCAAAGCACAGGGGACGCTCAATGTAGCCTGCCCACACCACTTGCAGAGATAAAACGATTCAAAGCCAGCATCCTACCATAGTACCTTCTGAGGGAACGAGCGGCGGCACTCTGGAAGGCGCACGGCTGCTCCAGCGCCTGAGCTCCCTTATAGGTACCGCTTCTTTGTTTGCTGGCCCTCTTACCATGCCACCCACCCCCCCCACCCCCCCCCACCCCCCCGCCCAGGCCTCCAAGCCTGCTCCCTGTGCTTTCCATTCATGCCTGACCTCCACGGCATCGAGCTGAACCTTGTGCTCCATGGTCCCTTGTAACACATGCACCTAATGAATGGTTGTACTCATTCTTATTTTCTTATCATTTTTTTGCCCTGAATGTAAAAGGGATGTATGCTCATTGTAGGAAATCTGCAAAATTTAGGATAAAATAGAGAAATGTGAGAGTCACCCATTTCCCATCAACCTGGAGGTGGCCACTGATCAGAATGTGGCACATCTCCATCAAATCTTTTTTCTAGACACAGTTTCCTTTTCCACTATCGAGCTCATAAGCAAGTTTTATATTACTTTTCTCCCCATTTAATAGTCTATCAGAAGGGGGTGGGCACTTGGGTGGCTCAGTCCACTAAGTTGCCTTCGGCTCAGGTCATGATCCCACATCGCATCAGGCTCCCTGCTCAGTGGGGAGCCTATTTCTCCCTCTCCTTCTGCCCTTCCCCCTTGCTTGTGCTCACTCGCTTGCTCACCCTCTTTCTCAAATAAATCTTTTTTAAAAATGTTTATTAGAGGGGGTTTTCAGGTTTCTAAAAACCTGAAATTATTGTAAACTAGAAGATCAGCTGTAATGTTTGCACATCTTCCCCTCTATGGCAGCACCATCTTTGTACCCAATGCCCAGGGTTGAAATGGTTCAACTCTTGAGAAAATTTCATTACTGAAACCTTCTCTTCATCCCCAAGGTCATACAT
This sequence comes from Canis lupus baileyi, assembly GCF_048164855.1. NCBI lineage: Eukaryota > Metazoa > Chordata > Mammalia > Carnivora > Canidae > Canis > Canis lupus. The sequence continues at coordinate 23,268,453 of NC_132875.1, forward strand.
TTACCCTCCAGACACCTCTGGTGGGTCACAGCCACAGCCATTCTGTTCCTGCCACAGATGGGAAGGAAAGTCCCCTGACAGCAGACAGAGCAAGGCAACAGAAGGACCTCATCTGCCTCCTCTTTGATGGGCAGGGGATAGAGCAGCAAAGGAAGTGCAAGATGGGGGGTGGAGGCCAAGACGGGGTGCCTGGAAGTTTGGGACCAGGCCTGACCGCTTCTACTACAGGGAGGGCCTGTCTCAGCATTTCTCAGGGCTTTGACTTCCCCTTAAAAAAGACGGGAGAACTACGATGAGATACCTCTTCACATCCACTATATGATGGATTTTTTTTTTTTTTTTTTTAAAGAATTGGCAAGGATGTGGACAGTTGCTGGTGGGGATATAAAATGATGTAACCACCACAGAAAACAATATGGCAGGTCCCCCCAGAATTAGATATAAAATAACTGTATCATCCAGCTATTCCACTTCTGGGATATACCCAAAAGATTTGAAAGCAGGATCTTGAGGAAATATTGGACATCATAAGCATGATTCACAACAGCCGAAGGATAGAAATAATCCAAGTGTCTATGGAAGCACAAACAGAAAAGATGTGGTGTGTGTGTATACAGAATATATATTGTACGTAGAGGTACGTATACGTAGGACTGTTATCAGCCTTGAAAGGAAGCAAATTCTGGGATCCCTGGGTGGCGCAGCGGTTTGGCGCCTGCCTTTGGCCCAGGGCGCGATCCTGGAGACCCGGGATCGAATCCCACATCAGGCTCCCGGTGCATGGAGCCTGCTTCTCCCTCTGCCTGTGTCTCTGCCTCTCTCTCTCTCTCTGTGACTATCATAAATAAATAAAAATTAAAAAAAAAAAAGAAAGTTGCAAAAAAAAAAAAAAGAAAGGAAGCAAATTCTGACACATGCTACAATGAGGATGAACCTGGAAAACATGATGGTAAGAGAAATAAGTGGGACACAAAAGGACTAATATTTGATTCTGCTTATATGAGGTACTTGGAATAGTTAAATTCACAGAGACGGAAAGTAGAACAGAGGTTAGCAGGGGCAGGGAGAGGGGGGTAGGGGGAGTTGTTTAATGAGGACAGAATTTCGGTTTGGGATGATGCAAAATTCTGGAGAGGGACAGGAGGATGGCCGTACAACGTGAATGTACTTCCCACCCCTGTACAATTAGAAATGGTTAAAATGATCAATTTTGTTATTGCATCTTTTGCCACGAAAAAAAAAGATGGAGAAGATGAAGGTGCTAATAATTTACACTTTCACGGAACCTTTAATCTTGCAGATGGGCAGAGGGAAGAGCATAAACACAGCTTTAGAGACTGGGGACTCATGTCAGACTGGGTGTCGGGGGAGCAGCGGGGCTGGAGACCGGCTGCCTTTGGAGAACCCCATGCTCACAAAGCCATAATTAACATCACTAATTGAAGTGTCTAGAAAAGGCCAGAGCCAGACAGTGCCAGACCTGCCCCGCCAGCTAGATGGCCTTCCACTCCATGCCTTCCGTGCCTCCGGGAACATTCAAAGACTTCCACCTGCCAGGCAGAGACAGGTGTACTGAGGGCCCTTCCTCAGCAGGGAGGGAAAGGATCTGGGGGCAGGAAGAGGGGGAGAGGAAGAGATTAGGTTCCCTTCAAGTTGGATCCCTGGTCTTCCCAGAAATCCTTTCCTCCAGTGTCCCTCTCAGGGTGGCAGTTTCAAGGAAAACACAGATCTGGCTCCACTTGCCCTACACACCTGGACCAGTCATCCTCCTTGCAATGGGCCTCTCTCAGCATCATATGGAGAGGACACAGAGACACTGGTCCCAACAGAAGCTCTATACCAGGAGGTCTGAGCTGACAGAGGCAGAGGATGGGGGACGGATGGCACAGACAGACATGGGAGAGGGAAGCGAGCAGGGTCTCATCTTATTCCACAGACACTGGTTTGAGGGCCACCTGCATCACCCTTTCCTGCTGGATGAGTGACAGACTGGGACCAAAGTCCCATCCAGCCCTAAGACTGATCTGCTATTTCCATTTTCTATTTCTGGTGCCTTTCCTGGTAAAAATATTTCAGTTCCCACTTAACCAAGTACACACATCACAGGGTCCCAGTGTCTCTAAGAGCTGCCTGTGCTCTGTGGCCACGCTGAGGGCAAGTCCACAAGGGACCCTTGGGGACTTCCTATGGAAACCGAAAGGCCACCCAGCATCTTTGTCCAAAGGGGAAAGAGGGAGGAGTTCCCCTCCTGGCCCTTGTGTCCCCAGGCCCTCCCTCTGCCCCCATTGGACCATCAGAGCCATTGTTTTCCATCCCCACAGTCACTGCCCTGACCCAGGAGGTGGGGGTCAATGATGGGATCACTGGAGGCACCAGCTCTGGTGCTTAAGAAGAATTTAACCCTCTCCTTCCAGGCTCATGACTATCCACACACACACACCTAATTGTATGGAGGGAAATATAATTGTAGACGGGCTCCAGACAGGCCCAGGTGAGACTTCTGAGTGCACAGTGGAAACAGCACTGAATTTGGAGGCTGAGGGTCTGAGATAGAGCAGTAGCTCTGATGCAAACTCCGAATGCAATCCTGGGCAAGTCCTAATTGTCTGAGTCTGTTTGCCTAGCTGTAAATTGGGAGTCAAAATTCCCACCACCAGATTGCTAGGGACCTCAGCACAGCGACTTTCTAAAAATGTCAAAGTGCTCCATACACTTGATGGTTCACGGAGCCTCATCGTACTAGGGAAAAGGAGCCTGATGCTTTTAATTCACCGTGGGGCCCGGACCCACCATCCAACTTCCCAAGGTCTCAGTTCTTCCATTTGCACATGGGGTCAATTATTACTTCTCCCAGAGATAAATTTTAAGTGGGGGAGGGCTCCGAGGTCTTTGGTGCGGCTAAGTGCCTGGTTTCCACTTGCCGGCTGCAGCCCAGATCAGCAGAAAGATAATCACAGAGTGATCACAACAAGCTCAGCACTTCAGATATTTTCGGCGGCAGCAAGACCCATTTTATAGACGAGGCACCTGAAGCGAAGGGGTAGAGGCAGGATCCTCCTTAGATCCGCAGGAGGGGCGCCAGGGTGGCTGGGGGAGCGCCTGCCGTCAGCCCGGGCGGGATCCTGGGGACCCGGATTGAGTCCCGCGCGTCCCGCATTGGCCTGGCCTCCCCGCAGGGAGCCCGCTTCGCCCTCTGCCTGTGTCTCTGCTTCTCTCTGTGTCTCTCATGAACAAATAAAAACCTTAAAAAAAAAAATCTGCTGGACTCCCAAGTCCAGAGCCACAGAAACCTGGAGAGGAGGCGGCAGCCCAGAGGCACAGCCAAGGCCGCTGCCCCTCTCCACCAGGAGGGCTGGGTGCCGAGAGGGCTGGGTGCAGAGAGGGCTGGGTGCCGAGAGGGCTGGGTGCGGAGAGGGCTGGGTGCGGAGAGGGCTGGGTGCCGACAGGGCTGGGTGCCGACAGGGCAGCCTCCACTCCCGGCCGGTCCTTCTAGGCAGTGCCTGAGCTGCCCAGAGTCCAAAGGTTAGTTAAAGGCTGTTTATTACTATGAATCATCGCAACTTCCCTGGCAGTTGGGTTTTGTGGACGTGCGGGTTTCATGCCTCGGGGCAATCCCAACTACAGGCGAATTTCAGAGATTTAACAAACATCTATCCTACTTGGCGTAGAATTGTTCCCCCGTAGTGACCAGTCTAAGGGGTGACCCTGTGCAAAGGACAAAGAGCGGTTTGCTCTGAGCCGGGTGGTCACTTCTGGGACACCCGGCGCCGCCCTCCTGAGCTAGAGCGTGGCAGTCCATACCCTTCCTAGGGCTGCTCCTCCGCACCAGCATGGTGGGGTCCACACCCCAGCCCGCCACCGCCCCACACCCCCACCCCTGCTCCAAGCTTCTGGAACACCTGGGGCAGCGGTTCTCACCCTTACTTCTCTGAGTGAACAGGTCCCGCTAGCAACAGGATAACCAGAGCGACAAGAGCAGCCAACACCAGGGTAAGATTCCCGCCTGTGCCGGGCGCGCTCCCTCGCACCCAGCCCTTCCAACACGCGGGGCATGACCGCAAGCAGCCGTTTACAGTTGCGGAAGCCGAAGCACAGAGAGGCTAAGTAACTTGGCCAGGGCTGTGCAGAAGGTGCACCTGCGGGTCGCAAGTAAAGGACAACTGTGGGAGGTGGAGGGAGGTGTCCCCACCACACTGCGAAGAGGTGCTCTCCCCATTTCCCAGATCCCAGAGACCATGCTCAAGACCCAAGGGAGGGCTGTCTGCACATCCAGCTGCACATCATGGCCACCCCAGCACTGAGCCCCAAAAAGCCACAGTGGCCGAGAACCTGGTACTGGCTCTCACTTACTGGAGGCTTCTGCACTCCCACCCCTGTACCAAGCCCTGTACTGGGCACATTACTTGCCTGAATCCTTGTAACCTTGTGAAATAGGTATTTTATTCTCGTCTTGCTTTGTAGATGAGAAAACTAGGCTCTAAGAAAGTTCGAATATTTGCTGGAAACCACACAGCTCAGAAGAAAGAGTCGGCACTCAAACCTCGGTTTCTCCAGGGGCACCCAAGGGGCTCAGTGGCTGAGCGTCTGCCTTTGGCTCAGGGCGTGATCCTGGGGTCCTGGGATCAAGTCCCACATCAGGCTCCCCAGAGGGAGCTTGCTTCTCCCTCTGCCTGTGTCTCTGCCTCTTTCCCTGTGTCTCTCATGAATAAATAAATAAAATCTTTAAATAAAAATAAATAAATAAATAAATAAACAAACAAACAAACAACCCTGGGTCTCTCTGACTCCACCTTGCAGCCTTCCAACCCAAGGCTGTGGAGGTGGAAACGGCTCCATCAGTCCTGGCACTCTGGCTAACTCGGCTGAAATGCATTATTCCCACAGTGCCACTCTGTTTCCTAGGATTCTCTGCCTCACCTCCCCAAACACATTTCAGCTTCCCTGTGGGCAGGGTCTAGTCTCCTCTCCCCCTACCTCACCCAATTCCTTCACATGGGAGGGCTTGGTAATGCTTATCCATTCCCTGAGGATCACATTTACTCAAAAAATTGTATCAGACCATTGCCTTTTAAAATGACGTCTAGAGATTAATAATTCTCAACCCTGGGGCGCCTGGGTGGCTCAGTCAGTTAAGCATCTGCCTTCAGCTCAGGTCATGGTCCCAAGATCCTGGGATCAAGTCTAGCATTGGGCTCCCTGCTCAGTGGGGAGTCTATACTCCCTCTCCCTCTCCGCCCACCCGCTTGGGCACTCACTCTCTCTCTCTCTCACATAATCTCCCATTCTCTCAAATAAATAAATAAAATCTTCAAAAAAAGAATTCTCAATCCTGAACCATGTAAATTTGCCCATTTGTTAAGAAATGGCACATGCTGTCTTTCCCACGAAAGCTGGCCACACGTATTTACTTGGGCCCGGGGCAGGACCGAAGCCCAGGGCAGCATGGGTCTGGGCAGGCAGGGAAAAGGCACCCCCCAGAGCCGCCAGCCTTAGCCCCACACCCTGGGAGCCCACTAGCCTCCTCGCATAGAAAGGAAAGTTGTCTCGATTACCAGATGATTCAGCATGATTTGAGGCAGCAAAAATGTCTTTGAATGGGAAGAAAAAGAACAGGGTTCTGTTAGAATTTTTCACAGAACAATGAAACAGAAGTTTCAGTCTGAATGAATGAGCTAGCCATTGGAAAAGTCTCTGAAACATCCTCTGGTTCCTCATTGTCAACACAGTCCTAGCTCCTTGACCTGCTCCGACTGTGGCGGGCCCTGCCTGACTGCCGTCTAAGTCTTTTCCACCCTGCAAGGCTCTTGGTGGGTGGCTGAGCCACCGCTGTTCTTTACAATCCAAAAGTTACCTTAGCAGGACACGGCGGTCGCCCTGGACCCCAGGTCTGGTGCTGGGCCCAGACTATATGCTCCATACACAGTTACTGAACTTAACTGTGCAAAATCCAATCCTGCAGCTCATCCTTTGATGAACCCCTGGAAAGAGCCTTGAGCTGGCTGGACAGGAGGACAGCAGCTCAGAAAACAGAGGACAAGTAACCTGTCTTGGGACCAATGGTCTGGCCGTCAGCTGTGTGCGGAAAATAATCAGATAATAGTCCAAACCTCACAGCTGGAAACCAGGCCCGTTCTCTCACTGCCCAGTGCACATGGTCCTAGCCTGGGCTCTTCCCAGGATGCCACAGAAGCTTCTATCCTTCCAACAAATCTGCCCTTTACCAACCATCCAACGGCACTAATCAAGCACCACTAATCAAGCACCTGGCCAGGACGCCAAGTAATCCCTTTTGAGTGGTTCGCTCTCCCCAAAGTGGCCTGGGCCCCTCCCAGCCAAGAGGCAGAGGCCAGGAGAGGGGGCACCACAGTCCCTAATGCTGAGAGGCTCCCCTGCCACCGCCCAGTTCCCTGCCCTTTGGCATGAGGGACCCTTGGGGGACACCAACTCTTTGAAGAACAGCTAATGAAGCTACTTCTCATCCAAGCCCAATAGTTGGGGGAAGAATAAGACGAACTGAATGGACGACTGGGACCAACTTACGTGCTTGGGTGGAGGAAGGGAACCTGCTTCCAGGAATGGGGCCCAGCGATGAGTCCAGAGGGGCGTGGAGGACAGACTGGGGGAGATGGCGCTACAGGTGCCACTCCTACCTTTGCATCATCTTCCGGGACCCCTGTACCACAAAGCCCAGGCACCCACAGAGCTCTATCTATGGCCCAATCTCATGGCCACCAAGCTCAATTCCATCAGCTCAGCACTTTTGCAGAAAGGGTGGGTTGTTTTGCTTGCATGCCAATCTTTCCACGGGTCATCTTGCCCACGCCCCCTCTTCCGGGGTCCTCTTGCACACCGTTCTATTTCCCTTTCCTTGTTGGTGTCTTCTCAGACCTCCTCTCTTGAGAAACTTACGGTGGCTCTGTTCTGAGCATCACAGCCCTGACCCCACTTCATAGAGAAATCTGGAGCCAGAGGCCCAGTGAGCATGCGTGTGGGAGGGGAGCCCACTCACCCAGCTCATATGAGCCATGTGGGCTCACGTGGGGATGCCATGCCGTCCGGAAGGGCTCCTCCCCACACAGGATGGGGCTCAGGTCGGCCCGATGCAAAGTTATCCCCAAGTGCAGGCCAGGACACCACATAGTCCATCGTAAATTGCTGACCTGCTCCCCCTTCCTGTCCAGACTCTTGCTGTAGCCATAAGAGTCTTCCCTAACACTGGAGAACAGAATGTGCTTGGCTGGAGAGCTGGTGTCATAAATTGCTAATAACAGATTCTCAATCTGAAAAACAAAATAATAGAAAGCCTGACCCTTCCTTTCTGCTCCTCTCATCCTCAACACAGTTTCCTGCAAGGCCAAGAAGAGAAAGAAATGTCTCCTTTGGCCACAGAGTGGGAATCAATTCCTCCCCTCCCCAGGACCCCCAGGAGATCAGTCTCCTCACCAGCCTCTGCCATCACCAGCACAAAAGCCAGGCCTACAGGAGCCTGTTCTGGGAATGTCTTTGTTTCCCAAAGTCCTCTCTCATTTCTAACTTCACTTTATCCTCAGATTAGCTGAATACCTGCTAAGTGCCCAGCACAGGTAGGAAGGTGCCCCAACCCCCATTCACAGATGAGGGGTGGCCCGCTGGGGAGCAGTGGGGGGCAGAGGAAGCTGGGCAGTGGTTTTGAGGCTGACCCAGCCCTCTGGGCTCACCCCAGGGAGGGCCCATAGCCAGACTACAGAGCCTGACTGGAGGCTGACTCTGTTCACAATCACCTGCCCTGTATGAGAGCCATCTGGGGGGAAGAGGACAGGAGTGGGGAGGCAAAAATGAGCAAAAGCCAGAAGCTACCATCTTTGGAAAGAACAATAGTAAAAGACAAATCTGAAAGTTCCCAAGGACAGATTACAAAACTGGGGGATCCCTGGGTGGCGCAGCGGTTTGGCGCCTGCCTTTGGCCCAGGGCGCGATCCTGGAGACCCGGGATCGAATCCCACATCAGGCTCCGGGTGCATGGAGCCTGCTTCTCCCTCTGCCTGGGTCTCTGCCTCTCTCTCTCTCTCTGTGACTATCATAAATAAATAAAAATTTAAAAAAAAAAAAGATTACAAACTGTGTTCAGGATATAGGTTATATGCAAATTGCATGTAAATATGTACATGGCCCTTGGACAAATCCACATGTCACTGCTGCTCCTTCTGCCCTGCTCAGACTCAGGCAGCCTCCAGGCTCCCTGACCAAGCTACCTGACCACCTCACCAGGGAATCCCAGGCCTTGGTCCCGAGCCCCATCTCCCAGCACTTCCCTCTACACCAGCTTCTCCTGGCCTCCTCTAACCTTGCAGCCACCTGAGAAACTGGAATGTAGAGGAGGAGGAGAGACAATGGGGCAAAAGCCCCCACTGGGCACAGCCAAGGTGGCAGGTGACAGAGGAAAGGTGGAGAATAGTAGCCTCCACCGAGGTGAACATCCTTCCAGATCTGGTCTTGGGACGGGCTCCCTGTGACTGTCAGAGGAGACCAGCCTCATCCCTGCAGATCCACAGTCAGCGTAAGATTAGGAAGCCCCACAACTTGCATCCCTAAAGTTCAAATTTCTCATCCACAAAAAGAGTTAAATACTCTCTGGCCTCCCCACTTCCCTGGGTTTTCTCAGGCACCCGAAGGTAAGCCACCCGGAAGGAGAGAGCAGTGTGCAGATGACCGGCCGTGACAAAGTGTCTGACTCCCCATCTGGATTTCAAAACTGCAACAAACATCACCCGGGTGGCTGTCATTGTCCTCATCTGACTCTTTCTCGCCTTCTCCTAGGAGGAGTCAAGTCAAAACAGTCCTTCCCATGTTGCAGATGGGAGGAGTGAGTTTCCAAGAGATGAAGAGATAGGCCTGAGGGCACAAGAGCTGGAGCAGGGCCTTGGCCCCAGCTGCCCACCAACCCTCAAACACCAGCATGGCATCCAGAGGAAGAGGTGAGCGGGCCCCTGGGGGGCTTGTCCCCATGGGAAAGGCAGGACAGGGCCCCCACTGCCTGAAATACTGGGAGCCACAGCCCCTGTGCCGCCAGGTCCCCCTACAGTCAGACAGGCCTGGATGGTGCCCCAGGGAAGGCTACCTACCACCAGTCCTTTGGGACCCAGGCCTCCCGAGCCTCCAGGGGTCACTGATATGCCTGCGAATGGACAGCCTGGCCCATTTCCAACCTGACGATCATGGAAGGAAGACAGACTGCCATTTCCACATCACAGATACAGAAACCAAAGTCCAAAAAGGTTTATGACTTGGACAAGACAGAGAGGGTAATCCCAACAGTTCCCTTTATTGTGCAATTGCTGTGCATCAGGACATGGCACAACTTTTTCTAGAATCTTCACAGTATGTTGCCATAGGGGAGATGCCATTACCTCGTTTTACAGAGAAGAAAAATGCAACTCAAAGAAATTAGGCAAATGGCCCAATATATCGTGACAAAATCCCAACGCTTCAAATCTGGAACTTTCTGACTATACAACACCATGGTATTTTCACTGAACTATCCTGCTTCTAAACTTAAGAATACTGGGACGCCTGGGTGACTCAGCGGCTGAGCGTCTGCCTTCAGGTCAGGGGGTGATCCCAAGTTCCGGAATCGAGTCTTGCATCCGGCTCCCTGCATGGAGCCTGCTTCTCCCTCTGCCTGTGTCTCTGCCTCTCTCTGTGTGTGTCTCTCATGAATAAATAAATAAAATTTTTTTAAAAATAAATAATAAATTGAAGAATATTCCAGAATGAGATTGAGTTATTCACAATGTCTTGGTGTGGGGAAGAGGTGGAAGAAAAAACCAAAATGATAACCAAAATTGGCACCTGATCCTGGCATAAGCTAGGGATGAGCCTGAACTCCCTCACCGCCATGCTGGCCCTTCTCAGTCTGTCCACCCCCACTCCACCTCCCACCCCAGCTGTCATCCTCAAATGCCTGCAAGGCAGGCAGACATGCATTTTCACACTGCTGGGTTCTGGCTAGAAGACCCTTCCTACATTCTTGACCAGAAAACTCCTACATCTCACTCAAAGCCCAGTGCCAATATGGCCCTTTCTTTAAAAATCACTCCCTGGGGAAAAAAAAAAAAATCACTCCCTGGGGCACCTGGGTGGCTCCGTGAGTTAAGTGTCTGCCTTTGGCTCAGGTCATCATGGTCCCAGGTCCTGAGATCAAGCCCCAAGTTGGGCTCCCTGCTCATTGGGGAGTCTGCTTCTCCCTATCATTCTGCGCTCACTCTCTCTCAAATAAATAAATAAAATCTTTAAAAAATTATAAGTAAAACAAAATTAAAAATCACTCCCTGATAATCCTCAAAGAGCTGATTGCTCCTCCAGGACACGCCAGAGGCTTTTGACATCCCCGGTCTCTGGTACTTGACTAGACTCCAACCAAGTATTCGTTTACCTATGTATTCCTCAGGCTCCGGCTAGATTTGGGCCCCAGGGACATGGACAATAACAGCCTTCTCTAATACAGCCCTTGCTAGACAAGATAGCACAGCAGACATTTCCTCACACACTTGACCATCACACAGCCCATGAGGCAGTGACAATTATCACCCCCACCTTACAGATCAGGAAACTGAGCCTCAGACAGGCTAGGTTACTTGTTCGGCACCAGACCACACAGGCAGTCCGGCTCGAGTTGGCCTGCCCATGCTGGTCCTGAAATACTCTTGCTCGCCTCCCCATCCCTAGTGTGGTGCCTGGCACTCAGTAAAGGTTTGTTTTATAAAAAGGTATGGACGGAGGAGGGTGTTGTCTCACCTCACCCACCTCCAGCCCCCAATCTCACCTGGAATTTTTTTTTTTTTTTTTTTTTTTTGAGACAGCGTGAGCATGCAGGATGGGAGGCGAGGGGCAGAGGGAGAGGCCCAACCAGGCTCTGCCCCCAGCGAGGAGCCCGACGTAGGGCTCAATCCTACAACCCCGAGATCATGAGCTGAGCTGAAATCAAGACTCCCAAGCCCATGGGATCCCTGGGTGGCGCAGCGGTTTGGCGCCTGCCTTTGGCCCAGGGCGCGATCCTGGAGACCCGGGATCGAATCCCACATCAGGCTCCCGGTGCATGGAGCCTGCTTCTCCCTCTGCCTGTGTCTCTGCCTCTCCCTCTCGCTCTGTGACTATCATAAATAAATAAATAAATAAATAAGTAAATAAATAAGTAAATAAATAAATAAAAAGACTCCCAAGCCCAACCAACTGAGCCCCCCCAGGCACGCCCCTATCCAGAATTCTTTGGTCCAGGTCTCCCTGCTTCTGGTCCATCACTCCTGACATTCAGTGCTTCTTTCTTCCAAAAACGTCCCAGGGCTTTTTCTAATTCTTCCCTGAGCACCACTAGCAGAGGCAGGGGGTCTTGCTGTCTCTCCAGTGGGAACCTGAGACCACAGTGGCCTCCTGGCCCATGGATCTGCTCAGAGGCAGGTCTCCTGCCAATGGGGCGGGTCTCCTGCCTATGGTGCCTCACCCAGACTGGTCTTACCTCTGCCTCAAGCAAGAAAAAACAAGCACCAAGTTGGGGGGAGGGGTGCTGTTGGGAGGTCAGCACCTGCCCTCTCCTCGATGCCAGCACCCGCTGGCTGACCTGGTCACTGGTCTCTGGCTAGGCCTGAGAGCCAAGGAGAGGGGGGCTGCTCCCCGGGGCCAGAGAGGAGGAGACAAGAGGCCCTTTGTGTCTGCAGAGCTCCTGAGACACCTGTTCTCCCTCCTGCCTGCCTGTGGCCTCCCTCCCTCCTGGCGGGCCTGTGTGCAGCCTTGTTTACCCTGCAGCCCTGGCAGCCAGGCCCAGCCTGCTCCCAGTGTGGGGCTCCAGCAGCCCCTGCCAGCACCTGCCCGGTCCTGGCAGCCCCGGGGGCCAGGGGCCAAGCACAATCACCCTGCTGTTGACACAGTTGTTGATTTTCAGGAGGGCAGGGAGGAAGGGGAGAGGAGGAGAAGCAGCAAAGGCATCTGACGCCAGCCTGGCTAATTTGCAGTTGGTCCTAGCAATCCCGCAGGCCTCCAGCCCCAGCTGCCTGGAGAGGCTGGGGCTCCCGACCTGGGCCACCCGGGCCACATACCACAGGCAGCCCTGCACACACCCTGGACGTGTTGGCGCCCCCCCCCCCCCCACCTCCCGGCTTGCACACCCGACTCAGGGCCAAACAAGGCCCCAGGTTGCTGGGAGCCCCGAGCTACCCTGTCTTCAAGGGCCTACCACACCCCCTCCCTCCAGCATCATGATGTCCTCTCGGGCCTTGGGGTGGGTTAGGGCCACCTGACTGACATGCCCTTGGAGACCCAGGCAGGGCTCCTGGGAGACCCGGAGGGATCTGTCCTTACAATCTTCTCTCCTTTCTGACTTGTTCTTGCCGAGCGATCTCCTTCTCACCCTCCGGGTCTTTGGGTTTCCTCTTCCAGGGAGCCTTCCCTGACTGCCCAACTCCTCGGTCCTCCTGAAGCACTACAGCCTGCACTTCCCCACTCCACTTGTCAGTAACTCATGACTTACTTCTCTTTACCTTCTCCTCACTGCCACGTGAGGCTGTGCTGGTCTCTCAGCCCCAGCACAGCGAGGCCCCGCTGCGAGGCAGTGCTCCCTGCAGATCCACACGGCTGCGTGAGTGGCCTGAACAAACGGCCCCTCCACCTCCACCTCCACCCCGAGTTCCCACTCTGACAGTCACCTCCTGAATGAATAGGGCCCCATGGCTGGTGGAAAGGCTTTGAGAACGACCCACCAGCATATGAACCTAGATTGGCAAATCCACTTAGCCGGTCCTCTCCTCCAAGATCAAAGTACAGGACCTTGAAGGACAACAATGGGTGAAGTTTGTGCATGAAGGAGGGAAAAAGAAAGGCAGGGGTGCAAGGAAGACCTTGTGGGTTGGAGGCCGGCAAAAGGGTCTGAGGCAGAGGCTGTCAGGCCGGGAAGGAACTCGAATCTTCCCCCTATGCACCCCCACACACCTGTCAGACTTCCCAAGGTCCTATACCCATCAGGAGGTCCCTCACTCCTGCGGCCACCTGGCTCCTAGGGCCAACTGTCCCAATAGGACTCAGGTGGTGTTAGTCCAGCTCCACAGACCCTCACTAAACTGCTCACCACACGCACAGACACGCTCACCCGCAGGGCCTCCCCTCAATTCTGTTTCCCCAGTCTCCCAAGTCAATCGATGCCCAAAAAGGGGTAACAGATAGCTTCCACCCCAATCACTTCCAAATTTGGGGCATCATTTTGAGGAGAATGGATCTAAGGCTAGGCAGAGCTGGTAGAGAGAGGGAATTTACATTATAGAAACCATAGGTCAAAAAAAAAAAAAAAAAAGAAACCATAGGTCATGGGCAGCCCAGTGGCTCAGCGGTTTAGCACCGCCTTCGGCCCAGTGCCTGATCCTGGAGACTCGGGACCAAGTCCCACGTCGGGCTCCTTGCGTGGAGCCTGCTTCTTTCTCCCTCTGCCTAGGTCTCTGCCTCTCTCTCTCTCTGTGTCCCTCATGAATAAATAAAATCTTTAAAAAAAAAAAAAGAAGGAAAGAAAGAAAAAGAAACCATAGGTCTGTAATGTTCTGAGCCAGTTCCAACAGGGTCAGGATGTACAGCTGTGCAGACTGCACTGCACAACACCAAGAGCCTCATCCATCCAGACAACTTAGATGGCTGCGAAGTCCATCCCTTGACTTCCTCACACACCAAGGAGGTTGTCCTGCTACTCACCTCTATTCTAGGCAGGAAGTGACAGATTCCCCCTCCTCCGTCCTTTGACCCATTTCCTGGCTAGGGCGCCTTGAGTGATGGCTCAGCCCTTTACCCCAACAATGACGAGCCCCACTTAGGGGATGCCATGTCCATGACTCCACCACTCCACCACTCTGCTTTCTCCAGCCCCTTACCCTGGCCAGACTCCCCAACATCAATCACTCCTGGTGAAAGGATATGGCTGCAGATCCATGCTCCGGGTGACACCGCAGGAAAAGGAGGGAGGGAGGGTCACTGCCCGCTGCCCTGCCCCTCCCTGGGTAGAATGGACTTGAAAGCCCAATCTTGTCAGGCACTTGGTCTGGAGAATTGAAGGTTATGGAGGAGGGATGAGAGGAAGGCCTCTGGCTCTCCTGGGCCTCCTAGTCCACTTTCCTTTCCTTCAAGACGTTGGTTGAATGTCCCCAGTCTCCGTGGGGCTCTCAGAGGCCAGAGGGGCTGAGCAAGGTCTCTAGAGTGCAGCCCCCCCCAGCATGCGTGTGCACACGCGCACACACACACATATACACGTAAGCACCCCGGCATGCCTTTGCCAACCAGCCAGCAAGAGGGGAGCCAGGCCATCCAGAGACAGTGCAGGGGCTGGCAGGGCTGGCAAGGCCACTCCCTCTGCTGTCGATACCTCCCTATTAATTCTCTACTCCTCCCACCCCACCTGCCTCTGCAAGCCGCTGTACCAGTACCCAGGCCTCCTTCCAGCCCCTCCCCAATAACCTTTCACTTGGCCCTCTCTGCCCTTCCTTCCTTACCCAACCCACCCCTCCACAGACTGGCAGGAACCAAAGCCTCACAGGGATGAAGGAAGGACTTCAGCTCTTCCAACAGGGCTGGAGGTGGTTTCAAGAGCTTCACACCCCACAGGCAGAGACCTCTGCTCCCTCCACACTGAGGAGTGTACAGGGCCTGCCCTGCTTAGCCTGTGCAGCCAGGCAAGAATTAACTCTTTGGAGTCGGGCGAGGGCACCTTAAGGCAGGATTTACTCCCTTAGCTGCCTCCTGCCAGGTCCCAGGGCCACCAGGAGGGTGTGAGCCAGGGGGCATGGGCCCAATCAACTGTCCTGCTGAAAGGGTTATAGGATTCTTCTCTTATTCCCCTCTTTCTGGAGAATACTCGAGTGTGGGTCCCAACTTCCTGTCTTCCAAAGAAGAAACACCACTTTTCTGCATCTCTGTGTGTCGGTTCTAGATAATATTTTAAACCCTTCCCATTCTGATTACAAGAGTAATGCGAATCATTGTACTACCTTTGGGAACTAGGGAAACACAGAAATAACAGAAATACGAGCCATAATTTTTAAAAAAAGAAGTCACCAAAGGGTGGTCTAGGGTGGCTCCCCAACCCCGCCAGCTACTAGAGCTGGGGATGGGTCTGTCTGGCCTGCTACCCGGCTGGCCTCCAAGCGGCCACCTGCCCTCATCTTGGACTTACGATGGCTAATGGGGGGACACAGACCCCCAGGAATTGGCAGCGGGGTGTGTCCAGAGTGCCAAGGAGCAGCACCCAGCCCCAAGGTGCCCCACTCCCTTTGTGGGGGTAAGGGACAAGGCCTGGACCAGGCCCTCTGGGAACTAGTTCTCACCCTATCCAGTTCCACAGGCTGCACATTCCATTCTGAGTCAAGCAGGGGGCGGGGACTGGGGGAGGTAACAGTCTGGTCTCCTGGGGGCGGATCCCCCAGAGAGCTCAAGGCCCTGAAGGGATCAGGCCTAAACCACCAGGCCGGGAGGGAGCCCCAGGAGTCCGGCCCAGTCTGTGGCCCCTTCCCTTTCTCCTCTCCACAGACCAAAACACCAAAACCCTATCTTGGACATGTCCCTGGAAGACAGGGGACAATGTGGGGGTAACGCTAAACCTCCCCCCACTTCCAACCTGGCCACAATCCCCAGGGATGCTTTATGGGGCTTTGGGTCAAGGCCACTTAAATGCTAAGGTTCTGGGCAGCCCGGGTGGCTCAGCAGTTTAGCGCTGCCTTCAGCCCAGGGCCTGATCTTGGAGGCCCCAGATCGAGTCCCTGCATGGAGCCTGCTTCTCCCTCTGCCTGTGTGTGTGTGTGTGTGTGTGTGTGTGTGTGTGTGTCTTTCATGAATGGATGAATAAAATCTTAAAAAAAAAATAAATATTTAAAATAAATGCTAAGGTTCTGCAGTGGGCGGGGGGTGGGGGTGGGGTGGGCAGGGAAGTCTGAATACAGAATGTGTTGGAACTGAGTTCAGGTTTGAAGGCCTGTGTCAGGCTTCCCAGAGTGACAGAAAGGGCAGGGCAAAGGGTCTATTTAGGAGAAAAGGTGGAAGCTGGAGCTACTGTTCCCACTTCTTTCTCTATCACCCCATACACACCTCTACCCTCAAAACACACTCCCGGGCACCTCAACCTTTGAGTACACATCTCAGCAGCTGCTGGCTCCCCCAGCCCGGCCCATGTGCTCTTGGTGCTGACATGCCAGGCCACACACAGACACAGAGCATCCTAGGCCAGGCCCAGGCCTTGGACTCGCCTGCAGATGACCTTGGGAGGAAGTGGGGAAACCCCAGCCACTTCCTCCTCACCTCACAGCCTCTTGGAGATCTGACCACTGTCCTGTCTGGGTCTGGGTCTGGGTCCATCCAGATCCTTCAAGACAGCACCTAGTGGGGGGTGGGGGGGAAGACTGGGCAAGGCCAGGGCCACAGGGCCACAGGGCCCCTTGGCCGCTCCCAGATGAGGCAGGCCACAGAAGCAGGGCGGAAGAGCCAAGAACATGCCCGGAGCAGCAGGTGGCAACTGCCAGGTTCTATGCTGCGGGCCGGGCCAGAGTCCTGGGGGGCCTTCACCTTGAGGCCTGAGCAGGAATGGCCTCAGGGGTCTCTGGCTAGGTCCATGGGATAGAAAAAGCAGTCAGGCCCAACTAGACCCCCTCTCCCACTCCACCCACTCTTAGGAGGAGACCACCATGTTACTGCTGTTCAGAGAGTATTTGAATTTTGTAAAGGAACAGAGTCACGCCTGACCTGAGAAGCAAGCAGAGGTCGAAGATGGTCCTGCTGAGCTGGCCTGCAACAGATTTCCTAATCAAGGCTTCCCAAGGAGCTGGAAGGAGGACTCCAAGGAAGAGGCAGCCAAAATGAAGGTGACCCAAGCAAAGACCCCATCTAGGTCATGCCCTCCTGCTTGGGAGCAGGGAGACAGAGAGAGGACAGGAGAGGTAAAAGCGATCTCCCATGGGTCCTGGTCCCTTGCCTGGTGAAGGGCACTGTGACAGCCTTCCTGGCTAACATATCCAGGTTCAAGAAAGGAGACTAGCAAAGGGTGAGGACTGCAGCGCGTTTGGACAGGAGCGAACCCTCTTAAGCAAACACTGAGCACAAAAATAATTCCCATTCAAAGCACGATTTACTGTGGGCCTGGCTGGGCCTTCTCAGCACAGAGTCTTATTCAAAGGCTCCCCCTTCACCTCTGAATGTGGCTGGGGGAGGGGTAGGCAGGCCCAGTGATTTGAATTCCACTTTTTCCAGAGGCTTCCTGGCAACCTATTGGGAACTACCCAATAAAGTACAATCTCAAAGCACCCCTGAGGGAGGAGTAAACTAGTGTAGAGTGTCAGCTCCTCAAGGGCAGGAACATTATTTTTTTTTTTAAGATTTTATTTATTTATTCATGAGAGAGAGAGAGGGGCAGAGACACAAGCAGAGGGAGAAGCAGGCTCCATGCAGGGAGCCCCACGTGGGACTCCAGGATCAGGTCCTGCCCCGAAGGCAGGCGCTAAACCGCTGAGCCACCCAGGAATCATCCCCAAGGGAGGAACATTAGATGCTCTACGGGAGCAGGCCTCTCAAGCCAACACTTGTCCGACATGGGGCACCACTGCAGCCTTAATGGATATGAGCCTCCAGAGCTGTAAGAGTTTAAGTACTGTTGCTGTTACTGTCCCATTTCACGGGACATGACAGGAAAACAGAGTCTCAGAGCTGTTAAGTGATGGACATCTCTCCCAGCTCTAAATTCTTACTGGATACATCCTGTTGTCCTGAATCTGCTACTTATCAGAGCAGCAAAATGTTCAGGGTGGGGATCTCCCCCACTAAGGAAAGAGGGGCTAAGGGGGAAGCTGGCCAGTGAGATGCTTTCAGAGTCCAGGCAGTATTGGAAATCGCCTTCACCGGTACTGACCCCAACACTCCTGGATCACAAAATCTGAGTTGGGGATAAAATGCCTTCTCTAGGGCAGCCCAGGTGGCTCAGCGGTTTAGCGCCGCCTTCAGCCCAGGGCATGATCCTGGGGATCCAGGATGGAGTCCCAAGTCAGGCCTGTGTCTCTAACTTTCTCTCTGCCTGGGTCTCTCATGAATGAATAAATAAAATCTTTAAAAAAAAAAAAAAAAAAAGAATGCCTTCTCTAGGCAAGAGCAAAGAGTGGCTAATGAAACCCACTGGCTCCATCTCCCAGAACAATTTGCCCTCCATTCCGAATCGAATCGGCCTCCTAGCTAGACTCTTCTGTTGCGCTCTCCTTCAAACTCCACTCTATTAGCAGCCAAAGTGACCTCTCTTTTTCACATTTTCCCCACTTACTAAAGTAATTCATGACCATTGTCAAAGACTGGAAGAACCAACAGAAGAAGGAAATAAAAATCACCCATTGTCCAGCACCTGGAATTAGCTCTATAAGCATTTCGACGCAGCCTTAGTCTTCTTTCCTTGTATTCATGCAGGATGGGTGTGCGCATAGATACAATTATCTGTACAAAATTAGTACTATACCAGATAGTTTCATATAGGGCTTTTTTTTAAACCCATTTTATTATATACATTTTCCAAATTATAAGCTATTCTTTCTTTACCTACGCTTTTTGGGGTTTGAATTTTTTGGCATAGTTGATCTAGGTACATGGCACTACATTCAGGCAGGACAAAAGGGTCCCAGAGTAAAAATACCATCTTTCCTCCATCCCATCCTATCCCTCACCTGCGGTTTCCCTCCCCGGGGGGCAACTCTGATTACCTGTTTCTTATATACTACATAATCTTTTTAAATCATCTATCAGATCATGTCATTCCCCTCCTTAAAACTCTCCCACGGCTTCCCATCACAATGGCCATAAAATCCAAGCTCCTAACCCGTCCTACCAGGTCCCCTGGGACCAGGCTCTCGCCCTCCCCCGATTTCCTCCAGCCACACTGCTGTTTGCAAACCCTGATCTGGCCTCAGGGATTTTTCATTCCCTCGGCCTGGAATCCTTTCTTCAGTCTTTGTGCAGCTGGCTCCTTCTCATCCTTCAGGCCTCAGCTCAGCCATCCTCCCCCGACAGCAGCTTTCACTGGCCTCCATGTATGGCCACCCCTGCCGGCCTGCATGCACGCAATCTGTACTACATCACCATGCCTGCCGTAGCTCTTCCCCATCACGTAGGGTCTAATGTTGCCTCGGTTACTTATTTCAAGTTATTTAGTCCACTAGAAAGGATGCTCTATGAGGGCGGGCACGCTACCTGTCCAGTTCACCCCTGAAGCCGCACTGCCTGCACATAAGCATGATACATTTCTGTTCAAGGCATGAATGGGAGGAGCGTGATGTTGGTTCTCATCACTGAAAACAACCCACAGCCCACCAGCAGGATCTCTGAGCACCAAGCACCAATCTCCTGGCTGCCCTCCCCCATGCCCCGGGCTGGGGCCTAGAGAATCAGGGAGAGGAAAGAGCAGCCCATTGTCCAGGCAGCATCCACCTGCTCCTCCCTCCTTATCATCCAGCTCATCCCTTACTGGTGCTGTGCATGTGCAGAGTCCAGAATCAGACAAGGAGCTTGTGAAAAACCTGATTTCCTATAAAATACTCTAAGTGTATGTGGAAAGTTGAAAGTCTACCCAGGCATCCAGTCTACCCAGGCAGCTGGGATATTCCAGGCTCCCAAGTGAGCCCCAACAGCAAGTGACACAGATGCTACATAGGGAGCAGAGCTTGCCCTGGGGAGCAGCCTCAGCTCATCCCATCAGACACCCCTCCCCACCCCCCCACCCCCCAGACACCTGGGCTCCTCTCTCTGGAAATTCACCCAGCCCCAGAGACACAAACGCACATCCAATCGTGAGCCAGCAGCCCAAGCCAGGATACTCAGGGGACACCCTCGTGGAGACACTTCCTTCCTGGGGCCTGATTTCCACTGAGAAAAGACTGCAGGTGGGCCAAGATTGATTTTTAAGAATGAGGGAAAGGAAGAAATGAAGTGCCTTTCACAAAAACTGTGAAATAAAGGGGGGGGGGGGCAAAAAGGGGGGATGATGAAAGACTTCACAAGGTGGACCTAGACAAGGAGTAGCGAGAATCTGAGGAGCCCAAATCAGGAAAGGGTAGGAAGTGTGAGGTTTCTTTCCTTCCCAGAAGTGGACAATTGTTATAACTGATTAAAGGAGCACAATCCCGAAGCGCCCTTCTCGGTTCTGTTCAAGGTCAGCCAAGTACTAAGGGCAGAAACAGCGAGCATTTCTCCAGCACTTACTATGTGCCAGGCACTGTTCTGTGAACGCCAGATGAGCAACCCGTGGCACAGAGCAAGGAGGTTAACTTGCTCAAGACCATGTCGCCAGGGGCAAGATCTAGGACCTACTTCCGTTGCCCTGAGTCTTCACCACTAGAGGCTTTCCGTGGTCGCACTAGGGGGGCCCTACCCTTCTGGAGTTCATGCCTTCCAAGCCATTATCCCTCAGCTGATCTTTCCATTCCAGTCTCAAAGATGTGTGTGTGTGATTCTTCTCTGCCCCTTGTGCATCTGGAAAAGTTAAGGGACCCGCCCGAGCTCACGCTGCCCACTGGAGGGGAATCAGAACCAAAGTGAGGGGGATCCCTGGGGGCCGCAGCGGTTGGGCGCCTGCCTCTGGCCCAGGGCGCGATCCTGGAGGCCCGGGATCCCACGTCGGGCTCCCTGCATGGAGCCTGCTTCTCCCTCTGCCTGTGTCTCTGCCTCTCTCTCTCTGTGACTATCATAAATAAATAAAAAAAAATAAAGTATAAAAAAAAAAAAAAAGCAGCAAAGTGTGTTGAACCCCGGAATGCGGGGCGCTACTTCCTACGCGCTGAGGGCGCACGCTCGAGACCCGGGCCCGAGCTCCGCCCGGAGCAGCAGCATCTCCCCAGGCTTCGGCCGGACCCCCCCGCGCCAGCGCCCCGGCGCCCCGCCCCGCCCAGGGTTCCCACAGTCCCGGCGAACTTCCCAGGAAGGCTCCTCGGCTTCCTCCCAGCCCCGGGCGCGGGGGCCGCTGCCAAGTCGCCGCCGGAGTCCTCGCAGCTGCCGTCGGCCCTCGGGGCCCTCCCGGAAAGGTCCGGGGCTGCAGCTCCACGAGCTCTTCCCGCCCGGGCCCGGCTCGCGGCCCCCAAGGCGCCCAACGCCCCGCCCAGAGGCCGCGGAGCCCCGTCCCGCGGGCGATCCCTGCGCGTCCGGGGCCCCGCAGCGGCCGGCGTGTGTGCGCGCGCGTGTGTCCAGCAGCCGACGCGCACACGCGTGTGTCTGTGTCTGCGTGTGCGTGTGTGTGTGTTTACGTGCGGAGCGCGCGGTGGGAAAACAATGGGAGCGGCCGGGAGCACAGCGACGGGCCCCCCGCCCCCGCCCCCGCCCCCGCCCCCGGGCAGGACCAGCTTCGCGGCGAATTCGAGAGGCCGAGATTCACCTCGGACTGCAGAGGCGGGAGGCGGGGGGGGCAGGGGGCAGGGGGCAGGGGGCGGGGGGCGGGACGCGGGGGGGAAGCCGGAGCGGCGGGAGCAGAAAACAAACAGGATGCGGAGCCGGCGGTGCGCGGCGCGGCGAGCCCGGGGGGCGGGGGGGATGCGCGGCGGGACCCGGGGCCGCTCCGCTCCTGGCGCCGAGCCCCGCGCCCCGCGCCCCGCGCCCCGCGCCCCGCGCCCCGCGCACAGGTCGCTCCAGCTTCCCGCTGGGACAGCCCCGGGCCGGGCGCCCGGACGGCGGGGAGAGCCAGCCCCGGGCCCGGCCGCCCGGCGAGGGGGAGGGGCGGGGAGCTCCCGGGGCCGGCGGCGCGGCGCACGCGGACCTCGAGCCCCCGCAGCCCGCCACGCGCGCCGGGGCCACCGCTCGGCACAGGGGCCCGGGTCGGCCCGCGGGGAGCGGCCGCGGGCCGGCGGCGGGGGCCCTGGGGGTCCGCTCCGCCCCGAAAAACTTTGCAAAGGGAGAAAACTCGCGGAGCCGGACCGCGGGGCGCGAGTGTCAGACTTGGCAGGGCCGGGGGGGGGGGCAGGGGCGGGGGCGGGGCGCGCACTTACTACTCGGGCTCGGGGCTCCGCGCTCCTGCGCTCCGCACGGTCCTCGCGCCGCAGCTTCCCGCTCACATGCCCCGGCGGCGGCTCGGCCCGGCCGGCAGCGGCAGCGGCAGCGGCAGCGGGAGCGGGAGCGGGAGGCGCTCGGGGCCGGGCCGCCCTGGGCGCCCGGCGAGCTGGTCCGGCCGCGCGGGCCTCCGCCGAGCCAGGCCGCTCCCGCGCTCTGCCCGGTGCCCTGCGCTCGCCGCCGCCGCCTCCTCCCGCGGCCCCGCGCCCCGCCGCGCCCGCCCGGCTCCCGGCGCCTCGGCTCGCCCCGCACCCCGCCCGCCCGGCTCAGACCTGGGCTCGCCGCAGCCGGGAGGGGCCCCAGGAGCCGCCGCTCGCACGGCCGGTCGGAGCCGGGACCCGGAGCAGGGCGCCCGCAGCCCGCAGCCCGCCGCCCGCCGCCGCGAGGCGACTCCACGGCCTCAGCGCAGAAAGAGGGAGGGAGCGACGGAGCGGGCAGGGGGAGGAGGAAGGAGGAAGGGTGGGGAGATGCGGGCGGAGGGAGGGACGCCGAGTTCCCTCCGCCTCCCCGCAGCCAGGTCCACCCCGGCTTCCTCCGCCGGGAACCTGCGCCGGGAGGGACGACGTGGATGCCGCGCACTCGCCGTGCTCAGGTGCGAGGGCCGCTCCCGAGACTCCCCCCGCGCCAGGGCGAGACCCCAGAAGTTGTCGGTGCAACTCCCGGCCCCCTGGCCGGCCCCACAGCCGCGGCGGCGCGATGCAGCCCCTGGCCCGAGCCTCCCGGGGCGCCTCCTGCCACCTGCAGCCAGCCCGCCCGAGGCCGAGATCGAGGCCGAGGCCGGCGACCACTCTCCAGCCCTGGCGGTCGGCGCCCTCCCAAGTGTCTGTTTCTGTCTTCCTGAGCCGCTTCCATTTAAAGGGTAGATTCCTTGAATTCAGGGTATTTATGAAATGCCTATAATATGCCTGGCCCAACAGGGTGCTGAGGGCACCAGGATGAATGAGAGGGGGTGCCCTGCCCTTTCCAGAGTCCCATTTTGTGAGGGAGACACATGAGTGATCGTGTCCTTACAGGGAAGTGGGGGACTGCCAAGATCACACCCATATAGGGGGCTGGGGTTGCCAAGGGGTCAGTCTTCTATCTGAACTGGGTCTCAGAAAGTAGAGCAGGTTAAAGGAGTGGCAATGGGGAAACTGCAAACAATGTGCCCACAGTGCAGGTGGCCAGTGTCTTCTCCACAGGTGAGGGTCAGCCAGGCTCCTAAAACCTTCTGAGGGCTCTGGAGTTCCTCATTCCTCATGGCCTTCCTTACCTGACTCCTTTCACTCATCTTTTAGGTCTCAGCCTAGATATCAATTCTTCCAGAAACGTGTTTCAGCAGCCCAGTCTGGGCCAGGTGCCCCATCTATGTAGGGGCTCCCTACACACACACCCCACCCTGTCCCGGGGTTGTACATATTTGTGTGACTCCCCTCACTGGACTTCAAGCTCCCGGAGAAGAGCAGGGACATCCATCGCTCTGGCTCACTGTTACATCCCTTGTGCCTAGTGACGGCTGCAAAGAGCAGGCCCTTAATAAATATTTGTTGATTGAAAGGAATGGGAAGTCACTGAGGGGATTCTAAAGAGGGCTTCTGGTGAGATCAGTCTAGCTGAGGCAGGGAGGCCAGTGACCAGACAATGGCAGTCACCAGGTAGAAATGATACAGATAGGGGATCCCTGGGTGGCTGAGCGGTTTAGCGCCTGCCTTCGGCTCAGGGCATGATCCTGGAGTCCCAGGATCAAGTCCCACGTTGGGCTCCCTGCATGGAGCCTGCTTCTCCCTCTGCCTGTGTCTCTGCCTCTCTCTCTCTCTCCCTCTCTGTGTGTGTCTTTCATGAATAAAGAAATAAAATCTTAAAAGAAAGAAAGAAAGAAAGAGAAAGAAAGAAAGAAAGAAAAAGAAAGAAAGAAAGAAAGAAAGAGAAAAAGAAAGAAAGAAAGAAAGAAAAAAAGAAAGAAAGAAAGAAAGAAAGAAAGAAAGAAAGAAAGAAAGAAAGAAAGAAAGGATACAGACCTCAGCTAAGCTAGGGACAGGGAGGATGAAAAGGGAACAGGGGGATTGAAGAGGGACAAGTCAATATTAACTCTTAACCAACTGCCTTTTTTTTTTTTTTTTAAGATTTTATTTATTTATTCATGAGAGACACAGAGAGAGAGAGAGGAAGCTGTTTGTTGGAAGATTCCTAGGAAGAATCTAGGAAGATTCTTTCTGTACTACCACACCATTTCCTGGGAACACCCAGCAGAATGACACTATTTAACCTAGTGGACCACTCCCTCATCAAAATGCTCACTTCATGGCCCCATATCCGACCCCCCCCCCCCGCCCCCAGGTTTCTTCTGACTTCAGTGGTCATCCTTTCTTAGCCTCCCTTATTTATATTCCTTCCTCCACCTTGTCTGCAGGTGGGTGTTTCCAGTGGATTCCCTTCTGCATCCCATTTTCCTATCTCTCCCCCTTCTCTCTGTAGATTAAATTTTATGTTTCCATAGCTTTAAATACCAACTATTGGGGCCCCGGGATGACACAGTCGGTTAATTGTCTGACACTTGATTTTGGCTCAGGTCATGATCTCAGAGTTGTGAGATCCAGCCCCCACCCATTAGGCTCCATGGGGAGTCTACTTAAGACTCTCTCCCTCTGCCCCTCCCCAGCCAGCCGGCTATCTCAAATAAATAAATACCAACTATGTGCTAATGATTCTCCCAGTTATTTGTTGTTTTTGTTGTTTTTTTTTTTTTTTAAGATTTATTTATTTGACAGAGAGAACCAGAGAGCACTAGTGGAGGTGGGGGCGGCGGCTGGCAGAGGGAGAAGGAGAAGCAAGCTCCCCGCTGAGCAGGGAGCCCTATGCGGGGCTGGATCCCAGGACCCTGAGCTGAGGACAGATACTTAACCAACTGAGCCACCCAGACGCCCTGATTCTCCCAGTTTTTAATGTAAATCTCCCAAACTACTCAGTGCACCTCAGAGTCATGTATCCGATCATATACACAGACATCCTAAATTTAACATGTTCTGAGATGGATCTTTAAACACTCCTGCCCATGCCCATGTACAGCTGTACCATCTTTCCCATCACCGAAAATGGTACTACCTGGAGGCTGGAGCCTAAGACCTAGAAGTCATCCTTGATTCTTCCTATCTTCCTTTCTATCTCCACAAGTATGTCCCAGTCCTCTTCTTCTCTATCCCCACTGTCCCCACCCTGACCCCGGTCATCATCATCCGTCAGCTAGACCACCACAGCCTTACTGCTTCGGAGAACTGAGACCACCTGAATTTCACTAGGGCTGCTTACATCAACGTGACTTTAATATTTGTTCGAGAAATTTATTGCCCAGGAGGATAAGCCCACAAACTAGTAAATAATTTCATTATTTTGCTCCAGGAACTTCCTGAAAATCAATTTATCTGAACAATAGACTACTCAAACAACCCCCTTCTTGGGACAATAGTTTGCTTAACCTGGCAAACCCCTAGACTATCAAACAATTGTTTCTTTTTCAAGACCCTTCCTTTGCTATATTCTCCAATCCTGAACTGTTATCTTACAAACTGCCCAATCCCAACTATCTCCATATTGAAAGATCTGCCTTTAACCAGACTTCAAAGCCTATAAATACCTCTTTACCTGGAAAGCACTTCCCCAAACTCTGCTCTTCCCTGGGGCAGGCTCCCTTTCATCCTCTGGTCTCAACATAAATGTTCCTTTCTTTATCTTCTCCTCCCTGAGATCATCCTCCACACCTTACTCTCTTGCTTCATAGCACTCACCACCATTGGTACTTACTTTATCTGTTTTCTGTTCTCTTGTTTTTTTCCTGCTTCCCCTTTAGACTATGAGCTCTGTGAGGAAAGAACCTTGTCTGCTCTGTTTGCCATTTAATTTCCAGAGCCCCTTGTAGATGCTCAAAAAATATTTGCTGAAAGAGTGACTTTGGCTCTGGTGAGTGTGATCTCCAACACACCCGAGCTGGCTGCCTGTTTCTGAGACCCCGGTGGGGACTGCGGAGCCCAGGGCTGCTGGAGTTCCCCACTCTCCCTTTAACCTCCAAGGTTAGAGGCAAAGGGGCAAGTGGGAGAAGTAGCACAAGGATTAAATTCACAGAACGGTGTGAATTGCTTTCCTCAGTGGTATAGGAGCAGGTGAGAGGAAGAAATCTCCAGAAAGTGAGCCGAGGAACTGGGAGAAGGAAAGAGCAGTGAAATCCCTGCTGTGCTTTGCCTTTCCTGCTTTTCCCCGAGGGACCTAACAAAGGACCATTTTCCCTATGAGACCAAGAGAAGGGTACTTGGTTGGGTCAGGTCTGGGTAGGCCTAACCTAGTGGAGCTTCTCTGGGTACTAACTCTTCATCCTCAGGACTGAGCAAGTGCTTTTCTACATATCTACAGCCAGACTCTCCAGTTAGAACTGCTGAGCTCAGATGGCCCTACACCGTGTGGATGCCGCAGGATCCACCTTTCAGAGTCGGACATTCCCTTTGGGCTGAGCTGGTGGGCCTCTACTCAGTTCTATTTGAATTTCTCCAGAGAGAGTCCCACTTGGGTGTGGAAGCAAATCAAGAAAATAACAGGTTAATTCACAGAATGTTTCATTTGCCTATCAGAATCTGAAAATATGGGATGCCTGGGTGGCTCAGCAGTTGAGCAACTGCCTTTGACTCAGGGCACGATCCCAGAGTTCCAGAATCGAGTCCCACATCAAGCTCCTTGCATGGAGCCTGCTTCTCCCTCTGCCTGTGTCTCTCATGAATAAATAAAATATTAAAAGAAAAAAAAAAAGAATCTGAAAATATAAAATCTGGAAGGAATCAGCCTTCCAGAACCATCTCCTCCATCTCCTCTCTTTGTGCACAGAAAGGAGAGGGATCTTGCCCAAGGCTGACTCTTAACACACATGATCTCTTTTTATCTATCAACAGTTCTGTGAGGATGAGGACTGTTCCATTTTACAGTGGAGGATAACCACACTCCAAGGTGGGAAGAAAAGTTTCCAAGACCAAGACCACATGGTGAAGGGGTAAAGGCTGGCATTTGAACCAGGTTTTCTGGCCTTCAAATCCATACTTTTTCTGCTATGCCATGTTGTCTTGTTTCTTAGGGGGTTTTATGGTCCTTAGACTCGGAACCATATAAATTAGCACTGGAATATTATTCAACAGCCTCAATTCTAGCCTAGGCCCTAGAACTTGAATCAGCTCAGGGGCGCCTTGGTGGCTCAGTTGGTTGGGCATCTGACTCTTGGTCTCCACTTGGGTCTTGATCTCAGGGTCATACATCACGCCCAGCATGGAGCCCACTTTAAAAAAAGAAAGAAAGAAAGAACCAGTTCTCTGCTTTTTTTTTTTTTTTAAGATTTTATTTATTTATTCATGAGAGACACAGAGACAGAGGAGAGGGAGAAGCAGGCTTCCCTCAGGGACCCAGATGTGGGACTCAATCCCTGAACTCCAGGATCACACCCTGAGCCAAAGACAGAGCTTAACTGCTGAGCCATCCAGGGGTCCCCAGTTCTCTGCTTCTTATGTGACAATTGGCCACCTGTCCCCCAACTTCTTCAGGACTGTCTCCCAAGGAGACATTCACTCAACCCATATCCCACCCCCAACACACTTGCATGCACACACAGGGGCCTCACTCAGTGTGCATAGTCCCCTAATGCCAGTGACATGAGTCCTTTCTACACAGACACATGTACCATCTTCCAAGACTTCTTCTCCATTCTTCCCAAGTGGGGAAGAGGGCTCCAGTATCACTTCTCACCTCCAGAGCTAGCAAACATTCTCTCCCTACAAATTTAACTATTCCTAGTCCGAAGCCCTGGGGACAAAAATCAGGCTCCATGTCTTACTGATCAATTTGGAATGGGTGCAAAGGCAGTGTTACCTTTCTCTGAGGGCGCCCACACACAGTACTGGCCTTGCACAATAGGTGTTTTCTTCTCTTCTCCTTCCTTCTCTCCAGTCCTTCCCACAGAGGGGGGGCCTTGGGCCCCACCTGAATTGGCAGCTGATGATGGGAGGGAGAGAAAGAAGTGAAGGGGGTTGTTCCCTTCCCAGCAGCCCCAGGAATTTAGGAAATCCTGAGGTGGCCTCCTCATTCCCCTCCACCACCCCCCACCTGATTTATACTGCCCCACCCCCACCACCTAACTTTTTTTAACCCTCTTTCCTGTCTTGAGGAGACCTAGATCCTCATCCTGGGAGGGACTGGCAACAATTAACAAAGACACCATGGAGTAAAGACAATTAACAATCCAGAAAAGAGGGGAAAGAGAGGCTTTGTTCTGGTCTCCATGGCAACAGGGGGGAGGAAGGAGGAGGAGGAGGAGGAGGAGGAGGAGGAGGAGGAGGAGGAGAGGCCATCCAGAGAGGCCCATACTTTCACTTTCCTTTCATCCCTCCCCTGTACCGCCCCCTTGGGTTTCTGCCAGGGAGACAGGGGATCTTGAAGAACACAGGACTGGGACAGGCCCAGTCTGCAGGCTGGAGATTCAAGGTGGGTGACTGTAAGGTTCACGCCCTAGCCGAGAACTCACTGGGGAATTAAGGCTAGAGAGAGTGCCTCAGGGCCTGAAGCGAAGACATCCTCCCCTTCCTTCTTCTTTTCTGAAGGGCTTATCTTGTGCCAAGAACTGTAAGCAAGCCTCTGCTCTGGACAGCTTGTGGTCAAAAAGAGCTTGAGTGCCTGGTGTTTCCTTCCTGATCAGAGTCAGGGGGTAGGATGGCCTCCACAACTTGCAGGGCCCACTGCAAAATGGTACGCAGCACCCCTTGTTGCAATGTTATTAAGAATTCAAGATGGTGGTAGCAGAGCATTAAATCAAGCACAGGGCCCTTCTGAGCACAGTGGCCTATGCCACTGCACAGGCTGAGAGCCCGTGAAGCCAGCACAGACAGAAGGCAGCTGGGAGCCTGGGCTCTGTTTGCCTGGTCAGCGTGCAGGCCAACAGGCATGCCTGTGCATGTGTATGAGAGAGAGGGAGAGAGAGAGAGAGAACACTTCTGGGCAAATCTTTACTTGGATTTCTATTTCCTCAACTATTACCAAGGATATTGAACTAGATGACCGTTGTCTCTTCTATGGGTTTGTGTTTCCTCTTCTTCAGGAGAAGAGGAGAAGGATTTTCAAGGCTTCTCTCTACTGCTCACAGTTCTTGACTTCTACCTCTGAGCAAAGGAGAAACCAAGTACAGAAAACCTGTTCCCAAGTGCTCTGGTCCAGCTCTCCCAGGCTTCCATGTTGGGAAAAGGCAGAAGGCAAAGAAATACAAGCTCTCAAACCCTGCTTGAGACCGTGCTGTTGGTTTGAGGGAAATTGGAGGGTACCTGCCATCTCACGAGTGCTTTTAGCCAGAGCAGAAGTTTCTTGGCATGAGAGGCCAGGAACCCCGGCCCCACCTCACTGGTGGGCCTCTCCGTTAGCCATAGGAGACTGTCTGCCAGGGCATTTCTTGCTCCCAGTGACCCTAACATCCTGAGAGAATCTGGGCTAGGGACTCCAGAACTTTATCTTTCTAGGACTCAGCCTTATCGCCCTGGGGGTCCCAGTGAAAGGAAGACTATTACTCAGAAACTGAAATCAGGGGAGGCCTAGGTGGTTCAGTGGTTGAGCACCTCCCTTAGGCCCAGGAAGTGATCCTGGAGTCCTGGGATGGAGTCCCACATTGGGCTCCCTGCAGGGAGCCTGCTTCTCCCTCTGCCTGTGTCTCTGCCTCTCTCTGTGTTTCTCATGAATAAATAAAATCTTTAAAAAAGAAGAGAAAGAAGAAAGAAAGAAAGAAAGAAAGAAAGAAAGAAAGAAAGAAAGAAAGAAAGAAAGAAAGAAAGAAAGAAAGAAAGAAAGAAAGAAAGAAAGAAAGAAAGAAAGAAAGAAAGAAAGAAAGGAAACTGAAATCAAGGAGGAAAAAAATAATTTCTGTCAGAGGCCCTAAACCAGGCAAGAGGTCAAAAATCCTGCTCTCTGCCTGGAGGGTATCCTGCTAGGGACTCCTTGCTGGGATGCTGTTATGGGCTGAACTGTGTCTCCAAGTTCATATGTCCTAACCCCCAGTAATTCAGAAGTTGACTGTACATGGAGACAAGGTCTTTACAAAGGTAATTTCACTAAAATGAAGTCATCAGGATGGGCCATCATCCACCATGACCGGGGTCCTTATCAGAAAAAGACATTTTTACACAGACACGGAGGAAAGATGATGCAAAGACCCACAGGGGGGAGATGGCCGTCTGCAAGCCAAGGAAAGAGGCCTGGGACAGATCCTGCCCTCAGGGCCCCCGAAAGAAGCCTCCCTTCCTGGGCTTAGAG
This sequence comes from Canis lupus baileyi, assembly GCF_048164855.1. NCBI lineage: Eukaryota > Metazoa > Chordata > Mammalia > Carnivora > Canidae > Canis > Canis lupus. The sequence goes on from NC_132875.1 coordinate 23,298,801, forward strand.
CCTCCAGACCTGTAAGAAGTTACATTTCTGCTCTAGCAAATGAATAGGGATGCTTAGAGGTTGGGAGGTCTGTACAACCTTGGGGCTGCATAACGGGGTAGGCTTTTGTACTAGTGGTGCTGTATTATTTTAATTTGAAACAAAATTGATCTATTACTCTCTTCCCCCATTGCTTGGTCTTTTAAATTTTTTATTTCTTCTTGTATTGGTTTAACACATTTTATTGTTTTAATCCCTTTAGTCTTTTATTTTTCTGGTTTTAATGATTTTACTTATCTCTGTCATTTTTAATCTCTGTTTCGTCTTTGTTCCAGCTATTTCGTACGATTTGCTTTTTATCTCATCTTATCTTCTCAATTTATTGTTATTGTATTATCTTTTTATTCTCCATCTTTTATTTCTAACCTTTGCCTTATCGTGTCTTTGTTCTATCTTTTCATTTCTTTTTAGTTTATTTGGTTTATTTTTAGTTCATATTATCACTTTGCCGGCTGCCTTTTTTTTTTTTTTTTACTGTTTTTACCATCTTTTTATTTCTTCTTAGTTTACTTTATCTTTTTATTGACTGGTGTATTATCTTCCATATTTTACTGTTTTCAATTCTCTCAGCTTATTAAATGCGGAGGCTGGAAACACAGCCCTCAGGGGAGAGCTGCAAGGCTAACCCAGGCCCCAAGCTGAGGAGGCTGGATGCTCTGCCTCCTGGATCCGGCCCACCCCGCAACTCCCAACAGATGCCCCATTTGCTCCAAAGTGGGCCCCTCCTATCTGTAATAATTAATCTGTGTAATATAGGAGACCTTGGGATAAAATTCTCTCAGGAAGATACCAGGTTTGCTTATAGTAATAACACATCAGAGCTTGGCAGAGCCCAGCTTTCTCATATTATATGCCACCCCACTGCTCTCGGAGCACCGTATCATTTCAGATTCACCATCGGTAGACATCAGACCAAGGGTAAAGGAAACCACACCACTTGGCAGGGTAGGTATGGTGAGTAGGAAATTTTACTTTGTGGAAGACTTTCAACAGACCTCCTCAGATTTAATTTTAACCAGAAACCAAGTGGTCTTGATCTTTGCCACAGAAGTCCTTGGGAAAAGGCACAGTGAAGGGTCTTCTAGAATTCTTACATCTAGCTGCCTCTTGTTCATTCGACAATTTTTTTAAAGATTTTATTTGTTTATTAATGAGAGACACACAGAGAGAAACAGACACAGGCAGAGGGAGAAGCAGGCTCCCTGCAGGAAGCCCGATGTGGGACTCAATCCCAGGACCCTTGAGATCGCCCGCTGAGCCACCCAGGTGTCCCTCATTTGATAAAGTTGTATTAAGAAGTTACTATGTACCAGGAATTATGCTAGGAAATGAGGATAAAGTGAAGAGCAAAAAGAGCGAGCATCCTTGCTGTTGTACAGTTTATAATCCTGTAAAAAGATATATTACCCGGCAATGACTGATCTGATTTGCCTTCCTTGCAGACAAGACTGTGGGAGGTAACATCTGAGACTGCCCCAGTATGTTTCTCCCTTCTAGAGTAATACACATATACACATTTTTATTTTTACTTTTTTTTTAAGGATTTTTATTTATTCATGAGAGACACAGAGAGAGAGAGAGGCAGAGACACAGGCAGAAGGAGAAGCAGGTTCCCCACAGGGAGTCCAATATGGTATTTGATCCTGAGACCCTGGGATCATACCCTGAGCCAAAGGCAGACCCTCAACTGCTGAGCCACCCAGGTGTCCCCCTAATCCACATCTGAGCTGAGAAAATGACTGCCACTCCAAAGACTGCATTTCCCAGGCTCCCTTGCCGTGAAATATAGCCATGCGCCTAGGTTCTGCCGGAGACAATCTAAGCAAAAGTGAAACGTACAACTTCCTGGTTCTGCCCCCACAGGACCTTCCTGGGTATACGCCACTTCCTGGTCATATCCTTAACAATGAAGAGTGCATATTCTTTCTATTCTCCCTTTCTCCCTTCTGCTGGCTAGAATGTGGGTATGGTGGCAGGAGTTCTTATAGTTATGGGGTAGCCTGGAAGGCCATGAGATGAATGAAGGGCATTGAAAAAGGATTATGGGTCTCTGATACCATGGAGCCCCCATAAAGTTCTGTACTGCCTATTCTTTTTTTTTTTTTAATTTTAAAATAATTTTGTTATTTGCTATACAAATATACATTTCAACTTTTACAACATCCACTCCAATCTGAGCCCTTATCTTAGAAGGACAAGAGACCAACATCTCAACAACATTTTATGGACAACATACAACACACAGAGGCCCTCGAAAGCTTTTGCAACTGACAGAAACTATGGAAGATGACCTAGAGACACAGGTGTTAGGATACATTTTCCATTTTTCCAACAGCACATCAACTCCTTTAAGGAAAACAAAATGTACTGCCTATTCTTGGACAATTACAGGAGACACTAATAAACTCTATCTGGGATAAGCCATGGTGACATTGGCCGTTGTTATGGCAGCTGAACCAGTTCTCTTTAGCATGTAGGTCTCTCCCAAACTTTCCCTGATTTTGACTCAAACTAGAATCATCTCTTTCCAAGCACTTTTAAAAAAGAATTAGATATATCCCAGCAGGGTTACTCTTGTACACAAGAAAGAGAAAGCCCTTTCTTGTCACCAGGGTACACGAAGGTGAGCAATCTGTTGTATTTTGTGGCTGGACTCTGATTCTATTCAAGCCTCTATACAAAACTCTCTTGAGTCTCAGAAAAGTAAACTAGGTTTTAGCACTTGTTCCCACTTTATTATTTTTTTTGTTTGTTTCCACTTTAAATATCTTTCATGACAAATTATATGTAAACAGAAGAACATTCTGTTAAAAACAATTATTTCATCAGTGCAATCTATACAATGACCAATGATTCTACCCTCCTTCCAATGGTGTGATTCCTCTCCAGATAGTCTACTATTGGCTTATCTCTCTAAGTCCACCCTCTAAATGTTTGTTTCCATGCTCCCTGGTCACATTTTCAGTAACTTCTTCAGCTATTGGAGTTCCCTTCCATCAGCCCTGCCCCACTGCAGACAGATACTGTGGTGAAACCTCTAGATTCCCCTACCACTGAACACCTGGTAGTAGCCAAACACCGTGAATTTAGTCTTGCTTCTACTCAGTCGAGTCACAGTAGCTCCTTATGTTAGTCTGCACAAGCTGCTATCACAAATCAGCCACATATTGGGTATCTTACACAACAGGAATTCATTTCCCACGGCTATAGAGGCTGTAAGTCCAAGACCAAAGTGCCAGCCATTTGGGTTCCTGATGACAACTCTTTATAGCTTACCTTATAGCAACTCATAGCATTAGGCCACCTTCTCCCTGTGTCCTCACTTGGTGAAAAAAGAGAGCTCACATCCCTCTTCCTCTTCTTGTAAAAAACTGATCTCAATCATGAGGTCCCCACCCTTATAACTTCATCCAATCAACTACCAATAGCCCCATCTCCAAAAACCATCACATTGGGGATTTAGGCTTAAACATGAATTTTGGAGGTACACAAACATTCAATCTGTAACATCATCCCCACTCCCTTCGGTCTTATTAACTGCTGCATCCTCAGTACCTAGAATAAATAAATTCATAATCTGTGTAATTCTAAACTGCCAAAGGATAATGACTATATCCTAGAAGATTTCTAGAAGTTGCCTCCTGATATCGAAAGTATTTCTCTCAGCATGGGGCTAGATACATTTCTCAGGAAAACTATAACATTTTATTTGGGAATATAATAATATAATATCTATATAAAGAGGACTAGATTCTTTTTTTTATAATTTTTTTAAAATTTTTATTTATTTATGATAGTCACACACAGAGAGAGAGAGAGAGAGAGAGAGAGAGAGGCAGAGACACAGGCAGAGGGAGAAGCAGGCTCCATGCAGGGAGCCCGACGTGGGATTCGATCCCGGGTCTCCAGGATCGCGCCCTGGGCCAAAGGCAGGCGCTAAACCGCTGCGCCACCCAGGGATCCCAAGAGGATTAGATTCTACAAAATAATTTCATGTCTAAGAATTAGGACCTTTTCTTTAAAGTTCCATGTGGAGGGCACCTGAGTGGCTCCATCAGTTGAACACTTGACTCCTGGTTTCAGCTCAGGTCATGATTTCAGGTTGTGGGATCAAGCTCCATGATTGAGTCTTCTTGAGATTCTCTCCCTCTACCCCTCTCTCCGTGAACATGAGCTTTTTCTCTCTCTCTCAGATAAATAAATAAATCTTTAAAGTTCCACGTGGAAAATGAGGCACAGGTAAATTGGCCATCTCAATTTCAGTGCCATTAAGCTTCCAGATTGTTAATATTGTAGTCAGTGTATAAGCATATCTGTAGTAGTAAGTCTCCAAGATGGCCCCAAATGATCCCCACTTTTGTGTGCATGCCCTTGCCTTGATGTAATCTCTTCCCACTGAGTATGGGCAAGATTTAGTGACATTTCTTTTTTTTTAATTATTTTTTAGGGCAGCCTGGGTGGTTCAGCGGTTTGGCGCCGACTTCAGCCCAGGGCCTGATCCTGGAGACCCGGGATCAAGTCCCACGTCGGGCTCCCTGCATGGAGCCTGCTTCTCCCTCTGCCTGTGTCTCTGCCTCTCTCTATCTCTCTCTCTGTGTCTCTAATAAATAAATCTTTAAAAAAAATAAAATCCTTAAAAGATAAAAAAATAAAATTATTTTTTAAAGTAATCTCTACACCCAATATGGAGCTTAAACTCATGACCCCAAGATCAAGTGTTGCATGTTCTTCTGGCTGAATGAGCTAGGCACCCCCAGACTTAGTGACACATTTTTTTTAAGATTTTATTTTGGGGCACCTGGATGGTTCAGTTGGTTAAGTGTTTGCCTTCGAGGGAAGCCTCAGTGGCTCAGCAATTAAGCATCTGCCTTTGGCCCAGGGCGTAATCCTGGAGTCCCAGGATCCAGTTCCACATGGTGCTCCCTGCATGGAGCCTGCTTCTCTCTCTGCCTATGTCTCTGCCCCTCTCTCTCTGTGTCTCTCATGAATAAATAAAATATTTTTTTAAAAAATTAAAACAAACAGAAAAAGTGTCTGCCTTCAGCTTAGGCGGTGATCCTAGTGTCCTAGAAACAAGCCCTGCATTGGACTCCCTGCTTAGTGGGGAGTCTGCTTCTCCCTCTCCTTCTGCTCCTCCCCTCACTCATGTTCTCTCTCTCTCTCTCAAATAAATAAATAAATAATATTTACCAAAAAAAAAAAAAAAAGGATTTTAAGTAATCTCTACACCCAACATGGGGTCAAACTTATGACCCCAAGATCAACAGTTGCATACTCTACCGACTGAGCCAGCCAGGACCCCAAGTGACACTGTGACAGTGTGTGATTTGGAGACCAGTTCATAAAAGGCAGAGTGGCATTTGGATAATTTGCTCTTGGGGATGACCCTTGCATGTCAGGCAATGTCTGTGGAAGGGCCCACATGGTGAGGCCTCCTGCCCACAGCCTAGTAAGTGAGCTTAGAAGCAGACCCTCCAGCCCTGGTCAAGTCTTCAGTAGCCCAGCCACTAACTTCCTGAGAGACCTAAGAGACCCTAAGCCAGAAACACTCAGCTAAGCTACTCTTGGATCCTCAACCCTCAGAAACTGTGTGAGATGATAATGCTTATTGTTTAAGTTGGCTACATTTGGAGGTAATTTGTTATGCATCAATAGGTAAGCAGATAATAGATTAGGATGTCAATATCAATTAGATAACTCTACAGCTTCTAAATATATTTGCCTTTTATGGATAGGATCAGCCATCTGCAAAAAAGAAAATTAGTAAGTGGGAACCTGAGAGAATGTTTATTCTCTAGAAAGCATGATCGAATCATCTGCATAATCTGTATTCTCCCAAACCTCTTAGCATGATGCTGGACACAAAATTAGCTAATTGATTAATTGATATCTTCTTATTGAAACTTGCATTGCTTTCTATTTGCCTTATTTAAACAAATATTTAGTAGATTCACAAAGCTCTTTCTGGAGTGAAGAGTTTTTTTTGTCTGCTGAATCCATTTTAAAAGTTTTTTTCTGATGTCTTCCATGACCAGCCTCCACTCCCATCCTCATACCAGTGACTAGAGTTTGTCATTCTTTCCTCAGTGCATTCATGGCACCTGGAGGACACCTCTGTCATGACATTTGGCACTGCATTGTAATTATCTGATTACTTGTTATCTCCCTTATTAGGCTGGGAAATTTTTGAAGGCAGAGACTATGACTTGGTTCTTAGAACAGAACACAGTCTCTGGCCCATAATATAAATTCCACAAATATTCATTTACATAAATGAATAAGACTGTATTAATGGAGGAAGGAATAAATAAGTTAATAAATGAGTTGGCTTTAAAAGAAAACTAAGAAAAAGAAGAAAGAAAGAAAGAAAGAAAGAAAGAAAGAAAGAAAAAAAGAAAGAAAGAAAGAAGAAAGAAAGAAAGAAAGAAAGAAGAAAAAGAAAGAAAGAAAGAAAGAAAGAAAGAAAGAAAGAAAGAAAGAAAGAAAACAAACTAAGCAGCCTGAGGAAAAGATACTCTCCCTTGGATTTCTGTTCACTTATAAAATGAAGGGGTTGGACAAGATTACTTCTAAGACCCCTTTCCATTCAGACCTTCCAAGCTTTATGATTGAAGGTGGGAGTGGGAACCTATGCCCTTCTACAACCTCAAAAAGCAATGTTAGGAAGAAAATAATAAAGAAAAGACTAGAAATCAGTGAAATAGGAAACAGACCAACAATGAAGAAAATCAATGAAAGCAAAGACTGGTTCTTTGTAAAGATCAATAAAATTGATAAACCTCTAGCTAGATTGATCAACAACGAAAGAGAAAAGACACAAATTACCAATATTGAGAATAAAAGGGAGGGAGGATTATTTCAGATCCTACACATTAAAAGGATAAGAAGGGAATATTATTTACAACTTTATAGAATAAATTTGGCAACTTACATGAAATGGACAAATTAATTAAAAAACATATTAGAAAAACTAGCTCAAGAAGAAATAGAAAATCTGAATAGCTCTCTATTAAGACATGAATTCATTTTTTTTTTTTTACAAATTGATGAGATTCTATCATTTAAGGATGAAATAATACTAACCATACATTAATTGTTTCAGAACACAGAAGGAATATTTCCCAACTCCTTTTGAGTCCAGCTTTGTCCAGATGCCACAGCCAAAGATGTTATAAGGGAAAAAAAAAAAAAAACCCTACAGATTAGGGATGTCTGGGTGGCTCAGACGCTCAACGTCTGTCTGTGGCTCAGGGCGTGGTCCCGGGGTTGAGTCCTGCATGAGATTCCCCGCATGGAGCCTGCTTCCCCCTCTACCTGTGTCTCTGCCTCTCTCTCTGTGTCTCTCATGAATATATAAATAAAATCTTCAAAAAAAAAAAAAAACCCTACAGGTTAATATCCCTCCTGAGCAGTAGACACAAAGCCTTAACAAAATCTTTGCTAATAGAACTCAATAATATACAAAGTGGGGTAATTCAGGAATGCAGTGCATACAGATAGTAAAGGAAGAAATTAAATGGTCTTTATTCACAGTTATAATGATATGTATGTAGAAAGCTCTAAGCAATTTACAAAACAAAAACAACAAAATCACCAGTATCTGTATAACCTTGTAACAAACTATTGGAAAATGGAATGAAAAGGTGTCATTTACAGTTGCATCAACAAACATGAAACACTTAGAGATCAATTTAATGAAAGATATGTAAGACATTTACATGGAAAAGTATAAAATACTGCTGAGAGAAATTAAAGACCTAAATGAATGAAGAGATATGCCATGTTCATGGATGAGAATTCTCAATACTGTTAAAATGTTAATTTTCCCCAAATTGATCTACAGATTCAATGTAATCCAAATCATAATCACTACTCTACACTGAATATTTGTGTCCCACCCCCCACCTCCAAATTCATATGCTGAAACCCTAATCCCAGTGTGATTATATTAGGAAATGGGGCCTTTGGGGCACCTGGATGGCTCAGTCAGTTAAGAGCCCAACACTTGATTTCAGCTCAGGTCATGATCTCAGGGTTGCAAGATCAACCCCTGTATAGAACCCTGTATCATGCTCTGTGCTGGGAGCCTGCTTTAAGATTCTTTCTCTCTTCCCCTACCACCAGCCCACTCTACTCCCCACCCTAACCCCACCCCCCATGCCCACTTGCATGCTCTCTCTCCCTAAAAAAAAAAAGGAAAGAAAAAGAAAAAGAAAAATGAAATGAGGCTTTTAGAGGGTGATTAGGTCATGGAGACAGAGCCCTCACTAATGGGATTAGTATCCTTATAAAAAAAAGTCCCCGGAAAGATTCCTTACATCTTCTGCCTTGTGAGGACACAGCAAGAAGACAGCCATCTATGAACCAGGACGTGGGCTCTTACCAGTCTTCAAATTTGCCAGTCCCTTAATCTTGGACTTCCCAGCCTCCAGAACTATGAGAAATAAATTTCTGTTGTTTAAGCCAACAGTAAGTCTATGGAATTCTGTAATAGCAGCCCAAACATATTAAGACAATCATCCAATAGTTTTTGCAAAATTTGACAAAATTGCTCTAAAATGTGGAAATTTAAAGGACCTAGACTATCCAAAGCAATCTTGAAAAAAAAAGCAAGGTAGGATTTATATTATTTGACTTCAAAACCTACTATAAAGCTATAGTAATTGAATCCGTGTGGCCTTGGTGTTAGGATGAGCATATACATCAGAGAAACAAAATAGGGAGTCCAGAAATAGACCTATAAGTGTTTTTGTCAATTGACTGTTGACAAGGGTGCAACAGTATTTTAAAGAGGAAAGGTATCTTTTTAACAAATGGTGCTAGAACAACTGTACAGTCTTGTAGAAAAAAATATACCTTGACCCCAACCTCATAATACATACAAAAATAAACTGGAAATGGATCATAGACCTAAACATAACAGCTAAATGATAAAATTCTAAAAGAAAACATAGGAGAAAATCCGGGATAAGAAAGATTTCTAAAAACACCAAAAAAGAAACAATACATTTCACTCCACTGTAATTACAACCTTCCCTTCATTTTTTAAATGACTATTTTAAATAGATTTTATTTATTCATGACAGACACACACACAAACACTCAGAGGCAGAGACAAGGCAGAGGGAGAAGCAGGCTCCATGCAGGGACCCTGACGTGGGACTCGATCCCGGGACTCCAGGATCACGCCCTGGGCTGAAGGCAGCGCTAAACCGCTGAGCCACCTGGGCTGCCTGCAAACTTTTCTTCAAAGGACACTTTTGGAAAACAAAACAGGAAGTCACAAGTTATGGCCTAAGAGAAGGTATTTACAGACATACACCTGACAAAGGACTTATATTCAGAATATATTAAAATATATTCAGAATATATAATTTTATAAATATTTGATTTCTAAGTAATCTCTATACCCAATGTGGGGCTTGAACCCACAACCTTGAGATCAAAAGTCACATGCTCCACTGACTGAGTCAGCCAGGAATATATAATTAAAATATAATAGATATATTCTTATAATTCAAAATCAAGAAGACAAACCAATATATATTTTTTTTAATGGACAAAAGATTTGAACAATCACTTCACTAAAAGAACATATAGGGCAGCCCGGGATCAAGTCCCACGTCCGGCTCCCTGCTTGGAGCCTGCTTCTCCCTCTGCCTGTGTCTCTGCTTCTCTCTATGTCTCTCATGAATGAATAAATAAAATCTTAAAAAAAAAGAACATATAAATGGCCAATAGACATGTTTGACTTCATTAGTTATCAAGGAAATGCAAATTAAAACCACAAGGAGATATTACCACGCTCCTTTCAGAATAGCTAAAAGGAACAAAGATGGACAGTACAAGTGTGAACAAGGATGCAAAACAACCAGAATTCTGTATTGCTGGTGGTTGTGTAAAACGTCACAACCACTTTGGGAAATAGTTTGGCAATTTCTTATAAAGTTAACATAGACACCTGTATATAACCCAACAATACCCCTACTAAATAAAATACTCAAGAGAAATGAAAAAATATATCAATAAAGACTTTTGTGTTAACCAAAGTCTTACTCCTAACAGCCCCCAAATGGAAATAGTCCAAATGTCATTAATAAGTGAATGGATCGGGGCGCCTGGGTGGCTCAGTGGTTGAGCGTCTGCCTTTGGCTCAGGGCGTGATCCCAGGGTCATGGGATCGAGTCCCATATCAGGCTCCCCAGGGGGAGCCTGCTTCTCCCTTTGCCTGTGTCTCTGCCTCTCTCTGTGTCTCTCATGAATAAATAAATAAAATCTTTTTTTTTTAATAAATAAAATCTTTAAAAAAAATAAATGAATGGATCAAAAAAGTGTGGTAAAGCTCCCCCAGTGGAATACCATGCAGTGACGACAAGAAGCAAACTACTTATGCAGGGAACAACTGGGTGAAGAATCCATACTCTACAGCTCTGTTTATATGAAAATCTTGAATTTGCAAAGCTATCCTACAGTGACAGAAACCAGGGCAATGGTTGCCGGGAACCAACGGCTGGCGGGAGACTGGCTATGAAGGGCCACAGGGGAGGTTTTGGGGGTGATGAAAATGTTCTAGATCATGATTGTGGTGGTGGTTACATAGGTTTAAATATTTGTTAAACCTCCATTGAAATCTACCCTTAAAAGTGGTGTATTTAAGTAAGTTATATCTCAATAAAGTTAATTTTAAAAAGAAAACAAAAAGGCTACAATGCTGTGTGCTACAGTGATTGGACACTCAGTCTTCATCTTCCCACCCCTTTAACATATTTCCAACATCTCTACCCCAAAGCCATCCTCCAGCAGGGCCTCCTTTCTCTGTGACATGTTTCTTTCCCAGCATGTCCTTCCCACCTGCCACCCCCAGCCAAGACCTTTCCTCATCAGCCTTCACCATCCAGAGCCTCCTGGACCAGAGACCAGCTGGGTCTAAGAATGAGCTGTCAGTGCTTCCCCAGGGAGGGGCTTTGGGCCAAAGCCGAGCAGCCTGAGCAGATTGCATTCAGCTGATGTGGAGCTGGCCCTCAACTCAACACATCAGCCTCACCAGCTCTTGCTGGGTCTTGGCAAGGGCGAGTGACTGCACACAGAGCCTCTGGTACCTTGGCCATCAGACCTCCACACTTCTTCCCCCAGAGCCAGGCTCTCTGGTCTGCACCTGAAATTCCAGAAGACCTGACCTTCTTGATATGTTGTCCCCAAGTCTCATCTTCCTTTCAGATCCTAGTTCCCTCTGTCCCAGGTCCTTTGCTGTCCCTAAGACATCATTCCAAGTGATATCCTAAGACATCATTCCCAAACAGAGTCATTTAAAAGGAAGAAATCTGAATTGGCAGTAACTGTGGCAGAGGCCCCTGAGGTCCCACCAAACCCCCTTGAGAAAGGGCACCCTGGGTGGCCAGTGTTCCTCCCCAGCAGGCCAATGACTCTTTGCAATGCTGGGTGACCTTGCTGTTCACATTATTGATGGGCCCTATTTGGCGCCACCACTCCACCCCTAACATAAAGAGAAAGGGGTGCCAGGAGGCCTGAGAAGTTTGGTTAGGGCTCCAGCCTGCATTTGTATCTAGGGTCCTCTTTGTACCCCTGACCCAGAGAGAGGCTGAGGTATGGGATCCAAATGGTCATAGGCGACCTCGGGCCTTCTGGCCAGGAATGATGAAGATTGGGAGCTATGGGGAACTATGGTTCTCTGGCCCTCGGCCCCCTACCCTCCTACTCTTGGAGGGCGGAGAGGATGCAATTTCCCTGGTCATGGGAATGGCTGGACCCGGCTGTCTTGGACACAATGGCTTGGCCAGAGCACGTGGGCGAGCCCAGGAGACTGGCTCGGGTTTGCGGCTTCCTGGGAGGAAGTGAGGCATTGTTTCGGGGGTTGTGTGGGCCCGCTGGAACTCTGCACAATGCAGGGAACGGTGGGTGCCAGGTCCAGCCCACCGACAATCGGGAACTTGTTTATTGCTTTAATGACCCCACGGTGGATCCACCTGGAAACAGACCTGCTAATGAGCGGAGACAGAGCTGGCACAGCCCCAAGGGAAGCCTGTCGGGCCAGCTCCCCTGGAGGCGCTAAGGGTGTGTGGTCTGAGACTGGGAGAGCTGGGAAGTAATAAGGCCTGGGATCTGTCTGGGAAAACCACAGCGAGATCTGATGCTTCTCCATCCTGATCTGCCTCTTCTGGGTCATGACAGGGCAGAGTGGGGGAAGGGGCCAAGACATTGAGAATGGAAGGCACGATTGAGCTTCCTATGGCAGCTTCTGCTCCAAACTGCTGGTGACCTTGACCCAACTGTCAAAGCTTTCTGGGCCTCAGCATCCCCATCTTTCAGGAAGGGATACCCAACTCATTCCTGCTGTCTTCCCACTTTCCCAGGGTGTTGAGAGGCTAAGGTAAGATCAGACACAGCAACTGCTTTGAACTTCTTGGAAGAGAAACCCTTTTAGACATCAAGGCTTTACACTGTTTGCTTCTTTCCCTTGTGGCTAGAACCTGGGAGCTTGGGGAGATGTACTGTCTGAGACTTGGTTTTCCTAGACTGTTTGTCAGACACCTGCCAGGGGCTGAGACTAAATTAAAAACTGCCCCTGCATCAAGGACGTCTGGGAGCCAAAACTGGGCAGCATAGGAGGGGCGATGCTACGCTGGAGCCAGCTCATGCCAGCGCACAAGAGCCAAACACTAAATGTTCAGGAATGTTAAATCCATTGGTAGCTTCAATCAGCCACGATAGGAGTCTTTACACCATAAAAATTAGCAGTCTCTACAAGCCAGGGCCTTTATTTTTTTCTTAAGGGCTAGTTTTCCAGCCCGAGTGTGTGGAAGGCTCACTCAGTGCTGCTGTGACCCTGCTCAACTCCCCACCCCGATCTCACCAAGCAGATGCTGCTCGTTTGCTCTGGGACACAGACTACCCCCCCTTTGACACCCACACACCCGGCCCCAGAGCCTGGAGGCCTGAGAGGGTAAGAAAAGCGGGCCAGGGCAGGCAGCAGTGGGGCAGGGGTGACTAGTGAGATGGAGGGTTCTGGACTCCAGTGCTACAGCTAGGACAGCCGTCTCTCCTGTCCCATGTACCGAGATCTCAGGGTCTGGAAGCCAAACCAAAGCTCCAGATGGGTGATGAGGCCTGCTGCTGCTCTGGTGTCCCTGTGCCCTAGTTCAAAAGCAACAGAGGTGGGGATGGAGACCACATGAGCTGGACATCTCAGGCATTTATGAGGAACTTACAGGAGCATGACTGAGATCTCCTTAATTATTTAGGAACTTGTTTGTTCGCTTGTGTTTCGGGGCCTAATTTTAACCCAAGAAGTTTCTTTAGTGGCTGAAAATAGACGACCATGGATTCTGCCCACGGCCTCTGACCACGGCAGGCAGTGCAGAGTAAAGCTATGAAGTGGGGGAAGGAAGCTGCCGGTGACCTGGGGCAGGTCAAGGGGACAGCTCAGGGCCTGCAAGCCAAGATACCCGGGCTCCGGTTCTGGCTCTGCCATTTGGTCCAGGGCACATCACCCAGTCCCTGGGGGCTCCCTTTCCTTGTCTGCAGGCCACCAGGAGGGGCTCCGACTACCCGGATCCTGATCCTATTCACATCCTCTGATCCTGAATCCATTTCCTTTTTTTTTTTTTTTTTTTTTTTTTTTTAAGATTTTATCTATTGATTGATTGGAGACACAGAGAGAGAGAAAGAGGCAGAAACAGGCTCCATGCAGGGAGCCCAACGTGGGACTCGATCCCGGGTCTCCCGGATCACGGCCCTGGGTGAAGGTGGCACTAAACCGCTGAGCCACCAGGGCTGCCCTGCCCTTTTTTTTTTTTCTCTGCCTCTAAGTGGGTGACATGTAAGCACGAGACTTTTCTCTTTCAGTGAATAGCGACTTGTGCCCTAGGGTGTCTTTCAAGTTAAGGCATTTGTTTCAGAGTCCAGGAGGTCCGGGGCTTAAATCTAGACTCTTGCCTCTCACTAGGTGTGTGACCTTAGGGCAGGTTCTTCTCCAATCCTGCCGCCTCCTCCGAGAGAGAAGACTGATTAGAGAGCCCTCAACTCAGACTTGAGGGAATGAAATGGGGGAGTTGGTGTAAACTCTCAGCACAGACCGTGGCACACAGCAGGCGTGGAATAATGGTAGCTGTGCTCGGCCCTTCACTCCACGGGGTACTGCTCCCTAAAACAGGACACTGGAGGGCCCAGGAGGGACCTGCCACTTAAAAGAGGTAGGAGACCTTGAATCCCCTGTTGGGGTAGCCAGGCATCACCCCGCAATCTTACTAGGGGATTTCAACTCAGCAAGTGAAAATCACAGCCTCCCGGAGGAGACCCCATATTGTCACAAGGAAATGCATAATTGATCTGAGGTGGAAAGGCGGAGCACTCGGGTTCTGGTTTTGACTTGTCCTCAGCTCTTTTTTATGACATGTTGCTCATCTCTGCCCTCCCTCATCGCTCTGGACAAATGAGGTCATGCTGATGAGCAAAATGAAATCAGTAAAAATGTTTTAGAGTATTGCTATAAAATGTATTATTATCACAAATAATAATATAATTAATCTCCATGGCCTAGGACAGCCCTGGGAGATTTATTTGTGGGTTGGAGAATTTTCTTTTTCCCATTCTTTTCCAGGGGGGTTGTTTTTTGTTTTGTTTTGTTTTGTTTTTCCAGCAGGAGCCTCTGTGCCTTGGGGACAGAGTGGGGCTGAATGTCCAGTGTAGTCACAGTCCTGCCTTCCACCCTCCCACTCGTCCCTCCACTGGGAAATCTAAATATATTTTTAGGGAACCTCATTCCTCCCGCTCCGGTTTCCTTTCCAGGGCATGCCTGGGAAAGCTGTCAGAACTTGGGAGTGAGGGCTGCTGTAGGGACGTGCCTGAGCACTTCTCTTCTCTGACCCTGGGCTTTGGTCCTCAGGAAAGCTGTTCCCAGCCTAGGGAGGCCCAGGGACTGAGATGGCCCAGAGAGACAAAAGGTGTGGCAGTGACAAGGAGGGTGAGAAATGCAATAAAGCCATTGGTTGGATGGGGAGGGGAGACACAACTGTCAAGGCCCCCAAAAGAAAAGGGAGTCACCAGCTCAGTCACTGTCCCCAGGTCCACCTTGGATGGGGCTGAAGGCTGGACTCCAGGCTCCAGGGCAGGTCAGCGAAAGCTTCAGCAAGCTGGGGGTGGGGCAGGCGCTGACCCAGGCTCCCCTGGGAATGGGATAAATAATCTTCAGCTGCAACAATAAAGATCAATTATGACCTAATCGCCCAGCCCAATTCCAAAGGCCCAGGGGGTGGGTCTCTTTCTGCCCGTCCCTCCAGGTTTAATTATCTGAAGAGTCTTTGGACTTTGGGAAACCCCGAAAGGAAGGAAGATCTGCAAATAATTAAGCCAGGGAATGGCCTTCACCAAAGAGGCGTCTATGGGCGTGGGGCAGGGGGCAGGGGATGTGGCAGGTCCCCCCTGGGCGCATCTGTGTGGGTTGGGCACGGGGTGGGGACGGAGAACCAGGGCAGAGGAAGGGAGGCCGCAAGAGCTCCGTGGCCAAGAAGGGAGGAAGCCGGAGTGCGCCCCACACGCATCCTGGGCCCCGGAAGGCAGACACAAGAGGAAGCTGCCCCCTGAGGACCGTTCTCACCCGGGAGTTCCCCTCCGTGTTGGTGGCACCTGCGCAAACACTAGAATCATCGCAGTATCTCTGAAGGACTAAAACGCAAACAGCAGCAAGCAGACCAGCGTGATTGTTGCCCTGGAGGCTGCGGAGTCCTGGAAAGCATCTGCCCTTGCTCCCGCTGCCCTGACATGTCACCTTTAGGGTTCGGCTGTCTCTCTCTGACACCAGCCTGACAAAGTTCTGCCTGGCAACAGGCTGTCCCCTGTTGGTTCCGTGTGGCACACGCGCCCAGCCCGCGTGCTGCCCCACACGCACCCCCAAAGGCATGCACACCTGCAGCGGCGCCGAAGCTCAGTCTCGCCCAGGACCAGGCTGCACGCTCTGCTGGGCCGGGCCGGCGCGGGCCTGCTGGCTCTCAAGGAGGAGTTCTGGGGTTGCAACTCATTTGGCCTGGTTCTTTGTTTCTTTTTTAAGATTTTATTTATTTCTTCAGGAGAGACACAGAGAGGCAGAGACACGGGCAGAGGGAGAGGCAGGCCCCCTGCGGGGGAGTCCAGGGACCCCAGGGTCACCACCTGAGCTGAAGGCAGATGCCCAACCTCTAAGCCCCCCCCCGGTACCCATAAGGACCCTCATGTGATCCGCATTTCTCTCCCACCATGTTGTCCCCCGATTCCTGCCTAACCCCTTTGGAACCACAGCTTATTAGCACCCCAAAGAACAGTAGAAGCCATCAAACCTATTTTACAGATGGGGAACGTGAGTGTTCTCTGTCTGCCCAAAGCTGCCTCTCTAGACTCCCATTTGCCTTCTGAATGAATTTTCACACTCTTTTGCCCGCTGGGTTTACCTTTATTTTTTATTTTTTTTTTAATTTTTATTTATTTATGATAGTCACAGAGAGAGAGAGAGAGGCAGAGACATAGGCAGAGACATAGGCAGAGGGAGAAGCAGGCTCCATGCACCGGGAGCCCGACGTGGGACTCGATCCCGGGTCTCCAGGATCGCGCCCTGGGCCAAAGGCAGGCGCTAAACCGCTGCGCCACCCAGGGATCCCCCTGGGTTTACCTTTATTAATGATAGTCCAACATGTGCCCCCGGGGTCATATGGTTCATAACACGATGATGGAGGCTCAGCCTGGATCAACCATGTGCCCAAAGCAGCCCACCGGAGAGGAAGACAGAAGCGAGTTGCCTGTGAGCATGAGGCCCATCCCCCGCTCCGGCATTGAGGTACTACTGTGTTTTAAAATCACCTTGGTGGATTTATATATTAGTGTTCTTTTCTATTTTAAAAATGCTTTCCCATTGTGCTTTGGCTCACTGGGGCAATGCTGTTCTCCTGGTTGTGCCGATAGTCTTTTCAATCAAAAACAAACAAAAAAATCCACGTTTCTATTTCTTTATATATCTCTGCTTTTTCAGGAAAATAAATATTTGTTGAAGTAGAAAAATTTTTGAGAAAAATGATTTTGTACCTAGTGTATTTTGCTGTTATTGTTGTTAAATACGTGCTTTCGGTGACAGGGCTTTTGTTCTGAGAAAGGGCTTTTTATGTTAGGGGTAGAGGGACGTTGTGCATCGAGGGGGCTGTGTTGGGAGTTTCAAAGTGGGAGAGTCTTAAATCATACAAGCCAGCAGTCGCCTCTCTTCTTTCTCTTCTCGTCCACTTTGTTTCTGCCTCCTAATTCACATATTCCGCCCCTATCACAAATGCCATCCTCCTACCCCAGCAACTTGGCCTTCCAGCCACTATGTGGTAGGAGAATAAGGCAGACGGTGATGGGGATCCCCGGGTGGCTCAGTGGTTTGGTGCCTGCCTTTGGCCCAGGGCGTGATCGTGGAGTCCCAGGATCGAATCCCACGTCGGGCTCCCTGCATGGAGCCTGCTTCTCCCTCTGCCTGTGTCACTGCCTCTCTCTCTCTCTGTGTGTCTCTCATGAATAAATAAATAAAATCTTAAAAAATAATAATAAAAGTAAAAAGACAATTTCCAGGTGTCAACAATTCACCAGCCTCTCTCAGGAATCAGTTCACACATTGGGTTTTACTTAGGTGCAAACAGTAATGTACATGGGGTACAGAATGAATTCCACCCCTTCCTCAGCTAGCAGGGAGCCGGGCCCTAGGGCTAAGGATGCAGTGTGGCTTCAGGCCAATCCCAGGCACCTGTCACAGGGCCTTTCCCTGTCTTGTGACTCATCTTACTGAGGCCACAGGGCCAGAGCTCTGTCAGGTCCTCGGGGATGCAACAGTGAAGGAATCATAGCCCGGGACCTCCAGAGTCCAGCAGCCGGCAGAGAATGACACTTAGATGATCGATCACACCAATGGATGGCAAATGTTATGGTGGGAGAAGCTCTTAAAAGATAAATAAGTAGGGACGCCTGGGTGGCTCAGCGGTTAAGTGTCTGCCTTCAGCCCAGGGCCTGATCCTGGAGACCTAGGATCGGGTCTCACGTTGGGCTCCCTCCAGGGAGCCTGCTTCTCCCTCTGCCTGTGTCTCTTCCTCTCTCTGTGTCCCTCATGAATAAATAAATAAAATCTTAAAAAAAAAAAAAAAAAGATGTATAAGTCTTGGGGCATCTGGATGGCTCAGTTGGTTGAGCATCTGGATTTCAGCTCAGGTCATGATGTCAGGGTTGTGAGATGGAACCCCACATTGGGATCCAGGCCCAGTGGGGAGTCTGCTTGGGATTCTCTCTCTTCCTCTGCCATGGCCCCCCATCATGAACTCACCCATGTGAACTCTCTGTCTTTCTCAAATAAGTAAGTCTTGGGGCGCCTGGGTGGCTTAGTGGTTGAGCATCTGCCTTTGGCTCAGGTCATGATTCTGGGTCCTGGGATCAGGTCCTTCATTGGGCTCCCTGCAGGGAGCCCGCTTCCCCCCTCTGCCTTTGTCTCTGCCTCTATCTGTGTGTCTTTCATGAAGAAATAAATAACATCTTTAAATCAATAAATCAATCTTAAAAAAAAAAAAAGAATGTATTGGTCTTCACCAAAAGAAGAAGGGGAAAGAGCATTCTAGGAGAAAGAACAATATGTGAAACAGGATGCCTGAAAAAAAACTTCAAGAAGTTTGGAAGACAGGAACGACAGCTATAAAGAAGTAGCAGCAGGACATAGAGCTCTCTGGGCTCCTTTATTTATGCCAAGCTCCCTCTTTCATGGAGCTCCTATTCTAGTGGGGAGACAGATAACAAAAACCCAACCAACATATCAGAGCGAGAGATGCTGAGCAGAGAATTACTGCAGGAAGATGTGAAAATAAGTGACAGAGGCACTACTTTGGGTTGGGCAGCCAGAAGAAACTTGCTGGAGAGCTGGATAAGGAAGTCAGGCAGAGAGAACAGCTACAGAAAAGGCCCCAGGCAGCAGGGCTGTTTAAGGACGTTTGAGATTGCTTTAAGAGATGTCATCAGTCATTCTTTCCATCCTCTTGTAATAGATATTGCTGCATAACAAATGACCCCAAAAGTCAGTAACTTCCAACAACAAACATACCTCACAAAGTTTCTGAGGATCAGGATTCTGGAAGCGGCTCCACAGGGTGTTTCTCTACCACGTGGGCTTCTCCACAGGGTCACTCACAGCACCACTGTTTGCTTCTCCCACAGGAAGAGACAGAGAGACAACATACCCCAACTAGTGGCCATAGTCTTTGATGAGCTGCCTCAGAAGTGGTGCAGCATCACTTTTGCTGTGTGCTCCCGGTACGGCATGCAAGGGACTATGCAGAGGTGTGATTCTCAGAAGTCGTGAGCTGTGGGGGCCAAACTAGAAGCTGGCTATTTCTGCCCTCTGACTCCTAATGTTTACATCCCTCTGGCAGACAAAAATATGCTCCGTCCCCCATCCCAAGAAACCCTCAAAAGTCTTGCTTCATGGCAGCACCAGCTATAACTCATCATCTAAATCAGCTATAGGTGCAGATAAGGCTCCTTGGGTGTAGTTTCTTTATTTTTTCTTTCTTTATTTTTTTTTTAAGATTTATTCATTTTATTTTTTTTTAATTTTTATTTATTTATGATAGTCACAGAGAGAGAGAGAGAGAGAGAGGCACAGACACAGGCAGAGGGAGAAGCAGGCTCCATGCACCGGGAGCCCGATGTGGGATTCGATCCTGGGTCTCCAGGATCGTGCCCTGGGCTAAAGGCAGGCGCTAAACTGCTGCGCCACCCAGGGATCCCGATTTATTCATTTTAGAGAGAGAGTGCAAAAGCAGGAGGAACAGAGAGAGAGAGAGAGAGAGAGAGAGAGAGGGAATCTCAAGCAAATTAGGCAGGGAGCATGGGGCCCAACTTGGGGCTTGATTCCATGACCCTGAGATGATGACTTGAGCCAAAACCAAGAGTCAGACGCTTGACAGACTGCACCACCCCAGCATCAACAGGTGTAGTTTCTTAAAAGGACTCCCATGAAAGGCTCCTCTTGACCAGCTAAACAAAGAGATGAGTTATCTGCTCCCACCACACCCTGTGTACAATGCAGGAGAGGCATAATATAGCTGCTAAATACATTCTTGTTCAAAAGGGGGAAGGTGGTCCATAACAATTCTGAAATCTAACCAGGCAGATGGAATAATTCTCCATAGCTCTCGGCTCTCCCCTCTGAACTCTTGGTTCTGACCTCTGTGTCATCCCTCTGTTTCCATGAAAGTTAGCCTGTGTTTTCTCAGCTTGCCTCCTGCCAATAGAATTTTGAGAGTCCAGAGGGTTCTTTTCAATTTTGTATTGTCTCAATAGTGCACGAAAACACTTAGGGAAAAAAAAATCAGCCCAGAGCCTAGACTATAAAACATGTTCAGTAACGGTAGCAATTATTACTAAAGGGAGGTGTGGTATGTAGAACAATGGCCCCTAAGGATGTTCACGTCCTACTCCCTGGAAACTATGAACAGGTTTCCAACATGGCAAAAGGGACTTCGCAGATGCGACTAAAGTAAAGATCTTGGGACGGGAAGAGAATCTTGGATTATCCAGGTAGGCCCAATGTAAATCATAAGAATTCTTTTTTTTTTTTTTTTAATTTTTTTTTTTTATTTATTTATGATAGTCACAGAGAGAGAGAGAGAGAGGCAGAGACATAGGCAGAGGGAGAAGCAGGCTCCATGCACCGGGAGCCCGACGTGGGATTCAATCCCAGGTCTCCAGGATCGCGCCCTGGGCCAAAGGCAGGCGCCAAACCGCTGCGCCACCCAGGGATCCCCATAAGAATTCTTATAAGTGAAAGAAGGAGGAGGGTCCCTGGCTGGCTCAATCAGAAGAGCATGTGACTCTTGATCTGAGGGTCATGTTTTCAAGCCCCACATTGGGCATAGAATCACTTAAGTAAATAAACACATTTAAAAGAGAGAAAAGAAAGAAGGGGGCAGGATGATTAGAGAAGGAGATGTGAGGGGATGCCTGGGTGGCTCAATGGTTAAGCATCTGCCTTCAGCTCAGGGCGTGACCCCGGAGTCCCAGGATTGAGTCCCACGTCGGGCTCCTGGCATGGAGCCTGCTTCTCCCTCTGCCTGTGTCTCTGCCTCTCTGCGTCTCTCATGAATAAATAATTTTTTTTTTTTTTTTTAAAGGAGATGTGAGGACACTACAGAGTTTGGGTGAAGTGATTGCTGGCCACAAGGGGCCATGAGCCAAGGCATGCAGGTGGCCTTGGGAGGTGGGAAAAGACAAGTAAATGGATTTCCCTAGAGCTTCCAGATGGAATACGGCTCTGCCAACATCTTGAGTTTAGCCTAATAAGAGCTGTTTTGGATTTCTGGTCTCCAGAACTGTAAGATAATAAATTTGTGATGTTATAAGCCACTGGGTGGTAATTTGTTTTAGCAGCAATGGGAAACTACCAGAGTGGGTATTAGTGCCACCTTCCAAGTGCCACCATGAAGGTATGAAGGAGTAGGAAAAGATTGGGGGAAATGATTTATGTTAGAGACATGTTAATCTTTTAGAGCCCAGGTGCAGGTGTGCAAGGAATAAACAGCTAGGTATTTGAGGCTGGAGACCAGGAGAGAGAGGTCTGGGCAGGGGAAAGAGAACAGGGTTTCAGGGGATAGGGAAGTTATAAAAATGAATGAAGAATGAGAGGGAGAAGAGGTGGAGGATAGAGGATGCCTGGAGGGCAGGCCAAGGAGGAAAAGAGAGGAGCCCTTGAAGGAGAGAGAAGGAGCACTTAGCAAGGATTAGCAAGGGGATTAGCATCCCCTTACAAGGTGGTAAAGTGATAACATAGTGAAGACTCTAGTTCCCTTTTGCTTATTCCCTGGGGTCTGCTCTTTATTTTCTGTGTTGTTTGAGTCAGGAGAGTTCGTCTGGAAAACCTCAGGAGATGGGGTGTTATACCTCCCAGGATCCCAGGGAAGAAGGATGGGGGAAGAGCAGACAAAGCATGCCTCGGCAGCTGCTGTACCATCATCCTGGGAGTGAGGCCCAAGGCCGGGCTTGTGTCTCAGGAGCACCCTTTGGGATCCTTAGAGAATAGAGGAGCAGAGGGACATCAAAGCACAGCTGTCTTTTTTACTTCTTTGGCACTCTGCCCAGGGGCCTAGATTTATCCTGAGCTGAGTGAACAATGCTTTGCTCTTCTTTTGGGGACCAGATGAGGCCAAAGTGGGGCAATGCACACAGAGATAGGAAGTCCAGGCCATGCTGGGGAAGGGGAGAGGTCATTCCAGATACTTCCATCCCTAAACAGAGGGCCTTAGTGATGCATCTCACTGTTCAACTGGAAGGGCTAAGGGGCCCCTTTAAGCTTTCTGGCTTTGAAAACATCCACAAACAAGTTTATCACTTAGGAATGCTTTCCAATGATAAGAGACAGAAAAGCCAACTAACAAGGGTTTACACGAATTGGGATTTATTCTTCTTCCATAACAAGAAGCCTGGAGAAAAAAAAAAAAAAAAAAAAAAACAAGAAGCCTGGAGGTTGTCCGTAGCTGGAGTTGGTTTAGGGCACTGTAATATTAGCGACAGTATCTTATATTTTCCTTGGCCTTTCTCCCAGAGTCACACTATGGACACATAGTTGTGTGATATTATCCCACAGCTCCAGGTATCATATCCCCATTCCAGGTGGGCAACAGGAGGAAGGGATGGTGCCAGACACATCTCTCCCAGCCATTAAAGAAACAAAGGTCTCTCAAAAGCCAAACAGGGGGATCCCTGGGTGGCTCAGCGGTTTGGCGCCTGCCTTTGGCCCTGGGCGTGATCCTGGAGTTCCGAGATCGAGTCTCGCGTCGGGCTCCCTGCATGGAGCCTGCTTCTCCCTTTGCCTGTGTCTCTGCCCTCCCCCCATGTCTATCATGAATAAATAAATAAGATCTTAAAAAAAAAAAAAAGCCAAACAGGTTTTTGCTTATGTCTAATTAGCCAGGACATTGTCAAAAGTCACCTACAGCTACAGAAGACAAAGAGTGTGGTTTTAGTTTTTCCAGGGAGGAAGAGAGGTTTGGGATGGGTGTGGGGTGAGCTGTTCTATAAGAACAGAATGCTTGTTGACTCAACTTGCTTCTCCTAAAGGAGATATTTTGTTCCATTTGAGGGCAGCTAGAGTATAAGGGACCCCATACCCACCACTAGCCAGACATCATGTGGCCAGGCACTTGACACCAGATGATGCATCCCACTCATGCCTCCTTCTCAGGGTGGAGGTGGGGTTCCTATCTTATAGAACCACCCCTGAAAGAGAAGGAGGAGATGTCTGTCTTAACTTCCAAGTCCTAAAACTTAGGGCTGTTATTTTTTAGGTCAAAGTTGACTTCAGTTGACTCAGAGAGGAAGAAGTCAAACCAACTGTCTGGGATGGTGACTAGTTCCCACCTTCCAAGCAGCTGCTAGGCCTTGGTAAGACAGTTGGCACCCAGGCCGGGAGGACATGAGGGAGTACACCCCTCGCAGTCAGCTCTGCCTCTTTCCTGCTGCCTTCACCCCAGACTTGTTTACACCTGGTCTGGGTTGTTTACTCGGAGTTAGGGCCTTCCCCCATTCATCTCTCTCACCTGCTGATGGACTATCTCTGAAGCTATGTTGACACCCACCTCCTCCCTGCCCACCCACAGACTGCCCACCCCACTGCTGCAGGCTGGCAGGGAGACTCGCCTTCCTAACCGCAGACTCTTGCCGGGCACACACATGATCCTGGCAGGACTCCCCAGAGCGATGGAAGCTATTAGATGTGGTGGGAGTGTATGGAAGGCAAGGCTCTCCCTACTGCCTCTGGGAGAGGACCAGGATTGGAGAAAAATCCAGACGGACCTTCAGGCATGACTCACACTTGGTGCTCAGTGGGTGTCTGCCCACATGAATAGGAAGATAGGCACCTGCCCATTGCCAAGAGTGCCCGGGGGTCTCCTGCTGCTCCTGCTGAGCTACTAACGGGAGCTCCTGGGCACATGCTGCAGAAGCTGGGCCCTCACAGTGACATCACCCAGCAGTCTGGAGGCAGAGCTAGAGCAGGGCTTGGCCCCGCAAGAACATTGCATCTCCTGGTGATTAACGGACAGAGGTCACTCGCATCAACCCCATTTCCTGAATCCACACAGGCCTGGAGCAGGGGAGGGGTGCAGGGCAGGGGCAGGCTGATACAGGAAGAATTTTGAAAGGCCTGCCTTGGACCGTCTGCTGTGCTGGTGAGAGTGTAGGCAAAGGGGAGAGGGCCCTCTTAGGAACTGTTGGTAGGGGTGCAAATTGGCGTAGTGTGCTGGTAGACAATTTGGTCCTACCTACCAGACTTTAAATGTGCTTGTGAGATGCTACGTATAATATTTCCACACACTTATTATGTTAACAAGGCTACTCTGAGTCTGGAGCGGGATTTGGGGCAATAGAGGGATCGGTGCTTCTTACTTCATGCACCTCTGTATTTGCCTTTCTTGTTGATGAGCATACATTACCTTTTTTTTTTTTTTTAGGATTAATTTATTTATTTATGATAGACACACAGAGAGAGAGAGAGACAGGCAGAGGGAGAAGCAGGCTCCATGCAGGGAGCCCGATGTGGGATTCGATCCCGGGACTCCAGAATCGCGCCCTGGGCCAAAGGCAGGCGCCAAACTGCTGAGCCACCCAGGGATCCCATATATTACCTTTCTAATTATGAAAATAGCGTTACCACCATCTCCTAGTTCAGATGTATTATCAGTAGAGGTAAATACATCATGACCCTGGGGGAGAATTCTGGCCTGGAGGCTCCTGTTCCACAGATAGGAGTTTTTAAGAGTCCAGAGGGTCACTGGGGACGAGACATGACTGGCAAGGGGATGTCAGAGTCCAGTCAGAGAGGGCAGGGTCCAGCCTTTTCTGCTTGGGCTGCCTCAGGGCTCTCCCCTGAGCCCAGGCCCCCAGTACCCAGTTTATTAAGGTGAAGAAATAGCAAATGGGAAGAGAAGAATATATATATAGCCGCCCATAAAAAAAGATAAAGTAAATTAAAAGAAATAAAAAGATAATTAAAATGATATAAAAAGCAGTGTGCAGCTAACTGATGAAAAGGACTAAAATAAGCCTCAGCTCAGCCCACAGCTCTCCTGCAGCCACACAGCCCTGAGGTTGCCAAGCGCAGACACTGGTCCCTGAAGGGGCAGAGGGGACCCTGGTGTCCTTGCTGCACTGACCTGAGAGGCCAGCCAGGCCGGGGAGGCGGGCCCTCCATTTGTGCTTTGTGCTCCCTCCCTGCTCATCCGGTGGCACTGTTCTGGCAAAACCTGTGGGAAGGCTTGAGACCCTTTGGGGGGTGGGGGGCGTGTGACACTGGGATGTGGAAACACCAAACTTGGACCGAACTCCAACCTTTGAGTCCCCCACAGCCTCATTCTCACCTGCTTCCTGCTTCCCAGGCCTGCCTTTCTCTTCCTCAAAGAAGCCTGCTTCCAGGGAGTCTCCAGGGCCCCAGAAAGCACTCTCAAGCCTACTTCTCCCAGGCCTCCATTCTCTCTGGGGGTCTGCCCCTTCCTAGGACAATTGACAGAATGTGCAACCACCCTTAGGACACAAGTCTAGGACTCGGCCTCGCTCTGAGGAGGGTGTTTAACCAGCCCCTCTCCCCATCAGTGCATTTCCCAAAGTCAGGGTTCTTCCCCCTGGCGAAATCCGCTCCCTGCTCTGGGTCTAAGGTTATGCGGGTCTGGCTGCTACAGGCCTCTCTGCCAGGTGGGGGAGAGTACAGTACCTGGCCTTATCTCTGGCTGCATGCTCTCTGTGCTCCAAGGAGCAACACTAGCATAGAGCCACATCCTCATTCCTCCTGGACCTAGGGAACAAGGCCTTCTCCATCCCCAAGAAAGGACATCGCTGCACCTGGTGGAAAGCTGAAACACGCGCCACTGCATCCTCACCCTGGAGTATTCCTGAGCACATAAAAGGATGAAGAGCACCTACCTGCAAGTGGGGACAGGGAAGGGCATCTATGCCGGGTCAAGGACCCTGAGGGCAAAGAAATATTTTAACCAGAAATAAATCCCCACCACTTAGGGAACAGCCTCCTATTTGAGACTGGGTGTTTCCAAAGGCTTCAAAAACCTGAGGACGGGGATCCCCGGGTGGCTCAGCGGTTTAGCTCCTGCCTTTGGCCCAGGGCATGATCCTGGAGTCCCGGGATCGAGTCCCACGTCGGGCTCCCTGCATGGAGCCTGCTTCTCCCTCCTCCTGTGTCTCTGCCCCTCTCTATATATATCTATCATAAATAAATAAATAAATCTTAAAAAAAAAAAAAAAAAAAAAACCTGAGGACGAATTAATTCTTGGTCAAGCCTTGAGCTGAAGGGGCACCTGGGTGGCTCAGGTGGTTAAGTGTTGAGCGTCTGCCTTCAGCTCAGGTCATGATCAGGGTCCTGGGATCGAGCCCCACAGCAGCTGGTCTGCAGACTTCGTGCTCAGCAGAGCCTGCTTCTCCTGCTCCCTCTGGCCCTCCCCCTCACTCATGTGTGCTCTCTCTCTGTCTCTCTTCTCTCAAGTAAAAAAAAAAAAAAAAAAAAAAGTCTTGAGCTTAAATTGTGAGAGCTCCCCACCACCCAGAAATCTCCTCAGGGAGAGAAACTCTCCCAAGTACAGAGCAATCGGGTTCTGAGGGAGGGGTGGGGGTAAATGATCACTGCTTGCTCCTCCAAACCACAGGGTCTTTTCTCAGCTTCTACAAAATAGCACAATAACAATAAAAACAGAAAGATAAGACAAGATAAAAGAATGTAATATAAAATTATAAGGGACAAAATAGAAATAAGGAATAATCAAGAGAAGTAAAACAGAACTCAAGGACCAACAGATTAAAAGGATAAAAGAAAGAAATGAGCTTTAAAATTATATAAAAAATTTAATCAAAAATAAATAAAAAATAAAATAAAATAAAATAAATTAAAAAATAAAATTTAATCAACAATTTATAAGTCCAGGAGCTGAGGTTATAAAAACAAAGAAGGTTTATAATGGTCAGATGGGACAGGGCAATCAGGGAGCTAAGCAACCAGCTGCACACAGGAGTCTTCTCTTCCCACATAGGATCAGGGTTTGAGTCTGACTTAGCCAACTCCAGCATCCCCTCCGGACTGGATCTCATTGCTCAAACATTGTTGGACCTTTGTTTCTGATTTTTGCTGATGCCCATACCATGATAGTCACCCCCTCTTTCTGCCAGGGTTTCCCGAAGCAAATTTGATTGGGAACTAGCATACTATAGGTCTACAATGCCAAGTTCTGAATTCTGAAACAGCAAAAGCCCTGAAAACCAAACAAGTCATCTTTTATTTGGAGGCATGGCCCAATCTGGCCTGAACTCATTTGGTGGAAAAACCTGACCTGAAGGGAAGCTATTTCTAGGATGAGCATTCATACATTTCCTTGCAGAAACATGCATGCATCTGGTTACAGGGGACTTCTGCACACCCAGCCTACGGAGTTGGGTAATAACAGCACGTGCACTTCACATCTCTGTTTACCATATTTCTAAAATCCTGAAACACATCTGGCACCAAGATTTCAGATAAGAGTTTGTAGACCTGATGAAAATTCTCCACCAGGTATAAGAATGGCTATATATGTAAGTATCTATTTACATCACGGAATATTATACAGCAATGACAATGACTTGTCTACATTATATGTGGAATCATGTTGACAGAAAGAAGCCTGACACAAAAGCATATGTGTTGGAAGGCTCATGACCACGTTATTTGTGTGTGTTCATCTCTTAAATTCTATTTATATGAAGTTCAAATACAAGAAAGCTGCTCAGGTAGGATTCTCTCATCAAATATAGGCCAGTACTCTGGTTACCTCTTCCGCCTTGGAGCCTCGGCTGAGCCCCGTGGAGAATGTCCTGCTGAGCATCCCCGTACTCATGGCCCTGTCACCAGCACAGGACCAGTCTGCTGTGCTCCCTCCCTTCCTGCCTTCCTCTCTCAGCCTTTGTCTCCAGCCCCTCTTTGCTTTCCCTGGGTGGAGTACTCATGGGATGGTGGCAATCTTGCCTTTTCATGCCTTTGTCCCAACTCCATTTGGGGTCCCTCTCCACCCTCTTCCCTGGCCATTCACATCAGTGTTTTATCTTCCTCCGTTCCCTCTCCTCCTTGGCTAACAGGGCTGCTGATCCCCACGCAGTCTGCTCTCTTCCTGTCCTTGTGTCTCCACCGTCTGATCCTTGGGATCAGCTGGCTTTGGGCTTTTGTTTGGGCCGTAGGGCTTTCTCTCTGACTCTGCCTCTCTGTCCCACCACCCTCCCTTCCTTCCCCCTCATCTCGATGTCTTTTGTGGGACATGCACTTTTATCTCCCTTTGATTTGCTCTCTCCTCTTTGTAGAAGAAGAATAAAAGGCTCAGCTAATTGTAGCAGGAGGGCAGTGACGCCCCATTCCCCTTCCCGGCATCTTCCCCACCAGGCCGAACAGGAAGGGAAATGAGGGCAATTCAGACTCCCACCTGCTCCGGAGTCGGCTCCGGGTCTCTCTCCCCCGTGGGCTCTTATCCCCAGTTTTCTCAAGGGGAGATGACCCAGTGCTGGAGCCCCTCACACTACCTCCACCAAGTCTCCCTGGACCCACCACTCATCCATTTATGTCGTCACTGAACGCTGGTATGTGCCAGCCATCAAGGAAGGTGCTCGGTGCAGGGGGTGAACAGGACAGCTGTGCAGTCTCTGAGTTCACAAATCATAGCAATAAAGTGAGTCAGGGGTGCGATAGGGAACTTACTTCAATGTCTCTACCAGGGGACCTGAACTCAGAATGGCGGCAGGGACCATCACTGAGGAAGTGATGTCTAAATGACTTGCAGGAGTTAGTCAGCTGGGAGTCAGAAGATAAGCAGGTCCTAAACAGACAAAATATTTAGTCTAATGACACGACAACATGAAGTGAAATTCACTGTATGAATTTATGGCACATAAGCTGCTGGAGACCGATGATAGAGTCTTGCAAGGAGCTTGGAATTTATCCTAAGGATACAGGGAAGTCATGAAAGTGTTTTGAATGGAGATGTCACAGATCATATTTGTGTTTGGGGTGGGGTGGAGAATAGAGCAAGATTAGAGGAAGGGTTAAGAGGTGTATTCATTTTCTATTGCTGCCATAACAAATGATCACACGTTTAATGGCCTAAACAACACAATTATATTATCTTATAGTTCTGGAGGCCAGAAGACCAAAGTCAGACTAAAGCTAAAATGCTGGCCACGCTTGTACCTTCTGGAGGTTGGAGTGGAAAAACCATTTCCTTGTCTTTTCCAGCTTCCAGAAGCCACCTGCATTCTTGGAGTCATAGCCCCTTCCACCTTCAAAGGGCACCTTGCAAATCTCTGCTTCCATTGGCACATTCCCTCCCATATCTGACCTTCTTGCCTTTCTCTTATAAGGAGCCTTGTGATTATATCAGGCCAATTTGAATAATCCAGGATAACCTTCCCATCTCGAGAGCCTTAATTTAATCACATATGCAAAGTCCCTTATACCATGTAAGGTGGAATAGTCACAGGGTCTGAGGATTGGGATGTGGACATCTTTGGGGGATATTGTTCTGTCTAGCACCTAGGCTATTACGGTACTCAGGGAAGGACACAATGATAGCTTAAGCTGGATAGTAGCAGCGGAAACAGAGCCAAGGAAACTTTAGGAAGGACACTAAATGTCGACTGACTGGATGCAGGAGATGAGGAAGGTGAAATAAGCAGGAATTGCTTCTAGCTCTCAGGCTCCAGCAACTAACCAAATGGCAATATCATTTACAGACAGAGAACACAAAAGAAAACTGTGTTCATTACAGGAAGTACGGTACAGGAGGAGAGGAGTTTGAGCTACCTCTCAGGCATCTAAGAAGAAATACCCCGAGTGAGGGCAGGTGGGCATTTATCTGGAGCCCAGGAGAAGGGTCTGCAAGGACCATAGAAGTTAGAAAAGGGATCAGCAAATTATGAACGACAGACTGGCAGCCAGTTGTACAAATAAAGTATTATTGGAACACAGTCAGGCCCATTCATTCATGCATTGTTCATGGGTGCTTTTGCACTTACAGCAACCCACTTGGATATTTGCAATAGAGAAGGTTTGGTCTAGTAAGCCATATGGCCCTATCATAAGGCATATGCCAATCCCTGGGTTGGAGAATCAGCAGCCCAAAGGTGGTACATAGAAAGCATAGGGTGAAAAAAAAAAAGAAAGAAAGAAAGAAAGAAAGAAAGAAAGAAAGAAAGAAAGAAAGAAAGAAAGAAAGAAAGCATAGGGTGGCCCAGAGCAAACATGTGGAAGGAGAAGAACAGAGGCCCAAGAAAGCCAGGATTCAAGAAACAGGAGTAATGCAGAGAGCCATAGATGGACACTGAGAGTGAGTGGCTAGAGACATAGGGAGACAACCAGGAGAGCTGTGTTGTTCTTGCTATAGAAGACAAGTGTGGCAGCTTTAAAATATGTCCACAGGTTCTTTGCTTCTGTGGGGGGTCAGAATATGCCACCCCAAAACAAGCCACTTTGGCATAAGGATTATTTTGAGTTGAAGACAACTGAAAAACAGCAAACATCAGAAGGAAAAAAGGTAGGAAGGAAGGAAGGAAGGAAGGAAGGAAGGAAGGAAGGAAGGAAGGAAGGAAAAGAAAGGACTCTGCCCTCCCCCACTATTTACCTAGAAGCAGGCTTAGGCTCTTAATAACCAGAGACTCTTATCAGCCCAGAGACAGCCCAGAGAGGAATCTGCATGACAAAACTCACTGAAATAACCCTTATCTTCCATTAGCTTTCCCCATATATTTTCCTTCTCACAGTTTGCCACTCTTCGAAGCCTAAAACCCTTTCCTTTGGTTTGCCATTTCTCTACAAAGTACTGGTTTTTGTTAAGATGCTAGAAGCCTAAATTGTAACCAGTCCTTTGAATGATTCATCACTTTTCACTGTTTCTCCCTCATTTATGAGCTCTATGTGGGTAAATAAACTGTTTTTCTCCTGTTAATCTGCCTTTTGTCAGTCTAATTTCCAGGGCCCCAGGAAATGAACCTAAGAGGGGAGAGGGAAAAGTTGTCTTTTTTTTTTTTTTTTTTTTTTTAACGTCCTCTCCAATATTTCTCCCTTTAAAAGGTAGAGTCTAAGGATGCCTCAGTGGCTCAGGGGGTTGGGTGTCCAACTCTTGATTCCGGCTTTGGTTATGATCTCAGGGTCTTGATATGGGGCCCTGCATCAAGATTCTCAGCTCAGCAGGGAATCTGCTTGAGATTCTCTCCCTCTGCCCCTCTCCTTCTGTTTGTGCTCTCTCTTTCTCTAAAATAAATAAGTAATCTTTAAAAATAAATAAATAAAAGATGAAGTCTAATTCTCCTACCTTTGATGGTGGGCTAGACTTAACGACTCACTTATCAGAAATAGATTAAATTTTTTTTAAAGATTTTATTTATTTATTCATAGAGATGCAGAGA
Source organism: Canis lupus baileyi (assembly GCF_048164855.1). NCBI lineage: Eukaryota > Metazoa > Chordata > Mammalia > Carnivora > Canidae > Canis > Canis lupus. The sequence goes on from NC_132875.1 coordinate 23,330,308, forward strand.
GAGAGAGAGAGGAGAGAGAGAGGCAGAGACACAGGCAGAGGGAGAAGCAGGCTCCCTGCAGAGAGCACGAGGTGGGACTCGATCCCGGGACTCTAGGATCATGCCCTGGGCTGCAGGCGGTGCTAAACTGCTGCACCACCGGGGCTGCCCCAGAAATAGATTCAAACAAAAATTGGCAATGTGTGAATTTGGAGACTAGATCATAAAAGGACTACACATTCTTCCCCTTTCTTTCCAGAGGAAGTTATGCCATATTGTGAGGACACACAAGCTGCCTATGGAGACATCCACATGAGTGGCTGAGGCTTCCAGCTGAGAACCAGAGAGGACCTGGGGCTCCCTGCCAAAAGCCATATAAATGAGCCATCCTGGTAAATCCCCAGCACTATGCAAGCCTTCAGATGACAAGAGCCTCAGCCAACATCCCAACTATAACTACGTGAAAGACTCTGAACAAAACCACCCAGCTGAGATGCTTTTGGAATTCTTGACCTGCAGAAACCTTGAAATAAATATTTGTTTTAGGTGACTAAAATTTTGGTGTAATTTGTTACACAATGGATAACTAATACAACAAGGGAATAAATGTTTTAAGGAAAGCATAATCAATGTCAATGCAGCTCAGAGGTCAAGCAGAATTTAGCAGGCGGTGCCCATAGTTACCTTCTAGAGTGTGTTGAGTCCTATGGGATTGTAGGAGTCCCTTGGCCAGGAGGAGTACAGCTGTGTGAAGCTGGCAGTCATTTGTCTTTTTCACTTATGTAATGCTGGAGGGGAAGAAAAGAAAGGAGCATCTGGGAGCTGCTCTGGCATCAGTTCTCCCTTATAAGATAGTTTTGGCCCATCCCAATGTGAATTTGGAAAAGTCTTATTTTTTTTTAAGAAGGCACCAATCACAAGTCCTCCTTGGGCCTTTGGCCAGGAGGCTTATGAGTAAAATCAAATACATAAATGTTCTCTGCTACCTCTCTGAATTCATCTGGGTGAAGCTGACAACTGTTGATGACCTTATTATTTTCTGTAAATGATCCAAAGTGACTTATGTGTTTCAGTCAGTTATCACCTGACCACGCAACTATTGAAGAGGAAAGTGTCCCAGGAATCTTCCTTCAGTTTCTACTTCTCACCTAAAATTTGTCTCTCAGAAACATCAGAGAACTGTGTGCCAAATTGACCAATCCTTTCTCAATTGCATACTTTTTGACATAGATCAGCTAGTTTGGTGAGAGAATGAAGCCCTAATGCTCCAGGCATCCCATATGTACGATGAATTGACTTTTCTGTGCGTTTATTTTATTTAAAAAAAAATTTTTTTTTTAATTTTTATTTATTTATGATAGTCACAGAGAGAGAGAGAGAGAGAGGCAGAGACACAGGCAGAGAGAGAAGCAGGCTCCATGCACCGGGAGCCCGACGTGGGATTCAATCCCGGGTCTCCAGGATCGCACCCTGGGCCAAAGGCAGGTGCTAAACCGCTGCACCACCCAGGGATCCCTTTTCTGTGCATTTAAATGTAAATGGTACTAGCTCTGTACCATTTGGGGGGAGCATTGAGAAAATATTCACTCAAATAATTTTCAGTGTTCTGTCGTTTGGATGGGGAACCCTGGTTGAGAAAGACACTCACATATATGTGTTGGATTTTGGGGTTTCTTCAGCTTGAAGAATTCTGGCCAACTTAATGTGAGGTTGCTAAGCTTTTGAATTTGTTGCTCCATATTTAAACACATTTACTATGGCTCCTTACTTCCTTGGTTCTTACATTTTATTTAATTTTATTATTTTAGCTTTTAAAAGTTATTTGGCCCTTTTAATCATTCGATCTTCAATTTGAACTGATTTGGCACAGTTTAATTGTTCTTTTTAAAATTTATTTATTTATTTATTTATTTATTTATTTATTTATTTATTTATTTATATTTGAGAGAGACCAAGAGCAAGAGAGATCACAGAAGGAGAGGGAGAAGCAAACTCACTGTTGAGCAGAGAGCAAAGAGCCAGATGCAGGGCTTGATACCAGGACTCCGAGATCACAACCTGAGCCTAAGGCAGATGCTTAGCAGACTGAGCCATCCAGGCACCCCCACTTTAATTGTTCTTAATGTGTTTTGCCTTTTCTTAGTATTTTATACATTTTCTTTTATTTCATTTTTTAAAAAAAGATTTTATTTATTTATCCATGATTGACACAGAGAGAGAGGGGGGGTGGGGGCAGAGACAGGGGCAGAGGGACAAGCAGGCTCCATGCAGGGAGCCTGATGTGGGACTCGATCCCAGGACCCCAAGATCACACCCTGGGCTGAAGGCGGCACTAAACCACTGAGCCACCCAGGGATCCCCTCTTTAATTTCATTTAAAGTGCTTGTTCTCAATGATATTTTTTGTTTCTCTTTATCACTTTTAACTTTACGGTTGCCCTTTTTTAGATCTTGGGTTTATTACAGTTTCAATTTTCCATTTATTTTTATTTTTTTCTTTATATTGTGTTTTAAAAAATAACTTCTTTTCTGTTAGTTTATTAACTGGGATTCATAAACACAGTTCTGGGGGGAGCTCCACTATATGTGACCCATGTCAGAAGTTAAGGAGGCTTCCCTCTCCTTCACCTTTCCAGGTCCCTTTAAGGATACCATGTGGGGATGTCCCTTCCTGGTTCCAAAAAGTTTAACCTGATTAACATAGGAAACCCACCATCAGAAGTTCCTCCCAGACCAAGTGTGATGGCCTCTGAGAGTCCCATCCCCCAGAGTACAGGACCATATAATCTGTTCTCTGTGCTTGAGTGTGATGGGATCCTGCATCAGATGGATTTCACTCCCAAGATTAGGTTATGTTATCTGACAATGTGAAGGGATTCTGCAGATATATTTAAGGTTCCAGATTAGTTGACTCTGAGTTCCTCGAAATGGAGATTATTCTGGTTGGGGCCAACCTAATTAAGTGAGCCCTTAAAAGAGACAGGGTCTGCCCTGAAGTCAGAGATGGGATGTATGACAGATTCTGCTGCTGGCCTTGGAGAGGTAGGTGCTGTGTTTGTTTGCGGATTGTGGCTGTTTTCTTTTTTTCCCTTTTTTAATGATACCTGACATTTATTGAACTTTTAGAGTGTGCCACCATTAACCTAAATATTTTTTATTGGCATATATAGGAGTATAGTTGGCACACAATAGTACATTAGTTTCAGGTGTACAACATGCTGATTCCACGACTCTATACCTCATGCTGTGCTCACCACAAGTGCAGCTACCATCTGTTACCACACAATGCTAGGACGGTCCCATCAACTAGATCCCCTGTGCCGTGCCTTTCATCCCTTGTGGACTTAAAAATGCCATAACCCGAAGCCTGTACCTCCTACTCCCCTTCCTCTAATTTTTTTTTTTTTTTTTAGATTTTATTTATTTATTCATAAGAGACGCAGAGAGAGAGGCAGAGGCAGAGGGAGAAGCAGGCTCCGTGTGGGGAGCCCGATGCAGGACTCGATCCCAGGACCCCAGGATCACGACCTGAGCCAAAGGCAGACGCTCAACTGCTGATCTACCCAGGGGTCCCTCCCCTTCCTCTAATTTATCCTTCCTTCTCCCACCCTCTCCCCCTGGCGATCACCAGTTTGCAGCTCTGTGTTCACGGTTACGCTACTAGGTTTAAATGGCCTGTGAAGGCTATATGGCCAAGGGCCTTAGACCTACTTGCTGACAGGAGCCCCCAGCTAACAGCTAGCGAGGACAATGACGACTCCAGGCATACAAATGCAAGGAAATGAACTCTGCCAACAACCTGAGCGAGCTTGCAAATGGACCTTTCTGTAGATGAGCCTCCAGATGAAAACAAACCAGCTGACACTTCGATTTCTGCCTTGTGACACCACGAGCAGAGGGCCGTCTAAAACATGCCGGACTCCTGACCCAGGGAAACTGTGGGGTAACAACTGTGTGTTATTTTAAGCCACTAAACTTGTTCTGCATCAATAAAACCTAATGTGTCATGTGAAGTCATATTGATAATTTTTTTGAACTGCTGAAATGGAGCAATTCACATCATAATGTCAAGTTTCTTTCTGAGGAGGTACAGCCTACAATCTCCATCCTCCTCCAGACACTTTGGACATTGAGCAAATCCTTTACACACATCACCACGCATCAGGAAGGGAAGCTAGGCAAGAAGTTCCATTTGGGGAAGGATATTTATTTTTTCAATTTTTAATTTTATTTATTTGAGAGAGAGAGAGTACAAATAAGGAGGGGGCAGAGGGAAGGAGAGAGGGAGAGGGAAAAGCAGACTCCCCGCTGAGCAGTGAGCTTGACATGGGGCTAGATCCCAGGATCACCAGATGACAACCTGAGCCAAAGGCAGACGCTTAACCCACTGAGCCACCAAGGAGCCCCTGGGGATGAATCACCCTAAAATTTACCTAAATTTAGGGTGATTTGCCTAAATTTACCTAAAATTAACCATAAAAATGGTTAAAGGTAACAACAACAACAACAAAAAACCCAACAAGATTCCTTGGAAGGAAGTAAGGTAGAAGACACCAAACTTAGTGTCACAATTATATTTTCCAAAGCAAAACAATATTGCCCATTCCATGTTATCGTATAAAGTGACTTTGAGGGCAGCCCCGGTGGTGCAGCGGTTTAGCACCGCCTGCAGCCCGGGGGGTGATCCTGGAAACCTGGGATCGAGTCCCACCTGCGGCTCCCTGCATGGAGCCTGCTTCTCCCTCTGCCTGTCTCTGCCTCTCTCTGTCTCTGAATAAATAAATAAGTAAATAAATCTTAAAAAAAAATAATAAAGTGATTTTGACACTCCTCCTGTTAAGAAGTAATTTCTATGTCCTCTTCCTTTGACACCAAGCAGATTTAGGACAGAAGTAACACTGTGATTTCTTCTCTTTTTAATCTAAAGATTTTATTTATCTATTCATTAGAGACACAGAGAGAGGCAGAGATACAGGCAGGGGGAGAAGTAGGCTCCCTGCTGGGTGCTCCATGTGGGACTCCATCCCTGCACCTGGGACCACGACCTGAGCTAAAGGCAGATGCTCAACCACTGAGCTACCCAGGTGCCCCAACGCTTTGACTTCTAAGCTAAATCACCAGGACATTCATCCTAGAAGTTTTCAGCCACCGTGGAAGAAGTCTGATTACCCAGAGGACACAATCCTTGGAGCTAAATGAAATCAGCCCGGCAGCAGGCCCTGTGACAATATGAAGAGTAAAACATCTCACCAGCCCCCAACCTCTTCAGATCCCCCACTGTTCCAGCTCCAGCTGGTTGACTACAATCATATAAGAGATCCCAAACCACAACTGCGCAACCAATCCCTTGCAAATTCCTGCCCCACGGAAACAGTGAGAGATAGTGAAACTACTGCTGATGTTTTAAGTCATTAAATTTTAGGGTGATTCATTATGCAGCAACAGATAACCTCATTTGAGCTTGAAATTCTTCCTTAGGTCAGCCTACCTCTTGCATTGTTCTTAGTCTTGACTGGTCTCCTTTCTACTCTTACCTACTTTGCCCCCGTAATCTTCATGAGCAGGATTATGAAAGGTGTATAAATTGCCTCCATCCCTTTCTTTTGTTTTGAGAGCAAGGAGAATTTGCCTAAAATTGGAATCATCCTCAGTGGCTCTTCCAGTCCTGAGTCATCTATGTTTTTGCTGGGTTAACTGAGAGACAGATGAAAGTTATGCTAGCTAAAAAAAAAAAAAAAAAAAAAGTTATGCTAGCTATGAGGGACAGAAGGCATGAAACATGACGGTGACCTCAAGGAATTTACAATCTATTTGGTGGTTTGGTTTTCTTTTTTAAGATTTTATTTATTTATCCATGAGAGACACACACACACACACACACACACAGAGAGAGAGAGAGAGAGAGAGGCAGAGACATAGGCAGAGAGAAAAGCAGGCTCCATGCGGGGAGCCCGATGCAGGACTCTATCCTGGGACTCCAGGATCACGCCTTGGGCCAAAGACAGGCGCTCAACCCCTGAGCCACTCAGGCGTCCCTATTTAGTGTTTTTTTTTTGTTGTTGTTTTTTGTTTTTTGTTTTTTTTTTAAGAATCAAACAACGGGGCACCTGGGTGGCTCAGCAGTTGAGTGTCTGCCTTTGGTTCAGGTCTTCCCAGGGTCCAGGGATTGAATCCTGCACAGGGCTCCCCACAGGGAGCCTTCTCTCTCTGCCTGTGTCTTTGCCTCTCATGAATAAATAAAATCTTTAAAAAAAAAAAAAGTCGGGATCCCTGGGTGGCGCAGCGGTTTGGCGCCTGCCTTTGGCCCAGGGCGCGATCCTGGAGACCCAGGATCGAATCCCACATCAGGCTCCCGGTGCATGGAGCCTGCTTCTCCCTCTGCCTGTGTCTCTGCCTCTCTCTCTCTCTCTCTGTGACTATCATAAATAAATAAAAATTAAAAAAAAAAAAAAGTCAAACAATGATGCATGCTCTTGAGAAAACCCCAGTGGCTCCATGTTACTCTATGTAGAATGATCATTTCATTTGTTACCCAAATGAAAACAGTTTTGAAAGTGAAAGGGAGCACTATTACTGATCACCTTGGGAAACCAGGCATAAGGTAGCACTACCCTGGGCAAACCAGCGCATGTGTTCCTCAGAACCACAAGAACATAAATCAGGCGAGCCATACCAGCTCTTTCTCATTGTCTAACCTCAACTTTGTTTAAACCCAGTCTCTCCTTCCGCACTGCACCTGCTCCTACGCAGCTGAACAGGGCTGAGAGCAATCCACAGCTATGCTGACTGGTTAACTGTACATCCATGGGCATTTGTCACGCATGACTCTTAAGGCTGCATAGCAGACACGCCCTATTTCCTACTCTCCTCCCTTCTCCCTCTCAAACTCCAACACATCCTCACACTGAGTCGGAGATTTTACTCCATCCAGCCACTCCCCTGCTCCTGGGCCCAGGCCCTCTGCCCCTGGCCCTGCTAGTGGGTACACTGTCTGTGCTCTTTGATGAGGACAACCTGCCTCCTACACTAGCTCTCAGAAACTCTCACCCCCTCAGGATTCTGCCCCAGCAGTTCTACTGTCCTACCTCTTCCATTAGGTCTCCCTTCTCATCACTTGTCAGCACACAAACATGGGGCTGTATCTCCCATCTTTTAGAAACCCTCTCTTGGGGATCCCTGGGTGGCTCAGCGGTTTGGCGCCTGCCTTTGGCCCAGGGCGTGATCCTGGAGTCCCGGATCAAGTCCCACGTCGGGCTCCCGGCATGGAGCCTGCTTCTCCCTCCTCTTTTGTCTCTGCCTCTCTCTCTCTGTCTATCATAAATAAATAAATAAATCTTTAAAAAATAATAAATAAATAAATAAATAAATTAATTAATTAATTAATTAATAAAAAAAAAAAACCCTCTCTCGAGGGGCCTGGGTGGCTCAGTCGGTTAAGCACCCAACTCTTGGTTTCAGCTCCGGTTAGGATCTCAGGGTCCGGAGATGAAGCCCTGCATCAGGTTCTCCCATCAGTAGGGAGTCCATTTGAAGATTCTCTCCCTCTGCCTCTCCCCTTGCTCTCTCTCTCTCAAATAAACAAATCTTTAAAAAAAACATCTCTTGACTCCATTTTCCCCTTCAGTTAAGACTCCAACTTACTTCCTCCCTACACACAAAATTATTTGAAAGAATACTCAGTCTCGGGACACCTGAGAGGCTCTGTGGTTGGGCGTCTGCCTTTGGCTCAGGGCGTGATCCCAGGGTGTTGGGATCGAGTCCTGCATCGGGCTTCCTGCAGGAGCCTGCTTCTCTCTCTGACGATGTCTCTGACTTTCTCTCTCTGCATCTCTCATGAATAAATAAATAAAATCTAGAAAGAAAGAAAGAAAGAAAGAAAGAAAGAAAGAAAGAAAGAAAGAAAGAAAGAGAAAGGAAGAAAGAAAGAAAAAGGAAGGAAGGAAGGAAGGAAGGAAGGAAGGAAGGAAGGAAGGAAGGAAGGAAGGAAGAAAGAAAACTCCGTCTCTCTTGGGGATCCCTGGGTGGCGCAGCGGTTTAGCGCCTGCCTTTGGCCCAGGGCGCGATCCTGGAGACCCGGGATCGAATCCCACGTCGGGCTCCCGGTGCATGGAGCCTGCTTCTCCCTCTGCCTATGTCTCTGCCTCTCTCTCTCTCTCTCTCTCACTGTGTGCCTATCATAAATAAATAAAATAAAATTTAAAAAAAAAAAAAAAAAAAAGAAAACTCCGTCTCTCATTTATCTCCTTTCAAACTATCTTCAACGCCCTCCAGTGAGGGTTTTGCCTCCACCACTCCACCAGAACTGCTCCAGTCATGGTAGCAGAAGAACTCTACAGGCCATATCCAGGGGACATTTCTCATCCTCTCAGTAGCTTTTTTTTTTTTTTTTTTTCCTCTCAGTAGCTTTTGATAAAGAGCATCTTCTTCTTCTTTTTTTTTTTTTTTAAGATTATTTATTTATTTATTCATGAGAGACACACACACACAGAGAGAGAGAGAGAGAGGTAGAGAGAGAAGCAGGCTCCATGCAGGGAGCCGGATGTGGGACTTGATCCCTGGTCTCCAGGATCAGGCCCTGGGCTGAAGGCAGCGCTAAACTGCTGAGCCACTGGGGCTGCCCTAAAGAGCATCTTCTAAGTCTTCCTTTTTTTCCCTTCCTTTCCTTCCTCCTCTTCCTCCTGACATCCCACAGCCTACCCATTAGCAAATCCTGAGTGTTCAACCAAAATTAGACCATCGTCACCTCTCCTAACCATCACCTCTTACCACCATCTCTCACCTCCTAACTTAACTTCTTGCTCCTGCTCTTGCTTCCCCTTTGGTCTATTCCTTCTGTTTCTTTTTAAATATTTTATTTATTTATTCATGAGAGACACACAGAGAGAGGCAGAGGGAGAAGTGGGCTCCCTTGGGGAGTCTGATCCAGGACTCAATCCCAGGACCCCAGGATCACGCCCTAAGCCTAAGGCAGATGCTCAACCACTGAGCCACCCAGGCATCCGCCTTTGGCCTATTATCAAAACAACAACCAGATAAACTCTGTTAAATCCTGAGTCCGATCATATCACTCCTACTAAAACTCGTATTTCACTTAAGGTAAAGAAGGAAGCATTCCCCTTTCCTGTCACCTCTTTGATATCTTCTCTTCCTCTCCCTCTCATCCATTCTGCTGCAGCTCATTGCACACGGTGTACTTCCAACACACGAGGCATGTGCATTTGTTCATGCTGTTTCACCTACGTAGAATGACTTTCCCCCAGATATTCTAATGGCTACCTCCCTTATTTCCTTCAAGGGTTAATCCAAAGGTCATTTTCTTAATGAGGACTTTCTTTTTTTTATAGTTTTTTTTAAAAAAGATTTTTAAATTTATTTATTCATGAGAGACACATACACACACACACAGAGAGAGAGAGAGAGAGAGACATGAGGCACAGGCAGAGGGAGAAGCAGGCTCCATGCAGGGAGCCGGACATGGGACTCAATTCCGGGTCTCCAGGATCACGCCCTGGGAGGGAAGGCAGCGCTAAACCTCTGAGCGACCCGGGCTGCCCTTAATGAGGACTTTCTTGGTCACTATGATAGTTAGCCTCCAAAATAGCCCCTAATGAATCTTAAAAAAGGAGGGGGGGCACCTGGGGGCTCAGTGGTTGAGTGTCTGCCTTGGCTCAGAGCGTGATCCTGGGGTCCTGGGATCAAGTCCCACCTCAGGCTCCCTGCATGGAGCCTGCTTCTCCCTCTGCCTGTGTCTCTGCACTCCCCCCGCCCCCCGGCCCGTCTCTCATAAATAAATAAATAAAATTAAAAACAACAACAAAACAAAAATAGCCCCTCATGATCAATTGTATCTTGATACCCGTACTCTTGTGTTTTCCTGTTGTCCCCTCCCACGTTGTACTAGGGTTAGTTTGTGTGGCAGCCGAAGTGATGATGGGTCACTTCTGAGGTTAGGTTATAAAAGCCTATGACTTCCACCTTGGGCATGCAATCTCTCTCTTGAATCATTCTCTCTAGGTAAAGCAAGTTACCATGTCACAAGTTGTTCTATGGAAAAGGGCAAGGAACTGAGGCTTCAAGGTATGACGTGAGCATGGAAGCTGGTAACCCATACCTTAACTGTGATTTCATGAAAGATCCTGAGCCAGAACCACTCTAGTTAATCTACTCTTGTCTTTCTTAACCTCAGAATCTGTGTGAGACAGTAAATATTTTTGTTTTGTTTTTGTTTTGAGTAAAGGGATAGAAGTTTATTAAGTAACGATACAGAGAAAGCTCTCAGAAGTGAGAGGGGTCCTGACAGGGTTGGCCGAGATAGGAAATATTTGTTGCCTTCAGATGTTAAAGTTGAAGATAGTTTGTTATACAGCAGTAAATAATATTGACACCATATCCAAACCCAGCCCCTGAGATATTATATCAACTTTCTTTTTTTTTCCCCGCCCCCCTTATATCAACTTTCTTGTTTTATTTTTTTCTTCTTAGCATTGATTGCTATCTAACATACTATATATTTTATTTATTTATCTTGTGTTTGTCTCTCTCCTCAACTAGGATATAAACTCCTGGCAGGCAGGATTTTTGTCCCTTTTCTTCATTGCTGTAACTTCAACACTTAGAACAGAGCCTGGTATACAATATGCACGGAACAAGTATTTGTCAACTGAATGCATAAAGAATAAATTAATCTAAAAAAAAAAAAGAATAAATTAATCTGACATCAACTTTATGTCTGAAATTCTCCTACATAAATGCAGCCATAATCCTAATCATTTGTTCACAGTTTTCCAAGTAGTATTTTATTTATTTATTTATTTATTTATTTAGATTTTATTTATTTATTTATGAGAGACAGAGAGAGAGAGATGCAGAGACACAGGCAGAGGGAGAAGCAGGCTCCATGCAGGAAGCCGGACCTGGGACTCGATCCTGGGTCTCCAGGATCACACCCTGGACTGAAGGTGGTACTAAACCACTGAGCCACCCGGGGCTGCCCCCAAGTAGTATTTTTATTACCAAAACCTATACAGTCAGTTCTGCTATAAAGTAACATATGCTACTAAAAATAACCACACTATGCAAAAGCCTTATGATGAAAACCAAGGGCTTATGGGAAAAATGGGGTCAGAGATCACAATACTCAAACACTTTGTTAGTAACAACAAAAGACAGGAGCCTAATAAAATAGTAGCACAGTTTATTCACTTTAAATAGTTGAGAAATATGTAAATACTATAATAAACATAGCACTATACCCCAGAACAGACTTGAACTTTGCATATGGAAGCGGATGTTGGAAGGGGCACAACTTTTGAGTTACTGTGAAGTGGTGGGAGGGGAGTTTATCTGAGACTGGAAAGAACATTATAACGCCGGATATAAATGGGTATGGTTTACAACACTGTGAACTGCGCTCACTTCAGCAGAACATAGACTAAAATATAACACTGTGAACTCAGGTGGGGGTAAACATTTGAGCGGTGTGCTTTATGTACATTTTGTGTATTCCTACCCTGCATAGTTCTGCTGGGTGCATTTTCTCCACCTGTTTTCCAGGGCAAAATCAAGCATTGCGCAAATGCAAAAATCACATTATGTTCAAATTGCTCCCTAATGTATGAATCAAATTGGAACAAATTCATGTTTTCAAAACAAGCCTCACAGCATAACCAACTGTATCTTTGTTTATATCATTTTCTAAGGTCATTCCTTCTCCTTTTTGCCTGACCAATTCCACTTTTACTTCAAGGCTTATTTTCCTTGACTCTTTTATTACCGGTATTGACTTTATCTTCTTTTAACTTGTGCTTCCTTCTCAATTTTATTTTAATGTCCTCTTGAAATCTATCAATTCACTCTACATATGATTATGTCTTTTTCTCCAGCTAGCTGTGAACTACTTGAGGGCAGGGCTAGCCTCCAACTCACTGCATCTTTTTGCTCATCCTCCAGTTCTCGTCCTAGAACTGTGTCTTGCATACAATGGATATTGAAAAACCCTTGTTGACTTGATCCCCGAGCAGGGGCGGCATGAGGCCTTTTTCATCTTATAGCTTGATGCCTAATGAAAGCAGTAGGGTCGCTTATGGAGAAAACTCAGACCAAGAATGAGTAAGGGAAACCAAAGCCTGAGAGCAAAGATGAATATGCTAAGTAGGTAATGAATCCCAAGAAAGGGGCAGTGTTCAATGACCACAGCCTAGCTGGTTTGATCAGGAACTTAATCCTAGAATGCCTGACTTTTCAACAGAATTTTGAAAAAAACAAAGGATAATTTTGACTCAGATTTTTTTTTTTTAAAGATTTTATTTATTTATTCATGAGAGACACAGGCAGAAGAAAAAGTAGGCTCCATGCAGGGACCCCAATGTGGGACTCGATCCCAGGACTCCAGGATCATGCCCTGAGCCAGAGGCAGACAGTTAACCACTGAGCCATCCAGGTGTCTCTTGACTCAGAATTTAAAATGTCTAAGCTAGAAGGAAAGTAGTCCTTGATTTTGGACACCTAGTCCACTAGCACAGCATAAATTAATGCCTCCTGAAAGGTAAAGGATAGGTTGAAATTACATTTCTCTCTCCAAAGATAGCAGGCAGAGACACAGAACGGGTGATGACAGTGATCTAGGTACCGAAGGTTAGGCAATGGGAAAGGAAGTGGGATGACTTTGGTGCCTCACTGATGGGGCACAGACTTAATAGGCAAGAATGGGTGGGGCCACATCCTTGCTTATTCCAGAGGCATCATTCAGATGGCAGTCTCCGTGAACTAACTTTCTTTCTTTCAAGTTTATTTAAGTATTCTCTACACCCAGCGTGGGGCTCACACTCACAACCCTGAGATCAAGAGTTGCATGCTCTTCTGACTGAGCCAGCCAGGTACCCCTCTGTGAACTTTCTGTCTGCCACCTGGAAATGAGTCTTTAAAAGAGAGATTGACAATCTACTCGCTTCCAAGTGTGCCTCAGGTTGGGGAAGTAGATGAGGGCAGGGAGTGGTGCAGATAATGCACAATACTAATTAGGGTCTATGGTAGGACAAACAATCAAAACCCTGCATTATTAACTCTAAAAGAAGAGCTCAAGTTTACAGTTATTTTACATGTGCCTTTCATATTCATCAGCAAAAGCTGAAATCCCTTCTTCAACTTCCACAACCCAGAAGGCTCTTTTTCAGAGGATCACCCTCCCTCCTCTCATCTTTCCAAGAAGTCCAGGGGCCCTTGCATTTCCCCAAATAGAGGAAGAAAAACTGTTTTCTCTCCACATATATTAGGTTCACTAGTTGCCTCTGTAAATTAGACTGATAAAAGATTCACAAGAGAAAAATAGAAGTTTACTAACATGTATGTTGTGCATACACATAGGTGTACCCAGTGATGAGTAACTCACAGGTGGTTAGAACTTGGACTTATATAGCATCTTAACAATAAATTTTTAGAGAAGTGACAGGACAAAGGACTTTGAGTTTTTGGTTTTTGTTTTTTAAGATTTTATTTATTTATTCATGAGAGACACGGGGTAGGGGGTGGGGTGGGCAGAGACACAGGCAGAGGGAGAAGCAGGCTCCATGCAGGGAGCCGGACGTGGGACTCGATCCCGGGTCTCTAGGATCATGCCCTGGGCTGAAGGTAGTGTTAAACCGCTGCACCAGCAGGGCTGCCCGGACTTCGAGTTTCTAAGGAAGCAATTGATGGGAAGGTAAATACATGAGAACTAATAGCTGATATGGGTTACTTCAGTAAAATTTGTTAAGTAGATTTCTCTGTTGCCATCTCTGGGCTGATAAGGGTCTAGAGTTGTCTCCAATGATTGATCTTTGTTCTTCCTGGTAGAGCAGGGAGGGGGGACACCTTTACAAATGTATGTCCTGCTTTTAGGCAGGAAGTCAGAGCTATTCTTGTATCTGCTTCTTCTCAATTGCCTTCAGGTCAATATAGTGGCATGTTTTGGGCTTGCATATTTTACTACCCTTCATTAATGAATGTGAGTAGGCTCTTCAATTCTCCATCCCAGGATATGTCTGCAGTAACCTAATTTCTACTTTGTTGAACTTCTTTGGGAACTCTGAGCCATTGCCCAATACTGGCTGACGGGATCCTATAGCTTATCCTTTGACTTTGGAAAATGGTGTCATCCTTTCTGCCCACACCCTGCTATGTATTGGCCAGAGAGGTAGCTGGTGGAGGATGATTAGGTCATGTCAGGAGACACAGGAACGTGCAGAAGTGGTGGAAGATCATGTAAGGCTCTTGTTATCCCTGTCTTAGGAGAGCTAAGAGCACAGCTGCTGTTGTGGCGGCTGCTGCTTGCTGAGTGTTGTGCTCTGTTGCTGAGAACTCAGAACTCATTACAAATATGCTCAATGGTATGCCATCCCAAACCTTAATATTTTTTCTCTCCTCTGCTCTCCCCTAATCTGGGGAGTGGAGGTGGAGGATAATCTGAGATAAATGGGTCTGGGAGGAGTTGGAAAGAAACTTTTGAAAAGCTGATTTTCCAGTTTGGCTGGCCAGTAGGTTGCCAGCCCCAGATACTCTCCCCTCATCCAAGACATTGCCCACAGATCAGAAATTACACTGCTATTCATTTCACCGGAGGAAATGGACTGGTTTGATAAGGGAGGGGTCAAATAAACCCTGCAATGGTTTATAAATTCTTTTAAAGATTTTATTTATTTATTCATGAGAGACACAGAGAGAGGCACAGACACAGGCAGAGGGAGAAAAGCAGGTTCCCTGCGGGGAGCCTGATGCCGAACTTGATCCTGGGACCCCAGGATCATGCCCTGAGCCAAAGGCAGACACTCAACAACCACTGAGCCACCCAGGCTTCCCTGGTTTATAAATTTGTATACATTGGTTGAGTACTTGGGAGTCATGATTGTCTTTATAGAAGATGATGAAATTGAACATATTATGATTAAAACAACCACACGAAGAAAGCTTTTTAGAAGTTAGCACCAACAAATGTACTTTTTTTTAACCTCTGGAGAAAGAAACATTTCATTGTAATTGTAAAATTTTGATTCTATTCATTTATAACTTTCCCCCCTACAATTGGGAAGATAGCACCATTGTCTAAACAACAGCAGCAGGGCAGCCCGAGTGGTCAGTGGTTTAGCACCTGCCTTCAGCCCAGGGCGTGATCTTGGAGACCTGGGATCGGGTCCCACATCGGGCTCTCTGCATGGAGGCTGAGTCTGTCTCTGCCTCTCTCTCTCTCTGTGTCTCTCATGAATAAATAAATAAAATCTTTTTTAAAAAAATAAACAACAGCAGCAAAATCTTTCAGTCCAAGAAAAGAGTTTTGAATTGGTATAACCATAATAGCCCTGAATGCCCATCTCTGCCTGGGAATGACTTAGAGTTGTAGGGCAGGCAGCAGCAGCACCCCCCCCCCCGCCCCCCCGGAAACCCCATTTGCACCAAGGACATCAGGAAGGAGGAGGAGATGTTACCATCTATACTTTGAAAAAATAATGAAATTCTATGTCCTGTGCTCTGAGGCCCTTCCAGAACCCTTCATTCCACCCTGTACAAGCCTAGAGACCTCTCCTTCTCTCCTATCATTATAGATTGTGTTAGCCAGCCTCAGGCTGCCATAACAAAATACCATAGACTGGGTGGCTTCAATGGTAGAAATTTATTTTTCACAGTTCTAGAAGCTGAGATGTCTCAGATCAAGGTCCAGCAGGGTCAGTTTCCAGTAAGAGCTCTCTTCCTGGGATCCCTGGGTGGTGCAGCGGTTTAGCGCCTGCCTTTGGCCCAGGGCGCGATCCTGGAGACCCGGGATCGAATCCCACGTCGGGCTCCCGGTGCATGGAGCCTGCTTCTCCCTCTGCCTGTGTCTCTGCCTCTCTCTCTCTCTGTGTGACTATCATAAATAAATAAAAAAATTAAAAAAAAAAAAAAAAAGAGCTCTCTTCCTACCTTATAGATGGCTGCCTTCCCACTCTCTTTCCTCATGTGGTGGGGACAAAGAGAGCTCTCTGGTACCTCCTCTTATAGGACCCTTAACCTATCAGGGCCTCACTACTATGACTTTATTTAACCTTGATTACGTCCCTACTCCAAAAACTGTCACGTTGGGAGTTAGGGCTTCAGCATATTAATTTGGGGAGTGGATACAATTTGGGCCATAGCATTCTACCCTTGTCCCCCACCCAAATTCATGACTTATTGCATGCAAAACACATTGTTTCCATCTCAACAGCCCCCAAAGTCTTAACTCATTCTAATATTAAACCTAAAGTCTAGGGCAGCCCAGGTGGCTCAGCAGTTTAGCGCTGCCTTCGGTCCAGGGCCTGATCCTAGAGAACTGGGATCGAGTCCCATGTCAGGCTCCCTGCAGGGAGCCTGCTTCTCCCTCTGCCTGTGTCTCTGCTTCTCTCTCTGTGTGTCTCTCATAAATAAATAAATAAACAAATAAAATCTTAAAAAAAAAACACCCAAAAACCTAAAGCCTAAAGTCTCATTTAAATATTTAAATCAGGGGATACCTGGGTGGCGCAGCAGTTTAGCGCCTACCTTTGGCCCAGGGCGAGATCCTGGAGACCCGGGATTGAGTCCCACGTCGGGCTCCCGGTGCATGGAGCCTGCTTCTCCCTCTGCCTGTGTCTCTGCCTCTCTCTCTCTCTCTCTGTGTGACTATCATAAATAAATAAAAATTTAAAAAAATATTTAAATCAGAAAAAATAAATATTCAAATCAGGTATGCATGACTCGAGGTACATTCCTTTTTTTTTCTTCCTTTTTTTAAAATAGGTTTATTTATTTATTTTTTAAAGATTTTATTTATTTATTCATGAAAGACACACACACACACAGAGGCAGAGACACAGAGGGAGAAGCAGGCCCCCTGCAGAGAGCCTGATGTGGGACTCGATTTCAGAGACTCCACGATCACCCCTGGGTCAAAGGCAGGCACTAAACCACTGAGCCACCCAGGCGTCCCAAGGTATTCCTTCTGAAAGAAAATGCCTCTTCAGCTGTTAATTTGTAAATCAGACAAATTATGTACTTCCAAACTACAATGGTGGACAAGCATAGGATAGACATTCCCATTATATCTTTTTCTCTTTTAAAAAATTAATTTTGTAATTAGGCTCCACCATCATGGGGCTCAAACTCATGACCCCCAGATCAAGAGTCCTGTGTTCTACAGACTGACCCAGTGAGATGTCCCAATTTTTTCCTTTTCTTTAAGAATATCACACATTTGGGACTGGGTGGCTCAGCGGTTGGCATCTGTCTTTGGCTCAGGGTATGATCCTGGAGTTCTGGGATCGAGTGCCACATCGGGTTCCCTGCATGGAGCCTGCTTCTCCCTCTGCCTATGTCTCTGCCTTTTTCTGTGTCTCTCATGAATAAATAAATAAAATCTTAAAAAAAAAAAAAAAAAGAATAGGGCAGCCTGGGTGGCTCAGCAGTTTAGCACTGCCTTCAGCCCAGGACTTGATCCTGGAGACCCGGGATCGAGTCCCACGTCGGGCTCCCTGCATGGGGCCTGCTTCTCCTTCTGCCTGTGTCTCTGCCTCTCTCTCTCTCTCTCTCTCTCTGTCTCTCATGAATAAATAAATAAAATCTTAAAAAAAAAAAAAGAATATCACACGTTTGATAAATAGCCCTATGGTCCTATTCTATAGGATCTAAAAAAGCCCAACACTCTTCCTTCATTTTGTCTTGTTTTAGTTCAAACACTGGCAGTGTCTTTGCTTATATAATCACATTTCTTTGCCTGGCTGCTGCTGAGGTGGCTGATTATATCCATGAGTTACACCCAGAATCTCTTCATCAAATTGTTGTTTAGCCACACTCTTACTGTTCTCTGCAGAACAAGCTTTCTCATTTTTTACAGTCTGGATAGGCTGATAATTTTCCCAATCCTTAAGCTCTGGTTCCTTTTTTAAAAATTTATTTCATTTATTTTATTTTTAAAAAAGATGTTATTTATTTATTCATGAGAGACACAGAGAGAGAGA
This sequence comes from Canis lupus baileyi, assembly GCF_048164855.1. Lineage (NCBI taxonomy): Eukaryota > Metazoa > Chordata > Mammalia > Carnivora > Canidae > Canis > Canis lupus. The sequence goes on from NC_132875.1 coordinate 23,348,264, forward strand.
CAGAGACATAGGCAGAGGGAGAAGCAGGCTCCATGCAAGGAGCCCGATGTGGGATTCGAACCTGGGAATCCAGGATCATGCTCTGAGCCAAAGGCAGGCAGGTGTTCAACCTCTGAGCCACTCAGGCGTCCTGCTCTGGTTCCTTTTTGCTTAATAATTCCTTCTTCAGGGATCCCTGGGTGGTGCAGCGGTTTGGCGCCTGCCTTTGGTCCAGGGCGCGATCCTGGAAGCCCAGGTCCGAATCCCACGTCGGGCTCCCGGTGCATGGAGCCTGCTTCTCCCTCTGCCTGTGTCTCTGCCTCTCTCTCTCTCTCTCTCTCTCTGTGACTATCATAAAAATAAAATAAAATAAAATAAAATAAAATAAAATAATAAAATAAAATAATAAAATAAAATAAAATAAAATAAAATAAAATAATAAAAATAATTCCTTCTTCAATGCATCTCTATAAGAGTCAGGAAGAACCAAGTCATTCCTTTGATACTTTGCTTGGAAATCTCAGCTAAATATCCAGTTTCATTGCTTAAAAGTTCTACCTTCCACAAAACACTAGAACATAGTTTAGCCAAATTCTTTCCACTTTATAATGAGGATCACTTTCCCTCTAGTTTTTTTTTTTTTTCAAGACTTTTATTTATTTGAGAGAAAGAGAGAGAGCACAAGTGTGGAAAGGGGGAGAGGGAAGGAGAGATTCTGAAACAGGTTCCCTGCTGAGTGAGGAGCCCATTGCTAGGATCCATCTCAGGACACTGAGATCATGACCTGAGCTGAAACCAAGAGTTGAATGCCCAACTGACTGAGCCATCCAGGTGTCCCTCCTCCAGTTTCTAATAACACGTTCCTCATTTCTATCTGAAACCTCATCAGAATGACCTTAACATCCATATTTCTAGCATGCATGTCAAAAATCTGCCAGCCTCTGCCCAGTGCCCAGTTTTAAAGCCACTTCCACATATTTGGGTATTTGTTAGAGCAGCATTCCCACTTCTTGGTACCAAAATCTGTATTAGCATTCTCTAGAGAAACAGAATCACAAATACAAAGAGATTTATCACAAGGCATTGGTACATATGATTACAAGTCCCAAGATCCACAGTGAGCAAGCTAGAGACCCAGAGAGCTGATGACATAGAACCAATCCAGGTCCAAAGGACTGAGAACCGTCGCAGCCAATGATGTACATTTCAGTCCGAAAGCTAGTAAGCCTTAGACCCAGGAAGAACCATGTTTCAGTTTACCTCCCAAGACAGAAGACCAATGTCTCAGCTCATCAATCAGGCAGGCAAAACTCCCTCCTAGCCAGCCTTTTTTGTTTCATTCAGGGCTTCAGTTGATTGGATGAGGCTCACCCAACATTAGACCCAGCAGCTTGCTGCTTTACTGAGTCTACAATTCAAATGTTAATCTCATTCACAAATACTCTCACAGACACATCCAGAAGAATGCCTGAACAAATGTCTGGGTATCCTTGGCCCAGTCAACCCATAAAATTACCCATCACAGCGATCATCCAGGGAGGTTCTAACAAGTGATTTAAACCTTTCTCCTGGAGCAGCCCCAGTGGCTCAGTGGTTTAGCACCGCCTTCAGCCCAGGGCCTGATCCTGGAGATCCCGGATCCAGTCCCAAGTCAGGCTTCCCTGCAGGGAGCCTGCTTCTCTCTCTGCCTATGTCTCTGCCTCTCTCTGTGTCTCTCATGAATAAATAGAAATCTTTAAAAAATAATAAAGTAAACCTTTCTCTCAACATGCCTTGAATGACCATATGCTGAGTGCAAGGTCCCATTTCCTAAGCTCTTAAAAGTCAATGTAATCCTGTTCACATTCATTGGAGTCCAACTATGGCTGAGATTGTTTTTGTTTTGTTTTGTATTTTAAAGATTTTATTTACCCATTCATGAAAGACAGACAGAGAGAGAGAGAGAGAGAGAGGCAGAGACACAGGCAGAGGGAGAAGCAGGCTCCATGCAGGGAGCCTGATGTGGGACTGGACCCCGGGACTCCAGGATCACGCCCTGGGCCAAAGGTGGTGCTAAACCCCTGAGCCACCCAGGCTGCCCCTGAGATTGTTACCACATGTGGTGAGCTCATCTCTACAGAGATTTTATTGTAGATGCCCACTGAATGGCCTGGTCTAGCTCCCAGAATCTAGGCTATGAATGGCAGGAGTATGGGCAGGAGTATGGGGAGGCAGAGAGGAAGAAGCTATAGTAGGTCCAAGCTTCTCAAGGAGTATATGAATTACTTGGGGAACTTGTTAAAATGCAGATTTGATTCAGTAACTTGAGACAAAGCCTGAGATTTTGCATTTCTAACAAACTCCCAGGTGATGCGAATGCTGTTGGTCCAGGGACTACACTTTGAGTAGCAAGGTAGTAACTAGATGAGCTTTATTGTATTTTATTTTTATTTTTAAAAGATTTTATTTATTTATTTATGAGAGACACAGAGAGCAGGCAGAGACACAGGCAGAGGGAGAAGCAGACTCCTCACAAGGAGCCCGATGTGGGACTTGATCCCAGAATTCCAGGATTACACCCCGATGTGAAGGCAGATGCTCAACCGCTAAGCCACCCAGGCATCCCCTAGATGAGCTTTAATGTCCCTTCTGAGTCTCTAAGTTTGGTCCAATTCAGCGAGTGTTCATTGAAAACCAATTATATGCCATGATGCCATAAGGTAGCCCATAGAGGTATGAAATGTGTTTCCATCCTTTAATGAGCAAACTTATATTGAGAAAGATGGACCAACAGCCACAAGTCCCACAAGTTAAGCAATGGCTCAACCTCCTGGGTCAACCTCTTTGTGTCTAGTTTCTTAGGAAGGCATTCTCACTGAAGTTTTGTTGTTGTTGTTGTTGTTTTTTAAAGATTTTATTTATTTATTCATGAGAGACACACAGAGAGAAGGGCAGAGACATAGGCAGAGGGAGAAGCAGGCTCCATGCAGGGAGCCTGATGTGGGACTTGATGCCGGGACTCCAGGACCACTCTCTGGGCTGAAGGCAGGCACTAAACCCACTGAGCTATCCAGGGATCCCCTCCCTGAAGTTTTAATATCAATACCTTACCAAGAAGTTTGGTCTCCATTTTTTTGTAGAAGCCAGAGACCTGAAATGTAGTAGTTCAGCCACCTAAAAAAAAAAAAAAAAAAAAAAAAAAAAATCTAAATAGAAGAATATGAACAATAACAAAAAGATCAGTTAATTCAGAAAGTGTAGGGTTTGTTCTTCCTAAGCACATGGGGACAGCTGCAGTGGGTTACAACCCTGAGAAAACCAAGAGTGCAACAGTGTCATACACAAAGTGGCCCTGAGAAAGGACAGCTCTGACCCAATAGTTTTAAGGTCAGAGTCCTTCTAGGAAGGAAAATAGTGGAGATACTTAGTGGGGAATGGCTACCACTGGGGTCAAGGGTGCCCTGATGGGAATGGCCATTGGGTTTATAAAAAAGGCCTGTGCTACCAGTCTTTTCCCAAGCTAAGACTAGTTATTCTGATCTTTAGGTTCAACTTGGAGTGGCAGAGGTGGTCTGGAGGTGGGGGGTGGGGGCTAGTCAAGAACCTGTTAAATCTATGTATCTAAATGGAAGAAAGCAATGGCTCTTGAAGGAGGGGGACAGAAGGCTGGGTAGGATCCCTTATGGCCTTGGCTATTAAATGAAGAGCCACCCACAACAGGCAAAACACTTGCTGAGCACGCCTTTTTACAATGAATAGCTCAGGCTGGTCTTGTGACTATTGGTGAAGGCAGACTCCACTTCCCCTTAAACAATCCTCCTCAACACCTAGTTTTCTAATCCCTACTTCCCCAGTCCTAACCTCGTCTTTCTTCCCTCCATGGAGGTCCTAGTAAGATTGGGGGCCCCTGGAAGGCCTGATAGAGACCCTCCCTGCTTGGTCCCTTGGTCCCCTTCCAAAATGCACACACACACACACACACACACATACACCCCTAACAGGCCAGTGACTTGAGCTCAGAATGGCTGGAGCTGGTGGGGGTTGGAAAGGGGGGAAGGGGGAGGGAAGGAAGAGGAGAATCAAACAGAAACCTTCTCATCTTTCTATCAGCAGCCATGCAAGGAATATTGTTCAGCATGGCACAAAAGCAGCACTGAAAATAGCTACAGCCAGAGCGGGGCTGCCAACCACTGCCTGAGATAACGTCTACTTGGAGACACTGGTGTCTTTGTGGGGCTGTCAGTGTCCCTATTGTTCCTGAGCCTATTGCCTGGGGAATATTGTTCCCAGCTTTTGTCTCCCCCGGTTCACTTTTGTTTGCCTTTACTTACCATTTCATTCCTCGCTCCCTTTGTGCTCTCCCATTCCCTCCTTTGTCTCTCCCTCTTGAAGCCTGCCTGTGGCTGTGGATTAGTGCCCAGGGAGACAATAGGCCCTACCCCCTCTCAACCTACGGTCCCACCCTGAACCTCCACAACCACAGTGCCATTCATTCCTTCTCTCCTTCTCCCAAGAGCACCCAACAAGTCCCAGAGGCAGGACAGCCCTAAGGGAGGGTGGGGTCCAAGCCACGACTCCCCTTCCAGCACAGCAAGAAAGGGCCAATGGAATATTTGGACCGCAGAGGAAGTCTGAGATGCCTGAAGTACGTTCCTGCTTCTTTCTAGATCTCCTTTTTTTTCTTTAAAATAGGTTTCTCCAGTCAAAAGAAGAAGGACAACTCACACTCCACATCCCCCAAACCCTCTTGCAAGTGCCCAGCATGCACTTCTCTGACCAGGGCACTCCATTTTCTTCTCCCTCCCTCTCAGCCTGGCGGATCAAAGCCACTTCTGTTTATTTGCACATTCAAATCCAGACTGCCTCCAGTAACCCGATCCAGTCAGGCGCCAGGGTGGTGCGAGAAAAAGCCCGCCTGCACACCCTCCCCCATTTAACAGCCCTTTTGGCAGCATTGGGCAAGGAAGGGCACAGGGGTCTCCTAGGGTCAGAGTTGGGAGTGGAAGAGGAGCCATGCAGTGACCAAAAAGCAGACCGCCAATCCTGTTAGAATGTCCTTTGGTCCCCTCACCTCAATGGCAGGGGGGAAACCAAGGCATCAAAAGAGATTTACAAAATACAGGAATCAAGCCCTGGGCTTTACTGCCCACCTCCAGCTTATTCAGGTGTCCTACTGCAGTCCTGTGGAGAGATTCCTTCTTAGTGCTAGCTCTAGAGGGCAGACCACAAGTAGTACTTAGAAGCTGGGGCTCACTTTGGGTTTCAGAAGCAGTTAATAGAAAGTGCTTTTTCCGCCTACTTCCCCCAACTTCCTGCCTTTAGACAGATGGAAACAGTGATTGGAGAGTTGAGGAAGCTTTTACTTTGGTGGGGAAGGCTGGGAGCTGGGATGTAGCCTGAAGCCAAGGAGGAGGCTCTACTCTCTCATTGTTCTAGTTCCAAGGACAATGGGAATAGTCTCCAGAGAGTCATTGTTTCAAAAGCTGGAAATTGGGTAGGGGATTTCCGGAAAGTTTGAATGGAAGCCAAGCTTGGCTGTGAGGAGACAGGAGGAGGAGGAAGAGGAGGAGGAAGGGGAAAAGGATGGGGAGGAGGCAGTCTGGGGTTAGGAGAAACTACCACTAGGCCCCGAGGGCAAATTTGTCCTCCTGATTTCACTGTTCTCTGTCTCAGACTACTCATTTTTGTTCTAATTCTTGCTCTGCCCTTCTCACCTAATCCCCTTTTCCAGCTAAAATTAGCTCTAGATTCCTAATGCTCTTAAGAATAAAGAGAAGCTAAAATAATTTGTCCCTGCCTTGGAAGCAACAATTGAGTCTGATCCACCTTTACAACCCTAGTCCCAAGGCCAGAGCATAGTACAAGCTCTGGAAATGTGTGAGGAATAAATGAAGGAAGGCAGTGTTGACTCTTGATCCCAGAAAATCACATTGACTATCCCTGGACTTCCAGGACAGTAGGCATGGAACTGAAAGTTTAAGATGAGAAAAAACTAAAGATGGGGGATAGTGAGGATTTTGGGATAGACCAGACATATGGTGGAGAAGGCGAGGTGTGATTATTAGAGGAGAAAATGCACGGCAATGTAGTGGTGCCTGTCTGGCTCAGTCAGTTGAGCATGCAGCATTTGATCTCAAGGTTGTGGGTTTGAACCCCATGTTGGGAGTAGAGATTACTTCAAAAAATAAAAATCTTAAGAAAAAAAGAAAAAAAGGCACAGCAATACAAAATAATATTTGGCCTCCAGAGTGAAATCCCCTGCCTTAAGCGTCTTGTCTTTTCCTATTCATCCTACCTAGCCTGGGCTAGCTTTCAGAAATACAGATGTGATCACATCTCTCCTCTGTGTAAGATGATTTGGTGGCTTCCCCTTAAGGGCCTTCAGGCACCTGTGAGTCAGTGAAATTGGAACTCCCCAAAGACAGGGCCATGTTGAGTGTCCCTGTACCCACCACAGGTAACTGGCACCTAGTCAGCACTAAAGCCACTCAGTAAACATGGAACTGAATTAACCAGCAATTGTGTGAGCTAATTTTGCCAATTTTACAGTGCTCTCTGGATGGTATTTCAAGGTTGGTACAGTCAACGATTTTGACACTTAATGTTTTATCCATTTTATAGCTATTGATTTGATCTTTGAAAATAGCCAAGGGCCATGAAAGTCAAAAGATATATATATATATATTTTTTTTAATTTATTCATTCATGATAGACAGAGAGGCAGAGACACAGGCAGAGGGAGAAGCAGGCTCCATGCCGGGAGCCCGATGTGGGACTTGATCCCAGGACTCCAGGATGATGCCCTGGGCCAAAGGCAGGCGCCAAACCGCTGAGCCACCCAGTGATTCCCGATAAATATTTATTTTAAATATTGGATCATAGTCCATCTAACTAGAATATAATTGAGAATGAGGAAGAAAGCTAATGTACACCATAGAGCAACCAAAGGGGATGGCACAAAGGCAATATATTCCATTTAGATTATAGCTAGGGATGGCCAATGAAATACAAATAGAAGATGTAGGGTGTCTAGGAACTTCTTTTTTTTTTTTTAAGATTGTATTTATTTATTTATGAGAGACACAGAAAGAGGCAGGCAGAGACATAAGCAGAGGGAGAAGCAGGCTCTATGCAGGGAGCCTGATGTGGGACTCGATCCTGGGTCTCCAGGATCACGCCCTGGGCTGAAGGCAGATGCTCAACCGCTGCGCCACCCAGGCATCCCCTGTCTAGCAACTTCTAAGAGGGGGTTGACTCAGGTAGGGAGCATACCTTTTGGCCCTTCTCATCTTTTTCTTGGTCTTGGCTGGAATGTGGTTGTGATGGCTGGCAATCTAGCAACAATTTTGTGAACATGAAAGGACAAGGAGTTTGAAAGCTTAATGTTAAAGAAGGCTAAACAGAAAAATAGAAAGTGCTTGGATCCTTGAAGACTAAGGAGCCACAATACTAGCCTCAAACTTCCTATGAAGCTTAACCTATCAAGTTTATTTAATGTGGAGTAAAAAAAGCTTTATTAGATTAAGCCCTTTTATTTGGGTCTTTATTATTAGGAGTCAGACACAATGTTCACTAATACAGTAGCATGATTTATATCAATAAATAAATTTCTATACCATTTCTTTCTGTTTGCTGAACTGGTAGAAAAAAGAAAAGGAGTCAGAAGATATCTCCCACTGTGTACTAGAGCACATGAATAATCCTATGGGTTTTCAAAGTGGAGCTGCAAGCTGAGTTTGGAGGCAGGAGCTAGAGAGAACACAATGCTCTGCACAACAAAGCAGAAGGAATAAATCTGAGGTAGCTGGGGAGCAGGGAAGAGGCCAAGCAACATGCAGTAGATTGCTATGGATGGGTATATGGGCATTAGGATGAAATGGCAGCTGATAGCCTGAAAGAAAAGAAGCGGGAGGGGGAAACCCTAAAAAAAGACACAGAACTACAAAAACATAGAAGTTTATTAATAATACTTAAGGTAGGGCAGCTCCGGTGGCACAGCCGTTTGGCACCGCCTGCAGCCCGGGGTGTGATTCTGGAGACCCAGGATCGAGTCCCACGTCGGGCTCCCTGCATGGAGCCTGCTTCTCCCTCTGCCTGTGTCTCTGCCTCTGTGTGTGTGTGTGTGTGTGTGTGTGTGTCTCTATGAATAAATAAATAAAATATTAAAAAAATAATAATAATGCTTAAGGTAAATCCAAATAGTTCTGTAAGCTTCATCAGATGCCTGAGGGGCATCAGGCTTTTGCAGCATTACACAAAAATGGACAATTCAAAATGATGAGTACATGTCATTAAAGCAAGTCCTCTCCTAGTAATACAGAAGCCAAGTTCTGCATCAAGACAGCAGGTGGAACAGATGCTAAAACCTCCTCCTCCATCTCTGAATACATGAAATGAGGGAGAAAATAGATTTAAAAACTCATAGCCACACTTGAAAACAAGAAAGGGAAATATTAAAAGCTATCAAAGAAGGAAGATGGATTATGTACCAAGAAACAAGAATATGATTGATACCAAACTTTCTCTTATGTAACAGCAGATGCTAAAAGACAGCGGAATAAAATCTTCAATATAGTGAAATAAAATAATGGTAAAGTTCTATGCCTGGTGAGACTATTATTCCAGAGTAAGAGTAAAATAAAGACATCTTCAGGTATGCAAGAACTCAAAAGTTTTAGTAATCATAGACTTTCACCAAAAGAACTGTTTCAAAAGAAGAAAAGTGAATCCTGGAAAGAAGAAATGTGGGATGTAGAGTTCAGCAGGTTTTACATACAGCACAGGTAAAATTTTGTAAAAAGGAAGTACATAGGTAGGTGATGCTACAGTGACAAATAACATCCTCAAATCCCAAAAGTTTATAATCCCAAAGGGGTTATATTTCTTGCTTATGTCAGCTCAGCTGCAGGTTGACTCAGATTCTGCTTTATATGTCTTCTTTATTCTGGGATTTAAGTGGAAGCAAAAGCTTCTCTTAGGAAGAAGGTCTTTTCCTGGCAGAGGGAAAAGAAAACCATGAGAAGAACCAAAGAAGAACCAAAGAACACCATGGCTCTTAAAGCATCAGTTAGGAAGTGGCAAATAGCTTTTGACTCACAAAACATGTCAGGTGGCTAGGCCTGCCATCAATGGGATGTGTCCTGAAAATCACAATGGCAATGGGAAGGCATATGTAGAATTTTTTTCAGAAAGGGGCATGAACAATTTGGGAAAAGTAATACAATCTACCAAACAGAACAAACTCATTTGTATCCTGCTTTTTTAAGTCGAATATTAATATTGTGAATGTAGAGAAGGGAAAAAAAATTCTCTGGCTGGGGCGGAATTAAACTGACAAACGATAGAATGCATACACACAAGGGGAGGGCACCCAAGGATGAGTAACTCAAAGGGATGGTTAGAATTTGGAGCTTATATAGCATCTTTTTAAATTTAAGAGTAGGGGAAGGAGCAGAGGAAGAGGGAGAAAGAGAATCCTAAGCAGCCTCCACGCCCAAAACGGGGCCTAATGGGGGCTCAGTCTCACAACCCCAAGATCATGATCTATGCCAAAATCAAGAGTTAGACACTTAACTGATGGAGCAACCCAGGTATCCAGAGCTTATACAGCATCTTAACAGAGAATAATAAAATTGGAGAGAAGTGACAAGATAAAATGAGTTTAAGCTTTTAGGGGTGGCAAACAGGGAAGGTGAATATAGAGGAGTCAACTAATAGAAGATAAGGGTTAGGGATGCCTGGGTAGCTCAGCAGTTGAGCGTCTGCCTTCGGCTCACAGGGTCCAGGATCGAGTCCCACATCAGGCTCCTTGCATGGAGTCTGCTTCTCTCTCTGCCTCTTTCTCTGTGTCTTTCATGAATAAGTAAATAAAATCTTAAAAAAGAAGAAGAAGAAGAAGAAGAAGAAGAAGAAGAAGAAGAAGAAGAAGAAGAAGAAGAAGAAGAAGAAGAAGAAGGAGGAGGAGGGGGAGGAAGAGAAGAAAAGGGTTATTTCAGTAAGGTTTATTTGCAGCAGTGCTGACTTTCCCTCTTCTACATTGTCAGAAAATGTCCCCAGGAGATTTATGACAGTCCTCATTTCCCAGAAGTTTCCGCTTTCGGTTCGACAGGGAAGGCTCTGAGGAGGCTTCTTTCTACAACTGCTGATTCTCATTTGCTGCAGCTCAAAATCATTCTTCTGCCAAAGTGGTATATTGGGAGGTGGCATATTTTGATCTTTCACAGGAACATTTGCTCAGACCATTAATAGTCCTCCTTGTTTTCTTTTATAAGAAGTAGAGAACTAATATGGTTTAGGAAAAGCAAGATGGTTGGGGTGCCTGGGTGGCTCAGTTGGTTAAGCATTTGACTCTTGATCTCAAGGTCATGAGTTCAAGCCCTGTGTTCTGCTCCATGCTCAGCATGAAGCCTACTTAAAAACCAAAATGGTTGAGATGATAGACTTTGGGGCTCAAAGAAATAAAACTTACGCAGGGGCACATGAGTGGTTCAATGAGTTAAAAATCTGACTCTTGATTTTAGCTCAGATTGTGATCTCATGGATCTTTTTTTTTTTTTAAATATATTTTTTAATTTTTTATTTATTTATGATAGTCACAGAGAGAGAAAGAGAGGCAGAGACACAGGCAGAGAGAAGCAGGCTCCATGCACCGGGAGCCCGATGTGGGAATCGATCCTGGGTCTCCAGGATCGCGCCCTAGGCCAAAGGCAGGTGCCAAACCGCTGCGCCACCCAGGGATCCCTAATCTCATGGGTCTTGAGATCAAGCCCCACATTGGACTCTACACTCAGTGAGGAATCTGCTTGGGATTCTCTCTCTCCTTCTCCCTCTGCTCTGCCACTCCAGTACATGCACACATGCTCTCTCCCTCTCTCAAATAAATAAGTAAATCTTAAAAAAAAAATAAAGAAATAAAACTTACACACATTTCCCAAGGAACCCAGATATCTGGTGCTTTATTATGCATGATTATGACTGAGTGCCATATAACTTTAAATAATTAAATATGAAACCTCATTTTAAAAAATGAAAAGGCACAAAACACTGAGCACATAAAAATATTGGATAGTGAGAGAATCATAAAGAAATATGCTTACCAACAACTCAGGTTTTTTCTGTTATCAGGAAAAAAATTTTTTTTTTTTTCAGGAAAAATTGTGAAAGATTTTGAAATGGGTCAAAAAATTATTGGATGTTTTTAATGGAAATCTATGCATTATCTAGAGCACACCATTCTAAATTCCCTAGTTCTATGGGAGTTTCACTTTTCATCTTTTTGAGCTATTTTACAACACGGTAAATTGTAGAGAATATAGCAATACAAATAATTCAGTTTTATACAAGTGAAAACGAATCCTATGTAGTCCGTAAAGGGTTAACTTATTTCTCTGCCCTCCCACCCTCCGCCAAACAACAACAACTAGTTTTACATCTATATGTAGATTCATTTTATGACTACGTATTTGCACAGTCTTTGAATTTCTCTTTTGAAGTGGTTGAAACATCTTATTTATCCCTTCATTAATTAATGAGTTAAATAAAATCTTTGATGTGCTCACTTTATATTTGTATGGGCATCAAGATTTTATCTTACACTTTCACACTGAATATTCCATAAAACGTCACTGGAACACTTATTGGGTATAATATAAGTTATAAGACACTATTTTGAATTATTAACTCATGATTTTTCCCTCTTGACTCACATCTTGTTTAGCCCAAACTTAACCTGTCAGATTACCTGTAGCGGGACCCTGTCTTTTGTAGGATTGTGGATGGAGTCCTGGGAGAGGAGGCATGCTGGTTGATGAGGAGGAAGGAGACACACAGAGTGCCCTCAGATTGGTTTCTGCCTGCTTCCTGACTTGGCAACTTTTTTTTTTTTTTTTTAAAGATTTTATTTATGGGACACCTGGGTGGCTCAGCGGTTGAGCGGCTGCCTTCGGCTCACAGGATCCAGGATCGAGTCCCACATTGGACTCCCTGTGGGAAGCCTGCTTCTCCCTCTGCCTGTGTCTCTGCCTCTCTGTGTGTCTCTCATGAATGAATGAATGAATGAATGAATCTTTAAAAACAAATACAGGCATGACTCCTTATGTCACTCAGAGTAAAAACCAAAGTCCTTACAATGGTTTAGAAAGGCTCTGCATATTCTGACCCCTATCACATCTCTGGCTGTGGAGGCCGAGAAAAATTAAGGCCTTTCCACCTCAAGTTTAGCATCAGCACAAGTACAGCCATCGTAGGTCCCTGGGAATAAGAGCTGAACTTTACGGGAAAAACTGCAGAATGTCCTAGGCAGGGAATCCCATATCCGAAAGACAGTAAAGCCTAGAATGCCCTCGGCAGAGAATCCCATATCAGATATTAAGAAACTCCCCCACCCTTTCCCCATATTGGAAAGAAAAAAAAATTTTCCTCCACCCGTTTTGAAAATCCCCTAGACCAGCCCATAAAAACCCAGCTGTAACCCACTTCGGGGTCCAAGCCCCTGCTCTACTGTGTGGAGTATACTTGGATCCAAGCTCGAGCTTGTAAATAAACCCTCGTGTACTTGCATCGGTGACGGCTCCTTGGTGGTTTCTCGGATTCACAATCTTGGGCACAACATGGCTTTATCTCCTACCGCTCCCAGTCACCCTGCTCCAGCCACACAGCTTTTCATAAGATGCCATGCAGGTTCCTGCCTTAAGACCTTAGAAGAATTTTGCTTCCTTTGCCAGGAATTCCCTGCTTCTAGATATTCACATGACTGAATATCTAATTCGCCTCCTTCAACTTTTGTTCCAATGTCACAAGCTAAAGGAGGTTTCTCTGTTTAAAACTGAAATCTACACCTCCCCTTCTCTGTACTCCCATTGACTTTTACTTTTTTTCTTTTTTTCTTCAAAGTGCTTACTTATCATGTTCCAATATCCTATACAATTTAATTATTTTTATTGTGAGCCCATCCACCGTCCTTACCACGGGGGTGGAAACTGCTCTAGGGCAAGGAACTTGCGTCTGTTATGTGTTCTAGTGCATTCCAAGAGCTTACAACAGTGGCACATAGTGGACACTCAATAGGTATCTGTTGAATGAATGTTAGGCTAATCAGAGTAGACTGATGCAATAAGACAAATTCCAGTTGTGGGTGGCCAAGCTGGAAGCAGAAATGAAAAGCAGAACCACAAATCAGATTCTGAAATTCAAATCAATACATCAATTACTCACCAGGTGCAAATGCACCCAACCAAATGCTCTCTGATTTGCTGCTCCTTTTTCTCTGGGACAAGAGGATACACTTGCTTGGGAAAGTGTGGAATCCTGAAATCCCTGGGAATATGGGGAAAGCATCAGGCATTCCTGGAACCCTGACCCTGGCCCCCAAATAGCCGCTTCTCCTGCATGCCTTTGCTGAAAGAGGGCTCTCATTCCAAGGCTAAAAATGGAATGCAGTTGGGGAGCATGGGCAACATTCCTTGGGCGATTAGAGAAGATAGGTTCATTGCAAACTCCTTTCTACCTCTTTGTTTTGGGTCAATGCCTGGAGGTTAAGGCCATTAAGGAGAAAACAATTGGAGATGCTAAGAAATAGAAGACCAGCAGTCCTGGCTGAGGCCTGATTTTTCAGCACAGTAGGGATGGAAGTTCACGTGGCAAGACCCAGCAATGTTACAGACATTCCTTCATCCATAAACAAATATTTATTGAGCTCCTTTTCTGTATCGGACAATTCTTGGCCTTGAGGAAACAATGGTGATTAATATAAGGTGTCTCTTTTCATGGAGCTTTATGTTCTGGTTGGGGCAACAAAATAATCAAGTGAAAAATATCTAAGATAATTTCAGATCAAGGTACTTAGTAGGCACTAAGGAGAAAATAAAAGTGGAAATGCGCTGGGGCTGGGCTGCTTTAGACAAGATAGGCAGGAAAGACTTCTGGGAGAAGGTAAGATTTCATTAGAGCTAGATGATGCAAGGGAGCCAGTCATGCAAAGAACATTCAGGTAGACAGAACAGCAAGCACCAAGGTGCTGGATTGGGAAGGATGACCACAGGAAGCCTATGTGGCTGGAGTAGTGAGAATGAGTAGAAAACAAATGGAAGAGGAAGCTGAAAAGGCAGGATGAGGTCAGACCATACAATGAACAGACACTAACGGTTATAGAGCAGTGAATATTATATTCTGATTTTAATTTTATAAATAGTACCATGAATTATAGGGATAATTTAAAAACCAGCTCAATGGTCCAGGTGAAAGATTATCACAGCTTAAGCAAGTGTGATGATAGAAATGAAAACACATGAATGGATTCAGGAGATATTAGATAGGGCAGCCCTGGTGGCACAGCGGTTTAGCGCCGCCTGCAGCCCAGGGCATGATCCTGGAGACCCAGGATCGAGTCCCACCTCGGGCTTCCTGCATGGAGCCTGCTTCTCCCTCTGTCTGTGTCTCTGCCTCTCTCTCATTCTCTCTGTGTGTCTCTCATGAATAAATAAATAAAATCTTTAAAAAAAAAAAAAGGAGATATTAGATATTTTGGAGTGTGAAGAATAAAGTACCCTGGACTGTTGTGCCCAAGATTGCGAATCCGAGAAACCACCAAGGAGCAGACACCGATGCAAGTACACGAGGGTTTATTTACAAGCTCGAGCTTGAGTGGAAGTACACCCGACACAGCGGAGCAGGGACTTGGACCCCAAGGTGGGTTCCAGCTTACTTGTATGGGCTGGTCTAGGGGACCTCCAGAAGGGGTGGAGGAATTTCTCAAGTTCTGTTTACATTCTGATATGGGGCTTTCAAGGGCATGGAGCTCTGTTCTCATTCTGATATAGGACTTTCTGCCAAGGGCATTGAGCTCTGTTCTTATTCTAATATGGAGCTTAGCTGAAGTAAGGTAAAGTTCAGCTCTTATTCACAGGGGCCTGAGATGGCTGTACTTGTGCTAATGCTGAACTTAAGGTGGAATGGCCTTAATTTTCTCGGCCTCCACAGGACAATTAACCAAGGTAATTTCTATTTCACAGAGAAACATAAGAGGTGGATAATTACATACTGTCAGTCACACAGCAGCATTTATACATTTTTAAAGTGCATACATGAAACCCAAAGATAAAAAAAAAAAAAAAAAACGAAACCCAAAGATACATGGCGGGCCTCAGTGGCTTAGCAGGTTAAGTAGCTGACTCCTGATTTTGGCTCAGGCCCTAATCTCAGCCCATGGGCTCCTCTCAGACTCCATGTTCTGCAGTGGGAGTCTGCTTAGGATTCTCTTCCTCTGCCCCATTCCCCCATGCGTGTGCGCACACACACACACACACACTCTCTCTCAAAAATAAATAAATAAATAAATAATTTAAAAACCAAACCCAAAGATAGAGTTTTTCTGTAGCATATAAAAATAAGAAGCATAAGAACTTAAATTATACCGGGCAGCCCGGGTGGCCCAGCGGTTTAGCGCTGCCTGCAGCCCAGGGTGTGATCCTGGGGTCCCGGGTTCGAGTCCCACATCGGGCTCCCTGAATGGAGCCTGCTTCTCCCTTTGCTTGTGTCTCTGCCTCTCTCTCTCTCTCATGAATAAATAAATAAAATATTAAAAAACTTAAATTATACCAATCAGCATTTTAGTATTTTATCTTGGAAATGATCTAGATGTCTAATGAATATCTATTAAATAACTCAATTTACTGTTCAGAGTTTTAATTACCCAAAGATCTTGAAAACTAACTTCAAATTGGATTAAAAAAAAGAAACTAACTTCAAATTAATTATTGTTAAAATAAACATTTTTTGAGTAATTATTCTATTTGGTTAAATACAAATTTACACTTTTTGTAATTCTAAACATTAAGTAGAAGTAACGCTAGCTTATTCAGTCAGTAAACCAATTAAGTTTAAGAACATATCTAAGTAGAATAAAAATTTATACTAATATTTTACTTAATATCTATAATTCAGAGAAAAAAGCTATTCTTATCAAACCAAAAATTTTTTTAAAGATTTTATTCATTGATTCATGAGAGACACACACAGAGAGAGAGGCAGAAGCACAGGCAGAGGGAGAAGCAGGCTCCACACAGGGAGCCTGACACGGGACTCGATCCTGGGTCTCCAGGATTACTCCCTGGGCTGAAGTCGGCACTAAACCACCGAGCCACCTGGGCTGCCCTCAAACCAAAATTATTAAACTAGTTTTGCTTGTCAGAGATTTATCTAAATTATGTTAACTTTATTTATTTTTTAAAAATTTAAAAAAAAATTAAAAAAAAATTTTTTAAGATTTTATTTATTTATTCAAATGAGACACAGAGAGAGAGAGAGAGAGAGAGGCAGAGACACAGGCAGAGGGAGAAGCAGGCTCCATGCAGGGAGCCAGATGTGGGACTCGATCCTGGGTCTCCAGGATCAGGCCCTGGGCTGAAGGCAGCACTAAACCTGAGCCACCAGGCTGCCCTAAACTATGTTAACTTTAAATGTTACAATGTTTGAGTTGGTTTTCTATAAAAACTCTCCCCCCTTTGTAATTTTTTTTTTTTTTTAAAGATTTTACTTCTTTAGTCATGAGAGACACAGAGAGAGGCAGAGACACAGGCAGGGTGAGAAGCAGGCTCCATGCAGGGAGCCCATTGTGGGACTCAGTCCCAGAACTCCAGAAGCACACTCTGAGCCAAAGGCAGGCATTCAACTCCTAGCCACCTAGGTATCCCAAAATGCCTTTTTTTCACATTAAAAGTATTAGAAGTTCAATTTTCTTAATTTCTGGGAATTTTAAGAATGTTTAATTTATTATTATTATTATTTTTTTTTAAGATTTAATTTATTTATTCATGATAGTCACACAGAGAGAGAAAGAGGCAGAGACACAGGCAGAGGGAGAAGCAGGCTCCATGCACCGGGAGCCTGACGTGGGATTCGATCCCGGGTCTCCAGGATGGCGCCCCAGGCCAAAGACAGGCACGAAACCACTGCGCCACCCAGGGATCCCGAATGTTTAATTTATATAAGTGCTTATTTATCTCTAAGCCAATCAAATTAGCACTCTAACAGATTTTTATAATCTAATTTGGTAATGCCATCTGAAGGCAGGAAAATATTATACATTCACACAGGGAGGTAAAGAGTTTCCTGAATTATAGACATAAACATACATATACACTGAAACACAAAGTTTAAAATTTCATCTGTGGGTCAAGCATAACCATGAAAGTGGGTCACACAGTTAGAACACTGTAGAACCAGGACTCCCAATGGATTAAGTGGTCAAATTAACCACTTGCATTAACCAGTCTTGCTTTATAGAATTGGAGAAAAACAGCACAGTGACAATAAAGAGCTCCTCTAAGAAAAGGAGAATGAAGGAAACTTCCAGGAGAGTTTCAGACATGGGTCACCAGTCAATCATATGGCAGGTCCTGATGGACAGGGATATTTAGGTTAAAGGTAACAGGAATAGTCTTAGGTCAAGTATTTGTTTCCTTAATTAGAGATTGGTTTTGAGTTTCCTGGTCAACAATTAAATTGCCAAAAATTCCGTCCTCTGAGAGGCTATATGTTGTCCCATTCTCTTCAGATCATAGTTGGTGGCCTGCTATCTAAACATCTTTTGGCTGGTAGTGTCAGCCAATGGCTACAAAAATGCAAAAGCAATACCTCCCCCTTCCAAGAAGTACTTTTGACCAACTATTCTCAAAACTAGTTGAACTTCAGGCTCACTTCTTAAGGCTAAATCTTTACAAAATCCCCAAGTTTCTTTCTCAAGACAGAACATCCTTTTTGGAATGGTCCTCGTGCTGCAGCATCATGAAGTCTGGGGTTGTACAGTGTTCCGGCTGGTCTTCCAGTTTCTGGAGCTGTGACCTGAACCGTCTGCTGCTCAGCCTAGTCAATGAAGAAGTAACTTCTGCTATCTCTCCTCCTGGGAGTCTCAGTGACTGCACAGCTGAGTACGTCCTGTGCCTGATAAATGCACCACTCTCTTCTCTTGAGCATCACCTAAGTCTTTATTGTCGTTGGTATAAGCTTTGATTATACCAAAGCTTTGATTTGAATTGTTCTGCCATCATTCAGGGCTCTTGCAGACGAAGTTGGTATACTACTGAGATTCTCTGGGCTGATTACTGTCTCCTGTCTGTGCTCATCATCTGAATATGGGCAATAAGTTATTCAATGAACTTCCAGGTCATTGTCCTAATTCTTATATGTACCTATATTATAGTGCCAATAGCACCAAATCTATGAAGCTCTGACAGGATTCAATCACAATTTAAAATTTCAGTGACCACTCTGGGGATTTGATATGTAAAGAAACTTATTTTACCTAGTGCTTCAGAATCAAAGGATTCAAAAATTCCAAATGATTTGATGATCTATATTCTTTGATTGTTGTAAAAAAGCCTCTGAAAAGCAGAAAAAGTTTTAAATTGCTTTTAAAATTATTAAGTTATAGAGACTTAATCCAAACTGCTCTCACCCACTATGAATGGGCCTCTCCTCTGATCTTCTTGTACCTTTACCTCTTCTTTACTCTGCCTTCCTGGCCCTCCTTTTGTACCAGCACTGAGACCTCATCTCTTCCCTTCACTGATCTTTTTTTTTAAAAAAAAAAAAAAAGATTTTTAAATTTATTTATTCATGAGAGACACACACAGAGAGAGAGAGAGAGAGAGAGAGGCAGAGACACAGGCAGAGGGAGAAGCAGGCTCCATGCAGGGAGCCTGACGTGGGACTCGATCCTGGGTCTCCAGGATCAGGCCCCGGGCTGAAGGCAGCGCTAAACTGCTGAGCCACCTGGGCTGCCCTCACTGCTCTTTTCTAAACACATTCCTATCACTGACAATATCTCCTCTTGATGGCTTATAATAAAGGGTGAATAAAAATCACCTTCTATATCAACAGACTTATACATTTAAACCTCCACCAAAATCAAATTTCCATAACGTAGTCAAAGACTTGAGTAATTTTCACACACACACACACACACACAAAAGATTAAAATTCACCAAAGATGTTAGGGTTGTTCTAAAAATGTATAGCTTGGTTAATTCATATCTTTCTGGGACCTAGAGATGCAAAACTTGTATAGAAAATGCAGGTGGGGATCCCTGGATGGCGCAGCGGTTTGGCGCCTGCCTTTGGCCCAGGGCGCGATCCTGGAGACCCGGGATCGAGTCCCACATCGGGCTCCCGGTGCATGGAGCCTGCTTCTCCCTCTGCCTGTGTCTCTACCTCTCTCTCTGTGACTATCATAAATAAATAAATACCTTAAAAAAATTAAAAAAAAAAAAAAAAAGAAAATGCAGGTGGGATGTACCACCAAATTAAATTATGTTGAATACTATATATATCAAAATTTAAGCAAAGATGGTTATTTAAAAGTATAAAAATAAGACAAAATATCTTAGTTTTCTTTAAAAAAAAAAAGATTTTATTTATTTGAAGGAGAAAGAGAGAGGGGAGAGGGACAAGCAGACTCTATGTTGAGTGCAGAACTCAATATGAAGCTTAACTCACAACCCCAGACCACGACCTGAGCTGAAGAGTCAGAAGCCCAATAGACTAAGCCACCCAGGTGCCTCTCTTTTCCTTTCTTTCTTTCTTTTTTTTAAGATTTTTATTTCCAAGTAATCTCTCTCTACACCCAATGTAGGGCTTGAACTCACAACCCCAACATCAAGAGTTGCATGCTCTACCAACTAAGCCAGCCAGTACCCCTATCCTAGTAGTTTTCCATGAAGTCTTTCCTGTAAAAGGGTAAAGTAAAAAAAGGTGCTCAAAAATCAAGTTTGTAAATGGAAAAAGAATAAATCCATCCTAATTTCAGACACCATTTAACCATCACTTTCCAGGAATGCTCTAGTCATGTTAAGGTTAATGATATCACAGCTGCCTTATGAAATTATTTTGTTGATGGATTTAGATAAGGTGGCAGATTTAGTTAAAAAATCGAAGATGAGGGATCCCTGGGAGGCTCAGTGGTTTAGCGTCTGCCTTCGGCCCAGGGCGTGACCTGGAGTCCTGGGATCAAGTCCCACATCAGGCTACCTGCATGGAGCCTGCTTCGCCATCTGCCTGTGTCTCTGCCTCTCTCTGTCTCTGTATCTTTCATGAATAAATAAATAAAAATCTTAAAAAAAAAAATCGAAGATGGAAGGGTGCCTGGATTGACTTTTGATTTTGGCTCAGGTCTTGATCTTGGGGTCATGTGATTGAATCCCAAGTCAGGCTCCATGCTCAGTGCAGAGTCTGCTTGAGATTCTCTCTCTCTCACTCTCCCTCTGCCCCTTTTCTCACTGACATGTATGGTCCCTCTAAAGAAAGGAAGGAAGGTAGCATGGAAGGAAGGAAGGAAGGAAGGAAGGAAGGAAGGAAGGAAGGAAGGAAAGAAAGAAAATCTTAAAAAAAAAGGAGAGAAAAAAAGGAGAAGTTGGAGGAGGAGGAGAAGAAGAAGAAGAAAGAGGAGGAGGAGGAAGAGGTGGAGGAGGAGGAGGAGGAGCCTGGCTGGCTCAGTTGGTAGAGCATGTGGCTCTTGATCTCAAAGTGATGAGTTTCAGCCCCATATTAGGGTTAGAGTTTACTTAAAAAGAAGAAAAAAGGGATCCCTGGGTGGCGCAGCGGTTTAGCGCCTGCCTTTGGCCCAGGGCGTGATCCTGGAGACCCGGGGTTCAAGTCCCACGTCAGGCTCCCGGTGCATGGAGCCTGCTTCTCCCTCTGCCTGTGTCTCTGCCTCTCTCTCTCTGTGCATGACTATCATAAATAAATAAAATAAAATAAAAAAAGAAGAAGAAGAAAGAAAAGAAAAAAAAAGAAGATAGCATGCCTCCTACTCTAAATGACAAAATTTTTCAGGCCCCCATGAAGGTACTTTGACTTGAGGTGGAGGAAAAGTTATATATACATAACTCTTTAGATTAGGTAACTAGATAGAGCTAGAACAAGGACACCTCTATGTCTAGTCTAGACAAAGACACTTGTCAGTACTGTAAGAAAAGAGGTCATCGCAAGGACAACTGCTCTGCTTTAGCTTGGAAGATAGGGTCTGAAAGACAAAGGACAGAGTTTGGCTGACAAAATGACACCTCTCTGTTGAAGTAGCTGCTCTGGTCTGCCCCCAATTGCCCTTACTGCAAAAGAGAGATTTCCAAGTAGTTGCAAAAACAGGATGTTTTCTTTTCTTTTTTTTTAAGATTTTATTTATTTATTCATGAGAGACATACAGAGAGAGAGAGAGAGAGAGAGGCAGAGATAACAGGCAGAGGGAGAAGCAGGCTCCATGCAGGGAGCCCGATGTGGGACTCAATCCCAGGCCTCCAGGACCACACTGTGGGCTGAAGGCAGGCACTAAACCACTGAGCCACCCAGGGATCCCCAGGATGTTTTATTTCTACCATAAACCGTATAATCTTTCTATAATTCCCTTCCTGGAGTAACAGAAAGCTTTCAGTGGTAGGAGACTCAAATACACCTTTGACTCTGCCTTTGTCTGTCACTTACTGTGTCTTTGGGCCTTCTCATTAGTCAACATGCTTTTCTGCTTAGTAATTTCACTCCAGTGAATTTGCTGAAATTAGAATACCATAATTTGGCCAATAATTTTATGATGGCACAGATAATTTTCCACTGCCTAATGCCTCCTCCACTAACATGTCAGACCTTGAACCAAACCCTGATAGCCTCTAGGCCAAAGATAATTCAGATGTGGGACACATAGAGGAGGCTGAATTCTGAAAGGTTTCAATCCATCCAACTATGTTCTTCCAAAATTGACCCATAACCTACTACAAAAATAAGGATATTGAAGGTCTTTTTTTTTTATTTTTATTTATTTATGATAGTCACAGAGAGAGAGAGAGAGAGGCGCAGAGACACAGGCAGAGACAGAAGCAGGCTCCATGCACTGGGAGCCCGACGTGGGATTCGATCCCGGGTCTCCAGGATCGCGCCCTGGGCCAAAGGCAGGCGCCAAACCGCTGTGCCACCCAGGGATCCCTTAAGATCATAATATTCTATACACCACCAGAAAGACACATTATTCCTTGTACTAGCCCATCAAAAAGGCCAACAGGCTCAGTAGCCAATTTGTACAAGATATGTATGCCACTATGTAAGTTAGTACGCCACTAACATAGTTGTGTTTCTTCACTTCCCTGGAACCCCCAACCCCAGTTCCATTTTATCCTTTATCCCTGAGACAGCTTCTTACTCCAGTGGTAGATCTATACTTCATATTCTTTAGAACACTTGCAATCAAACAATGTATTTATTTGTTTTCATTGGGGAAACTAACAAAACACAAGAACAATTATGCCCCAAGAGCATATTTTTTCCAAATATTCAACCATAATCTTAGACATATCCAATTTCCTCAGGAATCCATTCTTATACAATATGATAATATTCTCCCAGTGGAGAGCCTTGCAAAATTGATTCCCTCCATTTGCAGACAGTGTTGATGTACAAGGGACACAACATATCTAAGAATAAACTCCAATTTTATCAGATCTAAGTGCATATTTAGGGATCCCTGGGTGGCTCAGCAGTTTAGTGCCTACCTTCAGCCCAGGGCATGATTCTGGAGTCCTGGGATCGAGTCCCACGTCAGGCTCCCTGCATGGAGCCTGCTTCTCCCTCTGCCTGTGTCTCTGCCTCTCTCTCTGTATCTCTCATGAATAAATAAATAAAATCTTAAAAAAAATAAGTGCATATTTAGGCCAAGACATAATACAAAGTGAAAAGTCTCTTTCTCCTCACATATTTGAAACTATTCAGAACTTGCCTCCACCTAATTACCAAATGATAATGTCAAGGATTTCTCAGTCTCACAATATACTATAGACACTGGATTTCTAATGTTTCAGGATTGGCTTTTCCTTTATATGTTCTGATAAGAGCAGAAATACCTGAGTTCTTACCCTGAATAGTCTGTAGGGACTGCTTTCTGTAACTTAAAGAACTCTGTTCAAAATCTTTCTATCTTTGAACTCCTCAATAATTATAAATCTTTCTATGTAAGCATGAAAGATCAGAACTGGTTTGGGGGTTCTAAATCAAAAGCTCAATGGACATTGTACCATATAGTCCTACTGCTTATTTTCACTTCACACTTGACCCTACAGCAAAAGCCTACACTCCTTGTTTACTGAGATTTGTTTTATTGTCTAGAATATGGTCTGTGGCATATGGTTCCATGTGTATTATTATTATTATTATTATTATTATTTTAAAGACTTTATTTATTTATTCATGAAAGACACAGAGAGAGAGAGAGAGGCAGAGACACAGGCAGAGGGAGAAGCAGGCCCCATGCAGGGAGCCTGATGTGAGACTTGATCCCGGGACTCCAGGATCATGCCCTGGGCCAAAGACAGGTGCCAAACTGCTGAGCCACCCAGGGATTCCCGGTTCCATGTGTATTAAAAAAGAATATTCTTGCAAGAGTTTGGGTCAACTACATATAAGTCACAGTACTCAACATCTCACCTCTGACACCACCTGTAAGTTCATGGTGTTCCCAAAATGACCCTGAGTTTTGATAATTTGTTAGAACTCATTGAAAATATATTCACAGTTATAGTTTATCACAGGAAAATTATACAGACTAAACTCAGCCAAATGAAACACAATGGGCAGAATCTGTATGTACCAAATTCGGAGCTCCAATTTTCCTCTCCCTGAAGAATCAGAATGCATTGTTTTTCTGACATTAGTGTGTGACAATCCACAAAGAAGTACTGCCAACCACAAAAGTTCACCTGAGCTTCAGTGTCCAGAGTTTTTGTTGGGGCATCATTGCGTGGGAATGAATGACTGCCCACATGGTTGAATTCAGTCCGTAGGCTGATTGATAGTGAATGACCCAAAGCCCCTACACTAAGATGATTGTATGTTTCTGTACCCATCATAAGATCTAATGTGGCCAGTTCCTAACACTCCTATCAGGTATGTCTGATTACCTCCCAGAAGCCAAGGACAAAGGCCAGACTTCTCTTTGAACAAGACCAAATTCTTTACTACACAATTCTGTCATTGTTATGGGCATTCTATAAATGTCAACTAGGTGAAATTGGTTAATAGTGTGGGCCAAGTTTTCTATATATTTACTTATTTTCTGTCTATTTTTTATTTATTTTTTTAATTTTTATTTTCTGTCTATTTATATCAATCATTGTGAGACAGGTATTAAAATCTTCAGTTGTAACTGTGGCTTTGTCTATTTACACTTATAGTTCTCTGTTTTTTCATCAAAAATGCTCTGCAATAATGTGCTTAAACATTTAAGATTATCATGTCCTCTCACTAAATTGACATCTTTATCATTATGGAATGACCCTTTCCTTGGTAATATGTATCAGGACTTTATAACTTTTTATAGCAGAATAATATTCCACTGTATAGATACACCATTTATCATAGACATTTGGGTTACATCTATTTTTTGGACATTATAAAGAGTGATGCTATAAACATTCCTGTATAAGTGTCTGTGTGGACATATGTTTTCAAATTTCTTGGCATATACCTTGGTGAAGGTACATGGCTCCTCTATTTTAAAATTTTTAAAGACTTGCCTAGCTGTTTTCTTTTTTTTCTTTCTTTCTTTAAAGATTTTGTTATTTATTTGAGAGAAAGAGTATGAGAGAGAGCAAGCAGAGATCACAAGCAGGGAGATGGGAGGAGAGGGGCAGAGGGAGAGGTCGAAGCAGACTCCCCACTGAGCAGGGGTCTGATGTGGGGCTCAGTCCCAGGACCCTGAGATCATGACCCGAGCTGAAGGCAGATGCTTAACCCTTTACCGGGCTGTTATCCAAAGCAATTGTATCATTTTACATTTTCAACAGCCATGTATGAGGGTTCTAATTTCCTCACACCCCCAGCAACACTTGTTATTATCCTCATTTTGGTTATAGCCATCCTAATGACTATGCAGTGTTATCTTATTGTGGTTTTAATTTCTATTTCCTCATTGACTATAGTGATGTTAAGCATCTTTTCCTGTGCTTAATAGCCATTCATATATCTTCTTTGGAGAAATGTCTATTCCCATCCTTTGCCATTTTTATTTATTTTATTTTATTTTATTTTATTTTATTTTATTTTATTTTATTTTATTTTATTTTATTTTATTTTTTTCCTTTGCCATTTTCAAAGTAAGCTCTATGCTCAATGTAGAGTTTGAGTTCATGACTCTGAGATTAAGAGTCACATACTCAAAAACAAAAACAAAAACAAAAGAGTCACATGGTCTACCAACTGAGCCAGCCAGGTGCCCCAATCATTTGCCATTTTATTTATTTATTTATTTTTAAATTTTTCAAACTTTGTATCTTTTTTTTTTAAATTTTATTTATGATAGTCACAGAGAGAGAGAGAGAGAGAGAGAGAGAGAGGCAGAGACATAGGCAGAGGGAGAAGCAGGCTCCATGCACCGGGAGCCCGACGTGGGATTCGATCCCGGGTCTCCAGGATCACGCCCTGGGCCAAAGGCAGGCGCTAAACCGCTGCGCCACCCAGGGATCCCTCATTTGCCATTTTAAAATTGGATTGTCTTTTATTGGTGTTGTGTAAGAATTCTTTATGTATTCTTGATATAAGTCTTTTATCAGATAAATGAGTTGCAAATATTTTCTCACATTCCATGGTTCATTTGTTCTTTCTTTTTTTTTTTTAATTTTTTATTTATTTATGATAGTCACAGAGAGAGAGAGAGAGGGGCAGAGACACAGGCAGAGGGAGAAGCAGGCTCCATGCACCGGGAGCCCGACGTGGGATTCGATCCTGGGTCTCCAGGATCACGCCCTGGGCCAAAGGCAGGTGCCAAACTGCTGTGCCACCCAGGGATCCCGTCTTTCTTTCTTTTTCTTTCTTTCTTTCTTTCTTTCTTTCTTTCTTTCTTTCTTTCTTTCTTTCTTTCTTTCTTTCTTTCTTTCTTTCTTTCTTTCTTTCTTTCTCTTTCTTTCTTTCTTTCTTTCTTTCTCTTTCTTTCTTTCTTTCTTTCTTTCTTTCTTTCTTTCTTTCTTTCTTTCTTTCTTTCTTTCTTTCTCTTTCTTTCTTCTTTCAAGATTTTAGATATTTGAGAGGTAGAAAGAGTATGAGCAGGGAGAGAAGCTGAGGGAGAGGGACAAGCAGATTCCCTGCTGAGTAGGGAGCCAGACATGGGGCTTGATCTTAGGACCCTAAGATCATGACCTGATCTGAAGTCAGATGTTTAACTGAGTGAGCCACCCAGGCATCCCTGAATTTTTTTTTTTAAAGATTTTATTTATTTATTCATAGAGATACAGAGAGAGAGACAGAGAGAGACAGAGAGAGACAGAGACACAGGCAGAGGGAGAAGCAGGCTCCATGCAGGGGACCCGATGTGGGACTCGATCCCAGGTCTCCAGAATCATACCCCAGGCTGCAGGCGAGGCTAAACTGCTGCGCCACCGGGGCTGCCCGGCATCCCTGAATTATATTGGTTTTTGTTTATATGGAAATGTCTTAATTTCTTGGTCATTTTTTGAAGGATAATTGTGCTGGATATAGAACTTTTGGGTGACAATAGCATTTTGGCTTCCATTGTTTCTGATGAGAAACCAGTTGTTATTTATTGAGGACCTCTTGCATGTGATGAATCATGTTTCTCTTTCTGCTTTCAAATTTCTTGGTCTTTTGATAGTTTTTCTGACATATCAAGGTGTGGATGCGATTTAGTTTCCTGAGAGTCCATTGAGCTTCTTGGATTTGCCAACTAATACTTTTCATCACTTTCTGACTGTTATTCTTTTGAATATTCCTTTTGCCCATTTCCCCCCTCCTCTCTTTCTGAGACTTCAGTTATGCTTCTGTTGGTTCACTTGATGGTGTTCCATATGACTCCAGGCTCAGTTCATTTTCTTCATTTTTTTTTTTTTTTACTATTTTTTTCTTATGTTTTTTAAAGTTTCAATTCTTCAAAATGGGTAATCTCAATTGACCTTTTTCTATGTTCTCTGATTCTTTCTTCTGCCCGATGAAATCTACTCTTTAGTCCATTTGGTGAGACACACTTCAGTTTCTTTAGATATTTCATAAATTTTCACCTATACATGAATATTTTGTTGAAAACTGGGTATCTTAAATTATACAATGTGATGGGGTGCCTGAGTGGCTCAGTAGCTTGAGCATCCAACTCTTGATTTTGGCTCAGGGTTTTCAGCTCTGATCTCAGGGCTGTGAGGGCAAGTCCTGCATCAGACTCTATGCTCAGTGCAGAGTCGGCTTGTCCCTCTTCTCCCACTTCCTTCACTCTCTTCTCTCTCTCTAAAATAAATAAAATAATCCCTCCACTCTCTTCTTCTCTCCAAAATAAATAAAATAAAATCTTAAAGTATACAATGCGGCAACTTGCAAATCAGATACTCACTCTCTCCTCAGGATTTGTTTAATGAGTTTTCTGGGCTAATTCTGTAAAGTGTATATTCTTTGTTATATGGAATCTCTGCAAAGTTAGCTTAGCAGCCAGTTCAATGATTGAACAGAGATTTCCTTAAATACTTAAACAAATGAGTCTTCCAGATTTTGCTAAATGACTCTGTGTGTATTGGGATATGGTCTCAACAATTTTTTAAAAATTTTATTTATTCATGAGAGACACAGAGAGAGAGAGAGAGAGAGAGGCAGAGGGAGAAGCAGGCTCCATGCAGGGAGCCTGACATGGGACTCGATCCCAGGTCTCTAGGATCAGGCCCTGGGCCAAAGGTGGTACTAAACCTCTGCGCCACCCGGGCTGCCTGGTGTCGATACTTTGTCAGGCAGTTTACACCTCTTATTAGCCTTCACTTACTTTAGCAAAACCTGAAATTAGCCAGCAGTGAGACATTATGGTCTTTTCAGGTGTTTCTTGAGTGTGCACATACCATGCATGTGGCATTATAAATTCCTAAGACTATGTCAGATTTTCACAACTCTCCCTATGGGCATCTTAGTTTCTAACTTTTCCTTTTAAGATTTTTTTTCATCAGCCTATTCTTTTTTTTTTTTTAAGATTTTACTTATTTATTCATGAGAGAGACACACAGAGAGAGAGAGGCAGAGACACAGGCAGAGGGAGAAGCAGGCTCCCTGTGGGGAGCCGGATGTGGGACTTGATTCCAGGACCTGGGATCATGCCCTGAGCTGAAGGCAGATGCTCAACCACTGAGCCACCCAGGTGCCCCTCATCAGCCTATTCTTAGCTGCAATTGTTAACAACACCTATAGAAGCTTGGATGTTAAACAGTTGCCACAGATTGTTTTTGATAAATGTCCTGTGGATAGGACTATTCTTAAAGATTGAGTTCTGATTCAGGTCAAATAAAGACAAGCTCTGAGAACGGCATTATTCAGTGAGCTGCCAGACTACTCAAATAGTGACAATTCTCTGGGATTGGGGCATTTGGGGAACTCTAAATCCATTTTCTCCTCTCCAATGGCTTCTAGCCTGCTAGTTTTCATAGCTACTATTATAGTTGTGAGATTATCAGGTTTAAATTGGACGTGGAAGCTGGGAGGAGGGGTATTGGATTAGGGAAAGTTAAGATTCCCCAGAACTCATTGTTCATACTGAGAGTCAGACATTTTTTTGTGAATAAACACTCTTAGATTATCAGAAGGCTTTGTTTAATTTCAAGGGCTTGAAAAAGTTTATTTTGGCAGATTTCTATCCAGATTTCTCATTACCTTTATGGAGTAGTAGATTTTTGGAGTTCCTTAATGCCATTTTGACAGCTATGTAGATGGAGAGTTAGAGCGCTTTTCATCTTTCTCTGCCTTTGTATTAGCATGATATATCATTTTGCATCCTTTTATTTTATTCTATTTGTGTTTTTATTTTATATATATAAACATTTTTTAAGTTTTCATTAAATCCAGTTGATTTTTCTTAAAGTGAGCTCCATGCCCAAGAGTCACATGCTTTACTCACTGAGCTAAGCAGTTGCTCATATTTTTGTCTTTATTTTAAAATGAATTTCTTGGGATGACTAGCTGGATCTGTCAGTGGAATATGTGACTCTTGGTCTCTGGGTTATGAATGAGTTCAAGCCCTACATTGAGTATAGAGATTTCTTAAAAATAAAATCTTAATAAATAAATAAATAAATAAATAAATAAATAAATAAATAAATTTCTTGATGGTTATATTTGTTGGATATTGAGTTTTAAATTTTATATATTTTATTTTTTTATTTTAAAGATTTTATTTATTTATTCATGAGAGACACACAGAGAGAGAAGAGAGAGGCAGAGACACAGGCAGAGGGAGAAGCAGGCTCCATGCAGGGAGCCTGATGTGGGACTTGATCCCGGGTCTGCAGGATCACGCCCTGGACTGAAGGCGGCGCGTAAACCACTGACCCACCGGGGTGCCCAATTTTATATATTTTAAAAGATTTATTATTTTGAGAGAGAGAGAGAAAAAAAAGAGTGGGGGGAGTGGCAAAGGGAGAAATAATTCTGAAGCCGACTCCTCACTGATGGCAGAGATGGACATAGGACTCAATCCTAGGACCCTGAGACCATGACTTGGGCTGAAATCAAGCCAGTTTCTTAACTCACTGAGCCACCCAGGTGCCCCTGGATATTGCTTTTTTAAAATAAAATTTGAAAATATTTTTAATTCAGATGTTAAGACTTAAAATTGTTTAATGATGTTAAATTTAACGTTAACTATTTGTTAATATCTTTCTGTTTGTTCCACCTGCTCATTGTCCTCCTTTTCTCTCTTTAAAAAAAAAAAAACTCTTGGGAGTGCCTGGATGGCTCAGTTAGTTCAGTGTCTGACTTTGGCTCAGGTTGTGACTTCAGGGGCCTGGGATTAAGACCCACATAGAGCAACCTGCTCAGTGGGGAGTCCACTTGTTGCTCTCCCTCTGCCTCTTCCCCACTCCTACCCCCACTCATGTTTGAGCTCTATGTCTATTTTCTCAAATAAATACATAAAATCACTAAAAAAAAAAAAAAAAAAAAAAAAACACCTCTTTTGGACAGAGGATTTTTTATGATTCTATTTTATCTTTTTCATTGCTTTATTAGCTTCTAGTGCTTTGGATTTTGTTTTGTTGAGTAGTTGCTTTATGGTCTATAGAATACATCTTATCACTGTCTACTTTGAAGTAACATTATACTACTGAACTCAGCTCAAGAGTTAGATGCTTAACTGACTGAGCCACCCAGGTGTGCCTATTGTTTGCTTAAATAGTTTTATTTTATTATTTTTAAAAGATTTTATTATCAAAAAATTCTCTATACCTCTGTGGGGCTCAAAGTCACAACCCCAACATCAAGAGTCCCATGCTCAACTAACTAAAATAGTCATGTGCCCTCAGTTTTCTTTTAAAGAAATTTAAATTTAAATAATTTTTTAAAAAGATTTTATTTATTTATTCATGAAAGACAGAGAGAGAGAGAGTCAGAGACACAGGCAGAGGGAGAGGCAGGCTCCAAGCAGGGAGCCTGACGTGGGACTTAATCCCGGGACTCCAGGATCATGCCCTGGGCTGAAGGCGGCGCTAAACCACTGACCCACCCAGGCTGCCCCTAAATTTACATAATTTTAAAAGGTCTTTCACATCCACCATATATTTATCATTTCCACTTTTTGGTATAGATTCAGATTTCCATTTGATAATATTCTCCTTTCTATAGGCTTACTTTAGCATTCTTATAGTTCAGGTGTGCTTGTATGAATTTCTTCAGATTTTGTATGCTGAAAACATCTTTATTTGACCATTGTTTTGCAAATTTTTCTCTGGGCACAGAATTCTAGATTGATAATTTTTTCTTTCAGTACTTTAAATATATTATTTTACTTTTTTACACTTGCATTATTTCCAACAAGAAATCTACTGCATTATCTTTAAGTCTGAAAAAATGTACTGCATTATCTTTAAGTCTTCTTTTTTTAAAAAAAGATTTTATTTATTTATTCATGAGAGACACAGAGAGAGGCAGAGATACAGGCAGAGGGAGAAGCAGACTCCCTGGGGGGAGCCTGATGTAGGACTTGATCCCAGGACCCCGGGGATCATGACTTGAGCCAAAGGCAGACACTCAACCACTGAGTCACCCAGGTGCCCCAATAAGTTGCCTTTTTAAATCTGTTTTCACGATTTAAGATTTTCTTCTTGGGGCATCTGGGTAACTCAGTTGGTTAAGCATCTGCCTTCAGCTCAGGTCATGATCCCAGGGTCCTGGAATTGAGCTCCACATCAGGCTCCCTGCTTCCTTCTCCCCCTCCCTCTCTGCCTTCACTTGTGCTCCCTCTCTCTCAATAAATGAAATCTTTAAACAAAAAAAAAAAAAAAAAAAAAGAAGAAGAAGAAGAAGATTTTCTCCTTATCAGTAGTTCTAAGCAATTTGTGATGTACTTGTTCCTGTGTCTTGGCTTGAGGTTTGTTGACATTCTTGGATCTGTGGATTTAATTAAAAAAAAAACAAAAACAAAAAACACTTTTTTTTCTTTTCTTTTTATTTTTTGATATTTTATTTACTTATTCAGGAGAGACACAGAAAGAGACAGAGACACAGGCAGAGGGAGAAGCAGGCTCCAACCAGGAAGCCTGATGTGGGACTCGATCCCGGGACTCCAGGATCATGCCCTGGGCCGAAGGCAGGCACTAAACCGCTGAGCCACCCGGGCTGCCCTTTTTTTTCTTTTAAAGTAGGCTCCATTCCCAATGTGGGGCTTCAACTCATGACCCTGAGATCAAGAATAACATGCTCTACCAACTGAATTAGGCAGATGCCCCAGATCTGTGGATTTATGATTTTTATAAATTTGGAAAAATTTTTATCCATTAGGCTTTAAGTATTTAAATATTTCTTCTGCCTGACCTTTCTCTCATTCAGGGATTATACATATTAGGCCACTTGAAGTTGTCCCACATCTCATGCTGTTTTGCTTATATTTTTCAGTGTTGTTTATCCTTTTGTGTTTTTCATTTTGTACAGTTTCCATTGCTACATCTTCAAGTTCTCCAATCAATTTTTGTTGTGTTTGGTCTGCTATTAATCCTGTCATCAGGATCCCTGGGTGGCGCAGCGGTTTGGCGCCTGCCTTTGGCCCAGGGCGCGATCCTGGAGACCCGGGATCGAATCCCACGTCGGGCTCCCGGTGCATGGAGCCTGCTTCTCCCTCTGCCTGTGTCTCTGCGCCTGTCTCTCTCTCTCTGTGACTATCATAAATAAATAAAAAAAAAAAATTAAAAAAAAAATCCTGTCATCAATTGAATTATGCCTCCCTCAAAGGTCATATGTTAAAATCTTAACCCCCAATATTACTTTATTTGGAGATAGGGCCTTTACAGAAGTAATTAAGGTAAAATGAGACCATATGGATGGGGCCCTAACCTAATAGGATTGATATCCTTATAAGCGAAAGAAATCAGAAGTGCACTCATACAAAGAAAAGGTCATGTGAGGACACAGCAAGAAGGTGGCCATCTCTAAGCAAAGGAAGAATCCTCATTAGATGTAAACTTTGCTGTAAACTTGATCTTGAACATCAGTCTCCAGAAATAGCTTCTATGGATTAAGCCATCCAGGCTGTGATTCTGTTATGGAGGCTCTAACAATACAATTCTCTCCAGTTTATTTTTTTTCCTTTTTTTAAAGTATTTTATTTATTTATTCATAGACACACACACACACACACACACACACAGAGAGAGAGAGAGAGAGAGAATGAGTGGCGGCAAGGGCAGAGGGAGAGGGAGAGGGAGAGGGAGAAGCAGGCTCTTCACTGAGCAGGGAGCCCAAAGTGGGACTTGATCCCAGGACCCTGGGATCATGACCTGAGCCAAAGGCAGATGCTTAACTGACTGAGCCACCCAGGTGCTCCAATCCACTGTATTTTTCATCTCTCAAAGTTCTATGTGGGGGCTTCTGGCTGACTTAGTCAATAAAGCATGTGACTCTTTATTTCAAAGAATTCAAGCCCCATGTTGGGTGTAGAGCTTACTTAAATAATAATAATGAAAATATAATAAAATAAAAACTTAAACATAATAAAGTTATATGTGAATTTTATATAGTTTTTTTAAAATTTATTTGAGAGAGGGATGCCTGGGTGGCTCAGCAGTTAAGCATCTGCCTTTGGCTCGGGCACGATCCTGGAGTTCCAGGATCGAGTTCTGCATCCGGCTCCCTGCATGGAGCCTGCTTCTCCCTCTGCTTATGTCTCTGCCTCTCTGTGTCTCCCATGAATAAATAAATAAAATCTTTAAAACAAAACAAAACAAAAACAAAAAGAATTTATTTGAGATAGAAAGCTCATGAGCATGGGGAGGGGCAGGCAGAGGAACAAGCAGACGTTGTGTTCACAAAGAGCTTGATTTCATGACCCTGAGATGATCTGAGCCAAAATTAAGAGGTAGACACTTAACTGACTGATGACCCAGATACTCCAGTTATATGTGAATTTGAAAAAAAATACCTTCCATGTTTTTCAACATTCTCATAATTTATTGTAATTGTTTGAAATTATGGAATATATGCCTATTATTTATGTCATTTCTGAATCTATTTCTATCATATGATTTTTCTCCTCATTATGGATTGTATTTTCGTGTATATTTGCTGCCTAATAATTTTTTGTTGGATGATGAACATTGTGAATTTTATACTCTTGGGTGATGGTGGGTTTTTTGTTGTTATTGTCTAAATACTATGTTTATTCTGGGATACTGTTAATTTTTTTTTAAGATTTTATTTATTTATTCATGAGAGAGGCAGAGAGACACAGGCAGTGGGAGAAGCAGGGATGAGAACTTGATCACGCCCTTAGCTGAAGGCAGATGCTCAACTTCTGAGCCACCCAGGCGACCCAGGATACTATTAAATTATTGGAAATAATTTGGTTCGTTCATGGGTTGCTTTTTAGCTTTGTTAAGTAAAATTTTTTTAAAAAAGTAAAATCATAGCTATCTTTATCCTATCTTTATCCTATTGCCTACTGAGGCAATCCTTAGTATTCTACGCTAGTTTTTTGTATTACAAGGTTGCTCCACTCTGATTATTGGGAATATGAACTATTTTCAACCTTGTATATTTTCTGGGAGTTATTCTGCATCTTCTACCCAGTGGTGCTTTCATTGGTCTATGGCAGTTTTCTCACAGCATGGGTTGATCAGTATTCAACTGGAGACTAAAGGGAAGTGCCCTGTATATCTTTGCAGCTCTTTCCTCCCTAACACTTTGCCCTGTAAAATATAGATGCCCCGATCTGCCAAATTGTCAACTACACTCCTCAACTTAAGGACACTCTGGGCTGTTTCTGTTCACTGTTCTGAAATCTAGAAACTATCTCCAGGTATGTGGCTGGGTGATTCACTTTCTCTTCTTCTCCCTGGGACCACTGGGACCACTCTCCTGCATTGCTTCTCTTGCACTTTTTTTTTTAAATCGATGTTATCATTGACATACACTGTTACTCGGTTTCAGGTGTACAACATAGTGATTCAAGAATTCTGTTATGCTATGTTCACCATAAGCTTAAGCTATCATCTGTCACTATACAACACTATTATGATATCATTGATTATAATTCTATGTTGTACCTTTTTTTTTAATTTTTTTTTAAAATTTATTTATGATAGTCACACAGAGAGAGAGAGAGAGGCAGAGACACAGGCAGAGGGAGAAGCAGGCTCCATGCACCGGGAGCCCGACGTGGGATTCAATCTTGGGTCTCCAGGATCGCGCCCTGGGCCAAAGGCCGGCGCCAAACCGCTGCGCCACCCAGGGATCCCTGATGTACTTTTTAAAAAAATATTTTATTTATTTATTCATAGAGACAGAGAGAGAGAGAGAGAGAGTCAGAAACACAGGCAGAGGGAGAAGCAGGCTCCATGCTGGGAGCCCGACATGGGACTGTATCCTGGGTCTCTAGGATCAGGCCCTGGGCTGAAGGTGGTGCTAAACCACTGAGCCACCTGGGGCCCACTGATGTAGATTTTTAAAAAATCTTTTCCAAAATCAGTATATGTGGGGGTCCTGGGTGGCTGAGTTGATTAAGCCTCAACTCTTGATTTTGGCTCAGGCCATGATCTTGGGGTCCTGGGATTGAGTCCTATGTTGGGTTCTATGCTTGGCATGGAGTCTGCTTGTCCTTCTTCCTCTGTTATTCCCCTGCTCTCTTTCTCTGTCTCTCTCAAATAAATAAATAAAATCTTAAAAAAAAAAAAAAAAAGATCGATACCTGCATAACAGCTATTTGGTTTCTCCCAGGCAATATACCATTTCTGGAACAACAGCTATAACTGGAACCATTATCTGATAAATTTTATGACCCTAGGTAAATAGGGGAGTTGAATGGGGATAATTTTTAAATCAATACCCCTGAACATATCGATCTAGGAAGCAAGGATCAATAAATACCAAAAAACCTAACTATTGTGTTGGTCACATTTTCTGATTATAATGAGGTAAAATTAGAGATGAATAATAAAAACATATCTTTTAGGGGTGCCTGGGTGGCTTAGGCATCTGACTCAATTTTGGCTCCGGTCATGATTTTAGGGTCATAGGATTGAGATGTGCACCAGGCTCCATGTCAGCAGGGAATCTACTTAAGATTCTCTTTCCCTCTCCCTCTGCCGCTTTCCCCATGCTCTCTCTCTAAAATATATAATAAATCTTAAAAAAAACCCCATATATTTTAAGTGCACACATTTGGAAAACTTAAAACACGTCTCCGTGGACTTTTATGAAAAGAAAACATACACAGTTGAAATAAATAACTCAAAATACTGAGTATTGTTTAATATGATTACCACTTTTGTAATGATATATTACATTTGTGTATATATATTTGCAGGTATATATAAAAATTATTTGGAAATATACTCCTAAAATTTAACACTGGACACGTGTATTGGGGAGTGTATAAAACTATGTAGATAGGATCAGTAGTAGGATGGAAACTTCATTTAATACCATTTCACAGGGGCAGCTTGAGTGGCTCAGTGGTTTAGCACGGCCTTCAGTCCAGGGAGTAATCCTGGAGACCTGAGATCAAGTCCTCCATGCAGGGAGCCCGTTTCTCCCTCTGCCTGTGTCTCTGCCTCTCTCTCGATCTGTGTCTCTATGAATAAATAAATAAAATCTTTTTTTAAAAAAAAGAATACCATTTCACATTTTTCATCTTTGATTTTTATGAAAATATTAGCTAACCAAAAATTAAGTGCTTAAAATTACTTATAAAACACATTTTAATAATCCATGAGCCAAAGAAGGAAATATAATGAAGAATTAGAATATATCTAGAATTGTTATCATAATACAATCCTTACATTTCAAAATCAGTAAAAAATGGCTGAAACAGTACCAAGTGGAACATCAATAGTCTTAAATGCATAGAATAGAAGAGAAGATAGACTCAAGCTAAAGTGGCAAGTATTCTCTCCTAAAAATTAGAAAAAAAATAGTACAAATTCAAGGAAAATTTTTTTATATCAATTAATTTTTTAAATTTAATTTCAATTAATTAACATATAGTATATTATTAATTTCAAGTAAATATTTTAATTGAATTTTATTTCTGCCTACATAATGAAGTTACAAGGAGTTAATTTTTTTTAACATGGAGTTAATTTGAACAAACCTTCTGTTTCACTTAAAATTATGAATAAAATATTATTTTTTGGGATGCCTGGATGGCTCAGTGGTTGGGTGTTTGCCTTTAGCTTGGGGAGTGATCCTAGAGATTCAGAATCAAGTCCCACATCAGGCTCCCAACAGGAAGCCTGCTTTTCTCTCTGCCTATGTCTCTGCCTCTCCCTCTGTGTCTCTTATGAATAAATAAATGAACTCTTTAAAAGATTAAAGAGTTTGGGATCCCTGGGTGGCGCAGTGGTTTGGCGCCTGCCTTTGGCCCAGGGCGTGATCCTGGAGACCTCGGATTGAGTCCCAAGTCGGGCTCCTGGTGCATGGAGCCTGCTTCTCCCTCTGCCTGTGTCTCTGCCTCTCTATGTGTGTGACTATCATAAATAAATAAAAAATTTAAAAAAAAAGATTAAAGAGTTTATTTATTTGAGAGAAAGCAATATATATATATATATATATATATATATATAGAGAGAGAGAGAGAGAGAGAGAGAGAGAATGAGAGAGAGTGAGCACTGAGTGAGGTGAGGGGCAGATGGAGAAGCCGACTCCCCTCTGAGTAGGCAGCCCAACAAGGGGCTCAATCCCAGTACCCTAGGATTATGAGTTGAGCTGAAGCGAGATGCTTAACCAACTGAGTCCTGAAATATTATTTAGCAAAAAAACTTTTAAATGTGTTGCTGGGCTAGCATAAAAGAAATCTCCAAAGTCGCACTATGAGTTATAAGAGAAGTTCTGGAAGTTCAATGCTCTGGCACCCACTTTGAGGTTTTCTGACCAACCCTGAAGCCTTGTATTCTACTTTGATAGCTACATGGATCACAGAACCTGCTAAGTAGATAATTTAATAGTAGGTGGCTACTTAGAGTTAGGACCCAAGGAAGAGCACCCATGGTATAAAAATAAAAAAAATTGAATCTTATTTTTTAAAAAATCAGTTGGCAAGGATATATATCTGGCCTCACTTTATTTATTATTATTTTTTAAAGATTTTATTTAAGGGAAAGCACATGAGCAGGGGGAGGAGCAGAGAGGGGGAGACATGCGGACTCCCCGTCAAGACCTGAGCCAAAGGCAGACACTTAGCAGACAGAGCCACACAGGCGTCCCCTAGCCACACTTTAAATACTTCATTGTCAAAGGCCATTTCTATCACTGCAGAAAGTTCTATCAGACAGTGCTATGTGAGATCTGACAGGAGGGGGAATTCAGTACTTCACAAATCAGGACACAACAGCAGCTCAGCTGAAACGTCTCACATTTATTACTGAACCAACCTACTGGTATAGAGGCATAGTAACAGAGAAAATCATTCCCTTGGTAAGACGTGTCTATTGGCCAGGTAGGAAGGATGTTTTCATATTGATAGGATAGGAACATGTGATCTCCATGCGGCTTCAATATGTGTGCCAATTATGTTTGCTATTTCATGATGTGCGATGCTTCCTCATAGACCCAGCTTGGTTCTTCTCCAGTGCCTCCTCTTGGAGTTGTACCTAATTTTATTACCAGTTTTCATCCGAATCCACTGGGGAATGGGACGATTCTGCTTTTGTTTCTTGGCCAGGAATCGCTTGATTCTGAAAGTCTTGTGAGAAGATATGGCGATCACAGTCAACCACATGCAACCAGGATGGCAGCGGAAGGGCCGGGCCTCACTTTAGTATTGAAAAGAATGAGGAGAAAGTTTCCTTGGATAATTTACAACAAGAAGCCATGTGTGGTGGCCAGCATCTAAGATGGTCCCAGTTTTCTCTACCTTCTGGTATTCCCATTCTTGAATGTAGTCACTACCTACATTGAATATGGCTTACTTATATAGATAATAGGATATTTCAGAAATGACTTTGTGTGAGTTTCATGGCTTGGTCACAGAAGATATTGAGGATTGTAGTTTCTCTCTCTTGGAACATTCATTCTGGGAGAAATCAGCTGCTATGTCACAAAGACTCTCAGCAGTTTTATGAAGAGGCAAGGAACTGAGGCCTCCTCTTAGCAACCAGCATTAACTTGTCAGGCTTTTGAGTAAGCCACCTTGGAAGTGTATCCTTCAGCTCCAGTGAAGCTAAGGCTTTAGATGGTTGCTCCTTCCTGACATCTTATATGCAACCTCAAGTGAGACCCTGAGCTAAAACTACTCACCTAAATTACCCCCAGATTCTACAGAGACCACTTAAACTTTTTTAAAATTTATTTTTATTATTATTTTTTGTTTAGAGATTTTACTTATTTATTCATGAGAGACACAGGAAGAGAGGCAGAGACACAGAGGGAGGAGAGGCAGGCTCCATGCAAATATCCTGATGCGGGACTCGATTCAGGGCATCTGGGATCACACCTTCAGCCAAAGGCAGACTCCCAACCGCTGAGCCACCCAGACGTCCCTAAATTTTTTTTATTTTTTAATTTTTATTTTTTTAAAGATTTTTATTTATTCATGAGAGACACAGAGAGAGACAGAGACAGAGACATAGGCAGAGGTAGAAGCAGGCTCCATGCAGGGAGCCTGACATGGGACTCAATCCCGGATCTCCAGGATCAGGCCCTGGCTGAAGGTGGTGCTAAACCACTGAGCCACCCGGGCTGCCCCCTTAATTTTTTTTTTAAAAGATTTTATTATTTATTTATTTATTTATTTATTCATTCATTCATTCATTCATGAGAGACACAGAGAGAGATTGGCAGAGACATAGGCAAAGGGAGAAGCAGGCTCCCCACAGGGGCCCAATGCAGGACTTGATCCTGGAACCTGGGATCATGCATGACCTGAGCCGAAGGCTGATGCTCAACCACTGAGCCACCCAGGCGTCCCTACAGAGGCAATTTAAAGATAATAAATGTTTATTGCTTTCAGCTGCTAAGATATGCAATTTGTTATGCAATAGATAAATAATATGCTAGTACTCACAAAGGCTTTTGGTTGGAATTTCTGTTGCTCGTGTGGTTAGAAAAAATTTAAGTAGAAATTTGATAATTGGTAGAAGCAAATACTTTCTTAGGAAGAGCTTATTTTTAACCCAGGTCTCAAAGAATTACTGAGGCTTAAATACCTACAAGCAAAAGATATCATGAGTGAGAGTCAGAAATCTGATATAGTGGAAGCTGAAATGTAAAGACTCCATATATTGAATTTTTATCAATGAAATAATATAAAATGATTATGTTTAATATGCTTCAAGAAATAAAAGCAGGAAAAATAAACTGAGCAGGAAAAGAAACCATAATGAATAACTAAGCAGATTTTTTTAAAGAACAAAGTAGAACTTCTATAAATAAAAAATACATGATGTTATTTAAATTGTCAAGGACTGATTATACAGTAGAATGGACACAATTGAAAAAAAGAACCAGTGCAGTATAAAATAGATCCAAAGAATTTACCCAGAATGCTGTCCATGGATTCAAAGATAGAAAATATGAATGAAGGGTTAAGAAAAAATGGAAGACTGAATAAAAAAGTCAAACATATAGCTCAGTGGAGTTCCAGAAGGAGATAATGGAGAGATTGGGGATGAAGCAATATTTGAAGATAAAACGACTAGGAATTTTTCAGGGTTGTTGAGAGAAATCAATCCTCAGATCCAGAAAAGCTCCCCCAAATTGAAAAAAAGAAATTTATAAATAAAATCAAATTCAACAGAAACATCAGTTTAATTGCAAATCAGAAAAGAACAAGAAATGATCTTAGAGTGGCTCAGTCAGTTGTCTGCCTTCATCTCAGGTCCTGATCCCAGAGTCACTGAATGGAGCCCTGCATGGAGCTCCCAGTTCAGCAAGAAATCTGCTTCTCCCTCTGCCCCTCACGCTGCTTTGAGCTCTCTCTTGCTCACTCTTTCTTTTTCTCCTTCAAATAAATAAGTAAAATCTTTTTAAAAAGAAAGAAATTATCAAGAATTTGATAATTCAATTATCAAGAATTATCAAATTCAAATTTGAATTATCAAATTCAAATCAAGAATTTGAATAATCAAGAAATTATCTTGAAAAGCAGAGTAATATTAAAGAAAGCATATTGGAGAAATAATACAGGTAAAAACAAAAATTATCAAAATAGAGATGACACCATAGAGGGATCTATAAAGACAAAGCAGGAGTTAAAATTGAGTCCCACATCAGGCTCCCCTCGAGGTGCCTGCTTCTCTCTTTGCCTATGTCTCTGCCTCTCTCTGTGTGTGTCTCTCATGAATAAATGAATCTTTAAAAAAAAATAGACAAACTTATAACAAGATCGATAATAAATAAATAAGATTACATATGGCTCTTTAGAAAGATGTAGTCACAGCTACAGCAGAACTTTGGATGCCCTGTTCCTGCTTCTGCCTCACTGCTGTTCTCTGTTGCCAAGGAACAAGTCCATTAGGAAGCCATGTTGCAGATATGGCTTTTAAAGACACTAGGGAAGACACCATGGAACCAGAGC
The DNA here is from genome assembly GCF_048164855.1 of Canis lupus baileyi. Taxonomy (NCBI): domain Eukaryota; kingdom Metazoa; phylum Chordata; class Mammalia; order Carnivora; family Canidae; genus Canis; species Canis lupus. Next base: position 23,389,221 of record NC_132875.1, read on the forward strand.
TGGCAATTCACTGAATTAGAATTACTCTAACCAGCTGGAATGTAAAATCTTTGGAGAAGGTATGTGCTGACTTGATCAGAGGTGCAAAAGAAAAGAATCTCAACGTGACAGGCCCAGTTCAGTTGCCAAGCAAGACTCAGAATCACTACAAGGAAAACTTCTGGTGAAAGTTCCAAGACTTGGGATGGTTTTCTGGTGAGAATCTACAAGTCATTCATTGATTTGCACAGTCCTTCTGAGATTGTTAAGCAGATCACTTCCATCAGTATTGGGCCAGGAGTTAGTTGAGGTTGAAGTCACCATTGCAGAGGCTTAACTCAACTTAAAAAAAAATTTTTTTTTTTTTTTAAGATTTTATTTACTCATGAGACACACAGAGAGAGGCAGAGACATAGGAAGAGGAAGAAGCAGGCTCCCTGTGGGGAGCTCGATACGGGACTCAATCCCAGGACCTGAGCCAAAAGCAGACACTCAACCACTGAGCCACCCAGGCATCCCTTAAATCAACTTTTTAAAAAAATATCAGTGTTAAAAAAAAAGATTACATATGAATCATACCAGGAATGAAAAGGGGAACATAATTCTCTTACATTAAAGTCTTTAAATATTATAGAAATTACTATAAATTTTATGTTAATAAATTAGTAAACTTAAGTGAAATTTCAGGATAAGGTATTAGAATATATTTGGCTTCACATTAGGGAATATCTGATTAACAGTTGTTTGAGCAATAAGACATTTAATTAAAATATAGATGGATCTGGGGCAGACAGACTAATGCTTTTTACACAGGTTTGGAACTAATCATTTTCCTTTTTTTTTTTTTTAGAGAGATTTTATTTATTTATTAATGAGAGACACACAGAGAGAGAGAGAGAGAGAGAGAGAGAGGCAGAGACACAGGCAGAGGGAGCAGCAGGCTCCATGCAGGGACCCAATGCGGGACTCGATTCTGGGACTCTGAGATCACACCCTGAGCCAAAGGCAGCTGCTCAACTGCTGAGCCATCCAGGTGTCCCAGGAACTAATCAATTTCCATACAAACTTTTTTTAAAAGTAAAACATTGATGTAGAGAAAAGTACACAAATCAAGTATATATATATATATATATATATATATATATATATATAATATAATATAATTTTTTTCACAAAGTGAACACATCCAAGTAACTATCACCCAACTCCTGTGGCAGTAATAATTTAAAGCTTAACTGTCACAAGTTCTTTTAGTCCATATGGATTCAGCTGGCTTGTTTTTGTTTTTGTGTTTTTAAAGATTTTATTTATTTTTTTAGAGAGAGAGTGAGAAAGATCACAAGCATGGGGGAACGGTAGTGGGAGAAGCAGACACCTCACTGAGCAGAAAGCTGATGCAGGACTGTATCCCAGGACCCTGGGGTCATGACCTGAGCCAAAGGCAGACACTTAACTGACTGAGCCACCTGGGCTGGCTTGTATTTTAAAAGTGTAAACATTTTTCTGCTCATCAAGCACTAAAAGAGCTACAAATTGAGATGTTTGTTTGCCCCTAGAATTCATATTCTTTCTTCAGCTCTGCCTGTTAACTGCATTCTCTAGATCCACCAGTGTGTGTTATGGTTTCCAAGAGGTCCACACACATGGACTGAGACCAGCGCCATAGTTAAATGTTTGGGGTGTAGCAGTATTGTACACCCTGAGGTCACTGGAGGCCACCTGAGGCTTATGCAGTAGCTTTGCCAAGAGGTGTACTGTCTTGCGAGGTACCACATCTTTGTGTAAGGTCCAGTGTGTGCAGCTTTGCTCTAAAGAAGTATAAGCTATAATACCCTGACATAAGCTGTAGTCACCCACCAAGATCAAAATATGAGGTGGCTTAAGACTTAAAGCCTCTTGCAGAAGTTAAAAGCTATATCTACACAACTGTAAAAACTCACCTGGCTTTATATAACCTCTTAAATTGTCCAAGTCAAAACCTACTAAGTATACTCTAAAGTCTAAAGCTCAAAGCTACATACCCTACTTCATCAAAAGCCTCTTTCTGGAGATATTTTGTCACCCAGAATTTGAATCCCTATTTATTTATTTAACAATGTTTACGGGGATCCCTGGGTGGCGCAGCGGTTTAGCGCCTGCCTTTGGCTCAGGGCGCGATCCTGGAGACCCGGGATCGAATCCCACGTCAGGCTCCCAGAGCATGGAGCCTGCTTCTCTCTCTGCCTGTGTCTCTGCCTCTCTCTCTCTCTCTGTGACTATCATAAATAAATAAAAATTAAAAAAAAAAAAAAAAACAATGTTCACACCCAAGAGGTTGGTGGTTTGAGGTTACATCTCTAAAATGTCGATCCATTTAGTCCAATGGGAAGACCTGCCCCTGCATCTCTTATAGCATGTTAGACAGTAATAATCAGAAGATTCTACTCTTTACTGGCAAGGCTGCTTCCTAGATGAAGGGATTAAATTTATTTATGCTCATTTCCCCAAGCTATCACTTAAGTAACCCCCACTCCTCCTCCCAGGGAAGCTAGGAGTGAAAGGGAAGAGATGCCAGGAAAATTATCCTAGTGAACCTCTCCTCCCAGTGAAGGAAACACCAAGTAATAGAGAAATGTACTCTCCCCAAACCAATTGGTTCAAAGTATCAGAAAAGCATGCATTGAAAGTAAGGAGAAGATCTCATCCTAGCATGCCAAAATTCCACTAGGAAAATGTGTACCAGACCCAGGGAAGAGAGTCAGGATTTATGCACACAACTTGCCAAAAAGCTATAGCTTTGACCAGGTGCTCAGAAAATCTAAAAGAAAGCAGTAATGGAGCCAAGGAAAATCCACACTTCATGCTTTGTCTGAAAATAGTTAGGTCTTTATTAGGATATAAGAAGTCATATTCTCGGGGGATCCTTGGGTGGCTCAGTGGTTTAGCGCCTGCCTTTGGCCCAGGGCGTGATCCTGGAGACCCGGGATCGAGTCCCACATCAGGCTCCCTGCGTGGAGCCTGCTTCTCCCTCTGCCTGTGTCTCTGCACCCCTGCCCCTCTCTGTGTCTCTCATGAATAAAATCTTAAAAAAAAAAAAAAAAGAAGTCATATTCTCTACAAAAAGGGAGCAAAAGGAGCTGAAATTGATGTACTTGAAATACAAAGACCACAAGAGAGATGAAAAGGGAGTTGTATAAGATATGGGAGAACTACAGGTTATCTATCTACACATTAATATACAACAAAAAGAGGCAAAGTATTCATATTATAGACAATGCAATAAATTATCAAATATAAGACAAATATAAGAAAGTCTTAAAATGCGGAGGTAAAGGAGAAAGGATGAAATAATAAGAGAATAGATGATAGTAATAGAGGAGAAAGAACAAATTGCTTTTTTTTTTTTTAGATTTTATTTATTTATTCTTGAGAGACGGAGAGAGAGAGAGAGAGACAGAGGCAGAGACACAGGCAGAGGGAGAAGCAGGCTCCATGCAGGGAGCCCGATTTGGGACTTAATCCTGGGTCTCCAGGATCATGCCCTGGGCTGAAGGCAGGCACTAAACCGCTGAGCCACACGGGCTGCCCTTTTTTTTAAAAAAAATTTTATTTATTTAAGTAATCTCTACACCCAACATGGGGCTCAAACTCTTGACCCTGAGATCAAGAGTCACATGCTGCACAGATTGAGCCAGCCAGGTGCCTTGACAAAGAACAGATTTTAATCAAGAATTATTGCTGTTCTGGGCACCTGGCTGGCTCAGTTGGTGGAGTATGTGATTCTTGATCTCAGGGTTGTGAGTTTGAGCCCCATGTTGGGTGTAGAGATTACTTAAAACAAAATCTTAAAAAAAAAAAAAAAAAAAAAAAAGATTTACTGCTATTCCTAAGGGGAAAAAAATAAAAAAGAAGTCAAAATTGAAAGTTTTCAGAGCTAGAAAAAACCCTAAGTATTTAGACTAAAGGAGATCACCATGTGGAATAAAAATGAACAAAGAGACCTACATAGACATACTCCAGCAAAATTTTCTATTACCAAAAAAAGTTACTATCTAAAGAGAATAAATAGGTTATCTATAAAGAAAAAAATTAAGTTTGATTTTAATTTTTTTCTGGAATACTAAATATAGTGGAACAACAGACACAGAATTTTTAGGGGAAAATTATCTGACATAGCCCTAAGTCAGCAAAAAGACATGTACTGAAATAGACATTTTTAAAAAATTTTTTATTTATCTACGATAGTCACAGAGAGATAGAGAGAGAGGCAGAGACACAGGCAGAGGGAGAAGCAGGCTCCATGCAGGGAGCCCGACGTGGGACTCGATCCCGGGTCTTCAGGATCACACCCTGGGCCAAAGGCAGGCGCCAAACCGCTGTGCCACCCAGGGATCCCTGAAATAGACATTTTTGAAGTGATTCCAGGGACTCTCTGGGGTCTTAGAAATCTTTTCAGGGTATCTACAAGGTCAAAGCTATTTTTGTAATAATACTAAGATATTATTTGCCTTTTTTACCTTGTTAATATTTGTACTGTTGCTGCAAAAGCAATACTGGGTAAAATTGCTGGAAGCTTAGCATAAACCAATGCCATGATACCAACTGTACTAGTAATGATGTTCTTTACCACCACATACTCCCACATGTCCTGGATGAAACAATAAAAATATTAATTTTACTAAATCTTGAATCTCAAATGCACATTTCTTTAATATTCTCTGTGGCAAATAGGAAGTATATAATGCACTTCTGCTATTTAGTAAAGTATGATGGTCTTCTTGAGGAAAAGCATTTGTGCAATTGGGTCACAAGCTGAACTAGCTACTTTTTTCATGTACTACCATTTTTACTTGAAAGGACGGACAGACAAACCATGGTTATTGAGACTTAGGTACTGGCAGACATTTTCTTGAAAATGAACCAAATGAGCCTGCTGCTTCAATTGACTATACTTTGCCATGAAAAAATTTGAGATTTTTTTTTTTAAGATTTTATTTATTTATTCATGAGAGACACGCAAAGAGAGGCAGAGACACAGGCAGAGGGAGAAGAAGCAGGCTCCATGCAGGGAGCCCGATGTGGTACTCAATCTCGGGACTCCAGGATCATACTTTGGGCCCAAGGCAGGCACTCAAATGCTAAGTCATCCAGGCATTCCAAATTTGAGATTTTAAGTGAAAATTAAAATATTAGAAAAATAGTATTTGCCAATCTCAGCTCAGATCCTTAATACTTAAAGACTTTTCTGATGAGAACAGTGATAATGTAAATGAATATGATTTTTAAAAATATTGATTAATAATATATGTTAACATTTGGGAGACAGGCATAAGTCAATAAACCAATAATTTCCAAATGACCAAATGCAAATGCATGATGTTACAAAAATATGTGTGGGTAAAAAATCCATTCAATGTGATAGATCAATAGATTCTAATTTAACACAGTATGAATGTTCATTGATACAGTTTTTGGTTTTTTTTTTTTTGTCTTTCTAAAAGATTTTATTTATTTATTCATGAGAGACACAGAGAGAGGCAGAGACACAGGCAGAGGGAGAAGCAGTCTCCATGCAGGGAGCCCAATGTGGGACTCGATCCTGGACTCTAGGATCATGCCCTGGGCCGAAGGCAGGCACCCAACCGCTGAGCCACCCAGGCCTTCCCCCGTTGATATGGTTTTAAATTCCACATTGCAATTAATCTTTAGGAAACTACTATTTGCTGATTTCTTTCTTTTTTTTTTTTTAAGATGTTATTTATTTATTCATGAGAGACCCAGAGAGAGAGGCAGAGACACAGGCAGAGGGAGAAGCAGGCTCTCCTCAGGAGCCCGATGTGGGACTCGATCCTGGTCCCTTAGCTGAAGGCAGATGCTCAACTGCTGAGCCACCCAGGTGTCCCTGAATTCTGATATAGTATCAAAGAAGAATATCCAGAATTATCTGAAAAGATTATTAGAATATTCCCCCTCCCCAAAGAAAATACTTTTTCCTTTGCCAATTACATATTGGTGTGAGGCCAGATTTTCTACATATATTCCAACTAAACCAACAACTACAACAGATTAGATGTAGGAATGCATGTTTCCATTAAGATAGACATGAAATATATTTGCACAACAGTATATTATAACCAACCTAAATGAATGTTTCTGAGGGAAAACAAAAGTATTCTCAGATATGTAAGGCCTTAGTAAATAAACCTACCCACTCTTCTTAAAAGAAATTACTTGTTTTTTAAGATTTTATTTATTAATTTATTTAAGAGAGTAAGTGCACTGCATAGGGGTAGGGGTAGGGGCAGAAGAGGAGGAAGAGAAGACTCCTCCTGCTGAGCATGGAGCCGGTTGGGTGCCTGATCCCAGAACTCTGAGATCCTGACCTGAGCCAAAATAATAGTTGGACAAATGAGGCACCCAGGTACTCCTTAAAAGAAATTACTTGAGGATTAATTTCAGCCATTCAATATATGAATAATTATGATCACAAGAATGGAGAAATTGAGTGATAAAAGGATTGTTTTGTGAAATATAAATTGCCTCCAAATTATATGTACTATGGTTGAAAAAGGGCAGTTCCTCAAAAGGGGGAAGGGATGTTAGACAAACCAAAAACTAGGAATCAGTGTATCACCTTATTGAAGTTCCTCTGTTTAGAATGCTCACCTCTTTCTATGCTCATCCAAATCCCATTATATTTCAAGATAAAGCTCAGATCCCACATAGAATCATAGAAGCTCAGTACTGGAAAGGAGCAGGAGAGAGGAAAATCATTTATATTGAGGTCTATTATTATGTACCTGTCTGGGTGTTCAAAATTCATTCACATTTAATCCTTACAGAAAACCGGAAGACTAGGTTTTGCTATCCTCATTTTATAGACAAATCAGAGTTCAGAGAGATTAAACCCCTCACCCATTTTCATCCTACTACCTAGAGGTAGAATTTGGATGCAAACCCAGATCTTTCTTACTTTGAAGTTCATGAACTTGCATTTCACTATACTATCTTAAGGTTCATCTAATCTAAATAAACCCTGCCCAATCTGGAGTTTAAGTCCTCATCAAGACATCCCCATGAATGAGGGTGCCTGGGCGGCTCAGTTGGCTCAGTTGGTTGGGATTGAGCCCAGCTTGGGGCTCCCTGTTCAGCAGGGAGTCCGCTTCTCCCTCTGCTCACTCCCTGCTCTCTCACGCTTTCTCAAATAAATAAAATCTTAAAAAAAAAAAAAAAAAAAAAGACATTCTAATGAATGGTTAACAGCCAATCCCCTCCAGGAACAAAGAATTCCACACATTTTAATGCTGCCCATTATATCCATTTACTACTCTAAAAAGTTTCTTCTCAATATTAAGCTGACATAGTTCTTCTGAACCCCTTACCCATAAATCCTAATACTCTTTGGGATGGGGTTGTGCAGCATGAGCTAGTGGGAGACCATTAGTGGGATATTGATCCTCTTTTAAATGTTTTATTTCTTTATTATTATTTTAAAGTAGGCCCCACACCCAATGTAGGGCTTGAACTCACGACCCTGAGATTAAGAGTTATGTGCTCTACTGACTGAGCTAGTCAGGTGCCCCTCTTCTTTTACATAGGAATAGAATTTTTTTTGCCTCAGCACAGAGGCAGATGGACCAGTAATGAAACTGAAGCTTTAAGGTCCCTCACCTGCCAGGGCCCTGGCAGTTGCTGGAAGTTGTGGAGCGTTCTAGGTGGAGAGGGGAACAGATTGAAATTAGGAAGCATTTCTGGGGGCACCTAGGGGGCTCAGTGGTTGAGTGTCTGCTTTTAGCTCAGGTCATGGCCCCAGGGTCCAGGGATGGAGTCCCATATCTGGTTCCCCGCAGGGAGCCTGCTTCTCACTCTGCCTGTGTCTCTGCCCCTCTCTCTGGGTCTCTCATAAATACATAAGTAAAATCTTCAAAAAAAGAAAAGAAAAAGAAAAAGAAAAAGAAAAAGAAAAAGAAAAAGAAAAAGAAAAAGAAAAAGAAAAGAGAGGGATCCCTGGGTGGCGCAGTGGTTTAGCGCCTGCCTTTGGCCCAGGGCGTGATCCTGGAGATCCGGGATCGAATCCCACGTCAGGCTCCCAGTGCATGGAGCCTGCTTCTCCCTCTGCCTGTGTCTCTGCCTCTCTCTCTCTCTGTGACTATCATAAATAAAAAAAAAAAAATTAAAAAAAAAATAAAAAAAAAAAAGAAAAGAGAAAAGAAAGAAAAGAGAAAAGAAAGAAAGAAAGAAAAGAAAGAAAAGAAAAGGAAAGAAAAAAGAAAAGAAGAGAAAAGAAAAAAGAAGCATTTCTGATGATTTGGCTAAAGAGATCTCAGAAGAAAGGGACCTAAAATTCCGAAGCTCCAATAATTTATTATAATTCCTTTTCTCATCTTAATAAATATTTTTGACCTAATTTTATTTTGGAAACTTTGTATTATTTTTCCTTAAAGAGGATTCCAAAACTTATATTCTGTTTCACAAAATCTGGACCAATCCTTGGTTCAATCCATAACAGTACTGTTAAATATATTTTCACTACTGTATTTATGTCTGGGTTACTTATTTATTTAAGATATTTTATTTATTTATTTAAGATTTTATTTATTTATTCATGAGATACAGAGAGAGAGAGGGAGAGAGAGAGAGAGAGGCAGAGAGACAGGCAGAGGGAGAAGCAGGCTCCATGCAGGGAGCCCAGTGTGGAACTTGATCCTGGGACCCCGGGATCACGCCCAGAGCCAAAGGCAGATGCTCAACTACTGAACCACCCAGGTGCCCCAAGGCCTGCCTATTAAACTCATTATGGGGGCGACTGGCTGTTTCAGTCTGTTGAGCATGTGACTCGATTTCAGGGATGTGAGTTCAAGCTCCACATTGCGTGTGGAGCCTACTTGAAAATAAATAAATAAAAGTCGTTATGCACTCCCTAGAGGTATATAAGAAGCAAGCCAGGAAAAGGGCTCAGGAACTCCCAGCCTGTACCTTTCCATTTTAACAATTTGCCTGTTACTCTGTATCTTCTGAGCACCTAAATTATGTAGCTAAGAGTTTGAAACAAATGGGGGTAAAAATAGAAAAAAACTGTATGTCAAGGATCATACTGACTTAATTTTACAAGGGATGACTTCAGTAGGGCCCAAACTTACTTAACAAATAAATGGCTGGACCTCTGCTGCCACTCTGGTAAGAAAGTGATCCTGCATGCCCGTTGCTTTTTCATCATGTTTCTTTTTTTTTTAATGTATTTATTTATTTATTGGAGATATAGCGAGTGAGAGAGCGGAGTGAGAGAGCGAGCACATGAGCAGTGGAGAGGGCAGAGGGAAAGGGAGAAGCAGGCTCTCCACAGAACAGGACCCTGGGATCATGACCTGAGCCAAAGGCAAATGATTAACTGACTGAGCCACCCAGGCACTCCCATCCTGTTCCTTTCCTAATCAAAATCTCCAATAGGAGATTGGAGGCTTGGTGAGCCTACTTTAATGACTGTGCCTTAGTTAAAAGAGTCACTGACACAGTAAGGAACTGGCTTCTACTTTACTGAGGTAGGACTCATAATGTCAGAGAGAAAAGAAAAAAAAAAAAAACCCACAAGGGAAGAGTGGTCAAAGGATGCTGGAAACTTCAGAGTATACTGTCCCCACATCATGGCTTAACCCAGTTATCTTGTGGCATTGCCCTGGCCATTGAGATTTTTTGGCAATAAGCAGCTGGGCCATTTCATACCAATGAGATTTTGGGGGAAATTTCTAATGGTTGTTGTAAGAGAAGATCTCTTACTTTCAATTTGTATTGGAAGCTTGTTTCTTTTTCTGGACAATATGGTTTACGGGTAAGGTTTGGAATTACTGCAGCAATGCTGATGCTATGGGAAAAATTATGTCCTAGATATAGCAAGAACAGCAGGATGCAGAGTGGAGATATGGGAAGGCAGTGAGAAACTGAATTCCACCAATCCCAAAGACTGTGCATTGTACCTCTGGATCTTATTATTATGTCAGCCAATAAACCATCTTTATCATTTCAGCCTGTTTGAGATGTTTCCTTTGCCTAAAAAAAAACACACACATATCTGACAAAGGTCATGTATCTATAATATATAAACAATTCTCAAAGCTCAACAATAAAATAACAATTTTGCCAATTAAGAAAATGGGCAAAAGGTTTGAAGAGAAACTTGAAGAGTGCTCACAAGAAAAAATATACGGATGAATAATAAGCACAAGAAAAGATGATCAGCACCATTAGTTATCAGGAGCAAAGTCAAACCACAATGAGAAACTACTACACATCTATAAGAATGGCTAAATTTTAAAATCTGACAATACCAAGTGCTGACGAAGATGCATAGCAACTAGAATTCTCACACAATGAAGGTGGGAATGCAAAATGAAACACCCACTTTGGAAAAAAAAAAAGAAAGAAACAGCCACTTTGGAAAACGGTTTGACAAGTTTTTAATTTTTTTCTTATTAAAGACTATATATATATATATTTAGCAATTTTAGGTTCACAGACAGCTTTTTTTTTTTTTTAAGATTTTACTTATCTATTCATGAGAGACACACACACACACACAGAGAGGCAGAGACACAGGAAGAGGGAGAAGCAGGCTCCATGCAGGGAGCCCAACGTGGGACTCAATCCTTGGTCTCCAGGATCAGGCCCTGGGCTGAAGGCGGCGCTAAACCGCTGTGCCACCGGGGCTGCCCCACAGACAGCTTCTTTTAAAGTTAAACATATAGTTACCATATGATCCAGCAATCCCACTCTTCAGTATTTATACAAGAGACATGAAAATTTATATTCACACAAAAACTTGTACATAAATGTTTATGGTAGCTTTTTTTTTTAATTTTATTTATTTATGATAGGCACACAGTGAGAGAGAGAGAGAGGCAGAGACATAGGCAGAGGGAGAAGCAGGCTCCATGCACCGGGAGCCTGACGTGGGATTCAATCCCGGGTCTCCAGGATCGCGCCCTGGGCCAAAGGCAGGCGCTAAACCGCTGCGCCACCCAGGGATCCCTTATGGTATCCCTTATGCATCCCTTGATGCATAGTGACAAAAAACTGGAAACAACCTGAATGTCCTTCAGTGTATGGAAGGATAAACTATGGAACCTCTGTGGAATGTAATACTACTTAGCAATAAAAGCTACAGATACATGCAAACAACATGGATGAATCTCAAATGCATTATGGTAAGTGAAAGAAGTCACGTGTAAAAGGCTACATATGTAGGATTCCACTTAAAAGACAAAGTTATAGGGATACAAGACAGATCAGTGGCTGTGGGGTTGGAGGGTAGAGGGCAGATTGTCTACAAAAGGGCAGCACGAAGGAATTTGTGGGAAGGGGAGCATGAAACTTCTATATCTTATCTATGGGGTGTTTACATAACTATACACGTGTCAAAATTCATAGACATAAACACACGCATATATGTAAATTTTATTATATGTAAATTTTTAAAAGTGAATACTTTTTTTAAAAAGTTCTGTCACTACAATCTGTTAGATGAAATCGAGTTCCATCAGTGAACTTTTAGGGCAACTGGTAAAATGAAGGTACCTGCTGTAAGAAACAGTCTAATATAAGGTGCACACAATGTACAACAAGAATAGACAAGTACATGTATGCAACTTCAAAAATTGATACACCTAAGTATTGGAATAAAAATAACAAAGTAAGGTTAGTGGAGAAAGTTTCCTGGATAGGCTAACAGTGGTTATAAGGGTGAAATCATGCAAGGATCTGAAAGCACTTTGGAGAGTATTAAGATTTATTAAAGTACAGATTTCATAATTTTCTTTGCATCTCCTACAAAGCCTAGCATAATAGTACATATTGCTGGTTTTTCATAAATAATTTTTGTTTATTCTTACTTATTACATATGTTTCATAAATAAATTGTTCAAAGGAATGGAAAGGCATTCAAGTCAAAAGGGAGTGTCCAGAAGAAGTTCGTATTAGTTCCAGAGCTGGTCAGATCCCAAGGACTTTCCCCTTGTTATGGGCAAAGATTAGGGGAGTCACCTTGTAAAGTGCTGATCCAGAACTGAGGTCCTGATTTTGTTATAACTGAGGTCCTGCAGCTTGAGTAAACGGTATCAATCTTATGCTCCCTGTTCTACACAGAGATGTAGGTTCTGATGGGTATAAAAACACAATCTCCCAGCTACCCAAGGTGGGCAAACTTCCTGTAGCAGCCCCCTCTGCTTACTTCCTCTCCAGCTTGACTGCCGGGCTCAGGGTTCTGCAGAAACCGATGCTGATAGTATATCTTTTCCCAGATCTGTAAGGGCCCTCTCAGCTGTAGATTGGTAACATGACAATTAACCTTCAAAGTAGCCTGATCTCAGGTATGGGGCACAAAGCAACAACCACCTCCGGAAAGTTATCATCTTACCAGCCACTCGTACTCCACAAATCCGGTTCTGCTATGATTTGCCAAAGTGGAAGAAAACTGTTTAATTAACTGTCTTTACTCACCCTGCCAGGACTGTGAAAGCCTGTGACCTCTCCCCATCAAAACAGTCCATTTCCCACAAGCTATAGGCTAGAGGGCATAAAGAATTAATTTTGTTCAAACAGATCCTGTTATCCCTTCTTTAGCACACATCCTAGTTGAATATCTATTCCAGACACTAAACTCTCAACTTTTTTGAGTCAAGTTTTCCTTCATCCTTAACTCTAGATTCTGCTAGTTTTTCATGAAAACATCTTAGTCCTACTTCACTATAGTTTCGGTTTTAGTTTTTTGTTATTGCATGTTGGATCTTCATAAATACACCTATCTCAAATTATTTTATATATTTATTTATTTATTTATTTATTTATTTATTTATTTATTTATTTTTTATCTCAAATTTTAATGCCACAGAGGACAGGCACTGGCTCTGATCTTATACAGTAAAACTTAGCAACATTGGAGTTTGTTTTTTTGTTTTGTTTTGGTTTGTTTTTTTTAGTAATTTTTACACCCACCATGGGCCTGGAACTCACAACCCTGAGATCAAGAGCCACATGCTCTTCCAACTGAGCCAGCCAGGCATCCCAACACATGATTTTTAAAATAGAAAGCATATTACATAGATGGAAGAAAAATGCCTAATGCAAAATATTCAGAGCTCCCAGTCTTCTCCTGTAGCAAGTCCCTTCCTGTATGTCAGGAAAGATAAAGGGATTCTGTGAGTCACCAAATTCTGGGACTGAAAGTCATCCATTCCCTTCCAAAAGGCCTTCTGTGTATATGTTTTTATTTTTATTATCTTTTTTATTTATTTATTTATTTATTTATTTATTTATTTATTTATTTATTTATTTATTAGAAAGAGCATGAGCAGGGGGAAGAGAAAAGGGAGAGGGACAAGCAGACTCTGCACTGAGCATGGACCCCACATGGGGCTCACTCAATCCCATGATCCCAAGATAATGACCTGAGCTGAGATCAAAAGTCGGATGCCTAACCAACTGAACCACCCAGGTGCCCCTGTGTGTGTGCGTGTGTGTGTATGTATTTTTAAAGATTTTATTTATTTATTTATTTATTTATTTATTTATTTATTTGACAGAGAGTACAAGCTGGGAGAGAAGCAGGCAGAGGGAGAAGGAGAAGCAGGCTCCTGCTGAACAGGGAGCCTAATGTGGGGCTCCATTCCAGGACCCTAGGATCATGACCTGAACTGAAGGCACTTAACTGACTGTGCCACCCAGGCACCCCTGGGTGTATGTTTTTAAAATGCAACAAGGCCAAAGACTTGCCTTCATCTCTTTTCTCTATTAAAACATGCTCAGAAGCACAAGGGCTTGAAACAAATGATTTATAAATAGAAGTAATGGCATTTCTCTACCCTGACAATGAGATTGAAGAAAGAGAAATTAAGGAATCAATCCCATTTACAATTGAATACAAAACCATAAGATATCTAGGAATAAACCTAACCAAAGAAGTGAAGGAACTATACTCCAAAAACTACAGAACACTTATGAAAGAAATTGAGGAAGATGTAAAGAGATGGAAAAACATTCCATGCTCATGGATTGGAAGAATAAATATTGTGAAAATGTCTATGTACCTAGGGCAATTTACATGTTCAATGCAATCCCTATCAAAATACCATGGACTGGGGATCCCTGGGTGGCTCAGTGGTTTAGCGCCTACCTTTGGCCCAGGGCGTGGTCCTGGAGTCCTGGGATCGAGTCCTGCGTTGGGATCCCTGCGTGGAGCCTGCTTCTCCTTCTGCCTGTGTCTCTGCTTCTCTCTCTCTCTGTGTCTCTCCTGAATAAATAAATAAAATCTTAAAAAAAAAAAAATACATGGACTTTCTTCACAGAGTTGGAAAAAGTAATCTTTTTTTTCTTTTTCTTTTTCTTCTTCTTTTGTGTGTGTGTGTGTTTTCATGAAGTTTATTCTGGGAATTCCGTTTTCATTTTTTTTAAATAATAAATTTATTTTTTATTGGTGTTCAATTTGCCAACATACAGAATAACACCCAGTGCTCATCCCGTCAAGTGCCCCCCTCCAGGCCCGTCACCCATTCACCCCCACCCCTCGCCCTGGAAAAAGTAATCTTAAGATTTGTGTGGAATCAGAAAAGACCTCAAATAGCCAGAGGAATATTAAAAAAGAAAAAGAAAAAAGAAAACCAAAGCTGGAGGCATCACAAGGCCAGATTTCAAGCTGTACTACAAAGCTGTGATCAAGAGAGTGTGGTACTGGCACAAAAACAGACACAAAGATCAATGGAACAGAATAGAGAACCAAGAAATGGGCCCTCAACTCTGTGGTCAACTCATCTTTGACAAAGCAGGAAAGAATATCCACTGGAAAAAGGGCAGTCTCTTCAATAAATTGTGTTGGGAAAATTGGTTAGCCAGGTGCAGAAGAATGAAACTAGACCACTCTCTTGCACCAGACACAAAGATAAACTCAAAATGGTTGAAAGATCTAAATGTGAGACAAGAATCCATCAAAATCCTAGAGGAGAACACAGGCAACATCCTTTTTGAACTTGGCCACAGCAACTTCTTGCAAGATATATCTATGAAGGCAGGGGAAACAAAAGCAAAAATGAACTATTGGGACTTCAAGATAAAAAGCTTCTGCACAGCAAAGGAAGCAATTAGCAAAACTAAAAGACAACCTACAGAATGGGAGAAGATATTTGCAAATGACGTATCAGATAAAGGGCTAGTATCCAAGATCTATAAAGAACTTATTAAACTCAACAGCAAATAAACAATCCAATCATGAAATGGGCAAAAGACATGAAGAGAAATCTCACAGAGGAAGACCTAGACATGGCCAACAAGCACATGAGAAAATGCTCTGCATCACTTGCCATCAGGGAAATACAAATCAAAACCACAATGAGATACCACCTCACACCAGCGAGAATGGCTAAAATTAACAAGACAGGAAACCACAAATGTTGAAGAGGATGTGGAGAAAGGGAAACCCTCCTGCACTGTTGGTGGGAATATGAACTGTTACGGCCACTCTGGAAAACTGTGTGGAGGTTCCTCAAGAAGTTAAAAATAGACCTGCCCTACGACCCAGCAATTGCACTTCTGGGGATTTACCCTAAAGATACTGATGTAGTGAAATGCCAGGACACCTGCACCCCAGTGATTATAGCAGCAGTGTCTACAATAGCCAAACTGTGGAAGGAGCCATGATGTCCTTCGACAGATGAATGGATAGAGAAGATGTGGTATATAGGGATGCCGGTGTGGCTCAGCGGCTGAGCATCTGCCTTTGGCTTGGGACATGATCCCAGTTCAGGGATTGAGTCCCACATCGGGCTCCCTATGGGGAGCCTGCTTGTCCCTTTATCTATGTCTCTGCCTCTCTCTGTGTCTCTCATGAATAAATAAATAAAATCTTAAAAAAAAAAAGATGTGGTATATATATATGTACAATGGAATATTACTCAGTCATCAGAAAGGATGAATACCTACCATTTACGTCAACGTGGACGGAACTGGAGGGTATTATCCTGAGTGAAATAAGTCAATCGGAGGACAATCATCATATGGTTTCACTCTTATGTGGAATATAAGAAATAGTGAAAGGGACCATAAGGGAAGGGGGGAAACTGAGTGGGGAAAATTAGAGAGGAAGACAAACCACGAGAGACTCCTAACTCTGGGAAACAAAGGGCTGCAGAAGGGGAGGTGGGTGGGGGGATGGGGTGATTGAGTGACAGGCACTGAAGAGGGCGGGTGATGGGATGAGCACTGGGTGTTATACTATATGTGGGCAAATTGAATTTAAATTTACAAAAAAGGAAAAAAATAAAAAACAAGTCATTTCACATATATTTATATTTATTACATATTTTAGCTTAAAAATGTTTTTCACATTGAATGCCAAAATACAGACCTGGCACCCTGCAACCTTATCCACTGCTCCATACACTCAGCTTGCTCTCGTCCTCCCCTACTTTCCTAATAAACAGGCAATGCTTAATGTCCCTTAACTCTTACTTTGCCCCGGTTCTAAAATGGCTCAGATACCCTGTCAGTTTTATCCTTCTAATTGTGGCCAGCCTGGGAGACTAGCTACTTCTGAAGGTAGGAAGTACCTTTGAAGCCTGGAAAAATGTCCCTACTCAACCCACAGAGGAGAAGTTTGGAAAAGCCTGTGGGCTTAAGTTCATGTATCCTAAACCAAGGCAGCCACCCAGAGGCGTGTTTCTCAGTGGAACTCAACAAACCTTGGAATGGCTCCTATGCCAGGAGAGACTATGGCTGGTGAGAAGTGGGAATCTTCTAGCCAATCAGCTGTTCCCCAGTGCTGTGGGAGAGTCTTTGAGAAGGAGGCTTTGGGGCCAAATAGGGGAGAATGAAAAGCAGCACCTGGGTTAGCCAGACGCAGAAAGGACAAGCTGGGACAAGGCACCCTCCACAACAGTGGGATGCGTAAATTAACGTTGAATGTTGGTGACAATCAGTTCATACCCATATAACGAAGCAAGGCAGTAAGCAAGCCAGAGCTGAGATGATGTGTTTAAAGTGATAGGGGCAGGAGAGGCCAGGAATCTGGTTCTACCATCAGTACTGTTCTAACATTTTAGAGGAAGGCATGATGCCCCTATCTTCCAGGATGGCAGAACTTCCCCGGCAATACAGACACAGGACCTAAGGGTTCTAGGTTTAAGATTTTTGGCTTGGTATGACTGTGAGAAGTAAGTTATTCTAACGTCATAGAGCACTTAACCATTCAGCTAGGTTTTACATACATTCTCTTATTTAATCCTTATAATAATCCTGTGATATGGCTCTCCCCCCCCCCCCCCCCCCCATTTTACAGAAATGGCTTACAGAAAGGAAAGCTTATAGAGAGGTAGTTAGTTAACCCCAGCGGCACACTCTGGTCTTTAGATATCTCATCTGGTATCCTCTGCATTGTTCAGTGGCTTTCAAACTTTGTTTTTCAATGCCCTCAATTCCACGTAAGTGTTTGTGGGATTTTGTGGACATTCTTACAGCAAATCCAAGAACTTTTTAAAGACTGCTGTTCAGGAATACCTGACCTTGGTATTGCCCTTCGACTTGAAGTATATTTGGTTCCCTCAGCAACCCTCAGAAGGTTAGGCCTCACTTTTCCCTGATATTGCGATGATTAAGAGATACGTAGTTCACAGACAGGGCCGGGTGCCTTCACAGCAAGCGTCACTTCTGTAAGAACACCAGCCTCACAGGGCTGGGATGAGAGAAGTGGGCAGAGCAAAAGGAAGTCTGTTACTGATGCTCCGTGCTATGGAGTGATAATGCAACGTTCATCTTCCTGTTAAATACTGTGAAGTGCTTTCCCAGTTATGAATGAAATTCTCTCAGATTGGTTTTTTAAAATTTCCTTAAAACAATGAGCTTTTAATGAGTTATAGTAGCTTCCTGCATCAGCAGTCTAACACATTTCCACAGTGACTGCGCTGACAGACTGTCACATATACTCTTTGTTTCTGTGGCTGCCCATCACTTGAACCCTATTCCTGGATTTGAGGAGTCCCTCACAACTGGAACTTTAGTAGAAAGCAGGGCCAGTATCCCAATTTATTTATTTTTATTTTTTAAAAAAGATTTTATTTATTCATTCATGAGAGACACAGAGAGAGCGGCAGAGACATAGGCAGAGGGAGAAGCAGGCTCCCTGCGGGGAATCTGATGTGGGACTCGATTCCGGGACCCCCGGATTATGACCTGAGCCGAAGGCAGATGCTCAACCACTGAGACACCCAGACATCCCGATATCCCACTTTAAAAGTACAGGGAGCAGATACTTGCTTTCCCAGCACCTCTTGCAATGAGAGAGTACACATGTGGTCTAAACTTGGTCAACTGGATATACTCATCTGGAATTTGGACTCAGGAAATAGTAATGGAGAGAATGAAGCAGGAAAGCAGAACTTATTCTAGCAACAGCAATACCTAGTTTCCATGCCAGGGGTAGCATGCAATGTCCTGTGCTGGTAGTGACACAGGCTTCATCAGACCTGCTCTGTAGTAGGATTTTGATGGTGGTTATAGCTCCCTCCCTCCTCCTTATGCCCACTTTCAGAGCTTGAGTCTCCAGGAAGTCCATGAATATCCAACTCCTTCTTCTGATTGCTCAGGCACAAACTTTGGAAACTCTGAGTCTTTTTTGTAACCCTACATCCAATCCATGAATGAGGAAATTCTGAAAGTGGCCTATCTCCTCCACTGGTACTCCTTGGTGCAAGCCACTGCAACTCCTCACCGGATTACTGCAATAGCCTCTTAACTGGCCTCCTTGCTCTCACCTTTGTTCCCATACAGTCCTTCCTGTCTCTACACAGTGGTTAGTGATCTTTAAAAATCCTAAGTTAGATCTTGTCACCCTCTGCTCAAAATCATCCCATAGATTCTCATTGTATTCCTTTTTTTTTTTTTTTTTGAAGATTTTATTTATTCATGAGAGACACAGAGAGAGAGGCAGAGACACAGGCAGAGGGAGAAGCAGGCTCCATGCAGGGAGCCCGATGTGGGACTCGATCCTGGATCCTGGGATCACACCCTGGACCAAAGGCAGATGCTCAACCGCTGAGCCACCCAGGTGTCCCTCTCATCATATTCCAAATCCAAAATACTTACCGAGGTCTATAGGATTGGCCTCTTGCTTGCTACCTTCGAATCTCATTTCCTCTCCCTTCCTCACTTGCTCTGCTCTGGCCACACCAGCCTCCCTGCTATTCAAAATGCCGAGCACACTCCTGATGCCAACCTTGCTGTTCCCACTGCCTGGGAGGCTCTTCCCCGAGATACCCGGGTGACTTCCTTCCTTAGTCAGGTATCTGCTTAAACTTGACTTTATCAGATGGGCTACTCTGACCTCACCTTATCTAAGCACTCCTCTCCGTTTTTCTTTTCTAACATCAGACTCATTCCTCTGTTTTTCTTCTTTAGCATCTGAAACATAATATATCTATGCATCTGCTTAATGTCTATCTCCCCTACTACAATGTAACCTCGTTGAAAGCAAGGACTTTGTTGGTTTGCTGCCATATCCCCAGGGCCTACAAGAGTGATTAGCACATAGTGAGCATTCAATAAATATATATTGAGTAGATGTGTTGACCCAATAAATTCCATTTCTGTTTAAATCAGCCATAGTTGGTTTCTATTTCTTACAATGTAAACTCCTAAGAACCTTGTCTGATAGACATAGCGTAGGCCCTGGTACGCTGGGAATCAAATTTATCTCTCCTTTAGTGACCTTAGGCAAAGTCTCTTAACACCTGGGGACCCAGTTTATAGGTTGCTCCTCTTTGCTCTGAGATAATTTTTAAAATCCTTTTAAAAAGCCAAATTTCAAAGCAACAATAGAATAGATATTTTTCCAAACTGCATCATTCTTTAGCTTTTGCAGTTAGCATTTATATCTTCTTGGAAATGAGTCACCTCTCCTCAGAGTTTTATTATACCCAGATAATTCTTATATATTGCCAATGCTATTTATCACCACTGCTACCAGTATCGTCACCACAATCATCATTAAATAAAAGTAACAAGCTAAAAGAGAATTCGGAGAAGGCAAAGCTCATCATGTATTATGCTGAGGAATGGGTATTTTTTTTTAACTTTTTAAAGTGACCTCTACACCCAACAGGGGGCTTGAATCCACAACCCTGACATCAAGAGTTGCATGCTCCACCAACTGAACCAGCCAGGTGCCCCTGAATGAAAAACAAATTTAGGGTAAGCAGAGGGGAAAGGTGGCCTACAGATGCTTTATATAGGTAAAAGCAGAGCACTACAGGGATATGATGAGGAGGTATAATAACCAAGAGTAAGCAAGGTCCATTTTAGTAGGAATATCCACAAGCTATGCATGGTTTCTTGATTCTAGAAAAAGATTTAGATATTGTAGCTTAAAAGTTTTTTCTTAGGACTTTCTCCAAACTGTCCTCATGTCTTCATCTACAACCCATCCTACTTCCTCTATCTTCTTGCATCCAAAGACTACATAAATGTATCTTTCTAAAGTTCTTTTGCATATTCAATGAATCCTATAAAATTGCAGGCTTTTTTCTCATGAACTTTTTTTTTTTCTCATGAACTTTTACAAAACCAAATTTTCCCCTTCATGCTCTTACTATATATATTTCGATGTGTACATGGAACATCTGAATATTACTATGAATTTTTGTCTTTTAGCCTATTAATTAGAATTTGGAATCCTAACTCTCTAGGTCTATAGTAGTTATAGACACTATAGTTTGTCACCTGAAACTTTCAAAAGTATTTCTCAGGGGTCTTTATCCAAGTTATTGAAGAAAATGGTGAGTAAGATAAGGTCTGGGACCTCAGTAATCTCTCTCCAAGTTGAAACTGATCTTATCAGTACTTGGGTTTAACTTCTGAATACACAATAAATAAATTTCCTCAACTCTTTTGCAGAGAAGAGAGTGTAATTTAGTGAATAGAACAATGGACTGAGATTCATATGAACATTATTCTGAAACAAACTTTGCCACTGACTTTGTCAAGTTAACCAACTTCTCTCGAACTTATTTGAGAATGAGAGGGCTCCATTTCCAAAATTCATGGATTCTATCCAGTACATAGTTCTCCGCAAATAGAGCAATATTGTACTCTTTACCCATTTTCTGTCTCAGAGACAGGGCAATAACATTTCCCTTTGGCCTATTTAATACTATTTCAGCAGAGGTTGAGTCTTACAACATGCTCAAGAGTAGGCAGTCTAATTTCAATTCAGTCTACAAACATCTGTTGAGTGCATACTGTCAGGCATTATACCAAGGGGCTTCTAAAATAAATCACCAACAATAAAAATCAAAGTTAATTAGAACTAAATACTGCATTCCCAGACTTTGGATCTATGCAGCACTATGTAAGCATGTCTCAGTTTCCTTTCCACACACACTAGCCATTGCAGTTGCCACAGGATCAATGTTTATGCATTTCGTTAAAGGACTATGTCTTGTCCCCAAATTCTCTGTGATATTCTCTCATTCCCTCAGAGGCCATATACAATTAATCATTTTCTTCATTCTATTTTTCCAGTGTTTGCTCTCTAGGACCTTTAGGAAAATGAATTATATCAATTAGGATTTGATCAAGGAAGCAGACCACTATGAGTTATATAGAATAAAGGATTTATTATAGGGATTAGGTCTTTTGCAATCATGGGAGCTAGTTAAGCAGTCTATATAAGTCTGTTTCTTCTGCATCTGGTGCTGGGCCTGAAGTCAGCAAGGCTAGCAGCTGGAAAGGGAAGACAGACACAATGTGGGAGAGAAAGAGGACAAAGTGGAAACCATGAGGACAAACTGGAGCTGTGTGGGTGTCTCTTTCTCATTTCTTCTATTCTAAATGCTCTAGGTGGTCTATAAGATAAGTTGGTATTCCTTGGCATGGAGGACATGAACATGGCCCAGAACTTGGAGAAGATGAAAGAGATCCAGTAGAAGATAACTCCTGCCCCAAATGCACAAAATGCGCCAGTAGATAACTGACAGCGTGTGAGCTACATAACTGCACCTGCCCTACACTGATCTTCAGAGGACAAAATTGGCTACTACTTTACTCCTGCCTTCAAAATCTCACGCAAATCTCTCTTGTGACAATTCTAATTAAGAAGCATATGAGGCCAGGGTGGGGGTGGGGAGGGAAGCATACAAGGAAGGATATTATGGAAAATATAGTTCTACCTTAGCTACCACTGACACAGTACAAGGCCATCATCAGAATCAATACGCCACTGGACAGCCCTTACAACATTCTTTCCCTTATTCTTCAGAGACTTTTTAAGTATTCATTCTTACGTTCTCTGCTACTGTACTTGTTCCTATTATTAGGCTAGAAAAACAAAAACCAAAAAGCTATAGGAAAAAAATTATTAAAAATCCTACTATAAAATTCTAAAACTTTAGGACATAAAATAAAACTAAATAAAAAATATACTACATTCATGGATCGGATACCTCAATATTAAAAAGTTAATAAAAAAGGAAGTTAATTAATCTTTTAAAAAATTACAAAAGAAAAGGTAAAGGGAAATAGAAAAATAGAAAAGGCAGAACTGGAGAAACAAGAATAAAAGTTAGGAAACATAACTAGAAAGTAAAGTACCAAGAATAACAAGTAAAATTATTCTAAATAGTCAAAGTCCTGGGGTGCCTGAGTGGCAGCAAATTGTCTGCCTTTGGCTCAGGTCATGATCCTTGGGGTTCTGGGATTGAGCCCTGCACTTTGTTGGGCTCCCGCTCAGCAGGAGCCTGCTTCTCCCTCTCCCTCTGCCCCTCCTCCATCCCCTGCTTGTGCTCTCTCTCAAATAAATAAAATCTATAAAAATAGTCAAAGTCCTGGTATCAGAAGGCCAAAAAAAATCAATTATAATTTATAAAGATTTTATTTATTATTCATTGAGACAGAGAGAGAGAGAGTCAGAGACACAGGCAGAGGGAAAAGCAGGTTTCCTGAGGGGAGCCTGATACAGAACTCAACCCCAGGACGCTCAACCACTGAGCCATCCAGGTGCCCCAAGCATAAATTATTTAAAAATCAATTAAATAGTGTTATTAATATAGATACTTAGAAACTGAGAGGCCTATAAAGCTAAACATCAGAGAATGCACAAAAATAAACAACTGATAAAAAGGAAAGCAGCAATATTAATATCTGATGAAACAGGATTTAGGGCAAAAAAGCACCTAAGGCAGGTGGTTACTGAATATAATAAAAGGCAGTCAATTATGATAATATAATAATAAGAAATTTATATGGACCAACACAGCAGCTAAATATATTATGTAGAGGGGATCCCTGGGTGGCTCAGCAGTTTAGCACCTGCCTTTGGCCCAGGGCACGATGCTGGAGCCCGGGGATCGAGTCTCGCATCGGGCTCCCTGCATGGAGCCTGCTTCTCCCTCTGCCTGTGTCTCTCCTCTCTCTCTGTCTCTCTCATGAATAAAAAAATAAAATCTTAAAAAATATATTATGTAGATTAATGCCCTTGTAATGAGAAAATGATAAAAATACAATTAATAATAGAAAATTCTAATTCTTTAAAATCAATGAAAGATTAAGCATGTAATATATAAAGTTGTAAGGATCCATATTAATTTTTTTTCTTTTAAATATTTTATTTATTTACTCATAAGAGACACACACAGAGAGAGCAGAGACACAGGCAGAGGGAGAAGCAGGCTCTTCACGGGGAGCCTGATGTGGGACTCAATCCTGGGACTCCAAGATCATGCCCTGAGCCAAAGGCAGACACCCAACCACTGAGCCACTCAGGCTTCCCAGGATCCATATTCATAATGAAGCATATTATTACAGATTTTATGTACTACAAATATTCTAAATATATAGAAATTGAACATACTAGGTTATAGAGAAAAATCTCATTAAAGACAATAAAAGGAAGACATCTCACGCACTATTTTTTTTTTTTTTAAAGATTTTATTTATTTATTTATTCATGAGAGACACAAGCAGAGGGAAAAGCAAGCCCCATGCAGGGAGCCCGACGTGGGACTCGATCCTGCCTCTCTAAGATCAGGCCCTGGGCTGAAGGCGGCACTAAGCCGCTGAGCCACTGGGGCTGCCCCTCACGGACTATATTTTTATATGTAATTAAACATTAACTGCATGAATGTTTTCTTAGAAAAAGTCCCTGATCATCTGTAAAATAAAGTTTCCACAAATAAGAATTTGGACAAAAAGAAAGACAAAATGAGGGATCCCTGGGTGGCGCAGCGGTTTGGCGCCTGCCTTTGGCCCAGGGCGCTATCCTGGAGACCCGGGATCGAATCCCACATCGGGCTCCCGGTGCATGGAGCCTGCTTCTCCCTCTGCCTGTGTCTCTGCCTCTCTCTCTCTCTCTCTCTCTCTCTCTGTGACTATCACAAATAAATGAAAAAAAAAAAAAAAAGAAAGACAAAATGTAATGAGAATGCTTTGCAGGCTATAAAAGTGTATGGCAAATGTTAGCAATTATGAGTAGTTTATTTTTTTTTAAAGATTTTACTTATTTTTTCAGAGAGAGAGAGAGAGAAAGATAGACAGAGACAGAGACAAAGACAGAGACACAGGCAGAAGCAGGCCCCATGCAGGGAGCCCGACGTAGGACTTGATCCCCGGTCTCCATGATCACACCCCGGGCTGCAGGCTGCGCCACTGGGGCTGACCTAGTTACTTACTTTAAAAATAATAATGAAACACCAATCTATCTAAATCTTTGTGGTAAAATCAAAGCAGTATTTGGAGGAAAATGAATAATTTGAAATATATTATTTTTTGAGAGCAAAAAGATTATAAGCTAGAACAGGGCAGCCCGGGTGGCTCAGGGGTTTAGTGCCTGCCTTCAGCCCAGGGCATGATCCCGGAGACCCGGGATCGAGTCCCACATCAGGCTCTCTGCATGGAGCCTGCTTCTCCCTCTGCCTGTGTCTCTGCCTCTCTCTCTCTCTCTCTGTCTCTATGAATAAATAAATAAAATCTTAAAAAAAAAAAAAGCTAGAACAAAGTCCCCAAAAGTAAATAGAATGGGACTAAGACCAAAGCCAAAATAAAAACAATTTAGTTCTGTAAACATTATGAAATAGACAAGTCTCTGGCAAATCTAATCAAGAGAGAAAATAGACACATATTTGAAACAAAGAGTATTATATGAACATGCCAAATTTTTTTTTTTTTTTTAATTTTCCTATCCTAAAGAAAGAACCCTTTCTTTTACTACAGTTCTCACTCCATTTCAAAGACCCTCTCAAAACCAAATGATTCTTTGGAAATAATATATGTTTTCTGATGATAACAGTAAAACAAGACTTAAATTTCTGTTAGTATAGCAGACTAGGCACCAACAGGACTCCACCACCTACTAAAATCAACTACAATTAGTGGATTAAAAAATGATGTATAGTTGACATACAATGTTACATTAGTTTCAGGTGTACAACATAGTTGTTAATGTTGTTACATGTAAGGCATCATTAGTTGAAAGAGATACCACTATTTTATTCACTACTAAAAAGAGGGAAAAATGCTGTCAAACTATAACACAATGCTTGCTTATAATTTATTTATTTTTTAAAGATTGTATTTATTTACTTATGAGAGACACAGAGAGAGAGGCAGAGACACAGGCAGAGTGAGAAGCAGGCTCCCTGCATGTGGGACTCGATCCAATTACGCTGGGATCACGCCCTGAGCTGAAGGCAGATGTTCAACCATTGAGCCACCCAGGCATCCCTATCTTAGATTTCTTATTGTGAGCTAAATAAATTTATATTTAAACTACTGCTACTTGGCTTTTATGTTCCTTCCATGTTTCCAGATAATATAATTCTCAAACAATAAACCCAAGGAGAAAAGATAGAAAAATAAGTTATAAAGTATGTGAAGCAATAGCAAAACTGAAGCCTTGGCTTTACTCTGTTTCCTTCTTCTCCTTCAAAGAGAGGGCACGAAGGTAAGTTTTTAAAAACATTCTTTGTAAGTGAAATGTTGATGGAAATAAAAGGAATAAAATGTAAGCAAAATTCACATAAATTTCTAAAATAAAACATTTAAAGGGGTGCCTGGCTTAGTTAATAGATCACGTGACTCTCAATCTCAGGGTTGTAAGTTCAAGCTCCATATTGGGCATGGAGACTACTTAAAAAAAAAAAAAATGCTTAAAAAGCCGTGAAGATAACGGTTAAGTTTCAGGCCTTCTCACTTATATAGTCCTTCCACAGTCCTAGGAGGGACCTCAGCAATCTTTACATGATCAAATATATTTTTAATATGAAAAATCAAAGTATCTTAACTATAATAGATGATTATTGTCTCTTTCCACTTAGATTTCTCCTTTATCACATTTTCCCTTGTATTAGGTGATGTTATAGTGGCCACAGATATTTTTAGATTCTGGCTAAGAAACTAAGCTGCAGATACATTTAATTTTAATTATTTTTAAGAATTTTTATTTATTGTTATTTTTTAAAGATTTTATTTATTTATTCATGGGAGACACAGAGAGAGGCAGCAACATAGGAGAGGGAGAAGCAGGCTCCCTGCGAGGAGCCTGATGCAGGACTTGATCCCAGGCCCCTGGGATCACTACCTGAGCCAAAGGCAGATGCTCAACTGCTGAGCCACCCAGGTGCCCCACATTTAATTTTAGTTAGCTGGGATATTTTATGCAGTTCAGTTACTTCTGTGCAGTTAAATTATTGTTAGCCCATTCAGTGAGAGAATGGCATTCAGGAACACTTCTTTTTTTAGTAGGCTCCAAGCCCAGTGTGAAGCCCAACACGGGACTTGAATTTACAACCCTGAAATCAAGACCCAAGCCAAGACCAAGAGTTGGACACTTAACCAAGAGAACTACCCAGGCGCCCCAATCCAGTAATACTTCTATTATCTATTATGCCAATGCACCTGGCATAGGCACAGGAAGTTACAGGTTAAAGGTCATGTAAAACTCTAGAGGATTCCAATCTCATAAAGACCTAAATAAGATCAAAGATATTCCTGTTAGAACATATAGTTTAATATATAAAAATTTAAATATAACATAGAGTTTTCCCCCTTTTTAAAAAATATTTTAATTTATTTATTCATGAGAGACACAGGCAGAGGGAGAAGCAGGCTCCATGCAAGGAGCCCAATGTGGAACTCGATCCCGGGTCTCCAGAATCAGGCCCTGGGCCGAAGGCGGTGCTAAATCTTTAAATTAAATCTTTTAAATCTTTAAAAATAAATAAATAAATAAATAAATAAATAAATAAATAAATAAACAAAAAAATAAAAAAGAAAGCTGAGCCACCCAGGCTACCCTTCCCCTTTTTTTTGATAGGAATGGTTTGTAGTATAAAGCTAAATACACCATTTCCACTGCAATTTAAAGAGATTTTGAAATGTTTTAATAAAGTGAGAAATGTTAGCCTCCTAATTTGGACTTACATGAAGATGAATTTTGTCATCTTTAAATTTATTAAAAAACTGAAGGAAAATTCAGATTAGGAAACAAAAGTAATAGAGAACAGCTATGAAATCAGTAAAATTATATATTTCAAATTAAGACGTAAATTATAGGGGCATCTGGATGGCTCAGTTGGTTAAGTGTCTGCCTTTGGCTTATGTCATGATCCCAGGGTTCTGTGATCCAGCTCCTCATTGGGTTCCCCACTCAGCGGAGAGCCTGCTTTTTCCTCTCCCTCTGCTCTGCCCCCTGCCTTGTGCTCTTGTTCTGTGTCTCTCAAATAAACACATAAAATCTTTTTAAAAAGTTCAATCTTTATTGAACACCAATAAAAAATGAATTTATTAAAAAAAGTGATAATTTTAATAATGAGATTAAATATAAATTTTTCTGTGACAATAATAAACTTGGATTATTTGTTAATCCAATCAATGAAAAGAAATGAATCACAGGAACATATGGAAATAGCTTTCAAATTTCTTGCTGAATTGACTATAAAGAGAACATAACTCATAATACTCACTAAATGAAGATATCTATGACACATTAGTGTCATTAATGCAGATCATTTTAGGATTATTGCACAAGAAAATCTGAAACAGGGCAACCCAGGTGGCTTAGTGGTTTAGCACCTGCCTTCAGCCCAGGGCGTGATCCTGGAGACCCAGGATCGAGTCCCACATCAGGCTCCCTGTGTGGAGCCTGCTTCTCCTGCCTGTGTCTCTGCCTCTTTCTGTATCTCTCATAAATAAATAAAATATTTTTAAAAATCTAAAACACCCAGAAAACTAGAGAATATATATGAAAGAAACTTGATAGAGATTTTAGCAAATTCGGACAATTTTAAGAAACTAACATGGTATTATCAAGAACAAATTGTTAAGCTGAAGAAACTTTTCTAAACAATCAAAATAAGTTTTAAACAACAAGGAAAGAAGAAAGACAAATGATTTATCTATTTATTTAATAGAAAATATTACAGGGGCACCTAGGTGGCTCAGTCAGTTAAGCATCTGCCTTCAGCTCAGGTCATGATCTCAGGGTCCTGAGATTGAGCCCTGTGTCAGGCTCCCAGCTCAGCAGGGAGTTTGCTTCTTCCTCTCACTCTAACCCTCCCTCCCACTTATGGTGTCTCTCTCTAACAAATAAAATCCTTTTTTTTTTTTTTTTTTTTTAAAGAAAGTATTAAAAAAGAAAGTAGGGGATCCCTGGGTGGCTCAGCGGTTTAGCGCCTGCCTTTGGCCCAAGGTGTGATCCTGGAGTCCTGGGATCAAGTCCCAAAACGGGCTCCCTGAATGGAGCCTGCTTCTCCTTCTGCCTGTGTCTCTGCCTCTCTCTCTGTGTGTCTCTCATGAATAAGTAAATAAAAATCTTTAAAAATAAATAAATAAATAAATAAACAAATAAATAAAAAAGAAAGTATTACAAAATCTCATTATATTAAGAATGAAAAAGCTGCAGAAAAAAAAGCATTGCAGAAGTGACTCAGGTCATTAATTAGTAAAAATACTATGTTTTATGGATTTTATAATTTTCTGTTGTTAAGTGACAACAAACAAAAAAAATAATTTTTTATGATTTCTCATTCCTTTTTTTTTCCTTTTCTCATTCTAAATGCTCATGTCTGTCTAAAAATGGGGGGATGGTGCCTGGGTGGGTCAATCAGTTAAGTATCTGACTCTTGGTTTCAGCTCAGGTCATGATCTCAGGGTTATGAGATCGAACCCTGTGTCAGGCTCAGGGCTCAATATGGAGTCTGCCTGAGAGTCTCTCTTCCTCTCCCTCTCCTGCGACCCTTCCCCTTACTTGTACTCTCTCTCAAGTAAATAAAGCCTTAAAAAAAGCAAGCAAGCGAGCAAGCAAGAAAACTAGAAACAAGGGCACCTGACTGGCTTAGCTGGTACAGCAACGACCCTTAAATCTCAGGGTAGTGAGTTCAAGAGCCACATTGGGCAGGGAGACTACTATGAAAAAAAAATTCTGTACTTATAATTTTTTATACTATTTATTAAAGATTCACCCAAACTGTGTAACTTTCAGGTTCCACAAAGCCTGGATCTACTCCATGACAGATTAATATTAAAGAAACTCTAGGGTGGGGTGCCTGGTGGCTCAGATGGTTGAATGTTTGATTTATGGTTTCAGCTCAGGTCAAAATCTCATGGGTTGTGAGATACAGCCCCACATTGGGCTTCCCACTCAGCGGGGAGTCTGCTTGAAGACTCTCTCTGCCCCTGTAGCCTCTTGCACTCTCTCTCTCAAATAAAAAAATAAAAAATCCCCACAAAACTCTAGGGATACCTGGCTGGCTCAGTTGGTAGAGCGTGTGACTCTGGATCTCAGGTCATGAGTTTGAGCCCCACACTAAGCACAGTTTAATTTTTTAAAAAACCACTCCATTAATCAAATAAGGTAAAATTACTAATCATTTCAATAAAGGTTTGAAAAGGCATAATAAAATTTAACAATATTCTCATTAACAGTATAGATATATCCTACTCAGTGCTAATCAAATTATAGTTTGAGGTCATCTGCCCACAAGATGAACATCACTAATCACACCAATTACAAATTTGGGGGATTCTGAAAATCATCTTCTGGCTTGGGATTTCCTGGAAGGACTCAAGGAAGTCCCTGAAAGTTTTTATGCTCACAATTACAGTTTGTTACAAAGTAAAGATTCAAATCAAAATCAACCAAGAGTAGAGATGCACAGGGCGGACAAGGAGGGGGTTACATGTAGTTTCCATTAACCTGTCCCCATGGTATCATATATGGTATTACCTCCTCTGGTTACAATGTGTGACCATATATACAGAATACTGCCAACCAGGCAAGCTCACCTGAATCTTTGGTGTCCAGAATTTTTATTAAGGCTCGATCACATACTGCCCACATGGCTAACTCCTTAATTTTCAGTCCCTCCCATGGTGGAGATATCTTTAGTACTGATTCATCTGGAGGTTGTAACTAGTATGGTGATGTGGCCCAAAGCACATATCATAAATCACAGTGTTAAACTTTTTGGTGTTCAAAGCCCTGAGCAAACAAAGATATTCCAATCAGGTGGAATGTTCTTGTCAGTCAGATCCCAGAAGTCACCTTCTAGTATCAAGGAGCAGAGGCCAGACATCTCTTTGGGTAAGGTTAATTCTTCACTACACAGTTCTTAATACAAAAAATTGCATTTTGTTATTTTAAAAAAAGATTTTTTTTTTTTTGAGAGAGAGAGAGAGAGAGAGAGAGCAAGTGGGGGGAGGGCAGAGGAGAGGTAGAGAATCTCAAGCCGACCCCTTGTTGAGTGCAGAGCCTGACAAGGGGCTGGATCTCACAACCCTGAGATCATGACCTGAGCTGAAATCAAGAGCTAGATGCTTAACTGACTGAGCCCCCCATATACCCCTAAAAACTATATTTCAAACCAATTGCCAGTATTCTACTTAATGGATAAAAGCTAGAGATACTCCTTTCATAGCTGCAAAAGCAAACAAGAACGATCTTTTTAAAAATTCATGATTTAAATGTCTTTGAAGAGTGTAATTTTTTTAATACACTCAAAGAAAATATTACATATTAGGAACATTTAAAATCTTTTAAAATAATAATAATAATATATCTATAAATATACAGTTCCTCCAATACTCTTGGAACCAGCTTTACTATCTTTGTATCTTTGGTTCCATCATTAATGAGTTAATACATTTCTGACATGGCATTATTCTGTTATTTGTATGAAAGCTGTATTTTCAACTTTTTGAATATTTTACTTTGGTATGATTCCACTGAGATGCCCAAGGGAACACTTCTATCAGAGCCAATTAAAGAGTGCTAGAGGGACGCCTGGGTGGCTGCCTTCAGCTCAGGTCATGATCCCAGGGTCCAGGATGGAGTCCTGCATCAGGCTCCTGCAAAGGGCCTACTTCTCCCTCTATATCTCTGCCTCTGTGTGTCTCTCATGAATAAATAAATAATATTTTTTTTAAAAAGTGGTAGAAGTATACCTTATGGAGTATTTAAGCCGATATGTACCTTTTTTTCCTTTCTTTTCCTTTTTCTATTGTGTGTGTGTCTGTGTGTGAGCACATACATGCCCTTGGAGTGAATCCCAAGAGGAAACGTAACTTTATTTTTGATCTCTGTTTTTATTCCTAACTCTGTATTTTTATCTTTGTTTCTGGTTCTTGGCCAAAGTTGGCTCGAGTTCTGATTTGCACATAGTTGATAAACTGTTCCCAACTGGTGATAGCAACAAGTGGGGATCTGATGTTATGGCCTGAACTTTTGGTTATCAGTATCCACATGAAGGTTTATATTCTTGTTAGCTAATAGAATATGATTCGTTACTCCTCTTGTCTTTTCGAATGCATTCTATCAATTAAGGAGATATTTTTTGTACACTGGAAAATATCTCTTTGAGAACAGGACTAGTGATATTTTGTGTTCTGTGTTTGACTCATAGCTGCAGTTGTAGAACTAAACCTTTCTGTGGGTCTGTATAACTGTAGGAGAAAATTCTTTGCCTCTCATTATATAAATGTGGAACATTTTCTTTTTTAATGTGTAATATTTATATTTTAAAGATTTTATTTATTCATTCATGAGAGACACACAGAGAGGCAGAGACACAGGCAGAGGGAGAAGCAGGCTCCATGTGAGAAGTCCAATGCAGGATTCGATCCCAGGACTCTGGGATCATGCCTCATGCCCAAAGGCAGAAGCTCAACTGCTGAGCCACCCAGGCATCCCTAGCTAGATAGGTCATTTTTAAAAAAGAATGCTAGATGAAGATTGCTAGGTTAGATACAAAACTGGTAAATGAGTTTCAAGACAATAACACTATATCTTTTTTCTACTGAACAGAAATCTACAAGTTATCGTGTAACTTTTGGGCTCTACAGATGGTAAATAGTGGAGTCAGACACAGGTAAAATAATCGTTTTTTTTTTTTTTTTTTTTTTTTTAAGATATAGTAATCCTAAAGAAGTCCATAAACCTTGGATGAGCCTGTTAAACACTGTTCCAGGAAGACACTGAAGAGACAGGTTGTACTTTCTTTTGCTTGTTTCCAAATCTTAAAGGTTTCCCCCCCTTTTCTCTTCTTTAGATGCATGAGCTCTGCTGAGGAAAACTGCCAACTCTAGTACTCTTTATGCATCTCTCTCCTATTTGATACTTTACCCTGAGAACTCCAGCTGCCTTGGCCTTCCAGGAACCTGGTTTCCTCTCTTTAATCCAGGGAGATGTCCAAACTACACCTGGGTTCCTTTTCTCTGTATCCTGGAATCTAAATTCAGGCAGTAAGCAGGGCCAATTATAGGGCTGTATTTGTGTTTCCCATTAAATAGGCATTGCTGTACTTAGTTGCCTGAAATCCAATGTCTTGAAAACCAGTTTCATATATTTAGTTTTGTTTTTCAGTTGTTATAGGTAGGAGAGAAAATCCATTTCCTATTACTCTATTTTGGCTTGTTATTTCTTTCTTGCCTCACTGTACTGGTAGAACATTCAGTACAATGTTGAACAGAAGAGGTTAAGAGCAGAGTTGAGAGAACTGTCTTCTTCCTGGTTGTACAGGGAAAGCGTTCAGTCTTTCAACATTAAACACATCTGGTGTAGGCTATTCACAAATGACAATTCCTAATTCGAGAGTTTATCAGCAATGGATGTCACAATTTTGTCAATGTTCTTTGGGCAAGTGTTGAGAAGATGTTTTTTACTTTTACAATCTGTTAGTGTGCAGAATTATACTTAATGGCTTCCTGAAGTGAATGTTCCATGCTCTTCAAATTTCTAAAGGACTCTGCAATGAATTGGGATTTTTTCCTTTCTTAAATATATGGTAGAATTCACTGGAAATGCCTTCTGGGCCCGGTATTTTCTTTGTGGGATTTCTAATTACAACTCCAACCTCTTTAATAGTTATATAGAGAATGAAGTTACCTATTTCTTTCATTTCTCACTTTTTATCATTGGAAAATTTGACATATAACACTAAAGAGTACATGATTTGATATTTGTATATACTGTGAAATAATTACTGTAACAAGTAAACCATCCTCTTTCTTCTTGAGTAGCTTTGGTAGGTTTCTCCATCAAGGTATCTGTTCATTTCATCTAAATTATTAAATATATTTTTCATAAGTTCTTTTTTTTTAATTTTTTATTTATTTATGATAGTCACACACACAGAGAGAGAGAGGCAGAGACATAGGCAGAGGGAGCAGCAGGCTCCATGCACCGGGAGCCTGATGTGGGATTCGATCCCAGGTCTCCAGGATCATGCCCTGGGACAAAGGCACGCCCCAAATCGCTGCGCCACCCAGGGTTCCCCATAAGTTCTTTTAATAGATCTGTAATTATACCACCTCTCATCCCTGATTATCAGTAATTTTTGCCATCTTTTTTTCTTATCAGTCCAGCTAGAGGCTTACCAAATTTATTGATCTCCACACTGCTCTGTATTTCCTTTCTTCTGTTTGAGTTTCATTCTTTATTTTCGAGTTAAAGGTGGAAGCTCAGGTCATTGATTTGAGATTTTTTTTTTTTGAGATTTTTCTTTTCAAATACAGGCATCTACACTATAAATTGTCACTTGTTTTAGCTGTATCGTCCAAATTCTAATATATTGTTTTCACTTTTCATTTTAAAAAACAAATCTTAATTTCTTTTGGTTTCTTTGTTGATTGATTAGCTATGTAGAAATGTGTTATAGTTCCCATATATTTGGAGATTTCCCAGAAATTGTTATCAATTCCTAATTCAATTTTATTGTCAAAGAACATACTTTGTATGATTTTGAATCCTTTTAAATGTATTGATACTTGCCTTGTTGCTCAGAATATGACCTATCTTGATAAAGGTCCCTTGTGCACTTGAAAAAATGTTTTCTGCTGCTGTAAAGTACTGTATAAAGTCAATTACATTAAATTGGTTGATAGTGTAGCTCAATATTTTTAGATCATCTTCTTTTCCAAAAAATTGAGATGTAATTGGCATATATTAGTTCCAAGTGTGTTAATTTTCTACATAACTATTATTGAGAAGTACTGATATTTTTATTGTAATTTTGAAAATTGTGTTTTTCCTCACAGTTGTCAGTTTTTGCTTCATAGATCTTGAAGCTCTGTTAGGCCTATAAACTTTTGATTGTTATGACCTCTTATAGAATCGATCCTTTGGAAGCATTTGGGTGGCTAAGAATCCAACACTTGATTTCAGGTGATGATCTCAGGATTGTGAGATTGTGCCCCACGTTAAGGGTCCACACTGGGCATGGAGTCTGCCTAAGATTCTCCTTCTCACTCTGCCCCTCCCCACTCTCTCTAAAAATTAAAAAACATTGACCCTGTGACCTTTATGAAATGATCATTTTTGCCATGATGGCTTTGTTCTAAAATTAATCTTGTTATTTACATCTCCAGCCTCCTTTTAATAGAGGTAATAGGGCTTCTTTTTCCATCCTTTTACACTTGTGTCTTTTATTAAGTTGTTTTTGTGTAAGCAGCATGTAGTTGGGCCTTCCTTTTTTATTGACTCTGATGTTAACTGGGGTGTTTGGACAATTTTCATTAAGTGTAATTATGATATGAATGGTCTTAAACTATCTTGCTCTATCTTCAGTTTGTCTCAGCTCTTGTTACCTTTTTCCTCTTGAGACTGAGGATATTTTATGATTCTATTATACCTTTTCTGTTGTCTTATCAGTTTTTAAATTTTTTAACTGCTTTAGGCCTTTCATATACACTAATCTTTAAATTATTACATTCTATATTCAACTAATATATAACTTTATGTACAGGGTAAGAATCTTACGCCAATAAGATTCCCTTTACCTCCTTTCCTGGCCTTTGTCCTATTGTTATGTTTTTATTTTCATGTGTATTAAAAACCTCATACTTAATTTTAATTACTTCTTTCTTTAAGCAGTATTTTTTATTTTTATTTTAAACAACTGTATTTATTTATTCATGAGAGACACAGAGAGAGGCAGAGATGGAGGCAGAGGGAGATGCCAACTCCCTGCAGGGAGCCTGATGTGGGACTTGATCCCAGGACTCTGGGATCATGCACTGAGCCAAAGGCAGAAGCTCAACCGCTGAGCCACCCAGGTACCCAGTAATTATCTTTTAAAATAAACTTTTACTCTTCATTCCTTTGTGTAGCTCCAGAATTCCATTTGGTATCTTTCCCCTTATCCCTGAAGGACCTTCTGTTAACACTTCTTATAGCACAAGTATGCTGGTGATGAATACTTTGAAATTTTCTAAAGTAGTCTTTATTTCACCATTGTTTTTGAAAGATATCTTTGCTGGGCAAGGCATTCAAGCTTTCCTTTTTTTTTTTTAGCACTTTATTTTTTAAAGACTATTTACGAGAGAGAGCAAGCAAGCACAAATTGGAGGAGGTGCAGAGGAAGAGGGAGAAGCCCAATTCAGAGCTCAATCCCAGAACCTGAGCTCAAATCAGAAGCTTACCTGATTGGGTCACCCAGGCGCACCTTTCATGATTTTAAAGATGTTACTCCATTGTTTTCATACTTCCATCATATCTGATGAGAAATATGCTGTCATCTTTATCTTTCTCTATATGTAATGTGTCTTTTCACCTGACGGCTTTTAATATTTTCTCTTAATCTCTGGCTTGAGGAAATTGAGTAAATGTGCTTTGATTTTGTTCCCTTTATGTTTTTTGTGTTTCACACATATTGAGATTCTTGTATGGGCATAGAGTTGTCATCAAACTTGCAAAATTTTCAGCCATTATTTCTTGACTTGAGAAGACCTTAAGTTTACACCTCAGCCTGATCCTTGACACAGAGACAGCCTATAATAATGAAAACCAAACCAAACCAAGCCCCAAACTCCCCTAAAGAGTTTATTATTACTAAAATAATTCTAAAAACAGAAAACTCTGGGGAAGGAGAAAACCTGATTTCTCAAGATAACATTATTATATTCAAATGTCATTTTCAAAAAAAAAGGTCACAAGGCACACAAAGAAATAGGAACGTATGGCCTACTGAAAGGAAAAAACTAAGTCAACAGAAATGGTCTGAGAAAAGACTTGATAGCTGATCTACTAGCCAGACATTAAAACAATGTTCTTAACAGTGTTCAAAGAACTAAAGGAAGATGTACAGAAAGTCAAGAAAATGGTGTATGAAGTATGAACAAAGTGGCAAGAAACCTAAAAAGAAATTAAAAACAAAACTATACAGCTAAAAAG
Organism: Canis lupus baileyi; assembly: GCF_048164855.1. NCBI lineage: Eukaryota > Metazoa > Chordata > Mammalia > Carnivora > Canidae > Canis > Canis lupus. The sequence goes on from NC_132875.1 coordinate 23,425,864, forward strand.
TATAATTGAAAGGAAAAATTTACCAGAGAGATCAAAGGCAGATTTGAGTAGGGAGAAAAAAGAATTAGCAACTTTGAAGAAGACAGGACAATAGAAACTACTGAGTATGAGGAACAGGAAGAAAAAAGCATGAATAAAAGCAGAACTTGAGAGACCTGTGGAACACATCAAGCGGACCAACATATAAAGTGTGAGAATCCGAGGAGAGGAGAGAAAGGGACAGAGAGAATACCTGAAGATGTAATGGCTGAAAACTTACCAAATTTGATGGAAGAAATGAAAATAAACACCCAAGAAGCTCAAAGAAATCCAATAAAGATGAACTTACAGATATCAACCCTGAGATGCATTATAATCAAATGTTTGAAAGCGAAAGTTAAAAAGAGAACCCTGAAGGAACAAGAGGAAATTGACTTGTCACATACAAGAGATAGTCAAAAAGTAAAGGAGCAGATTTCTAAGGAACTTTGTAAGTCAGCAGATAGTGGTCTGACATATTCAAAGTGTTAAAAGAAGAAAAACCTATCAACCAAAATTCTTTTACCTCACAAAACTATTCTTCAAGAGTGGGGAGAAATTTAGACATTCCTAGATAAAGAGAAGCTGGAAGAGTTCTTATCACTAGGTCTGCCCTGAAAGATATGCTCAAGGGTGAAATTAAAGGACACTATGCACTAACTGAAATCCATATGAAAAAATAAAGATCTCAACAAAAATCAATGCATGGAAAATTATGAAAACTAGTACTGAAGCACCAAGGTGGCTCAGTCAGTTAAGTGTTCAACTGATTTTGGCTCAGGTTATAATCTCAGGGTTGTGAGATTGAGCCCTGTGTCGGGTTCTGTGATCGCTGGGAGTTTGCTTGAGATTCTTTCCCTCTGCCTCTTCCCGCTGCCCACAGTCTCTAAGCAAATAAATAAATTTAAATAAGAAAAAAGCAAGCAAGCTAGTGTTATCTTGACAAGTTTGTAATTCTTTGTTTTCTACACGATTTAAGAGACTAATATATTTAAAAAAATTAGTAAGTTTACACGACTATTACTGTAACTTTAGCATATAAATCTGCATGTTGTTTTCTACATTAAAGAGAATAATGTATTTATTTTTTTTTAATTTTATTTATTTTAGACAGAGAATGTGGGAAAGCACAAACAGCGCAGATGGGCAGAGTGAGAAGGATAAGCAGACTCCCTGCGGAGCAGGAAGCCCAACACAGGGCTCAATTCTAAGATTCTGAAATCATGACCTGAGCCAAAGGCAAGACACTTAACCAACTGTGCCACCCAGGCATCGTGCGATTAAAGCACTTTAAATAATTAATAGTTTACGTTTTGGGACAATGTATAAAGATTCAAATTTGTGGTATTAACTGAAATGGGTGGGGACAATGTTGCAAAGGAGTTCTGGTATGGAAATTAAGCTAGTATAAATTCAAATTAGAATGTTGCAACAACAGGATGTTCAAAGTAATCCCCACATAACCACACACACACACACAAAATTCTACCATAAAATATGCACAAAATGAGAAATGAATTATTTCACTACTAAAAGAATCAACTAAATATCAATGACAGTAACACAGTCAATTTAGAATAAAAAAGGTATAATGCCTACAGAAAACAAACAAAATGACAGAAGTCCCTTCTTATCAGTAATTAAATGTAAATGGATTAAAATCTCCAATTTAAAAAAAGGTTGGTAGAACAGATAAAAACACATGATCCAAAATATGTGTCTACCTGAGACTCATTTTGGATCCCAAAACACAAATAGATTGAATGTAAAAGGATTTAAATATTTCATGTAAGTAACAATAAAAAGAGAGAAGGGGGAGGTATACTACTATTAGACAAATAAACATTATATATATCTAAAAAGGTTACAAGAGACAAAAAAGGATATTACACACATTCAAAAGTATAACACAGCAATAAGATATTTAGGCATCTAATAACATACCAGCAAAATATATGAAGCAAAACCAGACAGAAGTGAAGGGAAAAGCAGACCGCTCTGCAATAGTAGTTGGAGACTTCAATATCCCACTCTCAATAGTGGACAGAACAATCAGACAGCAGATAACTAAGCAAACACAGGATTTAACACAACAAATTAAGTAGATATAACAGACATATACAGAACATGCTACCCAACAAGCGCGAGCATACATATTCTTCTTAGGTACACAAAGTATCTTCTCCCACCACAATGGGATAAAGAATCAACAACAGAAGTTAAATTAGAAAATTTATCAATCCGTAGAAACTAAACAATGAAATTTTTATTTTTATTTTTTTTTATTTTTATTTTTTTTTAAATTTTTATTTATTTATGATAGTCACACAGAGAGAGAGAGGCACAGAGACACAGGCAGAGGGAGAAGCAGGCTCCATGCACCAGGAGCCCAATGTGGGATTCGATCCCAGGTCTCCAGGATCGCGCCCTGGGCCAAAGGCAGGCGCCAAACCGCTGCGCCACCCAGGGATCCCAACAATGAAATTTTTAACAATGGACCAAAGACAAAAGCATAATACTTAGAAATGAATGAAAACGAAACACAGCATGCTTGTTTCGTGGGACAAACAAGTGGGATGAAGTGAATGTAGTGTTAAGAAGGAAATTTACAGGTATAAATGCTTCATTAAAAGTCTCCAATCAACAGTCTAACATAATTTAGGAATAAGAAAAGAAGAAACTAAACTCAAAACTAGTAAAAGGAAATAATAAAGATTATAACAAATGAATGAGAACAGAAAAAATAGAGAAAATCAAAAGTTCGTTCTTGAAAAGATCAACAAAGTTAATAAACCTTTAGTTAGATGGACTAAGAAAAAAACAGACTCAACTAAAATAAGAAATGGAGATATTACTATCAATTTTACAGAAATGAAAAGGATTATAAACTATATGACAACAAATTAGATAACTTAGATGAAATGGACAGGTTCTTAAAAACATAAAACCTACCAAGACTAAACCATGAAGAAATAGAAAATCTGAATAAACTTATTACTGGTAATGAGACTGAATCAGTAATCAAAAATCTTCTGACAAAGAAAACTCTTGTACCTGATACTTTCATTGGTAAATTCTACCAGACATTTATTTTTTTAATAAGATTTTACTTACTTATTTGACAGAGAGGTAGAGAGAGCCAGAGAGCACAAGTAGAGGGAATGGCAGAGGGAGAAGCAAGCTCCCCACTGAGCAGGAAGCCCAATGTGGGGTGGTTCAATCTTAGGCCCCTTGATCATGACCTGAGCCTATGGCAGATGCCTAACTGACTGAGATACGCAGGTGCCCCCCACTTTTAAAGATTTTATTTTACATTTACCAGACATTTAAAGAATACTAATCCTTCTCGAACATTTCAAAATAAATAAATGATAAATAAATAAATAAGAGAGTAGGGGACATTTCTTAACTCATTCTATAAGGACAGCATTATCTTGATACCAAACCAAACATTACAAAAAGACTACAGACCAATATTCTATACAAACACTGATGTAAAAATCTTCAAAAAAATACCAGCAAACCAAATTCAGCAGCATGTTAAAAGGACTGTATACCATGACGAAATGGGGTTTATTCCTGGAATGTGAGGCTGGTTCAATATACAAAAACCAATCAATGTAATATACTACAGATTAACAAAATAAAGTGAAAAAAAAAAACCCCATCCATATGATCATCTCAATTCATATAGAAAAAGCATTGGACAAAATTCAACACCTTTTCCTTATAAAAACTCTCAACAAACTAGGAGTAGAAGAAAATCACCTTGATGCAATAAGAGCCATTAAAAAAAAAACAACACATAGCAAACATCATATTCTATAATGAAAGACTGAAAGCTTTTCTTCTAAGGTCAGGTATAAGGCAATAACATCCACTTTCTTCACTTTTATTCAACATAGTATTAGGTAGTTCTTTTGCGGGGAGGAGGGCTGTGGGACAGGGAGAGAATCTTAAGCAGTCACCACATCCAGCATGGAGCTGACATAGGGCTTGATCTAACAATCCAAAGATACTACCTGAGCCAAAATCAAGAGTCAGACACTTAACCAACAGCGCCACCCAGGAGCCACAAGGGCAGTTCTAGTGAGAGCATTTAGACAAGAAAGAAGTATAAAAGGTATCCAAATTGGAAAGAAAGAACATAAAATTCTCTTTACATATAGAATATTTCATGTAGAAAATTCTAATGATTCTACAAAAAACCTTTTACAACTAATATTTTATTTTTTTTATTATTATTATTATTTTTTAAAGATTTTATTTATTTATTCATGAGAGACACAGAGAGAGACACAGGCAGAGGGAGAAGCAGGCTCCATGCAGGGAGCCCGATGCGGGACTCGATCCCGGGACTCCAGGACCACGCCCTGGGCCAAAGGCAGGCGCCAATCCGCTGAGCCATCCAGGGATCCTACAACTAATATTTTAATTCAGCAAAGTCACAAGATACACAGTGAACACACAAAAATCAGTTATATTTACATACAGTAGTAATAAGCAATGGGAAAGAAAATTATAAAAACTGCAATTATAATAGGATCAAAAATAGCCAAGGAGGTGAAACACTTGTGTGCAATGAAAACTACAAATTACTGACTAAAGAAATTAAAGACATAAATAAGTGGAAACATTCCATACTCATTGATTGGAAGACTTAATATTGTTAATGGTATCAATACTACCCAAAGTGATCTACAGATTCAATGTAATTCCTATCAACAACCTGATGTTTATTGCAGAAATAGGGAAAAAAACAAACTAAAATTCATATGGATTCTTGAAGGAGTCTGAATAGCCAAAGAGTCCTGAAAAGGAAGAACAAAATTAGAAGACTCATACTTCCTGATTTTAAAACTTACCACAAAGCTCAAAACAGTATGGTACTGGCATAAAGGCAAATATATAAACCAATGGGATAGAATAAAGAGCCTCCAAATAAACCCTTGCATATACAATCAAATCATTTTTGACAAAGGTGCCAAGACCACTCAATGAAGGATAGTTTTTTCAACAAATGGTGCTGGAAAAAGTGGATATCCACATGCAAAAGAATGAAGTTGGACACTTATTCAACACTATATACAAAAGCTGAACTCACAATATATTGAAGGCCTAAATGTCAAACCTAAAACTATAAAAATCTTAAAAGAAATTATAGGATAAAAGCTGTATACCATTGGATTTGGCAATAATGTTTTGGGCATGACACCAAAGGCATAGACAAGAAAAGAAAATGATAAACTTGATGAACATTTAAAAATTTTAAAGCAGTGAAAGACACTCTTCAGAATAAAGAGAATTCACAGAATGGGAGAAAATATTTGCAAATTATGTATTTTTTTTTGCAAATTATGTATCTAATAAGAGATTAACATCCAGAATATACAGAGAACTTGTAAAAATCAACAACAAAAATCCAAACAACTGAATTAAAAAACAGGCAAAGACTTGAACAGACATTTCTCTAAAGATATACAAATGACCAATAAGTACATGAAAAGATGCTATGAAATGCAAATAAAAGCTATAAGGAGCTAGTATCAAAAACCAAAATTAACAGATGTTAGTGATGACATGGAAAATGTGGAACCGTTATACACTGTTGGTAAGAAGGTAAAATGGTACAATAGAAAATAGTATGGTGGTTCCTCAAAAAATTAAATAGATGGGCACTTGGCTAGCTCAGTTAGAACAACTAACTCGGGCAGCCTGGGTGGCTCAGCAGTTTAGCACCATCCTTGGCCCAGGGTGTGATCCTGGAGACCCGGGATCGAGTCCCACGTCAGGTTCGCTGCATGGAGCCTGCTACTCCCTCTGCCAGTGTCTCTGCCTCTCTGTCTGTCATGAATAAATAAATAAAATCTTAAAAAAAAAAAAAAAGAATATATAACTCTTGATCTTGGGAGCTTGAGCTCCTCATTGGGTGTAGAGATTACTAAACAAAATCAAAAACTTTAAAAAATAAAATCATCTATGACCCAGCAACTCCAGTTATGTGTATATACTCAAAAGAACTGAAACTAAGGTCTTAAAGACATGTTTGTACATTCATGTTCAGAACATTATTCAAAACACTTAAAACACCCAAGTGTCGGGATCCCTGGGTGGCGCAGCGGTTTGGTGCCTGCCTTTGGCCCAGGGCGCGATCCTGGAGACCCAGGATCGAATCCCACGTCAGGCTCCCGGTGCATGGAGCCTGCTTCTCCCTCTGCCTGTGTCTCTGCCTCTCTCTCTCTCTCTGTGTGACTATCATAAATAAATAAAAATTAAAAAAAAAAAACAAAAAAAAACACCCAAGTGTCTTCTGACAGATGAATAAGGAAAATGTGGTAAATATGTACAATGATATATTCAGCTACAAAAAGGAAATTTTTAACATAGTACAGCATGGATCAATCTTGAGGACATTATACTAAGCCAGTGATAAAAAGACAAAAACTGTATGATTCTGCTTATATGAGGTACTTAAAGTAGTCAAAATCAGAGAAAAAAGTAGAACTACCAGGAGTGGGGGAGTGAGAAGGGAATTGGGGGTTACTAAACAGTAATGGATATAGTTTTAAACTATATGATGAAAAGCTACATATGATGATGATGATTGTACAACTGTTAATGTATTTAACATCATCAAACTGTACACTTAAAAATGGCTAATATGGTGGCTCAGTCATTTGGGCATCCGACTCTTGATTTCAGCTCAGGTTGTGATCTCAGGGTTCTGAGATGGAACCCCACAAGAGAATCTTAGCAGGCCCAGCATGGAGCCTCCTTAAGATTCTCTCCCTCTTCCTCTGCCCCTCACTCCCCACCCTCTGGCTCATGCACGTGTGCACCTGAGCACACTCTTTCTCTCTCAAAAAAAACATTAATACAGTAAATTTTATGTTGCATTTTAATACAATAAAAATAAAAAAATTGGGGGGTACTGAAACCTTAAGCACCAATCTCTGGACAAAGAATAAGTAGAGATCCATAACAAATTTTTTAAAATTTCCTTGCAATTAGCTGATCTTTCAACAAGTCTACAATCGATTTGACTCACCTTTTTTCCTTAGGCAAATTATAAGTTCTTCTGCCCGAATACATTATGTCCCAAATTTACTACTCTCTTATTTACTTTTACAATGAAAAACTATAAAAATGCCAAAGTTTTAAAATATAGAAACCCACTCATAGAAATATATCTTTATGAGAGAAAAAAGAGACAAAGATGTTCATGGTGACAGTTTATAATAAGTGAAAAAAGCTGAAAATATTTCTCATAAATTATGATTTGTTAAATCAATAGAATATTATGCACAAACCTAAAGGGCAGCAGGAAATGGCTACCAAAGGAAGATTTTAAAATCTCCAAATATCATAATAATAAACTTTTTAATAGAATCTGGAAAAAAGGGGAGATCCCTGGGTGGCGCAGCAGTCTAGCACCTGCCTTTGGCCCAGGGCACGATCCTGGAGACCCGGGATCGAATCCCACGTCAGGCTCCCAGTGCATGGAGCCTGCTTCTCCCTCTATGTCTCTGCCTCTCTCTCTCTCTCTGTGACTATCATAAATAAATTTAAAAAAAAAATTAAAAAAAAAGAATCTGGAAAAAAGGAACATTCTAGAGTCAAATCAAGATATAAAGACTACAGCAAAATGTATTTTTTTCTCCTTTAGCTGTCTGAAGGAAATTAACAATAAGAGGAAAAAAGGAAATGCCCTTATTGACCTTCCCTCCAGCCCTTCCTGCTAATTCCCTGACACTGAACCTTAGCCAACACTTTGAAAGGCAGTCTATTACAGAAATGGAATCAGCACTCAGGTTTCCTCGAAGAGGACATAGGACTTTATGTATGGAATATCAAGTAAAAGCCAAGAAAAGATCTATTCAAGGAAAAAACTCATACCTCTTTCAAAGAATAATCTGAAAAATTATTTCCAATCCAAAAGTTTACATTAAATTTTTAAAAATTCTTGAGACAGAAAAGATGGGACTTCCCAATAGTCATACAACGTAAGTCTTGATAACTGACGTTATGTGCTTTAAGATTTATAACACACACACACACACACACACACACACACACACACAAAGATTTATAACACACCCAGAAGTATGACAAAAGAGCACAAAAAAGGGAGAAATTGGAGGTACAAGGTTCTTATATCATATGCAAAGCAATTAAATACTAATGATAAGCTATAATAAGTTAAAGATTGTAATCCCTAGGTAATGTAAAAAATTTTTTTAAAGATTTATTTATTTTAGAGAGAGTGCATGTATCCATGCACAAACGGAAGGGGCAGAGGAAGAGAGAAACCCAAGTAGATTCTGCGCTAAGTGTGGAGTCTGACAGGGGGCTCGATCTCCCAACCCTGAGATTCTGAAATGAGCCGAAACCAAGAGTTGGACGCTTAACTGACTGTGCCACCCAGGTACCCTCATGTAAAAATGTTTAATGGGGTATAGCCAATATGCCAATAGTAGAAATAAAATAGATTCATTATAAAAATAATCCGAAAGAAGATAGAAAAATAGACAAGAAAAAAGAAGAGATATGACAAACAGAAAACAAATGAGATAGATTTAAGAACTGTAAAGTATCTCAAATTTTACTCTACCTGCAGGCTAACAATTTCATGCATGTTGGTAGAAAACAGGAGACATTTTGTCACAGAAGGGCAGTTTATCACTCACATCAATGGTAGTATCCAGAATATCAGCATTTTTGCGAAAAATGCCCCAACTGCAATTTCCAAAGCAGGGTGTAACTAGGGCGACATTGATACGGACACATGCACTGGGTTGTGTTATTGTAGAAAAACTTGGTATCTGGGGAAGAAAATTTTTTTTATGTGGGCAATAAGCATGCCCGTTCCTTACTCTAGAGGGAGATATTATCTATCTTCCATGGCAGTTTGCTAAATAAACATCCATGTAAAGACAGTCAGAAACAAAGGATAGTCAGTACCTTGCTTGCGAGACAGACTTATGAAGAATTGCCTCCCACTTGATGGCAGATTTAAACCAACCATATGAATAATTACTATAAAGGTTAATGATTATGTTTTTAACTTTTTAAAAGATTTTATTTCTTTATTCATGACAGACACACGGAGAGGCAGAAACAAAGCAGAGTTCTGGAGAAGTAGGCTCCCTGGGGGAGCCTGATGCAGGACTTGATCCAAGGATCCCAGGATCACGACCCAAGCCAAAGGCAGATGCTCAACCACTGAGCCACCCAGGTGACCCGGGCAGAAATTGTCAGATTGGACCTCAACGATATGATATCTACAATAAACTTACTTTGCTAAATAACGGAGAGAATGACTAGACAAATAAATTAATAATGACAGGGAACTTGAACACTATTAAACAATCTGACCTGATATTTATAGAATACTTTCATTTTCTCCAACAACAGCAATACATATTCTTTTTTAAAAGTAAGCTCTATGCCCAACATGGGGCTTGAACTCACAACCTTGAGATCAAGAGTTGCATGCCCTACTGACTAAGCCAGCCAGGCATCCCAGCAATACACACTTTCTTTTTAAGTGCATGTGGAATAGTCACCAAGACAGATCATGTTGTGGGCTACCAAAGCAACATTAAAAAATTTAAGGTAATTGAAATCAGATATAGTAAATTATCTGAACACAACAGAATTCTACTAGAAAGCAGTAACAGGATAGGTGGACAATCCCCAAATATTTGGAAATTAACACACTTCTAAACAACTCATGCATGAAAGAGAAAATTAAAAATGAAGCTGAAAATATTTTTAGCTACATGAAAATACATTACTGAAATTTGTGAAACACAGTAAAATGTTTAAAAAAATAAGAAATGTTTTGTATCAATCTACATCTTCTACATTAAGAAACAATAAAAAGATCAAAGTAAACTCAAGCAAGCACATAGAAGAAAATAAAGAGTAAAAATTGATGAAACTGAAAACAGTAAAACATGAGAAAAATGAACAAGGCATCGCTACAGATCCTATAGATAAATAAGGAAATATGTACAACTCCTTGCCAATAAATTTGATAACTTAAATGAAATGGAAAAATTCCTTAAAAAAAACCAGAACTCCCAAGGCTCTGTTTTTGAGTGGCTCAGTGGTTGAGTGTATGCCTTTGGCTCAGGTCATGATTCTGGGGCCTGGGATCAAGTCCTGCATTGGGCTCTCTGCGAGGAGCCTGCTTCTCCCTCTGCCTGTGTCTCTGCCTCTCTCGAATAAATTAAAAACAAAAACAAAAACAAAACAAAACAAAAAAACCAAAACAAAAAACAACTGTATATATTTGTCAAATGTCATCAAAGTATATAGGTGTAAAGTGTGGATTTTAGTATCTGTAAATTATACCTCAGTAAGTTTGACTAAAAAAGCCCAAGCAAGAGATTACCAAAATTATAATGACTTGCTTAATGTTGAACGAGTTTACCTCTTCTCCACACATATTCCTAAACAAATCTTTTAAACTTTAAATTATCCTCACTTGCAACTAGACAATACTTCTAGTGCATTCCTGAGGCCTGAAACAGCATTGTATATGTGTTATCTCATTGAATCATTCCAACAACATTATGAAATGGAGGTTGAGATGTTTTTGATTAATTCTAAAGTTCAGATTTAAGCCCAGGTATGAAAAAAAAAAAAATACAATAAACCCAGGTATGTGGACTTCAAAGATCGTCTTTCCTTCTATACTTCATTGCCTCCCCAAAAGCAAGGACTAAATTTTACATTCTTCACTGTTTAGCATATAACATCCAATAAAAGCAGACACTAACGAAAAATAAGAAACACCTTCCAAACTGAGTATCTTATCAAGAAAGCTGTTTTGGGAAAAATACTCCCTTCCCCGCTCTACTCCATCTACCTTCTTTCTCTATGGTTTAGCAACATAGTCTACCATGAAGAGGCATTCATTTGTTTATTTTCCCCAAGTCTCCTCTGCAACTTCCCAGCCTAGGAAAACATCTCTAACTCAGGATGGCCCTGGGGATGAGGCTAATCTTTTAATACTCCAGAGACAGCAGTTTCTATGGACATAAAATGATGGTCCAAGATCATCTTTCTCAGGAATTTTTTTTTTTTTTTAATTTTTATTTATTTATGATAGTCACAGAGAGAGAGAGAGAGAGGCAGAGACACAGGCAGAGGGAGAAGCAGGCTCCATGCACCGGGAGCCCGACGTGGGATTCGATCCCGGGTCTCCAGGATCGCGCCCTGGGCCAAAGGCAGGCGCCAAACCACTGCGCCACCCAGGGATCCCAGGAATTATTTTTATAACTAGTAAAGGAAGTAAAAATTACTGCTTTATGGAACAAAATCCGTTACATCACTTCATTTGTATCCCCCTATATGGCCCAAGATCACTTCAACTGCCAATTTTCTCAACCATGGCATTTAATAATTTGTCACTGATCCCCTTCCAAAAACAGGTGGCCCTGTTCTGACATTGTTCTCATTTACAATGCTTTAGTTTTAATGAACAGAAAACCAACCAGGAAATTCATTCTCTTACATAACAAGTCTGGTAGTAAGCAAGTTCTAGAGGCGATTAGTTCAGTGGCTCAACAATCATCAAAGATCAAATTTTTTTCCATTTTAGGATGCCAGCAGTTATGACTTCATAGTACTCTCATAATAAGCCTCTGAGTTCCATTCAAACTGCTGCTTGATGGTTGGCTGGCATGAGCAAAACAATTTTTTCATATGTACTACTATGAAAAGCAATTTAGAAGTACCTATAGAATTTTTTGTGAAGATAGATTTTTATCTATCTATCTATCATCTATCTATCTATTTATCTATGAGACAGAGAGAGTGAAAGAGAAAGCATAAGCAGGGTGAAAGGCAGAGGGAGAAGCAGGCTCCAGGACTCCAGGAGACTGATGTTGAGCCAAAGTCAGACATTTAATGGACTGAGCCACTCAGGTACCCCCAGAATTATTATTTTTATTATTTTTTTATTTTGCCCCCAGAATTATTTTTAATGTGCTATCCTTTGATGTTGTAATTCAATTTCTAAGTCAACTCACAGAAACATGTAAGTGGACACCAACAGGTACAAAGACGTTCATTACAAAATTCTTTTTAACTGCAAAAATCTGCAAACAGCCTAAAACACCCACTAATACAGGTGATTACTTAAATTGAGAAGCCCCCAAAATGGAATACATAACAGCTATTTAACATGGAAGAATGTTCAAGTTTTGCTGATAAAAGTCAAGCTACAGGGAGTATGCATACATAACCAAATAAAACTTAGTTATGATACCAAAAGCACAAGCAACAAAAGTAAAAATAAATAAGCTAGATTACATCAAAATTAAAAATGGATGTGCATCAAGACATAATCAACAGAATGGAAAAAGCAACCTACAGAATGGGAGAAAATATTCATGAACTGTGTATCTGATAAGGGGTTAATATCCAGACTATGTGAAGAACTCCTTCAGCTCAACGACAAAAAATAACCTGTTTAAAAATAGGCAAAAGACTTACAATAGACATTTCTCCAAAAAAGATAAACAAATGACCAATAAACATATCAAGATGCTTACCACCAACCATTATGGAAATACAAGTCAAAACCACAATGAGATATCACCTCACAACCACTGAGATAGTTGCTATCAAAAATAGATAATAAGTTTTGCCAAGAATGTAGAGAAACTGAAACCGGGGTGCACTATTGATGAGAATGTAAAATGGTGTAGCCACTGTGGAAAACTCTATGATGGTTCCTCAAAAAAACTGAAAGCAGGGTCTTAAAGAGATATCTGTATACCCATGTTCATAGCAACATTAAGACGGTTCTTCAAAAAATATTGTGGTGGTGGTGGGGGGTCAGGCACCTGAGTAGCTCCAGCGAAGTGTCTGACTCTTGATTTCTGCTCATGTCATGATCTCAGAGTGAGATCAAGCCCCGCGTCAGGCTCTATGCTGGGTGCGAAGCCTGCTTTATGATTCTCTTCCTCTCGACCCACCTTCCTTCCCCATCTCTTAAAACAAAACGTTTGGGTATATACTCAGAGGAATTGAAAACAGAGTCTTGAAGAGGAACATTAATCATGATAGCCAGAAGGTGAAAGTAACCCAAATGTTTATTGACAGTCAGTTAAATGTATAAAAGAAAATGTGCTGTAGAAACAAAATATTCAGCCTTAAAGAGAGGAAGGAAATCATGACATTCTACAACATGGATGAACCATGAGAACATTATGCTAAGTGAAAGAAGTCTATTATGGGCAGCCCTGGTGGCTCAGTGGTTTAGTGCCGCCTTCAGCCCGGGGTGTGATTCTGGAGACCTGGGATCGAGTCCCACATCGGGCTCACTGCATGGGGCTTGCTTCTCCCTCTGCCTGTGTCTCTGCCTCTCTCTGTGTCTCTCATGAATAAATAAATAAAATCTTAAAAAAAAAAGAAAGAAAGAAAGAAAGAAAGAAAGAAAGAAAGAAAGAAAGAAAGAAAGAAAGAAAGAAAGAAAGAAGTCTATCAAAAAAGACATTTATACAAAGTATCTAGATCAGTCAAACGCATAGAAACAGAAAATAGAACGATGTTTGCTGGAAGTTGGGAGGCAGGAGGGATGGGAAATTGTTGAATGGATAGTTTCAATTTTGCAAGATAAAATAAGTGCTAGAGACTGCACTACAATGTGAATATACTTAACATTACTGACTGGCACAATTGTACCAGAATTAAAAACTGAAATTAAAAAAAAAACTTAAGTTATCAAATTGAATATAAAGCAAATCATAGGTATCTGTAAAGAACTTACAAGGAGGGGTCCCTGGGTGGCTCAGTCAGTCAGGCATTTGCCTTTGGCTCAGGTCATGAACCCAGGATCCTAGGATCAAGGCCCACATCTGGCTCCCTATTCAGCAGGGAGTCTGCTTCTCCCTCTCTCTGCTTCTCCCCTGGCCCCTGCTTACACACATTCTCTCTCTCTCTCAAATAAATATATAAATAAAATCTTAAAAACAAAACAAAACAAAAAAATCTTAAAGGTTAACCACCCAACTCCTAATAATAGTTATGTATGGAGAATAGTTATGTATGGAGACGGGGGAAAGGAGGCACTTTTTTTTTTTTTTTTTTTTTTTACCTCATACCTTTCTGTACTACTGGTATTTTAATTATAAACATGCACTAAAAGTAGGTCACCTGGGTGGCTTAGTCAGTTAAACCTGACTTGTGATTTTGGCTCAGATCATAATTTCATGGGTTGGGTTCCACACTCAGTGGGGAATCTGCTTGAGATTCTCTCTCCCTCTCCTCCACTCGGGTCTCTCTCTCAAATGGATCTTAAAAAAAAAGAAAAAAGTACACACTAAGCTAGGATGTTTTAATTCAATTTTTAAAAAGTTTAGTGAATAAAACTTAAACTCAAGGTACAATTTACATCAGTTCTAATGCCACTTCAAAAGTTACCAAGCATATCTACTCACAAAAGCACACCACGAGTAGGTTATCAAAGGAATAATTAATGAAGGAAAAGCTCCTGGCATCTTCTAGTTAACAGGAGATGCTGCCTATTAGGCTTACCACAGGAAGTGCCCATGACACTTCCTAGCCAATAATGCCTAAATCCAAATTAGACAAAGATCCATTCTCTAAGCCTGAAACTGACAAATTTGATACAAGGACAATAGCTAGTGCCTGCAAATACAAAATCCTAGGCTTTTCAAACTATCCGTACCCTTCTTCCTCCCTACCTACTAATAAAACACCAGGCCTACACTAGCACTTTACTTTTTTAGAGCCTTCGTCTCCTCCCACTCCCATTTCAAGAATGTTACAAGAGAGTTAGTGGGTGGTTAGCAAGACCCCCTCAGAAACCAACAGCCATTCCAGAAAAATAATTGCTCACATACCAAACGCTGCCAACAAGAGCAGCTTCCCAGCAGCATGTTTTAATAACCTTAATGAAGCAGACAGCAACGCCTCCTGTAATACAAATTTTGGTTGGAAAAAAAGATCTACAGATTGTGGAAAAGTACAACTTAAAAAGCAAACACCACAGGCTCCAGTAAGGCAGGAAAGCAAACAGAGATTTCTAAATACAGAGCTGAATTGTAAGAGTTCACTGTACCTTATTTCAATCATCGTTTGCTCTGTCAAAAATAGAACCTTCCATGTCTTGATCCATTCAGAATAAGCCACAGCAGGCACAGCTTTGCTTACACAGGGCAGCCAGGTCAGAAAGGCTGCACAGGGAAATGGAAAAGCAGCCAGCAGGTTTTCTTAGGGATTATACTGCTCCCGCTTTTATCCTTCTCCCCAGCTATTTTGGTGCCAAGAAAGCTGCAGGGAGGTCTTTGCCCTGAACAAGCTTTTACTAGAAAGTCTGAAGTAGTCTCAGGGATGCAACTCCCTCTGCTGCCCAAGGTTTTCTTTGCATATTGTAGCAGGTTCAGTGCATTTCAAACTCAACTATGTTAGAAGAGCTAAAATAGCCCTTTATTTAAAAATGTGACCAAAAAAGGCACAGGTTCAAATAGGAGAGGAACAGCTAGAAGCTGGACAAATTTCTATACTTAACTACAAATTTCCTCTATCTCATGAAGGGTGTCTTTTACTCAGTTTATTTTTTTAAAGATTTAAAAATTTATTATTCATGAGAGACACACACAGAGAGGGAGAGGGAGAGGGAGAGGGTGAGGGAGAGGGAGAGGGAGAGGGAGAGGGAGAGGGAGAGGGAGAGGCAGAGGCAGAGACACAGGCAGAGGGAGATGCAGGCTCCATGCAGGGAGCCCCACACAGGACCCAATCCCAGGTCTCCAGGATCACGCCCTGGGCTGAAGGCGGCGCTAAACTGCTGAGCCACCAGGGCTGCCCTCTTTTACTCAGTTTAAAGGAGACTTCTCTATCTCCCTCATAGGCACTTGGAAAAGCAGGAACTAGACTTCTTGTCCCTTTTTCACCCACTCTTAGTAATGCCCATTACCCGCATTTAAGGCAGGCCTTACTCATTTTTCAAGATCTAATTTAAATAGCACTTAGCGCATGGCACTGAAGCTGTTTGTTTGCCAGTGTTTCGCTGCATTTGAGTTGGTGCCTATATAATAGCAGATGCTCAATAATCATTTATCAGAATTCTAACTAGAACTACTCTACAATTTTTTTTTTTTTTTTTTTTAAAGTTTAAGTAATCCCTTGGGGTACCTGGGTGGCTCAGCAGCTAAACATCTGCCTTTGGCTCAGGGTGTGATCCTGGAGTCCAGGATTGAGTCCCACATCAGGCTCCCTACATGGAGCCTGCTTCTCCCTCTGCCTATGTCTCTGCCTCTCTCTCTCTCTCTCTCTGTATCTCTCATGAATAAATAAAATCTTTAAAGTAATCCCTACATTCAACATGGTGCTCAAACACATGACCTCAAGACCAAGAGTCATACACTCTACCAACACAGTCAGCCAGGCACCCCAAACTAATTTGCGTGTCATCCTTGCGCAGGGGCCATGCTAATCTTCTCTGTATCGTTCCAATTTTAGTATATGTGCTGCCGAAGCGAGCACCCAAACTAGAACCAACCCAAAGTATTGGGGGAGGAAAAATCTGTCCAGTTAATTCAGTTAGGACATAAGCAATTACTGGGGGAGGTGGCAACATCTTTAGAGAGAAGAGTAAGAGACAAGTGTTGCTCCAACTGACATACCATTATTCTGCCTAACAACTTACCAGTGCTGCTTGTGGTCTTTTTCCAGTTACTAATCTCACCAAGTCTCTGTCCTGCTGACTGTTAATAGAGCTCATTTTACATGTACTTTTAGGGCATTTTATCTTTGCCTATACCCAAACTACTTTTCACATTGTGATCTTAGTAGTAGGAGAGTCACAGAGACCTAACAGAGTGACTGTCAAAGTGCTAAGCAGATACAGAAGCTGTTATAGCATGTCCAGCCTATTGTGGTCAGCTCTTGTGTCCTGGCAGCCAGAATGACAAGTGCTGCTGAAGATGCGTATTAGTGCAATAATGTTTATTTTTGCGAGTCCTCTTCTCCAGCACCCACTATCAGAAGCTTACCTGTCAGGTAGAATTCCTACTCTTTGCCTTAAGAATCTATAGATTGAGGCTCTTGAAAAAAACAAATGCCCAGGGCAATTGCCACCCTCCAGACCACTTAGCTGCCACCTGTGTGAAAGGTCTCTACAACTGAATAGAAAGAAACAACGTGAATTTTAAAATAAAAACAATCCCACAGCATTTATTGTCCTCTGGTAAGAACATAAAGGTAATCAAAACAATACGAACAAGGGTTTTAGAACTATATTCCCAACAAAGGACATCTAAAATAACAAACTACGTGGCCTTCTCAAGAATTTCTCACTTCACTGATCATTCATTCTAGTTGGAGACACTTTGGAGCAGGGTAATATTATCTCCTTTTAGCATGATCCGACCTGCAACACAAAAATTTAAAAAAAAAAAAAAAGCTATTAATAGCCACTCAGACACATATGTAACGACGGTTTAGCCTCAGAATTCTGGATCATACTTGAGTGATTTTGAAAATGCCCTCTCTCGAGCAGGTATGTGAACATTTTCCAATATCAATATATTGAAAGGCTATGCATATTACAGCCTATGAACTTTTCCAAAAGAACCTAATGAAGGTAGAGAAATGTTATTTTATGAAAAATAGTTTCTATAGACTAAGTCAAATAAATAGGTCTACTCCAACATTTCCCACTGCTCTTAGTTTATAGAAGTTGGGGAATGAGTTATGTGCAAAGTTTTAAAAAATGCAGAATACCGCAGCACCATTCTTAGAGTTCTCAGTATATTAAAGACTCCATGATGCAATTAATAAACCTGTTTGAGCCTTACCCAACATTTCCTAATCTTATTTGAGCAGAGAATATTTTTTCCTGAGAATATCTATAAACATTTTTAGAAATTCATATGAATCAGTTTGAGAAATGCTCATCAACCCCAATGGATTAAATGGTTTCACTTTACCAAACTTCTACAACAGGTAATATTAATCTATTCTATAGGTTAACTACTACATGGCAGGCATTGAATTAGGCAGTAAGCATATTAGGGAGAAAAAAAAAAAAAAAGGACTTACGGAGTATCTGGCCCAGTGAAGAGAGACATTAATAAAGTAACTCCACAAATGAGTGTATAACTACAAACTCAAATAACACAGCACACCCTGCCTCCCCATCCCTACCCCAAGTAAAATAAAACCAAACTCTGATATCTGACATTTGATTTGAGTCCTAAGGACAGAGGAAACAGCATATACAAAGATTTATGGTGAGGCAAATGAGCAGATTCAAACAACTGAAATTATACAAGCGTGGATGAAGCTCAGAAAATAAAGCAGAGTGATACAAAACAAGCAGAGGGACAAAAGGCCAGATCATGAAGAACCTTGCAGAATACATTAAAGACTTTCTTATCTTCCTAGCCACAGGAAGTCACTGGAGGACTTTAAGCAAAAGGAGGACGAGGTCAGACAGGCGCTTTTCAAAGACAGATGCAACCTGCAGAGCAAACTGGAGAGAAATGAGGTAGTTGCACAGAAATCAATCAGTAAACTGAATGGAGGCTGGTGCCATTCAGTAAGACAGGGAACACTAAAATAGCTCCGAAAGAGTATGTAAGGGGTGGGAAGTGAGTTTGATTTCTGCACATGTTAACTTTGAGAAGCCTTTGAGACATTCAAGCAGAAATGTTGAATAGGCTCAGACCAGGGCTACGGAAGTAAATCTGAGGTCAATACAAATATATATAGATGGTGATTAAAAGTATAGTCTCAAGGTTATAACCTTGACGTTTTGGGTAAATAATACCAAATGACAGGAAGGCCTACAACCAAGCCTTGAGCAACTCAAAACAAATGGCTGGGTCCCAAAGAATGAATATAAAAAATTTGGAAAGGAATAACTAGAAATGAAAAATGAAAATCTGAGTATAGTAACACGGAACCAAGGGAACAAAGTGTTTTAAGGTGGGAGTGGCCAACAGTGCGAAATGCTGTTTAGAGTTCAATATAATGAAGGCTAATATTAACCATTAGATTTAACACCATTTGTCACTGGTGACCTTGGTGAGAGCTGAGTGGAAAAACAAAAGCAGAAATGGGAGTGGGGTAAGCAGAGGCAGAGGATGATTTCAAGAGTGAACTACTTTCCCACACACTAAATTCTCAAATGCAAACTATAAATTTAAACATGAACTGAGTTGCAACTCATTCAATTCTGTAAGTGAATAAAAATTTCCACAATTCCAAAAGGCCATCTACATTCTTACCCAGTTGTTTTCTTGACTTTGTTTTAGAATGAATCTCTTCGGCATCATCTAATACAAGGTTCATGTACTCATCAAAACCCTAGAAAAATAAGCCAACCCATTGTCATTTTCAAGTAAAATCACACCCAAACTATTCCAGATGAATACCTATAGAGAAATGCCAACTAACTTCAGAAACTCATCTCTCCACTGATCTTTCAGCTAAACAAGCATTTCCCTCCTAAGCCTCTTTTTAAATAACAAGAAAACCACAACATACTCCAAATTACCTCTCAAGCCTTTTGGACTTGATTTGATTAGCTATGCCTTAGAGCCAACGTCCCTATCGCTTATAACTTGTCCAATTCAGAATGTGTGTACATATATGAATTAACTTCCACTGCCTCCAGTCTTCCCATGTTCCTCACAAAACACTCTTGCCACTACCCATAACATTTGTTTTTCTACTAGTAAGCAGGGAAGATTACTGATGAATCTGCAATATCTAAAGGTAAATATCATAGCCTCCTAATGTCCTAACATAATACTTTTTAGCCATATTTTATCTTTCTTTAAAACATTATTTAGGGCAGCCTGGGTGGCTCAGCGGTTTAACGCTGCCTTCAGCACAGAGCATGATCCTGGAGACCCGGGATTGAGTCCCGTGTCGGGCTCCCTGCATGGATCTTGCTTCTCCCTCTGCCTCTTCTCTCTCTGTGTATCTCATGAATAAATAAATAAAATCTTAAAAAAAAAAAAATTATTTAGGGATAGGGTGCCTGGGAGATGCAGTCGGGTTGGGTGTCTGACTCTTGGTTTCGGCTCAGGGATCAGGCCCTGTGTCCGGCTCCACACGCAGCAGAATCTGCCTAAGTTTCTCTCCCATTCCCTTTGTTCCTCCCACCTCACTCTCTCTAAAATAAAAAACAGAAAAACTACCCCACGTTACTTAGCATGTTCTGCTATTCTGAAAGTCTTACTTAACTAACCCCACTCCATTCTATTCAGGTATCACCTAATACAGAACTAATACACCATTAATTTTCACCTCACTTTATTTCTTTTGTCCCCTTCTTTAAATACTGACACTGTCATTTAAGTAATTTTAAGAATTAATTTTCCCTTTTTTATGAATGACCCAACTTCCATCAAACAGAACATAAGACAAGGAAAGCAGCGTTGAAGAACTTTCTCGGGTTGGGTCTTCGACTTCTGCTCTGGCTGGGCATTTCTGCAAAATCATTTAAATGAACAAACTGCTGTGAGATAAAACATCCTGAGTACTCACAATGATACAGCCCTCTATCCGCATGTTTACTTGCTCATAAAGCCACACCTGAATCCGAGATCTCTGGAGGTGGGGGGAGAAAAAAGTAGGTCAAGAAAGCAAGTAAACAAACCCCAATCACTCTGGTCAAACAACAGAGAAATATGGCTCCTAAAGAATATCTTAAAAAAAAAAAAAAAAAAAAAAAAGCCAAGACTTTTAACTATTTGAATCATATCCAAGAAATGATAACCAAGACCAGTTATTTGCCAGGAAACATTCTCAATAAATGCTATATTGGGACTAAGTTCATAATTTTCCTGCCATCTTGGGACTCATTTTTTATTGCTTCTTTTCTCAATACATTTAGAGTGCAAGGTGACAGTGTAGCACAAGGCAGTAATTTCCAATGATCAAGAGCTTCTTTCTTATCTGCGATAGCAAAATCCAGCTTCAAAACAGCTTTCTCTAGGTCCCTAATTTCCCTCACATTTAACAACCAGGGAAAGGGCCCTCGATTCTAGTCATTAAAAGTTACAATGGCCTGGGGCACCTGGCTGGCTGAGTTAGTGAAGCCTGTGACTTGATCTTGGGGTCGTGGGTTTGAGCCCCACCTTGGGTATAGAGATTTACTTAAAAAAAAAAAAAAAAGTTTTTACAACTTGAAATTAATGGGTTTGTAATTATGTTACCACACTAAAATTTGTCAGAGCATTGTCAGAAACTACATTTTCGGGGATCCCTGGGTGGCGCAGCGGTTTGGCGCCTGCCTTTGGCCCAGGGCCGGACCCTGGAGACCCGGGATCGAATCCCACATCGGGCTCCCGGTGCATGGAGCCTGCTTCTCCCTCTGCCTGTGTCTCTACCTCTCTCTCTGTGACTATCATAAATAAAAATAAAAAAATAATAAAAAAAAAGAAACTACATTTTCTTTCCAAAATAATTTAAACACCCTGTCCTACCAACTCACAATTTGAGTTGCTAAAAATCCCTCCAAAGGAAAGCAGGCTGTCACTACATCCTGAGCCTATCCCTCCCTTCCTCCTTTTTTGGGCATCTTTTCTCTATTTAAGTCCCTCTCCCCTCCGTTATTTTGTGGTTTAAAGTGGATAGGAGCGATCCCTGGGTGGCGCAGCGGTTTGGCGCCTGCCTTTGGCCCAGGGCGCGATCCTGGAGACCCGGGATCGAATCCCACGTCGGGCTCCCGGTGCATGGAGCCTGCTTCTCCCTCTGCCTGTGTCTCTGCCTCTCTCTCTCTGTAACTATCATAAATAAATAAAAATTAAAAAAAAAAAATAAGTAAAGTGGATAGGATTCTTCCCTTGTTTCATCCCAAGGGGAGAAAAAAGGGGGAAAGGTTCCAAGGCTCTAGCCATTAAGGACTATCAACAAACGTACCCAAATACCAGGCACATCTGCCATTAATTTACTTTTTCAAATTAGTGATTTCGGTCTTGCAAAAAGTAACGATGCCACAGTTCTTTCCGTGGTTTGGAGTTGATATTTCATTACATCAGAGCTTTCCTGACCGCTTCCCCTCCAATCTCTAGCCTGCACCCCCCCCCCCCGCTTTTTTAAATTTTTTCTTAAGTGATCTCTACACTCCACCCGGGGCTGGAAGCCCCTCCCCCAAGATCAAGAGTTGCCGGTTTCCGAGCCCGGGCCCGACCCGCCAAGCTCCGCAGTTCCACGTTTCCGCGACACGTTGATCAGACGGGAGGACGCTACCCACCGACCGAATTCATCTTGTCGCTTAAACCCACCCTTCGACTTTAAAAGGGAAGCACAGAACGACGGGGAAGAGATGACTTACGTACGTTTTGCAAGTATCTGAAGATGAGGTTCTGCGGCAGCGGTTAAGGAAGAAGCAGAGGCAGAGTCGCCCGGCCTGGGCGGGAGGGGGCGGAGTCCGCGCGGCGGACAGTGACCAGCGGGCCAGGCTCGCCGCAGGCGCCCCCTCCCGCTCCCGCTCCCGCTCTGCTGGAATTGCTCGGCGCCTCCGTCCTCCTCGCGCCCGGGGCGCTGTCTCCGTCGCGGACTCAGGCTGCCCTCCTCGCGCCCCCCGTCGCCGCGCGGCCCGCTCGAGCCCGAGCCCGCCCCCCGCCGCCGCCCGCCCAGGCCCGCGACTACCCGCGCTGCCCCCCGGGGGCTCACGGGAGGTGCGTCCGCCCCGCGCTCCCTCAGGCCGACTCCCCGCGCCTCCTCGTCCTGCCGCCCCGCGTAGGATACGATGGGCTGAACCATCACCTTCTGCACTTTCTGGCCCTGGCCACGGTACGCCATGGTGGAAGCCGACAAGGACCGCG
The DNA here is from genome assembly GCF_048164855.1 of Canis lupus baileyi. Lineage (NCBI taxonomy): Eukaryota > Metazoa > Chordata > Mammalia > Carnivora > Canidae > Canis > Canis lupus. The sequence goes on from NC_132875.1 coordinate 23,448,705, forward strand.
CGCTCTCTCCGAAGGCAACTTCCGCGACGCAGAACCGGAAGCGGAAGCGCCTGGCGCCCGCGTGGCGACCCGGGCGGCTCCTGGGAGATGCCTCTCTATCCGCGGGGGCGGCCTTTCTCTGTGGTCTCTAGCCCCGGGCGGACTCCGGCGGGCGGCGCCGCGCTTCGGTTCGTGAGTCGATCCCACAGCGCCCCCTGGAGGGAGGCGGAGGCGGCGCAGGGAGGCGGCGCCCGTGCGGGCGTGGCCGCGGCTCCATCCTCCGGCTGCGCACCTGTGCCGCGGAGGTGGGTCGCTCCCGTGTCCCCTGCGCTGCCGGCGCGCGGGGCCGCCTCGCTGTCCGGACGCGGCGGCGGTGAGAAGCCCCGACGCGGGCGCCCCCAGCCCGGCCCTCGCGGCCACAGACCGTCCAAACTCAAAAGGCAGGCGCCGGCTTCGCTCCTGGACCCGATGATGGGGCGTTTCTGCGGGCGGCCCTGGGGCCTGGCGGACCGACGTGGCACGAGAGCAGGAGAACCCGGGGCAGGAGCTGGAGGGACCCGCGGAGAGGACAGAACCAGAACCCGCTCCCTTGACCGGGCTCCTCCGCCGAGGGCGGTATGAATGCTGACCTCATGACCGCACGGAGGTGTTGAGACCAGGCGACGCGAAAGCGACCTTGGAGCTGCAAAGAGCCAGAGAACGCGTGGGATGCTTGTTGGTTTAAAAAAAGGTTTCAGGCCCCTGGTGGCTCAGTGGTCGAGCATCTGCCTTGGGCTCAGGTCATGACCCCAGGGTCCTGGGATCGAGGCCTGCATCAGGACCCCCACAGGGAACCCGCTTCTCCCCCTGCCGTATCCCTGTGATTCTCTCTGTCTCTCATGAACAAATAAAATCTTAAAAAAAAAAAAGAAAAAGTTTCCCCCTCCCCCTCCCCATCCCCATTCCCAACCCCAATCCCCATCCCCCATCCCCTATCCCCCATCCCCCATCCCCATCCCCATCCCCATCCCCATCCCCCATCCCCATCCCCATCCCCATCCCCATCCCCATCCCCATCCCCATCCCCATCCCCATCCCAATACAGGGCTATGTTGTCTGCAGAGTAAACGGGTGGGTTGAATCCAAAGATAGCATGGATGGAGGGACCTGTCACGCCCATCTCATCTCAGATGCACAGATGCTTCGCTGCTCTTGCAGTTTCCTGTCCGAAGTTAGGGCTCCTGAGCTTTCAAGGATTGATCCCCATAAGCAATCATCTGATTATACAACTCATGACAGATGATTTGTTTTTTTTCCCCTTTATTTTAAAGATATATTTTTTTAAGAGGATCTTATTTATTCATGAGAGACAGAGAAGCAGAGAACGAAGCAGGCTCCAAGCAAGGAGCCTGGTGCAGGACCTCCATCCTGGGACTCCAGGATCACGCCCTGAGCCCAAGGCAGAAACTCAACCACTGAGCCACCCAGGGATCCCACAAAGATTTATTTATTTTAGAGAGGGAGAGAATCCCAGGCTGACTCCCTGCTGAGCACGGAGCCCAACACGGGTCCATCTCACCACTGTGATGTAATGACCTGAGCCCATATCAAGAGTGGGTTGCTTCACTGACGGAGCCACAGGCACCCCTGTTTTTTCTTTTAAGTGACTTTGCTTCTATGACATTTAAATCCTTGATCCATCTAGAATGTACCCCAGTATATCCTAGAACTGGTACAACTTTATATCTAGATAGCTACCCAGTTTCTCCATTACCATTACAAAAAACCCCATAGTTTCCTCATTTCATTTAAAATGCCACATTTAGGGTCACCCGGGTGGCTCAATCCGTAGGCATCTGCCTTTGGCTCAGGTCATGATCTCACGGTCCTGGGATCAAGTCCTGCATCGGGCTCCCTGCCTACTTCTCCCTCTCCCTCTGCATGCAGCTCCTGCTGCTTGGGCTCTCTGGCTCTCTATCAAATAAAATCTAAAATAAATAAATAAATAAATAAATAAATACATAAATACATAAATAATCTAAAATAAAATATGCAACATTTATTATACACCAAGTGTATGTGTATGTATATATGTATAGTTTATATTTTGCCCAAATGATCTTTGTATCCTATGACCAGTGTCACTGTTACAAGTACTGTATGATATTTCCTTATTTGGTAGGACTGGAAGTCGATAGAACTTTCTTAGCTGTTCTTATTTATTTTTCTTACAAACTTTAGAATTAGCTTATCTAATTAAAAGATTCCTTTCTGTATTTTTACTGTGATTACATTAAACTTGAGAATGACTTAGGATCTGTTTTTTAAAACTATGTGATGTCTATTTGTTCAAATTTTCCTTTGGGTCTTTGGGAATCTTTCTGTTTTCTTTAGTTTCCAGTGTCTTCTTGCTAGCAGCTTATCTAGTTTAATCATAGATAATGCTTTCTTCTTGTTCTTAAAAATTGACTTTTCTGGGCAGCCTGGGTGGCTCAGCGGTTTAGCACTGCCTTTGGCCCAGGGCATGATCCTGGAGACCCGGAGTCGAGTCCCACGTTGGGCTCCCAGCATGGAGCCTGCTTCTCCCTCTGCCTGTGTCTCTACCTCTCTCTGTGTGTTTCTCATGAATAAATAAATAAAATATTTTAAAAAATAAATAAATAAAAATTGACTTTCCGTTTCTTTTTAAAGATTTTATTTATTTATTCATAAGAGACACAGAGACACAGAGGCAGAGACATATGCAGAGGGAGAAGCAGGCTCCATGCAGAAAGCCGGATGCGGGACTCAACCCCCGGGACCCCAGGATCACGCCCTGAGCCAAAGTCAGATACTCAACCACTGAGCCACCCAGATGTCCCCAAAATTGACTTTTCTTCAACTGTATGTTCTTGCTGGGTTTTTAGAAGAAAAAGTGATAAATTCAATTATGTAAAAAATCACATAAAGTTTTGGGTGACTAAAACATCACCACAGTAAGCAAAGTCAAAAGGTCTGGGAGAAGTATGTTTGTACCACATCAAACAAATGGCTAATTTTACATATATAATGTACTTTTTAAAAAATGCTTTTCTGAAAAAAAAAATGCTTTTCTGGTTCTCTGTTGCTGCGAAAGAAATATTTCAAAACTTGAGAACTTAAAACAACTATTTTGTTATAATTCATGATTTTGTGAGTCAAGAATTTGGGCAGTGCCCAGCTGGGCAATTTTTTTTTTCTTGCTCTAAAAGGTATATTTAAGGGTTTGGTGTATGTGTTTAGAAAATTGGCCTCACTTGGGTCCCCCTCCTTGTCTGTGTAGCCTCAGGGAGAGATATCTCATATGTTGTATCTCTGGCAGAGTAGGAAGTTTCTTTCTTTTTTTTGAGAGAGACAGAAAGTGCATGCATGCCTGTGGGGACGGCGCAGGGGAGGGGTAGGGGGAGAGGGAGAGAGAATGTTAAGGAGGCTTCACACCCTGCTAATGCAGGGCTCAACCTCATGACCCTGAAATCATGACCTGCGCTGAAATCAAGAGTTGGATGTTTAACCAACTGAGCCACCCAGGAGCCCCTAGGATGCTTTCTTTTAAATGGTGGCCTAGGCCTCTAAAAAAACAAGGCTGGGGATGCCTACGTGGCTCAGCGGTTGAGCATCTGCCCTTGTCTCCAGGTGTGATCCTGGGGTCCCGGGACTGAGTCCTACATTGGGCTCCCTGCATGGAACCTGCTTCTCCCTCTGTCTGTGTGTCTCTGCCTCTCTCTCTCTCTCTCTCTCTCTCTGTTGCTCATGAATAAATAAAATCTTTAAAAAATAATAAACAAACAAATAAATAAGTAAATAACCAAGGCTGAAGCCACAGTACCATTTAAAGGCCAGGCCAGGAACCAGTATACAGTTCACACCCCAGGCCAGATTCAAGGGCTGGAAAAATAGATCCCACCTCTGTTAAAGGTTAAAGAATTTGTAGCCACAAACAGACAAAAGGATCCAAAATAAGAGTTGGCAATGGAGGTAAACAATGAGTTTATCGTAAAGGAAATACATATGAGGAACCGCCATCTTTCAGTAATTCGCCAAAATGACCAACACAAAGGGAAAGAGGAGAGGTACCCGCTATATGTTTTCTAGGCCTTTTAGAAAACAAGGAGTTGTTCCTTTGGCCACATACATGCGAATGTGTAAGAAAGGTGATATTGTGGACATCAAGGGAATAGGCACTGTTCCAAAAGGAATGCCCCACAACTGTCAGCATGGCAAAACTGGAAGAGTCTACAAAGTTACTCAGCATGCTGTTGGCATTGTTGTAAACAAACAAGTTAAGGGCAAGAGTCTTGCCAAAAGAATTAATGTCCGCATTGAGCATATTAAACACTCAAAGAGCCGAGAGAGCTTCCTGAAACGTGTGAAGGAAAATGATCAGAAAAATAAGGAAGTCAAAGAGAAAGGTACTTGGGTCCAGCTGAAGCGCCAGCCTGCCCCACCCAGAGAAGCACACTTTGTGAGAACCGATGGAAAGGAGCCTGAACTGCTGGAACCCATTACCTATGAATTCATGGCTTGATAAATGTAAAGAAAAGACCTCAGAATTGTAAAAGGAAAGAAAGAAAGAAGAAAGAAAGAAAGAAAGAAAGAAAGAAAGAAAGAAAGAAAGAAAGAAAGAAAGAAAGAAAGAAAGAAAGAAGAAAGAAAGAGAGAAAGAAAGAAAGAAGAAAGAAAGAAGAAGAAGGAAGGAAGGAAGGAAGGAAGGAAGGAAGGAAGGAAGGAAGGAAGGAAGAAAGAAAATACATACGAAAAAATGCCCAACCTCACTCATTATGAGGCATGCCAACAAATTAAACTACCTTGGTGGCTCAGTTGGTTAAGCGTCTGCCTTCTGCTCAGGTCATGATCCCAGGGTCCTGGGACCCAGCCTCAGTGGGAAGCCTGCTTTTCCCTCTCCTCCCTGCTCCTGCTCTCTCACTATCTCTGTCGCTATCTCTGTCTCTCTGAAATAAATAAATAAAATCTTAAAAAAAAATTACACTGAGAAGCCATAGAAAGATCAAAGAGTGGTGGAAATATAAATTATTAAACTGTACATTCCAAAGAAAGGGGTTGTAAAGACGGGCAGTCTAGCAGAGATCGCCAGCCCCTGACATGGGTACGTGGGTCAAGAGCTTTTTATTTTTTTATTTATTTTTATTTATTTATGATAGTCACACACACAGAGAGAGAGAGAGAGAGGCAGAGACACAGGCAGAGGGAGAAGCAGGTTCCATGCACCGGGAGCCTGATGTGGGACTCGATCCGGGGTCTCCAGGATCGCGCCCTGGGCCAAAGGCAGGCGCCAAACCGCTGCGCCACCCAGGGATCCCCAAGAGCTTTTTTATTCATCCAGCAAATGTTTATCAAATGCCTTTGTTATGGCCTGAAGTGTGCCCCCTGAAACTCATATGTTGAAGCTCTAACCTGCAGCACCTCATAATATGACTGGAGTTGGAGATAGGCCCCTTAAGGAGGTAATTAAGGTTAAATGAAGTCATATGGGTGGGCTCTAATCCAGGATGACTGATGTCCTTATAGAGACATTAAAGCACAGACATGTGCATGTAGGACAAAGACCACGTGAGCGCATAGTGAGAAAGTGGCATCCGCAAACCGCAGAAGCCTCAGAATAAACCAAATTTCCAAACACCGTGATTTTGGATTTCTAGCCTCCAGCACTGTGAGAAAATAAATTTGTTGTTTAAACCATCCAGTCTGTGGTATTTTGTCATGATAGTGCCGAGAGTATATAGGTTGGTAAGAATCTCTATCTCGGGCAGCCCGGGTGGCCCAGCAGTTTAGCGCCGCCTTCAGCCCGGGGTGTGATCCTGGAGACCCGGGATCGAGTCCTACGTCGGGCTCCCTGCATGGAGTCTGCTTCTCTCTCTCTCTCTCTCTCTCTCTCTCTCCTCTCTTTCAGTCTGTCGTGAATAAATAAATAAAATCTTAAAAAAAAAAAAAAAGAATCTCTGTCTCAAATTTACACTCTGCTGAGGTTGGACAGGGAAACAATTTTAAAACGGTAGGGGTAAACTAACAGTGAATGCCTAGCGGATGGGCACCAAACCCCAGTTTGTGGAGGAGAGCAGGGTGCTGGGAGAGTAGCCTGGAGGCGACAGGATGTGTTGGAGTTAGCCAAAATAAGAGACTTTTAGGGGGAAAGATAGCGTTAACAAAGGCAAAGCGTTGGAGAGAGGTTAGTGGTCAAGGGAAGTGGACAGCTTGTAGTTTTGCTGGAGTGACTGACGTGCATCAAGGGCCAGGCAGGAGGCTGGTAGGACAGGGTTTTGCAAGCCCCTGTGCTAAGGGACTTGAAAATAATTGTGGAGGGAGAGGGAAGGATTGGAAGACTTTTCAAAGCAGTGACTCAGATTTGCATTAAAATAATCTGTTAAAAGATTAGTTTACACCTAAGCCAAGAGTAGTTACAGCAAACGGAGCAAGAATGAGACCGCACCAACGGAACGGTCAGAGTTCACTGAATGCGAACCTGCCTCTGTGCGGGCCTTGTTAGTAGCTCACACCAGCTCCCTGGCTAAGCGACACAGAACTCCGGCTCTGACACCTCAAGGAAGCCCTCCCTGGCCAGTCTTGAAGCGACTTTTCATTCCCTCTAGAGCACCGTCTACTTATACTTGCACCTACATCATTCCTGGTACCTTTGTCTTAAAAATACTTCCTCTTTGCATTACACTCTTCTCCCTGGTGACCAGTAGCATTAAATGATAGAGGGCCACCCAGGTGGAGCGGCGGTTTAGCGCTGCCTTCAGCCCAGGGCCTGATCCTGGTGTCCTCGGATCGAGTCCCACGTCGGGCTCCCTGCATGGAGCCTGCTTCTCCCTCTGCCTGTGTCTCTGCCTCTCTCTGTGTGATGAATAAATAAAATCTTTTTTTAAAAATTTTTATTTATTTATGATAGTCACAGAGAGAGAGAGAGAGAGGCAGAGACATAGGCAGAGGGAGAAACAGGCTCCATGCACTGGGAGCCCGATGTGGGATTCGATCCCGGGTCTCCAGGATCACGCCCTGGGCCAAAGGCAGGCGCTAAACCGCTGCGCCACCCAGGGATCCCAAATAAAATCTTAAAAAAAAAAAAAAAAAGATAGAATTTGGATTGTTTTGAGCCTCTTCAAGGGGCACCTGGGTGGCTTAGTGCCTGAGTGTCTGCCTTTGGTTTGGGTCATGATCCCAAGGTCCTGGGATCGAGTCCATCCTGCCTCTCCCTCTGCCCCTTGCCTCTTCCTCGTGAATAAGTAAAATCTTTAAAAAAAAAAAAAAAAGGATGGAAATCCAAAATGCTTTATGGCAGTTATACTGAGATATTAATTTCATATTAACTCAGTTTTTCTAAATTCAGCCACACTCCTTGAGATCCCAACCCAATGAAGGACCTCCTTAACCATATACACCTATTGGGTAGGGATTCCTTCCATTTTGCTTCCCTCTTCCCTAGAAATTTCTCCTGCTTTGTTTCAAGTCTTCTTGATCTAGCCAATTCCCTATTTCACTTATTTATTAAACAAGCAAGAGGCTACTTGAACATTTTTCCTTCTTTTTCAGAATCTGACGGGCTCTGCTTACCCTTATTCTTAACTCTACAGGTTGTTGTCACTCCTGAGGACAAACCAGTCACGGAGTCAAAAACTAAAAAACTCAGGGACAGGCAACACTAAATTTTAATCCACTGCTTCTTGCTCATAACCATAAGCTCAGACTCTGTAACACTTGAGCAGTTAAATACAACTAAAACCTAAGCACTTTCTTCTTAGGCCCTCAAGAAATCTTGTGACTCCTAATTTTTGCTGATTCTTTGCTCATTTTATTGTACAATGTTAAGAAAATGGTCAAGTATTTTCTTTATGCTGATGCCCTTAACATCATTTTGCAAATTCAATTAAGTTGAAGCACAGTTTGGAAAATGTTATTAATTCAGGCAGATGTGTGATTAAGAAATCAAGAGCTCGGGATCCCTGGGTGGCGCAGCGGTTTAGCGCCTGCCTTTGGCCCAGGGCGCGATCCTGGAGACTCGGGATCGAATCCCACGTCGGGCTCCTGGTGCATGGAGCCTGCTTCTCCCTCTGCCTGTGTCTCTGCCTCTCTCTCACTGTGTGCCTATCATAAGTAAATAAAAAAAAAAAAAAAAAAAAAAAAAAAAAAAAAAAGAAATCAAGAGCTCTTGAAAGTCGATGAATCAAACACAACTGCACGTAGAAATAAATTTTCTTATAAACCTGACCCGATTTTGACACTACAGTTGGGAATATAAAGCAGTGACTCTCCAGTGCAGCATAGCATGTTGTATCAAAATGGATATGTGAATTAAGAGGTACATAATACTCCGTAAATGTTAAGCAGCATATGAACCCATTTCCTGTTGCTAAACTGACAAAAAGCAATCCATTTTAAAGAATTGCAGAATATTCTGGCAAAATGAGGCCACAATTTTATTAAAAAATTTTATTTTGAGTGAGAATGTGCACATGCGCACAGCAGAGGGGAGGGAGAAGCAGGCTCCCTGCTTAGCAGGAACGTGAGCCATCCAGGCACCCCCTCAGGGCCACAGTTTTAGAAAAATAACATTGTACTTTGGTCAACATAGATCAAGCTTTATTATTTTTTTTTAAGATTTTATTTACTTATCCATGAGAGACACAGAGAGATGCAGAGAGAGATGCAGAGACACAAGCAGAGGGAGAAGCAGGCCCCATGCAGGGAGCCTGACCTGGGACTCGATCCTGGGTCTCAAGGATCATGCCCTGGGCTGAAGGCGGCGCTAAACCGCTGAGTCACCCGGGCTGCCCTTATTTCTTAAACGGTATTAAATATCAATCTTAGCTCTGTGGTGGTTTCACAGATTGGTGAGGTAAAAATAAACTGTTTTGGCCATCTGAGAGGACCTACTTGAAGTTAAGGTCAGAACGTTAGGGATCATTTACCTTGAGATAAATACAGGAGTCACAGATTATCTTAAAACTTCAGGCTGTAGCCAAACTGCAACATTTGGGCCCTCTTCTGTTAAAATCTAAAACCATCATCACTTAAAACCCAATACACAATGTTTTTTATTTTTAAGGTTAGAGTGTGCATGTGTGCACAAAGAGGGTTAGGGGCAGAGGAAGAGAATCTCAAGCAGACTCCCTTCTGATGGGGAGCCAACTACTCAGGAGCCCCTGATCTGTTTTGAGCAAAGTTGATTGAACTTGCTGCAACTACTTTTAGACTATTAGGGGGGCACCTGGGTGGCTCAGTTGGTTAAGCATCTGCCTTCAGCTCATGATCCTAGGGTGCTGGGATTGAGCCCCACATGGGGCTCCTCTGCTCAGTGGGGAGCCTGCTTCTCCCTCTCTCTGCTGCTGCCCCTACTCATGCTCTCTTTTGCTCACTCTCTTTCAAATAAAATCTTAAAAAACCAAAAAGAAAAAAAAAAAAAAGAGTAGCCTATTAGGAAAAACCTGTGTTCTTTGGTAGCTAACAAATTTGTTCATTCCCTTAAAAATTGGCATACTACTTAAAACACTTCTCTGAATTTCATGACTTCATGCTTGAAAATTAATTGAAACTACCTAAGATCACTTTTAAATCCTCTCTCCTGCAAGAAAATGGCATTGGGGCACCAGGGTGGCTTAGTCAGTTAAATGTCCGCCTCTTGATTTTGGCTCAGGTTGTGATCTCAGGGTGGGGAGACCGAACTCTGCATCTGGCTCTGTGTTCAAAACAGAGTCGGCTTGGGATTCTCTATCCTCCTCTGCCCCATCTCCCCACTGGTGCGTGCACGACGACCTCCCTCTCTCTAAAATAAATAAATCTCTAAAAAAAATTAATGGCATTGCCAGAGTTACGAATAATGATTCAATATTAATGTTGGGGGAAAAAGTCCTCCCATTTAAGAATATTCCTTCTTACCTAAATTATATGCAGCTACAACAGCATACTTGTGGGTAAGTTTGGCAATATGCCCTTGTGAGAAGTTTCTAAAGCCACACAGTATCTGTGAAATTGGAGCATTTACACAAGAAGCTAACAACATTCTGAATGGAGCCTCATCGAGGCAGATTCTAGGCTGAAGTGATGTATGACCACTTAACTCACAATGTCCAGACTTTCCTACACCAGTTTTATTTAAAACACAAATAAGTATTTTTCTTTCTTGTAATGGCAAATGGTTCAAATAATGCTGAACATGAATCAATGACTAATACAAGGACTTTAAATATGAAACAAAATTATTTTTAAAAAAGCAAAATAAAGGTTATATACAAAAGGGACCTGGAATCTTTAAGCTGATTCCAAAAATGAAAGGAGTAGAAAATCTGTGGTGAAACCAGAACATTCCACCCCTGCTTTGGAGAAGGGCTATTATACAACATTCAGTCAGCTGAAGATGGATTGGTAGAGAGGTGTCTATACATAAATTTCAAGTCATTTTTGCTTGTGCAGAATCATCCAGATCTTCCCAAGACTGAATGGGCAGTCCTGTGGCTTTCTTCCTTTACCATATTCCCAACAAGGCTACATGAAGTTCAACTCTTGATGAGCCGCTTACAACAGCAGTTCCTTAGGAGCCAACATGACAGGTGGGTCAGATTTCCCTATGAGAAACAAAACTGGCCACCTACAGCAAAATATCAAAATGGACAAGTCCTTCTTTCCTCTTCTTCTGATTACGTACAGTAGGTCTCCTTTCAAGACTCTTATCCCCATCATACTTGTTCCTTCACAAGTCTGAACCTTGAGGTGATATGAAGGAGACGGACATCAAGAAAAGAAAATTCAATTCAGAAATGAAGAAAACTGGAAGGTATACAATACACCCCCAGAGCATCTCAATAATCCCACTACAGTACAATTCAGTGTACCGCTAGAGTCCAGAGATAAATATTGGCAGCTTGGAGGAGTTCATTTTCCCCCCCTCTGGTGGTTAAAGGGCACCAAATAAATACTGGGCAAGAGGAGTTTGCTGTGAGAGAAATAAAAAATTAACCAATTTTTATCCCTGTGATAATTCAATGCCAGCAGGAGGCAAGTACTGAAGAAGAGAAGGGACAACTTTCATGCTAAAAAAAGAATTCTTCTAATCATTATGTCACCATCTCTTATGAAGAATCCCAGGGAATCCGAGAAATAGAAAATTAGTTTCAGAGGACCCCGGAGGCACTTTAAAGCCTTAAAAAATTACAGTAATAATAAATTAGCTATTGCTCTTCAGAGGCTTACAGAGCAGCAAAAGCATGGAAATCAGGTTGAAAAAGTTATGTCCAGATTACAAGCTTCCAGAGCTGCTCAGCCTTCTCTAAAGCTTAGTTGAATCTCCAAATACCTTTAAAAAGACATACAATTTAACACAGACGGAGCGGGTCTTTTGTTTAGTGGTAGTGTGAAATTTGGTCCTTACTGGCAGCAGCTGGTCTTCTTCCTTTTCAAACTCAGGTCACATTAATAAGTACATTAAGACAATACATAAAAGAAATACTACAGCAAAGGGGAAAACAGCCCAAACTGACAAACACCTCAAGGAGTCACTAAGTTCTTTTGCACTCTTTGACTTGGCTCTCCCTCTCAGTTTTTTTGTGAAGAGGTGTAAGACAGAACATTTTTCTCACAGATGTTAACCCATGGCATCGAATGGACAAAATGGTTATCAAGGGACTTTAAAAATCTGACCCCAAGGAATCCAGGACACATACAGGTAATTCAGAGGTATACTTCTGATTTGGGGCAAATTCTAGACTAAAGAAACGATCATCTTGGGTAAATGTTATAATAGACGAAACTAAGTCCAGTTTTGTGTGTGTGTTTTTTTTTTAAATGTTCCACCACCTTCAGCTATCAATCATCTCTGATAGCTCAAGCAGAAGGTCATCTTCATCTTTCCCAGGATCCAAGTCGATCTCAGCTTCTAATTTGCCTCCTGAAATCTCCCATATTAGTTTCTCAAAATCATCCTCAACAGAGAGTGGGGGCTTTCCTGTTGAGGTAGAGCTGAGTCGGCGAGTTTTCGTGGCTATTTGGGATGAAGAAGGGCCAGAGACTTCCTGTGGAGAGGAGTCTGAAGAAGACTGGGTTGGAGGCAGCACATGACTACAAAGGAAAAAACCCAAAAGATTAGAAAACTGCGCTTTGTTAATAGTTGGCTAAACGGTCCCACCTGGTCTGAGAAACACAAGAGGATATTAGCAAAGAGTTATTATTGATATCAGCATAACAGAATTGTTTTACTGATTTGGGACAAGGCGTTTTCAGTTCTCATCCTTCTAAAAGCAGGATTCACACTGATGTTTAAAGCATTTTAAAAATGAGTCAGTACATACACAATGGCACCAAAGGAGAACAGCAACCCTGCATGCATATCATGTTTTCTTACAATTAATAGGTAGCTTAGCAGATTTATTTATGTTGGCTATCAAGCTGGTCTAAGTGGCTAATAAACGTATTTGAAGGTTTATTTAGCAGTGTGATTCTCTAGAGAGCATAAATAATAATGGTGGCCTAAAGTTTGGTCAAGAAGAATTACAAGGTATTACCTGTCTCTAGGTTTTTCCATCTCGGGCAGAGTGACTGACTTGTCCTCAGAAAGGAGTGGAACAACTGCCTATAAAAGTAAAAGGAAGGAAACTCAGTTGGAGTCAGGCCTTTTTTATTTCAGCATATTCATTTACTTTTGCCACTTTCGTTTTTATCACTCTTTAAGCCTGGAAATTGAAGAATAAATAATCCAAAGATTGAGTTTACAAATAAGCAAAATATCCTGCTGCCCAAGAACTAGCGTTTTTTAAAAAAAGAAATTCCATCCTGCCACTCCACAAATGTCTAGCGGTGGACGTGGAATACAGTAACCACCTAAACATCTAAAATGCTTAGGAAATGGCATAAGTACTTGCACACAGAGAGCAAGCAGAGTCACTCTTCCCTGCTTTCCTAGCACACTGACCAAAGCACCATCTAGTTGGATCTACTTCTTACCACAGCTGTTTTTTTGGTGGGGCTTTCCTGTAGCATGCTGCTGGAGCTGAGTGGCTTCACAGCTGCGATGACAGCAGGGTGGACCTCCACTGCCTTGCGTTTGGGGGCCAATTTGGGGGACGAGACAACTTTAACCACAGATGGCTTCACATTGACTTTGGGTTTAGCTATTAGGGACAGAAAATATCTGATTAATAGCTAGAATTCCTCTTTTACATGGAGAGTAACTTAGAATATCAAAATTCCTTCTCAACACTGTAAATATGATACCCCAAAACTGAAAATAATCCATAAACAATGTGTACTACAATGTGGTCATAATGTAGTGATGTATACTCAAATAATTCCTTTTAGTGGCTCTTGAATTTGGTTTTTCCACTCCCTGGTGTTTTTCTTCTTCAAAACCAGAGAAAAAAATGCATCACAGAGAGCTCTGATTCCCCCACTGAGGTTTAACTGACATCTAACATGGTATACCACATACTGATTTAATATTTGTATATAACGTGACTGTTAGTCTAATTAATCCATTACTCTACAGTTAACAATTTTTTTTTTTTTTAAAAGAAGGACCTGTACTTTATTTATTTATTTTTACATTTATTTATGATAGTCACAGAGAGAGAGAGAGAGGCAGAGACACAGGCAGAGGGAGAAGCAGGCTCCATGCACCGGGAGCCCGACGTGGGATTCGATCCCGGGTCTCCAGGATCACGCCCTGGGCCAAAGGCAGGCGCCAAACCGCTGCGCCACCCAGGGATCCCAGTTAACAATTTTTTAAAGATCCACTCTCCTAGCAACTTTCAGCAACACAGTATTGTTATCTGTAGTCACCATGCTGTATGTTACAGTCCCATGACTTAAAAATATGGAATCCGGGGATCCCTGGGTGGCTCAGCGGTTTAGCACCTTCCTTCGGCCCAGGGCGTGATCCTGGACTCCTGGGATTGAGTCCCACATCAGGCTCCCTACGTGGAGCCTGCTTCTCCCTTTGCCTATGTCTCTGCCGCTCTCTCTCTCTCTCTCTGTCTCTTGTGAATAAATAAATAAAATAAAATCTTAAAAATTTTACTGTATGTGCTGCTAAAGTGAGCTTTAGAGAAAGCTTTTTGTTTTTTTATTTTTAAAAAGATTTATTTATTTATGTATGTATGTATGTATTTATTTATTCAAGACAGACACAGAGAGAGAGAGAGGCAGAGACACAGGCAGAGGGAGAAGCAGGCTCCAAGCTGGGAGCCCGACGTGGGACTCGATCCTGGGTCTCCAGGATCAGGCCCTGGGCTGAGGGCGGTGCTAAACCGCTGAGCCACCTGGGCTGCCCTAGAGAAAGCTTTTTAAACAGCAATTTTAAATTCTGAGAAATGAGCTCATCTAACTTTGCCTTTTTATTAAGATTTTATGTATTTATTCATGAGAGACACAGAGAGAGGGGCAGAGACATAGGCAGAGGGAGAAGCAGGCTCCCCATAGGGAGCCCAATGTGGGACTCGATCCCAGGACTCTGGGGTCATGCCCTGAACCAAAGGCAGACGCTCAGCCACTGAGCCAAGCCACCCAAGTGCCCCAGCTTTGTCTTTTTAAACAGAATTATCAGAAATGCTATTCTCCACCTGTGTGACAAGTATAGCACACAAATGGAATTTAACTCAATTGCTGCTAGAGAGTTATTGGAAACTTGGTAATTTTCAAATCCTAATATGCAAGACACTAGAAAAATCACTCACCTTTACCCCTTTTTTCCAAGGTCTGTGCTGCACATTTCACATTCAATATTGAGTCCCCAATCCCTGAGGTTTCTACCTCTGCTTTTTGGGATGACTTTGTGGGAGGCCGCTTTGTCAGGTGCCGTGTGATGCCTGGCATAGTAGTGAGCACTGGCTTCTCTGCTATCTGAGTGTTGCAAGAGTCTACGTCTCCTCGAAGAGGTGTCAAAACTGATTTTTCCTTCTGTGAGGTTCCCCTCTCAGGCTGCTTCTGTATATGCTTCTCTCTCATGGTCTCACATCTCTTGACTTGAATTTTAGTGATGCCAACTCCTGTGGTCTCTTCTGAAGTCTGTGGATAAGTTTTAAAGCACAAGATTTAAAATTTTGAACCTCTAACAATCTGTACGATAACTATTTTAAGTTACCAGGCTTTACTTATAGCTCAATTAAAACAACAAAAAATGAAAAAAACCTTGGGGTGCCTGGCTGGCTCAGTTGGTAGGGCATGAAACTCTTGATCTTAAGGTTGAGAGCTTAAGTCCCATAATGGGTGTAAAGGTTATTTAAATACAAAATCTTAAAAAAAAAAAAAGAAAAAAAAAAAAAACTTGTTTAAAAGAAAAAAATAACTAGTATGTCAATTTTACCTCAATTTAGAAAATCTTGTTTATAAGTTACTGGGCTGACATCTATATCAAGCAGAATTTGACATGATCCAGAACATAAGAGCTTTTGCTCTTTGATATTAAATACAAAGTACCAAGCTGAAGATGAAAGTTAAAGATGTATGGAATAACAAAAACCCCGATTTTATAGGCTTAGACAATCATAACCCCTAAGTCAAATACAAATGCCTCATAAATAATCAGACACTTGCACGAGATTTGTGTTCGATGATGTTCATTACCTTAACTATGTAAAACAAAATTGAAATGTTAAGATTATATTCATATAATAGAACATTATGTGGCCAGTAAAACTAATGTCCCAAAGAATTATGAATATAGTAAAATTAAAGCAGGCTGCAAAATGATAATAGAGTTCTCAATTACTTTCTAAACCTGAGTTAAACAATGAACAAGTTCACATACATGTATACATAAATAAAAGGCTTGAGAAAAACCCATGAAAAAAAGCTAATGGTTGTTATATATCTGGCTTGCAGAATTACAGGGTTTTTTATTCTTAAAAAAAAAAAAAAAAGTCCCCGAGTTTTGTACACTGAGTGCCATGCCTGGTTTAAAAAACATTGAGTGACCAATTAAAAACAACTTTTAAGGGAGCAGAGAACAGGGGCACCTAGGTGGCTCAGTGGTTGAGCATCTGCCTTTGGCTCAGGTCATGATCCCGAGGTCCTGGGATTGAGTTTCACATCGGGCTCCTGTGAGAAGCCTCCTTCTCTCTCTATGACTCTGCTTCTTTCTGTCTCTTATGAATAAATAAATAAAATCTTAAAAAAAAGGGGGGGGGGAAGATTGCTATACACATAAGTACAGAAAACTCTCCTAGAAAAGTTTAAGCATAGTGAAAGATTGTTTACCTAATTTATCAGTGAACTGTTAAATAGAAATTTATTATGCTAAAACTAAATGGCATATTTAATCATTCATCTGGACTTTGGCTTGCCATGAACTATGAAATGGTCTTAAATAAACTTACCTCTTTAGCTTCCGTTCTAGCAACACTGCTCTGAGAAGCAACTTCACTGCCTTCTTGAAGTTTCTTCTCTTCTTTTATACCTATATTCACACAATAAACACACCATTAACTATTTCATTTAAGCTGCAACTTTAGGAATAGATTAAAGCAAAACTTTTTTTTTTTTTTTTTTTTTTTAAAGCAAATCCTTTGGGCAGCCTGGGTGGCTCAGTGGTTTAGCGCCTGCCTTTGGCCCAGGGTGTGATCCTGGAAACCCAGGATTGAGTCCCACATCGGGCTCCCTGCATGGAGCCTGCTTCTCCCTCTGCCTGTGTCTGTGCCTCTCTCTCTCTCTGTGTCTCTCTCATGAATAAAGAAAATCTTTAAAAAAAAAAATAAAGCAAAACTCTTAATGAAAATAAAGATAGGACAAATAAAATTATAGATGAAGTCCATTCATCCTCATAAAGTTTCAAAATGCACATTACAATATCAAAGGTCTATACAGCACTCCTGTAAAGAAACAACGTAGCTTCATTTGATCCAGTGGTTTTCAAAGTGACCTGACTAAAGTGCTCACAAATATGTCGGACTAAAGAACTCCTACAAATATCCTGTGGAACACTGTCCTTTGGAATACGATTTGGGGAAATGGTACTATAGACTGAACTGTGGTGCTACTTTTTTTTTTTTTTAAGATTTTATTTATTTATTCATGATAGACATAGGGAGAGAAAGAGGCATAGACACAGGCAGAGGGAGAAGCAGGCTCCATGCAGGGAGCCTGATGTGGGACTTGATCCCGGGACTCCAGGATCATGCCCTGGGCCAAAGGCAGGCGCTAAACCGCTGAGCCACCCAGGGATCCCCTGTTACCTGTTTTTTTTGTGATTCGGAGAAGCCTCCTTGGCCCTGGGATGGCCTCAGGCTGAGGCTGGGAGCTGGTGCTGCTCTCAGTGCCCTGCTGTCCCCGCAGTGCTTTCTCCTGCTTAATTTCCTCCAGTGTCTTGATGTGCACGTCCTGCATAGACTTTGTTCTACCTGTGGGCTCCTCTGATTGTCCTTTGCTGGTAGCTATAGGTGGCAAAACCACTGTTTTTTTAATGTCACTATCGGTCTTTAGCTTGATGCAAGTTACATCCTTTTTGCTTTTTTGTCTCTCTGCTTCCTGCTGCCGATGTTTCTTTTCAGCCAGGACCTCAGAGAAGGTTTTGATTCGGATAGTGGAGGGGCTTCTTGTTCCTAAGGTAGAATCATCAACTTTTGAAGGTCCTTCTGTCTTGAGTTTAGGCTGCAATTCTCCACGTTTCTGACTAGCTTTTTCAAGAAGAATTTCTTCCAATGTCTTCACATGGATCTCACCAACTTTAGTGACTCTCTCTGTTTTTTGGGGGAAAAACAAGTCACTGTATTTGGAGTTCACATCTTAACAACTTATGCTCTATTCCTGAATCAGGGCAGAGTCCTGAGTGGTATCATGTAGGCCAGTAATTAAAATGAACAAAGTATATTAGTTTCAATTTCAGTTCTGAAATACTTGCACGTTTCAGGTAATGGCCCTCAAGGAAAACTCTTAAGTGGCAAAAATCACTAACTTGTTGGAGTTCTATCCAGAAGTATGATGATAATAACTTAGTAGGTTTAAAAAAAAAAAAAAGCTCTAGGCCCAATGGGGCTTGAACTCATGACCCTGAGATCAAGAGCTGCACTGCATGCCCTACCTACTAGCCAGTTAGGCACCCCAATAACAATAACTTTGATCAAAAAAGTATATTACTATATAAGGGCATACAGCAAGAACCCCAACCTTTGTCCAGGAATTGGTTAAGGGAAGTTTTTCAGAAGAAGTAATATTTCAGTGACATTTGAAGGATGAATAGTAGGTAAAGCAGGTAACAAGACAGAAAGAAAAAAAAAAAAAAGACAAAGAAAATGGGAAAGGCCCAGAGATTGGCATGTCACTGAAGAGCTATTTTTAACGATACACTAGTCATTCTACATCTGTTTTTTTAAAAAGATTTTATTTATTTATGTCATGAGAGACAGAGAGGCAGAGATAGATAGAGGCAGAGGGAGAAGCAGGTTCCAGGCAGGGAGCCCGATGCAGGACTTGATCTCGAGACCACAGGATCACAATCTGAGCCCAAGGCCGATGCTCAACCGCTGAGCCACCCAGGTATCCCTCTACATTTGTTTATTTTATTTTAATTTTTTAAGATTTTATTTATTTATTCATGAAAGACACACACACAGAGAAAGAGACAGAGACAGAGAGGCAGAGACACAGGCAGAGAAGGGAAGCAGGATCCATGCAGGTAGCCTGATGTGGGACTCGATCCTGGGTCTTGAGGATCAAGCCCTGGGCTGAAGGTGGTGCTAAACCGCTGAGCCACCTGGGCTGCCCTCTACGTTTGTTTAGAGAGCAAATTTCACACTTTACAGATAGGCTCATCATCATTATTGACAAGCTAAAAGAAATAATGAAGTAATGTGGGAAAAAACGAGAAGAATATGGAAACTATACACACATATTTGATGACAGTTTTTTTTTTTTTTTTAAGATTTTATTTATTTGAGAGAGGGATGGAGCACGAGTGGTGGGAAGGGGCAGAAGGAGAAGGAGTAGCAGACTCCCCGCTGACCTGCTGAGCAGGGAGCCTGACCTGTGGCTGGATACAGGGATCCAGCCTGAGCCGAAGGCAGATGCTTAACAGACTGGTCCACCCAGGTGCCCATGAATGACAGCCTTTAATGAAAGATCCAAAATATAAAATATCTTTTAACAACCGTAAACACACATCATGTTCGTTTTCACCTTCTTACCCTTTGAACATTCTGTTTCTTCTCACACAGAATTTGCCCTACTAGTCTCATTCTCTTGCTGCCTAATTGTAATTAAATTTGGTTTTAGAACCTGACATCCTCCAGTCCACTGCTCCCACAGTACTGCAACTGCCTGCATTTCCAGCCATACTAGATACTTCATGAAAACAGACTATACTTAATTATCTGAAATATTTTAGTATAGTACCTATACATGGGAAGTACTCAAACAGGTACTGAATTACTTCCTTAGGGCTTTTTAAATAATTCTTCCATTGGGTGGACTGATCTCAAAATTACTACCTTCAAGGAAGTGTGTAAATGGTGACATGAAAACCTTGTTCCCCACTCCACCAAAATTTATCAAAATAAAGACATTAAAAATAGAATAAATCCATAACAGCAGTGGAAAACAAGGCTGCCACTAGCAAAGCATAAATCTTGAGGGACTTCTGAGATAAGACAGCAGCTATCTGAATTTACAGAAAAATAGAAAAAGAACAAATGAAACTGTAGGAAGTGAGATCTATTCCTCCCAGGGGTGCCAAAGAAAACTGCCAAACTAGTAGGAAAAGCAACAGTGGGTAGAAATGTGAGGATGGCCTATAGAGTAGTTGGACCAGCCATGACCTTCTTCTGGGAACTGCTCTCTGAAGAGAGGAGAAATCTGCTGGGGAGGGGAGTAAGTTAGGAGGTTGGGGCTGGAGGGAGAAGATGAGCAAATTCCAAGCAGGAAAAGAACAGGGGAGAAGAGGAAAAGGGAAAGCCTAGGAAGGAAAAAAACTTTCTTATTGTGGCAATGGTATGGGCCCCAGCCTTCTAGCCTGCAACCCAAACAAGCTGCCTTTTATTTAGTACGCCCTCCCCACTCAGTCAGCCCTCACTTGTGTCTCCCAATCAGGAGAGGACCATTTGGGAACAAGACCTTTAGAACCACCACAGGAAACCCAAGTGCTAAGAAAAAGCAGTAACATTAAAAGTGAATTTAAATAAAAAATGTAAATAAAAAAATTAAAGGAAGAGTGATGTATAGAGGAGCTGCATGGATGGAGTACAGGTTTATTATACTATTCTTTAAACCGTATAGTAGTTAGATCTTGCAATTTAAAAGGTTTGAAAATTAGTACAGAAGAGTACAGAACATAGAGAAGAAAATTATTTTGGTGTATTTTTTACAGTGTTTTTCCCAGGCATATACTTTTTTATCTTTACACAACTGGAATCATCTCATACATATGGATATTATTCCTGAGAGTAAGTTTCTGTAGTAAGAAAATAAACTTCATCATCCTCACAAAATTAAGATTCCTATTCTATTTTTTTAAAATTCTTATTTTAAATCCAAAGGTCGAAAGTAGTAGGTGTTCTTTGTACCCTTTCTTTCTTTTTTTTTTTTTTGTACCCTTTCTTCACTCAATACAATATGAGAAGTTTTCCACATGACTGTTCAAAATATGACTTATGACAATAATTATTTTTGTATGTAACTATACAAACTGCAACTGAATTTCTTTTTGTTGGATATTTGTGTAGTTTCTGGTTGCTTACTACTAAGGCTATGGTGAACTGATCATTTTGCTATCTTTTAAGAAGAGAATTCATACCAGTGAGTCATCAATTACTTTAAAAAAATAAAATAAAACCCCCAAAACACAAACTCTAAGTAAGCAAGCTCACAATAAGTAAATGAATGAGTGAAAAAGTAAAGATTGTTATGGCAAGGAAAAAATATAAGAAACTGGCCGAAGGGTTTTACCTACCTGCTGCCTCCTCACTGTTTGGACCAGCTGACATGCCTAATCGCTCCTTCAGAGACTTAGAAACATGAACTGTAAAAAAATATATACTTTAAAAACCAAATTAAACAAGAGACTTTTTTTCTTCAAAGTTCACATATTAAGGGGTGCCTGGGTGGTTCAGTCGGTTAAGCATCTGCCTTCAGCTCAGGTCACGCAACCAGGATCCTGGGATTGAGCCCTACATCAAGCTCCTTGCTCAGTGGGGAGCCTGCTTCTCCCTCTCCCTCTGTCCCTCCTCTCTGCTCATGGATGTGCTCCTTCCCACTTGCTCACTCTCTCTCAAATAAATACATAAAGGGGATTTATGGCTCAGCGGTTGGCTGGGTGGCTCAGCGGTTTAGCGCCTGCCTTCAGCCCAGGGTGTGGTCCTGGAGACCCGGGATCGAGTCCCACATCAGGCTCCCTGCATGGTGCCTGCTTCTCCCTCTGTGTCTCTTCCTCTCTCTCCCTCTCTCTCTCTTTCATGAATAAAGTCTTAAAAATAAATATTAAAAAAATCTGCTGTGAAAATAGTAATTTAAAAAATACATAAAAATCTTTTTAAAAAAAGCAAAGTTCACAAAATTAGATTAAATTAGGTTTATGTCATCTAATGCAAATACTTTAGATGCTTAACATTTTTCTTTCCCACAGAACATCTATGAGAATCATGGATTACCTAGAGCACTTTGGAAGGCTTAAAAAATAATCTTTTTTTAGATCTGAAAAGCAAAAACTATTGAACTCAGGGAAATAATGGTTAGTGTAAAACTTCTATAATCTCATTGGCATCAAAAGCCCCCTCAATCTATTTAAAATGTGTTTTATTGGGACACCTGGGTGGCTCAGTGGTTGGGCGCCTGCCTTTGGCCCAGGGAGACCTGGGATCGAGTCCTGCGTTGGACTCCCTGCATGGAGCCTGCTACTCTCTCTGCCTCTCTCTGTGTCTCTCATGAATAAATAAAGTCTTAAAAAAATGTTAATTTTTAAAAAAATATTTGATTTATTTATTTATTCATGATAGACAGAGGCAGAGACACAGGCAGAGGGAGAAGCAGGCTCCATGCAGGGAGCCTGACGTGGGACTCGATCCCGGATCTCCAGGATCAGGCCCTGGACTGAAGGCAGCGCTAAACCGCTGAGCCACCTGGGCTGCCCTGTTAATGTTTAATATAAATTTTTCTGAAATTTTTAAATATGATCAACAGGCAAAGAAAAAAAGGTTATGACTGCAAAGAAAGATTAACTTGTGTGCTCTGAGAATGCAAGAAAGATCCTAAACAAAAACATCTACTCATCACAGCCTCCTGGGCTAGAGGAAAAGTGGAAATTAGTTTTTCATCTTCAAGAAGAGTTAAAATTACACAGAATAAAAAGGAAAAAAGTCCCACCCATTCATTTAGTAATTAACACCAGTGTTTTCACTGCCAAGTCATAAAAGGAAAAAAATTCAACCTTGACTTCTTTCTATAAATAGAGCTTCAGCTACATAATCATTCTAACTCCCAAATATCCCTCAATTTATTCCACATCTCTCATACCAATTTTTAGAACACTAACTAGGCCACTAACTTCTCTCATCTACATTATTTCAAAAGGCTGGTAACTCATATCCTGGACAGCACCCTTGTCCCCTTCTAATCTTTCTCCATATTTTAGAGGCAGGGAGATGGCTCTATTTAGAAAAAATTTTTTTAAAGCTTTTATTATTTATATGAAAGAATGAGTGATAGGAAGAGAGAGTGAAAACTTGAAGCAGACTCTGCACTGAGCACAGAGTGTGACATAGGGCTCAATCCCACAACCATGAGATCATCCCTGAGCTGAAACCAAGAGGATGATGGTTCTAAGATGCAAATCTGAGCTTTTGATCCTTGTTAATAACCATCCCATGGTTTGCTACTAAACCCAAACTCTCTTCCATGGCTTAAAAAGGCTCTGCATGATCTATTTCCTTCCTCCTCTCCAGTCAACATGCTCTTTACCCCCAATTCTGTTTGTTTCAACCATAATCAATCCCTTGAATATATCCTGGTTCTTAGCTCTGTGCCCTTGCAAAGATTATTCTCTCTGCCTCGGCATAGCCTCTGGTCCTTCAACTTCACCTGCCTAATTCCTAACTCATGTTTTAGGTCTAGGCTTCAACATAATTTCCCCCGGGGAACCTTTCCCTGGCAGATGGTAAAAGAGGTGCCCTTCTTGTGTGCTCCCATATCACTGTGTACTTTTCCTGTCACAGATTTTAGTATATATGCTGCCGAAGCGAGAACCCTGTCACAGATTTTACCACAAATATATAAGTATTCCTATCTGCCATTATACTATAAAAGCTCCTGAGGACTGTGATGTTTTTATTTTATGCAGCAGTGTCTACCTAGAATCTAGCAGAGTAAATATTCAAATGTTTGTTGAATAATACAGACATGAGACAATCTAATTTACCTGAACAAAAAGGAATGACAAATCATTACCTGTTAGTATTACAAGAGACAAGTGTCATGATTACACACACACAACATATTAGAAAAAAGTTACCTTTCTTTGGTGCTTTGTCAGTATTAGTTTCTGTAGCTTCTACTTTCTTCCCTAATCTCTGTGCAAGGCTACGCTTTAATGGAGGATCGCTGTCACCACCTACAAACAGAGAGAACGTAGCTTAAGAGTTCAAATCCAACTTTAGCAAGGTCAAGAAATATGAGCAAAACTGGTAACACAGAATAACAACTGTCAGTTTTCTGCATTTATATGGTGTGTTCATTCACTAGCATCCTTAGAATTCAATGCTAGAAAATAAAAATGTCCCAGAAAAAAGAAGTAAGGGACAAAAAGTAGAATGTAGAATCAACATTTATCAAAGTAGGAATCTAAGGTTATGAAAATTCTTACTCAAGTTACCAATTAGTAATAGAGCCAAGACCTTACCAAGTTTACTGACTTATAACCACTATATATGAATTGAATAGTAAATGTCACAAGTTAAAAATGGTTTTTCAGACTGTTTGACTGAACATACAATAACTTTGCAAGGTCCCATTAAAAACATGAAAGACCCTACACAGGGTAATGATTTTTTCTCTACTATTATTCATAATTTAAATATGAAGCCAAAAATTACAAAGTTTACATGTATGCTGACATTAAAAAGATGGATATTTTGCCTAAAATTTCTCAGGCAGTGAAAATGGTATCAAAGAAAACACAAAAGATTTCATATTTGCAAACACATTTTAAAAAGAGCATAGAGGAATAGCTGGAATCAGAGAAGATTTTCAAAATCCTTTTGAGACAGACACAATTAGAGTATGTACATGGCAACTCAATAATATGATGAAACACTTCCCTAAACATAAAATAGAATTAATAAACTCAGGGACCAAATTTATATTAACTGGAAACTTTTTTCCCTCTAAAACCTCAAATTTCAAAGAGACAAAGATATTTTCTTTACTGTTTTTTCAACATAGTACCTTCTAAAGAGTTGATTATTATAATCTACTTAAATTCTAACACTATAAATTTATGTAAATCAATAAAAGGTATAATACACATGTGAAAAACAAATTGTATAAGTTCTTCTAGCCAAGAATTCAAGGGGGACCAGCAAGTAAATTGGTATCAACATGACATTTGTATAAAGGCAGTTTTGGAGAACATATCATATTAATACACAAACAGAAAACAAAAGATCTGCACAAAATTCATCTCACCTGAAAATTTTCGTTTTCCCAGTCTCTCGGTGAGACTCAATCTTACCAAGGGTTCTTCTCCTGAAATGGCAAAAAAAGAATTTCTCTATTAGTCAATTTTTCTGTATTTGCTAACTAATAATGAGTATAAAGTATGCTCTGATATCATGAGCCCACCCAGAAAGTCTCTTGAAAATCCGATCTCAGTAGTCACACGGGTGGGGGGGGGGGATTTAACCTATTAAGTAATAATTTAAATAGCCAAATGCACAGCCCAAAAGGAATCAATGACACAGTCCTAATTATTGACAGTAGCCAAGTGTATGAAGACAGGTGTGTTCTAATCAACTGATCTTGAAACCCAAGCCATACTTTTGCTTGTGTACTTCGATATGCTAAATGAAGTCACACTCTACTCCACTGCCAACTCTCATGTAGAACTCTGATAACCAGCAAAAGGTGAGCTCTCTTTCCTCTAATTCTTTGCTGTTTGAACAGCACATTTAAATGTATATGTATACAGTTACTAGTGTCATACTTCTTTTACCAGGTTTAAAACTACTAAGGGAAAAGGCTTACATTTTCTGTAACTTAAAGAGTGGATTAGAGTTCTTTATCCACAATGGGCAGTCAATAAATTTGTTAAACGGAACAGATAAAGAATAAATGTAAAAATTAAATATACATAAATGTGAGAGCTGCTTTAGCAAGAATTTCAACCTTTTAAGAGTCAAATGCACTATTTTTCTTTTTTAAGTTTTTCTTTTCATCCTTGTATCTGACCAAATATACTAAAGTCTTCCTGCAAATCCATCAAAGGTAAACTATACCCAAGAACTTGGCTCTCCCAGTTATTTAGAAGTTGTAGCCTGACAACTCTCAACCTAACCCTATCCATATCTCACCTTGTTTGCTGGATAGAGTTACTGTTCTCACTACAGTCCGGACATTCTCTTTTTCAGGACCTGGAATGGGCTGAGGTTGGAGTAAAAGACTGGAAACTCCAGAAGAACCTTCTGAATAAAGCAAGTCAAAGAACAGCAAATAATTTATGGAAAATAAAGCTATTATAATAAGCCAAGAAATTTTGTTTTTGTGACAAGTTCAATACAGACCACTAGATAACTACAAGCCAATCTTTCTTTTTTTTTTTTTTTTAGGCAAGCCAATCTTTCTGTTCCTACTTGCCCATAGTGAATTGGGGTGAGGTGGGAGAGAGGAGATAATCCCTATTTCTTAACTGCTTTGTATACAAGGTAAAATATAAATTGTTTTCAGTAACCTGGGCACTCAATCTATTTTTCATTTACCAAGAAGACTAACATCCTAAAATTAACCTCAGAAGCACACCAGCCACCAAGAGTGTCAATTCAACCTTTTAAAAATCTATATTCAGGGGAGCCTAGGTAGCTTAGTCAGTTGAGTGTCT
Source organism: Canis lupus baileyi (assembly GCF_048164855.1). Classification (NCBI taxonomy): domain Eukaryota; kingdom Metazoa; phylum Chordata; class Mammalia; order Carnivora; family Canidae; genus Canis; species Canis lupus. The sequence goes on from NC_132875.1 coordinate 23,474,692, forward strand.
ACCTTCCGCTTGAGACATGATCCCAGGGTCCTGGGATTGAGCCCCACACCGGGCTCTCTGCTCAGCAGGGAGTCTGCTTCTCCCTCTCCCTCTGCCTGCGACTACCCCTGCTTGTACTCCCTCTGTCAAGTAAACAAATAAAATGTTTAAAAAAAAAAATCTATATTCAATCACCTGTGAAACACAACTCCAAGTCCCTACAGAACAAGTATTAGCAAGAGTACTCTAAAACCAACCATGTGATGCTTTCTAAATATTTTATTTCACACGGTTATCTGTAATTTTTAGGATTGGAAATACAAACTGACCAGGCTGAGGTAAGCTCTAGAAGAAAATTGTGGCAGCTAAGAAGAATTCATCTACTATAAAGTTTTTCCTCTCTTAATATGATTTTTTTTAAGACTATTTATTCATAAGGCACACAGAGAGAGGCAGAAACATAGGCAGGAGGGAGAAGCAGGCTCCCTAAAGGGAGCCTGTGCTGGACTCGATCCCAAGATCCAAGAGCATCTGAGCCAAAGGCAGATAGATGCTCAACCACTGAGCCACCCAGGTGCCCCTCGATATGATTTCTAGATGTCATTCTTTGGAGTTGTATTTCTGAAGATAAAGCAGTTCTTTCAAGTACTAAAAAAGCAGTGCTAGCAAAAATAAGTCCGTGTTTTACTTCAAACAAGCCAAAGAAGTCAAAATCTACGTGCCCATTTTGGCTGCTAAGTTTCCTTATTATCAGCAATGTCCCTGTTACTCTCCTCCAGAAAAATTCAACCAGCCATGTCAAAACTAATAACTTACCGCCTTGCTTCTTGGATTTTTCCTTCATTTTTTTTGACTTAATTTCCTCAAGAGTTTTTATTCCAAAATTCAAACATTCGCCTGAGAAACCCAAATAGAAATCATATGAGGAACTAACACTTCACTCCTTTTGCATTTTATTGTACACAGCAAGCACTCAAATGTTTTCTGAATAAAAGCAGTGTCGGTATGGGTGTGTGTACAGTGGGGTCAGAGGACAGAGGTGGTGGTGATCGTGATCTAAATTTCAAATGTATTTAAAATAATTTGGGCACATTCAACAATATTTTCAGACTTTTGAGCAGGAAACAGCATCAATATAGCCTCTTCTTACCTTGCTTCAAATTGACCCCAGGTTTCCGGGCAGAGGCTGTCCGTAATCCATTATGAACTTCGGGAGGTGGTTGCAGGATGGGTGTCTTGGTTTCATCACCTTCCTCAGAAAACTGATCTATGTATCGACACGAGAGGCAAATTTACAATTGACAGCAGGCTTACAGCTTTAATCCTTATTCCAATTCACTGAGTGACCCTGATCATTTATTTGCCTTAAAGATCTAAAACTTACCATCATCATCTTCATCATCATCTGCAGCATTGATTACAACTGGTGGATGGGTTGGGCTAGGAACATTTTCTGAACTTTCTACTTTCATAACACTTCGCAACTGAGGAGAGGGATTGGACTGGACAGACAATTTGTTCTGTTGAACCGTGAGCTGGTTAGCCTTCACTTCCTCTTCTGGTGACTCAGGCACAGTGGGCAACACAGCTAGACATACAACATTAGTCATAAATTAAAAAGAGAAGATAAAGTCCCAATTCATCAAAAATCTCTAAGTTTGGTGCATTTTCCTTATGACCACTTATGCCTTTTTACCTGATTTTCCCATTTTCACAATTAGGTTCTAAACTCCCAGGGAGGGAAAAAAAATGGCTTTTAGCTAATAACTCTTCTGTACATAAACACACTCAAAACAGGTGTTCAAAACACAGAATAGTCTGGAGGCTAGATGCATAAAATTATTTGCAAGTTCTAGACATTTAATTTTAATATTGAAATTCAGAGGCTTTTACTTCAGCAAAAAAGTAGTTGTTAAAAGGGCAGATAACGCTTCTGAACTAAATCAGAGAGGAGCAAAGCCCACTATTTTCTCTTAAATAGAAAGGAGAATGTGCAGCCATCACTTTTTAATCACAGAAGATGTGGCTTTTAAGTGGCTAATCATTCCGGTTGGAAAAGTGAAAGGATATTTGGAAATAAAAACTAGTTTTGGGGAGAGTATAAATTTTATTTTAGATATAGCCTAGAGCAGGGTTAGCAAACTTTCTGTAAAGGGAGCAGTAAGTACTTTAGGGTTTGTAGACCTCTGTGTCTCAACTCTACACCAGAAGCACAAAATGTGGCCATAGAAAATATGTGAATGAGTGGATATGGCTTCCTTCCAATAAAACTTTATTTTATAAAACAGGTGGAGGACCACATTTGCCAAACCCTGATCTGGAGAATCCAGTTTCTTCTGGAAAACTCACTGGGTCTGTTAGAAAAATAGGAAATGAAGCTATAGTAATCTAAAGTGTCACACCAAGAAACATTTGGGAGGCAGTAAGGCTTTCGGTAACAAAGTTTTAATCCTGATTGTGATATTACTGGTTTATGACCATGACTATGTACAAGTCACTTAACCTTAATGAAAAGTTCAGTTCCCTCACCTATAAAGCAGAAATAAAACTGCTCTTTTGCAAGACTAAAGGCAATATATGTAATATACTCTGTACAGTGTACGTAATAGGTATCAGTAAATAGTAACTATCCTTTTAAAACCAAAAACACATCTCACTTTTGCTTGGAGGTAGGAAAAGGCCATCAACGTAACGTCCTCTGTTGTGATGGAAAGCGCAGTTTAGTTTCTGACATCCCATTGGCTGATTTTCCCAGTAACAAGGAATTTCACTACGTTTTTTCTATAAGAAAAAAAAAAACCATTATTTTCAAATAAAAAATTAGGTGTGACCTGTATTAATTTGGTCCCTTGTTTTCTGAATAAAGGTCAGTCAGGGAGCACCTGGGTGGCTCAGTAGTTGAGCATCTGCCTTTAGCTCAGCTCATGATCCCGGGGTTCCTGGGATGGAGTCCTGCATTGGGTTCCCCGCGGTGAGCCTGCTTCTCCCTCTGCCTACCTCTATGTCCCTGTCTGTCTCTCTCATGAATACATTTTAAAAATCTTTAAAAAAAGTTCATTCAGGCTTCAGAAGTCTGAGGCACATGAACTGACTGTGAGGAAGAAGATGGGTTGCTCAAAGTGCCACTCCACGCTTGAAGGAGAAGGGAGCAGGGAAGTAGATCATCTGCTGTTCCCTCCTCCCTGCCCTCATCTTGGAACCCCTAAATGCCTATATTTAATTTAGAGAAGCAGGACAATACATTAGTTAAGATTATGGAACCCAAGATAACATTATGCTACTCACTGGCCATGTGATGCTGGACAATTTAACGCCTCTAAGCCTTACGTTCCTCAGCTGTAAAATAGCAATAACAGGAGCTATCTACTTGGTTTCTTAGGAGGATTAAATGAAATAATGTATATGAAGCACTTAACACATAGAAAGAACTCAATAAATTGCAGTTATTATTTTAAACTGAGAGCTCACAGCTTTGAGGAAAATTTTCCCTTTCGTGACTTCTCAAGGCAGGCACAAATAACACACTAAGGTATTTTTCCTTCCCAAGCTACCTCACTCTTATGAAGGGGAATAAGAAAAAAAAAATATCCTCACATCTGGAATAAACTGCTGGATCACAGGACGTATGTACAGCAGAAATACATTCTAATATATACATTAGATGTGTATAAAGAACGGTTTAAAACAATACTATGTGTAACAGCTCCAAAACGGAAACCCAACTGTACATCAACACCAGAATGGATAAATACACTGTAGTTTATTCGTACAAGAGCATGCTACTTACTACTGAGAAGGATTAAAACCATCCTTACACTTAACAGGACAGTACGGAAAGAAGCCAGACACGAGAGAGTACACACTGTGTGAGGCCATCACTGTGTGATGGGGAAATCAAAGCAGGCAAAACTTCTCTACAGTAGACTAGTCAGGACAGTGATTAGCTTGGACGGAGTGCTCAGTGACAATCAAGGGACAAAGGGTCAAGACAGATTTGGATCTGCTGGATTATGCTAGATCTCTCATCATAAGCAACTTTAGGTTTAAAATTCTAGGAAAGAATAGTAGCATTACTTCAGGAAGCTGAAAATATGAAACAAAAACAATGACTATTACAAAAAAATCCTCAATGTATCCAAAAGGGCAAAGATGAAAATCTACTATATATTGAGAGATCAAAAATTTGATAGCACGCTGGGTTGGTAGGGACATGGAAGAACCCATACAGTCCCATGTACTGACAATGGAAATATAAATTAGCTCAACATCTCTGAAAGGCAGTTTGGTACAAAGGTATTCACAAAATTTATGTCCTGAATTTATTACCACATATATCATTACCTATTTTTAAAAACTACACCAAATTCCTTTACCTTCCAAAGAACTGGATAGAATTTATCAGTTTCCTGGCACATCCAAAAGGTAAGTATACTAATAGTTACCATTGTTTTTTTATTTTTTATCTTTTTTATTTCATTTTTTTTCCATTGTTTTTTTAGATAGAAATTAACAACAGTTATTTAATTACTCCTTCCTCAAGGCAGAATCTAATATCAATCTTTCTTGTTCCTGGGTCTGTCTTTGCTTAAATTTTTACTTCTTTCCTGGAAGCAGTTTTCAAATTACTGAATGACTTAATTGTATCCTCTATATGTGGGAGTAGTCACATGACATTTATTGTCAGTGTCATATTTCACTGACAAAATATCCTGATCTTTCCTCATCAGAAGTTTCCCCTTTAAAAAAAAAAAAAAAAAAAAAAAAAGAAGTTTCCCCTTTAAAAAAATCCACTTAACTAGATTGTTTCTAAATAAAAAGTAATACACAATGAAAACCATTCGCAAAATGGTAATAAATGTCTGCCATGCCATCCTCAGACTTAAAACAAGAATTATAGGTGTGCCTGGCTGGCTTGGTTGGCAGAGCATGCAACTCTTGATCTTGGTTGGGGTCAGGAATTCAAGCCCCATGTTGGGCGTGGAGGAAAGAAAAGAAAGGAATGGAAAGGAAAAAAAAAAGAAAGAAAAGAAAAGAAGAAAAGGAGAGGAAAAAAGGAAAGAAGGAAGGAAGGGAGGGAGGGAGGGGAAAGAAAAGAAAGAAAAAGATTATTAGGTGTCTGTATATAGACTTAAAAGAAAGGTATTCCATATAATTGTGTACATTTTCAGGCAGCCTGGGTGGCTCAGCAGTTTAGCGCTGCCTTCAGCCCAGGACCTGATCCTGGAGACCCAGGATAGAGTCCTGCATCGGGCTCCCTGCATGGAGCCTACTTTATCCTCTGCCTATGTCTCCCCCTCCCCCCAAATTAAAAAAAAAAAGTGTACATTTTCATTTGGCAACACCTCCTTCCACAGTAATATTCTCCTATATAATTATTTAAGTGTTTAAAAAGTAATACAGCACATGATCCAAAGATACATAGCTGATTCTCATTATCTGAAGTAGTTATGTTTATGAAGTCACCATGAATACTAAATTAGCCAATACTGAATCCCTCTGCTCCTCAGGGAAATACAGAATTAGAGTCAGGTTCCTGCAAGTTTCTGTCACAACATTTTCATGCAACGATCAATACGTAAACTGGTTATATTTGTGTTTGTGTTTGTGTTTAAAGACACTTCATTTAGGGAGGCCTGGGTGGCTCAGCAGTTAAGCATAAGCTTTCAGCCCAGGGTATCATACCTGGAGTCCTGGGATCAAGTCCCACATCGGGTTCCTTGCATGGAGCCTGCCTCTCTCTCTTTCTCTCTCTATGTCTCTCTTGAATAAATAAATAAAATCTTAAAAAAAAATGACACTTCATTTAATATATTTATTAACACTGAACTCAAGGCCAAGGGCATTATAAACTCACTGAATGAAGCTCATCTAATATGAGTATTTTCTACATAAGGCACGTAAGAGCTTTCTTGCACTTACGAACATCACACAGCATTTCAGCGCCACATCTGGGAGCCATTTTAATCAGCCACAAAAAGGATAAAATCACCAACAAAAAAAGACAAAAATGCAAAAAAGATGGCCTTAAAGAAACTACAAAAAGGACACTTGCTTACAGGATGACTACTGAAACCAGGCGGCAGAGCATCACCTTGTCCCACCTCAGCCAAGAGTGTCTAAGTCAGGTGACTCAAACTTTTCAGTGCTCTGCATGTCTGCAGATGGCCCATGAAAAGCACTGCAAGTACTGATTTGGGGGGTTACAAATAAATTTTAGTGAGCTGGAAAATTTGCAAACATGGAACCCACAGAATAATGAAAATCAACTGCATATAGAAGGGGTTACAGTAAAAAAGCTCCTTTCCTTTCCTGTACTGCTCCCTGACAGCCACTGTTGTCAAGTTTCTCCTTTATGCTACCAGAGATTTTAAAAATACACATGTAGATGAAAAACAAATTCTTCTCCCCCTTTCTTTTACACAAATAGTTGCATATTATGCACCTAACTCTGTCCCTTGCTTTTTCACTGACAATATATCCTGATCTTTCCATCCAGTAAAGTTTCCCTTTAAAAAAAAATTATTTTTGGGCAGCCCAGGTGGCTCAGCGGTTTAGCACCGCCTTCAGCCCAGGGTGTGATCCTGGAGACCCGGGACCGAGTCCCACATCGGGCTCCCTGCATGGAGCCTGCTTCTGCCTATGTCTGTGCCTCTGTGTGTGTATGTGTCTCATGAATAAATAAATAAAATCTTTGAAAATAATAATAAAAAATAAGAAAATTTATTTTTAACAAGATTTTATTTATGAGACAGAGAGAGAGGCAGAAATACAGGCAGAGGAAGAAACAGGCTCCTTGTGGGGAGCCTGGTGTGGGACTCGATCCTGGGACTCTCTAGGACCACGCCCTGAGCGGAAGGCAGACATTCAAGCACTGACCCAGGCATCCCTACCCCTTTAAAAAAATTGTTAACAGCTGCCCAGCACTTCACTGTATGAATATAACAAACTTACTTTAAATGAAGATTAAAGATATTTTATTACAAATTATGCTACCCTGAGTAATTCTGTATGTATCTACTTTTGCACAGAAGAACACAGATGAGGGATGCCTGGGTGGCTCAGCAACTGAGCATCTATTTTTGGATCAGGGCGTGATCCTGGTCCAGGGAATGAGTCTCTTATTGGGCTCCCTGTGTGGAACCTGTTTCTCCCTCTGCCTCTCTGAGTCTCTCATGAATAAATAAAATCTTAAAAAAAAAAAAAAAGCATACAATATTTTCGAAAAATGCAGCCAAATAAGACTGTGAAGAAAAGAGTTATTTATTAACTAAGCGGCCTGAAGACTCTTACCTTAGGTACACCACTTGCAAAGTTGGCCCTTGGTGTTCCTAGTCAGCTAATTACGAGGCCTAGACTGTGCAAATAATCCATCTTATGCTAACACCTGCCATCCTTCTGGGAATGTAGAGTTTTGGTATGTGTTAGGTAGAGAGTGCTTGCTTGATCAGCCCCATTAAAAACCTTGGATGCGGGACGCCTGGGTGGCTCAGTGGTTGAGTGTCTGCCTTTGGCTCAGGGCATGAACCTGGAGTCCTGGGATCGAGTCCCGCATCGGGCTCCCTGCATGGAGCCTGCTTCTCCTCTCTCTGCCTGTGTCTCTGCCTCTCTCTCTGTGTCTCTCATGAATAAATAAATAAAATCTTAAAAACAAAAAAACAAAAACAAAAAACAAAAAACAAAACCTTGGATGCTAAGTCTCTAATTGGCTTCCCTAGGCACAAACATCCCACACGGAGTGCTGCATTTTCATTGTTGGGGGAAGTGTGCACTCTGGGTGAATCACTGTGGGAAGGATATCATAAAAGAAACCACCCATGGATTCCTGTAGACTCTGCCTATGTTTTTTTTTTCTTTTATGATCAGTGTTATTTCCCCATCATATTTTTTTACATTTATTTATTTTAGAGAGAGGGAGAACGAGTGAGCAAAAGCAGGAGGGAGGAGAGAGAGAATCTCAAGCCAGACATGGGGCTTGATCCATAACCCTGAGACAACCACCAGAGCCGAAACCCAGTCAGACGCTCAAAACTATGCCACCCAGGTGCCCCTCCCTGTAATATATCTTAGACATGATATATAACTATGTGCTGAGTCCCACGAGTTCTAGAGAATCTCTAAATGTAGATGTTCTTAGAGACCCAGACACACCTTCTAGGGAGTTGTGACAATTTATGCTCTGCCAACAATTTAACAACATGAATTTTCAAAGGCTGCAGAGTATTTCTCTGAATTTATTCAGTGAATTCCCTGCTCTTTGGAAGATAGGCAGCACATAATGCAGTTAAGAGGCCATAAATCTGGAGCCCACCTGAAGTAGCTCTATGAGCCCAGGCATACAAACTGCAGTCAGTCCGTCCTTCCTTCCTTCCTTCCTTCCTTCCTTCCTTCCTTCCTTCCTTCCTTCCTCCCTCCCTCCCTCCCTCCCTCCCTTCCCTTCCTTCCCTTCCCTCCCTCCCTTCCTCCCTTCCCCATGTTCCTCAATGTGTCCAAGGGCATTAGGTGAGGCTGAGAAATGAGAGTAGGCATTCATGCTGGGAGAGGGAAGGACATGTGGTCCAGATCAGGGCATTAGAGCCTGATGGAATGAGGAAGGTACCAGGTGACAAGGTAGAACTGGCCTACGGTATCAGAATCCATGAAGGGTTAAGAGGACATCTGTGTAGGAAGGTGGCCTGGCAGTGTTGAAGCCTAAGCAGGGTCAGCAAGGCTTCTGTGCAGAAGAGTTCCCAATGTAGGATGAGGAATAGTATATTTATGGAAGGTCAGCCTAGAATAGGCAACAATGACTAAGTGGGGTAAGGAAGGCAGAGTCTTCCCAAGTAGGGACCTGGTACAGAGCTAGAATATAAGCAGGATGAGAAAAGTAAATATCTCACATGGGAGGGCTGTCCCCACAGAGCAGCAGAGTCCAAAGGTGTAAAAGGGGTGTTCATGGGGAGAGAGGGGTATCCAGAGTAGGATGGTGGGGCCCAAGCATGATGAGGACAAGGTCCTCATGGTGGTGGAGCAAGGAGAGAAGGCCTGGTACAGGGCTGTTGGAACCAAAACAAGATGAGAGAGAGGTCCCTGCGGAAGAGCAGCCTCCTGTGCAATGTCAGAGCCTGAGGGGAAGGAAGAGGCTGTGAATACCATATTGGCTTAAGAAGACTGATAAGACATATTAAAGTCAAGTTTCTCACTTTGGAGAAGAGAGTTACAAGTACAGAAAAGGAGCAGCCTAGACTAAACCCTGTAGTGCTGGTGAACTGAAGGTATCTATGTGAACTTGATTTTCAATGCACAGACATAAAAAAGTAGTGAGACTCCAGAAGCTGCCCAATCTTATTTCTACATATATCATTCTTCACTAAAGGGATCCAGGGCTCCTTAGAGATTCCAGCACTTGAGGAGGAAAAATACAGGATGAGCCTGAAAAGTCTTGTCAGGCAAGAACGCAAAAAGGTATTCAAAAGATGAAAACATTAAAAGGACACAAAAATCAACTTGAACAACTCTTACTAGGCAAATCTGGGTCAACCTGAGGATTAAAAATGATAGTAATGGAGTACAAGACACTAAATAAAAGAGGACACTGAATTCACACAAACATAAATAAGTGGAAAAAACTGAAAATTTGGTGAGAAATGGGATGACAGGGTCTCAAAGTACCTCTCCACAAAATGAGTATTAGTTATAAAGAGAAAACCTTTATAGTGAAGCAATTTGGTACAAACCACCTTAATGAAGTGATCAAAGTTAACCTCACCAGTGATGGGATAATTAAAATTGTCTGACTGTGCCACCTAATAGTATGCACTGAGAAGAACTGTGATATTCCTGCCAGAGGTACAGACTTGAACTTGGTAAAGAGGAAACAAAAGACACACACACACTGAAGTACGTTCTACAAAGTAACTGGCCTGTAACTACTAAAAGTGTCAAGGCAAATGAAAAGTAAAAAAAGCTGAGCAACTGTTTTAGACTGAAGGAGAATGAGAAAGCAATGAAAACCATATGTGACACTCCATTCTGATCTTGCTTCTTCTATAATAAAGGACATAAGTGGTACAGCAGCAAAACTTGAATGGGATTTGAGGATTACATGAAAGTAATAGATTAGTGTTAGCTTCCTACTCTTGATGGTTGTACTATGGTTATCTAGGAGAATGTTCTTCTTGTTTGTAGGAACTCATAAATGTATTTAGGGGTGACAGGAAATGTCAGTCGTTCACTTCCAAATGGCTTCGAAAATGTTTTATAATGTACTTGCAGTGTTTCTCTAAGTTTGAGACTGTTTAAAACCACATAGAAATAGAGATGCTCCCCAAAGATACACATATGATTTTTACACTTTACCAAACTAGCTCCCAGAAAATACCAACTCATACTCCAAGATACCAAGATATTAAGCAAGCATTATCTATTATTATTTTTTAAATATTTTATTTATTTATTCATAGACACAGAGAGAGAGGCAGAGACACAGGCAGAGGAAGAAGCAGGCTCCATGCAGGGAGCCTGATGCAGGACTCAATCCCAGGTCTCCAGGATCACGCCCTGAGCCAAAGGCAGGCGCTAAACCGCTGAGCCACCCAGGGATCCCATATATGTATTTTTTTGAGAGACAGAGCACAAGCACATGTGGGAGTGGTGGGAAGGGGAGGGGCAAAGGGACAGAGAGACTCTTAAGTAGGCTCCATGCCCAGTGCAGAGCTCAACATGCAGAGCCCAACTCGGGGCTTGATCTCACAACCCTGAGGATCATGACCTGAGCCAAAATAAAAAATCAGACACTTAACTGTGCCACCTGGGCACTCCTTTCTCCCTATGTTTTTTATTGGCCCATCACGCCAGGCTGCTTATGATAACAGAAACCGAAAACTTACATCAATCTCCATGTGCCGAAACCTGCACACCTGTCGAAAACAGCGCCCCTCTTGCCATAATGTGCAAACAGTTTCATTTCCTAGTGCAGCTTCACAGTGACGGAAGGGACAGCTGTCACCCTGTAAACAAAGAGAATACCGAAAAGAACCGTACTACCAAAACAGATCCTAAGTAAAGTGTGCACTGTAACAGTTTCCTGGCATCCAGACAAACATGAAGGAGTAAGGAGAGACAGACAAGGCAGAAAACTGAGGTGGAAGACAATAACAATCTGAGGTCAACAAATTTATCCTTTCCTATGGCCTATTTCTTGACAGTAGCCTTCATTTGATTTCACAACGTAAGTGACATAAGCCAAGAGATGGGCTGAAAAAGGTAAGTAGGAGTATTTAAAGAGGTACTCTTTACAAATATATTTTACAGTTCTTCAAAACCACTTCATACATCTTTTTTATTTTTTTATGGTCACTTCGTACATCTTGACTTGTGTAACTAGCTTTTGATGGAAAATCACAAAGTTAATAGATTAGGATTTAAGTACAATTCTATGCTTCACTATATACTTCTACAATGATAATATCTGAAACAAAATGCTATATGTGCTCAGAGCTTTGCTCAACACTGATCATTTTAAACATAGCACTGAGATGATTTCAGAAGTTTTTCTAATATATACACTTACAGAATTAGTCACAAAATAACAGAAAAGTGGATAAATCCGAATGGAGCTGCAAATGAATCAAGCAGAAAAACAGGAAGTTTTGATAGAGAAAAAGGAAAAATGCTGAAAAAGCATATTTAGAAGAATGGTTTTATTACTCAGCAGGAAATGTGAAGAAAAAAATCAAATTCAACCCATGACAGTTCCTAGAAGTACAATACAATCCACCCATTCATTTAATACAAAGTAAATAAAACTAAAGTTTACAAGTGAGGCCAAAGTGCTTCATAGGCACCTTGAACAGGGATAATTAATAATACTTATTAATTAACAGATTATTAATTACCAATAAGAGAACAATGAATGATGACTATATGCTGTGAACCTTTTCATTTTTGTAGGATATGAAGAACATAAATCAAGAGAAAAAAAGGATAAATGATGAATTCTCCTAGAGTACTAAGAAAATAGTAACAGAAAATAAATGGTTGAGCTTAACAAAACATAAAAACTTAGTATAGTGGGAAAATCTTATCAAATCTTATTAGAGAAACTGTAGAAATAGCTGATTTTAAAAATGCCAATTCTTACTTTGGTACATGTAGAATAGAAAAAAAAATAGCAGTCTTCTCCTTGATTAGGCATGCTGGGTAGATCCTTAGATCAGAAAGTGGCTTCCTGAAAACAAGCCACTGCTTCCTCAAGGCGAGGACCAGCTCCAAGTCCTCTTGAAATGGGTTTAATCTTCCAAAAGACAACTCAATCACAGAAATCGTCTTTAAAATGCAATCCTAAAATGAGAAGACATTAAAGTACTTCAGATTAATTATTCTAACTTCCTCCTCCAAAGCATCTCAACTAAGATCACACTGTTAAAACCAAATTTTAATTGTATTATGTACTTGCCTATACAAAGCTTTGTGAACCCTGATTAATATTTTATTCTTAAGTGCACATTATACATTCTCATTTATAATGTAAAACTTTTATTAAGGACAGCCATGCTCTTCTTTTGTATTCTCCATGGTGCTTGTTAATGGCTTCAGCATAAGATGAAATAACCACTAACTCCATAAATGATCTCCATCTTAGATCATGAATGGGACTATGTCATTTTACACAAGGTATTTGCTGAATCTACATTGCTGACAACTAATTTTTTCATCTAATAAAAGTTCCAGTATTTTTACAAGCATTTTTATTTCAAAATATTTATGTTTCATTATAAATGGGTGGGGGAAACGGTCTCACTAGGATAACTGAAACAATCATCCCTGAATACATCTATAGATCTAGCTTATGTAATGAAGACGGCCAATAGATTGCACACCAATCTATAACAAGGAACAGAAGTCGCCCTTGAGATTCTTCCCATAAAACAGTGCTTACACAAAACTACCAATATCCCCCACCCCCAAGCCTTGACACACCCTGGCCCCCCACACTGAAGTGTTCAAGAAAGCTTCTACAAAAGTAAAAACACATGACAAGCACATGCCAGAATTTGGAGTTTCTACAAACTCAAACATCAAAAGACCAAGTTTCAGAAACACTGATCTACAACTTGAAATCAATGAAATAAAACTGAGTATCTCCCACTAATTAATAATCCTAATCTAAGAAAAGCAGGCCAAAATAAAAACCAGCCTTGAAGTCAGCACCCTGGGTTAAGAATTAGGAGTCTGCCACTAAACACATACTAAATACCTTTAAAATTTGCAATACACTTTGACTCGCAATTCATTTCTAGAATTTATCTTGAAGGAAACATTCAACCAATACACACGGTAATAATACGTAAGAAAGTTCACTATCGCTTTGCTTCTAAATGAAAATACATCCAGACACCTAAATGTTCAAAAACTGTGGTTTTAAAAAATTATGGTACATCCATGTAATGAGATAATATGCAATATATTACAGATTTTAGTACTGGGAAATGGGATGCAGCTGAAAAAATATGTAAAAATAGAAAAGCTTTGAAATCGGGTCATGGTTAGAAGAATTTTGAAGCACTTGGCAGAGAAAGCCTAGAAGAAACTACTATTAGAAAATATGAATGTTAAAGGTCTTCTGGTGAGGCATTATTAAGAGAAAGACAAGACTGGGAGGAAATCTTTGCAAAACACATAACTCATAAAGGACTGGTATCCAAAATATACAAAGAACACTTAAAACTCAACAATAATAAACCAATTAAGAAATGGGCAAAAAAATCTAAATAGACACCTTATCAAAGATGACACACAGATGGTAAATAAACATATAAGATACTCAACATTGTGTCATTAAGGAATTGCAAATTCCTTTTAGAATGGCTAAAATCCAGAACACTGACACCACTAAATGCTAGTGAAGATGAAGCAACAGGAAGTTTGGAAGAACAAGACCAAAATGTTAGCAGTAGTTACCACCAGAGTGGATGGTAGGATTATAGGCGGCTATTATTTCGTTTTATGCTGAGAACATGAAATTCTCTAATACAATGCAACACAGACATAATAAAAAATTTGTCTGCCTGGGGCGCCTGGGTGGCTCAGTGGATTAAGCTCTGCCTTCAGCTCTGGTCATGATCCCAGGGTCCTGGAATCAAGTCCCATGTCAGGCTCCCTGTTCAGGGAGGAGTCTGCTTCTCCCTCTGCCCATCTTCCTTGCTCATGCTCTCAAAATCTTAAAAAATAGTAATACATAAATATTTCAAGTTTGCCTTTACTGGCTTGCCCCATCACTGATACACTACAGAATAGGGTAAGGGTTGGACCTTTAATAGCACCTCACTGGTCCACTAGTAGGATTTCCCTGACTCTAAACACAAGGAATGCATTCTGTAATGGAGGATATATCAAAACTAAGTTAAGAAACTGCCTCAAGGGCAGCCCCAGTGGCGCAGCGGTTTGGCGTCGCCTGCAGCCTGGGGTGTGATCCTGGAGACCCGGGATCGAGTCCCGCGTCGGGCTCCCTGCATGGAGCCTGCTTCTCCCCCTGCCTGTGTCTCTGCCTCTCTCTCTCTGTGTCTATGAATAAATAAATAAAATCTTAAAAAAAAAAAAAAAAAAAAAAAAAAGAAACTGCCTCAAACACGATCAAGTCTCTAAGGGATACTCAAATAATGACATGCAAAAAGGAAAAGTATTAATCAGAAGATAATGAAAGGGACACCTGGGTGGCTCAGTGGTTGAGCATCTGCCTTCGGTTCAGGGCATGCCCCAGGTCTGGGGATAGAGTCCCACATCAGGCTCCCTGTGAGGAGCCTGCTTCTCCCTCTACCTATGTCTCTGCTTCTCTATCTCATGAATGAATGAATGAATGAATGAATGAATGAATAAAAGCTTAAAAAAAAGAGGAGAATGAAAAAGTTTCACACAGAAAAATCTTTTAGAAACGAAAAAAAGGGCAGCCTGGTGGCTCAGCGGTTTAAAAAAAAAAAGGGGGGGGGGGTTAGGGGTCAATTTCATTCCCGAAAACAACCTCCCAAAGAGCTAATATGAAACTGTTGCTGGTTTCAGGAACTCCCAACCTACTAATCCAACAATGGTACTACCCTATGAAATATAAAAAACGGCATGAGTTATATGTTAGGGTTTTCTTTATTGTTGTTGTTTTGCATTAAAAAAAGTAGGCTTTGCAAAATTCCCTGGGAGGTAACAAAATTCCCAAAGACACAGTTTTGCTTACATCTCAACAGAACAGTTACTTCATTGATCTGTTTTACACACTGAACTTTTTTTTTTTTTTTAAGATTTTATTTATTTATTCATGAGAGAGAGAGAGAGAGAGAGAGGCAGAGACACAGGCAGAGGGAGAAGCAGGCTCCATGCAGGAAGCCCAATGTGAGACTCAATTCTGGACCTCTGGGATCACGCCCTGAGCTGAAGGTAGACACACTCAACTGCTGAGCCACCCAGGCGTCCCCACACTGAACTTTTGTATCTTTATCTAGGGGGAAAAAAAGAATGTAACTGCTGTTCAAGAAAATGGCCAAAAATACTTCTCCCTAGACATTAAAAAAAAAAAAAAAAAAAGGCAGTAATCACTACTACTACAAGTTTGCAAAGACTCAAAACCAAGATGAATACTGGTACATCTTTCTTTCCTTTCCTTTCTTTCTTTCCTTTCTTTTCTTCTTTCCTTTCTTTTCTTTCTTTTCTTTCTTTCTTCCTTCCTTCCTTTCTTTTTTTTTTTTTTTTTTTTTGTTTTTTAGATTTATTCATGAAGGCAGCCCGGGTGGCTCAGCGGTTTAGCACCGCCTTCAGCCCAGGGCATGATCCTGGAGACCCGGGATGGAGTCCCATGTCAGACTCCCTGCATGGAGCCTGCTTCTCCCTCTGCCTGTGTCTCTGCCTCTTTCTCTCTGTCTCTCATGAATAAATAAAATCTTAAAAAATAAAAACAAATCTTAAAAAAAAGATTTATTCATGAGACACACAAAGAGGCAGAAGCACAGGCAGCGGGAGAAGCAGACTCCTAGCAGGGAACCCGATGTGGGACTCGTTCCCGGACCCCAGGATCGCACCCTGAGCTGAATGCAGACCCTCAACCACTGAGCCAGCTAGGCGTCCCTAATTTATTTTTTTAATTTTAATTTTTAAAAGATTTTATTTATTCATGAGAGACACACAAAGAGACAGACACAGGCAGAGGGAGAAGCAGACTCCTTGCAGGGAGCCCGGTACGGGACTCGATCCCAGACCCCAGAATCATGACCTGAGCCAAAAGTAGACACTCAACCACTGAGCCAAGCAGGTGCCCCCCTAAATATTTTTTAAAAAAGGATTTTATTTGAGAGAGCATGCTCGCACCAGTCTACAAGTGGCAGGGGAGGGGCAGAGGGAGAAACATTCTGGCAGCCGAGCAGGGAGCCCAACACGGGCTCAATCCCAGGGCCCCAAGACCTGAGCCAAAGGCAGCCACTTAACTGAGTCACCCAGGTGCCCCCATTATTTCTTAAATTTTAAAAGGGGAAACAAAAGTAGTCAATGATGCTGAGGAAACCTGAATACTTTTCAACAGTGAAAGCAGGAAACCAAGATGAGTGACTGACCCTCTCCCATCCCATCCTTGAATTAATATACAAAAAAGGAGAAATTCTTTTAAAATTGTCAGGTTCTGGGATCTCTGGATGGCTCAGCGGTTAAGCATCTGCCTTTGGCCCAGGGCGTAGTCCTGGGGTCCCGGGATCAGGTCCCACATCAGGCTCCCTTCATGGAGCCTGCTTCTCTCTCTGCCTATGTCTCTGCCTCTCTGTCTCTCTCATGAATAAATAAATAAAATCTTTAAAAATAAATAAATAAAATGGTCATGTTCTCAGTTGACCTTCATTTTTTTTTAAAGATTTATTCATTTATTTATTTATGAGAGATACACAGAGAAAAGCGGAGACAGAGGGAGAATAGGCTCCATGAAGGGAGCCCAACGTGGGACTCGATCTCAGGACCCCAGGATCATGCCCTGGGTTCGAAGGCAGGCGTTAACTGCTGAGCCACCCAGGCGTCCCTCTCAGTTGGGCTTTAAAGGATACAGGATGAGAGGTATGAAGAGGCATCTGGGTGGCTCAGCCGGTTAAATGTCTATATAGTTTTTTTTTTTTTTTTAAGATTATTTATTTATTTATGCATGAGAAGCACAGAGAGGAGAGAGGCAGAGACACAGGCAGAGGGATAAACAGGCTCCATGCAGGGAGCCCGACGTGGGACTCGATCCCGGATCTCTAGGATCAGGCCCTGGGCCAAAGGCAGTGCTAAACCGCTGAGCCACCCAGGCTGCCCTAAATGTCTATATACTCTTGATTTCAGCTGAGGTCAGGATCTCAGGGATTTGAGATCAAGCCTGGTGTTGGGTACCAGGTTGGGTGTAAGCCTGCTTAAAGATCCTCTCTCTTCCTTTTCCTCTGTCCCTTTCCACCTCAAAAGGACATAGCTTGATATAAGTGAATATACTGCTATGAAAAAGAGCGGAAACAAAACAAAGTTCAAAAAATAGGAAAACTTGAATTTCTCACCTCTTCTCCCAAATTTTTTTTTAAGATTTTAAGATTTATTTGAGAGAGAGAAAGGGAAAGAACACCCTCACCCACATGTGTGCACAGGAGGGCAGAGGGAGAAGAGGGAGAGAAGCAGATGTCCTGCTGAGCAGTGAGTCCAATGTAGGGCTGGATCCTAGGACCTGGAGATCATGACCTGAGCTGAAATCATGAGTCAGTTGCTTACTACTGGGGATTTTTACCTCTAAGATACAGATGCAGTGAAAAGCCGAGACACCTGCACCCCCAATGTGTATAGTAGCAAAGTCCACAATAGCCAAACTGTGGAAGGAGCCTCAGTGTCTATCGAAAGATAAATGGATAAAGATGTGGTCTACATATACAATGGAATATTACTCAGCCATTAGAAATGATGAATACCCACTATTTGCTTTGATGTGGATAGAACTGGAGGGTATTATGCTGAGTAAAGTAAGTCAATCAGAGAAGGACAAACATTGTATTTCATTCATTTGGGGAATATAAAAAATAGTGAAAGGGATTTATTAAAGAGAAAAGGAGAGAAAACAAATGAGAAATATCAGAGAGGGTGACAGAACATGAGATTCCTAACTCTGGGAAATGAACAAGGGGTAGTGGAAGGGGAGGTGGGCAGGGGGATGGGGTGACTGGGTGATGGGCACTGAGGGGGGCACTTGATGGGATGAGCACTGGGTGTTATACTATGTGTTGGCAAATCGAACTCCAATTAAAAAAAAAAAAAGTCAGTTGCTTAACTGAGCCACCCAAAAGAGATTTCAATACAATTTACAGATACCAGAATAAACTGATGAAAAACACAAAAACTGACTTGTAAGATATTGTCAGGATATTTCCCAGAATGCAGAAAGATGTCAATACAAGAGAAAAGGTACAGAACATGAAAATAATTCCAGGAAATTCAATTTCTATACAATGGAAAATCTAAAAGGAAGGAATGAAATTGGTAGAGATAATAATAAAATACAACAAATTTTACCTAAACCGACTAAACTTGAGTCTTTAAATTAAAGGAGGTTCATCAAATGCCAGGCAGAAAATTTCTTTAAAGATATCTTTACTGGGGCACTGGCTGGCTCCTTTGGTGGACTCAGTTGCAACTCTTGAGATGTGAGTTCAAGTCCCATGTTGGGTGTACAGATTGCTTAAAACAAAACAAAACAAAACAAAACAAAACGTGGACATCTCTACTATATCAGAGATATGCTGAAAATTTCAAATTCCAATGGGTAAAGATAGAATCACAGAGATTTCTAGGAAAAAGTAGACTGGTAACAAAGGAAAGAAAGTCGGACTTGATATCAGACTTATCATTTGAATCTCTAAATGCCAAAAGACAAAATGCTATGCACCAGAATTTAAAGGGAAGATTATGACCTTAGATTTTGCCTTTCAAACTACATTTCAGGGACGCCTGGGTAGCTCAGTGGTTGAATGTCAACCTCCAGCTCAGGGCATGGTCTGGGATCGAGTCCAGCATTGGTGCCTGTTTCTCCCTCTGCCTATGTCTCTACCTATCTGTGTCTCTCATGAATAAATCTTAAAAAAAAAAAAAAAAAAAAAAACTACATTTCAAGATTTCAGGACTTGGAAGAAGTTTTAGACATAAAGTCTCAACAAGTATACTATCTATGTACTCCATGTATTCTTGAAATACATTGAAGTATTCTAAGTTGAGAAAAAGAAATTCACTTTCACTATTTCACTGCTTTTTGAAAAAGTTTTAAAACTGCTTTGGAGATCTTATTTATGATACAGCTGATAAATCCAAAATAAAGTTAATTGAACCACAGTATACTAAAAAAACAAGATCACATGATCAAAAAACATTTATTCCAGGACCAAGTGGTTTAACATTAAAAAAAAAAAAAAAAACAAACTCATTACATTAATAAACGTAATGAGTAAAGAGGTGCAAAAAACAAAAACTCTGCTATCTTAAAATTTCAAAAGAGAAAACTTTTTTTTAAAAAAAAAGGATTTAAAATGGTATTTTTGAAGTTAAAATGGCTTTAAAATAGGTAAAAGGCAACATCTACTCCTGATAAAAACTTAGTAAATTATAAGGAACCTCTTTAGCATACATGCCCTCAATTATCAGAAACTATCAGCAGAAGCAATATAGTAAAACACTGGAGGTGACCCTCATTCCAGGCAAACAAAAACTGAGCACTTATTGTCTCCACCATCTGTGAACACTGTTGCAGAGTTTAGCACATGCTATTAGGAACGGTATTAAGAGGAGAAAGGAGGCAAAAAATTTAATACCTGCAGAGATTATATGCTTGCAAATCTAGAAATCAACTAAAAAGTATTTAATAAGGGATTTTTAAAAAATTGGTAAATTTCCTATGTGTTAGCTTGGTAACAAAGTCTCATTCATAATAAAGGCATAAAATATATAGGAAGAAAATGAAGAAGTATACAAAACCTACATTAAGTTAAAAACTGAAAAACTCTGAAGCTACTAAGGTACAAAAGACCTGGATAATGGAGACAGAATGGAATAGAGACTTAAAGCAGTTTATTTCTCCAAATAATATATACATCAAATGAAAACAGTTTATTATTGGAACCTGATGGACTGTAAAATCATCTAGCTAAGAACGGGATGCCTGGGTGGCTCAGCGGTTGGGTGCCTGCCTTTGGCTCACGGTGTGATCCCAGGAGCCAGGATCGAGTCCCACATCAGGCTCCCTGCAAGGAGCCTGCTTCTCCCTCTGCCTCTCTCTCACTCTCTCTCGGTCTCTTTCTCTCATGAACAAATAAATAAATCTTAAAAAGAATAGCTAAGAAAGAAAAATTCTAATAGACAGGATCTGTGAAATATACCATTTAAGTATAATATTCTCAAACAAATGAGTGTAAAATAACAGGATTTAAGCAAGTCCATGAATAAATGCAATTTGTGAAAAAAGCATTTGAAATTAACAACAGAAAAAACTGGCCTCCCATTTGGAAAAAAAAAAAACAAAAAACAAAAAAAAAAACCCTGTACCTCATACATAACGGTTCTAGGAGAATAAAAGCAAAGATGGCAAAGAAGCTTCAGCTCACTAACTAAAGTACTATACTAAGAAGATTCTGAATTCATAACTGAGCTCAGCAAAAAGCAGTTCGACAACTTTACTGACCATGCTTATGGGAAGGAAAGGCAATGTCATATAACTTCAATCCCTAGATTACGTTTGCTTTTTAATTTTTTATTTAAATTCCAGTTAGTTAACTAACAGTGTAATATTAAGTTTCAGGTATACGGTAGTGATTCAACACTTTCATACAACACAAGCGCACTCCTTAATCCCCATCACTCCACTTGCCTCCCCTTTTGTAACTATAATAAGCTTCTCTATGGTTAAGAGCCTGTTTCTTGGTTTGCTTCTCTCTCTCATTTTTCCCCTTTGTTCCTTAAATTCCACATGAATGAAATCATGTATCTTTCTCTGACTCATTTCACTTAGCATTTTATTCTCTAGCTCCACCCATGTCATTGCAATGGCAAGATTTCATTCTTTCTTATAGCTAATTGCATATATACCACGTCTTCTTTATCTATTCATCAATTGATGGACACCTGAGCTGTTTCCATAATTTGGCTATTGTAGATAATGCTGCAATGAACATCAGGGTACATGTATCTGTTTCAATTAGTATTTTTGTGTTCTTTGGGTAAATACCAGTAGTTGACTCCTGGATCAGAGGGTAGTTCTAGATCACATTTTTGATATAAAATACATAACCATCCAAATACTGGAAAAAAGTGTTTTGTTGTTTTTTTTTTTAAATAAGCTCTGGTTGGAAAAAAAAAATTTCCTAGCATGATACTATGTTGAAAATCATGATAAAATTGATAGATTTGACTACATAAAATGAGAAACACAGCAGAAGATCAATCAGCAACATGACCAAAGATTAGTATTTTTACTAAAAATAATGTTAAGAACTTTTACAAATCAAAAGACATCATTAATTACTCAATAAACTAATACAACTTCTTTAGAGAACTGTAATAATCCTACAAGTTTACATCTTAGAATTGGTTCTAGGGAAATTGCTCACAAAGGGCTGTTATTGGATGTGGGCTATTTTTAAGGGCAAAAACTCAAATGTCTATTAATGAGAGAGATATTAAACTATAGTACTTCCATATAAAGTAATAATGCCTTGTCATTAAAAAAAAACAGATAAGGCACAGCTATGTGCATGGATGTGGAACTATGTCATGATAAACTATGGATAACACTTCTTTAAGAGGAAATGGAATCATTACAGGGAGATTCTACCTTGGCACACTGTTTTTACCTTTTTTATAAAGTGCATGTACTATCAAAAAAAAGGGGAAGGGAAAGAAATGTTTCCATCCCCAAACCAAAAGCTTGTAAGTGATTACAAGAAAAAAATATCTTGACAATAGTTTTTTAATTTCTTACTGATCCAGGAAAATTATGCCTTAAATTATAAAAATATTCACTCTTTATATGAGGAAAAAAAAACCATTTCCACACTTACATTAGCTGGTTGCTCTCAACAGGAACCTCTGTGTCTTCACTGAGTTCCAATCTATTACGCCTGTAGGTCGAATCAACACTCAATCCATGAATTAATAATAATGGGGCAGAAAGAATTTTCCTCCTCACATTGCCAAGGAAACCTCTCAGCCACAATTCAAACACAGGACGTGTTTTTAAAACATCTCCCAACTACTGGGAGATTAAGTCCGTTCGAATAACCTTTGTCAGACTGGAGACAAGCTAGGCTTAGTTATCTCCTCAAAAACAAAAACAAAAATAAAAACAAAAAAGAGAGTTCATTTAAAGATGAACTTCAGAGTCAAAGGATATTGGAAAAAAAAAATCCATCTTCCATAGCCGAACAATATAATTTAAAAAGAAAGAAGAAGAAGAAAAAGAAAAAAGAAAAAGAACACCAAAATTCAATAAGATCCAATTTCTGGTCTTCAAGATTTCTTCACCTATTAAGAAAAAAACAGAAACCTTCCCCCATCTTTATTATCTGTATAATAAAAGCATACTTGTATGAAAAAATATAAAGTGTTTTATGTATATAATATACATATACATATATACTAACTGGCTTATACACACACACACACATATACACAAACGTGTAGAAATAAAACATTTGGGTAAGTTTTCCCTTTTAAAATATACTACAAAAGCCTTCAGATTTGGGCTCATTATGAAAATAGTGAACTTACTCTTATATCAAAGTATCATGATGTGTATCAACGTTACACTAAATTCTGCCCAGCCCACAGAATAAACATGAAGAGAAATCCTTACACATGAATCAATGTGTATAATACGGATGTATGTACATCATTATCATCTTTATCATCTTCAGGGAGTGTTTAACCAAAAAAGATAGAAACGTATAGTTATTGAGTAACTACAGAGTGGTGCAGCAAGCTGTAGAAGGCAGAGCAGCATTATAGCCATCCTGAACTGGCACTGTCAAAATACAGAAAGCTTCTATCTAAGGGAAGACTTTTCTTCTTTTATAGCAACACCAGTGTCACTGGTGTGACATTCAATATTGGCCTTGCAAAGGCTTGCTTATGCAGCCTGGTTTCATTTTTTTTTTTTTTTTTAAACAAGTGATGGCTACAACTAAAGACTTTATAACTATTCACTTACTCCAGTTAGTAAAAGGGTAAACTTTTGGAGTTGAAATTTCATTTCACAATGGTACATTTACCATTTAAGAATTAAAAACAAAAAACCCAAAAAACAAAAAACCCAAAAAACAAAAAAAACGATTTTGATACATAGAAATGAGTTCTAAATTTTGAAACCAGCCCCGTAACAAAGCAATTTTGATTCTCATGTAATAAATACTACATAATCTCTAGGCTAAATCTTGCCAAATACTATCCAAGACAAAACTAAAATCAAAACTTAAAAAAAAGTGGACACCTTTTACTCACACTTAATACTAGTCAATTTTCCAGGAAATTTTTGGGCAGGGAATATCCCCAAATCTAAAATGAAAAAAAGGAAAAATTGGGATCTTACATTAGTTATTCAGTCTGAAACCTGTAATAGACTTTTACTAAAAGTCATCATTTCCTGGCCTCCCACTCAACCACAGAGACATACTTTAGGAGTGGAAAGGGACTTTAAAGATCACTGAGATCAATTCTCTAATTTTACCAGCGAGGCAATGATTCCTAAGACCTGAAAATATTGACTGCTTATGTTTAGCTAAGATTAGAAGCCAAAAAACCAACTCATAGTTAAAAATACAGTATTATGGATCATTCAGCATGTATATGTAAAGATATGTAATTAAGATTAGAGAATTAGAGAAACATTCTTTGGGAAATAGACACTGTCAAAAGTATGCTCCTGGGGCTTTTATTCCACTTCCTAGTCAAGCTTTTTCAATTCTTGTAAACTTTTTATTATATCATTTGTTCATGAATTTATAAAAAGTACCCATACAATCTTTATTTTGGTTTTACACTATTTTCTGAAGGTTAAAAAAGGCAATTCAAACACTAAAAGTAATTTTTTCCTGATTTTTTTTTTTTTACATAGATCCAATCCTAAATATAAAGGGTAACTCTATCACACTCAGTAAGTTGAAATGATAAAGCTGACCAGTATGAGGAGGCAATCAGAAATTACCAAATTTTGTGAGTTTTGTTTTTGCCAAGCTTTAAGTATGGATCAGGGTTTTTAAAGAAATAGAAAAATGGGAGAGAGGGGAAAAAATACCGCTTAGGATGCTTTTTTACCTCAATTTCATTGGTTTCAGAGCAATCAAACCTCCCACGATGGGAGAAATTTTTACTTAAAACCAATTATATGTTCAATCTACCAGCCAGAAATAGCCTAAAGCCTTTCAATGCTGCACTATATTTTTTAAGTTAAAAAATATTTTTTCTCTCTTAATTGATATAAACAAAATTTCAAGAGACAGCTACACTGAGTTACTATAAAATTTTTAATCTTCACTTTGTCAGCATTATTACCTCCGAGGAATTTTCAGCACGTTTTCACGTTTTGTGTTTTCAGGTTTCCCCAGATTTGTGTATGAGTAATTAGTATAACCATATATAACTATAGCAATTAGAATACAGTAACATAGCAACAAGTTGCCCATTTCAAATGAAAAAGAAATTACTGTAATATTTCTTTTTCGTTGCTTTGAATAACTTCATTCCCAGGATCCCAGCTCAGAACCAACGTAGAATAATCATAGTTAACATTTTTCAAGTTCATTTTCAAAAACATCAGCTGTTCTATGTTGTCAAAGTCCAGGCTCATAATCTGTTTTGGATGAAACTGGCTATTTGCAGTAAAGATACATTCAGACTGCCAACTACACATGGGGCAGCTTAGATATTGAATGGCAACTTGGGTCAAAGCTGGCCATATGCTCACCTTCCTCTGCCAGTAAATCAAAGGGTCACCACCTCCTGAGATCTCTGAATACTTCTCTTTGAAGTATTCATCCACTACTGCTATGGCAGAAGGAAACATGAAGCTTTTGCTTCCAACGGCAACATTATCTGCAGCTGAACTATCAAAAGACCCTGAACTGGAGGCGCCTTCTCTTATAGATGAGGTAAATGAATCAGCTCCTACGATGGCTGAGGGACCAGCAGCATCTGAGGTTGCAATATGGCAGACCTCTGAAGATTCCATATAATTGCAAACTTCTTCTGCAAGGATCTGCTTATAAGTTTCTAAATCGGCACCTTGAGGGAAAAAGTCTTCCAAACTGTTTTTAAAACAAGGATCTAACAAAGCAGCTAAGACACAGGGCTTGGATTTGAGCATGGCACTCAATAGGGTATCAGTTTCAAGTTTCAGAGATAAACTGTCCACCAGATTGAGTGCTTGAGTAATACCTCTTATTTGAAAATCTTCTCTGAGTTTCTGCAGAGAAAGGAGCAGATGATGGATTAGGGGTAGCACCTGATTCAATCCTGTGGTCTTGACACTCACTTTCTGGGTGGCCTCCTCGAATGGTTTAAGAATATCACAAACGTAAGTCATAAGAGTCCACTGAAGGGAGGTGAGCACAACTCCACTCGCTCTACCAAGACTATGGTGAACTGAGTAGCAATGCTCTAAGAGCCATTTTAACATATAAAAGGTAGAAATCCAATGGCCAGTTTCATCCTGCTTCAAATTCTTCCATGGAAGTTGATGATCATTTTGGAACTCTTGCAGAATCTGACGGGCCTTAACCGAATGACTGAAATGATGACAGGTTTTCCTAGCAGCTACTAACATATTCTCAATGCTTTTGTGCTCACAAAAAAAGTCCTGAATGACTATATTTAAACAATGCAGGAAGCATGGCACATGGGTAAAGCCTCCATCTTTGATTGCATGTACCACGTTAGAGGAATTATCGGAAACAATGAAGCTAGGAATGAGGAAATTAGGAGAAAGCCACAGACCAATCTGGTCATTTAATTCTTGTAAAATGTTGGTTATCAAACAGTCTTTGGCCAACCCTGTTACACACAGTACTGCCCACTTTCTAAAATTGGGGATCCTGCCATTACTGGAAGAAGGTGCAGTTTCCAAAGAAACCCAGTGCACAGTCACAATGAAATAGTCAGTGGATGGGTCATGTGTCCAAATGTCCACGGTCAGGTGGATCTTTTGGCTTTGAACATTCTCCAAAGTTAGGAAAATTTTTTCCCTGACCCAATCGTATAATTGAGGAACAGCCTTCGTGAAAAAGTAAGTCTCAGATGGTAATCTATAGTCAGGGGCCACAATCTGCATGAACCTCTGAAAGGCTGGAGTTGAGAAGTAGTTGTAAGGATGCATATCCTCCACAATCATTTGAATAATTGCCTGACTTATTTGACTTGAGACTGAATTTTCAGAGTATGTTGTTTCTCCCTCCTGTGCATGTGTCAGAGTGTCTTGTTCTGCAACAGGAATAGGACTCTCAGATCTTCTACTATTTTCGACCTCTAACACAGGAGGCTCATCTGAATCAGAGTCACTAAGGTCCTCAGCTGTTAAATCATGGCTGCCTGTAGACTTCTCTCCATGCAGAGGATCACTTAAGAGATCATTTCTCTCAGTCTCAGCCTCATCTAATCCATTTCCAACCGCACCACTGTCTTTGTTGGCAACAGCCCAATGGATGGGATGTGTGGCCTGCAGGTGTCGTTGAAGTGTTGAAGTTCCTAAGTGAGAACCTGGCCTACCCCGGCTCACACTTCTTTTACATATGTTACACACAGCTCTTGAGATGTGCTGAGGATCAGTATAAAAAAAATTCCAAACTGCAGATGTCTTGGCTCTTGTTCCAGGGATTAAGGCATGCTTGACAATGTTACTTTTGATGAGAAATCTCCCTCTTTCTGCCCTCAGGGCATCAGATACCGATTTATCGCGCTTCTTACCCATTCTGTTTTCATCTAATGGATCAGTAGACATATATTCAAAGCTTCCATTGCTTCCAGCAGAAGAGGGAGATAAAGGCACATCCAAAGTAAAATCCTCCTCCCCACTAGTGACTCCAAATTTGTTGGCCCTGGTCCAGTGAGGTGAATGCCTCGCCTGCAAATGTCGTTGTAGAGTAGATGTTCCCAGATGGCTGCCTGGTTTACCCCTGCTAACGCTTTTTTCACAGAGGTTGCAAATAGCCCGCCAGGTATACTGGGGGTCAACATGAAAGAAGTGCCATACAATGGAGGTCTTGGCTCTGGTACTAGGGAGATAGATCTGTTTTTCTATATTGCTCTCAAAGAGACCTTCTTCATCCTGCTCATGGGCACTGGAAGCCAATAAAGCAGGGGCATCTGCAACAGGCCTCCCAGATCCCAAATCCTTACTAAACTTTTTTGCAAGGATCAGTTTTTTTCTTCGCCTTTTCCCTTTAATCCGTAAACCCTTCTTTCTTTTCTTTTTAGCAGGCAACTTTGCCTCTTTATCCTCTTTATCCACTTCTGCCACCATCTTTCCCTCTACCACATCTTCTTCATCTGTATTAGCATCAATAGGAACACATCCCAGAATACCAGCATCACTAAAAGTGTTGCATCGTCTACCAGGAGAGAGTGAGGAAACTGGTACACTTAAGGTACATACACTCATTCTCTTTGTCTCCAAAATCCGTACCAGAATCTGTTAGTGGGTTTATTACTCAAGCAGGAATATAGCTGTTCCTCTCTAATTGCATTACCTTGTCTCCAATTTCTGTGGGGAATCAAATTCCCTTTGGAACAATGACTTCCAAGCCAGGTTATTTTTGGAGGAAAAGTGACAGCAAGGGAGAACATTCCCGAACTCTTTTCTTAGAGGGCTTTATGATCCCTTCCAATGTCTGAGTTCCGAATCAGATTTCAAATAGTCCAATCTCTTCATGTTAACAGAATAAAAGAACTTGAGGCCCACTTTCCCAAAGTCATAGAGTTAGAAGCAGCTAGAAGCCAGGTCTTCCAAATCCCAGGCCCATGTTCTTTCCGCTTCATCAAGAACTGCATCTCCTTGAAATGCCTTCATCTTTTATAATATGTATTTTTGTGATGCGTCATGGTAGCAACATCAATTTCCCTTAATTCTGAAATCATTTTCAGGAAATTTCACTTAAACAAAAACATAGTGCATCATTCAACATTCGTCATTTAGGACTGTGATTTGACAACACACCCCAAAAAGTCAATTCTGGGACTATAAAGCAGACTCCACATACTGGTCATTAACAGCAAATGCGAGTTGAGCCCTTTCAGCTCTAAATAAAAATAACACAATTTAAAAAAATGTGGATGGCTTAAAAAAAAAAAAAGTGTTTGAAGAATAAAAATTTAAAAGGTCACAAGCTGCATTTTCAATTTACTGTTTGTATCAAGAGTTAATCCAAATTTAGCTTTCGGGTATTTTTAGACTGGAAAAGCTTTACTGCCTATAAACGAGTTACTCGTAAGCTGAATTCGTATATGAACAGCGAACACTGAGACTTGAGCTCTGAATCACTTCCATTCCTTTCCGGTTGATCCCTCCCCTTCTCCCAATACCTACATACATTTACCCTAAAAAGCATCGCTATCACTAGTTCCACAGCCTCCTCCTCAAGGTCCAGAACCAAGGCCTGCAAGATGCCGACCACATGGGCCTTCCCCATAGGAATCCGCACCGACTACGGGAGTTTAGGGGGCGGTCTTCAATACGGCCTCATCAATCCTACAAGGAGAACCGAAGTGTCCCTGTTGTTCTTGGCTCCGCTGCGGAGGGCCGGGGCGGGAGTTAACTGAGGCGGGGAGGGAGGGGGTGGAGGATACCGGATTAAGGTCGGTGCAGTGTGAGGGAGTCTCCCAAGTAGTGGGACCCTGGAGAGGAACGAGACGAGGTAAATTCAGCTCCGGGCACTCAGTCTGACTTAGGCGGTGGGGGTCCTGCTCAACTAGGGAAACTGGTCGCGAAGAAAGCGACCCGGGGTCAGTTCTCCCTCGGGGGCGGGCGGCGGGCGGGCTTGCAGGGGCTGCTCCGGCTCCGACGGTTTCGCGCACACCGGAAGTGGGGGGGGAGGGGAGGGGAGGGAGGTGGTCGGGGAAGGAGCAGGCGCCGTGGGGGTGGGGCGCGGGGTGGGGGTGGGGGTGGGGGTGGACGGAGCTGGGAGCGGGAGCCCGGGGCTCCCAGCTCGCCCAGGCGAGGGCGGCGGCGGCGCGGGAGGTGGGGGAGGGGAGGGGAGGGGAGGGGATCGCTACGGCGGGGCCCAAGGACCCGCTCTGACTTCCCGGACTAGGCCGCAACCCAGGGGCGAGGGGAGGCCGCGGCCACTCCCCTCGCCCTCTCCCCCACCTCCCCTGCCCCGAGCCACCGGGAATCAAAAAACGGGTCTAGTTACCAGAGAACAGAAACTTTACCGAACCGCCGACACCGCCCCGGCTCCCGCTTGCTGCCACGTCTTTCTTCTCTCTTAGCCGCTGCCGCCCGCCGTCCTCACAGCAGCAACACCAGCACAAACGCAAAACTGCCAGCGTCAAAGATGGCGCCTGGCTACAGGCTCCGCTCTAAGACCCGGCCAGGACAAGTGCCAGCACGACGCAAAGCGAGAGGATTCTGGGAGTTGTAGTTTTCCCTACGAGGCGAGGCTTAAGATGGCTCCCCGGGGTCACGGGGTCACGCGTGAGGGGAGGCGCTGGGACGCGGGAGGGGGGTGTCTTCGTTTGCGAGGAACGCGCTCTTAGAGACACGGGTCTCTTGGAACCATCATTGGCCAAAAATCGTTTTTAAAGTTTCTCAGCCAAAAAAAATAAATAAATAAATAAAGTTTTTCAGTCAAGTGAAGTACTGAGCGATAGAGCCGCGGGGACGGCTGTCTACCGGACAGTAGGCCCTCGTGTGTTTCCTACCAGAGAATTTGGTCCATGAATGAATTGCCCGAACCGTGTATGATTTCCATTTAGAAATGAGCTACTTGCCCCTCTTTTGATTGGAGGAGGGGAGATCGGGCCTGGGGAAGACAAGTTTTTGTCTTGGAAAAAATAATTCATGCCCCTTACCATGCTCATGAGGGTTGGAGCAGGAAAAGGGAAAACCAGGGGTCACCCCGGCCACTTCCTTATTGACATTATCCTGCACTTTACAATTTCAATGTATTCACTTTTTCCTCTGATTATACAAGTAATACGTATAAGTGGTCTAAGTTTTTTAGATTGATAGTAAAGCGGGTGGGCCTCCAGGCACCTTTTATTCCCTCCCAGGCTCGTTCTGCCAACTACCAGCTTGGTGTGGGGGCCTCAGCCCGTGCGGGTCGGAGCAGGTCCTGAGACTTGGGCTCTTCTGTCTCACTTTGGAAAAGTGAGGAGGCACAACATTAGAATCCTAGCCACAATCCCCACCTTACATGACAATGCTCCGCGATTGCCACGTCAACCAGGCCCAACAGGCAGGTTCCTGGTGACCTGTCTCCCTCTGCGCCACGATGTCTAGGGTTTTTCAGTGTAGCAGAAAAAGCCAGCCAAACGGTTGAAGGGTTCTTCAGCCCAGGGCTTTACAAGCTGCAGCTCTATTCTGATTGGTATACTGCATGTAGTTATATCATATTTCATCCAATCGAAGGTAATGAGAAGCATCTTATTTTATTAGAACTGAAACAAAAACCCTCCACCAATTAAACTCTGACACACCATGGATCGGAGATGTTAGACGTTGAAAGAGTATATGTTTTAGGATGGATGAAATACAGTATTTTAAAGATAGGAACAAGCTAAAGTTATCCATACCATTCCTATTGCTTTGCGGTTGGCTTCCTGCCCCACCCCCCCGCCCCCCACTGTACAATATTTCCTGAATATCTTCCAATGGTCATCAGTGCTTAGAGGCCTACTTTATTCTTTTTAACAGTTCCCATCCCACTGTAAGGCTGTTTTGCAGTAAGTTTCAGCAGGGTATGAATGATGTGAGGCAGAGGTCACTGAAGCCTATCTTGAATGCTTGCTACTAAACCAAGGATTAGTGATAACTGAATCTTCCACTTACAATTTTATATGTGTGATGATTGAATTTTCCACAGACTAGCTTCTGGCTCCATACATTTTAAACCTTGCCTCTCCTCCATAATCTACATGCCACTTACATCAAGATATGACCTCTGGCACTACGACTTTGAGTCATAATGCCAGATGAGTCCACACAGTGGGTAATAGGGGTATTCTTGAAAGCCATTTCTATACCTACATGTTTTCAACCCAGTGTCCATCATCAATATCCATTATCCCTCCTCTTTTTCTTCCCACCGTTGGGTCTCAGCTGTCTGACATGAGTGAGATAAGAGGGACCAACAGAGGCTTCTAGCAAGAAGCCTTAAGCAGAAATCACAAACACCTGCTAACTACAATGGCTACATTCAATATCTTGCTGTAGCTGCAAGAGCAGAAGTGGTATCACTGAAGTCAATCTTTCTGGGACCACCTTCACCTCTTGACTCCCAATGCTTTCTTAGGTGGTTTTATTTTTTCATATAGAATTTTTTTTCTGGATACTTAATTTTGGTATGAGGTAATTGGTTTTATTGGGAGATGGTTACTTAAGCCTGACTAGTTTTCATCTTCATCATCCTCATTTACCTTACACTGACTATACTCCTATGTTTAGGCTGTGCCAGGCTTTGGGGGGATCCCAAATGGGCCTATAGGTGTGAAACTTCCCATGTGGAAGTTTACTGGAAGACATGAGAAATGCAAAGATAAATAACTGCCAGGTAGTGCCCACCAAGTGTCCAGCCAATGGTTTAGACTTGGGGTTACAAGGTCAAATACTTACATGAGCCAGGCACATGTATATATGAATACAGTGAATAGGCTGCAGGGATAAAACTTAGAATGTGTGCCCTAGCAAAAGGGCCAGCTGTTCCCACTGAACTCCAGCCCATTTTTGCCAGGAGAGGATGCAGACTTACTGTCACTACATCTTCTGATTTTTATTTATTTTTTATTTATTTATTTTTTTTACATCTTCTGATTTCTAAAGAGAAACTGGAAATTCAGAGTTTTATGTGAAAATTTCTGATTCATAAATTTGGAAGCTAATTCAAATAAAACAATAACAACAAAAATCACTTTGTGGCCTGGTCTACAACCTCTACATTAGTTCTAAAAGGGTTAGAAAGGAGGAGGTGGCTACTGAAAAGTGCAATGTTTCAGGTAATGCTTTCTGGAGGGAGTAAGACTTGAGTGGCCTGAAAGTAGGCCAGAAGTGAGAGGTAAGTGAAGACAAGGAAAGAAGCTATATAAAGAGCCCCTCTGAAGGGGTAAGGAGAGAAATTCATCTGGACGAGTCCCCAGGTTAGAGAAAGAGAGGACGTTGTTAATACTAGATTAGAGCAAGAATCTGGAAGACCTCGCATGCTGGGAAGGCATTTGAATAATATTGTTTAGACATGTAAGGGTTTCTTGAAGTCTTTGGAACAGGAACAAAAAGGTAGAGAGTTTGTAGAAAGATAGAAAATATGCAAAGATGAGAACCCTGGGTGGCTCAGCGGTTTAGTTCCTGCCTTCCGCCTGGGGCCTGATCCTGGAGGCCCAGGATCGAGTCCCACATCGGGCTCCCTGCATGGAGCCTGCTTCTCCCTCTGCCTGTGTCTCTGCCTCTCTCGTGCTCTCTCTGTGTGTCTCTCATGAATAAGTAAATAAAATCTTAAAAAAAAAAAATGTGGAAAGTTGTGTCTCAGAAAGGCTGAAATAGTGATGATGTTCAGTGTCTCGTTTTTTAAACGTGTCTCTCTATAGTTCCCCAAAGCTTAGCAACATACAAGATTCCTCCTTCTATCTAAAAATAAATAAATAAATAATTGGATGGTGAGAAAGTCTCATGTGCAGTTCCTTCTGTTTTCTGGCACACCTAATTTCTCATCTTTACTGCCAAGTTCTGAAGCTACTTTCTCCTCATCTCACATACACTCTTCGATGTATTTTATTTAGATTTATATCCTCATATAATTCTCTGAAATTACGGCAGTTGGGTCAGGTTTTAAATTAAATGGCTCCTTTTCAGTGCTTATTTTTCTTCTTTTTTGTAAGAAGCTTATATTGATAGTTTATTATATGCCAGGCACTATGCTAACCATTTTTTATATACATTATCCAATTGGATCCTCAAAATAACTTAAATTACTATTATTATCCATTACTGTTAGATAAGTAATATTATTAACTTTTTTTTTTAACAAACACTTATAAAGTTCTAGTGGTGAGTGCAAGGGGTCATTGCGAGTGAGTGGCAAAGAAAGGCTTCACACCCACATCTGTCCAACTCCGAATCATTATGCTAATCATTTGACACTCATTCACCATTTTTTCCTCTTTCTTTCTTTCTTTTTTTCTTTCTTTCTTTCTTTCTTTCTTTCTTTCTTTCTTTCTTTCTTTCTGTCTTTCTTTCTTCCTTTCTTTCAGAAAGAGAGAGAGAGAAAGCATGCACACATGCAAGCAGGGGAGGGGAAGAGGAAGAGGGAGAGAGAATCCCAAGCAGGTGCCAGACTCAGTGTGGAGCTGAATCTCACAACCCTGAGACCATGACCTGAGCTGAAACCAAGAGTTGGATACTTAAGGGACTGAGCCACCCAGGTGCCCCTATTTTTTCTTTCTTTAAACTCTCCCTCCCATGGACAAAATTCTATCTTAGTTTCCTTACAAATTCTCTGGCTACCTTTTCTCTAGTCTCCCTCTCTACCCCTCACTTAATCATTGATGTTCTCCAGGATTCAGTCCTCAGCTCTCATCTTTTCTTGTTCTGCATTCTCTCTCTCAACTATCCATCTGTTTCCCTGGTTTCAACTATGAATTATTTTTATGCGGTGACTCAGATCTGTATCTCTGACCCAGATCTCTGTCCAGCTGCCTACAGTAATTTTCAGTTGGATGTTTCAGAGTCACTTTAAATTCAACATACCAAAATGAAATTATCACCTCATCTCCCACTTCTCCTCTTCCCGACATCTTTGTCTTAGTGGATGGTACCACCCACTATCCACCCAGTCACCAAGGTCAGAAATCTGGGAGTGAACGAGGACTCCTGTCTTTTACTCACCTCCCACATCCAGATACTTAGGAACCTAAATATTTCTGCTTAGTTTAGGCCTTTATCACTTGTTGCTCATTTCCCGGATTGCTGCAATGCTTCTTCATTGGTTTTGCTGCCTCTCCACTTTGCCCTCTCTTTTTTTTTTTTAATTTTTTTAAAACTTTTATTTATTTATGATAGTCAGAGAGAGAGAGAGAGAGAGAGAGGCAGAGACATAGGCAGAGGGAGAAGCAGGCTCCATGCACCGGGAGCCCGACATGGGATTCGATCCCAGGTCTCCAGGATCGCGCCCTGGGCCAAAGGCAGGCGCCAAGCCGCTGTGCCACCCAGGGATCCCTCACTTTGCCCTCTCTTATCTTCCTTTCAAACAGCCACAGAATTTCTCTTTTAAAATGCAAGTAGAGGAGCACCAGACTGACTCAGTCAGAAAAGCATGTGACTTTTGATCTTGGGGTTGTGAGTTCAAGCCCTACACTGGGTGTAGAGATTACTGCAAATAAATAAAATTTAAAAAACAAAAAATAAAATCCAAGTATAATCTAAACAGCACACACACGCCTATACATGGAATAACTTCTGGAGAATCTATTAAAAGTGATTAACTGGGATGCCTGGGTGGCTCAGCGGTTGAACTGCCTTTGGCCCAGGGCATGATCCTGGAGTATTGGAATTGAGTCCCACATCGGGCTCCCTGCGTAGAGCCTGCTTCTCCCTCTGTCTGTGTCTCTGCCTCTCTCTGTGTGTCTCTCATGAATCAGTATATAAAATCTTAAAAAAAAAAAAAAAGTGATTAACTGAGGAAAGTAGAGCTGTATGTCTGAACTCAAAAGGAGACTTCTCACTGTACTTTTTGGTACTGTTTCGAATTTTGTTTTATTATATCTATGTTACTTTTGTTATACAAACTAGTATATATAAAAAAAAGACGTGTCGCAGCGGTTTGGCGCCTGCCTTTGGCCCAGGGCGTGATCCTGGAGACCCGGGATTGAGTCCCACATCGGGCTCCCTGCATGGAGCCTGCTTCTCCCTCTGCCTGTGTCTCTGCCTCTCTCTCTCTGTGTGTGACTGTCATGAATAAATAAATAAAATCTTTAAAAAAATAAATAAAAATAAAAAAAGATGTTCTCTATACTATGATCCAGCAAATCTACATCTAGAAGTTTATCCTGTACTTCTACTCATACATGAGCAAAACTGATGTATGTACGTGGCTAGGATTTAACCTACCTATAAATATGATAATGGTTAAATTTAAAGTATTACAGCCATACAATGAAGTTCTATGCTCTCATGCTTCTATGCTTCTCATAGAACAACAATGTGCTTTGTATTAATGTATATAAACATGTAAAAGAGCATTATAAAATGTTACCCTTTGTATATTATAGAATGGTGTTTGGAAAAGTTTATAAGAGTAGTTGCCTCTGGGGAAGGTCAAAGGGGCAGGGAACCTGCTAGAGGACATGGGAAGAAGCATACTTTTCACTGATTTTGGTGGTTGAATTTTATACTGTGCTTATTTATTAATCTACTCAATTTTTTTCAATGCATATAATTCAAATAGGTAATATAATCCATCTCATGAGAGGAGGCAGAGGTCACTTGTATTGTCCTACAATAACGAGAAGCTGTCTTGCTTCTTCAAGCTTGCCTGTCCCTGTGATGAATGAATGAATGAGTACTGATTCTTTACAGATACACAGTATTATGCAAAATGAGGAGAGATTATATCAGTAATTATTTTATTTTATTTTTCCTAGGCAAAGAACTTTGTTAACCTTGTTTCAAAGTTTATTCCCAGACTTCTTCAGCTTAATTAGCTGCAAAGAATGAATTGTGTATTAGCAAAAACTGAAAAGAGCTGCAGTGTCCAAGGGGCTTGGGCTTAAAAATATTAGAGATCTAGACTTTATCAGATCCATGAACAAAATTTTAAAAAGCAGTCAGACTATAAAATAGCAGCTCCCAGTAACTTCTTCAAGTTTTATCTTCTTCAGAAGTTGACTCAATTCGGTTTGCTTCATTCTTGGAAGCTTCATCAAAATTCTCCACAAGATCTGGAACTTCATCATCATCATCATCCTCTCCAGTGGCAAGTGGTGTTTTTCCATCCACAGATTGTTTGGGCAGAGCTTCAGCCAGTCTTCTTAAACTAGTTAGATTGTC
The DNA here is from genome assembly GCF_048164855.1 of Canis lupus baileyi. Classification (NCBI taxonomy): domain Eukaryota; kingdom Metazoa; phylum Chordata; class Mammalia; order Carnivora; family Canidae; genus Canis; species Canis lupus. The sequence goes on from NC_132875.1 coordinate 23,510,906, forward strand.
TGCACCAACTGGTTTAAGATACTGGGTAGCATTTCTGTCAGCTGCTTTGTCTCAGCATGGCCTGTAATCGTGAAAATGTTCACTGCTAGCGATACCTGATCTTTAGGGTTATTAAAGTGGATCGTTGTTCCTTGGTTTGTGAACCTATTCACTTCTTCAATACCAGAGATATTGCTTACCCCTAACTTCTTTAAGGAGAACTGAAGTTTTTTATCATCTGCCGTAGCTGTTCCATGAAACACCTTCTTCTTTCAGCGGGCAGGTCCTTTTCCACCAATGCGCACTTGCGGTTTGGCAAGTTTCTCCTGGTTCATGGTAATTTCTTTCATCTTGGAGCGGGAATGGGACTATGGGGGGAATAGAGTTGGCGCTCAGGGGGTCTCCGGCAGACCAGCTGAGATTAGGTGCACACACGTGGGGACAAAAGATGGCAGCTTTAGTTTTGCATTCCCTGATGAACTGCCTAATTATTGTTTTATATAGGACAGACTCTGATATATGCTCTCTATGTTCACAAATACCAATCTCTCTGTAATGTAAGATCTTTAAAATACATTTTAAACAAGTCCCTGAATTTGGACTTATCTATGAATCAGAACAATTTCAAACCTCTATACTAAGATTAAAATTTACTTCCCTACTGAAAATCCTTCAACTATTGCCCATTAACCTTAGGATCGATTCTAAGCTTTTGTGGATATCTCTTAATATGCAAAATCTTACTCCTGCCCACTTCTTTATCCCCCCAAATTACCAGTCCATTTTTCTCCACTTCTTTGCTCCATCATGTGGAATGACCTGGAGTGACGTGAATGTGCTCTACTCAGGCCTGCATGCTTTTGCACATCTACTTTCTTCTGCCTCAAATGCCCTTTCTCCACCCTCGATCAACCTACTGACTGGGTTCCAGCAGCCTAGACCTTCTCACGTGGTTTAGGAATCAGCTTATGCACATTTGCTTCTTTCTATATACTGTGAGCTCATTGAGAACAGCAACATCTAGTTCATCTTTATAGTTCCAAGTGCCTGAAGGCATTTGATATGTGTTTGGATGGATTTGGGGGAATACATGCTAAGGTTGGAGAGATAAGGGAGCAGGATTTGAAGGCTAGGAAGAGGAGTTTGGATGGTTACAAATAGGGACTGGTTGTTTCTTGTTTAAGGGAAGGGCAGGACAACGTGAATTTGGGGAGAGAGATGCTGGAGGGGCACCATCTGGGTGTGAAGAAAGGAGAGTGGAGATTAGGGTTGGGCAGGAAAAGCTGGAGGGGAAACTGAGTTGGGGAAAAAGATGAGTTTCTAGGGCAGAAACAGGCAATAATAGTAATAGCTATCATTTCTTTAACATCTGTACCATGTAAATGCTGATGCTTTACTGGCCTAGGTGGACTTCATGTCCTTGCAGAAAGGAGTTTGACAATGCCTTTCCTCCAGTGCACCTATTTGCTTTGGGAGCTTGTTTGCTGTCATTAGTGAATTGCGGTGGAATCTCTTGTATCTTTCTGCAACCCCAAATTATTTGGAAATGAACCCCCATCTCCCAAAACAGAGGGACCAGGAACTCTGACACCCCTGAGATTTAAGGCTACAAAGACATGACTGATGGGTGGGGAAGGCCCAGGTGAAGTTGGACTTCAGGAAAGGATGGTCAGTTTCTCAAGAGGAAAATCTCTATGAGGGAACATGGATTTGGAGCCAGTGACTCAGACTCAGTGCCCTACAGGGCCGCTCCTTAAATGGTGTATATTGTGTGCAGTGAGGGTGAGTTCAGGTGGAGGTGGATAGAAGTGACTCTAGAGTAGTGTGTGTGTGTGTGTGTGAACTGAGTGAGCTCACCACTCAGAAAGTGGGGCAGCTTTGCAGTGGGATAGTTCTGACTGGGTTTAGTAGAGTTGGAGCATGTTCCTTCCTATTGCACTAATGTCTAGGGAAACCTATGGATGCCTACATTAAGGCCTATAGAAGTCAGTAAGCTAGAGTTTTATTCCTTCAGGACTTCTAGGATTTAAGCCAAGAAACTGACACCAGTGACATTAACAGGTTACTGGTTCTACCAAGTGGTGGATCTGTGGTTCCATTATTAGCAGTGGCAGCAGGTGCTTGGCTGTCCCGAGCTGGGCAGAGGCCAGGTGGCATGGATGACTTGGTCAGAATGGCATCTCCACGGGGCTGTTAGGGACCATGGATGGCAGAACTTAGCTCAAGGGGTATCCTCGTCCCCTTTCCACCAGGCTGCAGAAGTAGTAAGCAGTAAGCAGTGCCATTTATGGACACCCAGGCACTATGGGAAATACTCAAAAAAAGAGCAAAAGATAACCCCTGAAAAAGACTGTAACTTCCTATTTGTAGAACAGGATGAGGTTTAGCAACACCTGGAATGTTGTTAGGACTGCAAAGTGTCAATCCTAATTGAATCATAAAAGCTATAGTTTAACAAGCCCTCCAAGTGATTTTTAAAAAAGATTTTATTTATTTATTCATGAAAGACAGAGAGAGAGGCAGAGACACAGGCAGAGGGAGAAGCAGGCCCCATGCAGGGAGCCCGATGTGGGACTTGATGTCGGGTCTCCAGGATCACGCCCTGGGCTGAAGGCAGCGCTAAACCGCTGAGCCCCCCGGGCTGCCCCCTCCAAGTGATTCTGATAAACTTTAAGGTCTAAGAATGATTGACTATGAGCTGCAGAACTAAAATCATTTGAACTCAGACTAATGATGTCTTAGTTATACACATTCATAATCTAAATAGACTCTCCATAATCTATACTCCTCAGAACAACCCACTTTTCTAATGGAGGACATGAAGTCACTCACTCCTCCCTGTGGGCAAATCCAGTCTATGCCCCTACTCACTCAGCCTCTCAGCTGCATGGGCCACAGGAAACAATTCTTCTTGGAAGCACTCTCTCATCAGGGCTTCTGTGACAGACTCTCCTGGTCTTCCTCCTAGGACATATAGGAGAACAGTGAGAAAGGAGGATGGAAACAGGGACAGGTCCTGCAGCACCTCTTAGACTACAAAAAGACATCTAGTTGCCAAAGGAAGCCACTTAAGGGTTTTAAGCAAGAGAGTGGGGTGATTTCTGCTGTAGAAGCTGCTGTACAGGGAAGGTACCAAGAACAGGCAAATACAGGAGGAAGCAGGGAAAGCAGTCAGAAAGGCTCTCTCTGCCATCTGGGAGAGACATGATGGTGGCTTAGACTGAGGTGGAGGCAATGGATGTGGGCGGAAGTGGAGAATGGGCAGCTCAGAGGCAGAACTGACAACACTTAGAGGATGTTTAGGGTTGACTCCTGAGTGTGGGGCCTAAGCCAGTAGATGCTGAAGAGATGACGCACCATTTGTTGGAATGGGGAAGACTGAGGAGAAACAGATCTGGAAGTGGGGAATTAAGAACTCTGCCTTAGATAATACAGGTCATGAGATACTATTAGAGAGCCAAGTAGAGATGTCAAGTAGGAAATTAGATAGGAAGTGTGGAATTTCAGGGAGTCATGAACCCATAGACAGACCATTCCTTCCATAGAAGGAGCAGTGGTCACATAGGGAGAGAGTCAGGCCAGAGGAAAGAGATGCAGGTCCCAGCCCTGGGGTGCCAACATTTGAAAGTTGGAGAGAAGAAGAGCCAGGAAAAGAAACCAAGTGCTTGATGAATTGCTTGGTGGCCCCAGGCACACAGACAATGAAACCTAATAGGTCTTAAGACATAGGAAACAGGGGATAGCAGAATTTTATAATTTTCTAATTAATTAAGAGGCCAAGCCTGTTGAGAATAGCTCTAAAGAAAAACCAACCTTGGCCCAATAAGGTGGCCAACTGAATGTGTTTCTGCTGATCCCTGGTTACAGAACGTCCACAATTAAAAATAAACAATAGTTTGTCTGATTGGAGGTTCTCAACCTTTCTATATAACATCCCAAACCATCACATTTCTTATCTTTTCTTTTTTAAAAAGATTTTATTTATTTATTCATGAGAGACACACAGAGCGAGAGGCAGAGACATAGAGGGAGAAGCAAGCTCTCTGCAGGGAACCTGATGTGGGACTCGATCCTGGAACTCCGAGATCACACCCTGAGCCTAAGGCAGAGGTTCAACCACTGAGCCATCCAGGAGTCCTGCAACCACTACATTTCAAAGAATAGTATCCAAACTGCTTTCATCCCCAGAGAGATGGTATCTGATGGAAGATACAAGAGTTTCCAAAATGGGCTCTGGGTCAGGCTGAATGAGCCAGAACATTTTCTTTTTAATCAAATAAATCCACATAAAAATAATAGAAGTGGGACTTCTGATTCTGACCAAGATGAAATAAGGCCACTACAGCCTCTGAATTGTATGGATTACAACTTAAAAACTGGACACAACATGGAAAGCAAGCATACAAAGGGGCACCTGGGTGGCTCAGTCGGTTAAGCACCTGACTCTTGATTTTGGCTCAAATCATGATCTCTGGGTTGTGGGATCCTGTGTTGGGCTCCTCACTTGCATGAGATTCTTTCCCTCTCCCTCTCCCTCTGTGCCTCCCCCTGTTCTCAAATAAATAAGTAAATCTTAAAAAAAAAAAAAAAAAAAAAAAGGAAATATATGAGGATCTTGAAAGTCAACAAAAGAAGATGAATTGTGGAGAGAAGTAAGCTACATTGAAGCAAGGTTTCTTGTGTTTTCAAATTTTTCCTTTTCTCTCATAGCTTTCACCTGAGGGCAAGCTACCAGTTGCAAAAATGAGTGCGTGGAGGGGTAGGGGGAGAGAAGAGACTACACCTAGAGTGAAAAACCCATCTTTCTGGAAAGAACAACCGGGAAGAGAGGATTGAAGAGAATATATGTATATAATCCTCATTTTTTTCCCTCTCTCAGCTTTTCCCTGAAGGTGGGCCCTCCCTGAGGAGCTGTGCTTTGGTGGCAGTTCAGGCAATTAAAATTCCAGTTGCTATCCCCTCTGACCAGAGGCACCAGAAAAGTGGCCATGGGGACCCGGGTGCTGGGAGAACTCATGAGACAGAGAGAATGAGCAGGGGACACCTAATTTTGTGTAGGAACCTGTCCACACCATGGGCTCACACTCGACCTGTGCTTGAATGGATCAGACCCAAATCAGCACAGCAAAGGCTTTGAGAACTGAACCAACAGTGAAACCACTGCCCACAGGATATGAAGCAGAACCAGCAGTCTGAACCTAACTGGGTTGATTGTCTGCTGTAATGAGAAAAAAAATTCCTTGAATTAAAAAAAAAAGGCCAATTTATGTTTTACCTAGTAATTTTTTTTTTCTCATTAAACTTTTGTTTTAATGGGTCTCAAAATTCTGCGACAGATTTTTGGTCAAGTTGTTTCCATTAAAACGTACTGATTTAAAAAACTAATAACTTAAAACTGTCACACACGCACACACACACACACACACAATGGTCCACAAAACATTCTCCTTTCCTTCTGAAGGTTTTACGATGCATCGTTACCATTAACCAGTCTTTTACTATTAAACTTAAATGGCCAATTGACACAAACTGTTCTGAGACCGTTCTTCCACCACTGGTTAAGACTGGGGTGGCAGGTATTGGGGATAATATTCATTTAGCCTTCCGAGCTTTCTGGGCAGACGTGGTGACTCTGCCAGCTCCAGCTGCCTTCTTGTCCACTGCTTTGATGACACCCACAGCAACCATCTGTCTCATGTCACGAACAGCACAACGGCCCGAGGAGGATAGTCAGAGAAGCTCTCAACATACATAGGTTTGCCAGGAACCATATCAACAATGGCAGCATCCCCAGATTTCAAGAACTTGGGAGCATCTTCCAGCTTTTTTCCAGAATGACGATCTATCTTCTCCTTCAGCTCAGCAAACTTGCAAGCAATGTGAGCTGTGTGACAATCCAGCACAGGTGCATATCCAGCACCGATTTGGCCTGGAGGTTCAGGATAATCACCTAGACCATGAAACCAGCTGCTTCCATTGGTGGGCCATTTTTGCTGTCACCAGCCACGTTGCCACAACGAACATCTTTGACAGATACGTTCTCGACATTGAAGCCCACATTGTCCCCAGGAAGAGCCTCACTGAAAGCTTCACAGTGCATTTCAACAGACTTGACTTCAGTTGTAACATTGACTGGAGCAAAGGTCACCACCATGCCAGGCTGAAGAACACCAGTCTCCACTTGGCCCACTGGGATAATACCAACACCACCAGTTTTGTAGGCGTCCTCCCAGACGCAAGGGCTTATCAGTTGGAGGCGTTGGTGGCAGACTGAAATCCAGAGCTTCAAGCAGTGTGGTTCCACTGGCATTCCCATCTTTACGGGTGACTTTCCATCCCTTGAACTAAGGCATGTTAGCACTTGGCTCCAGCATGTTGTCACCATTCCAACCAGAAATTGGCACAAATGCTACTGTGTCGGGGTGGTAGCCAATTTTCTTAATGTAGGTGCTGACTTCTTTAGCGATTTCCTCCTATCTCTTCTGGCTGTAAGGTGGTTCAGTGGAATCCATTTTGTTAACACCAACAATTAGTTGTTTTACACCCAGTGTGTAAGCCAGAAGGGCATGCTCACGGGTCTGCCCATTCTTGGAGACCCTGCTTCAAATTCACCGACACCAGCAGCAGCAATCAGGACAGCACAGTCAGCCTGAGATGTGCCTGGAATCATGTTTTTGATAAAGTCTCTGTGTCCTAGGGCATCAATGATGGTCACATAATACTTGCTGGTCTTGAATTTCCACAGGGAGATATCAATGGTGATACCAAGTTCACATTCAGCTTTCAGTTTATCCCAGACCCAGGCATACTTGAAGGAGCCTTTTCCCATCTCAGCAGCCTCCTTCTCAAATTTTTCGATAGTTCTTTTGTCAACCCCACCACATTTGTAGATCAGATGGCCAGTAGTGGTAGACTTGCCAGAATCTACGTATCCAATAACGACGATGTTGATGTGAGTCTTTTCCTTTCCCATTTTGGTTTAGGTTTAGCGGTGATTTTCAGGACACCTGTGTTCTGGCAGCAAACCTGTTGTGAAAAATACCTAGTAATATTTTATAAAGGTATAAAATCTTTTTTTTTTTAAACATTTTTTTTCTTTTTTTTTTTTTTAAATTTATTTATTCATGATAGTCACACGGAGAGAGAGAGAGAGGCAGAGACACAGGCAGAGGGAGAAGCAGGCTCCAAGCACCGGGAGCCCGATGTGGGATTCGATCCCGGGTCTCCAGGATCGCGCCCTGGGCCAAAGGCAGGCGCCAAACCGCTGCGCCACCCAGGGATCCCAAGGTATAAAATCTGTTAAATATCATCAGCTCTTCTGGAATCGATTGACTTCCAATTGCGTGCTGATTCAATGACTCAATTTTTACAGAGGACCACATACTGCTTCTTTGGATATATTAATTAAAAAATTAAATCCTTAAAAAAAGAAAAAATTCTTTAGAGGACTTTAATTGTACCCAGAGTTTATAAAACATAATATTAAAAATATGTAGGATTGGGGTTCCTGGCTGGCTGAGTTGGTGGAGCATGGAACTCTTGATTTCCGGGTGGTGAGTTTGAGTCTCACATTGGGTATAGAGTTTACTTAAAAAAAAAAAATCTTAAAAAAAAAAATCTAGTGAAAGATCTAAAAGTGAGACAAGAATCCATCAAAATACTAGAGGAGAACACAGGCAACAGCCTTTTTGAACTTGGCCACAGCAACTTCTTGCAAGATACATCTAGGAAGGCAAGAGAAACAAAAGCAAAGATGAACTATTGGGACTTAATCAAGATAAAGAGCTTCTGCACAGCAAAAGCACAGCTAGTATCCAAGATCTATAAAGAACTTATTAAACTCAACAGCAAAGAAACAAACAATCCAATCATGAAATGGGCAAAAGACATGAAGAGAAATCTCACAGAGGAAGACCTAGACATGGCCAACATGCATATGAGAAAATGCTCTGCATCACTGGCCATCAGGGAAATACAAATCAAAACCACAATGAGATACCACCTCACACCAGTGACAATGGTTAAAATTAACAAGACAGGAAACCACAAATGTTGAAGAGGATGTGGAGAAAGGGAAGCCCTCTTGCACTGTTGGTGGGAATATGAACTGTTACGGCCACTCTGGAAAACTGTGTGGAGGTTCCTCAAAGAGTTAAAAATAGACCTGCCCTACGACCCAGCAATTGCACTGTTCGGGATTTACCCCAAAGATACAGATGCAGTGAAATGCTGGGACACCTGCACCCCGATGTTTATGGCAGCAATGTCCACAATAGCCAAACTGTGGAAGGAGCCTCGGTGCCCATCGAAAGATGAATGGATAAAGAAGATGTGGTATATATATATATATATATATATATATATATATATATATATATATATAATTACTTAGCCATTAGAACGACAAATACCCACCACTTGCTTCGACGTGGATGGAACTGGAGGGTATTATGCTGAGTGAAATAAGTCAATCAGAGAAGGAAAAACATTCTATGGCCTCATTCATTTGGGGAATATAAGAAAATAGCGAAACGGAATAAAGGGGAAAGGAGAGAAAATGAGTGGGAAATATCAGTGAGGGCAACAGAACATGAGAGACACCTAACTCTGGGAAATGAACAAGGGGTAGTGGAAAGGGAGGTGGGCAGGGGGTTGGGGTGACTGGGTGATGGGCGCTGAGGGGGGTGCTTGATGGGATGAGCACTGGGTGATATGCTATATGTTGGCAAATTGAACTCCGATAAAAATAATTAATTTATCAAATAAGTATCAGGATACAATGAAAATTACTTAACGTAAAAAGAATAAGAAAGTGTGACCAGTTCTCAAGAAACAATTAAGAAATGCCAATCCAAGATAACCCTGAAGTTAGAATTATCATACAGACTTTAAAGCAGAGGTGGCAACCGTGTCTCATGAACTAAGGTAAACATGCATGAAGCGAATAATGGAAAAATAGACATTCTTGGCATAGACATAGGAACTATACATAAAGAACCAAATAGAAACATTTTAGAACTGAAGAAAAGCTAACAGCAGAATGGAGATGACAAAAGGGAGAGTCAATGAACCTGAAAATAGATCAATAGAATGTATTCAATCTAGCCAACAAAGGGAAAAACAACTGAGGAAAAAAAAGAACAGAATCTCAGGAATCTGGGGAATATCAAAAATTCTAAATAGGGGCACCTGGGTGGCTCAGCGGTTGAGCATTTGCCTTTGGCTCAGGTTGTGATCCTGGAGTCCTGGGATCGCGTCTCACATTGGGCTCCCTGCAGGGAGCCTGCTTCTCCATTTGCCTATGTTTCTGCTTATCTCTGTGTGGCTCTCATGAATAAATAAATAAAATCTTTAAAAAAACAAAACAAAAGTTCTAAATATTGGGGTACCTGGCTGGCTAGTCAGGAGAGCATGCAACTCTTGATCTTGGGGTTGTAAGTTCAAGCCCCACGTTGGGTGTAGAGATTACTTAAAAAATGAAATCTTAAAAAAACCCCAAAGTTCTAATATTTATGCCATTGGAGTTCCAAAGAAGAGAAGAGACAGATTGGTGTGGTAAAATGTTAGAAGAAATAATAGGTCACAAAAGATAAGGCAAGAGGGAGGAAATGCCATGGATTGGAGGAGACCAATAAGTTGTGTAACTACATGTTCTGTGGGATTCTGGAATAGAGAAAAGACATTGGTGAAAAGCTAATAAAATTTCCCATATAACACCCTCAGTTTAAATTTCATTAAACAGTGAAGTGTGTAAGTTGATTAATAATATTGTACCAATGTTAGTTGCTTCAGTTTTATCATCATATCAAAGTTATGCGAAGTGTTATTATTAGGGAATGTTTGGTGAAGTCTATTTGGGATATCTGCATTATTTTTAGAACTTTTTTTGCAAGTCTAAAATTATCTCAAAATAAAAAGGTTTTAACATTTTTAAGTAAAAGGAAAGAAGGAAGGAAGGGGTAGTGGCTACATTAATGTCAGATAAAGTACACTTCAGAACAAAGAATATTACCAGTGATAAAGAGGGACATTATCTAATGACGGAAGTTAAGTCACCAAGGGGACCTAACAATCCTACATGTGCACGCAACTAACAACAGAACTTCAAAATGCATGGAGACAAAATGAGGAGAACTGAAAGGATACATAGACAAATCAACAAATATATCTAAAGACTTCAACACTTCTCTCTGAGTAATTGCTAGAACCAGTGGAAGGGAAATCAGTAAGGATGTAGATGGCCTGAGCAGCACTATCAACCAGCTTGACCTAACTGGCACTTTCAGAGCATTCCACTCAACAGCCATTGAACACATATTCTTTTCATTTGAGGTTTGCAAAATTAGAATACCCTTGAAGAATTACGTATTGATCTGGGATCATCAAGAATAGATTTCCCCTCTTAGAAAGTCAGAATTCTCCAGGACACCTGAGACAAACTTGAGCTTCTGTCAGAGATTTTCAGCATATGAGTGCAAGTTACTTAGAAATCTTGTGTAACTTTAGCCAACTGGAGACCTCCTCTGATGTGTCTGCCTGGTATCTCCCCAGGCATTGGTGGCTCTATATGGCTGCTATCTACTTTGATGTTTGCTGTGACTTCCAGGAAAGGAAGCACCTCCCCTAAACTAATGCTATATTTGGTACATAATCTAAATCAGTTTATCAGGAAATCAGCAAATGTATCAGGCCTAACGCCATTTCTTCTTACTCTCTCATCTTTTTTTTTTCTCTCATCTTTTGAAAATGAGGTGGTGTGTGTGTGTGTGTGTGTGTGTGTGTACATACACAAGTCCATGCACCTGTGTGTGCACATATCTTTGAGTCTTATAACATATTTTGGATATTTTCAGGTTCGTGTACCATCAGAGATACCGATCTGCTCTGTAGTTATGGAGGACAAAATGTGTTCATGTCTTAATCCCTGGAACCTGTGAACATGTGACCTTTCATAGTGAAAAGGAGTTTACAATGTGATTAAGTTAAGGATTTTGAGATGAGATTATCTTGGATTATTTGGATGGAGCCAGTGTAATCACAAGGATCCGTGTAAGAAGGAAACAGGAGATGAATAGTCAGAATCATTAACTCCACTTTAAAAAAATTATTTATTTGAGAGAGAGAGAGAGAGAGAGAGAGAGAGAGAGCACAAGGTGTGGGAATGGCAGAGGGAGAAGGAGAAGCAGGTTCCCTGCTAAGCAAGAATGCCAATGCAGGACTTGATCCCAGGACCCTGGGATCATTACCTGAGCCCAAGGTGGACACTTACCTGACTTAGCAATCCAGGCTCCCCTAACTCCACTTCTTAATATGTCCACATTCTACCAACACTCACTACCTTTAACTTATGGATGAGGAAGAGAAGACTGAAAGGAAAAAACCCCAAAACTATGGGTTACCTTATTTTTCCCTTCTTGCTATGCCATTTTCAGCATAAGTGGTTAAAACTAATATAAAGAAGTAATGGAAATAAGAAAGGATATGGTAGGTCATTTGGGTTAGAACACTATTGTCTTCTTCCTTAATACCTGCTTATCAACTGGTTTAAGAGTCAGAGTTCCTGGAAGTATTTGCAAGTCAGTACAGGCCCTCAGCCCACAGGGAAACCAGAAGTGATAATTAAGCACCATGACTCGATGGAGTGCTCAGGAAGGAGACATGGCAGAGGGACAGCAAAATCTTGTCTTCTCCTCACCATTAAAAGGTGAATTATAAAGAGGGAAGGAGACTTACAAACTCTATTTCATACTAAACAGTGTTCTGAATAAGGTCCAATCAATACAATACAAATTTGAATAATTTACTATTTTAACGAATTACAGAATCATAACAGGTTAGTTATCTTTATATCTATCTCCTCATCCTTATCTTGAAAAAAATTACCTCCTATTTCACATGTCAGGCTTAAACAGTTATGGCAATTGGGCTTTCAATTTAACTCAAAATTTCCTGGCAACTAATGTGAGAAAATAAAACTATAAAGGAAAAGAAAGAATGATAATGTTGTAAACAGTCTTTCATTCACTCATTTGTGAAAAAAAGCTCAGAATAAGAAATAAACAGAAGGTTCCTGTCTAGTTTCATATCATCTACAAATTATTACTTGTCCTCGATTTGGGAGAATGTATGTAAGTATAACTGGTTTATTGGAGTATAAACATGAGCTGGCTTTATTTTTTCCAGGGCCTGCTCCCTGATGGTGGTTGGTTGAACTTCTCTTTCTTTCTTACTGGTAGCTCTCTTAACAAATTCTCTCTCTCTCTCTTTTTTTTTTTAAGATTTTGTTTATTTATTCATGAGAGACACAAAGAGAGAGAGAGGCAGAGACACAGGCAGAGGGAGAAGCAGGCTCCACGCAGGGAGCCCGACGTGGCTCGATCCTGGGTCTCCAGGATCACACCCTGGGCTGACGGCGGGGCTAAACCGCTGAGCCACCCGGGCTGCCCGAAATTCTCATTTTGATCTCTAATTTTTTATTCTCCTCCAGGTTGTGAGAGTTCTCTCAGTATTTAAGATTCAATTCTGCTCAAATCTTCATTCTCGCATCTGATGCTCGTGTCTCCTTACTTGACCCAGTGCGGTTGTCAGACTCCTTGTGCCTGTCCTTGCTTCCCTGGATAGCCCTGACTGGCCATCAGCACCAGATATGGCAGAAATTTGATTGCTGGTTACTTTTGGGGTGAATCTGAGAGCCCTGAAGGAAACTGCCCACAATATGATCACTAGGTGTGGGAGAATTAGACCCTGGAACAATCTGCCTTCATCTCACTGTCTGAGTCTGCTCAGGCTGCTATAACAAAAAATACCATAGACTGGGTAGCATAAACAGCAAACATTTATTTCTCACAGTTCTGAAGGCTGGGAAGTCCAAGATCAATGCGCCAGCAGATTTGGCGTCTGGTGAGGCCTGCTTCCTGGCTCACAGATGGCTGTCTTCTCCATGTGTCCTCATATGGCAGAAGGGACAGGGGATCTATCTGGGGTCTCTTTTATAAAAGCACTAGTGCCATTCATGAAAGTTCCACTCTCATGACCTAACCACCTCCCAAAGGCCCTCAGCTTCTAATATCATCATATTGAGGTTTCAACATACAAATTTTGGGGGCACACAAAAATTCAGTCTACAGGACCCACCCAAGTGTTTGTGAGATGGTCTACAGCCAACAGATGCTCCCAGAGGCCTCTTACCTGGCACTCTGTTAGGTGGCCCAAACCCAGTCACCTTCCCCTGCTGATATTTTTATTGGGCACAGTAGGTGGCTAGCTGCTTCACAGCACCCCCTTCTCAGTTCTGACAATACTGTCTTCTTCCTCCTTTCCCAAGGGTATGAGGCACTCCTGCAGAAAGAGATGTTTACCACCTGCCCAGGGGTGGGGACAGTGAAGGAGGGAAGAACATCTCTTCCTGATCAGGAAACTCTTCAAACTCCAACACCTTCTAGGCCTCACCCATGGAGCAGGCGCATGGGGTGGTGGAAAGCAGTGCTTGGTAAGATTAATTTTCCTGTTCTCAGTAAGCCCTAGGCTGATCCATAACAGCTCATGGCATGCTAAATTCAGAATGTGGTATGTTTTGTACCCAGGTTTGAGCATTCATCTGGATTCCTGAATGACATGAAAAAAACCTTCCTCAACATTTTATGGTATAAGTACCTGCACTGAAACCATATTATCGACCATCAATTATCAGTAACCTGCCTTTATCTTGAGCCTTGTGCTAAGATCCACAGTGAATACGAAGGCTTTAAATATATTTTTTTTGCAGGCAAAATGGTACAGATTAATAGGGAGACTGATCAAATATGTTAACAAAACAATGAAGAAAACCAAATACCCAGAACAATTACAGTAGCACATGCTTTAATGTTATACCCATTTTGCAGAGGAAGGAACAAGGCATATTTATTTAAATGGGATGAAACTAGATGTCTTCATTTTATCCATGCTTTACAATTACTTTTTATTTCGAAAAAATTTACAGAAGAGTTGCAAAAATAGGATAGAATTTTCATATATCCTTCACCCAGCTTTCCCTAATGTTAACATCTTACATAACCATGATACAATTATCAAAACTAAGAAATTAACATCGATGTAATAGTATTGACTAAAATACGGACTTTTTGAATGTTACCATTTTTTTTTATCCCACTAATGTCCTTTTTCTGTACCAGGATCCAATCCAACTTATCATTACTCTATATACCTAGTCATCATGCCTCCTGGGTGTCCTCCAGTCTGTGACCGTTTCTCAGTGTTTCCTGGTCTTTCATGACTTTTAACACTTTTAAGAGTTCAGGTCAGGTATTTGTAGAATGTTAAGCAATCTGGATTTTTTCCTCATGAATTCTTATCATAATTTTGTGGACTTTGGGGAAGGATCCTATAGAGGTGAAATACCCTTTTCCTTGATCATATAACAATGTGATTTGTAAGTGGTGAGTTACCCTTGACCACCCTTTAACCACCCTTGGTTAAAGTGGTGTCTGCCAAGTTTCTCCACTCTAAATTTGCTTCCCTCTCCTCCACTCCCCCCTTCCATGTTCTATTTGTTAGAAAAGAGTCACCAAATCCAGCTCACACTCCACACTGAAGGGGAGGGGAGTTAAGTTCCCGGGGAAGTATTGATTCATTTGTGGATGTGTGTTAAAGTCATCACAGTAAAGTACAAATATTTGAAGGGAGATCTTTGAGGCTAAGCAACTATCTTACTTCTCTCTAATGTGTCATCCACTAATTTTAGCATTCATTAAGACTTGCCCACAGCAATTATTCTGTGGTGTCTTTTTTAAAAAATATTTTTATTTTGTTATTTTTTAAAAAAGATTTTATTTATTTATTTGGGAGAGAGAGCGTGAGAGGAAAGAGCATATGAGCAGGTGGGTGGGATAGAGGAAGAGGGAGAAATAGACTCCCCTCTGAGCAGGGAACCCAACACTGGGCTCCATCCCAGAACTCTGGGATTGTGACTCGAGACAAAGGCAGACAACCAACTGAGCCACTCAGGCACCCTTAAGTTTTTAATTCCAGTTTAATTAACATACAGTTCTGTGGTGTCTTAGTAGTGATTTTGTTTTTTCCTCATTTCTTCTATATTTATTATTCAGAATTCATCTGGAAAGAAGATTTCTCCCTTTCTTCCATTTTATTCACTTATTGATATGGACTCAAGAATATTTATTTTGTTCTAAGTTATACATTTATATCATAATTTATTTTTATTGCTGAGATTGTTCTACTTTTGCCTTTGGGAGCTCTTTTAGATGGCTCCTTCCAACATGCCTATTTTCTTCTGTTTTCTTCCCCTGCCACCCTCCTCTCTCTTTCTTTCTTTCTTTTCTTTATCTACAAGACGGTCAAGTTCCCCCAGATCTATAAGTGGCCATTTTTCCAAGGAGCTCTGGTTCCTTTTATTGAGAATGATATTTAGAAACTAAGAGCTGGCTGCTAAGTGTGTTCATTGCTTCTTGGGTATCAATTCTTCTAGACCCTCTGGTGGGATAGAACTAAGAAGTATAGGTATGCTAGCCCATGTATACACATCTCTATATTTATTTCTGCATCTATATATATATATATATATATATATATATATATATATATAAGATTTTATTTATTTGACATGGAGAGAGTACGAGCAGGAGGAGCAGCAGAGGGAGAGGGAGAAGCAGATTCCCAACTGAGCAGGGAGCCGGATGCAGGGCTTGATCCCAGGATCCTGAGATCATGACCCGAGCCAAAGGGAGATGCTTAACCGACTGAGCCACCCAGGTGCCCCTATTCATATATATATTAAAATAAACAAGAGTTCAAACTATACCTCCAGATCTAGTCTGGCACCACAGAGTTCATCGTAGCCTTTTCTTCTCGCTTATTCGTCACCTCTTTTTCTGATAGTGAGAAACCCGTCTCTCCTTATCTACGTTTATTTATTTGTTCAATCTTAGCATACATTTAACGTAGTTTCAGAATTGCTAGACTATATTCCTCTGAGATACGAATTTACCAAGTAGAGTGCAGTGTTTATGTACAGTTTGTATGTCTTTATCTTACAGTTTCAAGTGAAAGCATAGTTTTCCAAAGTTAATTAGGCCAGCTCCTCCCCCACCTTCAGTGAGGCTATATCATCCATCTGTAATATAGTTAGGTTTACTTGTCTTAATCTTCATTCCATTATGGCTTCCCCTGGTAGAGTGGTTAATTAAAATTTTTTACATATAATAAAAGTCACTCGTTGTGCTATATAGTTTTTTGTGTTTTGACAAATTCACAGTTATGTATTTGCCACCACAGTACCAGTACAGAAGAGCCCCATTAACCTAGAAATTCCTTTGTGGTAAACTTCCCTTTGCCTAAACCTGGCAAACGCTAATCTGTTTTCCATCCTTAAAGTTTTGCCTTTTCCAGAATGTCATATAATTGGAATCACACAATTTGTAGATTTTTTTTAGGTCTAACTTCTTTCACTTACCAAAATGCATTTAAGATTTGCCCGTGTTGTTGCTCAAACCAATAGTTCATTCCTTTTTTATGTTCAGTATAGATAACCTTATTACATGGATATACCACAGTTCATTTTTCCATTTATGTGTTAGAGGACTTCTGGGTTATTTCTAGTTCTGGCAGTTATGAAAAAAGCTACTATAAATAGGCATATATGGGCTTTTGTATGAACACAAATATTCAATTCTCTTGGATAAACATCTAGTAGTGGAATGGCTGGGTTGTATAAGTGTATGCTTCTGAGAAACTATCACCTTTCTAAAGTGGATAGTACAATGAAAGACGGTTCTAATGTCCCACGTATTCTCTAGCGTTTGATTGTCCACACCCTTTTTCAACTGGAAACTGCTGTCCCACCCCAACTCCGACTTCTCCATTCTTTTTGGCCTCTGCCTGGATTACAAACTGATCCATATTCTCACTTTGCATCCTGCTGGTATTCGCAAAGGTGATGATTTTAGACCACTTCATGTTTCCACTGTTCACTAAAGTACTATTACATTTTTAATCTACTAATTGTCCTATAAGGGAGTTTCAGCAAACATTCTTAGGTTGGTATGAGAGATAATTGCACCCTGCTTGAGAAGAATTCCCTTCTGGCTTTCTCAGACATTGGCTTTTGTGAGTTCCCTAACTTCTGTGCATGAATGAACCACTGAGATATATAAGGATGGCCAGCGATCTTTACCAGACCTCGTAGTGGCCATGGGTCTGGCAAGCATAGCCTACTCCACAGAGCTCTTCAGCTGGGTTTCTGGGTCCTAATTCATCAGGAAGGAGTTATGTGTCTGGTCCCTGCTTGGAGTCCCTGTCTTCTGACTTGACAGCTAGCACATTCTCATAGTCACTAGAAGTGTCATTTGACATTTCTTCTTCGTGTTTCATCTGACTACTCTCACTCTGTGCAGATGGCTGACAGGTCACATGTTCCCCTAGAGCCAGGAAACTCCCTGATTTCACAACAAATTGGATGTGGGTACCTGGACCATCCATCCTGCCTTCTGTGTCTGAGGATGTCACTTCTTCCTCCCCCTGCTGCTGGTTTCCATTGGTGTGTGCTGGTGGAACATTTTCGTAATCTCTATAGCACTGGAAAACCAGACAGGACTGCTTCCCCTGGATGGTCTCAAGATTCAGCCCTGCCATATTGACATAGTCATTCGAGGTCTCCGAAGAATCTTCCCCATCACTGAGTGGATCATTGCTTTCAGACCTTAGAGACCCAAAAGTGATGTGGTCACTGGCATTCCCACAGCCCTTGTCTTTCTCCTCAGTAGACTCCAGCTCCTGGGCACTTGGGAGGGCAAAGAGGCTCGTGGGGGTGCTGTCAGTAGAAGCTAGAGCCTTAGCAATCTCTTCTGCTGTGGGCACATTGATGTAATCTCTTGAATCCTCTGAAGAAATGCTCAGGCAGTCTCTGGCTGCTCTGACATTGACATAGTGTGCTGAGGGAGTGAGGTCCCCACACATCTGGAGCCCCGTGGCATTGTCATAGATGCCCACTGCATAGCTGTTGGCATGAGTATGGTCTCTGTACAGCCAGAGGGTATTGCCTGCTTGGGAGGGCTATAAGCAAGAAGAGAAAGCCAGTGACAGGACTGAAGCAGAAATACAGGTGAAACCTTTCTACTTCCCCACCCAGGACCACTATCTAATAGTTCCTTCACTTTGTTCTTTACCTTGTAGAACATGTCTAAGTTGGAGGTCTCCAGTTGCAAAGCTTTAGATCATGTGCAGGTATGAGTAGTGTGGGCTAAGTTTAGGGAACACAAGTGTAAATGTGATGATAAATTGCTGCTGGTTTTTGGTCACAGTGTGGGTGTTCAATGGGGAGTCTGTAGAGGGGAATAGTATGAACTGGAGAGAGCCTGCTACCTCTGAGCCTTGAGAGGCAATAGAGTACAGTGGCTAAAAGTAGTGACTCAGCCTTAGACTCAGGGTGGAAATCCCAGCCTCGCTACTCTGTGCCGAGTTTGGGCAAAGTTACCTAATCTCTTTGTGCCTTACCTCCCTCGCAAATAAAATGGGGAGAGCCATAATATCCACGTGATATGGTTTTTGTGAGGAGTAAGTGTGTGACTATGCATAAAGTGTTGGGAATAGTTTCTGGCACATGGAAGACACTAACAAATGGTTGTTATTATTAAAGGGGCACCTGGCATACAGACCCAGCCCATTGTGACCATTTAGGGATGCCAGTCTGATGTTTCTAGAGCTTCTGACTTTTCAAGAAAAGCTGGACATCCAGATTTTAATGTGAAATCTTTTAGATTTTTAAATGTTGGCAACTGGTTCCAAATGTTCTTCATCTACTACACAGTCCGTAGCCAAACATGTGTTGTGGCCTCATATCAGTTTGGGATGGAGTGCTAGAACTCGCTTTGGCAGTGACGTTTCGTCCTCCCTGCACATTATCAGCCATGCAAGCTTGGTCCCCCAGGAGTTTGTAGAGGTGAGAGCAGAGCCCAAGGATGGGATATGTGGGAGGAGCACTAGAGGTGTCCAAGTGCTAACTGAACGTAAAGCTCTGGGTAGTGAGAAGCTGGGTAGCAGCAGGATCAGCAGCAGCGGTAGGACTGTGTTCATCTGAGATGACCACAGAGCCAAGGGACCGGTTCTTCAACAAGCAAGTGAGAGCTTATCTGTTGGAGATGAGGCCCCTGAGCTTCCAGGTCCCCCCTTTCCTGTCTTGGGTGTCTCTGCCCCACAGCGTTGTGGGGCTCCTCCTTGAGGGCTGCCTTTAGAGCCAGGTCACAGGACACACTAGGTCATTGTTATTCATTGTAGTGTTCCCATGGTAACCTCAAAAATACCCCACGTTTGATCAAACACTTTCTACACCAGCTACAGTCCTCAATGACTTACAAACATACCTGCTATTGAGGATAATTGAAACCATTTGCCATGGGCCCCAGAAGTAATTCCCAAAAGCAGGGTTTTAAGGATGTTTCGAGCACCCACAGCATTGTTGGAATATTTGTATCCTCTCTCGAGGTAGGATACAGCATTGGAAGGGCCAATACTCATTTGAGTGAGCTGTTACCTTTGTTAAAACAATACATTTCCATTCTAACACCGTATCTTTGAATACATGTGCCCTGGTATCTTACTTAAAATCCTGAACAACTGTTCCTACCTTTCATGATTTTTGTCCCTGGGCAGTAGGGAGGTCCCTGAGGCTTGTCTTCCCAATTTATCAATAGGGCCACAGGGCAACTGCCAGGGGACTTGTTGTTTGCCAGGAAAGGAGATCTGTGACCTGAACTTATTTACCCCAGTTCTGCCCGAGAAATGTCCTCTCTCCCAAGGGGCTTGTCCTTTCCCTTGACTCTTACCACAGGATCAGAAGGAGGGCTATCATAATTTCTGGAAAGGAGGCTCTCGGTACTGAAAATATGGTTACTCCTTGACTGCCGTCTCCCTGAAAGGACAGAGAACAAATCCTGAAGATAGCCAGCCAGTCCCCTGAGCGCTTCCACCTCCATGGTCCCCGCATCGTGGTTGATGTGGGTTTGTGTGGTGTCGGTATTTGAGGCCGGTGTGCTGTGGTGAGAGGGGCAGAGCTAGGGAGAATGATGTGCTCTGAGGCCTGGGACTGTCCTCTGTTTTTAACAAGGACCAGAGGACACTAATTAGCACAGAGTTTAGAGCAGCTGGGGAGGAGGCTCCTGTAATGCCAGAGGCCATGCTCTTCTTCTGTATGTGTCCCCCATTCCTGGACATACCCATCCAGGACTTCATATCAGGACAAATAAAAAAAAAACCCAACCCAGACACCTCCCAGCTCCCTTTTTTTAGCTCTGTAGGCCCCTAATGGAGTTACAGCCTGCTTCTGACTATCCCGTCCTCCTCCACGCTCCCTGAAGGGCAGAAAGGTCTGAAAATGTAAAGAAAGTTGCTTCTGAAAAAAAAAAAAAAAGAAGAAGTTGCTTCTGGGGCAGCTGAGCAGTTTAGTGCAGCCTTCAGCCCAGGGCGTGATCCTGGAGATCCAGGATCGAGTCCCACGTCAGGCTCCCTGCATGGAGCCTGCTCCTCCCTCTGCCTGTGCCTCTGCCTTTCTCTCTCTTGCTCTGTGTCTCTCATGAATAAACAAATAAAATCTTAAAAAAAGAAAAAAGGTGCTTCTGGGTATGAGAGGTGCATTCTGGATGAAGTTCAGTAACATTTGTGCTCTGCAGATTAGAAAGAAAAACCTACCCAGCTCTCCTTGCCTCTGGGGTAAGGAGTCATAAATATTTTTGGCTCCTTGTCTGGGTCGAGACAGAGAAAGTAAGGGCGTGACGGTAACTCGGAAGTAAGGAATGTGTCCTGCAAGACAAGGAGAGAGATGGAGATCTCAGTGGGGGCAAGTGGTACCGAATGCAGGGACCCTTAGGTGTGAGATAGTCCCTGAAAATATTCCCCATCCTCACTATGTATCATAAAAAATACATTTTCACACTTGCCCAATTCCATTTGAGCCAGAAGACTGGGAGAAGAAGCAAGTGGGCAAGTAGGGGGTGGTGGCAAAGGGTGGGCATAAATGTCTCAGGGCAATGACCTGCCAAGTGGAACTCTGATTGGCACTGAGCCTTTCAGGGGCATGGCTTAGACTCAAAAGTGAGACAATGGCCAGTGTGTCAGGGAAGAACAGAAGAGAACAGAGTTTATGTCTGGAGAATAAACTTGGCCTTGAATGCCAGGCTAGATGGTGGATCCTCGTGTGTCTCCACTTGGGACAATCAAAGGACTCACGCTGCTTCTTCCATTTATTCCAGTTCCATAGGCTGTAGAAGATCAGAGTGGTCAGTAGGACGGCAAGGAATCCTGCAAACCCAGAAAATATGGCTCTGCTCTGGTCTTTCTCTCTGTGGGGAAAAACAAGGGCCATTCTCCAGCTGTAGGAGGCTGAGAAGGCTGGAGAAAAGGTTTTCTGCAGGAATTGGAGCCCGAGGACTTGGAATGGGAGCCGGCCGGAAAGCTGAGGTGGGTAGGCTGTGTGGTTGAAGAGAGTGTCTTCATTGTGGACAGAAGGAAGCTGGGCATTACCCCTTTGGAAGCCCTACTGGATGCCAGGGGTTTGGGTGTGTGTTAATCTCTACAACATCTCATCTCTCCTTGTGGCCAGAAACCTGAGATTTAGACTCAGAGAGGCTGAGTAATATATCAAAGATCACACAGGTGGGAAGGAGCAAAGATGGAACGTGAGTCTAGGTCTGTTGGGGCCCAAAGATTGTGCGCTCTTTCCAGTGTACCACACTGTCCTCCAAACTGGCAAAATCAGGTTCACCTGCCCCTGCTTCCTCCTCATTCCCTACTCCTTGGTGTCCTGTCTTGTGTGGAAGAGGGAGCTGCTCTGGGACGGAGTCCGGCTTGCGGACATTTGAACAACCCCCATGTATAGACTTGCAGAACTGGTCTCCAACAATACTTGCTGTTTTGTGGAATGTGACCCACACAAATGCAGGAGTGAGTTTCTGCTGCTTGTGGTTCCCTGACAGCACGGGGTTGCTGCTCTGCTCTGCCTACTGCAACAAGAAGAAGCCAATGGAGGATACAGCAGGAATGGCCAACAGACCCAAATGTTAGAAGCCAGGTCAGCTAGTCCTAGGCTTGTTTACCCAATTCTCCTGGACATTTCTGCTAAACTGCCCAATGGACATCTCAAACCAAATATGTCTGAAACAGAATGCCTGTTCCTCTCCCATAAGCCTGCTTCTCCTCTGGTGTCTCCCATCAGCTAGTGGTTGGAGCTATCCTTGACTGCTCCTTTTCTTTCACACCTCAATTATTCAGTCAACCAGAAAATTCCATCTGCTCAGCTCTGGGCATCTTTCCCAAACCCAATCACCTCCACTCCTCCATTGCCACTCCTTGCTTCCACATGGGTCTTTGCAGTAACCTCCCTAGTGCGTTGCCTTGCCTTCCCTCTTGAGCCCCACATACTAGCTTCACACATGAGCCTGCATGATCCTCCTCACAGTAAACCAGATCACGTCCCCTCTCTTCCTGTGACCCACATGACTTTGATCACACTTGGGATAACATACACAATCCCTAC
The DNA here is from genome assembly GCF_048164855.1 of Canis lupus baileyi. Lineage (NCBI taxonomy): Eukaryota > Metazoa > Chordata > Mammalia > Carnivora > Canidae > Canis > Canis lupus. The sequence continues at coordinate 23,533,428 of NC_132875.1, forward strand.
TCAGTGAGGACTTCATGGCCCCTTATGATCTAGCCTTTGCCCTCCTCCTCCTCTTCCTTCTTCTTCTTCTTCTTCTTCTTCTTCTTCTTCTTCTTCTTCTTCTTCTTCTTCTTCTTCTTCTTCTCTCTCTCTCTTTTAAAAATATTTATTAATTGAGGGATGCCTGGGTGATTCAGCGGTTGAGCATCTGCCTTGGGCTCAGGTCGTGATCCCGGGGTCCTGGGATTGAGTCCCATAACGGGCTCCCTGCAGGGAGCCTGCTTCTCCCTCTGCCTGTGTCTCTGCCTCTCTCTGTGTCTCTCATGAATAAATAAAAATAAAATCTTAAAAAAATTATTATTATTATTTTTTTAAATTATTATTTGAGAGAGAGAGAGAGAGGAGTGGTAGAAGGAGTGGGAGAGAGAATCCCAAGCAGGCTCCAAGTTGAGCATAGAACCGATGCAAGGCTAGATCCCATGGCCCTGAGATCATGACCTGAGCCGAAATCAGGAGTTGGACACTTAACCTCCTGAGCCACCCAGGCGCCCCTCTGCCTACCTTCTGACCTCATTTCCTACCACTTTCCTTCTGGCTGGTCCCTGTCCGTGCATAGCACACTGCCACCTCAGACCCCCAGGTCCTCTCCCAGGGTGGGGGTGGGGGGGCAGGTAGCTCCATCTCTCATTTCCCTCAAGTCTCATCTGAAATATCACCTGCTCAGACAGGCCTATTACTCCCAGTCCCCTTAACTCTGTTCTGGTTTTCCTTTATACACTTAAGACAGATTGACATTTTATTATATATCCATTTGTTTGTCTATATCTGACTTTCCTACTTGACTGTAAGCTCCAAGAAGCCATGGACTTGTCCATCCTATTTACCTGGTACCTGGAACAGTGCCTGGCACTTAGCAAGGGCAGGGTGAATATTTGTGGAATAGATGAGTGACTTAGTAAACACGAATGAACATAGAAGTAGTTATCTGGGGGGGCCTCAGGGTTCTGACAGCTTCATAAATTCAGTCCCCATCCATGCTCCTTCCACCTGCAGGTGACATATATGTGTTTGTCATGATAATACATTTATTTCCCTAAACGACAGTGATTTGAAATTTATTATTGCTGAGTTGCACTGTTATCACAGCACTGAGATTCATACCTACAAGTGTTGTTAAAGTTTCAACCACTCTTGGACTTTTTATGTTTGTTAGTATGATCCTGCAAGTTTTAGCAATAAAATGTATAGCCATGCTGAGTTCTGTGAGATTTTATATCCTAAAGACATATCTTTATACATCGATGATTGCATTTTCCATTCATGGAAAGTTTTTAGGACCTAAAAATACATCACTGAAAGAAAACAGGCCTGTTGTTTCCATCATGGTGGCTCCTAATTTTTGAGGGGGAAGGAGGAGAGTGGTTGTTGGGACCTGATACAGGGAAGATTGAGGACAGTGACTGGGACCTCTGGGAGGTAAGAAATCCACCCAGGCCAGACAGCAAGGTCTAAGGACCCTCTCCCTGCAACTTCCTTTTCTCACCGATACCCATTCCTTCCCTCCCAGCAGTCCTGGGCAAGCTTCTCTAAGCCTAGAATCTGGTGGTCTAAGGGGACCTGAGGGCAGTCGTGAGGGCTAGGAGCACTGCTGGGGTAGAAGTGCCCGGGGTCGGCCAGGGCTGTCTGTCTAAATCAGGGGAGGGTGGAGCTCACCACCCTGAGTTACTCACCTGTCCAGGCTGCCGGCAGTTACCTGCAGAGTCCTGGCTTCCAAGGTCCTCCCTCTGATTTCTGAAATGGTCGGGGTGATCCCATCCATGGTCATAGAAACCTCTCTGGCTTCAGCTTCTTCTTCTAAGCTTTCTCTCAGTTATCCACAGCTAACACATGCCACTTCTCCTGGCTCTTCCTAAGTGACCATCCATCAGGAGAAAAGGCGAAATTGACTTGCGTTTTGCATACCATCATAACCACTTTTTTAAGTAGATAAGAAGACTAGAAATCCTCCTCATCTCCATGTTTTCCAATCTTTCTAGAGCTTTCTTTCCCCCAACATTGCGTCTACCTGGCGTCTACCCCTGAAATGTTAGGCTGCATTGAGCCCAAACACAAAAACAACACGTTTGGTTCTACCTGGATGTGGCTACAGTGTCCACTGTGGGAAGCACGAACTCAGCCTGGTGCCATGCGCCCCAAGAGAGGTGGCTCAGGGAGATGCTATGCGCTCAGCCTCCTGGTGAAGTGTGAGGAGTGTAGGGGGGAAACTGCCAAGAGGAGAGAGAGAGAGAGAGAGAGAGAGAGAGACACTCCGTGAGAAGCTCATCCCCTCCCAACCCCCAGAGCAGAGAGAAAAGAGCAAACATTTGCCAGAATGGAAACAGAGAGTCGTCACAGGAAACGACAGCACTGATGTGCTAATGAGGCATGGGGCACAGGAAATGCTGCTCAGCTATAGCAAGATAGAGGAAGACATGTCTGCACCCCCTGTTCCCTGGGTCGGCCGGGTGTGGGGGGGGGCTGTGGGGGGGCACTGTGGTCTGTGGGGAGAGTGACTAAAGATGGGGCAAGGTGGTGGGGGATCCATGATTGTTCCTATGGGTTTTTGGGACGGGCTATTTTCATAGACACTTCCTGGGTGATTTTGACAAAGCTGGTCTGTGTTTTCCATTTTGAGCATCTCTGGGGATTACCCTCTGAACGGAGCCAAGGCCAGGTCAGTGTTGGCCATTCCTTCCCGGAGCCCTGCCCTCCGTGGCCCCTGGCGGCCGGCTCTCTGCAGGACTCTTCTGGAGGTCCATCCCCTTGTTGTGCACCTGTCTCGGAGGCCAGAAATCTCATTCCTGCTCTTTTCTCAGACTTAGACAATTGTTCAGATTTGTTTCTGGCTCCCTCCTCTCTCCCTTATCAACTTCCCAAAAGTCTCAGCACCTTGGGAGAGTCCAAAGAGAAGGGACCAGGCCACTAGGACTTTTACGGGGATGTGAGGGGCCTCTGACCTGGCTTTCCACAGGGAAATGGACTCCCTCCCCATGGCAGGGAAGACAGCCAGTGCCTCCGCACCTCCCATCTCTTCCCTGTGGGCACTAAGGTCCCAGCTCCTGGGGACGGGGGTGGCTGTCTACCCTGGTCTGCACGTCCAGGTGCCCCCAGAGCCCCAGAGGAGAGGGTGCAGGTGGCCTGAGTGGCTCTCCCAGGAGCTCTGCCCTCTGGGCTCTGGCTGCCATCCCCCCACCTGGCCTTACCTGGCAGGAGCACAGGTGGTTCAGGGACAGCTGGTTCAAGAGCTGGACCCTGGGGCTTTGCCCGCTTGTCCTTGGGAAAGGGTCTGAGTAGAACTAGGGCTCCTCAGGAGAAAAAGACCTGTCGCTCCAGGCCCTGCGGCCAGGACTGGAAGAGCGAGCGGGATTCCCAGGCCTGTCCTGAGCTGCGCGCGGCGGGCGGCCGCAGAGGATGGCGTGGGAGCTGGGAACTTGGAAGGCGGTAGGAGAGGGTACAAGAGAAGGGCCGATAGAACCAAACCTCACGACCCTGGCTGCTACTTAAAAAAAAAAAATAATTTTTTCTTTTTAAAGACATTCTCCTGTGTGATCATCTGAAGACCTTGTTTTTTTCTTATCTTATCCAGAGTGTCTGAGTCAGACTAATCTTTCCTCTGGTTTCCTGACTGTCTCCCCCACCGGCGGCCTCCCCACACTTGAGGGCAACAGCCTTCTGAAAGGGGGTTCCACAGAGCGAGCTCCAGGTTTCCAGACCTGCCTGCACCCTGCCACCTGCTCTCCTTTCCCTCCTGCTTGTGCAACTGCCAATCAGACCCACAAACACTAAATCGGTGTGTGAAATTATTCATCGTAGTAATGGAAGAAAACTGCTCCTTCCGGGGAAATAGGGCACATGTTTTAAGCCTGATGGCTCTGGTATTTCCCTTTAACCACTTTTAATGATTTCAGGGTTGAATGTGACATGTGATCCCAAAGTATTAAGATTAGGGGTGCCTGGGAGGCTCAGTCGGTTGCACATCTGACCCTCGATATCAGCTCAGGTCTTGACCTCAGGGTCACGAGTTCAAGCCCAGCATTGGGTTCCACTTAAAAAAAAAGTATTAAGATTATTATTATTATTATTTTAAGTATTAAGGTTATTTTAAAAAAATATTTTATTTATTTATTCATGAAAGACACAGAGACACACAGGCAGAGGGAGAAGCAGGCTCCTCACAGGGAACCCGATGTTGGACTCAATCCCAGGACCTTGGGATCATGTCCTGAGCCAAAGGCAGATGCTCAACCACTGAGCCACCCAGGCACCCCTAAGATTGGTTTCAAACGGACACTTATGCATCCAAGCAAAACCCTTTGAATGGAAGGGATTGACTCTGTACTAACTCAGTGGTGTGGTTTTTAGTATTACTAAAAACCTTCCAGAATCTTCTGGAAAGACAGAAGCACTGTGTTAAGAGCATCGATACAAGATCAGATCCTAAATGACTGCTTGGACAGGTCATCTATAATCTTTTTGGGTGTTTCCTTGGATGTAAAATAGCAATACTACAACATAGGTAATGCAATTATGAAAATTGCGCTGACAATGAAAAATGCTTTGCTGAGGACTTGGCATGTGCAATCTCATTAAATGGGGGGTGCTATTCTGTGATCATCTTATTATATATTAGGCTCATTTCTTTATACTTAATGGATCGCCTCCTTTGGTCTTCGTCTCTTCCTCTCTTGATGCTCAGCCTACCTTTCTACCATGTGTTCCTCTATTCCTTGAGTGCAGATTTATGGAAAGTCTCCCACCACATGGCACTGGGCACACCGGCTTTGTACATGCGGTCTGACCCACATGCAGCGGTGAGCCTCAGCTGGCACCCCTAGCAGGCACTCTGTACTCCATGCACGCCCCACTCTTGTCACTTCCATGCTCTGGGCCTTTGCACTGATTCATTCATTGTGACAGCAGTTTCTTTCTCTCTCTCTCTCCCCCTCATAAAATTCCAATAAGATCCATTTGAAGAGTTTATACTGGTTATTTCCGGGTTGTGGGGCTTGAGGTATTTTGTTACTTTCTTCATTGGACTCTTAATGCTTGAATTATTATAAGGATAAAGTGTCATTTTTATAAAAAAATAAATTGGTTATTGAAATATATGTCATAAGAGTCACCACCTCTGTGAAGACTTCCTCTCCTGGAACTGGGTTTGGCTCTTCTGGGTCGCCATGGCAGCAGGCATGATAGCTCTCGATTGCTGGGATTAGTTGTTTAAGTGACTGTCTCCTCAAGTAGACTTTGAACCCCTTCAGGGCAGGGACTTTGTTTTATTTATTGCATCTCTGACACAGTGCCTGACCATCAGAATCAAACGGGGCCTCTGAGAAGTTCTCTTAGGTGCTTATTGTGGCTGTGAATTCATGGCCTAAGTGTATAACAGGGTGAGCTGTTGAGAAAGAAATGGGTATCTAGTATTTTCTCCTGTTGCGTGCTCAGCAGCGAAGGAAAGGGAAAAGCAAGCCCTTGTTATCCCTCGAAGGAAGGGCAACCTGGCTCCTGTGTTGGGTCTCCTTTGCCCCAAGGAGGGGTTAATGATGGCTTTCATGTTTCTGGGCCAGAAAAATGCCAAAGTTGTCCTGTGTGAAAGACAACTCCAGCCAGGCTTTGTTCTCGAAGGCTTAGGGGCTGAGGCAAACCACAGCAGGGTGACAGCTGGAGCCTGAACGGTGGCAATCCTCCACATTCCTTATTCACTTGCTCCTATGCTGGAGGCCGCCTCCAGTCCAGGCAAGTCTGAAATTGAGAACAAAGGCTGCAAATATTTTCCTTTTAAGTTCAAGTTGAAAGAGAGCAGGATTAGGACAAAAAGATTTAGAAAATATGGAACTATTGCTCTGCTCCCTGCTCCCACTCTGCCCAAGGCCCTTGAGGAGTGAGAGGAGAATTTGGAAGCAAGCAGTGTGACTAGAGGACAGTTTTTACCCACTTAGGCCAGGCCTTTGTGGATGAGGTGGATTGGCATGGCCGACAGGCAAGAGAGCCCTTTCCTTAAGTCTGGTATCCTGAGAGCAGGGCAGACCTCTGCCTCTTTGGTCTTTCTAGAGTTTTCTGTGTTTGGCAGCCCCCTCTGGAGTCCCAGCAGCTGCAGAGCTGTGGAGCAGAGCTAACTGTGAGGTGTGTTCAGATGAGCAACTGTTTGCTGACAGCCCCAATGCCGCCTCGGCCCCAGGGCTGTGAGCACAGGCCCCCCTCAGCCAGCCCACACAAGCAGAGGTTCTGACCCTGGGTCTCTGGGCAGGAAGGAGGCAACTCCTCAGCAGCAGCAGGGAGGGCAAGAGAGGGCAGGGGCAGCAGGGTTGGGTGAAGGGATGCAGCGGCCTTAGGGATCAGATGTAGGCACAGCACATCTCAGAGGAGGCCTGGAAGGCAGAGGGCCTGCCTGGGGACCAGATAGCCAATGTGCCATAGGAGTGCAAGGGCTGGAACATGGAGGGCGGGTCAAGAGGATTTTCTTTGTTCCCTTGCACAAATGAGTAGAATGTCATTTCAATAACTTCATTGACCAGGGCATTAAAAAACTTGGCTGGCAAGTGATAGATCTTACATTTTTTGGAACAAGCATTTTCTTTTCCCTATTCTGTGTGTCACAGGTCAATAACATGACAGAGGGCTTAGACTTACCTATGTCCTGCAGTATTAGGCTAGGCCACATATGGCATGTGCTAGTCAAGTCTACATCGACCTTCCAGTTTCCCCTAGACGGTAGCCACATGATAGATCTTAAACCATAAGACAGATCATTGTAGGCCTCAGTGAAAACCTTCCAGTGGTTTCCCACCTCATGAAAGCCAACCTTGTGACGGCTTATAGGCTCTGCCCAGATCCCAGCCCTGTGTCTGCACTTCCCTCCTTCACTTCCCCACTTAGTCACTCAATTTCAACCCTGCCTTCATTGTACGTCCTCAAACACATCACGGTCTTCTGTGTCAGGACCTTTGCACTTACTGGGCCCTTTGCCTGGAATCTCTTTCCTCCACATATTTATCTAAGCTCACTCTCTGACTCCCTTCACATAGCTTCACAAACGTCTGTTCATCAGAGACGCCTTCTCTCCCAAACAGCTCTTGGGACACCCGGCGGGGGTGGGGGCAGTGCTCAGTCATTTGAGCATCCGACCTTGGTTTGGGCTTAGGTCCTGATCTTGTGGGTTGTGAGATTGAGCCCTGTGTTGAGCTACGTGCTCAAGGAGTTTGCTTCGGATTCTCCCCTTCTCTCTCTGCCTCTCCCTCAAATAAAATCAACAAAAGAGTAACCCTCATGCCCTGTGCTCCCTATTTGCCTTACATTTTACCTTTCCTCCCTGGTCCTTGTCACCATTTGACATGCTAAGTACTTATTTCTTTTTTTGTCTCTCCTCTATGAGACCAAATTTGAAGGGGGCAGAGACTTTGTTTTGTTCCTGCTGCATTCTTGGGGTGTACAACAGTGCCTGGCACAGGGCGTGCTTGTCGAAGGAGTGAGTGGACCAATATCCATCCAAGAGGAGGAGGTGAGACCATAAAAATGATCAAGAGAGGTCTCTTGCAGATCTTGGTGAGTGCTCCTTAGTTTGGGGATAGATTTTGTTTAATTTAGACAAGAAAAAGAGTTCTCATGCTTTAAGGGCTGTGGAGCAATTTGTCTTTGTTGCAGGTGTAAGTGGCCGGGCCTGCCCACACACGTCCTGGTATGTGCTAGTGTCCAATGCACTAACGATAATGCCACAATCAATGAAAGAGAAATGCCACTTAGGCATCCTCTGATGGTTATTAACAACAATTTTAGACACTAGACTGAAAAGGGAAAGAGTGTCAGAGTTGGGGAGACCCTTTGGTCACATAACAAATTAGTAACAAGGTTGGGGTTATAACCAAGGCCTTCCATTTCCAGGCCAGCACTCTTCACCACAGCTTAAATGAGCCATCATGCCTCTCCTCTGGAACTGTATGCCATTCCACTGGGTTAGTTAGATCTCTGGATCTCCAGCCCACTGCTCTTTCCACAGCAAATTGTGAAGGTGAGTCTGTCCACTGGGTAACGATCTCAGCAGGATGGACTACAATCACTAAGTTTTACTCTTGTTGTATTTGTGCTTATGTTGGTAACTATAATGGGAAACAATCAAGACAGGATCCAAATTAGGCTTGCTTGTGTATTCAATCACATGAGACTTGATATGGAGTCACCCACGTTTGGATCATTTCAGAGCTGGCAGGGACCTCAGAGAGGACTAGTTCACAATACCTTTAAGGCATTTTTTTTTTAAGGTGACTGCTGACCTACAAGCCAAACACGTGTTTTTTTTTTTTTTAAAGCTACTTTTGTTGAACACCTGTGGGCTCTGAATCATCTCTAAGAAATGAATCCCTTTTGGATCTTCAAAGGGTAATCTGAAAATCATCCATGCATTTCAACTGTCTCCTTGTTGAGATGGAAAATCAAGCCACTCGAGAAGCAGGGTTCGGGATGCAGGTCTCCTGCCTCCTGGGCTGCCACACTTTAGAATCTTACTCCACCTCTCTGACTTCTCTGTTTTAGATCCTCCACCAAGCGGTGAGCAGAAAAAACACAAACCCCTCCTCTCTCTTAGCGGATAAGCAGTAGTTTCAGTTCCAAAGATTTGGTAGGGAAGATGCAGAGATTCTTGACTCAAAGGAAGGGTTTTGGATTACCAAGGGGGTACTTGCTCTCCCTCTTACATTGTTGAAGGCAATTGCTAGTCGCTAGCCCCAACTTCCTTGGCTCCACTTCCTCTTTCAAGTAAGTTTTCAGGTGTATTTACTTTCAGTAAGGCCAAGCCATGGGGATCTGGAATCCTAAAACACAAATCACAGTCTTTCAGCATAGTGTTCCTGGGCCTGGCATGCAAAAAAAACCGTGTAACGTGACCAATTGTACTGTTTCTGGAGGATGGTCTTTGTGGCCTCCATTACAGGAGACATTGGAGAAATCAAGTGTTGGCTGAGCCTGAACTCAGGAACCAGATCTACCTACAGCAGAGACAGATGCACCTGGCTCTGAGTGTGAAGTGGTTCAGGTAACTCCCCTTGCTCAGACTTCATGAGCAGAAGCCAAGCTTCTGATTGTAATTTGGCTTTTCCAATATGTGGATCTCTTAAATTCTCATTGTAAGGGTTAAGTGGCCTTCTTGTTTTGACATTAGCCTCTGAGGAGATAGCAGAGGGAGGCCATTCCGAAGAGACGGCTGTCTTCCATGTGTGTGTCTTCTGAGGACAGGGAAGTATTTTTTGAAACAAGTTTTAGAGAAGTAAAGATGTATGATTAGTTCCATGTCGGGATATGGGCAAGCCCAGAAACCAGAATCCACTCCCTTTCAAGGCTGAAAGTATTACATTCTATGGATCCAGCAGGTTGTTATCTCTCATGGTTAGGTTCATGTTGGGGACAACTGAATGTTGACGGCATCACAAACGTGGTAACATGTTTACATGTTTTATTTACAACAGGGTTTCTAAATTATTTTCTGGTAAAGGACATGCCATTTCTACCTTCATGCTTGCAGTGACATGAAGGCCATGCCCTAAAAGACCCAGGTCAGGGCCTGGCAATCAGTTCACTGGTAGCCAATGACTAATCTTTGGATTTGCCACAGAGTAAGTCAGCAGGGAGTTGCCTGGTTGTGTGTACTTGGGAGGGAACCAATAGTCTTGATGGAGAACTTCAAACAAACCAGTGACAGTGACCACAGGAAGAGGATATGGTGGCTGAGAAAGGCTGGTGAACTATTATTAAAGATGGAGGGCGGAACAATTATGCTTTTTTAGAACTGGGGGTAGGGGAAAAGATGGAAGAAAAGAGCATGCACTTTTCTGTATTGTAACTCAGGCCAAGGAGCTGAGCTGGCTTTAGACTCCATCAAAATAATACTTGGGGATCCACTGGTCTATGCCAGAGAGCTACTTTGAAGGTCATTCTTCTCCATGCCTTACTGCACACTGGGGTTAGGGGGTGTAGATGCTTACGATTCAGTCTGGCATCGTAGAGAGGCACAGATCTCAGGTCCAACCAAGAGAAGGTAAGAGTAAGGGGAAATACAGGGCCCAGCTTTAGAAAGGACTCTAGATGTGTGTGTGTGTGTGTGTGTGTGTGTGTGTGTGTGTGCGCGTGCCTGCCTGTGTGCTTCGCTACCCTTTCTAGCAGGGGTGATTGGTTCCCTAACCTATAAAGGGAAAAAAGAGAGATAAGTTTTGTTTTGCGAATGATTTCTGTTCTTCAAACAAGATCTTGCCCCCTGTTAGGTATTATTCGTTTCTTTCTCCCCAAGCCCTGTTGAAAGAAACAAAGTAGGCAGTGTGCCTGTGTCTGTGGAGAGCAGGCTGGGGCAGGCAGGAGAAGCGGGGACAAGACTTCATACTATAGAAGCTTTTTCCTCTAGGGCTGGCTCCTCCTTCAGAAGCAGCCTGTTCAAACAGCCAGGAGAGTTGGGGCTGTCCTTCCCCATCATACTTTTCCTAACAGACCGTGGGGAGCCCTCCCTTTGATGTGTTCAGAGAGAGAAGGAACTTGGTCGAGGGCCTGGATGAAAGATGCAGGGAGTTGAGTCCTGAGACATGGAAGCTCAGAACCCAAATGACCTGCCAGGAAACCATTTTGGCCTGAACCTGGGGCCTAACGTGTCATGCCAGAGACTCGGTGCATGGGACAATTAACAGAACAGAACTGAACAAAAAACCTTGGGGAAAGGAGGGACTGGAGAGACCCAGAGGCAAGGCAGGAAAAAAGTGCTAATATCAGGGGAATGAATTTTCCCAGATTGTGTTTCATTAAAAAACAAAACAAAACAAAACAAACAAAACAAAACAAAACGCAGAGAGATTAAGAAAGGACTGCCATTCTGACTCCCATCTTTCCAAGTCCATCTTTTCTCAAAGGCTCCAGTGTCGCAGGGCCCTGACCGTGGATTCTGCCTGAAGCGAGCTGAGTGAAGTCTGTCCCGCCAGCACATGGGCCTGGCCGGCAGGGCCACAAGTTGCCAGAGGGACATGTTGGCGGAGAGGCATGTGGCAGGGCCAGTGACAAGCTGAGCTCTGGGCTGGCATGGATGGGGGTCTCCAGGTGGCTGCGGCGCGTCCCTTCTCAAACTCCAACAGATCACCCTGTGACATTCCCCACAGGTGGAGACACATTGAGGACAGCACAGTTACAAGTGGGCATGGGTTTTTATTCTCAGTGCACGGCAGTACTGGTTTCTGCTCATCAGCAACAAGCTTTATTGGTTCAAAAAAAAATTATCCCCTTTTTTCCCATCTTTTCAGACTCCTCTTCTTCCCGTCTCAGTGGACAACATATTTGAATTTCAGATTTGCCAGTTTACAGCGTATTTTTTTCCCTAAGAACCATATAAATACATGCAAAAACATTGTACAGAGAGCTTAAATAATATCAGAATGCAAATACAGATTGGGTGCACCAGTAAGCCGAACTATAAGTTATGGCAACACACTGGCATCCACAATGCTTGGATATCGCCACGTTTGTTTATGTCATGCAGACCACAATAGTCAATCTTTTGTTTTGTTTGTTTTTCCTTTTTATACAAAAATACCAGTGCTTGTTATACTAGTTACTGAAAAAAAAAAAAAAAAAGGAAGAAACTCAAAATTCCTATCTGCGTGCCAATTTGAAAAGAACAACATAAGATAGATTTGTTGGCACATATATATGGCATATTCACATATGGCATATATACATATGGGGAGCAAACGTGAACCAAAGGCCAATTTGGTCACAGGGAGTTCACTTCCCTCCATCTCTCCTCATCAAGAGGAAAGGGGACAGCAGGCCTGACAGCAGAGCCGGGAAGGCAAAGCACTAGGCAGTGAGCTAAAAAGAAGGGTGTCTGGTCTATTCTGAGGGAAAGGTTGGAATGGCTTCAGAATAGCAGGCTTTACAAGGCCTCATCCCACCACTGCAGTGGGTGCTCCCTAAATATGGAAGGTGAGGAAGTGTGCACTTTGTGATGGTATCACGGGCTGCTTCAATTGATTGTTAGGCAACGAAAGCAGGAGAGAAAGGAGGTGAGGCATTTCGAGGTTGCAGGACGTGCGAACTTGCCACACACAGCCCCCTCCCCCCGCCCTGGTTTTTGGCAGTGAGGTAATCGCTCAGATAGAACTGTGCAAACTTTCCCCTCTGAAGCTCAGGTGGAAGAAGAAATTCAGACACTAAGGAACCCACAAGTGTCAGAAGGATTGCTTGATGGTTTCTCTCATACCTTGAGGGATGCGGGGAGTCATTTCAGAGGGCAGAGGGCACCTCTGGTAAGGGCCTACCCAAGACGGTTGCCCTAGGCCAGAACTGGCCTTGGTTACTTCCACTTAGAACTATCTCCCTCATCTCCTATATTGCACACAACCTTTCTAAGGGAGAGGAAATCCCAAATCAGATCCTCGAATAAAAACTCACTAATGGAGGACTCCTGGGGCCAAGAACCCATAAAAATGGGTGAAAGAACAATAAAAAATGCAAACCCCCAATCAGCACATCCTTGCAGCCCAAGAGAGATTCACATCTTGGGTACCACTCTGCCAGCTACTCAAGAAACAACATTCGGCCAAGGCCCCTGTTCCTGATCACTAGTTACTGAAAAAGCCTGGCACCCAACTCCATGTGGGATGCACACTCATTTCTTGCTGGGTGTCCTTTCTGTAGGATGCTTTCCTTCCTATCCACAGTCCACTGCCTGTTTTCCTAGGTTTATCTAGGAGAATTATTTCCCCTTCTCCCCATCAGACCCTTTCCAGATCTAAAGCACCATATTGGGGGAAAGCTTTATTAACTTATGCCATATTTACTCACTGCCAGTTGGATCACTAAAACTGAATAGAAAAAAAACATATAAAAAACATATGCACATAAACAAACTTATTAGTTCCATATCAACAAAATTTATATTAAAAAAGTCTAGAACCCAACACATTTTTTCCCCCTAAGTATAAAGATGGCTGTTTGGTGAAAGGAAGTATGGTGTATTGGTTTTAAAACCAATCACAAATATACTAAGTCGCCTGTCATGTCAAACAGCTGGTTATGTGCTCCTTCCACAGGGTAACACAACAGCACTTTATTTCAAATCCTTTAAACAAAATACATATGGCTGACTCAAAAATATCCATTTCTGAGCTAAAGAAAACTATATATTTTTGCATAATATTTTCTATTTTCTCTCCTACCATGGAAACTAGAAGACACATAGAAGCCATTGACTTTAAACAAGTAGACACAAGCCCTCAAGAGTAGCCTGTCAGGCACCATGAGAGTCTTTTGGGAGCAGGAATGGTACACTTGCCTCCGAAGTTTGTTATTGGCTTGTTTTAAAAACTGATCTGAGGTAATAAAAGACTCGACAGAACTAAATCTTCCAATGTACTTAATAAATATCTATGTGCACACCTAATACCTCACTCAGGTGAGCTGTTTATTCCCACATGAGTAGAGCCGTTTATCCCCTTATCTATTTAAGACAGAGAAAAGATTGCTGAAGCACGTGACCTTTATAAAACCCAAGTCAAATGTGGCAGATTGTGTAGTGATGGGGATACGTGGGGGGTATTGTTCCTTTGCTCTTCCTACCTCGGACAGCTCAGGTGGAAGGGGTGAGGGAGGAGGGGTCCAGAAGAGAAGGCCAGAGAGCAGAGAGCTTTAGGCCACCTTACTCTCACAAGTGGAAATTTGGCAGTTCATAAGAGCCTGGAGCCCCACCCCCATCTCTCTTGAAAGAGGGAGACAGGCTTCGTTTTTTTCACGGGAATTGGTAGACATGAGCTAACTCACCCTGCACAGAAGAGCTTATGTCAACATCAGCAGGGCATAAACATGGAGCTCCTGCAAATGTGGCTCCACCTTGTCCCATCAAGGAACACTTAAAAAAAATCTCCTAGTGAAGTCCCCAACTCCTGAGAGGCAGGTGGGAAGGGGCTGCTTTGGGCAGTGTTCAGGGAAAGAAGGCACAGGGCTTGACTGGGCAGCAGTCAACCACATTCGGGGGAGGACCTTGAGTGGGACATGTGGAAGAAGGGAAGAGAGGAAGGAGAACTTTTCAGGGTGGGTATTTTGCTCCTTTAAGTCAGCAAAATGTCAGTGGAGTCCACATGGGATGCATATTTTCAAAAGCAGAATATCCAAGAAGGGTTGGGGTGTGTTTAGAGACAGGACGAGTTAGGGGCCATGAGAGAGCAGAATGAGAAAGCTGAGGAGTACATCAAAGCTGGTACTTGGGCACCTAGGCTCAAGGTGTCTGGTTTCTCAGAACCTGCTGTTATGGCCCTTTGGCCTTCCCCAAGGCTTCTCAGTACTCACTCCCCCAACAATCAGGTCCTGTCCTAGAAAAGCCTTGGTGGAGGAAGGCTTTGAAAGCAGTAGTGGTCAACCTAGGGAGAATCGCATAAGAGTTGGCTCTGATGGTATGTCTTGTCCTAGACCTGCCAGCTGCTGGTCCTCAGTATCCAAGTCCAGTTGGGAGGCAGGGCCATTCTCGATCCATTCTTTTGCCACCACTTTAGGAATAGGAGAAAGCTCAGGCTTATGGTAAAAACTATATAGCGAACATATGCAAGCTTCACAGTCAAGGCTGACCTCCCTGGCACTTAGAAAGGACACACACCTGACAAGATGGCAGTTCAGAAGTGGAGGGTAACCTGGCAACAACAGAAACACATTCTTACCAGCTCTCAATTGCTTCAAGAGGATCCCAGTAGCAAAGAAATCTATCTGCCTCTAGGACTAAACCAAGGGTTCCATTAGGGCCAGACGGGAGAATGGCCAAAGTTGATTCAATTCAGCCATGTCCTTTCCACTTTCTTAATCATCACCACTTAAGAAAGAAAAAAGAAAAAGAAAAAGAAAAAGAAAGAGTGAAGGTAGGGAAGACAGTGGTCGTAAAAGACCAAAGAATCTTAGGGAGATTTGACTAGAAGGGCAGAAAGAGCCAGAGGGCTCTAGGTGTAAGTTTTGAAAATGGGAAAGTCATTTAAAAAACAATCACTCTAGAGGCTGATTCTATACATTCCATTCCTACCTCAACATATTTCATTTGGGAACATTCGTCTCTTGGAATCCTCTATTTAGCTTAAACATGGCACAGACTCATAGGGTAAAATCCAGAAGTCAGGAGATGCCGACATACGTATGTATACTGGGGAGAGTCTGGGTTGGGGTAGATGCCAAGAGGACTGTCATCATTTCTTTAAAAATGACAACTGATACACCCAAGGAGTAGATCCTACCATTCATTACCTGCCTGGGGTTTGACTGGGTCCTGCTACAAACCCCAACTCAAGTTTAAGTCGAAATCCTCGTAGGTCTGTGCTCTTGCCTCTTCATGGTCAGGTGGGGGTTCACACATACTTGGGAGCAGCTGACATGACAGTGAAAAGTCCCATCGTTACCTTATAGATGGGGCAGATGAAAAAGGACACGGGGAGAGTGGGGATGGGAGTCAGAGAATGAAGTTCAAACGGATGTCTCCAGGCTGTGTAGAGGGCTGTCTGAGTGGGAGGCAATGATTTGCACTTGGCTGCAGTCCACCGCATTGTTGTTTTTGTTGGCATACGGAGTGACCTCACCATCCAACAGGAGCACCCTAGTCCCAGCCTTAGGAACTTCAAGATTTTCCTCCTCATGCTCATCCAGGAGTGGTGTTCGTGGCACCTCCTCATCTATGGCGAATTCAGGGTGGGTCATGAAGTTGTGGATGGAGTTTTGGTTCTTGGGTTTCTGAATGCTTTCATGGAGGGAACTATGGAACGCTTTCACCACTTTGATCTATACCAGGGGAAGGAAAAGGAGGATGAGAAAACATGAAGGTGGGAATTGGCCAGTAGAACAAAGAACTGGCAGTTTGAGGAGAGAAACAAAACCCCAACTATGAAATACTACTGCTCAACAACCCAAACCAAACACATAAGAAGAGATTATGGAACGCTAGAAACACCAGATTTCAAGCATGGGTGGCGTGGGGTGAGTAATGGCAAACAACTGAATATTTCAAAGCTGCATTAAAAAAAAAGTAGAAAACCCAAAGCAAAGTTAGCATTCCCAAACCATTCTTAAAATGAAACAGAAAACAAGGGTTCATTAGTTCTTTTGGATGGAGGGCAAGGACATTGGAACCAGGTGCAAATTAATAGCCGAACTTAAAAGATGATTCAGACATGTGGCTTTCTGTGTCGAGGCCAAACATTTTGTGAACGTGGAATGGAAAAATTACACATTGAAGTTTAGTTATCTGTTTCAAACCCGTAAAGAGCCAAACGCATACCCATTTGTACATAATATACTTTTGAGTGATAAGTGGCCATGGATACCGTGCAGCAAGGCAGACAAAACACTTGTCATTTGTGTCAGCAGCATGCAAGAAATTAAAACTCTTATACTCTCCAGTTTAATAATTGCTCTTTCAGTCAGGAAACACGTAGATATTTCTATCCCACGACCTCTGCCATGTTCCCTTCCTTCAAAGAAAGCAAAACTCCACCCTTCTGCCCCTCCCCTGGCAGATGGGGCTGAAACACGGGTATCAGAAGATGCCTTCATCCTAACTTTGGAGAGAAGAGCTGGCTCTCAGAGTTCAAATGCATGTCCATGTCTTTGGTGCATGGCACCTGTGCCTGGTCTTGCAGCTTTCTCCAGCTATTTCTAATTGTGAAGAGAGCATGATCTTATGTGGGGAAGGGAAGGGCTGGGACCAGGAGAGAAACCACCCACTCGGAGGCTGTGCTCCAGACAAGTGCCTTTTCTGATGAGGTGGATGAAGAGAATGGAGGAATGGAAATAATAAGTGGTTTTAATGGGCAGAGGGAAATGCATTGCCCTCTAGGTGTCAAAGTCTCTTTCTACCGCACAAAAAAGGAAGGGATTCAGTCAATTGGGAGAAAAGGAAAAAAATAATTGCTCCCTATGGCCACCCTTTGCCTCATCCATGGGCTCCAACTCTTCCGGGAAGCCTGCTTTTCTGATCTGTAGGTCTCTCTGAAGTATGATTTAAATCCCGGGTTGGTAGAATTGGGGTAGGGGCAGTAGGATGGATTCCGAGAGGTTGGAGAGAGACAGGCCATGGGAAAAGAAAGCGGCTGGAGGATAGTTTTAGTTGTGGGGAGGTGGCCGATCCTAGTCTTGTCAAAAAATTCTTCCCCCAGGAGAGAAATGGGGCTGATGCAGGAGAAACTGCTGTAGTGGGAGAGACAAAGGGAGGAATGATAAATGTTGGCATAAGGCACCTCTTCCATTCCTCTGGTGTTTCAGAAAAGAATGTGCCCCTGGAGAAGAGGCAAGAATGTGCAGACAGCAGAGACACAGAGTCAGGCAATGCTTCCTATCACTGTATAGACCCTTCAAGACTAATACACGGAGGATTCACTGAAGTTGTGTCTTTGCTGGCTAAGGCTCTCCTTATGTTGCCTCACTCCACAATAGCCTGGCAGACCCACCCAGGACTGAGGTGCCCGGAACTTAGAAAGCACTGGACTCTCTGCCACTCAGTAGAACTTGATACTTCAGCCAAGAAGAATCAAGGAACCTGGGCACATATTCACTATGCTGAACAGAAAGGAAGGACCTACTTTTCCATCCTTCTGTGATTTCTATTGACCATCTGTTGGGTGCATTTTACCTGTCATGTTGTCTTTGCTCCAGATCTCGGTGAGATCAGATGGAACAGAGGCTCCCTTTGGTCTTCCAGAGGCCCCAAGCTTTAACTGACCTCCATCAAATCTTAGAGCAAGGCGCCTTGGGTGAATGAGCCCAAACCCAGTGCCTTTTCCCAGGCCAAGAGATGGGTTCCAAGTCATACCACCCCGTAGGAGTGATAACAGCTCCCACTTTTCACCTGCTTGTGAGATTTCCGAGTTTTTAACAAGTACTGCAGAAGAACAGGTACCTTTATACCACAGGTTGGTTATTTCAATATCAGTGATTTTCAAACTTCTTGCTTCTATTTTGTTTTTGAAGCAACTGAATACTTAAAATAATTATATGTGAAGTCCAATAGAGAAAACATATTTTTAAAAATTGGTTTTAGAGTCAGGGTCTGGAGCCCCATTTTCTGGCTTTTCCTTTCACCTGTTGGGGTGATCAATAACACTGTTACAGGTAAACAGTAAGATAAAAGTGAATTGGAATGGGTAGATGGAAAGTGTAGGGAAAATTTCTTCTTTGGGAGAGCAAGGAACAGTCATCCGGCTAGACTGCAGGGCTTCTAGAATCTAAAGGGAAACCAGCATCCTGCAAGGGAAGCTCAAAGGAAGAGGAGTCAGGGAGCTAGGCAGCACCATCTAGTGGCCTGGTGGCGGAGAGAAGGGTGAGGTGTGGAGGGCTTAGGGCTGCGCCAGAATGCTCCTCAACTCCAACATTGGCCTCCGAGAATATGTAACACATGCTGAGGTACGATCACACAGATACATCACCACCAGTCCACCGCAAGCAAAGGTGGCAATCCTCCTTTCCTGATATCTGGTGCGTGAGCAGTGTACGGGGAACAAGATACAGCTAGTGCAGTGGGTGATGTGAAAGCTGTAGGCAGTCTCCACTCAGGCAATCAGCCCTTCCTCAGTTATCCCTCAAAACCTCTGGGAAATGGCTCTTCCGTGGCCCCTGTCCTACAGGTAGAGGTAGTTGATTGAAGGGTGACTCTTTCTCATGTCTCAGAAGTCTCAACCAGGCTGGACCTTCGGTCAGGTATGAGGGCTAAGGGCCACTCTCTGGAGCTCAGTGAATGGACAGATGAAGGCTCCATCTCCTCAGCTAAAGTCTACAGTTTTCTGTTCTCTTTTCAGAAACTAGGGGAAGAGAAGGGACTAAAGGGTTCTCCTGTAGAGGGAAATGTTAAAGATTTATCTCCCGAAGGTTAGATAAAGAACTGAATTTGCTAGGAGATCTGGGATGGGGAAGAGAGTCTTGAAATGCACGACTGTTTCTGGTAGGATGTCCGACTAAGAAGGCGCAGCTGGAGAGAGAGCAGGTGTGCCTGTGTCTCTTGACTGATTTTCTGCCTTTGAAGGTTTGCGGCACACCCTCTACTGGCAACTCCATAAGAGCCCAATCAATGGGCTCTGTCTTCTG
This sequence comes from Canis lupus baileyi, assembly GCF_048164855.1. Classification (NCBI taxonomy): domain Eukaryota; kingdom Metazoa; phylum Chordata; class Mammalia; order Carnivora; family Canidae; genus Canis; species Canis lupus. The sequence continues at coordinate 23,552,511 of NC_132875.1, forward strand.
CTTAGTCTCTTTCTGCCTTCGAATCACTGGGACATTTGATGTTAACCCTTTCTAACAGAAAGGCATGATTAAAAAAGAAGAGACACTAGTTGGAAGGACGGGAAAAACTAGAAGAAACAAGGAAATAAGAGAAGAATATGGAAGGACTAGAGGGAGAAGGGCTCAGATACTTGCAGGGTAAGACTTATTTAGTTCTTTGACTGTGTTTGAGCCTAAAGAAATTTGTGTCTATAGAAAACCCCACCCGCCATATCTCACACCAGAACACTTTCATTTGGCCACAAAGACAACAAATAATCTAAGTCTGGTCAACCTGCAGAGCTCACAATCATGTGAACCACAGACAATGCAACCATTCTTTCTTTACCCCACCCCCATCCCCTTCCGGGGTTCTGGTGTGTGGGGGGAGGTTGGAAGTGGGGGAGGAAGAGATAAATAAAATAGTCAAATATCTGAAGCTCACAATAGACTTAATACACAGAGACTGCTTCCCCACCAAATACCTGAACAGTACTATCAGCAGAGTGCCTGCTCTCTCCTGTGTCTCATCTGGGGAAGGTAAAATGACCAGGAATAGGAAGGCATAAGCATTAGCAAGAATTGAACGATTTACTGATGGGAACACCAGATCCTAGGTTAATCACTGACAGCATCCCAGCTGACGGGCTGGCTGAGAAAGAGGCTCCTAAAACTTTACATGCAAAATAAGGTGGGAAGGGCTGGCTATGGGGGAGACAATCAAACCAGAGGAAAGGAGAAGCAACAAAACAAAACAGAAGTTGCTCTTCAGAAATTCCTAAAAAGAAAAAAATTGGAATGAAGAGAAATACGTTATTTGAATCTTTGCACGTACATTTCTCCTGGCCAGATGTGAACACCTTGATTCTTAAACCAGAGCTTGGTTTGACATCCCTGAAAAGCGAAAGCTCAGTGACACTAAGCCCTGTGCATGGGAACTGAACACACCTTTCCTTCATGCTCAGCTATGGTGTCTACAACAATATTGCCAGCTCATGACAGAGTGGTAGCCCAGGAGGACCATTATTATTGGCCAAGTTCAACGTTGGCTCAATTATGATGGATCTCCTGGGAGAAAAACCCAGGGGAAGGTTGGTAGCTCTCTTCCTACTCTTTCTGGAGATCTGAAACTTGCCCCCTCCCACCTATGAAGAGACTGCTGGGTTTTCATTGGCCTAACCTCACATCTAACCTCAGGGGATCAAGTTCAGACTCAAAGGAGCTGGAGGAGAGGAACAAAATATCCAAACAAAGCAAAACAAGCAAACAGACAAACAAACAAAAAACCAAAATAGAGCAAAACAAACAAACAAAAAACTCCAGGAAGAAACAAGCAATGCAGAGGAACAATCAGAAAACAGGACTGTTGTCTTTAAAATGGTTATGGTTTAATTGTTTTCCCACATTAAAAAAATAAAATAAAAGGGCCCACAGCCTGGGTGGGGAGTGGGATTTCTGTCCCATTTTTCATCCCTTAAGCCAAAGGTCAAAGGGAATAAACCAAAAGGAAAAGATAACCATGGTTGGTTAAAGTGGATGCCACGTGCTCTCTTGTGGTCATTTTAGCAAATCATGCATCATAATAGACTATCACTCACTGCCCAGAGTAGGAGATGAGACAGCAGCAGGAACAGAAGTGGTGGGGGGAGATGTAACTGGCGCAACTGTTACATAGGATGAGCTAGGAACATGTTTTACATCAAGATGCTGCCCCATGGTCTGTCGCTTTAGGACTCCCTTAAAAGAGGCTCCCGTCTGGAATGTGTTAATTACGTCGATCTGCAAAGAATCAGAGAGTGAGACAGCTTTGCTCCACAGTCCGAGGGGGTAGGAAAACGGGGGTGTCCTGGAGGGCTTTAGGGAAGGGGGTGGTGGTGGAAAGTGCTGGGAAAAGGAAGTTGACAGGAGCTAGAGCAAGAGAGAAGGTTCCCTCATACACTAAGGAATGGTGAGTAAAAGGGGGGACACCGTTAATTGCTCAGCACACTTCGCTGAAAGAACAATTTGCCATGGAGTCCAAATACCCAGCCAGGATCTGGTCTGCTCTTCCCTTTCAGCCTATGAAGGACATTTTAGGTGCGCAGGTGTCCCAAAGCACCTACGGTCTAAAGGGACTTCTCCACCCCGTGACTCCTAATAGACAGCGGTAGCTTATTCATTATGTGGACTTTCAAAAAATAAGGTGTGTCCCTTAAGATAGAAGGCAAAGTATATATTGATTGAATTTTGAAGCTCAAGAACCTCTGAACCAATAAACTGACTACTAATTTTTGCAGATTTTGCAGGAAAATAACTCATGGTTAACGAAAAACAAAAACAAAAAAACAGAGCCATGGAGTAGGCCACACACAGGTGGCCAGGGTGGAAAGGCTCCTAGACCACGACTGCTGGGCTCACTTGCTTCGGGGTTTCTTCTCTGAAATACCCTCTCCTTGGGCTGAAATGGAGAGGCCCCTGGAAAAGGAGCTCAGGAACCATCAGCCAAGCTCTTTAGCAAGAATGCCACCAGCGCTGGAGATCCTGAAATGTCTGGTGACGTCTGACAATACCTCAGTTGCTAGACTGAGGGCAGGGCAGCAAGGCTTGCTGGTTGTTGGTGGGCATGGTGGCTAGGAGTCTAGCAAGTGGTCTCTGGTTTTCTGTGTCCTACTTCTCAGAGACAGATGATTCATACCATTTGGTTACCAATGACAGCCTTGGTCTGGGGCCCGGGGCCAACCTACTATCCTTATCCTTGACCCCCTAAGTGACACAGAACAAATCAAAATAAGGCCTATCCTTCCGGAGTTTTTGAATCATCTTAAAAACGCCCACTTTTCTTTTTTTTTTTTTCTTGGCCCACAGGTTTAATACCAAGTGCTGATTCCATTCATTCGACTTCATTTCCCCAGGGTAAGAAGGTGGGAAAGTAGGCACCTGATGAGTCAGGTGTTCTTATTTATAAAGCTGCCTGAGAAGCGATGAAATGTTTAGGGGTGGTTTCTGGATTCAGACCAAAGTGTGAGAAACTACCATCCCCTCATCAAAGTCTTTAGTCCTGGGGGACCGAGGAGCCTGGTCCTATGGGAGCAAAGGGGCTGCACGTGGGGAGGGGACAGCTGGGGTGAAGATACGTTCCTTAGTGCTCGTTAGTGTCATGAGGCCCCCACGTCCACCGTGAGAACGGATTCCAGGATTACCTTCCCAAGCTTTTACCCTCTAATGCTTTCAGGGATCTCTAAACTAAAGGGACCAGGATGGGACAATTGCTGGGCAACACCTGCCACCCCCAAGTGTTTCAATGAGAATGACAAGGAGGATCAACGACCCGCTGGCTGGGGGTTTCGTTAGAGCCCTGCTGAGGCTGACAACCTGATGTCAGGAGAGGGTTCAGGTCTGGGTTTCAGATGAGCACAGTCAGACTTGTTTGCTTATGGGGTTAGGTGCACACCGCAGGCAGGGATTTGGTGACTGTGGCATCTTCTAGGGTTGCATCTGCTGCCTGAGCTCAGGTTGGAATGTCACTCTCGCCTAGCTGCGTCCGGCTCCCACAGGGAAAGTCAGTATACCTAAAGCCATGCGGGCAGTGCAACCGAGCCCAGGTATAGAGTCAAGGGGATGGGAATCAGCAGTGGAGGGGAAGGAAGATCCATGAATCTCAGTGTCCCCCCACCTCCCGCCCGGGGACAGAAGACCGGCGAGGGGCCAAGAGATGCTGGAACGAGGGAATCCTGTCTAGGAAAAAAAAATCACATAGGAGAAGAGGAGGCAGTGACCCTAAAGGGGAGAAAAGCAGACAGGTTATTTTGAAAGGAGCATACCTGAAGGAAAGCACTGGGGCTTTAGAGACAGGAGCTGGTAGCCTGGAGGGTAGGGTAGTGTTTGCAGGTCCTGAGGGAGTTTCCCTTTCTAGGGGAGGAACCCGAAGGAGAGCCAGGGAGCCCCAGTGCTCCTGAGCTAGCCCTCCCTTCCCACCGCCATCACCATCACCGTCTGGCCTGTGGGAGATAAGCCCCCAGCAGGTATCCAGTGGTGAGGATCCATTTGATTTCTCTTCCCTACACCCGAAGGAGGTGTGGGCTTGACTAGGGAACTTCCTAAACCATCTGCAAGGCTCATTTTATCGAGTGGAACTTGTTTCTGGAATCTCCAGCCAACCAGCAGAGAGGGATAGGCTTGTTCTCTGGAGATGGGAAACTTCAGGACTTATCCAACAGAGGTAGACAGGGCAAGAACAGGGAGAGTGGTAGGTTGACCAGTGTGCCTAGACCAGCCCTCCCACCCAGGAGCAGGTGGTTATAGGTGCTGCGTGCAAAGTGGGAAGAAAAAGTTACTGTCGGGCTACACAGGCAGGGGGCTGAGAACAGCATCTCTGCCATTTCAGAAATTACGTGAAGGGAAAAGGTTTGAGGAAATTGTAGCTTCTTCCTTTTGGGGAAGCAAGTCTGAATCCTGCAAAAGATACTCAGGCATTGAGAATGACTTCTGTCATTTCTACACACATAGCCATCAGATCCCCCACCATGGCCTTAAAGCTGGAGTGGGGAAGATTCGAGAGGGTGAGTTTCTTTTACAAAGATCCTCCAGGGCAGCCCAGGTGGCTCAGCGGTTTAGTGCCGTCTTCAACCCAGCGCCTTATCCTGGGGTCCTGGGATCGAGTCCCACATTGGGCCCCCTGCATGGAGCCTGCTTCTCCCTCTGCCTGTGTCTCTGTCTCTCTCTCTCTGTGTCTCTCATGAATAAATAAATAAAATCTTAAAAAAAAAGATCCCTGCAGATAACGGCTACGTTACCCTCACAGCAGCTTGAGGATGCACACGAGGTAGGTGTACGTTGGAGATACTGGCTTAGAGATGCTGTCTAACTCCTTCTTCCTGGTGGGGAGGGAGAGACTCTGAACACCTCCCACCCCGAGGTCAGGGCTGCTGCTTGCAAGAGACCTTCCACGGGAAGCTTGCCGGCCCGATGGAGGTGGCAAAATGGGCTTTAGAACCAACCTGAAGCTAAAGGACGATGCTACCAGTCTGGGTCCAGTGCTCTGGACCCTGTGATTACCTTCCTTGCAGATAAGCCCAGGCAGTGGCTGCCGCCCATCTGTCCTGAGGTGAGGGAGCTTGGGCTGCCCACCAGGAGTAAGCCCCAGGGAGGGAAGAGATGTTGGCCACTGAGAACTGTCACCCTCCCCACACCTCCCACCACAGAAAGATTTCTTCTCCTGGGGGAGGACAGGCCACTGTCAGAGTACCTGAGTCTGGATACGGTTCAGGCCCCGGAACCAGAGGATCTGGCCTCGGCGCAGTTCCATCTCCGCATGGTCAATCTCATCCAGCCCCTCTGCGTCCTTGGTGATCTCCTCTTTGGTGGTGCCATGCCCAGCCTCCTTCAGGAACTTCAGGGATTGGGTGGGTATTGTGGAGATTATCTGAGAACAGGAGCAGTGAAAGGGGAGACATCCGAATCAGGATGAGAGGCTGTCACTTGGCTTGTGCGGTCAGGCCCTTGCATAGGTCACTTTCTGCCCCATCACCATCGGTGCTGTGGGGGGAGCAGTGGGGGAAGCAGTGGGAGAGACGCCAACCCACCCAGGCAAGCACTCCTCAGTTCCTACCGAATGGCAGGCCCTCAGGAAGGTTTTCTGTATTTGTGGACATACAAAGGAGAATTTATATTCAAGTATTTGGCCGGCCATCTGCCTACTTGCTTATACGCTGGATTCTCCTTCTGCCTCACTTCTTCTTTTCCATTTTGCGATGTGTCTTTTAAGGGAAGTAGAACTATAATGCATGGTACATAGTAGTGAGGGACAGAGACCAGGGCTAGGGGCAAACAAATCGGGATCAGAGAGGATGGGGAGAGGATGGTCATGTCGCATGTGTGTGGGCAAAAGGGAAGAGAAGTGTTGGAAGAGAATGACCCTCTTTTTGTCACCACGTACAAAGTAATTTCTGTGTTAGAAAATGAGGGTGAAAGGATACTCGAGTTTTTCTTGGGCTTGGAGTGAGGAAGTGGGTGGGACAGGCCAGGGAAGAAGGGACATATGAATATCATCAGAAGACACGGGGCAGGCAGTTGGGCTTGCAATTCAAAACAAATCACTCAGGAAGCTCAGTCAGTCAGTTCTCCTCAACAAACCGATGAGTAGACAGGGCTGGGATGAGAGAGGGAGTTCAACATGGAGTCAGGCATATTGAAATGGGAAGGATGTCTGCTGTTAGATGCCTGGAAGGAGGGGCTGTTATCTGGCATCAAGGCTGCATGGCTACAGGTAAGACTAGACCCAGATGGGGGTTTCAGGTAGTTGGTGAAACAACCAAGCTTCACCCAGGTGTAAAAGGGCCCACTGGTAAAGAAACAGCACCAGACAGAATAGGGTGGAGGGACTCATGGTAGGAACTGGGATAGTGATGAGTCAGGAAGGCATCTAGGAGTAGGAAAGAGATAACTGCAGGTCTAGGGTAAGGCCTGCAGTCCCAGGGAGGGATCTCTGGGGCCACTTAGAGCAGAGCCATTATCCAGGTGGCGAGGCGCCCATCAAGAGAGCTTGGAGGTCTGCAAAGCAGAGCTTAGACTGGGTCAGAGTCGAGGATGAGGGCGATGTGCAAAGTGGTATCAGGGAAGGAATAAAACTTACCAGACCTGATCGTATTATTATGATATTAATGACTAACTTTTACTGTGTACTTACAGTGTACTAGACATTGTTCTAAGTCATTTCTGTGTCATAACTGATTGGCTGATTAACAATGATTAATGATGATCCTGTCCTAATTTGAGGAAACTGAGGTACAGAGTGGTTAAGACATTTGCTCAAGGAGATTCAACTCCTAGAAAGGAGATGTGGGATTCAAACCTGGGGAGTTGGTCCCAGAGCAACTGTCTTCCCTTCTCCCCATCTGTGTGCTCTGCTGCTTCTCTAGAAACCGTGTGGGTCTGGATTTATCTCAAGTGAGAGTCAGCCATTCAATCCAGATAAGGTCATGGTGAACACGAGGGGGGCAGGGGAGCCGTAAACTACTTTAGCCCAGTAGCTCACAGCCAGACTGCTGCTTCACCTGAACAAAGACTTCTGCTTTATAAACTCTTCTACTTCTAAGACCCTTAGTTTTGTTTTTTCCCTTTCAGCAAAATTTCATTGAAAATTTCCACTCCTGTCTCAGAGACGCTAAGGGACCCGCCATGCTTCTAGGCATGGTTAGAGGAGAGATCTGAAGCCTCTGAAGTGCTGCTGGACACTGACCATTCTACTCTGGGATCCTGCAAGATGGAAAGACTTTGAAAACTCGGGGTAGGTAGGGGAGGGAAGAGGAAGATGAAGGTAAGGAGCTGGGAGGTCCCGCAGGTGCATGCCCCATCTCCTCCAGAGGAGAGAGTGTGCCAGCTGTGCGCACATGCAGGGCGAGCCTGTTGGTACTCACCTGGCCCCACAGCAGTTCTCCAATGCCAATGAAGAGACACCAAAACCACTGAGACAGGGTGAGCTTCGTACAACTGAAGGGTTTACCCCCAAATTCCACGATGATAATCTAGAACAGAGAAAGAGGCAGCCCACCATTGGGGAGGCGAGTAAGAGGCAGCTAAGCCCTCCAGCCAAGGCCACCAAAGCTATGTCAGCCCCCTGCCCCATGATCCCTGTGGGGCAAACCCTGATCTGCTCATTGGAGAAGGAAAAAGAAGAAATCCAGAAGGGGAGAAGGGAAGGCAGTCTTTATAGAGACCCTGATGCGGAGACAGATCTAGTTACCATGAATATTGTTAAGGTAAGAGCTGGTGGATCCAGGGGGACTGGTGGCTTCTGGTGACTAAAGCCAGTGGATGACCAGCAGAAGGCACAGAGATGGGAGAGGAGGAACTGAAGAGAGGAGCAGATGAGGGAGACACTGGCCAGGGAGGGGCAGGAGCCCTTTGTTACCAGTGAGCTCATAGTCTCTTTCTTGTATCTGCAGGTTTTAGTGTTCCTCTGATGAGGGCAAGGAGGAAGGAACCCAATCTTCGTACTACCAGGGCAGCCATGTCCTTGACCCCAGGTCTACAAGAGGAACCCAGGCCATGCTTATCTGTCAGCTGCCTGTTCACCATCCCACCACTTCTCTCCCTCTGTGAACTGTGCAGTGTTTTCAACCAGGAACCCCCCATGAATGAAGGGGCAGGGACAAGGAGAGCCCATTCGGTATGTATCTGCACATTTCATGTGTGTTGGCAGGAGGCATGGAATGACCTAGAAGAGTGACCCTCTTCTTGGCCACTCTGTGAAATTTCTGAGCTTTTGAAAGACAAGGGAAGGATCCCATCTATCTTATTTTATTTGCTATCAACGAGTTGGCTTGCACTGTAGCACCTGGCCCAGCAGGCTCCAGTTTTGAGTAATGTGCAAATGGAAGCCAACTGGGAATCCAAAGGCGTTCAGTCCACAGCCAGAGACCCCATCATTCTCTCCCTCCTTCTCCTGGGTACCTAGGGAACCCTGTTCCCAGCATCCAACCTCTGCCATCCCAGCCCTCCTACCCCAACTCCAGCTAGAGGCTCACCTGGCTGATGAAGGTGCCCAGGACCACGGAGCAGAAGATGAGGTTGCGGAAGATGCCTGCGAAGACGTTCCTCTCTCCATGGATCTTGCGGGAATTGATCTCGTTGAAGAGCTGCATCAGCACAAAGGTGTTGAAAATAATGGTGTAGTGCTGGCTGGGTGGTGAATGCAGAGGCGCCTTCCTCCCACTATCAATGTCAAAGAATTTCTCACCTAGTGGGGGCAAAGGAAGCATCAGTGGGTTAAGTGTGGTCTCAGCAAGGGCTCAGGTTGAGTCAGAACAACACACGTTGGTGTGGCCAAGCTGGTGGCTTACAGCTGGTGTCCATTCTGATGGTTCAGTATCTGAGCTACTGTATCAAATACTTTAAGTGTTAGCTGTGGTCTCAACATATCTTTTTTTTTTTTTTTTTTTTTTTATTTTTATTTTTTTTTATTTATTTATGATAGTCACACAGAGAGAGAGAGAGAGGCAGAGACACAGGCAGAGGGAGAAGCAGGCTCCATGCACCGGGAGCCCGACGTGGGATTCGATCCCGGGTCTCCAGGATCGTGCCCTGGGCCAAAGGCAGGCGCCAAACCGCTGCGCCACCCAGGGATCCCGTCTCAACATATCTGACCCTCTCTCCCCACGTTTGCTCCACTGACTTTGACTTCTTAGAGTGCAGTGTGGTGAGAAAACTATTAGGGTCAGGAAGACACAGATTTGAGCTTAGTGTCACCGTTTACTCACCATGTGACCTGAGCTTCAGTTTTATAATCTGCAAAAAACCCCCAACTATTATAGGGGTACTGGGTGGCTCAGTTGGTTAAGCATCTACCTTTAGCTTAGGTCATGATCCTAGGGTTCTGGGACTGAGCCCCCATCGGGCTCCTGCTCAGTGGGGAGTCTGCTTCTCTTTCTCCCTCTGTCCTTCCCATGCCCACTTGTGCTTTCTCTCTCTTTCTCAAGTGGATAAATAAAATCATAAAAAAAAAAGTACAGAAAGCTACCCTGCGAAATTCTTAGGAGGAGTACGTCAACTAGCACGATGCGCCACACAGGACAAGAGGACACACCCAGTGAGGGGAGTTGTCATCATCTCTACTGCTGTGCTCAGCCTGCTCAGCGACCTCCCGTGCTATCTTCTTTCCTCCTTCTTTCCATCTTTCTTTCGTGCCTTTTTCCCCTCCTTTTCCGTGCCATTCTCTGACCCCCATCTCCACTTAGCACTGCGACCCCTGTTTCTAGCCCCAACCCCAGCCTTGGCTCACCAGCAAAGACGAGGAAGAAGATGACGGTGAGCTGATAGACTGCGTGGCCCAGGATGTTCTTCATCATGGTACGTGAGATCAGAGGCTTATTTCGGCCATATGGGCGACGCTTCAACAGAGACTCTGTAGGAGGCTCTGTGGCCAAGGCCAATGAGGCAAAAGTGTCCATGATTAGGTTAACCCATAGCATCTGCACAGCTTTCAGGGGGGAATCCTGGTGGGAAGAAGTACCGGTCCTTTTAGCTTTCCTTAGAAAACAGCCCTCACCTCACTCATCAGCCTCAGCTTTGCCCTTGCAATGGCCTAGCTCCCACTAGCCACCTAGCCTTTGGATCCGGCCATTTATGAGCTGAGTGACCTTGAGAAAGTTACTTAAATTCTTTGAGCCTTGGGTTCCTCACCTGTAAAATGGGGGAGAATGTGCACTTTGCAAGGTTGTTTGTGGAGACCATATAAGTACTCATCATGGCGGCTGCCATGCAATGTGCTACATTAGTGGTAAATAACTTATCATCCTCCTACATGGGCAGATGGGGATCTAGTAGAGCTAACTCCTGCCCCAACACCACTGGGGGCACATGTCCTTAATCCTCAGTAGCCAAGACCTCACCTGCCATGTTCCCTAGCCTCCCCCCTCATCCCTCTCCTCTCGGCCCACCCCACGCTCCTTTCACCTGAGTGATACAGGCTCCAGTGAAGGCCACAATCACGGCCACCACGTTGACAGTGAGCTGGAACTGCAGAAACTTGGAGATGCTGTCATACACGTTTCGCCCCCACATCACTGCCTTCACAATGCTGGTGAAGTTGTCATCTGTTAGGATAATGTCTGATGCCTCTTTGGCCACATCTGTGCCTGCAATACCCTAAGTGAGAAAGGGAAGAAGAACAGCGAGGACCTAGATAAAGCAGGTCATCTACGTTCTGAACCTAGACTGTATTTCCAGACCTCCACCAAGCTTCTGAACCAGCCATAAACACAAGAGGGCACACTTGCCATGCAAATGCTAATGACCAAGCCAGGGTATTTTGTGTTCTCATCTCTTCCAAAGAAAAGGAAGGGAAAATGTGTCATTGTCAGTCCACAGAAAGCAGGGCTGGGACCTGATGCTAGACTGGAAATGACAGTTTCTCTGAAATTCCTTTCTCCCTTCTCTGCTACTCCTTCACCTGAGAAATGAAGGGAAGGATAAGGGAACATGTTTTATTCTACGTCCAAATCCTTACACTTCTATCTTTTTTCTTTTTAAAGATTTTATTTTTAAGTAATCTCTACATCCAATACAGAGTCTGGACTTACAACCCCAAGATCAAGAGCTGCATGCTCCAGTAACAGAGCCAGCTAGGCACCCCTAAATTCTTGTATTTCTTTTGCCACTGTCAATGTCCCACTTAAGTCCTTGTCTCCCCCACACCTCTAAGTCACCTTACATTTTTTTCTGGGAGGAGTGGTCTGGCAGCACAGTTCAGATGTCCTATCCTTGTACAAATTCCTGTTCCTGGGGAACCACTAAAGGTTTCTCAATAGACATATCAATGGTTGAAAGTTGAGCTTTTAGAAACAGTAAATTTTCTAGACTGGTAGCCAATAGGTGAACTTGGATTCATTTTCCAGCCTGCTCCTATATAATCTTTCTGCTTAAAACCTGGTGGTTTATTCACAATTCTCTGAACCTCTCATTCACTTCTAGGGTCTAGACTTCTCCTTACACCATTTCCCTAAATCTGGAACATCCTTCCTCCTTGTCTATTTAAACCCTCTCTATCTTTAATAGTCCATGTGATGCAAAACCATCCCTAACACCTCCAGCCCATACTTCTATTCCATGTCTTGTAAATCCTATAATCCACAGAGGAGCTTATTCATTAATTTGGCTTGCAATAGTAGATATTTGTTCTCTTTACCTGGTAGTAATATTTTCCTATCCAGACTGCAATAAACAAATATCTATTGTAGACTATACAACTCAGTTTCCCCTTCAAAGAGTTCTCTAACACATCCACACAAATGCTGTTACATGCGCTGCAAAAAGAAAGATACAAGTAAAAAAAAAAAAAAAAAGAAAAGAAAAAAGAACTATATATACTTACTACTACGGAATAATTTTCAGGTTAAGTGAAAAATAGCAATGTAAAAAAAAGAGTATATGGTATGTGTGTAGATAAGTATACATAGTAGTATAAATAAGTATCACTTATCTAAGAGGATAGGATACAAATATATTATACATTTGATTATATTTTAAAGGAGCAAACAGAAGGATATACCAAAAACAAAGAAATGTTACTTGGAGTTAAGAGGGGAGGCAACAGGGTGGAGGTGATAGGGATAGAAGCTGGATTTCTAGGAATAGACTTTCTTTTGTATATTTGACTTTAGAACTATATCACTATTTTATTGAGCATAAAACAAAATTAAGTTTAAAAAGCAATCTCTAGGGGCGCCTGGGTAGCTTAGTTGGTTAAGTGTATAACTCTTGATCTTGGCACAGGTATTGATCTCATGGTCATGAGTTTGAGTCCTTTGTTGGATTTCACAGTTGTGGAACTTACTTAAAAAAAAAAAAAAAAAAAAAGAAGCAATCTCTAAAATGGAAAGCAACATGGTATAAATGAACTGGTAAAACCAGTTGGTAGCACAACCACACAAAGGAAAAATGTCCCAAATGACTTAAAAAACCATAGTAACTTGATGGTAGAACCTAGCAGGATATACCTTTTGGATAACAGGAACTAAGAGAAAAATCTTGAACTCCTTTTTGAAAAGTAATTGTATTGTTTTTGCTTTTTTGAGACTATTACCTATATTTAGGGTAAAACAAAGTAAGGATTATGTGAATACCATCAAGAATCAAAATTTTCATCTTAAGAGATATAAATATAAAATAAAGGAAGTTAAATAAAATTAGTAAGTTAGAGTTCTATAATTCTTTTTTTCCCCAAGATTTTATTTATTTATTCATGAGAGACACAGATTGAGAGAGAGGCAGAGACACAGGCAGAGGGAGGAGCGGGCTCCATGCAGGGAGCTTGATGTGGGACTGGATCCTGGGTCTCCAGGATCACGCCCTGGACTGAAGATGGCGCTAAACCGCTGAGCCACCGGGGATGCCCCAAGTTCTATAATTCTTTTTTTTTTTTTTCAAGTTTTTTTCAAGTTCTATAATTCTAAAAGTGAATTGAAAACACCAATATGGGTTCTTGAAATATTTTATCTTTAAAACAAAGAAACACACACACACACAAAAGAAATATATGTATCTTTTATAAGATATATTTCCTAGCTTAGCCCATTGAAAAGATCTAGAAACAATGATTTACTTGGTAGTAAGGAACACCCTGACATTCAGATTGTGTTCTCTAAGTACCATTTCTCACTAAAAAGCAGGATTCCTTTGAGAAATGGATGATTCCAGATCTAGGATGAGAAATATGCATGATTCTGGAACATCTTATCACTTCAGAAGCAAAGTAAGGTATTAAAGATAACTGGGGCTGTATCTAGAGGACCCAGCAGTATTCATGAGACTAATGATGTATCAATGTGAACGTCATAATAATAACAAGAGCAATGGATTAAACACATCAAGTATACTTAAATCCATGAGTTCATAACGATATTAAAAAATAAACAACTGTTTTTAGTAGAGTAACTTAGTAGAGTTAATTTAAAAAATACAACTCATGGGGTATGCGGCTGGCTCAGTCAGTAGAGTGACTTTTTTTTTCTTTTAAATATTTTATTTATTTTTTTTTTTTTTGAGAGAGAGAGAGCATACAGAGACAGAGGGAGTAGCAGATTCTCCATTGAGCAGGGACTGCGTGGGGCTTGATCTCAGGACCCTGAGATCATGACCTGAGCTGAAGGCAGATGCTTCACCAACTGAGCCACTCAGGAGCCCCGTGTGTGTGATTCTTGATCTTGGGTCATGAGTTCAAGCCCCCTGTTGAGCATGGAGCCTATTTACTAAGTAAGTAAAATTTAAAAATATATATGTAATTCCTTTGCCATCTTTGGAGGATCCTAAAAAGTCAACTCATTTTGAAACTAGTAAATAAAGAAAAAGCTACCTTTCATATAGGAACCTGAACCTTAGAGTAACTAAATAGTCCACGAGGGCAAGGTTCTATAGAAGTCTTGAAGTTAAAAAATAGAGAAAATCTGGACATTATTTTGTAGCCCCTTATGAAAGATGGGATCTAGAATCTGATTGTGTGTGACAAGAATACAATCAACAAAATCCACACTATGCATTATTCTATGTAGACAACCAGCCTGGTTCCTTCAAAACTAAATAGCTAGGAAAAAAAGATGGGGTGGGCTGGAAAGCTAACACAGTGTCTATTATACTCAGAAATGGGGATCCCTGGGTGGTGCAGCGGTTTGGCGCCTGCCTTTGGCCCAGGGCGCGATCCTGGCGACCCGGGATCAAATCCCATGTCGGGCTCCCGGTGCATGGAGCCTGCTTCTCCCTCTGCCTGTGTTTCTGTCTCTCTCTCTCTCTCTCTGTGACTATCATAAATAAATAAAAATTAAAAAAAAAAAAAAAAAGAAATGGCTATTTGTGAGGTTGGTCCAGGGTGGCATCTGGAACCTTGACTCTCAGAATGCTCCCAGTCAACAATTAACTGAAAATTAATTAGTGGTTCATTGTGCCTAGACTGTGCCTGAATAATATGTGTTCTCTTGAACCACCAGCTTTCCTTCTCAGAGTCTGGAATATTTTTTTTTAAGATTTAATTATTTATTTTATTTACTTTTAAAGATTCTATTTATTAATTTGGGAGAGAGAGAGACTGTGTGTGCCCACAAGGTGGGGGGGGGGGAAGGAGACTCCCTGCTAAGCAAGGAGCTGGACTCAGGGCTCGATTCCAGGACCCTGAGATCATGACCTGAGCCCAAGGCAGATGCTTAACCAAATGAGCCACCCAGGTGCTCAAGATTTAATTATCTATTTTAGAGAGAGAGAGAGAGAGCGCAAGCATGTGCATGAGCATGGGGAGGGGCAGAGGGAGAGGGAAAAATCTCAAGTAGACTCCCCATTAAGCTTGGAGTCTGATGTGGGGCTCGATCTTATCATCCTGAAATCATGACCCGAGTGGAAACCAAGAGTCGGATGCTCAACCAACTGGGCCCCAACTTTGAGCTTTCTGATCCAGTAGAGCTGGGGTGGGGCCTGAGTATCTGTATTCCTTTAGATTTCCAGGAGGAGCTTGCTTCAAAAACTATTGCTATAGATTAAGAGGTCTAAGAGATACAGAAACGACTGCAGCATATGGATCTTATTTAGAGCTGATTTGGACAAAGAAACAATAAAGACAGGATTTATGAAGCCCTTGGCACATGGACTAGATGACTAACAATAGTAAGGGCCCAAATTGTGGTGAGACAATGGTGTTATGATTCTTCTAGACAGAAGTCTTCGATGCACACTTATCAGAGGTGTATATACTAACATTCTTTCAAATGAAATGACGTGATGTCCTTTATTTGCTTCAGACAGTTCAGCCTGAGACGGGAGAAGTAAGGACTGGGGGAAACGTTCTGTGGAACAAGATGGACCAGGTACTGATAATTCATGCTGGGTGACAGGTATCGTGGGGATTCATTAGACTATTCTCTCTACTTTTGTGTGTTCTTGAAATTTCCTAGAATCAAAGCTTTTGTTGTTGGTATTAAATGGCACACCCTACAGACAGATTACTTCTTGCATCTCCTTCCACTCTTAAAAATCACCAATAGTTCAATACATATGGGAGGCTTACAGTCACAAGCCACTTGAGTGTAAGGATGTCCTTGGCAATCTGGGGGCTTCTGCATTGGCTGCAACATCAGAAGCAACAAGTGTGCCTGTTAGGAAGAGCCAAGCACTTCTGGGACCTACCCAGATGCTGCTGAATCAAGACAGCCACGTGGGGGACCTTGGAATATGGGATTTTGAATAAACTTTCCAAGTGATTCTGATGCTCCTGACCTCACAAGTGAAAAGCAGAGCAATGAACAGTTCTGGCCATGCTTCATATAGAATATGAATTTTCTATGGTGTGCCTACACAGACAATACGCCCACCTTCACGGGCAAATTTAAGTTGGTCTCGCTCTCCTGGGTAATGAGGTGTCATGATTTCCCTGCCTGGATCATCACACTTGATGGGTCTCCCATTACACAGACTTTTATCAACCAGGTCAGCAGAAGAGAGAGTGTCAGAGAAAAGAGCACAGGGTGGGGTGTGATGGTACAGGAGGCACCAGGTTACAAGAAGCTCATCCTGGCTTCTCGGAGAAGGTGGCTTGCAGGCAGAGACAGTGTGCCGAGCTGCTTACCATGGCAAAGCCAACATCGGCTTTCTTCAGGGCCGGCCCATCGTTTGTGCCATCACCAGTAACAGCCACCACCTGCCGCTGTTCCCCAACAGTGCTGTCGATGATGCCTGGGAAGAGAGATGTGCCCCAACGAATCCACATGCGCCATCCCAGGCATGTGGCAAGCCCTCTGTTCCCCACCATGGTGCTTTTTGTGTCTTCCTCTCTGGTCCCTGCTACCACCTTCCTTTTTTCTTTCCTTTCTTCCCTTTTTCTTTTGTGGGTAACAAGCTCACTTTATAACATGTTGAAAGTATAACCACCTCTCTGAGCGCGACAGATCTGTCAGCTTCTGAGAAGCTGCTACTGGTCTGCCTCATTCTGTTCTGAGGTAAAGAAGGGCTAGAGGAGCACCTTATCCGGCCTTCACCCTGGCAGCAGGCACAGAAACACAGGTAATTTATAAATAGAAGTCCAGCTACCAGCTGAAAACAACCACAGGAAGGAGTGAAGACCAGGCCCCAGGGCTGTGAGTGGGCTGACTGGTCACTTGGCGGCCATTCTGGCAACTAAAGCTCCTTCCCCCTGGTGGCTGGGGGAGCAGTGTCTCAGCCTCCAGGGCCAGGAGGCAAAGCAGCTTGAATGGGGAGAGAAGCCAAGGGAACAGGAACAGCCGGAGGGCGGCAGAGCACCCAGAGAGATCCATGATTTAAGCAACTCCCACCACCTTACAGATGAGAAAACTGAAACCAAGAGAGGGGAAAGTCCTTGCAAGGTCCCAAAGCCAGCTGTGAAGCCCAACCATCATTCCATCCCATCTCAGCCAAAGAGGGCCACGTGCTCCCTAAGCAGGAAAGGAAGCAAAACAGCTGGTGTGTGTGTGTGTGTGTGTGTGTGTCTGTGTGTGTGTCTGTGTGTGTGTGTGTTAAAGCCAGAAATTAGACTTCCCAGGAGGCTGGCTTCTTCTAGCGAGGAGAGGACAGAAGATCGGGATGTCAGAGCTGGACACCAGCATATACACAAATGCATGTGTGCACACATCTACACACATACTTGATGTCTGGATGCCCTTTCTCTGGAGTCCAAGCTGGGCCATCGAAGTGTGAGTGTATGTGTATGTGTACCACCTCTCTTTCTACTTCATTCTTCCCTTTTTTCTTCCTTCTGCTGGAGGCTCTGTAGTATCACCCAAAGGTTATAAATTGTTTCCCCGCAGGGTGCTCTGAGCTGTGAGTCTGTCCTCAGCAGGTAGCCTGGCTGGTGCCCTAAGGCAGCTAGGGTGTGCTGGAGAAAGCACCGGTTGATCCGAAGACAGGGTCCTGGGGGTTGAAGCTGGGCAGTCTGGGTAAGTCCTTTGTCTTCTCAGCCTCAAACCTTCTTATTGGCAAAATGAGAATAATTTAACCTGCTCTGACTAGTACATATTACTACTGGCAAATAAGACATGATGTTTTAGAACAACTTCATTATATGTCTTATGTACAGGTGTTTGCTAAACTGTCTGCTCCCCACCATGAGCTGGAGAGCTCTCCTGGGACCTCCCTATTCAAGATGAGAGAGTTGCTTTGGCCCTTGGTTCTTGGCTGTCTGCCCCAGTCTGCTCTCATCTGCTCCAGGCATCTGGTCAGGAGCTGAGCTCACCTTTTACCAGTGTGTGCTTGTCAGTGGGGGATGATCGTGCCAGGACTCGAAGCTTAGGCCAGATCTTGTCCAGCTTCTCTTGCTCCACCTGCCAACACCAGAGCACACCAGGTCAGTCAAGCTCAGAACAGCCATCCAGGGGGAGTTTACTTCTCCCCATACTCCGAGATTCTGGAAGAGCTCACATTCCACAGCCCCTGGGGGGTGTTACCATGGCCTCCAAGGGAGATGAAACAGCTCAGTCTCCAAGGGCAGATTCATTGATGGTGACCATTCAGACCCTGTGTGTCTTCATTTCCCTCCCAATTTCCTACTGGGGAGTCTGTCTCCTGTTTCTTAGACCCTTGGCAGGAGGTGGGCCAGGGTTGGCTGTTGCGTCAGGTGGCTAAAGTGCTCCTAAGGTCTTAGGTTTGGTTTCTATGCAGACCAGGAGGCTCTGGTCTGCTCCACACCCAGACCACATCCTCTTGCAAACCTGTGCCATGGGGCAGTGACACAGGGGGGTGAGGTGGAGGGAAATCAGGATGAAATCATCCCACGACTGAAAAATAAGGAAGACATAAAAAGTCAGTGATGCTGTCTCAAAAGACAGCTTATGAGCGAAGATAATGAGAATAAAGAAACCTCTCAGTTTTGCCACCTGAGCAGCTGCGGTAGAAGGAATAGTTCACTACGAATAGATTTCAGTTTAAAAACCACCCACTTGGGGTCCAACTCCTCACAGCTGCCCCTACTGGTTATATGGGTTGCTGCCTGATTCATGAAATCATTCAATAAAGCCAATTCGATCTTCAAAACACACACACACAAAACAGAACCCAAAAGCAAACAAACAAGAAAAACAAAACCCAGTCGCTTTCTTTCCTGTGTCCTGGATCCGTTACAGGAGAGCTGCCCCCCACCCCGTTGCGAGATGAGGTCTTCCTAGCCAGGACCCACCTCTCCTTTCTCGTTGCGGATAAGTCGGTTGAATTCTTTGCCTTCTAAGCACAGGAAGTCATCCCCAGGTGTCACAATGCCACATTTGGTGGCAATGGCCCGGGCTGTATTGATGTTGTCACCTGTCACCATTCTGACAGTAATGCCAGCTCGTTTGCATTTGGCAATAGCTTCAGGTACCTGTGGAGAGTAAGGTGAGAGGAAAGGAGGAGGTGGGGGTGGTGAAGGGTCCCTTCATTGTGGACAGGAGAGAGGCACTTAGGAGCAGTGCCACGTGGCAGAGGCTAGGTCTGGTCATTTTTATATTGTTTGGTGCCACCCGACTTCTGCCCTATTCATAATACTACATTTGAACTTGCCTTACTGTAGCATGAGTTGAAGAGAAAATCTGCTTGAGGAGCCAGGTGTGGAAGTGTACTCTCCCTACAATCTAGACTTCTTAGCAGGGCACATCCATACCTCATTGGGATCTGGCCACCATCTCCCTTTTTAGCATTCTCCACTTCCCTGGCCCATACTCCAACCAATCCATTCTTTATAGTCTCCTATGCCCTTGGGCCTTGACAACTAAAAGTCCACTAGTCTGAACTTATTATAAGCAGAGACCTTTTCAACGCCTTAGTTTCTAGATTACTGTTCAGCTATTCTAGGGGCAGTCAATAAGAATATGTTGATTGAAAGAAGGTGGCTAGAGGCAAAGTTGGTGTCCCAGTTAACTCTGACTGTTCTTAGGTACCCAATAATAAGCTCAATACAACCTATGTTTCTCACCCCTCAGACAGCATTCACTGTCAGAATGCCAGCTTCTATCAGCTCAGCACTCCACAGTGGTTTGGGAAGCAGAAGGCACAGAAACATCTATCCCTGTACGTGAGAAGCTGTTGGGTAACGTGCCTGGGGTCACAGCTAAACATGGAACTAGTACCTCCGTTCCCTTCTATGGGGGGACTACCCCCTACATCATGCTCGGCTGGTATGTGGGCCAGAGGCTGTTGGAAGACTTCCATTCATGTTCTCCTACCCTTTTGCCAAGCCAAAGCCTCACCTCTGGGCGCACAGGGTCCTCAATGCCCACCACTGCGATACACGTCAGTTCAGTGAGGATTTCACTCTCATTGTCCCATGGGGGCTCGCCATCATTGAAATCCCGGTAAGCGATGCAGAGAGTTCGGAGTCCCTGAGAGGCCATGGGCTCGATGACAGTGCGGACCATCTCATCGCGGTCCTTATTCTTGAATGGAACCACTTCCCCTCTCTTGTCCAGGATTCGATTACACCTGGGGAGGCACACAGTCAGGAAGCAGCAACCCTTTCCCACCCCAGATGTCTCTACACTCATTTGCAGACATTCTGGCAATCCTGCATTACTCGTAAAGACAGCATTCTTGGGTAAGAAATCTCTGTTCATCATCCAGCCGAGTCCCTTTTCCCAAGGTGGGGTGATTTGTAGATGGATCAGGTCTAGGGAAGCCAAAGGTATGATTCTCCCATGTTGTCTGTTCCTACTCATATGTGAATGTGATGCCAAGAGTCATTTGTGGATTACCCCCTCTTTTGAACTTCTCAAAGGTGGAGAGACATTTTAAATTCCAGGTACGTGAATAGTACTAGAATGGTGCTCAGTGCATAGGGTGTGCTCCACAGGAATGGGTTGGTTGAAAGACGGTGGCTAAAGCCAAATAAAGGCCTGGTTAATTCTATAGCTACTGGCCCTGTACCTATGTCGGTCAGCCTATAATGACCCATGAACAGTCTAGCTACTTGATGAAGTTACTCAACTTCCTATAAGTGGAGTTGAGCATGAGAAGGAAAAAGGAACATAGAACTAACATTTGTTAGTACTTGCTATGTGCCTGGCATTTTACATACAGGCAAACCTTGTTTAATGACACTTTGCTTTATTGCACTTTGCAGGCATTGTTTGTTTATTTATTTATTTATTAACAAATTGAAGGTTTGTGGCGACCCTGAATCGAACGCTAATGACACCAATTTTCTAAAAGCATTTGCTCACTTCATGTCTCTGTGCCACCTTTTGGTAAGTTTTGCAATATTTTAAACTTTTTCATTATTATTGTATTTGTTACGGTGATCTGTGATGCTACTATTGTAATTGTCTGGGGACATTGCGAGTCACATGCATATAAGATGGCAAACTTAATTGATAATGTCATATGTGTTCTGACTGCTCCACTGCCTGGCTCTTTCCCGTTCTCTCCTCCTCTCCCCAGGCCTCCCCTCCCCTGAGAGACAACACTACTGGAGTTATGCCATTAATGCCCCTGCAATAGCCTCTAAGTGCTCAAGTGAAAGGAAGAGTCTCACATGTCTCACTTTAAACCAAAAGCTAGTAATGATTAAGCTTGGTGATGAAGGTGAGTCAAAAGCCAAGAGAGGCTGAAAGCTAGGCCTCTTTGCTCCCAATAGCCAAGCTCTGAATGCAAAGGAAACGTTCTTGAAGGAAATGAAAAGCATTTCTCCCATAAAACCAAACAGCCTTATTGCTGAATGGAGCAAGTTCGAGTGCTCTGGATAGAAGATGAAACCAGCCACAACATTCCCTTCAGCCAAAGCCTAATCCAGAGCAGGTCCCTAACTCTCCACAATCCTAGGAAGGCTGGGGGAGATGAAGACTCTGCAGAAAAAGTTTGAAACAGCAGAGACTGGGTCGTGAGGTTTAAGGAAAGAAGCTGTCTCTATGACATCAGAGTGTAAGGTGGAGCAGCAGGTGCTGATGTAGAAGCTATAGCAAGTGATTCAGAAGGTCTGGCTGGGATCATTAATGAACGTGGCTACACTAAATAACAGATTTTCAGTGTAGATCAAACAGCCTCATACTGGAAGAAGATGGCATCCAGGACTTTGACAGCTGGAGAGAAGTCAGTGCCCGGCTTCAGAGTTCCACAGGAAAGGCTGACTTGCTTGTTAGGGGCTCATGTAGCTGGTGACTTTAAATGGAAGCCAATGCTCATTTATCATTCTGAAAATCCCAGGGCCCTTTAGAATCATGTTGAATCTACTCTGTCTGTGCTCTATAAATGGAACAAGAAAGTCTGGATGACAGCACATCTGTTTATAATATGATTTACTGAATATTTTAAGCCCACCACTGAGAGCTACTGCTCAGAAAAAAGATTCCTTTCAAAATATGACTGCTCGCTGACAATGCACCTGATCACCCAAGAGCTTTGATGGAGCTGTCCAATGAGATTCACATTGTTTTCATGCCTGCTAACACAGCACTCATTCTGCAGCATATGAATCAGGGCGTTAAGACTTCTTATTTAAGAAATACATTTTGGTAAGGCTATAGCTGCCAGAGATAGAGATTCCTCCGATGGATCTGGGCAAAGTCAATTGGAAACCTTCTGGAAAGGACTCACCAGCCTAAATGCCATAAAGAACGTTCATGATTTATGGGAAGGGGCCAAAATAGCAACACTAATAGCAGTTTGGAAGAAGTTGATTCCAACCCTCATGGATGACTCTGACCCTCACCGTTCAGGACTTCAGGTGAGGCAGTAAGTGCAGGGAGGGTGGAAGCAGTGAGAGAACTACAGTTAGCAGCGTAGCCTGAAGATGGGACTGAATGGCTGCGATCTCATGATAAAACTTGAACAGATGAGGTGTTGCTTCTTGCAGATGAGCAAAGAAAATGATTTCTTGAGATGGAAACTACTCGATGAAGATGCTGTGAAGACTGTTGAAATGACAAGAGAGGATTTAGAATAGTACATAAACTTAGTTGATAAAGCAGCAGCAGGGTTTGAGGGGAAATGACTCCAATTTTGAAAGAAGTTTCACTGTGGGTAAAATGCTATCAAACGGCATCTCATGCTACGGAGAAATCATTCACGGAAAGAGTCAAACGATGCGGCATACTTCATTGTCCTGTTTTAAGAAACTGCCATAACTGCCTCAGCCTTCAGCACCCACTGCCCCAATCAACCAGCAGCCACTTACATCAAGGCAGACCCTCTACCAGCAAAAAGGTCTGATGATCGTTAAAGCTCAGGTGATGGTGACTATTTTCTTGGCAATAAAATATTTCTAAAGTAAGGTATGTACATTGTATTTTTATACAAAATGCTGTTGCACACTTAATAGACTACAGCCTAGTATAGCTATGAGGTTTATATGCACTGCGGAACAAAAAAAGACTCATCTGCTCCACTTCATTGGGGCAGTCTAGAACTGAACTCACAACAGCCCTGAGGTGCACCAACGTGCGACGAATCACCTAATCATAGTAACCCCGAGGGTATTCCTTGGGTTTCAGATTAGAAGATGGAAGCTTGGATTGTCAAGTTCTGAATCCTGGCTGCACCACTATGAGCTGTATCACCTTGAGCAAGTACTTCACTTCTCGTACGTCTGTTTTCTCATCTGTAGAACAGGTGTGCTAATAGCATCTACTGCACTGGGTTGTGCAGATTAAGTAGAATGGGCCCCCCGAGGCACTCAAAAGCAAGCCTCAGCCTGATTCAATGCTCAGATATTAGTGATGATGTCACCCACCGGAAAGGGGGCTCACTGACCCTTTGGATGGGTTTAGCACGGTGCATGTCACCCAGACCTTCCCACGGGGAGGACCGGGAAGGGAAGAGAAGTGGGGGAAGGGAGGCTCACTTGCGCAAGATGATCTCAGAGGCGCCCTTGCTGTACATGCGGTAGCCCCCGCTGGGCTTCTCGATGACTGTGCTCATTGACTTGCGCACAGAGTTGAAAGTGTACACCTTGTAGAGCTTCTCCTCGGGCACCTCGTTGCGCACGGCATGGTAATCCTGCTTCAGGTCAGTGACGAAGCCCAGGAGAGCACACTCGGTCTTGTTGCCCACCTGCCGCGGGAGACCTCCCTCCTTCTCTGGAGGCTGAGAGAAAAATTGTATGTGCTGTTGAGTACCATGCTTCTACTAGGGAGAACTTGGGAGGAAAGAACACCCCTACAAAATGTTCACATATGTCCCCGGCGCCCATGTGGGGATAGCATTTATCTCTTTCCCAAGGGTAAGCAGATAGTGGTCAGTGGTGACTGTGATTCCTAAGCCATCCAGGGCTTAGGGATGTTCTAGTTTGCCCTGGGGATGGTGCTGGTATCTCACCCCATGTGGGTCTCATTTGAATACCGTCCCTTAGTTTCTAGAAAGTATGGAATTTATTCCTGATAAACCCATCTCTCCTAGGGATACTGCCATCATATGGTGATTGGTGGGCATTTCATAGATCTGGATTTCTACCTGCCTCCCTATCCCCCACTCTGCTCCCATGAATCAATCCCCAGTCATCCCAAACATGTTCACCGAGGAGTAGGACATGGGATGTGCAGTGGCAATTCAGGCAGGATAAACAAGAGAACATTTCTCTGTCCAGAGAAAAGGAATTGTCCCCTCCAACCACCCATTCTAAGTGTCTAGGCAAAGGAGGAGCTTACCAGAATCTTGGAGGTATAGGCACTGTTGATAGAAATACCATTGACAATAAGGTCCAGGACCTTGGGCACAAGGACATCAGGGCTTGGGAGTTGATGGTAATGAGTGTCTCCAATATATGCCTGTACCACAGTCATGCGGTTCATGGTCAACGTGCCGGTCTTATCAGAGCAGATGGCTGTGGCATTGCCCATTGTCTCACAAGCATCCAGGTGCCGCACCAAGTTATTGTCTTTCATCATTTTCTACAAAGGAGATGAGGATAGACTTGAGGGGGGACCGACTGAGCTCTGCCAAATATATGTCAAAGGCCATTTTTTGCCAACATGTCTCCGCATCTCATCCTCTTGTCTGCACAAAAATGCAGGGTACTATTTTTGTGAATCGTCCTCAGATTCTACTGGGTTACCTAAACCTTGATGCAACGGATCAAGATGGTCCTTTTCATCTCCAAGGATGCCAATGGCTTCTGCTCTTGTGAGGCGCCACTCAATCTGTGCAGATCGTATGGCCTATCCTTTCACTGAAGGCTATGTGGCACCCTCCCCTCCCATCTCAGTCCTAAAAGAAGAGACAGCACTATTCCAGTCTCACCTTCACAGAGTAGGCCAGTGAGATGGTGACAGCCAGTGGCAGCCCCTCTGGCACAGCCACCACTAGCACAGTGATGCCAATGATGAAGAACTTGACAAAGTACTGGATGTAGATGGGGGTGCACTCCGATAGCCACGGTCTGCGGTGTATCACAAAGTTGTCAATCACAAAGTACAGGATCAGGATGAGAACTGTGATGGCAGACATGATGAGACCTGTCCAGGAAACACATCACATGAGCCCAGGCTCAAAGGCCTCCCTGGGGCCCTGGCCAGAAGGGGGCTGGCATAAAGTGTAGCCTTTGCTACCAATGTTTATTTCTTTATTTATTTTATTTTTATTTATTTTATTATTATTTTTGCTACCAATGTTTAAAACCACCATCTCCAGTCACCCCCAAATCCCCCACCCATTCTCTCTTGCTTGTACATTATCATGTAAGGGAAAAAAAATGCTGGCTTCATCTTCTATGGACACAGGTTCCAGTTTCTGTACTGCACTAACTTGACTCGTGGCTTTGGACTAGTCTTGGTTTCTCTCTGGACCTGTTTCCTCATTCATAAATAAGGAGTTGGTCTAGTTTTCTAAAATAGAAATTTTGTGATTCTCAGACCTACCCTCTTGTCACAATTCAGAATGTAGTGACTGTATTTGCCTATTTCCTAGTAGTTTATCAATTTGGGCTTCTCCCCTAGCAGATGGGAACTGTTGGGTTCCCAATTTACGACTTGTTTACAGTGATACCGCTATGGTGTCAGCCCATCACCTACATGGCTAACCTTTAGCACGGTGCTTCCTGACCTTTCTCTTTACATGGCATAGGCAGAGAATGACAATAATTTACATGTTTACAATAAGCAAAGATGTCTATAGTTACTATATAGGCCAGGCAAGCACTTCACATATAATAACTGATTTAATTCTCACAAAAACCCTGTGAGATAAGTTAGTATTATCATCCCCTTTCATGAGTAGATTGAGGCACAGAGAGTTTTTTAAAGAAGATCAAAACACAATTAGGATTTAAAAATTTTTAATCTTATTTCTTTTCATCATGGTAAGTGTATTCTTTTTTAAAAAAATTTATTTATTTAATTATTTATTTGACAGAGAGCCAGAGACAGCCAGAGAGTGGGGGGAAGCAGCAGGCAGAGGGAGTGGGAGAAGCAGGCTCCCCCTGAGCAGGGAGCCTGATGCGGGCTTGATCCCAGGACCCTGGGATCATGACCTGGGCTGAAGGCAGACACCTAACTGACTGAGCCACCCAGGCACCCTAATAAGTGTATTCTTTAATCTCCATCACCTATTTCACCCATCCCTATACCCACCTCCCCCCACAGAGGGATTTTTGGAAAACCAGGGTACCAACTATTCTGGTTTGCCTGAGACTGAGCAGCTTCTTGGGACTCTCAGCGGTAAAATCAAGAGCGCCCCAAGCGAGCTGGGACAAGTTGGTCGTCCTACACACTGATGCAAATGGAAGAAGTTTTTCAAGGTCAGAAAGCAACTGGCTTAGGGGTTCCAACTGCCCTGGGTGCTGCCTGGCCACCCTGAAGGCTGAGGGGATCAATGTCTGGGCAACTGTACCAGATTATCTGGGGCATAATATCTGGGAAGAGCTTTGCTTCAAACCATAGTCTGGTTTGGGTCTTTGCTTTTCCTGAGGGCCTAATGATTCAAAAGAATCAGAGCAAGGCCAGAGGTGATTATATCAGTAAAAGCATATTCTTCTGAATTTTGCTTCATCAGGGTCAGGGCTGAGGTCAGGCAAACAAAGTGCCTAGTGTCCGAAATTTAAAGAAGCACTCCCCCCCCGACGGTGGTACAACGCACCCTACTTGCCTCACCCCCAACTGGCCTAGCTTGAAACGTAAACCAAAACGAGAGGAGACCAGGGGCCAGCCATCAGGTAGCTTGTACTCCCTAAAGCAGGGATTGGAGGACGACAGGAGGGGGGTGGGTGGGGTCTATTCAATGTTTCACACCTGTGTGCCAGGCTTAGCCACTTGATTCCACACCTGCAGTTCATGTCCCCCGTGTACCCTTGATATGCCAGAGATTTCATGGTGGTCACCGTAAGCGAGGTACTAGAACTGAATGAACATGCTAGACTAATGCTGTCCATCGGAACTCTCTGTGATGCTTCAAACATCCTCAGTTTGCTCTGTCCAATAAGGAAGCTGCTAGCTACGCGTGGTTATGGACCAGCTCAAACAAGGCTGATGTCACTGGGGAGCTGAATGTTTCCTTGTATTTAATCGTAATTCATTTAAGGGGAAACAGCCACACATGGTTAATGGCTACCGTAATGCCTTTTTACAGATCCTTGTCACCCGGTGTGTGGTTCATGGATCAGCGGCACTGGCGTCGCTTGGAGGCTAGTTAGAAATGCAGCACCTTGGGCCCCACCCTGGACCTCCTCAATCAGAATCTGTACTTTAACAAGATCCCAGGTGAACTGTCTGCACAGAATGTACCAGACTAGACTGATGGCAGTCAGCGGAGGGGCTGGCCCAGAAGAAAATTAAACAGTGGTACCAGGTGGCCCCTTGGAAGAAATGTCCAGGGAAGGAGCAATCTTCCTTTTGTTTCTTCCTCCAACCCCTGTTCCTAGCACCCCCAAGAGAGGAGAATGTAGAGGCAGGGGCCGGAGAAGCCACTTCCCCTCACCATACACAAGAGTGCCGTTAGCAACCCCTCCTCTGGAAAAAGCCTCTCTAAAGCATGATCTTCCTGTTTCTTCTAGTCCTTATTTTGAATGTACTGTGCTGTGCCAGCTAGGTGCTAGCGCCATGCTAGGGAATTACTGCTGGCAAACGGGAGCCTTCTCTACCCTTATGGAGCTTATGAGCCAATACAGGAAACAGGTGAGCGGTCGTCCAAGTCTTCCTTCTTGCTAAGGTGAATCTCCCCTGGGTGACAGTTCTTTATTACCCTTCTGTTTGGAGGGAAGGGGCCGTGGGGTCTTTAACCCTGGCACACAGGGGCACACTTCTCTCTGAAAAGACCCAGGGAGTGGCCAGAGGGTGGCAGAGAGAGGGGCATGGTCACCTTGGCTGCACCAGCCCCCTGGGAAGGTTCAGCTCTTTTCGCCAGCCCAGCTGGGACAGAAGGCAGGCAGCCAAAGCGGCGAGGACCCAGCAGAGTAGCATGGATAGCAAGAGGCACTGCCCTACTCACCGGCTTTCCCAATCTGAACGGCCAAGCGTGTCAGCTTGCCCTGCAGCACCGACTTCTCCTTTTTGGGCAGCTTGGCCGCCTTTTTCTCCTTTTCCTCATTGTCGATCCCCTCCTGGCTGTTGAGTGGCTGGATTTCCAGGGCCACTCCATCCTGAGTCTTTGCTAGGGTGTGCACACAAATAGGACAGGTGAGTGGGCAAGGGGGTATCACTGAGTAGCAGGCATGTGAGGACCCAAACTCTTCTGTCTCCTTCCTGGAATCCACCTGGGACCCCCAGCATCAGCTCCAACCACTCTCACCCCTGCCAGGCAAGGAGCATGCCTTCCACCCTCTACTAGGGCCTTTACAATGATATTCTGACAACTAGGGATGAAACGGGAGTACTTTTAGGTTATGGATTTCCTCTTCGGTGGCAGCTTCCTGGCACCACCTCAGAGCCCCAAGCCAGGTTTATTCCAGCAAGAGGATTAGTCATGCCACTAAGTGCTATTACCAACAGCCATCCTTCCTGGAATTCAGTGCTTAAAATAGTGAATCTTTGCTGCAGAAAGGGGCTGATGGGGAAGGCTGGTAGATGTTTCCAGAGCATAAGCATCCTAGTCTGCTGTTAAAAAGTTCATCTCTCTCTCCCTATAGACTGTCAGGGAAGAAACAGTCCCCCAAACAGTATTTTTCAGTTCCTCCTTTTATATCAGTTCAACGACTGGGGAAGGAAATGCCCTCTCTCCCCTGTCTGATGAAGGTTGGGGAGGTACAGAGTGGGGAGGTAGAGGGTTGTCTTTTGGGGGAGAGGGAAGAAGCTGGTAGGAGGGGCCGTCTGGAATAAGAGGGATAAAGACAGACATATAAATCCACTTGGTTTTCAAAAGAAGAGTTAAAGAGACCTAAAATTAAAGACTTCTTTCTGTGGAGCCCTGGTTCTCCAATGTGATGACTTTATTCCTAAAGACTCCTATGACATGGGTACAAAGAAAAAAATCTCCAGTAGCTGTCTCAAGAGAGCAGTTCTCCCTGGTTCCCAGCCCCCTTCCAGCCTCACCCCTGCGGAGCTCGGCCCCTCTGGCTTGGGAAGGGCACTTCCTGAGATACTGTCTCTGTTGTCAGACTCACAAACAAGACAGAGACGGGATGTAGACACAGCCACCAAAAAAAGAAACACACACCAGATCGGGAGGAAGAAGACAGACGGTGAAAACAAAGAGGGGTGAGGAGAGGTACAGAGGACGGGCTCTGTCCGAGCACCCCAAGAAGACTAGCAGAGAAGGAATCCAGACCAGAAGAGGACACCGATGAGGAAGGTAGCAAGAGGAGGGTGCAGGGACTGCCCACCCCAACTCCCTCTACCGTCAGGACCCTGACATCTTCTAGGCCTGAAACGGGGGTACCGGTACCGTGGGTGTTTAAATCCGGCCTAGGGCAGTGAAGCAGGGAGTTCAGTGCCCCCTGGGGAAGAGCAGATCAATCCCACGCACTCCCCAAGAGAAATCTTGATGGGAGGGTCTGTGAGACAACAGCAGGGGGTGCTGTTGTGCTGTCTTCGATGGGGATCAGGATCTGGAGACCACCCCTAAAATCTCTGCACCTTCCTCAGGATGAGGCATCTGGGCCCCAGCAGCAGATAACAGATTTATGGAGAGGAAAAGGGAGAAGGCAGATGGCCTGGAAAGGTCTGGTTTGAGTGTAGGCAGGTAGAGATGGTAAATGAGTGGGTGGAAAGGTTACCTTTGTTGCGATTTTCAGGGACTCCTTGTTTTTTACCTGTTTGAACAAGAAAGAAAAAAGTGGGGTGGAGACCCAAGGTGACTATTAAGAGATCAGGTTTCCAATCTGTTGGTCCTGCTCAGAGCCCAGAAGGGCCACAGCAAAGGGGTGGAGGGGCAGGGAAGGCCATGTAAAGGAAGTTCACGTCTCCGCTCATGTCCATGCTTTCTAGGGGCTCTTGGACTCTGCGATGTGGACCAGACCAATTTATGCGGGTGAGTGCACACCCGCACCTGGACTACTCTCTCCCAGGGCCCAGCCGCTGCTGGGAGGCTGCTCCTGGCTTGAGTCACATCACTTGGAGAAATGGGGTAGGGGTTAGAGAGTGAGAGGTTGGAACTGGTTCTACCTGATGGCAAAGGCCCTGAAAGGCATCTTTGTGTCACTTCTCCAGCACCAGGCCAGCTTCCTCTTTACTCATCTGCAGGTAGCCAGAAAAACCTATAGTCTAGTTCCCAAGGGAATGTGTCTGGTTTCCTTTTGATAAACTGCCCTCCACAATACAGCCTGAGATGGTTCTCCAGCCAAGTGAAAGAAATCCTTCTCCAGGGAAAGAAGGAATGTTGAGGGAAAGGTATATGCAGATCTCTCTTTAGGATCTTTTTCTTGTTCACCTTCCTTCCTTGTCTTTCCTTCCTTCAGGGGCAAGTGAGTGGCCAAGACAGGACTAACTGTGGGGCTAGATATTGCCTCTGTGCTCCCACCTTCCTAGCTGTGTCTCTCTACTACTGACCACCCACGCTTTCAGCAGTTTTCCTCAGCCTCAATGGTTTGCTTTGTCCCCCACGTTTGAGGAAGGAAGGGGCAAGGGTGGGGAGACTGCCCAGAAGGCTGCCAGGGCCAGCTCATTTGGGACAAGTTTTCCATCTCATGCCTTCACAACCCACTGACAGACACAGGAGTCGACCGGATTTAGTTTTCATCACAGCACCCTGGGGAGCCAGGTGTGACATCTTTAGCTCTGCCAGAAGTTTGGGTATCTGCAGTCTTCATGTGGTAGATTCTTCCTACCAGGTCTTCCATCCAGGTCCGTTCCCTTGCTTCCTAGACTCCTCATGGGGATGGCAGGGGACAGAATCCCATCCCAAATACCCTTTACCTTTCTTCTTCTTCTCCTCCTCTTCTCCCTCATTGGCTCCCAAAAGGGTAAAGATGATTCCAGTCTGGGAGTTGATACCCACAGCGGTCACTACCATCCGGCCAGAACCTTCCATGACATGGGTCCCTATATGAGAAAGGAGAAGATGGAAGGAGCGTTGTGTTTTATACATAGCCATGCTTTGGTGTGGAATACAAACTTAGGAAAAAAAAAACCGGTCCCTCTTCCTTCCTTCCCCATGGATAATGATATACCCAGCAAATAGCAGGGAAAGGAAGAGAGCTGGGCCCATTTAAAATAGACAAAGCAAACGGGGGAGGGGGGAGGAGAAAAATGTGTCTAACTGCTTTAGGGTAAGGCTCTGTCCCCCACCTGCACCCCTAACCAGCAGAGCCCTGTCAAGGCCCATACAGCACGTGCTTTGTAGAGCACCTCTTTTAGGTTGCCTGATAACCTTGTATTCAACCCACTCACATGCTACTGCCCCAGATGAACTTAGGGGAAGGAGATGGGGCAGGGCCACAGTGGAGTGCAAGGCCTGCAGCGGGTCTCTGTAGCCTGCTGTCTGGGGGAGGCAGAATGGGAGCCGCAGCAGCCAGAGGCCATACCTGAGAGCAGCATCGGGTCCCTTTCCAAGGACTTCTTGACATGATCTGATTCCCCCGTCAGAGAGCTCTCATCAATCTTGAGATCATTCCCCTGGATCAGGATCCCATCTGCAGGCAGCAGGTCACCTAGTGTGCAAGAGGGGAAGGGGCAACAGGGAAGGAGGGTAGGTGAGTGCCTGGCAGAAGGTAGGAACCATCCAGCTTCGTCTCAGGGCTGCTCCCACAGGCCCTACCTACAGGGCAATGGACCAGGGGGTACCTGGGGAGCCTGAAAGACACCTTCATCTCTGACAACCTGGGACAAGACTCCTGATAAATTCAAACAATGACTGATCCCTAAGCACCTCCCCGTGGCCTCAACATTATGTATCTTTCACCCTCTGACACACAGGGTACAAGTGTGACCTTCTTTGGGGAGAGTTGCTTCTTTCTTTGAATCCTTCTCAACAACTTCTTCAACTAACCTAGAAGCTAACACAATTTGAAGTCTTATCTTTCTGGGTCCTCAGCGACTCCCAGCACCCCCACGCCAAAGGACCTAGCACTCAAATACAGAAGGTGACATAGGTACAAGAAGCATGAGCTCTCACCGTATTTGATTTGGGCAATGTCACCCACCACGATCTCAGCCACAGGCAGCTGGATGATATGACCGTTTCGGATCACGGCGAACTTCTGTTCCTTTTCAATGCGGTTCTGCAGCCCACGGAACTGCTTCTCCTTGCTCCAGTCATTGAAGGCAGTCACCAGCACCACAATGATCACGGAGAACAGGATGGCTGCCCCCTCAATCCAGCCAGCTTCCGCCTCTCCTTCATCTTCTGGGCTACTTACGGGTAGACCACACTCTAGCCCAGGGAAAGGACAGAATGTAAGGGTCACCTGGGGGCTTTGGTGAATACTAAATATGAGAGTAGTGCTTCTAGAGAAGTGAGGGAAAGAGAATACTAGAAAATACAACTCTTGGGCAGAGGAACTCTCCTCTGAGGATACTCGAGGCCAGCAGAGTCGGGCATCATGTCATCACCAATACAAGTATTTATGTTAGCCCGAAAGAAGTTCATGACTAAGTAGCACAGAGCATGTCAGTGCAAATGACTGGCCAGTCACACATACAGAGCATAGGATTCCCAACACAGCCAGGCCCCCTGCTCCACTGGGCTCTAGGTCATGGCCATTTCCCCATAATGCCAGATGATTGGTGGGGGGCACTTTGAGGAGCAGGTTTTGTTGGTTGGGGGAGGGTAGAGGACTTCTGATATTCTACATAAGGATTTGGTGGGAGAAGGGGAAGAAGACCCTGGAGTCAGGATGCGCTGGAAGTATGGCTTCTTAGCTACTTGTTGGTTTTCTTTGGAGAACCCACCCTGGAGAGTGGGGTAAACCTTTCAGCTACAACCTGTCAACCGTGAATACTAGTGCTTTCTGGTGGTGGTGGAAAGGACACAGATCAGAGTCATGCCGGGCTGTTCCAGACACTCACGTTTATTTTCTTCCCCTGGGGGGCGGTAGAAGGACAGGACGAGGGAGATGATGGCTGCGATCTCCAGGATGATGAGTGTGACATCTTGGAGGGCTTCCCACACTAGTTCTAAGAAGGTCTTGGGCTTTTTGGGGGGGATCAAGTTTTGTCCAAACACTTGCTTACGTTTCTCCAGGTCCGCAGGGTTCCCAGATAGACCTGAAAGGGAAATACGAGCGGGATGAGCAGGTAAGAAAAACCAGGGGAAGAAATGAATGATGGGAGAAGGTGGTCAAAGACTCCTTTAAACAAAGACTGCCTGCTTCCTGTTCTGTTCAAGCCCAGGATCCATGTAGGGTGACCGATCCCCCCAGTTTGCCCAGGGCTCAGAGGCTGCAAAATGTTTGGCCTCAAAATGGGCAAACTGGGACAACGTGATCACAAAGTGGCCACTCACTGCTCTTAGTCTCCAGGGTCAGTTACCCTGGATCTAAAAACACATCACCTCCTCCTCGCGAGGACCCTGCAGGCTCCAGCTCTAAGGACATAAACATCCCAGTGGTTCCTAGGGCCGACTGAGCTTTTCTCTCTTATCAACATGTATCTGCTGGTGATGATTTCAAAGCACAGTTAGTGCCATCCACTGGCTTACCCACAAAGGCCGGCGAGAAGAAAGCTCTCTGCTCAAGATCAGGTTCGGAGGCTCAGAGACAGAGCCCAGGCAGGTGTCCTGATTCTAAGTTCCAGGGGCTTCAGGAGATCAACAGTGGGGGCTCTCAGACTCTAACCCTGTGTGGCCACTCAAAGCACGCATTCCCTCCGTTTTGCTCACCTGCCCGCACACAGACACAGAAGCTCACCCCAGAGATGTACTGTGTACTTAGAGAAGTACTACTTAGACTAAGTCAGGGACTAAGAGAAGCACTCTTATTTGTGTGGAGGAGACAGAGGACAAAGAGGTGAAGCCACTAAGTCAGTACGCAGGCCTTGGTGACCAGCCTGCCCCCCGTGAACATAGGTACTGCGTGGGTGGGCGCACACATTCCAGGTGCATCCTTGGAGAGGAGAGAACCAGGCAGACTTAGTCCTGGGGCCTTCCATCTGCGCCCCTCTGCCGCGCTGTACGAGGAGGGAGAGCCTAAAACTTCACCCAACGCCAGTTGGCACTTACACACAGAGGCAAATGAGCCCTGGTTTTGGCACTTGAGGCTGCTGGCTGCGCTGTTCAATAGGTTCCCACCCATAGGTGGGGCGGTACAACCTCTGTCTTGGAAAAAGGTCATAGCAGAGCAGAGTGAGAATCAGGGGATGGGGACACGCCACAGAGCTTCACACAGAGCATGAGGGAAAGGGGATGCCCAGGCAGCAGCCAGGAGGACAGGGAGGTACTGAGGCCAGAGGCTGTCTGCGCACTTGGGGCCACATGGGGAGCCATTCCACTGGCGGGGATAGGGGTACAAGCCTCTCCTCCCCAACTCCACTCCGCAGGATCTGAGAGTGTATCTTACACGGCAAGAGGAAAGATTTCGGTCAGACCTAAGGAAGGCATCTGGACGGAAAAAGACTTTGAAAATGGGAAAATACGTACCCGAAAGGGGTACTGCTTGCAGGGTCGAGATGGCCTCCATTTCTCCACCCAAAAAACAAAACCATTAGGGGAGGTACTCCAGACACTCGCCTGTCTGGGAGGGTAGACACAGGGTCCTGCATGGAGGGAAAGTATGTGTGGGGTGACCTGGCACTTGCACCCGTGGAGTTGGGGACTGGAGACCACTTTCACCTGCCAGTGCTTAGAAGAGGGAAACCAGGGAAGATAGTCAGGGGAGTGTTGCCCATGTTCTTATCCAGGGCCTTCTGCCTCCTGGTGCCCAGGTGCACCACCCTGGCCTCTGGCTGAGTGGCACAGCCAAGCTCTGTGGGGGAGTGGGTTTGGCCAAAGCACTAGAAGCAAACTGGGCTGCTTCTCAGAGGCTCTCTGCTTCCACCACTCTGGGTAGTCAGGTTCCCAGTGGGAAGGGCAAGCTAGGGCCTGGGAAAGGAGTGTTTCTGGGCAGGGCATCTTGACCCCCAGGCAGGCAGAGGCAGAGCAGCCAGGGGATCCTGGCTGGTTCTTTCTCCCCGAGGACCTGAGGGAGCGAGGCTGTGCCAGTTTGGGACCGCTGTACTGGACAGCCAGGTTGGCTGCAGGGAAATAGGAGCTCCCATCATTTGTTCATCTCCCTGGGACATTTCTCAAGGAAGCAGTGAGGAGATGCCATCCCCCCCCCCCCCAATAAGGTGAGTAAGTGACTACGAGGGCAAAGCAGATAACAGCTATTAGAGATCATCTGTAAGGGATCTCCTGAGAGCCCAACGGAGGCCAAAACAAGAGCAGCAACAGTGAAGGTCAGGCTAAGAGCCCCCATCTGAGGTCATCCTGCCCTCTCTGGTCTCAGATTAATACCCTGTGATCTCTCTCTCTCTCCCGCTCTATCCATTCAGCCCTCACATCCTGGCAGCTTTATCTTCAAAGTATACCCAAGGTCCACTTGCTTCTCACTTTCCACTGCCACCATCCTGGGCTGAGCTGGCACTATCTCTTGCCTGGGTAAGGACAACTGTCCTCTAACTGGTGACCTTGCTCCTACCCTTGCTATCCTGTGCCCAGTCTCCTCCCAACACAGTCACTGGAATGATCTTTTTCAAACTCAGTTAACCCCTGCCAGTCATCAGCTCGGGATCCTCTGGTGGCTTTTACTTGCAGTGAAACCAGGCACCAAGGGACACCGGGGTGGCTCAGCGGTTTAGTGTCTGCCTTTGGCTCAGGGTGTGATCCTGGGGTCCTGGGATCGAGTCCTGCATTGAGCTCCCTGCGTGGAGCCTGCTTCTCCCTCTGCCTGTGTCTCTGCCTCTCTCTCTGTGTCTCTCATGAATAAATAAATAAAATCTTAAAAATAAAAAAACAAAACAAAAAAAAACTGGGCACCAAAGCCTTCGTGATGACCCGTAAAGCCCCTTGAGAGCCCCCCGCCTCCTGTCCTGTAACTCCTACTGTGTGCTCTTGTTCCCTGTGCCCAGTGAGCCTTCCTGCCGTTTCCTTGAATGCATGAGACAAGCTTCTATTCCAGGGCCCCGCACGGGCTCTTTGCTTGCTCAGCTTGTTTCACTAGCTAGGGCTTATTCTCTTATCGTCTTGGGGTCTCTGAACACATGTCACCTTCTCACTGAGGCCGACCCTGGCCATCCTATTTAATATCATGGCTTCTCTGCTCCAGGATTCTCAATCCCCTTATCCTGTGTAACTAGTCCTCTCCAGACGTCTTCTCCCTAATACGTTGTATGACGCATTCACTTATTGTGTCTGTCTATCCTGCTCCACAAGGGCAGGATTTTTGTCTCTGTTCTTTAGGTGTACAGCAGTGCCTGGCACATAGTACGCATACAAATCTGTTGAATGAACTGAATGAATGAGTAATAAATCAGGTTGCTAACATTTAAGTGATAACTATGTGCCAGATGCTTTAGCAGGCACATTCGTGTCTTCTCATTCAGACACTGTAAAACCCTATGTGGCAGCTACTGTTAACCCCATTTTACATACAAGCAGACTAAGGCCCTGAGAGGTTATGTAACCACTTGGTTAGTATGCAGCAGAGTCTACACCACTCCCCAGGAAGCAGCTGGATGCCAACCTACACGTGGAGAGGGCTGGGGTGTGGAAGCAGCTACACTCCGCTGAGGCTTCATTCCAGGGGACTAACTGGTCCCTGTTTGCCTGGGGTTTGCCTGGGGTTTGCCTGGGACTTCCTGGGTTTGGGCACTGAAGCTCCTGCCTCCTGGAAACCATAACCCCCCATGTGCCAGGCAAACAGGATGGCTGATCACCCTGCTTCCTTCGTGACAGAGCGACCCATATGCTGCTTTCTTCTGCGCCTCTGAGCAAGTTAGCCCTGTTCCCACTGTCCACAACTGGGCTGAAGTGAATTAGTCCTGTCTTTTTTCCAGTGCTTAGAGATGGTGACGCCAGGTCCCTCAGAGTCCAGCCTATGGATCTTATACTCGAGGAAAGGTCCATGATGGCCTTTTTTTGGACCCGAGCAAACCAAGCAAGACCCGTTAAGGAAAACAAAGAAGCTCAGGCCTTGCTCTTGCCTAGACGCGAACCTGCTCTCAGAGTCACACACTTACTGTGTTTTTGCCACTTTCTCTTATCTGTCTGTTCCACCTTAAGTGACCCTAAGCTCTCATGGTGGCTACCTTAGGACTGGCAGGTGGCTGTCCCAGTTCCCAGCAGGGTTCCTGGGGGCAGGGAGGGCCTGCAGTGGCTGTCAGCATAGTAGCCTTGGGAATCCTCCTCTGACATGTGGCCGGACACGGGAAAGCCATGCCAGACTGGGAGCTCAGCCAATCCCCAATTTTGGGCTTTTCATTCCATTCTTCCTGCCCTCAGAGGCTCCCAGACCCTGCTCTCTGTAGCAGTAATTTCACATAAATACTTGTCCAGCCAAAGAGAGAGTATTAGTCCC
Source organism: Canis lupus baileyi (assembly GCF_048164855.1). Lineage (NCBI taxonomy): Eukaryota > Metazoa > Chordata > Mammalia > Carnivora > Canidae > Canis > Canis lupus. The sequence goes on from NC_132875.1 coordinate 23,589,808, forward strand.
TGATCTCTGCACTTGCTTCTCAAATACACAACTTCCTGGAGAGGGAAAGGAATACTTGGCAGGGAGAGAATGCTGGAAACACAGGAAAAGGATTTCCCTTAGAAATACATTTTTTTAAAAAATGAGAGGAATCTTTGTCCCCAAGAACATGAGAGAAAAAGCCCCACCCAAATCAGGATTACTTTTGGCCCTAAGAACCAGACCGAACACATGAGCTGGGAGAGGCGGCGAGAACGTCAGGCTGTGAAGTCATCGCCCCCACCCCATGCTGGGGAGTTACACAGCCCCTGCCCAGGCTGGCAGGAGATGGAAAAGCAGCAGTGGAAAATCTGTGTCTGCTGGGAGCCTATACAGGGAACCAGGGCTTGGGAGGAGAGGCTGCAGCACAGCCCTCAGTGGCCTGGCTCCAGCAGGGAAGGGCCAGGGCCAGCCTCCCTAGGACGCCAAGGACTGTCAGCAGAGGACCCCTTATGAGAACCAGCTCAGCCCCAGAAAGGGTGGGGCTAGGTTAGACATCACGAGGGACTTCCCAGCTGTCTGAGTTATGGTGCTTTGCCAAAGAGACAGCAGAATCTTCTCCCATACAGAGAGCACAAGGGAGAGGTTTCTCTGGGTTATTTCGAAGGCAGTCTTCCTTGGTATATGAGAACAGACATCAGAACATGTTTCAGATCCAAAAAAAGAATACTTGTCAGGTCCTACCGTAAAAGCCTTGGGTTGGGGGCTAAGGGGGAGAGGAGCTTAAAAACAATGCAGGGACCACAGGCTTTAACCAAATGCCACCTCTTGAGGAGGCAGAGCACCTTCCCTATGTCCCCCTCTCCAGCTTAACACCACTAACAGCTGGGAGATGTGCTCTCCCTCTGCTGGACTTCCAGCCCCTGGAGATAAAGCCATCTCCCCAGAGTCACGGCAAGAGGATGCCTGACTGAGGGAAGAATGGTCTTTTCGTCATTCTCGGTTCAGAAAATCCAGCAGCTCCGGCAGGGGATGTCTCTCCCTGTCTGGCCCTCTGCTCTATGCCTTTTCTGACCACTCCAAAGCTGGCACAGAGAAAGCAAGCTCCCTCATCTGCCCTCCGCAGCCCTCTGCTTGGCCACTTGCTCCTACACTGTGCGTGTGCTTCCCTCCAGTGTCATGCTCCCTGGTGCTCACACCTTGGAGCTAAATAAAAAGAGCAAAAGCCCTACTTCCAAGGGTAGACGAAACATCTGCCTCAGCCAAGGAGGGAGTGCTATCTTCCTCCCCACCCCTAGCTGATGTTCGATGCAAGGCAACAAGAAAGTTCAAAAACACAAGGGAACTTGCAAGAGTTTCTGCTGAGCTCCCAAAGGGATGCGGCACAAAGGATTCCTGGCCTGGTGCAAGGGGAGAGAGCAGACCAGGGAGGGGCCTCAGGCCCAGGAAGACTTCTTCCCTCTCCCCATCAAGCCTTCTCTGTGTACTGCCTGGCAGCATTATGCCAGCTTGCCCAGGAGCCCAGCTCTGGGCAAGGAGGCTGGAATAGAATTCGCAGAGCCTGGGGTTGGGCTGGGAAGAGAAGACCCAGAGCTGTCACACACTGTTGGCCTCATTCAGCCCTGGGCACAGAACTCAAGTCAGACAGGGAACTCCCAGGATGCAGCATGGAATTCCCTGCAGGGGGGAGGAGGAATGGAGGGGGGCACTTTCACTCTCCTCTTTCTCCATCACTGACCCTCCTCCTTCCAGCTGTTGATGCTGCTTCCGGTGGGTTTGGTGGAGGCCTTTCCCGCCCCTCTATAAAGTACCAAGTATTTCTTTTATGAAGCGACTGGACTTGCCTCAAATATTCACATCGCAGCGTAGCTGCCTCCTGGCTGTTTGAGCTGGTCTGCCCACCTGCACCCTTTCACTTCCCTCCAAGATATTCTTCTGGCTTGATTCTCTCTCACATCTTAGAGTAGTGCTAATAGATCTGCCCAAAGCATGATGGGCAGAGTGCCCCAGACTGTTGATCTCTGCAGCCATGCCCACATACACTGCTTTTAGGGAGTTGGGGCAAGAGTTCAAGGTGATGGTTACAGGGCAGAGGGCTGGAGGAAAGAGAAGGATTTCACGTGGGTTCTCTAATTGACAAGCTCTTCAATACAGATATTCTAAAACACACTACATGCTCTAAAGATAGAAGAAAATGTCAAAGAATCCAGTTGCCTTCTTCCTCTCACATCCCTCCCATCCCATATTCACTTGCCTGGTTTTTTACTACCCCCCCCAACACTAACATTCTCTAAAGCTATGGTCTCTAAGTAGAGCGCATGCATCCATCTGCTGGAGTGTGGGAGAAATACCAGAACTTTTTATATTACTTCATCCACTTTATTTTATTTTTTAAAATACTTTTTAAAAAAGATTTTACTTATTTATTTGACAGAGAAAGCAAGCACAAGCAGGGGGAGCAGCAGAGGGAGAGGGAGAAGCAGGTTCCTCACTGAGCAGAGAGCCCGACGTGTGGCTTGATCCCAGGACCCTGGGATCATGACCTGAAGCCAAAAGCAGACGCCTAACCAACTGAGCCACCCAGGTGCCCCTAAAATACTTTTTAAGAAGATTTATTTATTTGAGAGAGAGACAGTGAGAGAGAGCACAAGCAGGAGGAGGGGCAGAGGGAGAGGGAGAAGTAGGCTCCCCACTGAGACGGGAACCCAATGCAGGGCTCCATCCCAGGACTCTGGGATCCTGACCTGAACTGCAGGCAGATACTTAACTGACTGAGCCACCCAGGTGCCTTATGTCATCCACTTTAATTTCTTGCCTATATTACTGTGTAAACAATACTAGTGTTGGAAGCACTAATAGCAATGCTGTAGTGTTGTGGGTAAACATTTATTATTCATTACTGGGGCTATGTGTTCAATTTTTTTGCAGATTGAAAATGTTACTGGAAATTTCAGTCTGCCACATGGAGGAAGGGCCCATCCCTGTATGTCCCAGCTTGTAGAAAAATGGACAATGCTTGGTAGAACATGCCACTGACCTCAAAAGGCTTGGGAACAGGAATGCAAGAGATCTTCAGGTGGCAGGAACTATTACCCTAAATCCTACAATTAATGAACCAGGATTGTAATTTGGGCTGGATTGTCTTAAAGCAGATTCTTTCACCTCCTGTTTGTAAAAAGAATCTCAGCTCCCCAAACTTAGGGGCTGCTCAGTAATTGTGCAAGGCAAAGATGCTTGCACCTTACGTCTGGGACATTCAGTGAGTGGTAGCAATCACCACAGAGCACGGCCAGGCCAGAGCTTCCCCAGGCAAGCAGATGTACAGGAGTCCATATTCGCCTTCTAAGTCCCTTCCTGTTCCCTGCAGTCCCTTTGGCTCAAGAGCCCATTTTGTATGCTTCCATCACACTCAGCTCTTCCCCACCACAGCACTGTGACAGTATTTCTGAAACTGCCTTAGTTACTGTATCCTCTTGTCAACTCTAAGGAAGGAGGAACTGTGCCTGTTGTAAATACCGTGGTGTCCCCAGTACCTGATGGATGTTAAATGTGTGTTGAAATGTGGCTGCAAAGGAACTGGAAGCCCTCTGTATACTTGTGAGGCCCTCAGCTCTGCAGAGGAGAAAAGAAGTCACAGGGTACAGAGAGAAGTGAAATAGAAATTCCCACCACCATTCTTCTTGATCCAAATCCATGGAAATTGTCTACAGCTTTCTGAGAGAAGCCCACAGGCAATGATTTATTGTCAAGTCAGGGCTCTCCTTGTCTGCCCTTTCTGGCCTGGGCCCAGACCTTCCTCCAAATTGCTGGCCTAGCTCCTCCTCAGAAGACATCATTTTTCCTCCTAAAAAGGGAAGCAGAGCTGAGGACCAATGTGGAAAAAGTTCTACGGGGAAAGAATTCATACAACCTTCTCCCTAGACCAAAGAATCTCATTGGGATTGTCTCTTCTTACCACACACAAAGACTGAGACTCGGGAAAATATCTTCTCTTCCCCCTAAGCCACAGTGATTCCCATTCCAGAGTCACAAAGCTTTCTCCTGTTCACCGAACCACCACCACAGAAAGCCACTGGAAAGGTAAAAGCCTATCCTCCAGGGGGTATCATCCAAACACTCTTCTCTCTGGGGGTTGGAGAGATAGGTTGTTGGGGGCTGGGGGGTGATGGAGAGGAGACAGAATAGATAATAGAAGGAAGTGGATGAAGAAATTGGAATGAAGAAAGAAGCAAGCCAACTAAGAAGCTTCCATTGATGTGAAATGCTCAGATTTTCCCTACCTAAAACCCAAGCCACGGAGCTCACTCACTCGGGAGCTATAGCCTCAGCCCTGCCTCTCTGCTTTTGTTTGACAGAGCCATGAAGCCTGAGGCCTTAAGCTGCTGAGATGTAAGCTTGTATCCTCTTTCATGGCTCTCCCATCCCATCTAGTTTCCCTAACTTTCCTTCCGTTTTTTTACACACACACTCAGCCTTGTGTCTGGTTGTGAATGGATGCTGTGGAAGCTGAACACCTCCCAGTAGCCTTGCATCTAGTCAGCTCTCGGCCACTGGGGCGACTGCTCTTGCTCCAACCAGCCGCGTGTACTCAGGGAACATAAGCCATCATTACATTAATATTAGCACTGGGTCACAATTAGACATTTTATCAGGCACTGAAATATAAAACAAACTTTTAAAATCATCTCTCCTTCTGAGATTCTCTGTGTTGCTGCTCTAGGGTAAGAGGCAGGAGAGCATTCACGGACTCAGTCAGAAAACATGATCTAGGGGTGTCTTGGTGGCTCAGTGGTTGAGCATCTGCCTTTGGCTCAGGCCATGATCCTGGGGTCCTGGGGTCCTGGGATCTAGTCCTGCATCGGGTTTCCTGCAGGGAGCCTGCTTCTCCCTCTGCCTGTGTCTCTGTCTCTCTCTCTGTGTCTCTCATGAATAAATAAATAAATAAAATCGCAAGAAAGAAAGAAGAAAGAAAGAAAGAAAGAAAGAAAGAAAGAAAGAAAGAAAGATAGATAGATCTATTCCATCATGTTTACTTCACCTAAGAAGTTAAATGGGTCATTCAAGACTTTGGGTCTGGAAGGGGGCTTGGGGGATGAGTAGAATTAAATCTCACCTGCCTCTACAATTGTGTAAATCTAGAATAATAAAACCACATTAGGGTCATAAATATTATAAACTCCAAGTTCCATAGGCCCCTTAGTAGCTATGGTTTAAAACAGTCTACCAAATCTACACAAAAGATGCTGTCAACCCAGCAGAGAATAAAAGGGAAGGGTCATATTCTAGGAACCCATCTCCCCAGTCTTACTTTACCAGGTTTCCAATCGACAGAATTCAAGCACCAGGTGAATTTCTTTCTTTCTTCTTCTAAATACCGTGGTGTTCAAGTCTGCAGGGGCCTCCCACGGGTGACAAAACTATGCTAGGCTGTCAGGCACCTCAGTGTGGTCTTCAGTGAACGGGCTGGCTTTTTATAGCAGCTGCTCAACGAGGGACCGGGATAGTGATGCTCTTTTCTCAGCCTGCCCCACTAAACAGCTCAGCATCACCTCTGCCTGGGGAGAGACTTCCGTGTCATAGCTCCTCTGTGTGTCCTTTTCTATGCCTTTATTCCTCTTACACACGAGGAGGTAACTGTTGGCACTGGGGAATAAATATTATCCATGGAAAAGCTGTTTTCAGACACCCTGCCTCCCTAGCTCCAGGAGCAGCCCTGTGATAGGTCTTATACTGAAACAAGTCAGGATACAGATTTGTGATCTAAGGAAGCAGGGGGATGGCAGCAGACAATGGCACCAATGGTAGGGGTAGGGGTAGGGGTGCTGGGGTTCAGGCACAGCCAGGGTCTGCAGCAGCAGAGGCACCTGCCATCAGAAGGTGTGGCTTTCAACTTTCAGTCAGAAACTAGGACTGGGAAAGAATCGAAGGGCATTAACTACATATATAACATCTGCTATCTGAAGTTGAGATTAGAGTGGAATATAGGATGGCCTTTGGGAATGGAAGCTCTTTGGGAATCAGGAAGAGCTGTAGCAGCTACAAGAAAGGAGTTGGAAAATTGGGAGGAAAGTCTGGATCCTGCTGTTAGGAGCTTCCCAGGTTCCAGCTGATTTGGACTCCTGAATTTCATTTTGTGAGAGAAACAACTGACCACAGTGATCAAGAATGGGGTAAGAAGGGAAAAGAAAGGTCCTGCCTAAATTCTGACAGGTGTTCCTGAGCTCCTGTATTTCTCATCGAACATATAATATGGATAGCCTTTATTTAAGGCTGATACTACTCTAAAAGTGTCAGAATAAAGAAATCTAGCTACAAAGTAATCCAAAAGGTAGTCATTAGATTCTAGCCAGAAGGCAAAGAGCAAGCCTTGCAAAAGCGGCTAAGCACTGCCATCCTAACCAGATGTCTTTGACATCAAGAAGTGAAAGGAAGAAATGCCCAGGAGCTATGGTAGCTTTTCTAGAGGAAATAATACATTACACTCCATGGGCACTCACGCTTTGGCACATCTGGTATCACACACACAGGCTCTGTTTTAATCTGAGACAACCCATTTTTTGAACACCCATGATAAGCCTGAGCACGGTACGCACATCATATGTATATATAATCCCAATGGATTAGTTCCTATAACTGGATGGCTAGGTATTAACATCATTTTCTTATTTATTTATTTATTTATTTATTTATTTATTTATTTATTTATTTATCATAGTCACACACAGAGAGAGAGAAGAGAGAGGCAGAGACACAGGCAGAGGGAGAAGCAGGCTCCACGCACCGGGAGCCCGACGTGGGATTCGATCCCGGGTCTCCAGGATCGCGCCCTGGGCCAAAGGCAGGCGCCAAACCGCTGCGCCACCCAGGGATCCCCCGTCTCTATTTTAATGAGGCAAAATTTTATATTACCACGACTTATCAGGCCCCTGAACTGAGCCGGGCAAGCGTGAAGCCAGGTTTCCCATTCTCTTTTAAGAAGAGATTGAGAAGAACTATATTAAAAGGGCACCAGCTGGGGTTGAAAAAGCCATCGATAATTTCCAGACATGAGACAAAGTGAATAATCGAAAGACAGGGTAGGTACAACTGTGTACCCTAAAACTGCCCATCCTGTTTCTAACTGTCCATGACAGAGAAGTGTCACATCGGGTAGATGGACGTATTCACTTCTTTTGTGCCCCTTCTCCCCAGTTACATGGTAAGATCAGTGAGGAGTAGAATTGTATCTTAAATTCTTTTGTAATCGGAGACAGATACTGAATAAGAGGCCCGATTGTTTACTAATGAAAGCATCTCTAAAATGGTATTTCAATTGGTAAAATCGAAATACAGGGGATCCCTGGGTGGCTCAGCGGTTGAGCATCCGCCTTCGGCCCAGGGCGTGATCCTGGAGACCCGGGATCGAATCCCACGTCGGGCCCCCTGCATGGAGCCTGCGTCTCCCTCTGCCTGTGTCTCTGCCTCTCTCTCTCTCTCTCTGTCTCTCATGAATACACAAATAAAATCTTTAAAAAAATAATAAAATCGAAATACATAGTCTCCTTTCTGTACCTTGATAGAGAAAAAGGAAGAATGGACGATCTTCAGAGAGCACCACCTCTAGGAAGGACATGGCTCTCCACGGCCTCACCCTTCAGTGCTTCCAATACTGCATTTCTCTCAAAAGACACAGATACACACCAGTGGGGTCTCCCAGTGCCTCCTCCAGGAGCTGGGAAAGCAATCGTTTCGGACACGGGTCATCTTGCCCTGGTCCCCGCCCCCGACACGGCCTTTACCTTCCACGGGGTTGGTCTTCAGTCTACTGCAGAGGTTCATGACGCCTCCGTAGTGCACATTGATCTGGTCGACTCCATCAGTGGAACGCAGCTCCATGAGCTTCCTCAGGTCCATGACGGTGCAGCCAAAGTCCCCTTCACGGCTCTCAACCGTCGAGTTGGCCAGCAGAGCATGTTCTGTTGGGTTCGTCATCTTGCCTCCCGTTACCCGGCTCCTCGACCAGAGAAGACGTGGGGCTTCCCTTCAACTGACCGGGAACTCCCGCCTTCCTGCCTCACTTCTTCTTACTTCTGGCTTCTCTGGGAACCCAGTGAGGAGAGCGATGGGACTCTATCCTGCGTGAGGGGCCTCCTGCCCCGATCCTTTCTTGGGTGGGGAGCTCGGCAGCGGGAGGAGGAAGAGGACGGGGGAACTGAGTGGAAGCCGGACCACGCGACACGAGGATTGGGGTCCCCGGGCCGTGATGGAAGTGGTTGTCCAGGGTAGGTAGGTTCCTAGCTTAGACCAGCTCGCCCAGATGGAGGTGTAAACAGGATGTGCATGTTACCATGGAGGTCACCTTAGCAACAACCAGCAACTGCAGTGGTAGAGAGGCGGCAGGAGGAGGAGGAGGAAGAGGAGGGCTCCCTGGATACCACCGGCAACTAGGTCTCTGGAATAAAGATTCAAAGACAGACAAAAACGATTAGAGAGGCCGTGAGGATCCAGCATCTGTGAGGGCAAGAGGTACTCCTTCTAGCACGAGGGTTTAGGTGACAGTTGATGCCCGAGCTGAGCTGATACCTGAGGCCTGAGCTAAGTGAAAGGACTCCAGAGGGGCCCTTTCCTCCCCAGGAGGCCCCAGCAGCTGTAAACTGCCATGTAGAGAAGTGACGTCACATACGCCCCAATCCCCCCATCATACTGCTCTTGAGCCAGGTGACATGAATCCGGCAGGTTCAGAAACTTGGAAATAAGTTTCCAAGAGTTTCTTGCTCTCCCTGTCTGTTCACTTGAGGGCCTCACTATGAAATCCTTTAGCATGACCTTTGCCTCTAACTGGGGTGAAGAGGTCAGAAGAGGAGGCTGGACCAGAGTGATCTGGAGGCCGGCCTGTCAGTCTGCCACCCATGTCCCGGAACCCTGCACCCATACCCAGCACCCCGTACCTGACACACACATTACAGACCAGGAGGAAAGCCCGGTAGATGATGTCCAAATCTTCTGGGACCCCTGAGAATACTCAGTCGCCGGCCGTAGGGGAATCCTGCAGCCTGCTGCGGCGGCCAGCAGGCCAGGTACTGCATTCAGATCTCGGAGCTAAGCCCCACCCCTCTGAAAAGTTTCATTCTGTCCAAGAAGGGAGAATAAAGTGCTCTGGCAATTGGAGATACAGGGTGGAGCCTTTTTACATAAAGGGGACAGAAGGGCCTCTGAGGAGAAGGAAGAGAGTTTGAAGCATATGACTCTTCAAGTTCTTTGGGGTGGCAGGGGTAAGATGGTTATTGGTTCGGGTCGAGCCCAGGGTCCTGGCAAGGTCAGCGGACAGTAGTGTCAGCTGGTGTGTGAGTGAGTGGGCACCAGATGGTCTCAGATCAGCAGTTCTCCCCTCACAGAGGCCTGTGCTCCCCCTCTGACTAGGGCGAGTGACAGAGCCATGCACAGCTGAGGAGATAGAGGGCTGGAGGTGGCCAGGCTCACCTGGGCCCTGTCCTGGGCTTTAGAGAGCAGCTCCTATGAGTCATGTGGGACCCACTGCCACGCATCAGCCACTTATTTTATTTGTTTGCTTATTTATTTGAGACAGAGAGAGCGGGGGATGGGCAGGAGAGAGAATCCCAAGCGGACTCCACTCTCCATGCGCAGCCTCATGGGGCCTTGACCCCATGACCCTGAGACCTTGCCCAGAGCCAAAATCAAGAGTCAGACGCCTAACCGACCGAGCCACCCAGATGTCCCCACATCATTTCAATGTGAAGGGACTAAAAATAAACTGTGAAGGGGCGCTTTCTGACTGTAGCACCAGAACAAACATGGGGTCCAGCCTTGGTTAAACAGTCCCCAGTGACTTGAGTTCAGTTACCAGGAGGTGGCAAGAAGCTCTGGATAGTCCTTCTCCAATACATCGATGACACCCGCCCTTCTAGAAGGTGAACAAAGAAGCACAAGAGCCCTCAGATAAGGGCTTGCCTCTTTTACTAGTTACTTTTCCAAAAATCCCATGTGGTCAAAATTCCTGCTGACTCCCATCAATCCTATTCCTGGCAGGTTCCAGGGGACAGAGTTGGTTACACTCCTCTCTCCCATAGTGGCACCCTCTGCCTCCTCCTTTTACCAGAGATTTACTGATCGAGTGATTGGTTTTTAAAGGTTTTATTTATCCATGAGAGACACAGAGAAGGGCAGAGACACAGGCAGAGGGAGAAGCAGGCTCCCTGCAGGGAGCCTGATGCAAGACTCGATCCCAGGACCGCAGGATCACACCCTGAGCCAAAGGCAGATGGTCAACCATTAAGCCACCCAGGTGTCCCTTACCAGAGGTTTTTAGAGCGACTCTGACTTACAGGGGGTTAAGCAACCAGGGTTGTTGCTATTGTTTTTTAAATATCATACTGCCTTTCTTTCTTTTCCCTTTTTATCTGCCTTTCTGTTTTAGATGTCGCCTCGTAGCCTGGGGAGCAGAGGTCCAGCAGGAATATGAGGAGTGCATTAAAGTCCTTTCATCCTGACTGGCACAGGGGCAGAGGTGGTACCGCAGACTATCCCCACCAGTTCAGCTTCCTGCCTGAGCCTGGAAGCATTGGGAAAGGCCAGAGCAGTCAGAAGCCCCATCTTGACCCTTAAGTAGAAACTCCTTAACCTTTTAAGAGGATGTTGAAAACTATGCTGATAGAGTGCTAAAGTAGAAATCAGATTTGACTTTTTTTCTCTTCCCATCCACTGTAATATATGCCCCTTGAAGGCAAAGGTCTGCCCTCATCTTGTTCATTGTTGTATCCCCGAGTGTCTGAGGGTAGCCTGCACACAGCGGGCATCAGGCTACTTTGTTGTTGTTGTTGTTGAATACCTGGTAGCAGATGCAGAACCAGGTTTACCATCTTTCCAGGCACCCTTCGGGCAAGTCACATGCCTTCCTTAGGGCTCAGTTCCTCCCACCTTCACCTGGGGGAGAAATCAGCCCTACCTCTTCACACCATCCTAAGAAAGTGCTAAAGGACCAGAATGAGAGATAGAAATAGTGCTTGGAAATCTGGGATGAAGGATGCCCAGCGTCCAGTAAGTCTTGAGTGATGGGAGAAGGCTTACTTTGATCTTAAATTTAAAAAAAAAATTTTTTTTTATTTACTTGTGATAGTCTCACACAGAGAGAGAGAGAGGGGCAGAGACATAGGCAGAGGGAGAAGCAGGCTCCATGCACCGGGAGCCCGATGTGGGATTTGATCCCGGAGACCCGGGATCGCGCCCTGGGCCAAAGGCAGGCGCTAAACCGCTGCGCCACCCAGGGTTCCCCTTACTTTGATCTTAATGAACTTTTGGGATCGAGCCCTTTAAGCAGGGCAAGCTCCCTGTGCCCCTCCATCCTTCCTTGCCAGAGGGAACTCCCACCTCCCCCCCCCCACACACACACACAAAAGGAAAATCCCAAGGCAGCTTCATTAGCAATAACCACCCGCTGGGTTATCACCATTGGCAATGCCACTAGGCGAGGCGGCCTTACATTTCTAGAAAAGAAGGACAGTCTGAGTCAGAATTCCTTACTTTGAACCCCTCCCCTCAAGATACCAAAGAAGAGTGATCTTTTTCACTCACGTAGGCAACCAATGAGAAAGGGACACTTAGGATTAAAACTGATGGGGCATGTGGACAAGAATGAGATTTGTCTGCTTCAGGTTGCTTTAGAGACAGAGAAGGTCAAGCGCCCAGCTGCCGGCACAGAGTCAAAGTGGGCAGTGTTAGCTGGGGCCCTGGCTTCAGGTGGGATCCCTGTGGAAGTTCTTCTGGAATTCGCAGGCATTGCAGCACCCATACTTCTCTCGGAGCTCTCATGTGAGCTCTCTGCGACTGCGGAGGCTGCCTGGCCCCTATCCTTATTAGGCAACTGGCAACAGTAATCTGGAGGAGCTCACACAGCCTCAGCCTCAGCCTCAGACACAACTGCTCAAGACGCCTGGGAGGTACCACCTCTTGTCAGGTCAGGATTAGTCATTCAGCTCGGGGCATTCTGGGTAAGGTATGTTCTCACTCCCAGTTCCTAGCATTTTGTCAGCGTAAAGGATGATAGGACAGAAGAGCAAACCCTCCCACTGCTTCCTTCAGGGGCAAGGAGTTGTATTACTTTACATGATCACTGAATCATTGCAATGTTTTTCTTCCTAAAGTCCTGCAACATCTGTTCTGCAATGTGGAATGACCTGTGAAAACACTGTCACATATCAGTTCTAGGTAGGACTGCTGGGAACCCCCCACCTCACAGATGAAGACACCGCAGTCTGACGAGGCAAGAAATGATCTAGTCTTTGGCAAGTCAGCGCCCTTGGCTGTCTGGCGTTCTTCTTGTTCCCCCTTACTCTTCCCCTGGAGCCTGGACCTCCTCATTTTTTGACAAACATCTAAGAGATCCGTTAAAATGCAGCATCTCTGGAGTACAGAAAATACCCCTTTCCACTTAGAGAAAATGCTGACTCTTCCTCTTGCTCTTTCTCTTTCAGAATCAACTATAGTACATCACAGGGGCCGAAACACACCCTCTCCGGATCCAATACACACCTGAGAAGCAAACCACCCCACACTTCACAGTAACTCAGTCCGCAGTGAGGCTTGCTAGCAAGTTCTGACACAGCTGCCAGAGACAAGAACCTCATGCCCTAAGCCACCAAACCATAAACAATAGTGAGACACTCTGTTTCCTCCAATTTTGTCCAAGGAATCCCTTACTCTTGGAAACTTTCCCGAGTGCTAAGGAAGAGATCCATCCCCAGACTACGAGGAGAAAGGGTAGCTCCTGTGTAGGGGACAGAGGAGGGTCTTTTGATAATCCGAGAGGAACCCACCCTCTGAATCGCCCCTGCCAAAGGCTGCTATTGAATCTGGCACGATGCATGGGAAATGAAGTATGAATGGAAACGGGAGAAAGGAAGCAGGAGGGGCCAGGGGTTAGGGAACCAGGCTGGCTCAGCACTGCAGCCGGACCTGCCTGGAATAATAAGGGCTATACTCAGCTCCGGCCTCCAGGCTGCAAGCAGGGCTGCCGCTCAGTAGAGCAGAGTCTGGTGCCCCTGGCTTGTCCTCTTTATCAGGCAAGAGCCTCCGCTCAGAGGTGACTTGGAACACTCAGAGATGCTTTGGTTGGAATGCCAACACCATGGGTCACTGTCATGCAGGACTGAGAGGTGGAGGAAGGAAGACTGTGAAGGGGCTGGGGGAGCAGGCCAGTTGCACCACAGAAGGCACCAAACTGAAAAACGAAACCTACAGTGGAGGGGAGGGGGCTGCTTTCTCTCCTCTGATCCCAAGGCTCCCTCCCCCAAGTGAGGCTCTGTTTTCGTCCCTACTTGCAGCAACAGGGAAGGGACGAGGTGGGGGGTTGGAAGGGAAGGAAAAAATGTTAGTTGAGCGCACACAATGAGCCAGATACCATCGTAGGCACTTTGTGTGGAAATGAGAGATAAATCACACTAAGGCACATGCGTGTGTGCTATACAGTGCCTAGCACGCGGCTGATACGTAGTGGTTGCTCCACACGCAGTGGCTCTTACCATCATTACATGCATTGTTTCACTGAATCCTTACCACCAGCCCAGTAGGGAGGGCACCGCCATTTGATGGCAGGGAAACAGAGCTTCAGAGAGCCAGGATTCGCGCCCTAGTCTGAATCCAAGCCACCCTGTTTCAAGGACAAGGACAATCCTGTGACAAAAAGGAAAAAGGCTTTATCTCCTAAAGCCTGATGAGAAGGTCCACATAAACTTTTCTGTCCCTTGTCCAAGAGCCAGCCCTAAAGGCTCTGAAACAGGTCAGGGAAACACCTCCTCAGTGGTGATTTGAGACAGAGCCTGCTCCAGATTCTCTCTCTCTCTCCTGTCTCCAGAAGCGGCATTTCTTGTTCCATCACCTACAGTTTCCGAAGCTTTACTTCTCCTTTCAGGCACTCCCATGCTTCTGAGAGGGCCATGCCCTGTCAAAAAATCTAGTAAGCACTTGAACATGGCATGAAAAATATGGCTGCCTGGAGTGAAACATCCCTGGCTGGCCCTACTCTCTGGAGGTCTAAACCCCACACAGAGGTTTATCTGCTCCCTCCTCATTACAGGCCTCTTATTTCCATGACCCAGATCCTAGCCCACTCTTGCCAGTTCTTGCCACTCAGGTCTGGCAGCCACCATCCTCATCACGGTGCTGGGCTCTTCCTTTCCTCCCCGTGCCTGCCCTGCCTGGTTGCTCCTCCAATGCCCACTGGCTTGCAGAAGCAGGCCTGAGCACACACAGTCTACTAAGTATCTACTGAGTCTACTGAGTTCTCGGTCTATTGAGGCCCTTTGGAGGCATGTGGGAAGAAATTTGGAGACAGAGTACGTTGGCTAAAGTTTATGTGGTGGGCATCACCCATCATCATCCCCCAAAGCCATGCCCATGACAGGAAGCCAAGTGGGGGCTAGGGCACCAAAACCAGGCCTCCACGTTGACCACAGGATGGCATGATGTGACCTGTGATCCTGCTCTAGGTCCTGGAGCCTGGTGCTAATTTGCAGCCAGCTCCTAGGACCTGGGTTCCAGAGGATACTCCCTTCCTGAAGAGAGAACATCACTTCCCAGTTAGGAGGTAGTATACATGAGATTCTCTGGCTTACTCTTCTCCTCCCCATCTGCCATGCTGAGTGATTCTTCAATTCCACAGCAGAAATGTAGTGCCAGAATCAAAGCATCTTTCTGGAGAAAATGTGTCACCCTCCAACCCTGAGCCTCAGGGATCCAGAATTCTCCCTTCTTCTCCAGAGTCACTTTGTACTTCTAAGTTAAAACTAAGTCTATGCACACCCTGGACTCATCACCTACTCTTGGGTGCACCCCCCCCCCCCAAAAATGATCATGCAAGTTCAGAAGGGGGCACATGTAAGGACGTTCACTGGGACGTGACTGGTGGTGAAGGCAACCTGGGATTTTCGTCCAGTGAGAGGCAGAATATATGCACTAGATAATAGGGGATATTATGCAAGAGTTAGAAACCCAGATCAGATGTACACACAACAACACTAGTGATCTTAGAAATATTACTGGGGTGGAGCGGAGTGCTTTAATAGCTCTTACACAAAAACACATGATCTAAAGTGATGCTAGACATTTTAAGGGATGTATTTAAACAAAGAGATATATGTGAGCCCATTAGAATGTTGCTCCTGGGCAGAGAAGGGGATAGATGTGGGATAGGGGGTAACAGTGGGCACACAAATTGGTTTGCATGGGCCAGTGATAAAATGGGCCATGAACTAATGGTATGGTAGGCTCCTTGCTCTGTACCTGAGATCCACACAAAGAAAAGCAAAACATACCATGATCCTGGAAACTTGCAGTCCTATAGGGGTTGTATTGTCTAAAATATGCTATGGTAATGATGACCAAACTTATCTGTTTGGGCCTGATGCCTTCGGGGGCAGGGGAATGTAGGGCCCATCGAGAGCACAAACTTTCTCTACACAGTGATACCAAGAATCGATCCAAGGTTGGTAGCCTGTTCCTAATCATCTGGCTTGCTGAGATTCAGCTCATGTCAAAGGCCCCAGGAACCATCGAGATGAAGACAGGAAGCTTCAGGGCATGGGTTGGGATGCTAAAGCCGAATGTGCCTGAGAGTGCAGTGTCACCCCTCTGGCTCTATTCTAAAATAGCATCAATACATCAAGAGGAGAAAGGGCAGTCCCTCAGACTCAGAGACATGGGGAATGTACCCTCTTCCACATAATCTGAATCATACTGGCCTGGTCACCTCTGTGGCCTCCTGTGACCCACTGGGTGTGGGGGAGCATTCCCAGCAAGCTGTAGATTTAAAAAATGTGGAGGATGGAACCATAACACTGACCACTTCCTTCAGTTGGTTAAAGAGGCCAGGAGCCAATTTCAGGTGGGAGTGACAGGGCCATGCAGAAGGTCTGTTGTTTAATGAAAGGGGTGCTGGCAGCCTCCCACCTGCTCATGGTGAATGCTCAGGATATGGGTTTGCAAGGGCCTCTGCTTCTCACACCCAAGTAGGGAGCAGCTCCCCAGAACCGGGACAGGACACAGACCTTGGGTAGTAACACGCATATGTCCAGTACATATACTTTCTTGGACAACATACATTGCCTTTCTTGGGGCTGCTTTCTGTGGTTTTGCCACATTTTGGTTCCAAGAGAACAAAGGGGCTTTTTAGCAGCTGGATTGGATCTTGTGTTATTTTTAGAAACAAATTTCCGCGGAGTCATGCCAGGCCGGTGGAGAGGGAGAGGAGGGTCAATCTCCCTTGGGTACTGGAGCAGGATCTGGTAGCTCCTAGGTGTCAGGTTCTGGTGGAGCCCTCGGAGGGGAGTGGGGAGACCCCTGACCTCGGACTAAGGAGGCCACAGCTCATCCACCAGAAGGAAGTGTTGCCGGCAGCTGTTCTGCCACCAGAGCTGAGCAGGAGGGAGTAATATTCCTGTATGACCCAGACAGCAGCCAGGGTACCACACATGGACGTCAGGCCTGAATGACAGTCCCATCACCCCCCTCTACTTCATGGCAGTCTCCCCTATACAGAGCACAGAGAACCCCCCATGCCTCCCCAGCCCTTCCCTCAACCCACCCATCCCCTGCAAGTTCCAGGCAGATAAGCAAGGGCTCCACCCCTGAGAGGATGGCATGCATTAGGAAAGGGGACTGGGGGCACTCCCTGATAACATGTCACCCCATCAGCCCAGTTTTGCCCTTCCTGTTCACTAACTGTACCGACGGCAGCCACTATGCCAGCCCTGGGCTTTAGAAAGTGGACAAGCCATTGTCCCCTGCATTTGCAGCCCTTCTCGGAGCAGTGGTTTACAAGCTCAGGTAAGCATCAGCATCCCTGCGGGGGTGGGTACCACCTATGGCTGGGCCCTGCTGCTGCCCCCAGAGTTTCTGATTTGGGGGTGTGAGGGCAGGCCTGGGAATATGTTTCTAACAAGGGTGCTGCCATGGCTGGTCTGGGACCCACACCTTGAGGACCCCACAGAGGTTAGGAAGCATCTCCACAACCACATCCCGAGCACCTCCCGCAACACCAGCTTAAGGTACTGTGTGGGCGTTGAACAGGGGCCCAGTTCAGGCAGTGTTCTTGGATCTAGGCTGATAGCAGAGGGGCACGGGAGGATCTTGTCACAAATCTCCTCCTGCTTTTCCTTCTCCCAGGATGCTGACCTCTGCTCCCATTCACCATTCATCTCAGGGCACCCCCTCTTCCTGGAGGCACCCACAATCCTCCCTAGGAAAGCTTCTCTCCTGTGAGTCCTCGAGAAAATGGACTTAAGAGGACCTCCCGGAACTTGCAAACGGGAGCCAAGTTTTAATTGGAAAGTTGAAACAAGCTACCCCTGAGCTTCAGAACAACCTCTCCTAGGTTCAGGGGAAGCTGAGCACCCTCTGCACCCGTTTCCTGCAGCCCACAGCAGGAGATAGGAGACAGAGGGCTCCTAACGCACGTGATGGGAAATGTGCAAACCCAAGACACTCACCACCCGCTTTGGGCTCTCCCAGTGTTCCTGCCCTGGCCCATCTGGACCTCTGGCAGCCTCCCCCGCCAACCCCCCACCCTCGCACCCCCTTGGGGGGTCCTGCCTGCTGCTCCAGGCCCAGGCCATGGCCAGTGCAGCTGGGGGAGAAGCAGCTGTTTTCCTGTCGGGGTGACAGGCTGCTATAAACACCCGCTCCAGGTTGCTATGGCAAAGCAAGTGTGTAGCCGGGCTACAGTGGAGCTATTTATGTGCCTGTAATGGCAGAGTGGTCTGTTTTTTATTATTTTACTTATAAAGCTTTCCTTCCCCAACCCCCTAATACAGCTTAAAAAAAAAAAAAAAAAAAAAAAAAAAGCCACCGCAACTTCCTCAGGAACAAAAAGAGTATAGCTGGGAAACAGAGCTTAGGACTTGAGCCAGGAATGGGAAAGCTGAAGTGAAGAGTATGATACGTTCATCTCGAGCAGGGGCGGTGTGGCTTCTCGCTTATACAGGCCTGTGCCTTGGCTCCTCAAGGAGCAAGGCCAAACTCGTGTCCTCTCACCTCTGCACCACATACAATATTAAAAGGAGACAAAGCCACTTTGTCTCCTGTCTTTTTGTTAAAGGTGGGCGCCCGCCAGCAGCATTCCTACCCTCTTGCCAACAGCCCCCACTGGCTGCCAGTGTCATCAGGGTGAAGACACCAAGGATCCCACCAGAAGTCATGGAAAAGGAGCCCCCAAACATCCCCCTGGCTGGAGGTCTGCAGGGAATGACTCTAGAGGTGCCTTTGTGGGGACCCGTGTTTCCCCACTTATACAGAGAACTTTCATCCAATTCTCAGCTCTCAGGGAGCTCTGGGGTGAATGGGTACCCTGCACAAGACAGGAAGTCGTAGTCAGGATACCAAGGACCCCTAGCTGGTACCAAGGAGTTGGCACTCAAAGCTCAGATGCTGAAAGATAATCAGAAGTGAGGTTGATTCCTCCTCGGACACACACGTCTTCAAGGCACCAGCACATGGGAAAGGTTTCTGGGAGAGGAGGTGGGGAGTGATCAGAGAGTAGCCACTGGCTGGGGTCACTGTGGCCTTCTGCTTCCTCCACTCGTCCAACCCAAAATGAAGTGAAAAATAAGAAAAAAGAAATGGGCAGTGGGTGATAGGGCAGCTCAAGAAGGGCCAGAGAGAGGAAGGAATTAGCCCATGTAGTAAACACACACACACACACACACACACACACACACACACACCCCTAAGCCAAATATGTGTACCAACTTTGACAAACATGCTACAGGCTGCGCATCACTAAATGACATCCAAGTAAGAGAGAGTCACCTTCCAGAAACAGCTGGAGGGAATACAAAAGATGCTCCAGGATTTTATCTCCCTCTTTTTCCACCTTATTCCAGATTCTTTTGGATTTGGTATATCCTTAGGAGGAGGGATCAAAAAGACCCCACTGCTGATGGGTATGTTAATCAGATAAAATAGGGGAGTATTAAAAAGAGCAAATCCAACGAACTGTTCCAGTTCCTTCCATCTCAGATTCTAACTGAATGTTTTCCGATGCCGCCGTAACTGTGGAAAGATACTAAGGGAAACCACCCAATGAGACGGGAAGAGGGCAGGAGAAGGGGGAAGCTGCTGCTTTTCCATCAGGAAAGCACCCCTGGCTGCCCCAGGACAGCCCTGGTTAGCTGACAAAGGCCCGCTGGGAAAGTCAAAACTTGGGACAGAAATCTGTCTTGGCAGTACCTTGGGGTCAAAAGAGCAGAGTGGTTGTGGTTTCTAAGCCTGTCAAACCAACTGTCATCAGCATCCCACTGTGCCTGTAGGACAAGAAGGGAGGACGGGGGAGAAGAGGAAAAAGTCCGGTATGGGGCACTGTCCTGGACAGCTGAGAGTGAGTAGGCTGATGACAAGGCTGGTGTCCCAGGCACTGGTGTTTCTATTCCTAAGTCTCAGGATATTAACTCAAACTAAGTGGCCATTATTGAGAGAGACATAAAAAGACAAAGAGAAGCAGACATGTCTCAGGACCTCCAAGGTAGATGAAGCTTCCAAAAATCATGGGGGGCTAGAAAGAACATCTATTCACAAAAGCCCAGATCCATGGTGACAGACACAGAGCCCATTGTTGAAGACACAAATGGCAGGCAAAGAAGTAACCCAGCCTCAGCTGGCCATTGTTGATGGAAGAGGAGAGAAAGTGGAGAGTGCTGCGTCCTCTTCTTCCAGGTGAGCGGAAAGCTTGTCTTACCTCTCTATCCCAGCCCCTGGGCCAGTGCCTCACCTAACATGGACTTAATAAATGAACCAGGCTACTCTGCTCCAGTATGCTTCCATTTCCTTCCAAGGAAAGAAGAAGCATGGATGTCCCAGAAGGAGACTCAATCTCCAGAGAGAATCGGTGACCTGGAAGTCCTAAGAAACACTTCTTCACCACTTGCTCCATATCCCCCTCCTCTCTCTTGGGGTCCTGGAAGACCGACTGGATTGGTGCATCTCTCTTGTTCCCCTGGTCACAGTCCCAGGGCTCTTCTGGTGCAGGCAGAGGGAGACCAGCTATCATTGCAGAAATTGCTCGCTCACTAGGGAGAGGCAAAGGTAAAGAATTTAAGCTCTCCCAACACCCATTCAATTCTAAACTCCCACACACAGTATTTTAAACACCACTGCAGTACCTCCAAAGAAAAGCCTGGGAGAACTATGGTGATGGTGATGGTAGTGGGGACGCCTGTAGGAAGTGGCAAAAAAGGATTCTTTCGCGATTATTTCTGAAGCACTGTGCTGCCAGAAATCATAGAAAAAAATACCCAGCACCAAACTCTTTGGATCTCATCTTTTCCTCCCTATACCTCATTTCCAAGCTTCTCACTTTATTTTTTTATATGTGTGTATATCACTTTTCCCATCTCTCCCTCTCTCCTGGTCTACCAGACTCCTTCCTTTCTTCTCTCCCTCCCTCCCAGCTCCCCCCACCCCATCTATCTCGGTCTCAAAATCTCTCATTCTCTTTTCCACATCTTCTGCAACAGCATGATTGGATGGAATTCCATTCTCCTTATGTGGTAGTTTCTGGAACCGATCAACCCGGTCCAGTGCACATTGGCTCAAGCAGTGGCATGCTGAGAAGCAGTTGGGCACTTGTGGGGCTGTCACAGTGAGCACCAACACAGAGCCAATCCATGCCTCTGGGGTCATGGGCAATGGACCAAGGGCACACAGAATGAACTCTCTGAGTCTGTCTGCATCCTCCCACAGCCTCTGCAGCTTGCCTGGCTAAACGAAATATGTAGCATCCAACTGTGCTTGAAATATAGGCAAATGGCCAACATGGAGGCCCCAGAAGTGAGGAGCCCTAACGAGATGGGAGAAAAGAAAGGGTACGACTATTCAGTGGATTAAAAGCTAAAGTTAGGTTTAGCATGCTCAGCCGCATTCCCAGTCTGGCATAAATAAGAAGACAGCCTGATGGAGGAAGGGGCTGGGAGCTGGACAGATGGAAAGGCACCTAAGTCCACAATCTGACTCTGGCTCCTCTCAAAGCACCCACAGAAGTGGAAAAGTCAAGAACCCAACACAATCAGCTAGTGCTATCCAACCACAAGCTACCAGATAGCTCCATTCTCCCACTTCACTTTCATTTGGAGTGTAGCACACATGCGTAGGGAACAGACTTCTGGAGGCTGGATCCAGCTCCCTGGCGACACGGCTGCCTTCTGCCCAACCACTTTGTGAGGATTCGAGGACTCCCAGAGGGACCGTGACCCACCAGAGCCAGACCTCTGCTGGTGTCTTACAGTATCTGCCCAACGTTTGCTTCTGTAAAAGCTTACAGGAGTACCCCCCCCCCCCCCAGGCTCACACACTCTGGCCAGCTGCTCCAAATCAGTAAGCTCTCCATCACCAGAGAACAATCCTTCTCAGCAGGCCAGCTGGGGGAAGTGGGGGAGTGATCTCCCTTCAGGGTCTCAGCCCTGAACCCTCCCTGTGCAAGCGGCCAAGTCCCAGGAGAAGCTGAGGACACATCAGCGGCTCTCCCTGCCCCCTCCTCCTGTAGGCAGCCGAGAAAGAGGACTCCTCTGAGGGGGAAGTCCCGGGGCAGCGAGGCCTGGAAACTTTGCCGTCTAAGGCTGTGGAATCCTTCTACTGGGCTCCTGCAGTTAATCACTGTGGCTCCCTGGATTCCCGATTTGGGCTTTAAAAGGTAGCACCAGAGCAAGAAGGACAAACATGTTGAGGAGATGAAAAAGAAAAAGAAAAAGAAAAAAAAAAAAAACAGTTGGTAGAAGCTAACAGATAACCACCTCCAACACCAGTCTTCTGAGCAGCTGAGGAAGCGTGAGGAGGGGGAGAAGAAACGTGCAGGAGCAAAATAAGTATAGACCACGTTTCAGAATGCTCTTCAGGGTTCCCGGATAGTGTTGCCTGTCTTTATACTCCAGACTCTACAGAACACCTCACTCCCATTGCTAACCTGCTTGTGAGAAGGGGTTGGGTTGTCTGAAATGTTCTCCTCTTAGCACATCTGAAAGATCAGAGGCTCTTGTCCCCTTTTGGAAGAAAGAGCCCAGAGAGCTCACAGCTGTTAGTGTGAGGCTTTGGGACATTAACTTCCAAGATGGTAGAAGTGGCCTCTTAGGCCAGGTTTCCATGGTTTCCGAGAGAACAAACAGAGGTTTGGCTCTGAAGAGGGGTAGGAGGGTGAACTGCCTTTTCTTCCTATGGGAATAGTTTCAAGAGCCAAGACAAGAGGGGGATATGGTAAACTGCTGAGGAGGTCACAGAAAATTCTAGGAGAAAGAAACTGGACAGTCTTGACAATTCCCGTTCTTTCTGGGGAGGCTGGGGTGGAAGGCCCCCTTAACAGGATATTAAGGCAATTCTCAGGGGCTGAGATAAACCTAGGAAGTATAGGAAGACAAGCAACTTCTCTCTCTAACGTGCCCAGCCAACCTCGAAGAATGGAGCAGAAGTTGAGCTGCTTTGGGAAAGGCAAGGACCTCCAAAGATTCTGAGTTTTGCTCGCAAGGAGGGCCGGGAGCCAACCATCCCCAGAAGTGACGTATGGAGGTGCTGATCCCCAGAACTGAAGCCCATCCTATCAGCCATCCTTAATGCCAACAATAGCACCCTACCTTCCCGGGCCCCCCAGGCAGGACTCTTTCACTCTTTTTCCAAAGGAGCCAGATGGGGCAGCACATGGTCAAGCGCCAAAATGCTACCATGTCCTCCTAGCAGGGGCTGCCCGTGAAGCAGGGCCACCTGGCCAAGGAATTTCCTTGCAAACTTCCGGAAGCGATCTGCATTGCGCGAGAACCCCTTGGATGCCTCCTCCAGAGCTGGTGCCTGCTTGGCTCCTCCTGGGGACATGGTAAGGAGCTGCTTGGTGACTCTGCCACACCCAGAAGCAGTGATCATGGCACCTCTGTAGGTTAAGTACCACGTGTGCTCTGCCACCTTCTCAAAGCAGAGTGAGGCCGGGGGTTGACCGACTACAAACTAGGAGGCAGGCTAGACCTAATCCCAATGTCATCACTGGCAGTTGCACTTGCCAGTAAGTTCCTGGCCTTTTCGGGGAGCAGACCCTCTGCTTTTCCTACCAACTGTATCAGACATCTCATAGAATTCCAGAATCACAGTCATGAAGGGAACTTTAAGGAAAATAGAATACAAACCCCCTCACTTGATAGCAAAGCACAGATGAGTCAAGCACGGTGCTAGGCATTGGGACAAAAAGGCTCTGCAATCGACAATAGAAAAGTAGGATACAGGCAGAGGCCAAGGAGGCCAAGAAATCTGTTATCAGATGTCAAATGAAGGGTGGAGATCTCTCCCTTACCTGTTCCCCTGCGTGTGTCCAACTCCCCCAGGCTCTGCCCCGCAGGCTGTCTTGCAGCCATCAAGCTGCTTCCAGGAAGAGTTCACTCACAGTATGGACTTTCCCTGGTGGCTCAGGCCCACACCAGGAGCAAAGGGGAGCTTTCTTAGGGCGTTCCAGCTGTGCAGAGTGCACTCTGAACATGGATACCAGGTAAGGAGATGGCTGGGAGTGAAACAGTGTAAGTTTTGCCGGGTAGGTCATACACCTAGAGGCTGTACCCATCTGAAGGGGGCATCTTTTGAACATCTTTATAAATGTGCCTTAGGCTAGTAGCTGCACTTAGCTG
The DNA here is from genome assembly GCF_048164855.1 of Canis lupus baileyi. Classification (NCBI taxonomy): domain Eukaryota; kingdom Metazoa; phylum Chordata; class Mammalia; order Carnivora; family Canidae; genus Canis; species Canis lupus. Next base: position 23,613,399 of record NC_132875.1, read on the forward strand.
TCAACCTGGAACATGGCTTGGATCCCCAGGCCCTAAGAAATATCTAAGGAAGAAAACCAGAAGTGAATCCAGTTTGACCAGGGGATGCACCAGAGTTGCTGAGGTACCAGAGTTGCCAGCCCCATGGCCCCAGTCCCTCCCGGAGCTCTGCCTGCAGGCCAGAGCTGCCCTCTCAGCTCATGGGCTCTCCCGTAACAGCTCTTCCCAAGCAGCCTTTCCCTCCAAGGCCCCTCCTCCAAATCCATTTTTCCTGGGCCTTAGAATTCTCAGCTGAAAGCCAAGGATAATGAGAATAGCCCAACTCTGATGAAAGCTAAGAGGATTGCCACTACTTTTATGTACAAAGGCTCACGGACTTTGCATTAAGAAGCTATTGAGCCACGGAAGCCAACCCAGGAGGCTTGCTTCTCGCTCAGAGTCTCCCAGTGCCTCCGGCTCCCTCATTCCTATGCTTCCCAGTCCTAGGTCTGGGTCTTGGGCTCTATGTACCAGGAATACATTGGTCCTCCCCACTCATGGACTTCTCCAGAATCTCCAACTTTTGCAGCTCCTTCTGGGGAATGGTCTGTCTGAGGTTCCTTGTTACGTGGCGTCAGCAAGACTGAGCAGAAAGGCAGAAAAGTTCATGACAGTCAAAGAAGCTCGTGGTAAGAACTCACATCCGGGTAACGCCTCACTGTTTCAAAGCACTCTGTGTGATCTTTGGGACAGCCTTTTAAGGTAGACAGGACTGATGATATTATACTTTCTATCAATTTTATAACACATGGTCTTTAAGGGGATGTGACTCAGTGAGGGCCATGCAACCACAGGAAGAGCCAGAAAGAAGCTAAGACATACTACGTGCTGCACAGTCCTATACAGCAGGCAAAGGTAGAGGAATCAGAACCGGAAAGCAGCCTCTAGTCAACCATCAGGTAATGTGAGGCCCCACCCAGGACACTGGAGCTGGGGGATTCCTGTCCTGATGAACTCAGAGGCTTAATATAGGTTCTTCTACTTCCTCCCGGAGGTACCTGTGAGACACACTGAAGGTATGCATGATGCCAGTGTGTGTCATCCTCTTAGCCTGTGGACACCTTGGGGGTATAGACTGCGGTCCAGACAGAGGCAGCACAGCTGGTGGGGCACCAAAGGAGTAGAAAAGGGGGACAACAGAAAGGGGAACAGAAGAGGGTGAGGAAGCTTCAGGGAAAGGAAGGAAGGGGGCCTTCCTAAAGGGAACTAGCAGACCTCGAAGTCTCACTAAATAAGACAGGACATGCCTGTGTTAAGAAGCCCCCAGCGGCACCCAGGTGGCTCAGTCAGTTAAGTACCTGCCTTCAGCTCAGGTCATGATCTCAGGGTCCTGGGATGGAGCCGCTCAGCAGGCGGGGCGGGGGGTCTGCTTCTCCCTTTCCCTCCACTTACGCTTTCTCTCTCTCTCTATCTCTCAAATACAGTCTTAAAACAAACAAATAAGCAGAGGAAGCCCCAGAGTTATATTTCAGGGCCTACAGAAATCCTGAAGTGCTTCAAGCCAAGCAGGACACCAGAAACGACAGATTGATGAGGGGAAGAAATACACATATACTCAAAAATATAAGCGTAGAACACACAAAAACTGCTCTACAAACAGACCTTTTGCCTACAATCCCGAGAGCAGAGCACGCCTGGGGTGACAGCAGTTTCTGTCCCCAGGAAAGCAGGCCAAAGCAAAGTCTTAGCCCCAATTAATCCCCGCTCTCCTCTCCAGCTAGCACATCCAGGTTCAGGGGATGTCACTCACATTATCTGTTGAGAAGACAGACCTTGGGAAGGGTGAAGCCCCAGAAGAGGCTCCAGACCAGAGCTTACAAACAGCACACTGCACTGCACCCTCCCCCCACTCACCACCACCTCCTCAGTTTCCTGCTTCCAGGAGACTGTTCTCTCCATATTACTGCAAACTATGATATACATGAGGAGGTTTGATTCAAGACAGCGTCCGTCAACAGATGGATGGATACACCGAATGTGGTCTATCCAGACAGTGAAATATTATTCAGCCTTAAAAGGGAAGGAAATTCTGACACCTGCCACAGCATGGATGAATCTTGAGGATATTATATTCAGAGAAAGAAGCTAGACCCTAAAGGACAAATATTGTAGGATTCCATTTAGATGAAGTGCCTACTCTAGGCCCAAATTCAGAAGTAGGAAGTAGAGTAGAGGGTTGCCAGAGGCTGGGGAAAGAAGGTGGGGTGCTATTTTTTTTTTTTTTTTAAGAAGGAGAGTAGGGAGGGGCAAGGGGAGATGGAGAGAGAGAGAGAGAATCTTAAGCAGGCTCCACACTTAGTCTCAGCCCAATCTCATGACCCTGAGATCATGACCTGAGCCTAAATCAAGTCGGACACTTAACTGACTGAGCCACCCAGGCACCCTGGGATGCTACATTCAACAGGTGCAGAATTTCTGTTTGGGATGATGACAAAGTTCTGGGAATGGATGGTGGTGACGGCTGCACAACAGTGTGAATGTAATTAATACCACTTAATTGTTCACCTAAAAATGGTTAAAAGGTTAAATTTTATGTTCTATTTTACCACAGTAAAATTACACACACACACACACACAAAGATAGGAAAGCAAATGGAACAGTGCTGGTGTAGGCAGGTGCGAAAGGCAGAAGGGAGGAGCAGAATGAAGTTCAGTACTGTGGAGTCTGGTTGCGGCTGCCACCCGGAGCTCAGGCCCATCTTGGTAATGGAGGTGGAGCCCCAGTGGCACAGAGGTCAGTTATCCCAGACAGTGGCCTCTGACACATCCGGAGCCAGGAGCCCACGGATGGCCTGGCCCAACACAACAGGTGACCTGGCAAGGCCAACTGGTAAGGCCAAAGGGAGGGTAATAGACTGGGCTCTCTGGACACCATGCTCTGTGTGTGTGTGTATGTGTGTGTGTGTGTGTGTGTGCGTAGGAGGGCAGTACAGGCCGTGGTGGAAGGGCACTGAGGGTGATGGACCGTTCTCTTTTCAAACAGAAGGGAATACGCTGGCTTTCACCTACTCTCCCGAAACCACACTATCACTGGCTCAGAGCACAGAGGCATCTGTGGAGAGCGGGTATATCTAAGGCCTTCCTGACTCACAAGAGAAACACAGGGTCTTCCTCTTTTTGAGGCCCTTGTATATGATTTTGTTTGATCCTCCCCACAAACTTGGGAAATGGATAATGCTGCCCCCATTTTACAGAGAGGAAAACTGGCTAAGCACCTTGTCTAGGGCCACATAGTATTCTGCCACAATATCGCCTTGCTTTCCGGATACGAGGGCTCATTTTCTCTTTGTCTCTTAGGGTCCAGGGATCAAGAGCACAGGCTCTGCAAGCAGACAGACCCAAAACCCAGTTCCACTGTCATTACCTGTTTGACCTTGAGAAAGTTAGTTATTGTCTCTGTTTATGTTTGGGTAGTGATAAACTAGGGATCATCATACTGACCCCATTTAAAATGTTTTGCAAGATTTTGAGATAATTAAATAATCCACATAAAAGGCACACAGTGCTGCCCCATAGCAAGCACTCAAACATAATTCTTGTGGTTATTATGGAATGCTATCAATCAGCCCATTTCACCTCGTGGGTGTAGAGCCATGAGGGGCCTGCTCACCAGTCTAAAAAGTGAGTGTGGAAATAACACAGTATTTCCCTGGCATTGGGAACATTATGGTTGGAAGGGACTTAAAGTCATTTAGAGTAATCTCTTGTCCAGTGTTAGAAACCATTCTCCTTGGGGCGCCTGGGTGGCTCAGAGGTTGAGTGTCTGCCTTTGGCTCAGGTTGTGATCCTGGGGTCCTGGGATCAAGTGCCATGTTGGGCTCCTCGAGAGGGAACCTGCTTCTCCCTCTGCCTGGGTCTCTGCCTCTCTCTCTGTTGTTCATGAATAAATAAATAAAATCTTAAATTTAGAAAAAGAAACCATTCTCCTCTTACTGCTCCCTATGAGCCTACTCATTAGCTCCTACTTTCCCTTATATTAAATTGGGGCCTAATTTGTGATCTCCAGCACCCCAGGGATTGGTGTGCATTCTTCGAGTCTTATAACCTCTTTTGTGATAGCTTCTATTATCTCCTCTCAACAGTTGAAGAAACTGAGGCCTAAAATCCTACAGTTAACTAGCAGTCAAGCTGGGCCATGAACTTGGGTCTGCCGGATTCCGAAGTTCATATTCTCAGCTATCACATGATACTGCAGCATTAGAGAAGAGAGGAAAAATCTACTACATAGTAGAGGGGAAAGTAGCTATGGTTGAATTCCAAATCTACCATTTAGCAAGCATCTAGCATTTAATGAGCATTATTTGGTGTCAAGTATTCTATGACCATTTTTACAGATAAGAAGACTGAGGGGCAGGGCGCCTGGGTGGCTCAGTCGGTTAAGTGTCGGTCTCTTGATTTCGGCTCAGGTCACAATCTCAGAGTTGTGATTGAGCCCAGCATGACGCCCCGGATGGAGCCCCACAAAGAGCCCCATGTCGGGCTCCACACTCAGTGGAGCTCTCCCACTGTGTGTGTACATGCACATTTGCTCTCTCTTTCTCCAAAATAAATAAATACATCTTTAAAAAAAAAAGACTGAGGGGCATTTTTATGTTCAATACCACAAAGTTCCTAAGTTAGGGAAGGTGAGTTTCATATTCACGTTGATGTCTTTCCTTTCACCATGCTGTTTCTCAGGAAATAGTTTGCTCATCTTTTTTCTTTTTTTTAAAGATTTTATTTATTTCTTCATGAGAGACACACACACAGAGAGGCAGAGACACAGGCAGAGGGAGAAGCAGGCTCCATGCAGGGAGCCCAACGTGGGACTCGATCCTCGGACTCCAGGATCATGCCCTGGGCCGAAGACAGGTGCTAAACCGCTGAGCCACCCAGGGATCCCACAGTTTGCTCATCTTTATATAGTATCCACACTCACTTCTTTTTCATTCATTCTTTAACAAATGAGTTTCTTTCTTTTTTTTTTTTTTTTTAACAAATGAGTTTCTACTGAGTTCCAGACTTTGTTTTGAGTACAAAGATGCAGTGATAATGGAAACTATAATTTTTATGCCTTCTTTTTGCATGGTACTCGTATGTATATCACATGAAATTATGAATGTTAACGAATCAAAATGACTCCATGGTAGCTACTCAATAAGTGGCAATAGTTATTATTTTTTCTAGATCACAATCTTAAATATTTTTTAATGGCCACATTTTCTATGGTCTTCATTCATGTTTCCTTTTCTTTTTTCCCATTTTCTTAGTTTGAAGTTACATTATTCCTAGTTTTTTAGTGTTAGCCTAGAAATACTAACATGTATATATATATATATATTTATTTTTTTTAACATGTATATTTAACTTAAAAATTCTCAATAACCAATATCTTTAACTTCTTTCCAAACAACACATGGACCTTAGATCACCTGAACTCCAATTACTCACCTTTCAATTTATACACCAAGGCCTTTATTTGCCCTCATTCTTGGAAGACTGTCATTGATGGTAGAATCCTGCATTAGCAGTTATCTTCTCAGTGCTTTGCAGATATTATTCCAATTGTCTTCTGGCTCTTAATGGTTGAGGTTGAGAAATTAGTTGTCAGTCTAAATGTCATTCCCTGGAAAGCAATTTACCTTCTGGGTTTACTCTTAAAATAATTTATCCTTGGTGTTCTGTAGTTTCATTTTGATGTGTCTAGGGGTGAATTTTATTTATTCTTCTTGGGATTCATTAGGTATAATGATTGTACTTCAATGATTCTTGACCACTGCTTCTTCAAATCTTGTCATATTCCTATTTTCTCCATTATTTCCTCCTGGAACATTAATTAAAGGTGTACTGAGATCTTTTTATTCTGTTCCAAGCATAGGCAAACTATGACACAGGGTCCAAATCTGACCTGCTGCCTGTTTTTGTAAAGGAAGTTTAATTAGCATCTAGCCATACCCATTCATTTACATATTGACTATGGGCTGCTTCCACACTACAACAGCAGAGCTGAGTAGTTATTACAGAGACCATACGGGCTTCAAAGCCTAAAATATTTACTCCTTGGATCTTTACAGAAAAAGTTTGTCAACATGTACTCTATTTTCCTGCCTTTATACCTCTTCCACATATTCCATCCTCTTTTCCATCATCTATATAATTCCTTCAGCAATATCTTCCAATTCACTAGCTTTACCATCAGCTGTAATATATTATTTTTTAAACTATTCATTGAATTTAAGTTTCTTCTACTTCTACTATTTTTTCATTTCTATTAGCTCCCTTGGATATCTGCCTGGTCAGTTGAGTTTCTTGTCCATCATTCTTTCAGTACCCTCTTATTTCTTATAACATATTTTTAAAGATTTATTTATTTATATTAGAGAGAGAGAGACAGTGCGTGCATGAGCATGGGGGGAGGGGAAGAGGGAGACCGAGAATCCAAGCAGAGATCAGTGCAAAGCCCAACATGCGGCTTGATCTCAGGCCTGAGCCAAAACCAAGAGTCAGACACTCAACTGGCTGAGCCACTCAGGAGCCCCTCTGATAACATATTTTAAAAATATTTTTTTTCACTTTATGTTTTTAAAGATTTTATTTTTAAGTAGTCTCTACTCCCAATGTGGGGCTCCAACTCACAACCCCAAGATCAAGAGTCACACACTTCACCAACTGAGGCAGCAAGGTGCTCCTATTTTCTATACCTAATAACTCCAATATCTGTGATTTCTGTGGGTCTGATCTATGCAGTGTTATTTATGTTGCTCAGCTTCATTGGTAATCAAAGAACTGCATATCAAGACCACTAAGAGACATTATTTACACCACTCATTTGGCAAAAATTTAAAAATCTGATGATACCAAGTACTTGAGAGGACATGGAATAATAGTAGCTCTTATACTTCACTGGTAGGGGCAGAACTACTACAAACATATCAGGAAACAACCTGCTATTATCTTGTAAGGTTGAATATTCATATACCAAGACCTAGCAATTCCCTTCTGAGATCTATACTCAGGAGAGACTTGCACACATGTACCAGAAGATATAAATAGGAATGTTGCTGCAGTACTGTTTATAACAGTGAAACAGGGTGATACCCTCACCCATAGAATATTATATAGCAGTGAAAATGAATGAACTTCAGTCACATTCAACAGGGATAAGTCTTAGTATAACAATACTGAATGAAAATAAACAAGCCCCAGAAGACTGTATACAACATATACTTTTAATAAAGAATATAAAGCAAAACTAAGTACTATATTTGCTTAGGCATACATACATTTATCAAGAGAATGGTAAACACAAAATTCAGGATATTGGTCGGAATGGGTAACAAGGTGGGGTCATGGGATATTAAGGGCACATAGGTGGATGCAAGTTATGATAGATCTCATTTTTGGCCTAGGTGATGGGTTCAGGTATCTTCGTTAGGTTATTAAAATACATAAACAACCTATATAAATAAGTAGTGAAGAGAGATATGCATAAACCAGTGAAGAAAATCTATCATAAATATTCAATTTCGTATGCCTGAGAAATAAAGCAAGCTAGAGATGAGAAGAAAAATAGGTTTCCACTATATCTGTCTGCAACATTTTTTAATCTTAACAATCAAAGATAGGCATGGATCTACCAAAACTTAGTAAGACTGTTTTAGATGAGAACTTCTATTGTCAGTTTCAAGGTCTAAAAATGTCCTTGAACAACGTAGTCAGTATTGGACCATATGAGCCTAATATGAAAGTAACAATCAACTTAGAAATTCTAATTCTGGGGGTGGGGTGCAGGTGGGGATAAGGGTGGTGGGGTGGAGATGAGAGTCAAGGGAAACAGGCACAGGGGCTGAGAGCCAGAAGGGAGCACACAGAAGGAAGGTGGGAGAGAGAAGGCCACAGTGACCTGGTCACCAGCTTTGGGTTGGGAGAGGTCAAAGAGAGGTATCATTTCATAAAGGAGGGAGACTCAGGGAATTAGCAAATGGGGGCCCAGGCCCATGAGGGCTTCTCCTCTTGGATGCAAAGTGAAACAGTCTGGGGAGAGTGCCAACCCCTTCCCACTGAGACTTCTTGGGTCCTACAGCTGGTGCCAACCCCACCCAGCCAGGGTGCTCTGGGCCCAGGTCTCTGGAGGGGGACCAGCTGCCCAGCCTCCTCCCACCACAACCCATTCGGCCTCCCACGCAGTGGCCTCGTCCTGGTGAGCAGACAGGCAGAGCCCCACACCGGTAAGCCCTGTGGCTCCTTCCAGCGCTGACATGATAGGATTCTAGGACTTCTAGGCCCTGTGCGCCCTTGCCCGGGGCTGGGCAGTTCTGACGTGTTGGCCAGCTCCGCTGCAGCCCAGCTCTGCCGGCCTGGGAGCAGCTGGGGTACTAACGCTTCAGCCCTTTCCAAGTCTGGCTGGACACCAAAGCCCCCCAAGAAGGTGGTGGCTCCACCCTGGCCAGCTAGCGATGGCTCACAGAGGGGCAGTGACTCACCATGCCCCACTCCCTCCCCCAGGACCCTGTCTTCCTCGAGCCACACCCTGGGGAGGAATCCCCACCCTTCAGCCCTGGGGACACCGTGGGGAAGCCAGCCAGTTCTCACCCCACCCTTCTCTTCACCTGGCCTGCCTCACACCCCAAGAGCAACGCCCTGTGGTTTCAGTGGCTCAGCCGACTGCTCAGCAGGGTTTTCTGGAGAGCCCCGTGCTGAGCAGCCCTGGCCTCTGGGAAAGGCCCGGCTCCACACTTTGCCCTGCAGGGCAGGCCCCCTAACTGTTGATCAATGCTCGCATGATGTCCGAGGGCAGGGACGAAAACTGAGGTGATTCAGGGATGTCAGCATGAAAGGCACTGTTTATATCCCGCTGGAAGGGAAGGGCGAGGTAAAATCCCAGATGCTCTGACCCAGCCTATTACACTACATACATAGTGAATGTCTCAGTCCTCACTGTGCGGTGCTGATATGACAGGGAGGTAAACTGGAGGGCACCCCACTGTGCCTAGGGGGAACCTGAGCCCTAGAATAGAGCCTGGCCTGGTCAGAGCACAAGCAGGAACCTCTTGCTTTCCGTGGCCTTAGTTCTCTTGTAAAATTGAGGGGCTGGAGTTGTGGCTCCTTCCAGCGCTGACATGATAGGATTCTAGGACTTCTAAGTCTTAGTCAATTACTGGCTCAGCTCAGCATCCTCGCAAACACCTCTGAGCTCTGAAGATGTACTTCCACCCAGGGAGAGTGCTTTTAACCTCTCAAACACTTCTATGCAGATTCCATACTCTCCCCCTGGTTATTGTAAGGATCCTTTGTGATTAGGAACAAATAACAAATGAGGAAACTGACCTCAGAGGTTAAGGAGTTTGCTCAAGGTCATGCTGTTAGCTAGTGGCATGGTCAAGAGTAGAATTCAATCAAGGGGCTCTTTTTAATGCCTTGAGAGTCCCAGATTTTCCACCTACCTTGAGCAACGCGGTCACACTGGCTGGTGTGACTCTCATCTACAGCCTTAGAGAAAATCAACTGAATGCATGGGAGAGGGCTCAAATTTTACACTTGATCTTAGCCAAAAGGCTGAGAAGCGATGAGGGCTCAAATTTTATATAAGAGGGAGAAATGGCCTTCCAGACCTCAGAGGAGTCAGGCAAATGAGGAGGGGTTTCCCTCATCCAAGAATCTTCATAAATAATAATCTGCACATTTATGGGCACTCTACAGTATACAAAGTACTCCCATATTCATTTTCCCTTGTGATTCTTGTAATAACCCTATAAGGTATTTAGGACTCTATTAACTGATACTTTGAACAGAATGAAAAGGCTACAGTTTAGCAGTTAAGTGACATGTACAATGATAGCACCCTGCTTTCTTCCTGTGTTGCTGTAGAAGGTTCTAGAACAACAAATCATGAAGATTCTTCTTACATTCAAAACGGAAACCCAAAGCATCTCTCTCCATTTTTCTCATCTATCTCCCTAAGATGGCCTAGGAAGGAGAAAGGTGCAGGGATGGAAACTCTCTGTGTGCCAGGAGACAGACCATGGGCAGAGATGGTAACAGTCTTCCCTAGAGTCACACAGTGAGGTGGTACGAGCTCATGGATGAACCCAAAACCTCCTATCTCAGCCCTGGAGCCTGTGCCGAACACATGCCAACATTCTTTGGATAAGACTGTATCTGTCACCAGGGGTCTGTCACTCTTGAATTTATAACAGGCAGTTGGTACAAACTTCAAGAGGCTTGCAAGTCAGGTTGTCATTCCAAATGTGTGTCGAGTTACCGACTGCAAGCATCAACTCTGTCCTGTTATATAAGCTAGATATGGTCTCTGCCCCCCAGCCCTGTATTTGCTCATTATCTTATGGCTGGTGACAGCCTCCTGTTCTTCCTCTGCCCCTCCCTGCTCTATTCTTGGATGATTCATTTTTTTAAAGTTTCTTTTCTTTAAAAATATAGCTGCAGATAAAATCTACCCAGCCTCTTTCACACATACACATTTAAGAGAAGACGGCAGGAAAGCCTCATGGTTCTTTCCAACCAGAGGCCAGTGTGAGAGCACAAAGTCACCAGGCAGAGCCAGTCTCTCTGCCGTTAGTGAGTAATTCCACTCACAGGTTTATAGGGGCTTGATTTAGAGTGTTCTGTGTCTGCTTCCAGAACTCCTGGCCTGTGTAGAAGCCACTTTGCATTTGTAACTCTCACTTCAAACATAAGTTGGCCAGTACCTTCGTGAGGGATCCAGACACATATGAGGGAGGGAACTTCTCAAAGGCAATTCAAGAGTTGCCAGCTTTCTCTGATCCTTCTCTGATCTCTTCAGCCCAGGTTCAGACTTCTGCGCCCCACCCAGGCTGGCTCTGGACTGTCCACTCTCAAGGAAAAGGCTGCGGGGATCTGTATCTTTATTTCTCTTCTAAAATCACACCAACCCTTTGCTTCTGGTTGCCTGCTCTTTGTAGATTCCCTGGACCCTATTTGAGACTGAGTTGTGGCCAATTCCTCATAGTGTAGGAAAATACTCGTGATACAGATAGGATTGTGTAGGAAAAGATTAGAACCCAAACCACAGTATTTGGGGGTGGCTGGCTGGCTCAGTTGATGGAGCAGGTGACTCTTGACCTTGGGGTTGTGGGTTCAAGCTCTCGAGTTGGGTGTAGAGATTGCTTAAAGATAAAGTCTTAAAAAAATAAAATCTTGGGATTCCTGGGTGGCGCAGCGGTTTGGCACCTGCCTTTGGCCCAGGGCGCGATCCTGGAGACCCGGGATCGAATCCCACGTCGGGCTCCCGGTGCGTGGAGCCTGCTTCTCCCTCTGCCTGTGTCTCTGCCTCTCTCTCTCTCTCTCTCTCTCTGTGACTATCATAAATAAATAAAAATTAAAAAAAAATCTTTAAAAAAACTTCAATATCTAATACGTTTCCTATTTTTCAAAATGTATATACTCACAAATGTATAGATAGAAAAGAATACTAGGGGGGCACCTGGGTGGCTTAGCGGTTGAGCATCTATCTGCCTTTGGCTCAGGTCATGATCCTGGGGTCTTGGGATCGAGACCCGCATGGGGCTTCCTGCGGGGAGCCTGCTTCTCCCTCTGCCTGTGTCTCTGCCTCTCTCTCTCTGTGGCTCTCATGAATAAATAAATAAAATCTTTAAAAAAGAAAAGAATACTGGGATCCCTGGGTGGCTCAGCGGTTTAGCGCCTGCCTTTGGCCCAGGGCGCGATCCTGGAGACCCAGGATCGAATCCCATGTCGGGCTCCCGGTGCATGGAGCCTGCTTCTCCCTCTGCCTGGGTCTCTGCCTCTCTCTCTCTCTCTCTCTCTCTCTCTGTGACTATTATAAAAAAAAAAAAAAAAAAAGAATACTAGAGAGTACACCAAAATGCTAACAGTTATCTCTGGACTTAGGGACATCTTATTTTTTCCTTTATGCTCTTCTGAATTTTCCAAACTTTCTAGAATGATCTTGTGTGGAAGCAGTAGAGAGCTCAGATTCTGGAATTTGAGAGGCATGGTTTGAATTCCACATTCCCCACTTAGTAGCTGTGGGACCTTGGATAAAATATTTTATCTCTCTGGGCCTTGGTTTTTTTCTCTGGGAAAAAGGAGAATAGAAACAACACCTTCCTCCCAGGATTGTCCTGAGGAGGAATGGAGGTCATGCAGTTTAAACATTTGGTGTTGGGGATCCCTGGGTGGCGCAGCGGTTTAGCGCCTGCCTTTGGCCCAGGGCGCGATCCTGGAGACCCGGGATCGAATCCCACGTCAGGCTCCCAGTGCATGGAGCCTGCTTCTCCCTCTGCCTATGTCTCTGCCTCTCTCTCTCTCTCTCTGTGACCAGTGACCATCATAAATTAAAAAAATAATAATAAAAATTAAAAAAAAATAAACACTTGGTGTTGTGCCTGAAACATTGTAAGCACTCAGTAAATGTTAGCAATTTTTATGCAATCCTTTTACTTGGGGGTGGGGTAGGATCTGTAAAAACATAAAGAACCACTTTGCTCAATATCCACCATTTGGACTAAAGGACACTGGAAAAAGAAAGCCTGTCTGAACATGCAGTGTCTCTGAAAATGACTGGGACAAGCGTTAATTGTCATGTAAACTGGAGTTTAGACATGTCATGTCCATAGGAAAGGTGTTGAATGAGGCATGATGACTGTGACTAATGCCTGGTTAGGGAAAAGAAATACAGACGGCTATTTTTTTAAGGACAAAACACACGAGCGCGCACACACAGACACACACACACACACACACACTCACAAGACTAGACCAGACCTCAGAATAATTGACCAAACTAAAAGTAACAAGCTAAAGAAAAGCATACAAACCAGAAAGTGTGAAGAAAATATTTGGTGAGTGGGTAAGTAGGGGATGCTCTCTCTAGTTAAGGTAACAGGCACCATTGCCTGGGGCTTGGGCAGGGTGACTAAGGAGCCAACTGGGAAACAGCTTTGCCTTAAACTGGGGCACAAGTTAACTCCCAGTTAGACAAGGTACTTTGGGATTGGGACCATGGACTGGGCCAGCCCCGGAGCTCTGGGGTGTGGCTGTTCATAGCAACGGTGCAGGAGACCAGCTGAGCTGGTGAGCAGGAGAATGTGCGCTCCACTCATCCAAATAGAGCTATGATCCGGGATCGTCTCACGTGGCTTTTTGAGCAGTTGGCCTTCTAATGCCCTGTCCTGCCTTGTGCCAAAGACACTCGTGGAGGTTGGACAGCAGGAAGGAGCAAAAAGGGAATTACCACCATTGTGAAAATTCTGTAATGGGGCCCCAGACCTCCTCCCACCTTGAAGTGGTGGCTATGGAGTTATACCAACACAGTTATACAGAGTTATACTCCCGGCATGGGTCCAGGGCCTGGGAGGGGCAGGGAGGTAAAGAGGAGGGAGGGAGATAAAAGAGGGGGAGATGCAGCTTGGCTCAACAATTCTGGGGTGCCAAATCCCTATGCTAAGCCTCCTGGGGCACTGACTATTGTGTCTGTTCATGCACCAATCACCCCACTTTCTGGGAAGTTGTTTCCAGTCTCTGCCATCTAAGCCCAGCTAAGGATGAGCTGCTTCGAAGGGCTGTCACCCCATCCTCGGTGCCCTTGCCTCCACACTTAGAAGGACCAGGCAGGCACAAAACTAAGGAAAGCAGGCTGAGTATTAGGTAAGGGGGGAGAAGGAACTGGGCAAACATTTGTCTGAATGCGGCAGCAGGTCCTCAGCTCCTGCTAATCGTCACCATGAGAAAAAGGTGGGGCCAGTGGGGTCAGCACTTCTGACTTTGGAGACGAAGCAAGAAATTTGGATTTCAATTTGAAATTTTGAGATTTTAAAAATTTGGTAGCTAGTTCTCATTCATCAGTAGGGTTGTTTGGTTAGGAGAAGGCAGAGAATTTGAGAGTTGAAACATCCTTGAAGTACATTTAGGTCAAACTGCTCATGTTACACAGGAAGAAACTGAAGCCTGGAAAGAAAGTTTTCAGTGATTTCCCAAATTTCAGTGATTTCCCAAAAAGCAAACGTGAATGGTTCAAATCCCAGGTGTCCCAACTTCTAATCTAGACCTCATTCCTCTAGAGGCCCCTGCCTGTCAGTAGGAGGCCTCTGCCACATGCAGGCACCAGATGATGAACTGTTGAACAGGGATGGTACCCTGGGAAGGGAGAAGGTAAACTTTGCTATGATCTCAACTCTAGTTTGATGAAAAAATTCTATTTGTTTATTCAGTTATTCATCCACCCATCCAACATTTAGCAATGATCATCCTATGAACCCAGGGCTGTGCTAAACACAGGGTGTTCAGAGATGACTAAGGCACCACCCCTCCTTCCAAGCAGCTCACAGGCTGTGAGTGGGCTCAGTTGACGCTGTAGCCAGAAGCGGCCAGAAGCTGACGCAGCCTGGCAACCACATTGCCATAGGTCACATGAACTCTTAGCTAAAATTCACACCCTCATTTCCTCTGAAAGCATCTCCCATTAATGGATGCCATCCTTGAGAAACTGGGAGGGAATCAGAGAATGTCCCCCACTCCCAGAGGGCCTGGAACACTTAAGTGATCCATAGGAAGCAGAAACAGGAACTGGAACCCAACCCAGCCACTTGGTGCCAAGCCCCTTCCAACTCAGGGAAGGCAAGTTCTGCTTTATGTGTTACCTTGGCCCAGCTGTCACCCCTTGCCAGCTGAAGTTTCTGTGTGGGTATGTGCTGGGAAGAAATGAGGGGCTCCCAGACTGGGACTTTCCTGTCTGTTTCTCAAGTGGCCTGTTCAATTCCAAGTGGCAGCTGAGTGCTGACCTGGGTGAGCAAGGAGTAATGGCATCCTTGGGTCATGGCTTCTACAAGCAAAGAGAGCATTGTGACCCAGCCTGGCTCCCTCCATCGACAAGAGACTTCCCAGCATCGGCTCTTACAGCATCTACTTCCAGGGGAAGAATGCAGGGCAGGAGCAAACAAGGTAAGATTGTCTTATTTTCCAGGACTGTGGTTGCACAAATATCAAGCACAACCCTGGAACTGGCACCCAGAGGGTAACCTGTCATGGAAAATGATGGAACCCATTTGGCTTCTATGGGCCTCTTGGTAGAGGGTTGCAGGAAGTTGGGGCCTCTGGGCCTTTTGGCTAATGGGGGATAATGGGCTATTACCCTTCTATATATGTACTGAGCTCAAAGATTAGCAGGGAGCAGGTAGGCAGGCTCATGGCAGGATCCATGGAGAAAAAAGAGAAACGAAGGGTTGGAAGAAGAAAAATTTTAATTTGGTGAACACCTACGATGTGTCAGCAGCAGGATGCCTGGGTGGCTCAGTGCTTGAGCCTTTGTCTTCAGCTCAGGGCATGGTCCTGGGGTCCCAGGATCAAGTCCCACATTGGGCTCCCTGAGGGAAGCCTACTTCTCCCCCTGCCTATGTCTCTGCCTCTCTCTCTCTGTGTCTCTCATGAATTTAAAAAAAAAAATCTTTATGTGCCAGCAGCCTGGAACATAAGAAAACTGAGTCCAGAAGGTCAAATAATTTGTCCATGGTCACATGATTGCCCAGGCAGACTTGAACCCAGTTCCACCGGACATTCCCAAATCCTTACACTCGTGCTGCTGGGACTAGGAATGCTGATGGGGTGACCAAGAACACAGAGCATTGCTATAGAGAAAGGCATGGGAAGAGATCCAGGATTTGGTAAACTCTGACTCCTGTGGCTGGAAACCTAATGGAAATTAGCATTCTTTTCTCTAGTGATGGAGGAACTTGGCATTCATTGTTCCAGGAAATAGATTTTCCAGTTTCAGGAAATCAACCTTTCCCCTCTTCCCCTCACAGGACTAAGGGTCTTAGGTCAGGTGTACCAGCCAGGCATCATAGATAGTTCTAGGACCATACTTTCCTTTGGACTCCTCCACTCTGAGGGACTGCTCCTAATGTTCCCCATCAAAGTGGGCTGTGGGAGTTGAGTAGGGATCAGAGGCACACCTAACAGGTCATTCTCCAAGGGTTAGAATATTACCCTTCTTTCCTCTGACCATGGGAAGCCCAGGAGTATAGAAGATACCAAAGGAAAATCCATTCAACAATTTTCTACTGAGTACTTACTATGTGCCAGGTATTATTCTAGCTGCCTAGGATACATCAATGAACAAAGAACCTAAGGAACCTTGCCCTCATGGAGTGTACATTCCAGAAGAATCAAAGTAAAACAGTCCTTTTTTGTGTGAGGCAGTGTTGCATGATAGAAAGACATGGGTTCTGATGTCAGAGAGGCCTGGGTCAAAGACCAGCCCAACCTTAACCAGCCAGAAGATCTCTGGGCAAGCTACTTAACTCACTGGGTGTTAGCTTTCTTATCTGTAAAATTAGGACAATAACATGTTACAGTTGTGCTGTAAGGATTAAAAACAATGTACATGCAAAAAGAGGAGGGAGAACCTCACTGGCTCAGTCAGTAGAGCATGCAACTCTTGATCTTGAGGTTATAAGTTCAAGCCCCACATTGGGTTTTCTTTTTCTTTTCTTTTCTTTTCTTTTCTTTTCTTTTCTTTTCTTTTCTTTTTTCTTTTCTTTTTTTTTTAATTTTTTTTAATTTTTATTTATTTATGATAGTCACACAGAGAGAGAGAGAGGCAGAGACACAGGCAGAGGGAGAAGCAGGCTCCATGCACTGGGAGCCCGACGTGGGATTTGATCCCGGGTCTCCAGGATCGCGCCCTGGGCCAAAGGCAGGCGCTAAACCACTGCGCCACCCAGGGATCCCTCTTTTCTTTTCTTTTTTCTTTTTCTTTTTTTCTTTTTCTTTCTTTCTTTCTTTCTTTCTTTCTTTCTTTCTTTCTTTTTTTTTTTTTTTTTTTGGCTCCATTCCCAGCAGACAGCCCAACACAGGGCTTGAACTCACAACCCTGAGATCAAGACCTGAGCTGAAATCAAGAGTTAGACACTTAGCCAACTGAGCCACCCAGGTGCCCCAAAAATAAAACCTTAAAAAAATAATGTATATGCAATGTCTAGCATATAGCAGGGTTCGCAAATGCTAATCTTATTTTTCCAAGCCTCCTAGCTGAAACCACAGATTCTGGGACAACTCACATGCTCTCTATTTAGAGGCTGAAACCAGGGCATCATCTCTACACTATTGTGAAGACAGTTTGGTGTGATGAAGAGCGTATTTGGGTTTGAATCTACTATGTAAGGTTAAGGAATGCCCCCTTAGGAATGCCCCCTCTAGAAACATCTGCTCCTTCCTATAGCACCTGTTGAAAAAAGAGCCCGGGGTGGCCATGTTTGCTTAGTTCCCACTTCCCTCCAGCAGGCCACAGATAATTGGAGCAGGGCTGGACACAGGACCTAAGCTGGAATCAGCATCTCTTGGCATCTCTTTGGACTGAGACTCAGTTAATCTACTTGGAGAGCTAAGCAGGAAGGTCATATGGATTTGGAGGCTGAACCCACTGCTTGCATTAACCACGATGGATGCTATGCATGTGGACAAGAGAGCAGAGGAGAAGGGAGTGTACACAGCTGTAGAGTGAAAGCGTGGTCCACCCAGCGGTTGCACTCTCCCCTACTAAGGTCTGTAGTACTTCTCTGTAAACTTCTAATAAAGCCCCTCACCTTTTTTTTTTTTTCCTGTTTTGTAATCAGATGATCTCGAAGATGAATCCTGTACCTGTCTCAAAAGGTGGTTGTTGTGACATAATGTGAAAGCAGCTGACATTTAGTTGACATTCAATAAATTCTGTAAAATCTCTCCATGTTCTTGTCAACCAGTCAGTCACTCTGGCAAAGGAGAGAGGAAATCTATATGTGTTTTAAACTAGGGTTGGACCTCAGCCTTATGCTATATGAGTACCTTCATTAATCTGTAAAATGAAGACTTGATTGCCTATTTCAAATATTAAATGCAACAATCCTAGTACCTAGCACATAATTAATGAATGGTAGGTCAGATCGTCAGTTCTACTATTTTTTTAAAATTTTTATTTATTTATGATAGTCACAGAGAGAGAGAGAGAGAGAGAGAGGCAGAGACATAGGCAGAGGGAGAAGCAGGCTCCATGCACCGGGAGCCCGACGTGGAATTCGATCCTGGGTCTCCAGGATCGCGCCCTGGGCCAAAGGCAGGCGCCAAACCGCTGCACCACCCAGGGATCCCTGTCATTTCTACTATTGTCACTATTATTTAAGATGCAACACATGTTGTGTTGGGTCTTCATCTAGATGAGGAGGGAGGGCCCAAGAAAAGCAGCATCTAGAGTGAGCAGTGAGAGAACAGGGAAGGCTATGCTACATAGTGGGGTTGAGGGGCTAGGCAGCAGAGAGAAGGAACAGAAATGAGCAGCGGGGGCACCTGGGTGGCTCAGCTGGTTGAGCATCTGACTCTTGATCTCAGGGTTCTGAAATCAAGCCCTGTATCAGGTTCTGTGCTCAGTGCAGAATCTGCTTAGGATTCTCTCTCTCTCCCTCTGCCCCTCCCCCTGCATGTACTCTCTCTCTCTCTTTAAAAGAATACATAAAATCTTAAAAAAAAAAAAAAAAAGAAAGAAAGAAATGAGCAGTGGGGAATGAGAAGCAGCCCTAGAATAAGAAGCCTTATGCTTACTTAGCATTTATATGTCCCTAGCCCTTTAGTGTTTATGCAATGATTTTGCTTACCATATTTCATTTGTCCATCACACCATTCCATCACACCATGATAACATATACACATTATAGATGGGAGCATTGAAGTTCAATAAAGATCTGCATCATATGTTCCAACCAAATCTACATCCGCTCTGTGATCCTGTGATACCACACTGTCTCTGGAAATCAGAGTAGAGGGGCTGAAATGAGAAGTGAGGGTTGGAGGAGAAACTGGAGGGTTTCTCTGGGAAATTCAGTTTTTCATTCCAAGGTTTCATTCAGAACCTTTCTGGGCAGCCCAGCAATGGCTCAGCCCCACTAGGCTCAGAGGCTCCAGGATGTAAGCAGGGTAGTGCAAAGTCAGACAACACGGGAGGATGGGGGCAGCCTAAGGACTGGATATACCAGGCTAGATGGACACCCAGCTTAAGCAACATGCCTTGGACCAGGAGAAGCCTTCCTCTGGCAAAGGACAAGGGCGCATCCTTCACCATCCGGCCACAGGTTCATTGGGGACACAGGGCTGCCCTGCAATTGTCTCTAGAGCCCTTCTCAGCTCAACTACATATGGAGTCTAGGCCTTATGTTTCTGAGGTCAGGGGTTATCTTTCCCTGCTCTCTAGGAACAAATTCCAGTTCTCTGGAACACTGTGCCATTCAGGGCTTGCTGTGGTCCCAGGCTTAGGACACCTGCCCCTGAGCTGAAACTAGGTGATTCATAGGCACCCTGCATCCTGGATGTGACTTCTCCCCAAATCCTCACATAGTGCCTGGCATATGGTTTGTGCTCACTTCATGTTTGTTGAGTGAATAAATGAATAAATGAACGAGCAAATGAATGACAGATTGATTCTGGCAATAAAAGCAGCCTGTGCTGATAACATTATAGCAGCCTTGACCTGCTAACCCTTAGCTCCCAAATCAGAGCTCTGTGGCAGACTCAGCATGGTTGAGGAAGAAGTGGAGATCAGAGGGCTTCCCCTTCGTGCTTCTTCTGACCTCTCAGGGGTGCCACACCCTGTGAAAAGGGCAAGGCCAGGGATACCCAGGCAGGAGGAATGCTCTGCCCACCCCTTTCCAGGACTTCTGCTTCCTCTCTCAATCACTTTGCTTCTTCCCAGTGCCAAGCCCACTGTCTGGGAGGAGCCAGGGAAAGCACTAAGAGAGGAAACCCAGCTCCATTAGGAGCTACACAGTGATGAGGGCGGTGCCAGGAGTGCTTCTCCTTTGCATTTTCTTCAGTGCTAATGACCTTGATCATTAAGAAAAGCAACAATAACAATCATGGCACAGCACTTTTATGGTTTCTGGCATTTTCCGAATGCTTCTAACACATGATCTCTCCATGCTACACGTCCTCCTTGGAAGGGCTGGGTGGGTCCTCCCTGTTACCCGGGTAGAGATTGGGTAGTGAGAAGGTTGGGCACTGATCTGGGTCACACACGCTGCACTCAGACTGGGGAGAAGTGGCTGCAGTTCTGGCTCAGCCTCAAACTGTCCAACTTGCCTGGTGTCCTTGGGCAGGTAAGTCTCCAGGTTTCAGTTTTCTCACTTGCCAAAGAAGGCAATTGCACCATTTTCCCAACTCGATCCATCTCGAATGCTCTGGTTCAATAACATGAACGACCCCCAGTCCCCGGCCAAAGCCTGGTGGTAACTGACCTCCTCTGTACCGAGGTCAGAAAGCCCCTGGAAGCGTGGATGCCAGCTGTGTCTGTCCTAGCATGTTAACAGATGTCATCTGAGTGCGACCCACAAAGAAAGCTGTGGTACAGACAGAAGGCAGGGAGGAAACATGAAAAAAAAAAAAAATCATCCTAATAGTCCACAAGCACCAGAAGAGCACGCAGGCAGCAGGCTGCTGCTAAGGCTAGATGCCATCCTGCCGGAGACACGGGTGCTGGCTCAGACAAAGGCTGGAGCTCTTCCAGCAGGAGCAGCAGACAGCCTCCCTCACCTGCCAGAGCATCTGACTCCCCAGGGCACTCTGTGTCCTCTGCTGCTGCAGCAGCAGCAGCAGCAGCACGGTTCTTCCTCCCAACCCACTTCCCCTCCCCCAACCTCTCCTCCACCAAATCTATCCTCTCTCCTCCTTCAGATTCTGTTTGGCAATCACCTCCTCCAAGAATAATTTCCAGGTGAGCCCTGCTAAATTTGGGTCTCCACGTTCCCACAAATACCTTCAGATCCAAGCATCACCAGGTCATGTGTTCCTGTGCCATATGAGGCTTCAAGTGAATGATCCTGCTCTTGTCTGCCACCAGACTGGGGGAGGTGGGGCAAGAATAGAGTGGATATTCCTCATTTCCTCCTTTCTGACTTTTGCCCATCCCAAGATATGAAGCAGGGCTTTCAGGGCACAGGAGTAGTGCACTATGGAGGAACAGTACTCTCTCTCTCCCCATGGGCAGCTGACTTGGCCAGTTAACAGAAAGGATAATGTTGGAAGCTCAGCCAGAGTCTGGACAAGGATTTGGCCAATGTGTTTACCTCTAAAGCCAAAAGTCTAGATTGAGAGGGAGGAAGGCTGGCCCAGCAGTTGGCCAAATTTCTCCAAATCCAACACATAGTTCCGATGAAAACATCTCTCTATCCCATAGCACTGAGTGCACTCACTGGTTTCCAATTTCTATTAATATTAATATGAGGCTGAACCATATGAAATTGCCTTTTGTAGGTCAGAAGTCATTGCATATTGGCAATTTCATATGATTCATGGTTCAATCTAATAACTCTGGGGATGTCATGCTCCTTAGGAGATAGTAAACCCCTTGAAGGCCTGGACCTCTGTATCTCTAGCCAGCCTTTCTTAGTTTCTGGCTTAGGACATAACAGAATGAAAGGTACCAAGTAGGTACTTCTTAATTGAACATCTAGGCAGGTGAGGTGGGGAATCTGAGGACCTGTCCTATTCCCAAACTTCAAGAGTGGCTGTCTACAGGGCAGATTCCTTTAGACCTCCTTACCTCTGGTCATCCTGGATAGAAGGATGGAACTTAGCTACAGGCTGCTATATTGTGCCCAACACTAAAATAAAAAGGGACTGGTTTGGGCATTGAGAGTTTAACCCCTTTGTAGAAAAGGAGTGTTGAATCAGAAATGCCTTTGTCCATGCCTGGTTTCATTTTGCAGTGGGGGAGACAAAAGTCCAGAGACATCATTGCCTTAGTCAAGGTCACACAGCAGGGAAGGGGCCAGATCACCAGTTTGCAGACTCCCAGTCCCACGCCCTTCTGGCAGGCCCGGCAGCATGCAAGAACAAACTCGACCCTGTCTGCCCCCTTTCAACTTCCTGGCTTGTGCTCTCACAGGCTCCCTAGCAAGACAGAAGGGGAATTAACTGAAGGATCAATAGCCCTCTCCTGCATGAAAAGAGCCCTGAGTCATGCCAGAGTTTCTAAGGACCGGTGAGAGAGACAGAGAGAGAGAGAGAGAGAGAGAGAGAGAGAGAATGGCAGTCCTGGAAACCTGATCTTTCTCCAGAGCTGGGACCAGGCTGGAGAGGCGGAGGTGGATAGCACGGTGATGATCTGGGTCACTGACAGTGCAGCCAGTACACAGTCCCTGCCAAGGTGTGTGTGTGTGTGTGTGGCGGGGGGGGGGGGGGGGGGGGGGCGTGGGCCCAGAAGGCCTTGCTTAGCCCAGGCATGAAGGCTTAGGGCAGCACAGCCAGGTTCTCTCAGAATCACCATATTATAGCATGCAAGAGGGATGGGAAAGGTTAGTTAAAAACAGCCTCGGGACTGTTGGTGGATTCCTCCTCTCATAGCTTGAGACCCTTCCCCAAAAGGTAGGTGGATGATTCTGGAAGCCTGCAGTCCCTAGGCTTTCTCAGCTGACCCATCGGCATGGTGGGGAAATGCCTGCTCCCACCTGTTGTCACTGGTCCAGCTGGCCTACCCACTGTGCCCTAGCTGCTCCCACCTGAAGTCTGGAAAGCTTGGTGCTGACAGTAGTGAGGGGGAGAAGGCAGGCCCCCAGGGGAAACCACGCTGTCAAGAAGGTCCCTCCGTGTATTGTGTGGGGCTGGGGAAATTGAGAAAGGATGGTCCTGTTGGTCAGGAGTCTCGGAGGGAGAGGAGTCCAGGAATCTAGGGGTCCTTCCTGGTATTGACTTCTCTTCCCAGCTTAGGAAAACTCCAAAACTGAAATCCTGAAAAAATTTGTACAATAAACAACCCCAGGGGCACCTGGGTGGCCCAGCTGTTGAGCATCTGCCTTTGGCTCAGGCTGTGATTCCAGGGTCCTGGGATCGAGTCCTGCATTGGGCTCCCCACAGGGAGCCTGCTTCTCCCTCTTCCTGTCTCTGCCTCTCTCTCTGTGTCTCTCATGAATAAATAAATAAATAAAATCTTCAAACACAAACAAACAAAAAACAATCTTAGACCCTTCACTCAATATCACCAATTGTTAGCATTTTGTATGCATGTACATACCCACACACACATATTATTTTTGTTGAACTATTTGACAATCACTTACAAACCCTTTGTCCCTAAATACTTCTGCATAATCTCTAAGATCGAGGATATTCTCCTACAAAACCATTGTCATTACCATTATGATATCTTCAACAATTGTTAATTACATATCTTCTCATATCTGTATTAAAATTTGTCCAATTGTCCCAGCATGTCTCTTATGGTCTTTTTTTTTTTGTTTTGAACCTGAGATCCACTTAAAGTTTATTCATTCATTTGGCTATCATGTTTCCTTAGCTTTTTTACATCTAGCCTGGCTTCTGCCTCCTGGCCCTTCTCCTTTTGCACACAATTTCAATGTTTCTATTAATGACATCCACTTCTTTGAAGTCTCACTCAGCTGTCATGCGGAATGGCTCACATTCTAGATTTGTCTCTTGTCTCCTCATGATAAGATTCCAGAGAAACATTTTTGACAAGAATAGAGGTGACGTGGTAGCAGGTACAGCACATCTGGAGGAACTCAGGCTGGGTGGTCCCACTATGGCTGAGGTTTGTGTATTTGACAAGGGTAGTCAGTGCTGAATCTCCCTGGTGTAAAGGCAGGTTTTCCTTTTTGCAGGGAGCAAGTCTTCCATGAGGCGATAGGTGTTGGGATCAGCCTTTCACCTGATGGTTTCAGCATTCACCAGTAAGTCTGGCCAGAAACAGCTATTGTACGAGGGGCTGCTAACAGGCACATGCATACTTCTGTCACTGCCTCCACCTTTCCTCAGCTGGCAACTCTGTGCTAAGTTTTCCCTCCCTGCTCCACTTGAACTGTTGGAATGGACTCTGGCATCTTTTACTCAGTGTCTCACAATCTATTACTGTTCTTCTTTTCAATGCTCAATGTGCCCCAAAATTGCCCTGTGGGAGCCTCCTGAAGCCAACTCCTGTGTCCTTTTGACATGAGCATGTTCTAGCTTTCTGGCATAACATGAATCATGTGTCCTCACCCAGCCCCACACTTAGAATCAGCCATTTCTCCAGGGAGCACTGGTTTCCGGGACAGGGAAGCAGTACTTAGAAATAAACCTCTGGGTGCAAAGTGTGTTCACTGCTACCGGGTAGCACTGCTTCTAGACCCTTCCAGGGAACAGACCTAGGAGATAAAGGATCACAGGGTTCTTCTGTCTCACCTGCCCCCATCCCATATTTCTCTCTTCTTCCACAGTGAAACCCTGATTTCCAGAGCTACCTACAATAGCTCTGGAAATTGATCTATCCTACAATAAACACAAAACTGTGCCCAATTTATGACACCACAACACCGTGACACAATTATAAAGTTCAAGATTTTTTTTTTTGTAGTTCTTTTTATCCTGAGAATAAGCACTCTACCAGGAGTCTAGGCATTAAACTAAAAAATTATTTGAATTAATTATTTGCTTTGTAGAGTAATCAAACTGACACTCAGTAAGTTTCATTGTTTCTGCCATGCTTTGGGGTTTGCTATTTTCTCTCTTTTGGATCTAATTTAACTTGTGAATATGTAAAATACTTACCTGGTGCAATAACCAAAACTGTCTAAAAAGGTATAATCAGGGATCCCTGGGTGGCGCAGCGGTTTGGCGCCTGCCTTTGGCCCAGGGCGCGATCCTGGAGACCCGGGATCAAATCCCACATCGGGCTCCCGGTGCATGGAGCCTGCTTCTCCCTCTGCCTGTGTTTCTGCGCCTCTCTCTCTCTCTCTGTGGCTATCATAAATAAATAAATAAAAATAAAAATAAATAAAAAAAATAAAAAGGTATAATCAGTAAAGTTTCATTCCCATCTCTATCTCCTCTACCTTGTTCCCACCCATGGTATAAGTAACCATTTAAATTAATTTCTGGTTTATGCTGTGTGTGTGTGTGTATGTGTGTGTTTGCAAAAAAATATTCTTATTTCTCCTGCTTTCTCAACCCAAAGGTGACTTACTATATAGACTCTTTTGCATCTTGCATTTTCCACTTAACATATCCTAGAAATCACATGATATCACTTCAGAGAGCTCCTACTTTTTTTGGCTGCATAGTACTCCATTGTGGATGTGCTGTTGTTCATTCAGGCAGTCTCTTAAAGATGAGCCCTGGGTGATCTCTGGGTGGCTCAGCGGTTTAGCACCTGCCTTTGGCCCAGGGCATGATCCTGGAGTCCCGGGATTGAGTCCCACGTCCCTGCATAGAACCTGCTTCTCCCTCTGCCTGTGTCTCTGCCTCTCTCTCCCTCTCTCTCTCTCTCTCTGTGTGTCTCTCATGAATAAATAAATAAAATCTTAAAAAAAAAAAAAAGAAAAAGATGAGCCCTGGGTAGTTTCCAGTGATTTCCTTTCCTGCTACAAATATGCCTCAAAGAATCACCTTGTGCATATGTCTTCTGGTATCTGTGAATGTGCATTTTCTGGATAAATTCCTAGAAGTAGGACTACTGGGTAAATGCATATGTTGTTTTGTTAGATATTGCTAGCTTGCCCTCTGTAGGAGTTGTACTGGTTTGCACTTTCAGCACTGATTTGGCGACCAAGGTGGATCTTGCTAGAGGTGTTCTGAGCTGAGAGTTTCCCTGAGCCTATACCTGAGAGTCCTTGACCTCCTCACTGGGAAACACACTACCTCAAACTCCCCCTGCCTTAGTGATCTGTCAGGAAGGCAAGACCAAATGGTCTCACTGAATTCCATCCTAGTTCATCATCCTGAATTGTCGCAGAGCTTTCTGTACTTTGGAAAGGAGAGCAGAGATGACGGGGCCGAAGACCTCAGCTAGAGAGGAATTAGAGAAGGGAAGGCCGTAGAGAGGAGGGATCCTTGTCCCTTTATGCCTAAATTCTCACCTCCCTTTTCTCTCCTTTGGTCTCTCCACTAACCCACCCTCTACCTGCCACCTGCCACCCCCACTACAAATTGCATCCAACGGCTGCTTTGCTGACTGGGAGCCCTTGGCACTGGTCATACCTGGATCCTGCCTGGTCTCCCTCCTCAATTCCCATTCCCATGGGCTGAACTCAGAGGACTGGCTTAAGGTAGAGGCAGAACTCAAAAGTCCCTGTCATTTCTTTTTTACCATGTGCAGAGGAAATAAGTCAGTGGAGCAAGAGTGGCTCATCCAAGGGAAAGAGGAAAGAGGAGACAAAGAGATGTCGGGAGAGGAAGCATGAAACATTCCACACAAGACTGGGGGACGCCAGCCCCAGGGCCTGCTGTCTATGACCCACTCTACAGAAAAGGGAAAGGGGAAATGAGTTTGACCAAATACCAACTGGGGACAACAGGAATCAACTGCAAGTGTGAGGCGCAGGGAAGCAGCTGGGAAGGGAGTGCTGTCTGAGCAGTAGGCTGGGGAGAAGACATCAGAGGGCCTGAAGAATTCCTCCAGAAAAAGCGTGAGGCCCCAGGGCAGGGCATTTCCC
Organism: Canis lupus baileyi; assembly: GCF_048164855.1. Lineage (NCBI taxonomy): Eukaryota > Metazoa > Chordata > Mammalia > Carnivora > Canidae > Canis > Canis lupus. The sequence goes on from NC_132875.1 coordinate 23,639,837, forward strand.
TTTGAGGTCAAACCAAACATTTGGGCCAACCCAAGCCAAACCTGATTCCTAAGGTCCTGGGGAGCCAGAACCATCACCTTCCTTCCCTCCCTCTAAAGCTTCATGGATCTGGAAGGCCCTCCACCAACAGGGCTTAGCCATGTCTTTGGGTGTTGGGTGCAAGTCCAAGAATGGAGACAAAAAAGAGAAGAGAGTTCATGAAGATTAGTGAGAGAAGCTGAATTCTTAAAATAGACGCATTTTCCTGTGGAATGTTGAGTAGCTGACAGGTGGCAGGAGTCAGTGCTGGGCCCAGCAGCCCCAGGGCCACAGTACCTCTGAAGAACTTCCAGCCAAAGCTGGGGAAGAGTGAGTCTACCCAGTATCATTGCCCAGGGCCCTCCACCCCGTCCTCCCCCGGCCTTACTTCTTCCGGCACTCAGGCCCTCTCCTTCTGCCCCTAACTGGGCGTTCCCATTCTGACTTTGTTCTGACACCAAAGCCCAGAGAAATCGGATGAATCTGACTCAGCCAACTCCCTCCCACCATTACAGTGGGTACAGGCTTTCCACGGTGCGGAGGGGAACCGAAGCCCACGGGCCAAGAGAGGCATTAGCAGGATGAAGGTGATTCCCAGCTTCTTCCAAAACGTCACTTCATTCTTTCAACCAACATCGACCGAGCACCGTAGAACGTGCGTGCCAGGAACCGTGCCAGGTGCCTAGAGTCCCAGGGCTGAGACTGACTCCCTCGATCCAGTCTCGACTCCAGACTTGCCCTTGAATCTGGCCAGGGATACGGAGGTGGCCGTGGCACGGGAGGCGGCTGGTGCCTTGGCGCGCAGCTAGATGGAGACCTGCTCCTCGGGGAGAAGCCCTTCCGGAACCGAGCAGAGTCTACCCCTGGCCAGAGCACTGAAAATAGGAAGGCCAGCTGCTGGGATGGTGGGGTTCTGGGCTCTCACGCTGGCAGGGCGCGCAGAGGGAGGGGTGATTTCGGGGTGAACCTCAGCAAGACGGTGGCAGGGAGAATGGGGCTCCCCAGCAGGAGCAAGGGAATGGGTTCCCCTCTCCGTTTCCTACAGAACAAGGTCAGGGACCCTATCTTGGATCCCCCGCCCACGGGGGAAGCCTTCATTCTCTTCTCCATCAGAAGACAAGGAGGGAGAAGCTGTCTGCCCTTGGGGTGCAGTCAGATCAATCGTCCAACGCCTCGAAATGAAAAAACGAAAACTGGTTCCTGTTGCTTCCCAGGCCCCCATTTAAGCTCTCCTCCAAGAGCCCTTTGCTTCCTTCTTTCCAGTTGCTGACTCCCACCTTTGCACCCCTCCATCCAACCAAACCAGCTCGGCCGGGAGGCAGGTGCTTCCTCCCCGCGCCGCCGCCGGGCTGACCGCGCCCAGGACCCCCGGGCCACCCCCCAGGCAACAGGGCCCCGGGCTCGCCAAGCCCCGGGGCTACGGCCTCCCCAGGCCCTGCTCCGCCTCCACCTTCCCCAGGCGGCCTTCGCCGCGTCCTGACCCCTGGGCCCCCTCCACGGCCTGTCCCAGCCTAGAAGCACCCCAGGGTCTTCCCTTCCTTCCCGGGAGAGGGGGCGGGCGCCGAGGGCGCTGGAGGGGGCCGCGGACGAGGAAGGGCAGGAAGGGGCAGCCCCGGGGAGGAGCTCCGGGAGCGCGGGCGGGGTCCTGCAGCCTCGGTCCAGACCCCCCCGCGGAGACGGCGCTGCAGCCGGGGCGCGGCCCCTCCCCCGCCGCGGCAGCTGCGCGCCCGCGACTTCTCCATCCGCCACCCCCGCAGGCCAGCGGGCGCCGACTCCGCGTCTGCACGTCGCCGTGGGCCCGGCGGGGGTGCCCGGGAGGCGCCTGCGGCCCCCCGCGCCCCCTCCCCGCGCGCCCCCCCCCGCGCCCCCTCCCCGCGCGGCCGCAGCCCGGAGCCCGCCCAGTGCGCGGGCAGGACCGGCCACCCCGGCCTCCCTCCCAGCGCTGCGACCGCGCAGAGCCCCGCGGAGCCTCCCCGGGACACCGGGGGCCGACCCCAGCCTCCCTCCCAGCGCTGCCCGGCCCCGCACCGCAAACTTTCCAAGTCGCCTCCTGCTCTTTGCTCCCCTTTGGGACCGGGGATGGTGGGGCGGTGCCCCAGGGACACTCCTACAGTTGGTTCTCGACGCTCGGCCCACACTCGGCAGCCGCGGGGCGAGGGAACTCCCAGCTCCTTCCACCGCTAATTATAGACGTGAAAGCCTGGGGACGTTTTGCAAGCGGCAGAGAAACTGCTGAGGTTTCTCTACAAAGCTACAGAAATTTAATTTGTGCGCTCCCCTCCCCACCCCTCCACCTCTCCCACCTCCGCCCACCCCCCAGCCAGTCCCCAAGGCAGCCCCTCCCTCCCGTTGAAAATTTCTTACTCGGTTCTTTTTTTTTTTTTTTTTCCATCTCTCTTTGGGGCTTTGGAGAAAGGGAACAGACGCGGAAAATATTTTTGCAACAGTTTTCCATTCTGCGTCTCATTCCCCAGCCAAGGGGGAGGGGGAGGGGGAGGGCAGGAGCGGATGGGGGGTGGTGGAATGAATGCTTTTTCCAAAAGCTCAGTTTGGGTGTGAAAAAGACAGACTCTCCATCGCCCTACCCCCAAGGCCCAGGAATGACAAAAGAAAAAAAAAACAAAACAGAACAAACAAAACAAAAAACAAAACCCAAGAACCTGGGAAAGGAGGAAAAAAAAAATCACTTGTTTGATCATACGGCCTCTCAGAAGGGAATCTAGGAAATACGGTGTTCGACCAATCTGGGCGCGCACACACATAACACACGCACACTGCAAACCCGGTGGCAAGAAACACGCTAGAAGGGGAAATTCGGGGAGTTTTAGAAGCTATCATGAGAGCAAAGAAAGAAAGAAAGTTTGCAAATCGCGAGCCGATTCGGTCTCTGCAAGCCTACCTGCCTTTCTAGCAAAGATCCAGGCTTCTCCAGGCGGGACTCTGCGGCCGGGTCTCCATGGACCTGGTAGGATGGGGGTGACCACCCACCGGTCTCCCCAGTGGGGCAGCCACGCCAGAGATGCCGGCTTTGCGCTCCAGCCTTTCCAGCTACGGCCCGAGTGGGCCGGGTCTCCTCCCCCGGCCCTCCCAAAGGGAAGGACCTCTCGGGTTCCTGGAAGAAAACGGGTTCAGGGGAGCCGCACGGCTGTCTCTGGCTCGGTCTCCTCCGAAGGAAGGTTCCCCAGGAAGTTCGTGCCCCCCCCCGGCCGCCAGCGTTGGACTGTCTTAACAGCAGAGCTTTCTTAAGAAAATGCTTGTCATGGCAACAGCTCCAGCCAACTCGGGCCAGACTCGGGCTCAGCAGCTCTCCCGGAGGGGAGGGAGCCGGAGGGGAGGAGCAGCGCTGGGCCGGAGGTGGGGCTTGGCTCCTCGGTGAAGGTGGCCCGATTTGGAGCTACAGCGGCTCCCTGGTTTGTCTTAAGGGGGAACGAGACCTGGAGGGGAGGAATCCTTTCTCTGCTTTCCTCCCTGCCCTTGCTGTCACTTGTAGGAAGGAAAGCAGGGTGGAGGTGGATGTGGGTGGCGGTGTTCAACCGTCGCTGGGTGGAGGGAAAAAAGGAAGCTTCAGGGCTGGCGGTTGGCTTCCTGCAGCTCCTAAGGGCCTCTCAAGCTCTTACTCACTCACACACGCGGGGACCCAGGAACCCGAGGTGTCTGCAGCACTTGTGTCACGGGGCCCCCACCCTCCTGCCCCTGTCTGCATAGGGGACTCCCTGGAGAGGAGGAATTGCTTGGGATGCACACAGGTACACAGCTTTGCTTACACACAAATCATAGTACACACCTCCTCACCCGGGCTTCGCACGCGCACTTTCCCGGGTCGTATTTTGGGCCCTCTTGCCTCAGTACTTACGGAGGCCCATCGAGGCCCATCCACCCTGCATGATGCCGGCTGCCGTCTCATGAGCCCTACTGTGTGGTCTAAAGCAGAAAAGCTTTGCGTGTTTGGCATTAGTTCCAATGCTCATGGCAATCTTGGAAGGTACTTATTATTATCCTCATTTCAGAGTTGAGGAAATTGAGAATCGGTGGCTGGCCCAAGGTTACACACTTGGTTAATGACAGTGCTGGGATGCAAAGCCAAGTCAGATGGACTCCGAAGCCTGTGAGCTTTCCTGTGCTTGTATCCTACTCTGACACACATTTCCATTTTAATTTGCCCACACTCAGACATCAGTGTGCACTTAGACACAGCCTATAAATTGTCAATCACACCTCCGCAGCTACACTCCCACCAGCAATTGTGCAAGAGTGCCACCCATAGCTTTTGCCTGGATTTTGCTTGTGGCTTTCAAGTACAAACATGCACCATCCACTGATTCACACAACAAATCTACGGTGACTGATACATTCCCACACCTACCTCAGCACACCCCTCATTCATATTCATGTGCTTCTGGAAGGCAGGTTAACATACACTTCACCCGTCAGAGTTGTCAACTGTGCAGTGAAGAAGGTGACCTACTACAACTTCAGGGGTTTGGAAAGAGGCCTCTTAGATCCTTCCATCCCAACCCAGCCCGTCACACCATTACTGCCCTGCTTTGCATCCTGTCCTCACTGTCCAGGGTGGAGAACAACATGCACACGGGGAAACAGACTTGTGAATTAGACTCCCAGGGTCTACTTTCCTTCTGCCTATTAGCATCCTCTCTAGTTTCCTAACATTTGAATTCTTTTCTCCTATTTTCCTATCCTATTGTTTCTCAGGATCTCATCCACATCTGCTTTCTTTCTTTCTGTTTTTTTTTTTTTTTTTAAGATTCTTTTTATTTATTTGAGAGAAAGAGAGAGCAGATGGTGGGGGTGGGGGAAGTAGGAGCAGAGGGAGAGGGAGAAGCTGACTCCCCGCTGAGTAGGGAGTCAGACAAGGGGCTCCATCCCAGGACCTCAGGATCCTGACGTAAGCCAAAGACAGCTGCTTAACTGACTGAGCCACCCAGGCTCCCCAGCCACATCCTATTTCTGACCTCAGGAAAATTAAACAGATAAAATGCAGGGAGATTTTTTAGATGTGTTGCTCAGGGCTCAGAATTTAGAGCTCCCCAGTGTGGTCCTGGAGATTCCCTGCCACCAGCTCTTTCGGGAACCAGGTCCAAAATCGGCCTCTGCCTGTCCTGTGCCTCTTCTCTCCTGCCTGGTTGGTGGAAGGTTGCAGGGGTGTGGAGGGAACTTCAGGAGCCACCTTGTATGGTAACCATCCATAAACTTCTTGTTTATCCTCCTTGGCACTTAGAGGACACCAAGGGGGAGATTTGTTCTCACTCACTCCCTGCCCCCCTCCCAACTGCTTTGGTCCCTCTGACCCCACTCCCCAAGGCTTTTCCACGGACGAACTGCTAGCAGGGAGAGAGACCATATCTTGTTAGAGTTTGGAAGGTCCTACCGAAATGTCAGCTTCAGGAGCCCAGATCAATTGTTGGAGAAGACATGGGAATGGAAGGAAAGGCATAAGCTGAACAGAGCTTCAGATTTAATGGTTTGTCAGGCTCCCTGCTGGATGGCAATAACTTGACATTTTAGAGTCCAATGAGTGTCAGTTGCATCTTTATCATGAGAAAGCCAGTCTCCAGAATGGTGCTTTAAATGTATTAAAGTGTATTTTAAGCTCGTCTGCAGTGGCTGTGCGTGGAAGCATTGCCTAACTGTTCAGTAAACCTGTCTTGGGGGAGTAACAATTTAGGCCAGATGTGTGGTCCCATTAAAGGAGAAGTCTCCTTTGGCTGCCTGGCATGTGGGGCTTGGGACGTGATGCCTGTTCATAGCTGGTTAATGTTTGAAAGACAGGATCCTCTCTTCAAGCTCTCTGGGCTCAGGAAAGACAGGTTCTGTAGGGGGAGGTGCTGCCAAAGAGGCTCTGATGTGTGTCCCACTTCTGGCTAGCTGGGATTCATGGGCAGGCCAGGAATATGGCCTCTATGGTAGCCATCAGGGAGGTCCTCCCTTCTCTCAGAGCCCAGTGCCCCCACCCCTGCCCAGTGGGCGTTGTGGGATGAGAGAAGAGGAACCCTCCACCCCATTCTAGCCCTCAGCCCTGTGTAGCCTGGAGAGAAGGATGTGAGAGGCGGGTCAAGGTGACTCCAGGGGTGGCTGCAGCCTGATCTCTGTAGCTGAGCCAGCCACTGGGACCTGTATTTTCTGGAAACCCAGAACTCTCGGTGCCTAGTTTCTTGTGACAGCAGGCTTGAGGTCTAGAATGGATAAAAATAAATCCACCCGTAAAAAATAACCGCTAAATGTAAGACAGTGGAGTTTTGCCCCTTCCCCTCACCATCACAAGAGGGAGGTCACTGCCTCTACCGTGAGATGTTCCTGACTTGGCTGTTGTGTGTGGCTGGCTGCCATAGCCTCTGAGGAGCCCCTTCTTCTTCTTATCCCCACCGCCCCCTTGACTTTATAGGTTCTCTGCTTCATTAGCTCTCACCTGGCTTTCCTCAGCTAGGCCATGGCCTCCCTGGAGCAAACCGGTCTTGGCAGGGCAGCCATCACTGTGGACCCTGTCCGCACCCTCCTCTCATCTGAAGAAAATGCAGTCAGCCTTGTCTTTCTCTTACGTGTTTAACAGAATATGCTCCTCTGGCGTCTTGGGAGCTCCTTCCTGCTCAAATCACACTTGCCGATTCTCCTCACCTTCCTTGAATCTCTGCATCTCTCCCTCCTGGGGGTATCTACTGTGTTGCCTATCTGGAACAGCAACCATCTTCCCCACATCCACACCCACTTCTTTAAGATGGTCTTTTTACTCACTGTTAACATGGGAACTGTCATTTTATTAGAGATCCCACCCCTCCTTGACCCAAACTGAGCCAAATACATCCTTCCCTTGGATTCTGGAACTTAGGACCCCAGAGAGAACAAGAATTGCTTCCCTCCAGCAGTGGACACTGTGAAGAGTGAGGCTCTGGAATTACCAGTGGCCGTGTTTCCTGCAAGTGGAAGAAAGCTGCCCATGGGAAAGAGTAAAGCTTACATGGGGAGAGAAGCTGGGAGGAGAGATGAAGAGTGAGTCCTGGCAACATCTGAGTCAACTGTACCTCATATCCTACTGTGCCCTTGCTGTTCCTGCAAATGAGTTGGTTACGTGACTCATTATGCATGCATAAGCTACACCAAATTGGGGTTTTTTGGTCCCTTGTGCAAAGCAATATAGAAAGTAATATAGAAACCCTTTGAGCTGGTACCTACCATTTAGGTACACTCATTTCAGTGAATTTTATTCATTCGTTTTATTCATTATTGAACACCTGCTATTCAATTCAGGATGCATTTCTTGAATGTCTGCTGCTTCAACATCCATTGGGCCCAGACAAAACATACAGAGATAATAAAGCTTACAGTTTAGGGGAGGAAAAAGATAAATTCATAGCATAAGTAACCACAATGGAGGGTGTTATAATTATTTTTTGAAATATATTTATTGAGTACATGTTAAAAGGTGAAAAATGAAAATAGAGTAGTTCCCCCCACCTTTTTTTAATTTAAATTCAATTTGCCAACATATAGTATAAAACCCAGTGCTCATCCCATCAAGTGCCCTCCTCAGTGCCCATCACCCAGTCACCCTGTCCCCCTACCCTCCTCCCCTTCTACAGCCCTTTACTTGTTTCCCAGAGTTAGGAATCTCTCATGGTTTGTCTCCCTCTCCCTCTCTACCCCTCCCCCACTTTTAAAGTTTCCATTTATTTGAGAGAGGAGAGACAGAGAGAGAGAGAATGAGAGAGAGAGAGAGAGAATGAGAGAGAGAGAGAGAGCATGAGCTGGGAGGAGAGGCAGAGGGAGAGGAAAAAACAGACTCCCTACAGAGCTGTTAGCCAGAGGGCTCAGTCCCAGGACCCCGGGATCATTACCTGAATGAGCTCTGATGGCAGATATTTAACCAACTGATCCACCCAGGGACCCCACTGTAGTCTCTCCCTTTATCTGTGGGGGATACGTTCCAAGACCCCCAATGGACACCAAAACTGTAGATAGTACTGAACACCAGATATGCTATGTTTCTTCTATATGTACCCCCCTACATACCTATGATCAAATTTAATTTGTAAATTAAGGGGACGCCTGGGTGGCTCTATTGAGAGCCTCTGCCTTTGGCTTAGGGTGTGATCCCAGGATCAAGTCCCACATCAGGCTTCCTGCAGGGAGCCTGCTTCTCCCTCTGCCTGTGTCTCTGCTTCTCTCTGTGTTTCATGAATGAATGAATGAATGAATGAATGAATGAATAAATAAATAAATACTTTAAAAAATGATTTGTAAATGAGGTACAGTAAAAGATTAACAGCAATTACTAGCATACTTCCCTGGACACTCCAGGAAGTGACTATTTCCAACAAGAATGTTAGAAGGCTCTAGAAAGGAGATGGTATTTGGAGGTATCTGAAAAACCTTGAAGAGTAAGCTTTAATCTGTTTTGGAGGGTTGGGTGGGGTAAAGCCATGAGGGTAATGGCGTAAACACAGGTACAGAGGTAGGAAGAATGGAGTGAAGGCTGGGGGCCTGGACTGGGACTGGACTACCTAGGGCACTGAGTGACTCATCTAGTCTGTGTTGAGTAAGCTCACTGTGGCAGTGGTGTGGGAGGTAGATTGGAAACCTAGGTGGCAGGCAGGGATGATCTGTGCCCAGTGCAATGCTGGGCAGTTACATATAACATAGTTATATATAACACAGTCCTTGTCTTCTAGAAGCCTCCCATCTAGTTATGGATTCACATGAAATATATAAAAACAGGGGTGCCTGGGTAGTGCAATAAGTTGAGTGTTGAACTCTTGGTTTTGGCTTGGGTCATGATCTCAGGTTCATGGGATGGAGTCTGCAACCAGGCTAAGTGGGCTAAGAGTGGAGACTACTCAGGTTTCTCTCTCCTTGTCCCTCTGTCCCTCTCCCCTGCATGCATGTGTGAGTGCACACTAGCACACACGCTCTCGCAAATAAAAAATAAATAAATCTAAAAAAAAAAAAGGATAACAACAAAACAGTACGAGATCATGTCTAAACTTGGATCTAGATGAAAAATCTAAAGAAAGCCTAGTGAAGGGGAAGCTGAAGATGGCGGGAGCCTTTGGGGAATGGCTCTAGGTGGACTTGAAAATTCTTCCCAACATCTCTCTTCCCACTCCCCCGTAGAAGAGTCTGGCAATGGCTGAAGGCAAGCTACTTATCTAAGCCACATCTGCCCCCTGCTCCTAGTCCTTGTCCTTCATAACCCAGGGCAAGAGGAGGAAACTGGATCCAGGAAGACAGAGCTTGGGAAACTAATGTAACCACAGGCTGGCCCCAAAGGCTTGGGGACAAACGTGCCCGCTTGAGGATTTGAGGTAAGAAGGACAAGCAGAGACATCAAGACAGAAGTCCATAAAATTGGCCTGGGCCAAGATGCAGGAGATAAAAGGAGGCTACAACTAGATAACATGGCCAAGGTTCAGCCCCAAGATTCTAGATAATATAATCAAACAGCTCACTCTTGAGTCTGTGGTGAGGGTTGCCTCAGGAACCAGATAGGGAGCACTCTGCTCCTGGAAGACAATAGTGGCTTTAGTGGGGAGGGTCTGAGGGCAACAAGGATTAGCAGCTGTGGCCATATTTGCGTGAGCAAGGAGTGAATCTCAGCAGCTGTCTCAGTAGCAAGCCAGGCCCTTTCTCCCCTGAGGAGCCTTGCTGGTTCCTCGGCAGGAGGCCTGGCTTCTGGCTCACTCCCTTGCTGAGTGTGGGTGGTCATCTACACCTGACAAGCAGCAATTTCATTTTTCCCACTTCCTGCAATTCCTGCAGAGAGGCCTGGATGGGACAGCCTTTATGGAAACCGCTATGGAAAGCGTAGGGTCTGAATCTGCACTGTACGATGCAGAATTAAATCAGAGCACACCTTGGCTGGCTTGGAGGAGCTGGTCTCAGGATCATCAACCTCTGTCACCACAGAGGTCCTTGTGGCTCACCTTTTGTTTGTGGGGTCTTGGTGTTTTGTTGTATTGAGGGTTTCAGGCTCTGATTCTGGCAATAACGAGGTTTAGTGGGGGATGCCGAGACCTCCATTGTACTTTGATATGTTGGGCAGAGCAGTATTGAGGGGAAGGGACTGGAGTGGGGCATTGGAGTGTGTTCAAGGAGGTAAAGCCTGTGTGTTGGACCATGTGCTCATGCACAGGAGGGACTGTCTCCCTCATCTCAGCATCCCCAGTGATTTAGCACCTCTGGGACGTTGGGGGAAGTCCTGGAAAATGAAGGAGTACAGAATCTGATGTGGGAAAGCTGGAACCAGCAGAGGTAAGGGTCAGGAGCAGGTTTTGGGTCCAGGGCCTTTGATGATATGCAAAATCAGTTTGATTTACTTGGGAGCCTATTTTGCAGTTCCAATTGTATTCTGGTTCAATTGTTTTGGAGGCTGTAGTGGTTCAATTTTAATTTCACTTTGAACTCATTAACTAGGTTTGCTTTTTTTTTTTTTTTTTAACTCAAGTTTGGTTAGTGATTTGTTTTTCTAACAAAATATTTGTCTCTCATTTGTTTCAGTGTAGAGCAAATTAGTGTACAGCAACTTTAAAAATAGTTTTTGGTTAATGGCTGTGCTCTGCGGAGCCGGGGGAGTGAGTGTGGAAAGAAGGGAGCAAGTGATGGCTTTTGAATTTAATTTTTAATCCTAATTAGAGTGTGAGCAATGTCTTAAGTGCTCATTAAGTTTCAAATGCAGATCAAAGAAAAGTCAACTGCAAGGATCCATCCTGGCCCCCATGCCAGACAGGAAGAGTTTACGGTCTCTGAGGTCCTCTGCTCTCTGCTGGCTCTTCTGTGTTTGTAGAGAACTTCACAGCTTATGAAGTGCTTTTTCTGCATGGAATATTGAATTCGATTCTTGCAGAAGTCCTATATGGTAGGGAGAATGGGATGTGAGATATTATTCCCATGCTGCAGATGGGGAAACTGAAGCTCAGACAGGTTGACTGGACTGCTTGAGATCACACAATTCATTTGGCAGGCAGGAATAAAACAAAGGTCCTCTCATGGCTGGCTCAGGGCTCTTGTCCCCTACTTTGAGCTGATAGGCTCCCTCACCCTACACAGCTCAGGCTGGTTCTGCAGGCTTCAGGATCCATAGATGAGAGATGAGCTGGGGAGACCAGGGGAGAGCAGCCCTGCTGGGAGGGGCTGCAGGAAAAGGGAGGCAGCAGTGGAATGGGCCTCCATTCCAGTAATTGGATTTTTGCCCTTCTGGTTCATTCTCAAACTAAGATTTGATCCTCAATTGCAGAAATTCCCCTTCCCTCACCTCAGCTGGGGAGGACCATAGGAGGCAAGCCTTTACAGAAACAGAGTCGGACTGGCTTTGCAGCTGAGGCTCAGGCATCTGGCACCTTCAGTCTTTACCATGATTTAAGTCTTTTAAAAAATCTTAAATCTTTAAGATTTACCAGTCTTTACCTTGATTTAAGTAGCCCCATCTCTATGACTCCTTGAACCAAGGCTTCCCACTGGGGCCCGGGCAAATGCTTGGATTGGGCACTTACCTTTCAGTCATTCATTCAACTATTTCTTGAGCCCTACTGTATGCCAAACAATGGGCAGGCCACTTCTCTTGCATGATCTCCTTTCACTCTGGCAGTCCCTAAGAAACAGGTGTGATGCTCAGCGAGGGTTGCTGACCGATAGCTCACAAAGCTGGAGCCAGCTGTCATTATTCAGTCTCAGTCCCACCCCTTGGTGCTACTTGAAAAGAAGGAATAGACATTGAGAGGAGGCGGTATCCAGGCCCAACCCAGAGGCAGGGGCAGGGAGGAGACATCTTTTTAAATGTCTGGCTAGTCTGTGCGTCCATCTCAGTTTAAGAGATTCCAGAAGGCAGGAACTGAGGATGGCAGAAACATCTGTGCCCCCTGCAAAGGCTCTTAGCAGAGGAAGAAGGAGGAAGGAAGGTGATAACCATTTACTGTGTTTAACCTGGGAAGTAGGAAGGGGTGAGGAGAGGGGAGCAGGCAAATGGAAGGCAGACCCAAGTGTGAAGGAAAGGGTCTGGAGAGCTGGGACCGTGAGTCTTTAAACAAAAACTGCTCACTACCCAATTGCTGTCCGCCCTGCTCCACTCCCTACCTGTCGGTGTCCCATCCCAAGCTCAGGAGAAGTTGGCACCCTCTGCTGTGGGGAAGTCGCTCCACCCGGTCCTCCATCTCTCTGCCTCCTTTCCTCAAAGCAGGCTCGCATATGACTCAACAGGTAGAGAATGCTCTTCTTAAAAATCCCCCTCAAGAGACTGCTGACTTCTTGGGTTACACGTTCCTGCTTTTATTGATGAGAAGCAAGCATATTCTTCAGAAGGTCTAACCTGAGCCCTTCTTATCAAAAATCCTGACAGGCACCTGCCAGAAACAGAAAGAGGCCAATAACAGGGATGTGAAACCCTGGAAGACTTTGACCGAGTCCTCTCTGGCACCCCACTTCACACTGACAGTTGTAGCCAGGGGTTCTACTTTCCAGGCACCTTAGTCTCCTGGAACAGGAGGTGCGGTCGGTGGGGGTACCAGCCAGGGCCAAGGGGAGGGGGAGAGAGATCTCTTCAACCTGCTGCTGCAATCCTTCACTCTGACTTCACGTATCCTCTCTGTTTTGTTTTGTTTTGTTTTGTTTTGTTTTCCCTCTCAGTTTCTTCTGGGATTTGGTGTTCAGGGTGAGGAGAAAGGGTGCGGGCAGGGAAAGCTATTCCTCATTGTGTTGTGCGGAGGAGTGCAGCTTCTTTGTGCTCATGGCCAGCATTGTATTTTGGGTCTGCTGTGCAGCCTTTTGCAAAGTGCTCACCTTCTGAAGCCTTCTGGTGGGTTCTCCACATCTGTGGCAAGGGAGCACAGGACGCCTCCCCATTGGGGTGTGAAGGCTGCCTGGCTAACTAGTTTGAGGGGAAGACCAACAGGAGTCCCTTGAGCCAAGATTCTTGGGGTAAGCTAGAAATAGCCAGATTCTTCATCTGTCCACTCCCCTGATAAAAGGGGGTCTCTACAGGTCCTCTGGTTCTTTCCTTCCACGTTCTGGGCAGGATGGTCCTTCTCACCATCCACACAGTAGCTGATTCTGGATCAAGAGAAAAGGATGATTCCACACTCGTCCCCAGCGGGCCATTGCTCCCAATCTCTGTGAGGACCAGGCACTTGCACTAGCTTTCCTCAACTTCCCGCTGAAAGCGGAGGCTGCGACAAGCCCTACGGTGCATCCTGTTCAGGACTGTAGGGTATCATTCACCACGAGAGGTCATAGTGCCCGAGCTGTCATTACTCTGGATTCACGGGCACTGGGCTACAACTTCTGCTTGGTAATGACCCTGGTGCAGTCAATGTGGTATCATTTCCATGTGATAATCAGCTCGACAATAACCAGTGTTTGTCTTCTTGTATGATACAGGCTGAAAAGCAATAGTCACCAAATAATTCAGAACTGCTTGCTCAGCTGTCCCTTAAGACTCAGCTCAGGGGTCACCTCCTCCAAGAAGCCTTCCCTTAGCTCTCTCTCTCTCAAACTCAGGTGAGGTGCCCCTGGGATTGCCCTAAACTGTTCAGAGCTGGCCTCTGTTAAGGTGATTACCACGTCCTGCAGTGACTGTCAATGTATTCCTTCTCTTGAGACCCCGGGCCCTTTGAAGGCTAGGGCATCTTATTCGTTTTTGTATTTCCAGCAGCTGGCATGGTAGCTGGCATAACAGGGGCCCAATAATTATTATACCAAGAATGAATCAGCCAGTTGAATGACTGCCTGGATGGATAGAAACTGTGGTTGATGCTGGAGGTTTCAGAGTTGGTCATAAGGAAGAGCATCCTACCTACTAGAATTCCAGAGGCAAGGAAGCCAAGAGATCTTTAAGAAGGAGGGACACACGACCTGCCTGGTCTGGGCTAATCCTGAGTTTTGCCGGGCCTGGGAATAGGGCCATGGGTCTCTGCCTCCTTTGGAAGCCACAGATACTAAGCAGGGGTGTGAAGAGCAGGGTCAATGTCTCTCCCTCTAAGAACTCACCCTTTTTCCCCCCTCATTTGTTTCTGAGGCTCCTTATGGCATAGCAAATGTTGAAATCTTAAAAAACCTTTGAAATAGGAAGTCTTGGGTGGAGTCTATACTCACCATTGATCATATACTTTTTGAAGTTCCAGATACTGTGATAAAGGTTTTGGTTATGCTATTGAATTCGAGCCTATGACAATTTGAGGGGTTGGTATCATTATCCTCATAGTATGGGAGAAGAAACTGAAGATCAGAGAGGTTTAGTAACTTACCCAAGGTCACACAGTTAGTGTATTGCACTACTAGGTTTCTGTTTTGTTTTGTTTGTTTGTTTGTTTGTTTGTTTGTTTGTTTTTTTACAGAGGGAGGGAGAGAGAGAGAGAGAGAGAGTGAGAGAGTAGAGGGGAGGGACAGAGGGAGAGGGAATAGAGGGAAGAGGCAGAGGGAGAGAGAGAATCTTAAGCAGGCTCTACGCCTAGCACAGAGCCAGACTTGGGGCTCAAACTCATAACCCTGAGATCATGACCTGAGCTGAAATCAAGAGTCATTTGCTTAACCAACTGAGACACCCAGTCGCCCCAGCACTTGGTTTCAAACCTAGTTTCCTCACTCCAGAGCCTGTATTTTCTCTTCCAGAGCCTAGAGTCCATGGCTCCTGGACCTCTGCCTTCTCTCCACCCACATTCTCTACCTCTACTTGCTCTCTTTTAACGTTTAGTCATTAGTTTAGAGTTCACGAAATAGTTTCTTACTGGGTCTGGCATCTTGGTGGATAGACTCAACCCCAGGGAGCTAACTAAAGTAAACAAATGCCCTGAATTAGGAAAACTATATTTTCCCAAGTAGTTTCTGCCTCTTTTAGACACCGAGGAAAAATGACATTTTTGCTAAACATTCTTCATTTTTCTTGAATTCAGTTTTCCTAAATACCTGGGAGGTAGTTCAAGCCAAATGCCCTGACCTTGTGATTTAAGACTGAAGACAAAGGTGGATCAAACTGACTCTAGCCCTTGGGGGACCAGGAGTATGTCAGAAGTTCCTCATGTTATCCATCCCTGACACATACTTTCGTGGTTAACTGGATGTCCTTGGTTCCCTGACTCAAAGTAGGGACTACAGTGGACATTTATTGCTTTCTCTGCCCCTGGTAACAGCATTTGACTTTTCTTGGAAAAATCACTGCTCTGTCATACTCAGATCTTGTAGTTTGGGAGCAGATGACTCCACTCATGGGGCGGGCATGTAACCCAAACCAAGTAACAAGATTCAATTCTGGGACTTTGGTCGAAACTCCTTCCAGTAGAATGGAAGCTAGTAGAGTTAACACCCGCCATTCCTTGGGCCATCTTGTCGATGTCTGCCAGAGAATGGGGCCAATGTAGATGAAAGTCTAGCTGTAAGTTGGAAAGAAATCATTCTTGACCACATGGCGAGAGCTCTGTATGCAGCCAGGACTGTGTACTCACAGATTTAGCTCAAGCCAGGGAGAGTTAGGTTTCTTTACATCGCAATGAAAAAAGAAATCCTAATTTTGGACTTGAGACCCATACTCATTAAAATATATATAGTGTCTCTTCCCACTAGTCCCAGGGAACAGGAGTGAACTTCTCTTCCTCCTCACATCTCCTGTTCTACATTGACCATTTATCACTTCCCTTCCCCTTCCAGGTTGTCTCTGGAGTTTGGTTTCACCCGATTTCATCAGGATAAGATGTTAGAGTATGTAGATGAGAAGGAAGGGAAAGCGTCCAGGCAATATTGTCCTGATAGGACAGGCGAAGCTATGGGGAGATCCAGAAGCAAAACAGTGTTCCACAGGAGCCCTCCTTTTGGGGTGACCCCCACTTGCATTCAATCCCAGGAACAGTCCTAACGATGTTAGGTTTCTAAGGTTGGGTGAGGGAGGGAGTAGCAGTTGGTCAGTAGACAATTCTATATCTTCCTGAGAAGCTGTCCGCCCTTTACCTTCTCATTCCTGAGACTGAAGTAACTACCTTCTTTGCCTCAAAACCCTGGAATACTGGAAGCCTTGCTCCCATCCTTTTCAATCCAAGGCCCCTACCATTAAGAGAATCAGCTGGGGTGCAGGTGGGGATTTTACACACAAGAGCAAAGGGACTTTGGTATCGGTATCAAATCTCAAGGCCACATTTTAGACAGGTTACACCACGAGGGGATTTCTCTACCTATGAGGTAAGATATTGCTAAATGCATTAGACTAAAAGGACCCTGCTCTCTTATGTAGTGTAGCTAGATACGTCAGTCACTCCTGGTTGTTCCCTTCCTCTGCCTTCCCTGGCACCTGCACCCATCTTGGCTTCTGGCCAACCCCAGTTTTTGAATTACCATTGGGAAAAGCAGGACTTGTATTAATTACCTCCACAGTATTCTTCGCCTCTGGCCTCCTCTTCTTCATCTGGAGATTCTGTGCTTAGATGAGACGAAGAACATCCTAACTAACAAATGCCCGAGGGAGGCAAGCTGAAGAATGTTCTAACCTAGGACTAATGAGGCAGCCACACCTGCCAGCTCCTAGGTCCCCTCTTAGAGTCCTTTCCAATCAGATAGGGGACCAATGTCTTTTGGTCTTTAGCTTGGTTATGGCCCAGTCCATAGTGCCTCCCCAAGGCTTGATGCTACCTTGGCTGGGGTCCTTCTGGATTTGAACCGTTCTCCCAGTGGCCACCAACTCTCATAGGCTTCAGACAATTGGCTGTCTGTCTGCTATGTCCATTAAGCTGATTAGATCCCCAGCACCAACTCCTTTCATGTTAGCATGGGGACACTTTTTCGCTTGGACTGTTTCTAGCCTGTCTGAAGTTGTCCCCAGCCTAGCCCAAACATCAATGCCTGTGTTGTCATCTCAGTCTGGCTCTATCTGGTTGTTTCTTTCCCTACAAGCCTTCAGTCACTTTGAACTAGATCAGTATCATGGAAAGCAGTAAGGTGAAGGAAGGAAAGGCTCTGGACTTCTCTGCAGGGCAAGTGCCTTAGTTCTGGCTGACTGGTGGGAGGCTCATTCACACTCATCCATCCTTTAGTGACCAGCAGTACTGAGCAGTAAGGGTAACCTGGACTCTGAGAGCCATCCATAGCTTGGTCCTTGAGTCCTGATCTCAGCAACCTAATGCTCTAACTAAATTTGGCTCATTCACTCAAACAGCTTAGTATCGGGTATGTGCTTAGGTTTGTCATCGCTGCAGGAAGAGTTATAAAAGGCCATCATGTCAGGGGGTGATGCAGGTTTTGACTCTTCCATCAGGTCATCTGGCTTCCCGGGGAATGGCTAGAACCAAGACAGGAAAGCCAGAGCCTTGGTGAGGATCATTCCTCTGAAGGTATCAGAGTTGAGGTCAGTCTAACTGAAGCCCAGGGCTCTTGCCAGGGGCAGTAGAAGATGAGGAGAGAATGTGCCCCCTTTTTTTCCCCAACTTTGGATAAATCAAGAACTTGGCTATCAAGTTAAGACACATTTATGGCTAAAGCCGTTTACACAGATGAACTCGTTTAATCCCCGAACACGGCTATGCAATTGGCGTTTGGATTATTCCTGTTTTTGGAGATAAAGACGCGAAACTCAGAGAGTTTAAGGTCTCAGAGCCATATCAGGATTTGAACCGGTATGTCCTCAAAATACTTGCTTTCCTCACCATGTCATAGTACCCACCTCACCCCACACTGTCCCTGGGCCCTCTTTCCTGTGGGTCCCGGTGACTTACACTCTTGCTTGGCAGACATTGTGGTTTTTGATGACTCAGTACATGAAGTCATCCTGACATTGCTTGTGCCTTGCTCACTGGCTGCTGGGGCAAGTGCTCTGCAGTCAATGGTGCCTGGGTTTCTTTGGTTTTATAGTGTTCTTTGAAAGAATTTGGACCAGGCTCCCCAGGAGCCCCGCCAGGGCCATTGAAATGATATGCTCAGTTATCTGAAGCATCTTTCTTATGTATCAAGAACAAGTGTTCTTATCTTGGGGGCGCATTTCCTGCCTTTCTGGAGCCTCTGACTTTCCCAGTCTCGGGGCTTGGAGTAGACTTCATCTTTCTTTTCTGTCTGAAGCCTTAAGCCTGATGTGTGGGGAACTTGATGATCACCTCAAACCCCTTTACCTTCTTCTCCACGCTCTCCTGGCCCTATTAAACATGATGTCTTGGTTGTCAGTGTCAGTCTCCCAGAATCCCCAGGGTAGGTGTGCAATTAGGTGCACACAATGTCCCCTGCTGAGGAAGATGTGTCGTGAGGTCACAGTGAGGAAAGCTGAAGAGCTAACGTATACTGAATAGCTTCTGTGAGTCAGGCGCTGTGCCTTCCATGCCCCTTCAGGCTTCATCCCAGTAGGGTATCAGTACCACTGGCCTCATTTTGCACTTGAGGATATGGACACTCAGGTTGGAGCCACCTGCCCACCAGGGGCAGAGCCAGGCTCCTCTTGAACTTGAAGTTGTTTTACCCCTATGCCATACCGGGTCCAGCTTGAACTTTATCCTCTGGGTATTGGAGAATGAGTGAAGGTAACAAGCAGGGGACTGAGATGTTACAGGACTATTTTAGGACGATTCTTTGGACCACAGCGGGTAGGATGGATGGGAGAGAAGCAAGCCAAAGCTGTGGGGACTGGAGGGGGTGCTGACTGCAACAATATCACCTTGACAGTGACAGGAGCAAACATGAGGGACAGTTGTAAGGGACACAGAGTAGTCCCAGACATGATGAGGAAATCCTTCTTTCTGATCACATGGGGTCGCAAGCGGGTGTTGGTGGCCTTGTGCCAGGGCAGGGGCGAGACCCAGCTGTCCTTTCAGCTAAGGTTAGACCAAGCAGGAGGCTTGGTTGGCTGCTCTTCCTGGGCAAGGCCTACGCCTTTGAAAGGTCTGTGTATCCAGCGCAGGAGACTGTGTCATGTGTGCTCAATAAACTGTAATTGGCGGTGGTGAGCTCAGAGAGTCTCTAAAAGAGAGAGTGAGCAATCACTGTTTATGAGCAAACTCCTCTCCTCAGGGGAGGAGGCAAATGCGCATAATGTCTCCTCCCTCACTGACGGAGAAACCTAGGCTCACAGGTCACCGGGCTTTCCCACAGTCACCTGGAGAGCCAGAGGGCAGAGCTAGCGTTCATGTGCGTAGTCCCCATCTCTGATCTGGAGTCCTGTTGCTTTCCCCAGCCCTTCTTTCTTTGTTGTCCGAGGAAGGAGAATTAATGATAAGCCTTCACCCAACCACAGCATTTTACAGTTCACGAAACTGCTTCCCACCCATTAGCTCATTGGATCCTGACGGCAAGCGAGTATTATTATATTCCTGGTGCAGATGAAGAAACTAAGGCTCAAAGAATTTGAGGCTGTGTCCAGTCCATTGTGTGTGATCGAGCTGGGATTCAGAATGAGGTTTCTGACTCCCAGTCCTCAGCTCTTCCCAGGAGCCAGGAAAATAAAGAAGCAAATGAAAAACAGAACAGTGAAGAGGACAAAGTGTTCAGGGGAGGGTGGTGGATGCAGCTTAAGCTGGTGCCACCAGCCCTTTGGGTTAAATGTAATAACATCTTCTGGGCAGCAAAGACTGTTCAAGACAGGCATGAACTACCTGAGCTGTCCTCCTGGGGAATGAGCCTGGTTTTTCCTACAGGCGGAGGGATAGGAGAGGTGACTTCTGGAAAGTCTCCCTGCTCCTGCCTGTGGATCTTGTGCAGGAAAGAAGCAAGAGAAAGAATGACAGTAGTGTCAGCAGTTGTATTTTAGGTGCTCGATGAGTGGGGGGTGTTCTGATGGGTGCGTGGAGGGGATGCTGGGGCATTACACATCACCTCAGGGAATACCCTCCCAATCCCAGAGCCCCATTGACAACTGCCTCCCCTCGCCATTTAGCCCACCATTATCTCAGGTGCTCACTAGGTATCTGATGGAGTGCGTGAATGAATGAAATAATTAGCTGTGACTTTGAGCAGATTATTTTCCCTTTCTAGATCTTAGTTTCCACATCTGTAAAATGGGGGTTATGATTCTGACCCCGTCCCTCCCTCCAAGTCATCCTCCAGCCCTTAGGAGTGAATGAGCAGATGGATGTGAATGCTGTTTATGTATCATAAGATTCTGGGCCACACCAGAGATGACATACTAGTCCACACTTGAGCCACCTCCCCACTGTTGCCCCTGTGCACCTGCTGTATGCTAACCAGGCTGTTGCTCACCCACCCTGCCATACTCCACACCTGGTCAGACCTTTGTTATCTTTCCCTTTGAAATGTGACTGTGCTCTACATTAACCTACCAGAGGTACCATGTACCCTTTTTCAACTCCTTGTATGTGTTAGGCATTTAGAACATTATCTCCTTGGATTCTCACATGAGTCCTCTGTGGGACCCACACTAGTGAAGGGACCTGCCTAGGAAACACAGCATTGAATGGTAGAACCGGGATTGTAGCCAGTTCTCTGATCCCACAGAGGGGGCTTCCAACCTTCCAGCTGTGGATTCTGGCGGCTGATGGCCAAGGCCGGGAAGGGGAGTACTCACAGCAGTGAAGAGAACACAATAGCTAGAGATGAAAGACCTGCATTTGAGGGGTACCTGGGGGCAGAGTCGGGTAAGTGTCTGACTCTTGGTTTTGGCTCAGGATCATGAGATCAAGCCCTGCATCAGGCCCTGTGCTAAGCGTGGTGTCTACTTGAGAGTCTCTCTCCCTCTGCCCCTCTCACTCGTATGTTCTCTCTCAAATGAATAAATGGTCGTCAATCTTAAAAAAAAAAAAAAAAAAAAAAAAAAAAAGACCTGTGTTCAAGTTCAAGCTTTAGTGCATACTATACTGGGTGTCCTCAAGCAAGCTATTCATGTACTAGTTCTCCCTCCCAATTTCATAATTGTGAGTATCAAAAGCAATAAGCAATGCTGTATGCAAACCACATAGTTAGTGGGTAAGTGTTCCTCTGATAGTGGATATGATTTTCCAGGACTTCTAGAGGGGTTGGCTTAACAGAAAGAAATGGCTATAGTGGTAGGGATGCCAGAGTCCACAGCAGGCTGGTGGCATTCTTTGGGGAAAGGTGTATTTCAGAGTTCCTCGGGTCACATGAGAACAGCTGCTGGCTTCATCTAGGGTTAGGAAGGGCTCTGTCCTTAGTCTCCCGGAGGTCCTAACCCAGGACAGAGTCCTAACATATGTGGTAGTATGAGACCGGATCCACTCTGAATTAATCTGCACTTCCTTTCTCTCTCTTGAAGAGCCAGCCCACCTTTGGGGAGAGGACCCCAGTACTTGGAGGTCCCCTTCCTGCCTCCACACTTCCCCAGGGCCTGGTGTCAGGAAAAGAAACAGTTCAGTTATAAACTCATCCCAGCCAAGACTCTTATGGAAACACTGACAGACCCTTCAAGACTAGCCGCCAGCCCTGTGTGCCTTTCCAAACCCCCAGCTCTGAGCTAAGTATAGTTACAGGGGAGAAGGTGGAGTGGATTTGGGAGGTGCAGAGGGACTCAGGAGGGGGAGAGAACATGGTGGAGGATGGGGGAAGGGCAGAGGAAGAAGAAAGGAGGCAGCGATGACTGAGGGAGAAATAAAGAAAGGAAGGGGAGGCAGAAAAGAAGTTGGGGAGGAAATTGGAAGAGGTGCAGGGGGGAGTTGCAGGGAAGGGGATGGAAACAAGCTGGATTGCAGGCAGAACTAGCAGGTGCACCTGGAACCACAGGAAATCTCTACAGTCCTGCTTGGCTAAAGGGTGCTAGCCTGGTGGGGTGGGGCACAGGGTGACACACAGGTAGCCCCAGGCCAGGCCCCTGGTCTGGCCACCCACTCAAAACTCTTGCAGTTGTTTATCTGCCACAGGTGATTAGAACACAGGCAGCTGCTTCGCTAGACCCCTGCCTTCCTCCTCCCGGAGTCCTCATCGTCCTCATCCTCATTGGGAGCCAAGCCTGCCACTAGCTTACCCCAAGGCAGCATCTCAGGCAGCTAAGGTCCCTGCTGCTCTGCCTGTGGCCAGGGTGGGGGCAGAGCCCCACTTCCTCATCATGGTGATGGTGTGTGCCCTCTGGGTGGGTGGCTAGGGACTCGAGGATGGCCTGACTGGAGTGGGAACCGGCTTATGGGATGCAAGAGTTCCCTTCTCGAAGATTCTGAGCAGGAGAGCATGGCAAGGCAAGATGGGGTGGGGGTGGGGGGGGAAGAGTCGTGTTCTCCCAGTAGTGTGAGAGCACAGGAGGAGGTAGATAAACGAGCCTTGTCACCCTTCTCCCAGGCTCCAGGAGAGCGGAACAGTTCCTTTCCCCATAGGAAGATCAGCTATTATTTATGAGCTCTCTGGAGGGGGCAACTGCGGGTATATCCTTCCTGGCTCCCCTCCCCCTGGCTGGGGAAGGGGTACAGGCAGAGCCAGTGGTACTAGAAGGCTTATGCTTTCTTAAGCTTTCCTTAAAGGAGGGCCGGGGGCTAGCCCCCACTGGAGCTCTTGGCAGCTTCCAGTTTCAGGAGAGGGGACACTTGGTACTACAGGCAGGGAAAACCCCATGAGGGCAAACAGCATAGGACAGGAGCCACCTGCTCCAGTAAAGGAAGGAGCTTGGGTTTTCTCCCCCCTGAGTCCTCAGGGGAGCTTCTCTGGGCTCTGCTAATGCTGGAAGCTCACTGACCACCTGGCACAAACCAAGAATTAAAGGCTGGGAATTTGGGGATGGGTGGAAGTCTGGGGAGGGGGTGCTGGAAATAAAGACCTCTCTTTCCTGGTGGGGGGGTCAGGAATGCCACCTGGGCAACCCAGCCTCTTTTGGTTGAAGAGAGAATAACAGAGAGTCATGGAGAAAAGGAGCCCAGGCAGAAAAGGGAGGGGCCGAGGGGCTGAGAAGCAGCTGGGATGTGGTGGCTGGAGGGGTTGGGATGGGGAAGGGAGGGAGAGGGAATACATGGTGGATGTTTAGGATGGGGAGAGGAGGGAGTGGGGAAAAGTAAGAGGCCGGGCTGGACAGCAGAGAGACCTGTAATTAGAAGTGGCAGGAAATGAGGGGGACAGAGCTACCTCGGGGCCAGAAAGGTGCCAGCCTGAGGAGCAGAAAGAGGACAACAGGGAAACATGAAGGGAAGGCAGGTGAGCAGAGAGATGTGGGGGTGGGAGGTGGGGAGTGGAGGGGGCGCCTTGGTCCCCAAGTCTAGCAGGGGAGAAAGGGGTGGGGGGCAGGAAGGCCGGGGAGGAAGATCACCCCGCCAGCAAAGGAGAGATTGCTGCATTCCCCCTCTCTTATTTCAATCGCCATCAATAATACATTCCTGAGGAGCTGCCTTTGACAGCAATTAAAAAAGCATTTACGCTCCCAGAGAGAAATTGAAATAATTTCCTCCCACCTCCCTAACGCTCTCTGGGCAACAGTTCCAGCCGTGATCTCCCTGGTGGTGCGCAGTCCAAACCGGGGACACGTGCGGGGGGGTGGACAGGGGCCAGGGAGTATTCTCACCCCCTCCCCAGAGGTAGCTGATCTGAAGGCTTTCTACCAGGCTCTGGGTGTGTGGGTGGCTGTGGGAGCTGGGGGGGTGCGGGAGCTGGGGATTTTATATATGGCACAAAACCTCTGTGATTACCTAGCCTCTGTGAGCCTCTTCAGCCTCCTGGCTGGAGGTCTGGAGGTGACCCTTGGCCCTCTGTGCTCCCAAAGTACAGAGGATCTGGGAGGTGGAGCTGGGAGAGGTGCCTCACGGAGCTGATCTCAATGCAGCAGACCTTTGCCAGGCATCCAGTGTGTGCCAGGACCTCCGGCAGGCAGTGAGGGTGCCTCAGAAACGATTACGAGGGTCTCTGTTTTCTGGAAACTTATTACTCAGTGGGCAAGAGATGGGTTGAATTCCTCAAGTTCTCTGAGAACCGTGATGTCAGGTAGACAGGGTAAGGAGTCACTGGGAGCCAAATACACGGAAAAGAAGAGGGGTGGGGAGGGACAGTCGGGGAGATGTTGCTTCCCAGGACTGGGGACAGGGGAAATGATCATTGCTCTGTTCCTCCATGAACCAGATTTCCTGCTGGGTTGTTTTTTTTTTTTTTTTTATTGTCTCTTTTACTGGAATCTTCACAGCTACCCTGCAAGGAAGCCAACACTTTAACAGACTAGGATACCAAGGGTTGGTCAGGTTCCGTATCTTGCTGGAGGTCAGACGGCCCGGAAGTGACAGAGCCAGGGTGAAGGGTATAAGGACATCGTCACCAATCTACTCTGCTGCCCACTGGGAATGGTTAATTCCAGAGCCTACATACTCAGCAACTTCACACCTAGAATTTATCCGATAGATGTCGGTGCACACAGGCGCAATGACATTACATACACATTTTCTCACCGGAACATTCTTTTTCACAGCAAAAGATCAGATACAACCTGAATGCCCATCACAGGGGACTGGTTAAATATGATTGGTAGACGATGGAACCCTTTGCAGTCATCAAGAGAAATGAAAAACACTTTATGTATGGATATGGAATAATTCCCAGAACATGTTGCTTAGTAGAAAATGCAAGCATGGAGCAATGTGTATAATATCCTGTGATTTATTTAAAAAGGGTAGGGGAGGGGCACTTGGGTGGCTCAGCAGGTTAAGCGTCCAACTCTTGATTTTGGCTCAGGTCATGATCTTGGGGTCACGAGGTTGAGCCCCATGTTGGGCTCTGTGCTGGGCATGGAGCCTGCTTAAGATTCTCTCTCTCAAAAAAAAAAAAAAAAAAGATTCTGTCTCTCCCTGTACCTCCCCCCACCCCCCTCCTCCAAAAAAAAAAAAAAAAAAAAGATTCTCTCCCTGTACCTCCCCCCACCCCCCTCCTCCAAAAAAAAAAAAAAAAAAAAGAGGATAGGGGAAAGAATGCTTATACATAATTACTTCTTTTGCATAATGTATATATGGAAGGAGATACAAGAATCAGACAACAGTGGTTATTTTGGGGAAGAATAACTACATGTTTGGGGATCAAGAATAGGAGGAAGACTTCATGGAATACTCTTTTGTCATGTATGAGTTTGGGATTTTTTGAATATATGACCTATTAAAAATAAATAAAATTAAAAGTAAATATTCTAGTATAAACCTGTCGAATCACTATGTGGTACACCTGAAACTCCTGTAACATTGGGTGAACTATACAAAAAAAAAAAAAAAAAATCCTGATCTAGGTGAGGTGCAGTCTTAATAAGCAGAAAGATGGAGGTGGGGGTGATAGTGTACTGGAAGCGGAGAGGGAGGAAGCTGTGGGGTTTGACCTTAGGAAGACCTACGTTTGGATCTGCATGCAGACACTTGTTAGCTACGGGTCTTCCCACGTTAGTCACTGAGTCCCAGCTGACTCAGGTGTAAACAGGGGTTCCCCTTCCTCACAGGTTCTTCTAAAGGGGGAGACACACGGTCATGCAGGCATGTGATCAGAGTGCCCATCTGTGCTAAGTGCTCAGAATGTGGCAGCTGTGGCCACCACGGGCCCTGGAAGAGACCAAAAGTAGGATTCTGAGCGCCGTTCATGTCTGGTCAAGAGCAAGGATGCTCGTGGATCCTGGAAGGCCTCCGGGTTATCCCTGAGTGTATCTGTGCAGCACATTGTTAGTGCTGGCTCTGCAGCTGTGCCCTCTTGCCCAGGCAGAGCTGGCTTCCATCGGCAACTGCTGGGCCCGCCCAAAAGTCTCTGGCTGGCCAGGAACCCGGAAAGCAACCCCCACCGTGCATGCACTTAAAGGCTGCCTCCATATTCTTTCTTGCAAAAAGCTTTTGGTTAGCCTCAGAGAGCTTTCTATGCCTTTCTTGGAGGTTGTGCTTTGTGGGAGGCTGCATGGGTGGGAGAGAGAGCCTGAGGCGTGTCAGGGCCACCTGGTGGACGGAAGTCAGAAGGCCTGTGTCCTAAGCCTCAGTTTCCTCATCTGTAGAATGGAGTTAGGCTGTAAAGACCATAACTGCAGTATAAGGGGAAGCAGGAAAGCCATGTGAAGCATGCTTCTATTGCCTTGGGGTGGTTTGGATACAAACACTTGTAGAAACTGGGAAATGGGTAGATAAACCCTCAGGTCAGGCCCATCAAAGCAAAACAGGATCAGCCACGGGTTTCAAAGAAGCTTGATGAGACTGATTGGTGCTACTGCTGCCTGGGAGGGACCTATAGGTGGGTTGGCAAGCGGTGGGTGGGAAAGAGGCTGAGTGGGCTGGCTGCAGAGACTTTTCTAGGGCTTTTCTCCACTCACTCAACGATCAGGAATGGGTGTCCCTTTGATTGTTTCTACTGGAAGATTCTGGGAAAAGATAAGAGATGGGTGGCCCCATCCTTGAGAAACCCTCAGGCAGATGTGGGGGGTAGAAGTCATCCAGTCATTCAACAAATCCTTACGGAGCCACTTGTGAAAATGGTGTGAAAGATGCCCAGGATGGATCGGCTATGGTCCCTGCTCTCTAGAAGCTTACAGTGGGACATTACAGAAGCTTACAGAAGACCATTCATAGCACACAAGGCTGTATTTTCACAAGAGGAAATTGTGCCAGTCAGTTGTGTGAGAACTAAGGAACGTGGAGGATGTGCACCCAGAGCCAGAGAGGCTTAGCTAAGAACAACTTCCTGAGGACGGGGCCCAGCCAGTAGGACACGAACCAGGAGGCACGCTGAGAGGAGGTGGGGTGACCCACGCAGAATGCTGGGCAGCAGGTGTACCTTCAGGAGAGTGATGTGCATGTAATGAGCTGGAGGAAAGAGTGCTGCTCGTGGGTGGACTGGGACCCTGGGGGTGCCGCGGTTCTCGCCCCAGGACTCCCCACAGCCAGGCAGCTGTACTGCTGTCTGCATAGTAGGGGAATAAACTGCTGATTATTGTCTCTGCAGCCTCACGCAGGGACTGTGCCCTGCCTACCACCAGGGTAAACAGGCACTGAGGACCTCTGGCAGGGGTGGGAGGAGATGCCCCCATGGGACAAGGAGCAAACACCACACCTGGCCACTGGAATCGCGGGGACTGGCCGGCTCGTCAGTCACCTGTTTTGTGTCTGAGTTACAACCTGCCCATGCTGGGGAAGGGAACTCTGCCTCTGTCTGCTGGGCCTCCCTGTCCAACAGGCCTGGTGGATTCACATAAATATTGATTGTCTGCTCAGCCATCTGGAAAGGGAGAGAGAAGCGGGTGAGAGGTGGAGTCCTATCAGCAGCGCTGGGTGAGTGGGATCCCAATGCCAAAGATGGACCCAAGGACCTCTTTGGCCTGCTCCTCATAGAAGAGGCAGGGATGCTAGGGTGCAGAATACCCGAATCTCTGAGAGTGGTCATCTGGGGGAGGAAGAGGAGCTTATCATCAGGGAGAGCGAGCAGGGCCTCCGGGGGTATTCACGGCCACTTATTGGTGCAAGCTAAGAACGGCTGCAGCGTGCGAATATGGCCTTGTTCTTTATGTTTTCCGTATATGTGAATAGTCCATGGCACAGTGTGTTTAGTGACCCTGAGAGCTCGGGGAATCCTTCCCCCAGCCTCTGTGCAAGACCTGCCAATAGTCCATTGGAAGTTGGTGATGCTCTAAGTTTAAAGCTCTAAAGGAATTCACAACCCGGGCCTCGTCTTGCTCTGTGCCCTTCCTCCCGCTTGGTCAGGGCAAGGTGTGCCTTCTCTGGGCGAGGAAGGACAACCTCTGCCGTGGGCTCTGGGCAGTGGCTTCCATTATTCTTATTCCTCCTCCTGCCCCGCTGGCCCCACAGTCTGAGCAGCCAGCAAGGGAAGGGATGTCTGAGGCCTTGTAGGGAAAGTGGGCCTTTGGGAGAGAAGCACAGACTCCAGACAACCTTCTGACTTCCCGCTTCCTTTATTCCCATTTTCCTAAGACAAATGACTTCTTGGAGTACTGGGGACAGAGTAGGCTAAGAATTTCCATGAGAAAATGTCCCTATGTGATGGATCCAGATTTGGTGACCAAGAAAGGGGTTGAAATCCCCTCTGTCCCTGTCAGGAACTCGGACAGGACTCTGAAGCAAAGGGATAGCCATTTCCACATTAGGGGGATCCTGTCGGCCTGGGGAGATTCAAGACCAAGCCATCGAACGCCAGAGGAATTTTGGCAACCCCAGCCTGACCGTAAACTATGTGGGGCAGAGACCTCTTCTTTGATGCTGCTGGGCATCCAGCAGGTACTTAATTAATGCTTGTTGACATGCTGGGGAAAAAGCCCAGGGAGTGCTTTCATAGCTGGAGAACCGTGTGGAAGCCTAATGCACAGAGCACAAGCTTTGGAGTCAGACTGGGACTTGAATCTTAGCCCTGACATGTCTTAGCTGTGTGACCAGGGGGATGTCACTTCACCTCCCTAATCTGGGGTTCCTGATGGGTAAAGAGTCACTAACAATAGTGCTGACCACCTAGGGGTGTCACAAGGTATCTAACAGGGTGCCACTGACCCAGAGCAGATGCTGACATCCCCGGCCCCCAGCTGGGACACTTCGCTTCCTGAGAACACTTCTTGAAGCTCCAGATGGAGATATTCTTATAGTTTTGTCCTGGTCTTGGTTTGTGTTTCTGGGTCATCCAGTTTCTCATTCTGTCACAGTGGTTTTTTTATTTTTTTTTTGGGGGGGGTCATTCTTTATTTTTTCCTTTTTCTGTTTCTTTTCTCCTCTTACCTTTTCCCCTATGTGCTATTTCTCTGCTGTCTTCCACTCCATGCTTTCTTTCCCTGCCCTCTTTCCCTTTTCCTTTCTCCTTCCTGATTCCTGTCCTCCTGGACCTCTGTGTGACTGCTCCGCGCACCTCGCCAGCCCTGGTCCATGGCACAGGATGCCTTTCCTCGGAGAATTCAAGGA
This sequence comes from Canis lupus baileyi, assembly GCF_048164855.1. Lineage (NCBI taxonomy): Eukaryota > Metazoa > Chordata > Mammalia > Carnivora > Canidae > Canis > Canis lupus. Next base: position 23,668,591 of record NC_132875.1, read on the forward strand.
AATGGGTGAGAAGCATCTCCCACCTCAGGAACCAGCTGGGGAGCTGCTCTCCACAGAGACTTAATCATCATTTCTGGGAAAAGCTTTTAACTCTTGGAACCCAAATGGCTCTGGCCTGGTATCATTGTTCCTATTTCCTAGGGGTCCTGGGCACCATCAGGTTCCTCTGCCAACCAGCAACAGAGGTCTTGAAAATCGCGCTGCCCAGACAGAGGACTCCTGCTCCTGAGTCTGCTCCCAGGACAGGATTCTGCAGGACCGGAGGGGGGTGGTGGTGGTGGTGGTGGTAGAGACATGGTTTTGAGGGTCAGGAAGCCCCCATCTGATGGGGGAGATGCACTTGGTGAGTCCAACCTGATACAAGCACAGATGACAAGCAATGGATAAAGAGCCATTTCCTTCCAGAAGTCTTGGGAGTCATAACATCTAGAACAAAACAGATGGAATCAGAGAAGACTTCCTGGAGGAGGCAAGTATGGGGCAGGGATGGAAAAGAGGTGCTAGGAGGACACCCAGAGAGAGAACAGTGGGCTGGACTCCCTCAGAGGGCAGGTCAGCGTCCTGGGGTTGTGCTGTGTGCAGGGACGCAGGATCTAGTTTGGTAGGCTGGAGCCCAGAGCCATCCTGAGGAAAGTAGAGCAGTTGGGAGGGGAGCAGAGAAAGACACGTCCCCCCAGAGCAGCTGGGTGAAATCCAGGGGTGTCAGCCTGTCAGTCTATGGCAAGGATAGGTCATGGGCTGCAGGTGCCACTCCCTCCCTGGGAAAAATGCATGATGGTGCCAGTTACTCCCCCTCCCTGGGCCCTGGACTTTCTGGAAGAAGCCCAGAAAGTGCTCTCTCTGGAAGGAGTCAGTGGCAACTGGAATAGGGTAGGAGTGTGACTTTATGTGACTATCTAGTGTGGGGTGGGGGGAGAAGGGAGAGTACATCAGGACCTGAAAGTCAGCATCTCTGCCTTTATGAGTGTGTGTGTGTGTATATATCTGTACCTGAAAAAGGGGTGTTTTGGCAAATCTGTGAGGACATGTGTGCGTGTATACACAAGTACCTGTAAGTCCCAGGGCCACACATCTGCTGTTTTTATTAACAGCCCCTCTGGGTTAGTCTCAGGCTTTCTCTTTCGAGGCCTGAGGCTGCATCCAGCCCTTCCTCTGAGCAGGGGCTGGGATTTGGGACCTTGGAGTTGGCTGAGCCCAATTGCATTGTTCTGCTCTGTAATGCCTCAAATTGGCCAAATTGGCTGCAGAGAGCACTGGGCCCAGATCAGGTTGGGTGGGGAGAAGACCTACTGTCTTCACCGACTAGGCTGGTGACAGACAGCCCATCTGCAGGAAAGAAGGGACAGAGGATGTGTGGTAGAGATCAGTTCACCAAAGCTCATCCAACATACGTTTTAAAAAGCTTCTTTTGGAGGGTGTTTGGGTAGCACCGTCGGTTGAGAGACTCACTCTTGGTTTCAGCTCAGGTCAGATCTCAGGGTCATGAGATCGAGGCCTGCACTGGGCATCATGCTCCACAAGGAGAGACCGACAGCTCTCTTCCTCTCCCTTTGCCCCTCCCACTTACGCTCTCTCACTCTCTCGAAAATAAATAAATCTTTAAAAAGAAACGCTTCTTTGGCGGTACCTGGGTGGCTCAGTCGGTTAAGCATCCAACTCTTGATTTCAGCTCAGTTCATGATTTCAGGGTTGTGAGATGGAGCCCCACATAGGGTTCTGCGCTGGGTCTGGAGCCTGGTTGAGATTCTCTCTCTCTTCCTCTGCCCCTCCCACCCTGTAAATTATAATAAAGTAAAATAAAAAGCTTCTTTTGTGCCCAGTGCAGAGAAGTTCTTACATCCAAAATTTGGACTTTTTCCTTTCCTAGAGAAGCTCAGCAGCTAAGACTGGGACCCTCAGGTTTGCACCCTCCCCCTCGCTCCCCATTCTTCTTTAGGGTTCCCTCCGCCCTTCTGCCTTGCCTCTCCTCCTACCACTGCAGCCTGGGCTTGATGGGACAGGTTAGTTGTCAGGATAGAACAGAATGGCCCCTTGGCCCATTTAAGCACTTTGGTCTGGAAGTGAGTGAGTCAGCTCCACAGCGAGCTGGACCAGCAAACACCGACATCCCAGATCTTCCCCTCTGAAGTCAGAGGAGGCTTTGGTTGCCCTGGATGAGAAGAGGAGTCTGGGCAAGCTGCTGGCCCTTTGCCCTCAGGTAGCCCATGGTTCTCTGCAGGCAGCAGCCTCAGAAGGCGGGGACATGAGGTCTGAGGCTGTCATCCTGAGTTTCTCCATCTGTTCTCTGTGGCCCAGGGGGTGCTATTGGGGGTTCCGATGGGTAAAGCCCGACAGGCGGGGGGTCGGTGTCCAGGAGCAGTGCTCACACCTGCCCCCACCCCTTGCATTTGCTGCCCTCACTGTCCTCACCATCCTCCACCAGAGAAGTGTAGCTACCTTTAACTTATGATTTAGGGGGCTTTGTGTCACTATTATTTTGTTTTACGAATGTATCCTTCTTGTGCCTCTCGGTGCTCCCAGACTGGAAATTTCCTGAGAGCAGAGGCCATGTGTCTTCGGAATGGAGTTCCCTGAGGGAGGGCTACTTACCTTTTCCCTACATCCTGTCCTCCATCCAGGGTCCCACTGCTTAGGAAGCTTGCCTCCTGCTGGGAGACCCTGGCCAGCAGGAGGGTGAGGAGCCAATATAAAAGCATAGCGTTTCCTTCAAAAACTTCCAAAGAAACCTGTAAAGCACTTTAAGAAGATTTATATGTCTTCCTATGATGTTTGGGAAACCAGAGGACAAAATCACCATTTTTCTCTGCCAGAGTCGGGAGCCCCCGAGAAATCAAGTACTTTAGCCAGACACACAAATGAGAGAGTAAGAAAGTCAGATCTCCACGCATGGTCCTTTGGTCTCCATGCCTCAAGTTGGGTGGGATGTGAGCAAGTTAGACAAAGAGCTCAGGGCATCATAAGAGATATCGAAACAGCTCATCAAGCCCTTGTCGGTGGTTTTCTGCAGTCAGTTCACTGGCTTGCTCCCGCTGATGAATAATTCAGCCTGGCTGTGTAGGGAGACAGGTCAGACAAGGATCTCCACGCATATAGAACAGAAGCCCTGAGCTGACTAAAAGGAGGTTTGTAAACACTATAAAGGAGATGAAGCCATAGAATAAAAGGAGGAGGGGAGCAAGGCTGAGTGGCAGGCAGAGGATGTTGTGGAAGGAGCCACAAGGGTGTTGGTGGGCCATCCAGTAGGGAGGCCACTGAGCCTAGGGGTGGACAGGACACTTCTAGACCAGGAGTTAGCTATCAGGCAAGTTGGCCCCTTGGAGAGGGGCAGGTGGGCTACAGACAGGAGGGCTGATGTGGAGGGAGGGATGGGGCCTCTCTGAGGCGGGAACTAGAAGACCTGGCTGGGATACTTGAGGGGCTCAGTCAGTTGGGCGTCTGACTCATGATTTTGACCCTGGTTGTGATCTCATGGGCCGTGGGGCTTGAGCCCTGCATCATGCTCTGTGCTCATCTCAGGGTCTGCTTGGAATTCTTTCCTTTTACCCTTCTGCTCCCTCTCCCTTTCTCCCTCTCTCTCAAATAATTTAATTATTCTAAAAAAAAAAAAAAAAAAAGAAGAAGAAGACTTGGCTGAATAGTCAGGGAAGACTGGTAGGGAAGGGGACTGAGGTCACCCAGTCTCCAGCTTCTGAGAGTGACACCCCTCAAGATTTTGAGGGTAGGTCCCAGAAGGGGAGAAGTAAGTTGGTGCTGAAAAGCAGGGTGATGGGGAAGTGATGAACTCAGGCAGGAGATCCCCGGAAGCCTGTAAGGTGTAGAGGGAGCCAGCAAGCCTGAGCCAAGCCCTGAGTGTACCCAAAACTGTCACTGCTTTCCACTTCTTAGTATGTGTCCATCTTCACTCGTGGCCCAAACTGGGAGCCAGGAGAGTGGTTTCTAAAGATGCAAGAAGATGCATTTACTGATTACTTCAAAATGTTAACTCCTCTCTCCCACCCCCTTAGGTAAGCACACCCCCACCCCTTCTCCTTGACGCCCTTCTTCCCAAAATAATCAAAGGCATCACTTTGTCTTACTTTCCCCAGGACTGGGGACAACAGTCGCCTGCACCAAAAAGAACTTGTTAAGTGCTCAGAATCCCTCTGGGAGGCTGGTGTGTTTTGTGAGTTGGAGCTATTGTTATATCAAATTAGAGTTTAAGCTTGCTGTGGTTGGTATCTTTAGAATTGATGGCAAGGCTTAGAGGCTTCATCCAAACCGATGCATACATCTGGGGGTGCTAAGAGTTCACGTGGGAGAGATCCATTAGCTGTAAATGAAGGGCAGAGGGAGGCCGGGACCTCAGATCAGAGGCCAGGACCCAGAACAGGCACAGGAAGAGGTCCTTGGCATCTTGTCGGACACTGCCAAAGTGGGCCCTTGGAACTGCCAACTGTCTGTCTCCAGAAAAAGCAAGAATAAGGGGGTGTGGGCATGGTCGCCTCGTCTGTCCCCTGCCTCCGCCCCATGTGGACAGATGAGACACCTGCACTGATATGTGTGTTTCTCAAGGACATCCCAAGGAGTGGGACAATCTGAATTCAAAGTCTAAATGGTGGTGAGAGATTGCCCCTGCGTCCCCAGCAGAGGTTGAAATGTGTAGCTCTCTGAATCTGGAGCTGGAAGGGTGGAGCGATGCTCCTACAATTTGAATTTTTATGAATCGTATTACTATCAGTGATGTTTTAAATGATGAAAAGGTATTTGAATTGGAGGTATTGTCCAGTGGAGACAAGGAAGGAAGGAAGGAAGGAAGGAAGGAAGGAAGGAAGGAAGATTAATATTTATTGAGCCGTGATAGCCATTGGGCTCTCTGCACACATTACCTTGTGCAATAACCCAGACAGCTGCAGACAGAGCTTAACCCCTTGTCTCCCGAAGCTTCTTGTTTGTTTACCTTTCCTCTGTCTGGGACTTTGGAATTCAGGTTGGTATCCTCCATGACTTTCTGTCCCCAGGGGCTGTCTTGGAGGGAACAGGTTGTCAGGACTTGTTGGCCGGCACTGACTAAGACTCTAAGACTCAGGAAGGGAGCAGAAGAGCAAGCTGGAGGCTTGTGGAGCAGGCTAGGAGGAGGAGGGTGGGAGGGGGAGAGGGCTGGGGGTGGAGGGACGGAGGGAGGGAGGGAGGGGAGGAGGAGGGCAAGGAGGGAGGAGAGGAGCCTAGGGTACTGTGTACTTCTCATCTTCCCAGATGGGCACAGGAACCCTTGCTCCTGACAGGCCCTCTGGGAAGGATGCTGGGCTGGAGTAGTGGCCTGTGTCTTTCCTCTCCTGGGTGCTGACTGGGAGGCTGGGGGGAGCCTGGAGCCCAGTTCTAGCTTATTCTTCAATTGCTTTTCCTCTGGAGGCTCCATTTCCTCCTTGGTGGGAGCCCAGGAGCTGTCTCTGGGGCCTGGCTCAGTCCTGACCTTCTACCATCAGCTGTAGAATGTCAGCTCCACGAGAGCAGGGACCTGGCTTGTTTTCTACCAAGCTGTGCCTGGAATAGGGCCTGGCACATAGTAGGCACTCAGAAAATATTTGTTGAGTGAGTCTCCTATCCTTTCTTCCCTGGGAGGACGTCCTTTCCAAGGAAGGCCACGTCTCTCCACCCGGACTTGCTCCTCGCAGCAGTATGGGGAGCAGATGGAGATGGGCCAGTCCCAGCCGTTCTCATATAGCTTCCCTGGGTCCTGGCTTCCCAGAAGGCTCAGTAACCTGCTGTGGAAACACCAGCCTGTCCCTTCCTCTGGCATAGCAGAGCAAGGATGAGGAGAGAGCTCTTCTTGGCAGACTCCAAACGTGGCCACTTCTCTTGAGGCTTTGCCATCACAGAGTACATGGTCATAGGAGGAAGGGAGTGGGGGTGGGGGCAGGCATCATGTGGCATGAGGTGAAGGGGTAGGGTGTTTGAGAGAGAAGGCAGAAAGGGACCAAAGAAAGTCTGCCCCCTGTAGTTGGAGTTTAATTCATTTATTTACTTTTAAACAGATTTTAAGTAACCTCTACACCCATGTCCACAATAGCCAAACTGTGGAAGGAGCCTCGGTGTCCATCGACAGATGATGGATAAAGAAGCTGTGGTCTATGTATACACTGGAATATTCCTCAGCCATTAGAAATGACAAATACCCACCACTTGCTTCGACGTGGATGGAACTGGAGGGTATTATGCTGAGTGAAGTGAGTCACTCGGAGAAGGACAATCATCATATGGTTTCATTCATTCGGGGAATATAAAAAATAGTAAAAGGGATTAAAGGGGAGAGGACAGAAAATGAGTGGAAAATGTCAGAGAGGGTGACAGAACATGAGAAACTCCTAACTCTGGGAAACGAACAAGGGGTAGTGGAAGGGAGGTGGGTGGGGGATGGGGTGACTGGGTGACGGGCACTGAGGGGGGCACTTGATGGGATGAGCACTGGGTGTTATGCTGTATGTTGGCAAATCGAACTCCAATAAAAAAATATACAAAAAAATAAAAAGTAACCTCTACACCCAACATGGGGCTCAGACTTACAACCCCCAAGATCAAAAGTCTCATGCTCTACAGACCGAGTCAGCCAGGCACTCCCAGTGGGAGTTTTATATTATCACAAACAAGTGTTTTCTGTCAACCCCACAAAGGCATCGGACATGGCTGGGCTGCGGTGTAGGAAACCTCCTCTCTTTAGAGACTAAGTTATAGTTGAGGAGTGACCATGTTGCCCCACCCCCTGCCCAGGTCATGCTGTGAAGTACTTTAAGACTCTAGAAGTCCTAGGATCCTTGGGCAGGTATAGTCCGCCAGAGGTCATGTAGGTCATACCTCTGTTGCAGGCCCCCTAGGTGCCTCCTGATTGGCAAGCTGGGAGGGAAGTTGGTGTCCACCAGGGTTGTTCAATCTTCATGCTTCCCTTGCAAGGAATTCCCCTCGGGCTCCCATATCTCCCCTTTCCAGCCAGGTCAGGATCTGAGTGAGGTTAAAAGTCCATTCTACTGGGAGGAGCTAGCAGGCTCCTGGACTTCTGGTGGCTGCGGGTTCTTCTTTTTTGGAGGGAATGCCTGGAGTCTGGGCTCTAGGCTTCGGCATGGAACAGCCTGTGGGGCTGGGTACCAGCACCATGGGCAGAGGCCTGAGTGTGGGCATGGGCTTTCCCCGCTCGCTGGTGGCAGGCTGGACTTTGCATGACAGATCCAGAATGAGGCTTCTTACAGCTGGAAAGAAAACGTGGCTGCTATCCTGCATGGTCTTCCAGAATGGCTGCCTGAGAAGGAAGGTAGCTGTCAACTTACTTCTCCTTACACGGCACCCGTTTCATACCAGAATTCAGGGAGCTGATTCTGGGTCCTGGAATTTCCTTGTTTGTTATTAGACCCCTTCCCCCACAGTCTCCCAGATCATGAAACTAATCCAGCTCAGAAGCACTCCAGGCTGGGAAGCTTTCCCTAAGGGGGCCACAAGTTGGGAGCTGTTCTCTGCCCATTTGGGATCTTTGCTTGGGTTCCAAAAGGACAATCATGTCATTTTCATTAGCTTTGGCTCATTGTTACCTATTACCCTGTTCCTCCCGGGGGTTCCCTCTCCTTCCTCCTCCTTGCACCTCTCTTCTTGGTGATTAGCAGAACCTGGAAGGGTATCTGGCCAATAGATGGCCAAAAGGCAGAGCCAGTAGCCGTGGCAGTGGCAGCGCCAACAAAAGGACAGGCGATTAAAACAAAATGATTCATCTTGGGAATGAGTGCAAATCGCTTTCCATTACAGGAATCAGGGATGGGCTCCAAACAGCCTCTGTGGGCTCATGGGGGAGATGGGAGTCTGGGCCATTGACCGTTAAGTAATGAGCTTGCTGAGTGCTCCCTGCTGACTCTGTGGAGAGGGAATCTGGCTGGCAGTGTGGGCGGGTGAGCCAGGGAATGGGCAGAAGAGGCCTGAGGCTGTTCAGCTCAGTTAGGACACAGGAGAAAGTGGGGCTGCAGGCAGTGGCCCTGGAAACCCAGAGTGATCCTAAGAACCCTTATTTTTGGAGGCCTCCAGAAACGTCAGGCTAGGGCCACCTAACCTGTTGCTGTGTTGTGTGAGATTCAGGAGTCCACAAGGCTATTTAGAGAGCATTTGCTGAGTGCGCCAGGCATGGGCAAGTCCAAGATGGATAAAGCATGGATCTTGTCCTCAAGGGGACTTAGAGTCCAGGCAGGCCATTGGCAGGTCAACAGAGAAAACCAAAGGCTGAAGTACCAGGAGAGAGATGCATAGAGGGCATCATAGGAGCCCAAAGCAGGGAGAATTCAGTCCTACCTGGAGGGGGTGAGGATGTTCCAGAAAGGCATCCAGGTGACTCTTAAGCTGCATCAGAAGATAACTAAAGCTTCTCCAGATGGACGGATGGTAGATAGCAGGGTGGAGGGGGAGTTAATGTAGCCAAGGAGAGGAGTCTGAGGAAAGAGCATTTGAAATGCTTGTTTGGAAAGTGCTAGAATTGGAACAGCCTACCATGTCTGAGTTGGGGAGGGGACTGCAAGCTGAGACCAAGGGGAGTTGGGGGCTGGAGTTCAGGGACCCTGGAATGCCACGTGATAGAGCTCGGGCTGATCCTAGAGGCAGTGGGCAGCCACTGGAAGCATTAAGGCCGCGACACGATGAGGTCAGGCTGGCATTCTGGGGCACTGTGGGTGTTCCAATCATATCCCATTCGAACAAACCTACTCTATTCTACAAAAAGAATCGGAAACATATATGTCAGATGGTTCACATTTATTTTAAAAGGGCAGTGGGTACATGGGTGCATTTTTTCTATGCTCTGTGCTTTCCTTTGAGTTTTTCAATTTCAGAATTAATAATGAATTTTTGTCTATTTATATGACAGAATACTGTGCAGTGGTGAAGGCTGCAGGTAAGCTATGTTCTCTGTCATGACTAAATGCCCGCAGTCTATTTTTAAGTTGCAAAACAGGATGTCTATAGGATGACTCTATTTTCGTGACAACGACAACAAATAAATAAATAAACCAGATGGGGAAGGAAACTCCCAACCAGTAACCACTGTATGGTTACCATTGTGGGTGGGGTTTGGATGCAGACAGAGAGAAGGCACAATTTTCATTTTCTACTTTATGCCTTTCAGAATTGTTTGGTTCTTTACAACGTACCTTTTTTCTTTGAAAACAAAACACTTCTTTTTTGTTTTTTGTTTGTTTTGCTACCCTCTTATTTTGATGCAATTTCAAACCCATAGACAGGTTGCAGGTGTAGTAAAGGAACTCTCCTAGAACCTTTCCCCGGGCTCAGCACTGCCTGATTTCTTGCCATGCACACCTCTCCACCCCCATTTAAAAACAACCATCATCCATGGGCTCCATTTTGCAAAACCCAGTGGCTGCTTTTCGGTCTTTGCCTTCTGGACTCTCTCCTGCTTTTGATCCTGCTGTCGTCTCCTTCTTTCCCAGAAAGTTCTGTCCCTCAGCCTGGGACCCTGATTCTCCTCTGCTTCTTCTCCGACTTCTCTGACTTTCTCTCCTCTGAGTTCTGTTTCTCAGGCTCCTCTTTCCAGTGCTCCTTAAACACTGCCATCTCTCAGAGTTGCAGCCTGGGGCCACTGCTCGGCTGTGTATGTTTTCTTCTCGCAAGAACTCGTCCACTCTCATGGACTAGAAGTATTATCTCTGTGCCCATGAGGCCCCAGTCATGTCTCCAGCCAGCAGCTCTTCCTTCAGTTTCAGATGCCCACATTCAAATGCTTGTTGGACACACATGCCCTTAGGTGATCTACAAACACTCTAAAGCCACTGGGCTCAAACACAGAGTCACGCCCCTGCCCTCCCACTAACAGTTTTCCTCCTTCCCTGTCCTCCACCTCAGGTAATGGCTCCACCATCTTTCATGTGGATGACCGCAATCAATGGGTCTCCTGGACGACCATCTGCCTCCAGATAAATCCCTCTCTCACCCTACAGTCAAATTGACAACTTTAAAATGCAAATCATACCATGTCATGCCCCAAGAAAACCTGCCAGTGGCTTTGTGCACCTGCAGGTCCCTGCTCTGGGGGGTGGAGAACAACACATGGTCCTTCCCCATCTCTTCAGCTCAGCCCATGCCCCAGCCCGCCGCAGTGAACCATGTCCCCATGTGTTTGCTCAAGCTGTTTCCCTGGCAGGAAGCCGCTTTCTCCCTTCTTTCTTTGGCAAACTCACCCTTCCACAGCGACCTGAGTGGGCGCCGCCCCCCACATCCCCTAGGCTAGGAGAAGTGCCACATTAATGTGTCCTCATATTCTTTTTCTTACATGTGCCTGTACTTCTACCAAACAAGTTTTATAAAACCTCAGTTTTTGTGCTTGCCTCCTTCACTATTCCATAAACCTTGGAGGTAAGGGGTTTGCACATTCTTGTACTCAGTTCCACACCTTTATATCCTTATGCCTTAGCACAGTGCCTGGCTCAGAGGATGCACTGTTCGGTGCTTGCTGGCCTGAGGGAGGCATTCACTACTGACATCCCGCCTCCTCCTGGCTGCTGCAAGCGGTGCCACATTACCTCCTCCTTCCCGGTCAGTATGTGTGTTCCAACCCTCGGCTGTAGCCCCTGCTCCCCACTCTCTCCCTGTGCCCAGCTTTGCTCCTTCTTCTTTTGCTTTACTCCTTCACCTTCTCTTCTATTTTAAGCAGTTCTCACTACCCTTCCAGATGCTTCTCTCCCACTCTTCTCCCCTGTGGGGGCCATTCAGAGCAGTTCCAGCCCACTCCTGGCCCAGGTGTCTGCAACAGGACTTCACATAATTACCTTCACAATGGGGCCTAATGACTGTAAAGCATTTTCATCTCAACCCACAGGATTCCAGATTGACAGCAAAACGAAGACTGGGTTACAGTTGAATGCATGTCCCACCAGGCCCCTTTTTGGAGAGGTCTTTTGGAAAATGTACCTTCACAGCCTCCTAGGGAAGTAGGTCACTTGCTGACAGGCTTTTCCCCGCTAATACCTGTAAGCATAAGTATCTGGCTTTGCTCCCGAGCACTCCTCGGCACCGCACCTCCATGGTGAGGGCACCTGTGGCTGTAAGCCGAGCTTCTACCGCAGAGGAGTCTCAGGGACACACACAGCCGTTAGGCCATTAGTTCAGACACGCACTGAGTTCCTACAAATGCCACCCCCTGGGGTGGGGACAGAGGACACAGATGAGAGGTCACAGATGAGGGCATCCTGTTCTAGGATCCAAAGGAACTCACAGCCTGGAGAGGAAGACACACCTGCAAACAGCCATTTTATTTTAATAAAATAAAACAAGAAGGTACTGGGCTCTACGGGAACAAAATGCTGTGCTACCTGAGCTTGCCTAGGTGGGAGGGAGGTTTTACAGAAGTGACATTTGAGGATTGAATGGGAATTGAGGAGGAGACAAGGGGGGCAGTGAAGTGGGCTTTGTCAGCTGTGTGATTGCCCCGTATCTGAACATCCTTCCTATTTCAGAGGGATCCCCCACCACAGGAGTCTCAGGGGGTCCATCTTCTTCTTCTTTTCCTTAAAGATTTTATTTACTTATTTATTTTAGAGAGAAAGTGAACAGGGGGAGGGGCAGAAGGAGACAGAGAGAGATGCTCACGCAGACGTTGCACTGACACAGGGCTCGATCCCATGACCCTATGAACACTACCTGAGCTGAAGCCAAGAGTTGGATGTTTAGCCAACTGAGCCCCTCAGGCACCGTGGGGCTCCATCTTTCACTCCACATGAGGAGACAGACTTTGGGTCTCCTGGCACTCCCTGCAGCACAGGCATGGACAGAGGGTGGGTGGAGGGAGGGTGGAGGGAGGGTTGGCATCAGGAACCTAAGTTCAACTGATCTGATGCCTCCTTGGGGTCAGGAGGATTTTGAAACTTGAGGAGTGACAGGAAGGACAGGGACAGTTGGCATTCATTCACAGTCATGGTAGCTTGGTCTGGCAATCTTAGCAGCAAATATCTAGTCTGGGGGCAGAGGGATATAGGCAGAGAAGGGGCAGAACCAGCAGCAGTGTGCCAATCAGATGCCGCCTGTCTGAGCTTCTCCGCCATCCAGCCTCCCTTGGTTCCTGTGATGGGAGCTGCAGCTGCAGCTTGCCCATCGATCCTTAAGCCACCAGAATTTTGCTTTTCAGAATACTTTATCTGCTTAAGCTAGTGTGAGCTGGTTTCTGTTCTTTACCACCAGGTTCCCTGCCTAGTCTATGCTGGGAACAGTGTCGAGGAAGCTGGGAATGGTAGAGTGTTGAGTCTGGGGAAAGGCAGGTGGAGTGATGTAGCTGGAGTACTGCAGGATATAAAGAAAACAGGTTAACCAAACCTGGAGGAAGGGGCAGAGGTTCTTGATCTTGTCCACCATGCTAAGAAATTTGTCCTTTCCCCCCTCGAACAGCCATTGAAAAGCTTAAGTAGGGAAGATCGTGGTGAGACTTGTACTCTAGGAAGATCCAGAAGGTCAATGTGGGGCCAGGTTAGAACAGGGACACAACTACCCTGGGAGGATAGTAGGGAGAAATTTAGCAAAATGGCACCTCCACCAGGCGGTCTATCCTGCAGGATGTACTGCTTGGCTTGCAGAGTATAACGGGATTTCAGCCCATTTTGCTTGCTCCGTGGGGTACCCTTGTACAAAGCCCAGATGCCACAACCATTCTCAGGAGCCTGGATGGTGGGACACAGCAGTGTCCCTGATCCCAAGGGGTTTACAATATTGCCTACTTTGCTTTCTTCTCTTGACCTTGGCCCTCTTCTTTCCTGGCCAAAAATACCGCCTCTCTCATACCTAAACTGAGAAAGCAAAGTCCCTTGCTTAGCTTGTTCTCAAGAGACACAATCCTTCTTTTCAAGCAGAAACGGGCTTTCTAGAAGGGCCCCTGTCATACGCTGGTTGTGGTAGCCTCTGGAATTCCTCTTCCTGTTCCTATAACCATTGGGGGTTTTCCTTAGGTGTGCACTCAGCCCTCCAGGAAACACAGTGGCCAGGCCACGAGGCTCATCAGTGTGAGGCTGGCTGCATCAGTGAATGCCGGACTGTGGGAGGAAGGGCTGACGCCTGTGCCCTCACGCCCTAGGACACCATGTACCAAGAAGACTGAGCCCTGGACTTGGAACTCTGCCTGCCAACAGAGCCTCAGAGGTTGTGTGGCCTAAGCTCTCCCTCCTTTACAGCAGCCCTGTCAGTGAGCACTCAGGCTCTACCTCAATACCTCCAGCAACGGAGAACTCACTACTCAGAATAGCAACTTGTGCCTTGGCTGAACTGCTCAAATCACTGGCAAGTTCCTTCTTTTATGGTGAGCTTCACCTTGGTTCTGGGATGCGAGTGGTACACAATGCTATAGCATTTGTCAACCTTAACGACCAGCCACCCTTACTATGTTTTATTAGCTGGTCTCTGTCCCCTCGGTATCCCGGTCACATTTGGAACAACTGAAGAGGCTGACGCCTGTGTCCCCTTCACAGAAGGGGTCGTTCAGCAGGTATTTGAATGACCTTCTTAAGGTCATACACAGTCCTCTGACGCTACTGTGGAGCTTCTGGGTCATTCTTGCATATCCCCTCGTCTGCTTGCTGCGTCTTCCTGCCCCCCCAGGACTCACGGCCTCAGGTAGCCTGGCTGGTTAGCTTTCTCTACACTGACCAAGCGCGAGGGGACAGAGTGCTATAGGAGTGGGTGGGCTGCCCCGGGGCACCCAAACCCCGCCAGTGCCATAGCAACCCAAGAGAGGAGCATGGAGGCGCATGTGTTTCTACTGGGGGGCAGGCAGGGTGAACTTTCCCCCCTGTTTGTGTTTGATCATCTCTCTTCCCACCAGATTCACGCTGTGCCTGGAGGTTGGAGCTGGGTGTGTGTGGGCAACGGGAGCCTGCGAGTGCATGTTTGTGTGTGTGCACAGCTGTGTGGGAGTGCATCACCACCGAAGCTTCAAGGCACTGCGGCCTCTCCCTGCCCACTGACTCAGGGCCTGGCAGGCTCACACTAGATCAGCCTCCCAAAGTTTCCTGGGTTAGAGGGGAACAAACCCAAAGCTGCTGATAGGCTGTGTGGTTTCCTTGACGACCTGGAAACATGGGTGGAAGAGGGGATGGTGGGAACCAGAGAGAAGGGAGTGATTTGGCTCCACCACCAGCTTTAGCCCCCCCCTTCTTCCCTCAAAATAGCTCAGGATAAAATGTTGAGCTGGTCCCAGTGTCCTCCTGGGAATGGGGGAGGGAGTAGAGGCAGCAGGGAGGAACCCAAGTGCCCCTCAGATAAGGGAAAGCAAGAGCCCAGCTCCCCAACCTGCCTTCTGGAGGAGTCAGGCACCCCCTGCTCTTCCTTGCCTGGGAAGTTGATTTACCTCCGGTACCACTTGTTTTCCCTCATCTTCTTTCCTGGCAGCTTTAAGGACCCCCACCTGCACTCCCTCCCAACCAACCAGAACCCCAGGCTCCCAGGTTCGAGGGAAGCGAGGAAGGGGAGTCTGTCTGGCCCCCCACCCTCTGAGCCTCAGGACTGTTCCATTCCTAGAAAGCAGGAGACTGAACTAAGTCGGAGGCGGCAAGTTGAGTCGGTTCATTAAGAACAAAAGATGTTCATTAGTAATTAGTAAAACTGTCTCCCCTACTGCTGGGTCTCCTCCCAAGTGAATGTGCTCCCAGCGCCTGCCCGGGAACCAGCAACCTGGGCTCCGTAAGTCGCATGCCCCGCGGTTCCCTGGTTCCCTGACAGGGGGGTAGGCCTCTGGGCCTCTGGAAGCCCGGCCCTGATCCCTGGCCTCTTGGCTTGGGCGCTGGAATTCCCTCACTTGAGAACTGTAGAAGCTCTGAAGACACTCTGGTACGCATTTCCAACCCAAACAACGCTGCTGTGGCCCTAGCTCTGCAGCTGAACTTCAGCGGCGGCCACCTGGCCTGCCCTTGGCCCAGACACAAGCGAGGGGCCTGCCCTGCTCCCTGGGAGCTGCCCTTCCTTCCGGAGGCTGATGCGCATGCGCAGCAGGTGGAAGGCAGGAGGAGAGCTAAAGGGCGAGGGGTGGGAGGGGAGGGTCCCATGCGGTCACGGCCTCCCTGGCCTCCCTGGATGGGTCAGCCTGGGGCTGGTGTGGAGGAAGGCCCTGTGCTGGGAGCGACGAGGGCAGGGTTCTAGGCTGGCACAGACTCTGAGCAACTGTGGGTGGGAGGAAGGCCACCCTGCGCCTGGTGGCCTCGGTCCCCGACCAAGCATTAGGATGCACAGTCTGACAAACACTTGGAGGTGGGCAGCGCGATGAAGCAGATTTGCAACGAAGCAGATGGCTGCCGTGACCATGATCCCTTATGGGTCTGGTCTTTTCCGTCTCCCTCCACGCCTGCTGTCCCTCCCGGGATGTGTTTGTCAGGATTGCTTGGCCTTCTGCCTCCAGAGCATCAAAGGTTCCAGGGTCCAGGGCACAGTCCTGCTGCCCTTCCCCACCGGTGGCCTCTTCAGTCTCAGGACCTCAACAGCAAGGCACCAGGGCCCAGGTCCCCCCCTCCCCAACTCGGCCCAGGCCTGAGGGAGGAGAGATTGGCTGCCCCCCTCCTCTTTGGGCTCCCCAGGCAGGCAACAGAGCCAGAAGGCCACCCAGGAGAGCAGGGAAGATGGAGTCTTGGGAGCTGCCAATCCCCCACAGTTCCGAGGAGGGGCAAAGCGGCTCTGAGACTGATAAAATGTAAGATGCTGCAGCACGTGGCTGAGAACTGCTTCTGAAGAGGGCAAAGTGTCCAACAAGAAGAAACAGTATGAGAGAGGGAGAGAGAATGGCTTTGCGGGCTGGGGCTGCCTCCTCTTAGGTGTAGTGCAATCACGTGGGTTGCTGTTAGACAGGGCCCGGCATCAGGCCCTTTGTCTACTCTGGAATGTTCTTCCCAAACATTGCACATGCACAGACACCCCATTTAAAGGAAAGAATCCTTCCCAGGGATCTTTGTGGGAGGAACTGGGAATAATGGATAACACAGTGCCTTCTCCTCATGGGCCATGTTTGGGGGACTTCTCTGAGGTCCCTGTTTTGAGTGCTGGGATCTTAGTTTTTACTGGTTTTGACCTCCTTTAACCTCCTACCTGTGGGTTTCCTGCTTCCCCCAGGCCAGAGACATCACTGGGAGTTTTCTGTGACTGGCAGCCCTGGCAGAGAATGAGAAGTGGGCTCCAGAGGTCAGACAGGCAAGGACCCTATGGTGGACAGTCGCCTCTCACAATGAGCCTGGGAAGACCAAGGCCAGAGGATGTGAGCAGACCTGGTGGTGCAGAAAGGAGGCAGGCAATCCCCAGGCTTGGCCTGAGGCCCACACGGAGTGGGTGCTAAGGGTAGTTCAAGTTGGGGTTTGTATGTTCCCGGGGGGCTATGAGGGAGCAGGAATGGGGGGGGGCTACAGAACAGAAGCTCTTACTTCTGAAGATACTCTACTGAGAGGCTCTCCAGACACCAAAGTTTAGGCCATTAAACTAGATGGCCCTCCGAGGCACATTGGGGCACCTTGGGAACTCTGGTGCCCAACTCCCTTGTATTAGTTTCCAGGGGCTGAAGACATAATTTACCACAAATTTGGAGCTTAAAAACAGAAATTTATTCTCTCAGGGTACCTGGGTGGCTCAGTCGGTTAAGTGTCTGCCTTCGGCTCACGTCATGATCTCAGGGTTGTGGGATCGAGCTCCGCATCTGGCTCCCTGCTCAGCAAGAGCTCTGCTTCTCCCTCTCCCTCTGTCGCTCCCTCTTCTTGTGTTCTCTCATGCATGCTCTCTCTCTCTTTCAATTAAATAAATAAAATATTTTTTAAAAACTCAGAAATTTATTCTCCCATAGTTCTGGAGGACAGAAGTCGGAAATGGAGGTGTCGGTAGAGCAGGTTCCTTCTGGAGGGTCTGAGGGAGGATCTGTTCTAGGCCTCTCTCCCAGCTTCTGGTGGTTGCAGGCATTCTCTGGCACTCTCAGTTTATAGATACATCCTTCCGATCTCTGCTTCTGTCTTCCTATGGCCTTCTCTGTATGTCCTCTCATCTCCTCGTATGGACATCAGTCATTGGATATAGGGCCCACTCTAAACCAGGATGATTTCACCTTGAGATCTTTAACGAACTACATCTACAAAGACCTTATTTCCAAATAAGTTCACAATCCCGGGTTCTGGGTCAACCCACGACATCCCTTACTTCCACCCTGGGAATAGGTGAGCAGACCTCCGCAAGTCTGTTCACCACTGCACTCTTTGAGCTGCCAGTCACAAGTCAGGGTGATCAGGGGACACATCAGATCCTAACTCCCACCTCCCCCGCCTCCCCCACCTCCGTGCTATCCTGAGCTTCCTAGAAACTCGCAAAGCAACACATATCAGACCCCATCCCCATCTTGTTCAGGGATGTTTCTCCTTCATTGAAAAGAGGGGCAGATGTCCAGATATTTCCTTGGAAAATAATGTGCACCCTGTCCTGCTTCCTGGTAGCCAGACAAGTGTCTTTTTTAAAGCCTCTCTTCATCCACCTGGCAGCTTCTCAGTCATAATTTGTCTTGTTCTGTCCTTGTGGGTAATGCAGAACAAGTCCATCCCAGTCTCCTGCTCTGCTAATGTTCAGATCATGTTTATTATCTTTCTCTATTTCGGTGGGGGGACTTTTTTTGCCTGGAGAGGCTACACCAGGGGCATTCAGATGGAACAACCCACCAAAATGAACAGATTTTGTTTTTTTTAATTTTTTTTAAACTTTTATTTATTTATGATAGACACAGAGAGAGAGAGAGAGAGAGAGAGAGAGGCAGAGACACAGGCAGAGGGAGAAGCAGGCTCCATGCACCGGGAGCCTGACGTGGGATTCGATCCCGGATATCCAGGACCGCGCCCTGGGCCAAAGGCAGGCGCCAAACCGCTGCGCCACCCAGGGATCCCCAGATTTTGAATTTTCTGTATCAGCCATCTCAGCTGACTAGTATTTTGCACCCTTCTCTGCCCTTGTGCCCCAGGGTTGGTAACAAGCTGAGCCGTGACTCTCATCTCAAAGCCCTTAGGCACAACCACCCACCACCACTCTGTGCGATTGCTCTCTAGTGAAAGAGAAAGCCGTGAAGACAAACTCTAGGTGGCCCGGCCAGGCCATCCATCACCATGATGCTCTAAAATCAGCAATCATTACCATGACAAATGGCTCTGGAGTTCCCATCACAAATTGTGCCTCAGAAGGATGTCAGATTTCGACACCGGTACCAAGGGCATTAGTCTCCCTTTGGCATTTTAAGGAGCAAAGGGGACAGCATTGCAGTGTTGCACTTTCTTCTTCATCAAATGAGGGCAGAATGCAGTCAAGGGGACGGGGATACTGTAATCTCAGGGTTGGGCAGCAGTCTGGGAGGTCTTACTTTAGAGAATCCCTGAGGTTATAGTGTGTGGGGTCTGGTGGTAAGAGTAGATCCTGCTCAGGCAGCGCCCAAGAGTGGGTGAAAACAGAGGAGACAGGAGCAGGACCTGGGGTGGGGGGGGGAAGGAAGTGAAGAGTGGGGGGGCCAGATCACAGATCACAGATCAGTGTCTACGCTAGAATCAGGTTCAGACCCCAGCCGCTGTGCGTCCCTGCCAGAGCCATGAATTTCACCAACAGATTACTACTGTTTTTTGCTTTATGCATTAGCTAATTGAATCCTTACAACACCACTGTTAGTTATGCATACTTTATTGATTGGAGAAGCGAAGTCAGAGAGGTTAAGTAATTTGCCCAAGGTCACACAGTTAGTGTCTGGAGTCTGGATTTGAACTCAAGTTTGTCTCAAATCAAAGTCAGCAAGTGCTCACAGGCATGGTGCCGTCTAGCCTCCTTTTGTCTTTGTTCGAGGGCTAAGCCTTGGAAGTCTGGGATGGTGACTCTACTGGTGAGGAGCGGGAGCCACTAGGTCAGGGCAGGGGGTGGGATTGCTGATGAATAGGAGGCTTCTGGGGTACCTGGGTGGCTCAGTCGTTGAGCGTCTGCTTTTGGCTCAGGTCATGATACGGCGTCCTGGGATCAGGTCCCACATTGGGCTCCCTGTAGGGAGTCTACTTCTCCCTCTGCCTGTGTCTCTGCCTTTCTCTCTGTGTGTCTCTCATGAATAAATGAATAAAATTAAAAAAAAAAAAAAAGGAGGCTTCCAGTGACTTGTCCTGGACACCCATGCAGCAGGGGAGGGGGTCTGGCTGAGTCCCCGGATCCGAAACTGGCGGATATTGAAAATGCAGGGTTGGCAAGCAAAGGTGGGGTGGTGATGGACTGCTTCAGGGCCCATGTCCTTTATGGAGCCCAACCTTCTCCCCAGACAGAAGGATTGCTGCTTCTCTTAGATAATACAAAACTAATCATATTCCTTAAGTCATTGGTCTGTGCAAGGCTTGTATTTCCTTCTATTTTATTATTTTTCTTTATTCTGTTAGCCCCTCACTGTAGACACTCATCACAGTACATTAAATATTTATCTTTCCAGTCTGATTGAGGTCTATGTGTATTCTTGATAAAAGGAGTGTGTGTGTGTTAACTGACATAATTGATTTTGTGCTCTTATGTCTCACCGTTCACGCAACGGTAGTTACTGCAGTTGTTGTGTATGCTTTTTACAGCAGAGTGTTGTATCATATGTCCATATATGCCACATTTACTGTCCACTTCTGGGTGGCTCCCAGCTCCTGGGCACTAGGAGCAGAGCCACAAAAAACAACTCAGAAAAGCCTCCTTATCCATCTGTGGGCTGTTCCCCTGGAACGGGGGTGGAGGTGGTTAGGCCACAGGATGTGTGGATGCATCTAGTCTTCTCAACCTCTCCCGGCTTTGACTCCCTGTAAACCACACTCATTATTGCGTTCTGGTTTTTCATTGCTATTTGTATCTTCACACTTACCTGTCTTACCTCTCCTGCTAGACCATAAACTCTTGAGGTCAGAGACCATATTTCACTAATCTTCATATTCTTTACTGGTCTCAATACACATCTAATACATAGTTGGTGCTTAATAAAATATTTTTAATACATTAAATTAACACCCTCTCCTACCGGCATGTTAAGAGACACACACAGCTAAGCTTACTCTTAGCTGTGTTTCATTCATCTGAACCAAGTTCAGAATCTGATCCTCTGTCAACTCTTTATCCTAAATATCCCGTAGGCCTTCCTTCGCTGTGATGCCTGACTTTGTCAGATATGGGAAGATAGTACAGTTACAAGTCAACCAGGTTGGGAGTTAGGAGATCTGAGTGCCGGGTGACCAGTTTTCTGACTTTGGACAGGAGTGAATTTCTCCTCTGAACCTCAGAGGAGAACCACTTGTTCCCTTATATCTCTGATGGAGGGTGGTGTTTAGTGGCCTCGTACCCCAGTCTGCACTCAGGGAACTAATGAGCTGTATTGATAAGGAGTGTTACCTGTCCATCTCCTGTTCGAGAGAACTGCTAGAAGAGGAGGTGAGCAAGAGAGGAAGATGGAGCTGGACACATGGCTGGGGGGACATTGTTCTTGCCCTCTCAGCCTCAACTCATGCAGGTTGGCTTTACTCATTTCTACAATATTCATCACTGAAGACAGAAGGTCCCACAGAGGAATCAGGGCTCTGTTGAGAAGAGCCAGAATATGAATCACTGGAGAAAGAGAAGTGAGTGGCCAAAGGAAGATGAGAGGCTGCATTAGTAATTGGGAACAAGTGGAATTCAAGGGATGGGCCATACCTGTGCAGCCAGGTTAGGAGACAGGAGACACCGAGCTGATCTGCCGATCATTGTCACCTCTGAAATGGGTACCAGGACTGATCCATAGGGTCCTGCCACAGTCCGTCTGGAGATACCTGGTCAAGGAGGGGTTAAGGTGGTAGGGGATGAAAACAATGTGAATTCAGGCTACCCTAAGAAAATTCAAATGGGGCACCTGTGATAAGTGCAGGACTGGATGGGTTCCCCATCAGGATGCAGGAGAATCACTCCCGGGAGGTGTTTTGGAATAAAACCTACCCTAGTAGAAAAGGTCAGCAGCTCCAGGAAGCCAGGTGGAGGGTGGCTGGAGGAAACCAATGCTGAGGTCTATGGTAACTTGTTTGGGCTCAACTGAGACATGTTGGGATCTCAGTGGTGACAAGCTACAGGTGATCAGGGTTGAAGATAGACCTGCTCCGGGCTCCAGGAGACCAAGGAGGGAGTCCCCATTCTCCTTAAAGGTCAGGACTGGAGCTGACATAACCTCACTTCTGTTGTATGCCACTGGCCAGTGTAGTCATAGACCAGCCCACATGCAAGGGGATACTCTTCATGGGAAGAGTGTCAAAGAACTCCTGGTCATCTTTATTCTCCCACAAGAGTTACAATAAAATTCTCCACGCAGCTCTTTCCTTTCCACTCCCCTATTACCTGTTCCTAACTTGTCATCTGCCTGAAGCTCAGCCCGCTTCCCCCAATCTCTGTGTCCAAGTTCCTAGCAAGGTCATTACTACCCTCCCATGTACCCTCATTCCCTGCTTCCCACCTCAGCCCCCCACTAGCCCCTTTCACAAGGTCATTTGGATTCTCTTCTACTGTTAACTTCATCTTGGATAATCTTGTCTCTCTGTCTCCCCAAATGAAAGTTAACTTTTCTTCCGACAGAACCAGATCTTTCTTGACACTTTCTGAGGGGAGTGACTGCTTCTTTCATGAAGAGGGCTCAACTTCCTCCTTGCATCCTATTGCAACTTCCAGACTCTGCATAAAACAGCACATAATTGAAATTAAATTATTTCATTAAACTGTCTCAATGCAAGTGGAGGCTAAGGATAGAGATAATTAATCAGTCAATAAGCATTTATTGACTGGAATGCCCAGTCCAGTGGAGAGCCAACTACGTAACAGATAATCAGTATACAATGTGCAACCAGCAAGTAAGAAAAGAGTAGTAAGGGCAGCCCTGGTGGCTCAGCAATTTAGCGCCGCCTTTGGCCCGGGGCCTGATCCTGGAGACCCGGGATCGAGTCCCACGTCGGGCTCCCTGCATGGAGCCTGCTTCTCCCTCTGCCAGTGTCTCTGCCTTTCTCTCTGTCTCTGTGTTTCTCACGAATAAGTAAATAAAATATTTTAAAAAAAGAAAAGAGGGATCCCTGGGTGGCGCAGCGGTTTGGCGCCTGCCTTTGGCCCAGGGCGCGATCCTGGAGACCTGGGATCGAATCCCACGTCGGGCTCCCTGCATGGAGCCTGCTTCTCCCTCTGCCTATGTCTCTGACTCTCTCTCTCTCTCTCTCTCTGTGTGACTATCATAGATAAATAAAAATTAAAAAAAAAGAAAAAAAGAAAAGAAAAGAGTAGTAACTGGCACCAGCCAGTGAGTTCCCTGAGGTTAGAGACCGAGCCTTATTCATTTGTGTCCTTGGAGCCCAAAGCAATGCCCAACAAATGATAAGTGCATGAATGAATGAGTGAATGAATGAATGGTTGCATACTTACCATGGATATAAAATTACTTCAAGAAAGCCAACTTCTCTTGTATTAACTAGAGTTTTCATGAGTCACATAGAAGTCTCTGGAGGGTATTGGGGATAAAGAATTAAGATTCTTCTTTAAAAATCTTTGCCATCTGGCCATCTGCTTATTCTGGCTTTTCCCCATCCTAGCTGATGGTGCTCATAACTCCAGGACTTTCTAAATGACCTCAGCATCTGACTCACACCATGCATACCCCGCCCTCAATCTCACTAATTCAATATCTATGTATAGCTGTTTCTTTTCTAGCCCCCTGATCTAATGATTCTTGAGCTTGGCCCACTTTTGTTGTATGTTGTTGCTATAGCTCAGCTTTCCAGCCTTACCTCTCAAGACTACTCTTTTTTTAAAAAATTATCATTATTACTTCTTTTTAAAAATAATTTAAAAAATTATCTTTATCACTTCTTTTTAAATAATTTTTTAAAAAAATTTTTATCACTTTAAAAATAATTTTTAAAAATTATCTTTATCATTTCTTTTTTTTAAATAATTTTTTTAAAGATTTTGTTTATTCATGAGAGACAGAGAGAGAAAGAGGCAGAGACACAGGCAGAGGGAGAAGCAGGCTCCATGCTGGAAACCCCAAGTGGGACTCTATCCAGGGTCTCCAGGTTCAGGCCCTGGGCTGAAGGTGGCGCTAAATTGCTGAGCCACCCGGGCTGCCCTCAAGACTACTTTTTACCACACCCTCTACTGTCAAACTAGGTGGTCCCCTTCCCCAAAACAATTATTCACATTGAATGGACGCTATCCTCATGAACCAACATCCCACCCATACTTCACAGTACATCTCGATTGCTACCCTCTTCCTAAGACTTGTGCTGATTTGCCCAACAAGATATGATTTCTTCTTTCCTAAAAATTGTAGAGAATCTCAGTGATTCTTCTCTCAAGTGGTATTTGTTATGACAATCTGTTAAGACATCTGCTGTCTCCGTCCATTGGGCTGGTATAACAAAAAGTTCCATAGCTTAGGTGGCTTAAACAACATACATTTATTTCTTACAGGCCTGCAGAATGGGGAGTCCAAAATCAAGGCACCAGCAGACTTGGTGACTGGTGAGAGCCTGCTCCCTGCATTCCAGCCATAACCTCACATGGCAGAAAGAGTAAGGGAGCATTCTTGCACCTCTTTAAAAGGGAATCGTCCCATTCATGAGGATGCCACCTTCAAACACCCACCTCCTAGGATCATCGCATTGTGGGCGATGGGCACATATGGAGATGGGCACCAGCACTCTGGCCATAACATCTGGTATTGTTATATGTGAGGCCTTCTGGTGTTGTCATGTGTGTCTTTGCCTCATCTTCCCTACTTTGCTGTAAGTTCTCACAGAGAAGAGGCTATTTCTCACCCATCTTCTCATCACACCCTTTTAATAGCACCCACAGCAGAATGTTGGACATAGGTTATTTTGTCTTGAAAGCATCCATCCTTTAAGGACTCTTTCTTCTTCTAGATGATCAAAACTGGGGCTGTTAATCCCAGTGCCTCACATGATACAAAGCGGGGCAGATGCAGTCTGGCCAATGCAAATATTCCATCCCCAGCCTCAGAGATGGCCTAGGACCTGAGCAAAACCAATCAGGGTCTGCCTTGAGATTTGCTATAGGTATGCACAGAGAAACATCTTCTTCCTCTGAGGCTAAGCTGTGAGGATGTTGTAAATTGGGGTTTCTGTGGTCATCTTTCTGGGTCACATGGGGGAGGCTGTCTGCAACAAGAGGCCTGCCTCAAAAGAAGCAGAGACAGAAACAATAATAGCTGGCACACTGGGAGCTGAGGTCCTATTCCAAGCACCTTGTGTGGATAATTGCCTCATAAGAACCTATGAAGCAAACACTATTATTTTATCTGGTTTACAGACAAGGACACAAGGGCACTGGGAAGTTAAGCAAAGTTAAGCAATTTGTTTAAAGGCACCCAACTAGTTGGGTGGGGAGCCAGGCTCTGAACTCAGCCTGTGGGACCCCCAAACCATAATGCTACCTTATATGTGAGCCAGGATGAGCATCAGTGGGAGAGAGATGGATTTATTCATTTATAAGCATGAACGAGGGAGAGCTGACAGCATCATTTGAGCTCCTGGATCTAGCTGTGCCTGGAGCCGGCTGACTCATGTGCTTTTTAGTTAAAGAAGCCAGTACTTTCTCTTTTACACTTAAAATAGTTTGTGTGTCAGTCACTTGCATGCTCCTGGGTTCGCTGAGGAACAGCAGGTCTTGGAGATGGAGTCCCTTCTGGATTTGCATCCTGACACCACCCCTGACTTGCCACCTAAGCTTAGATAAATTACCTGGCCTCTCAGGGCCCCGCAGGTAAATGACCCTGCCTCACAGGGCAAAGGAGACCTTGACGGGAGATGAGATTACAGGTAATGCACTTAACACTCTGCTAACACAGTGTAAGTACCCAATAATTGTTAGTTTTCGTCTCTTCCCCTTTCCCTTATGAGGAGTAGCTGTTCAATAAGTATTTGTTGAATTGAATTAAATCCTCAAGAGGCAGCAGGATGTTGCCTGAGCTTGAAAGCAGCTGGATTTACAGAGTCTCCATCAGGGGAGGCTCCTCAGCCCGAGGGGTCATCTAACAGCTCCATTTGGCCATTAAGGAAAAAAAAACAAAAAAACAAAAAACTGCACTTCTTCCATCTCCCTGACAACATCGTTGTCCTCTCTGGCTTCCAGATCTCTCCAACCAACTGGGAGAACGAAGTCTGTCTGATCTGCTTCATGTCCCTTTGTCTGCTTCCTTAGTGTCCCTCCGCATCTACCCACTCACTAGGTGTTCTGATTATCCTTCTAGATCTTTGCCAGACCCGCGTTCTCCTCCTTACCCTTCCTGACAGGACCCTTGCTCAGACCTTCCTCACCTGGCTGGATGTCTGCCTCGACCTCCTCACCGGCCTCCCTCCCTGCAGCCACTAGCCCAGCGGCACTGCCCACTGCCGGAACACTCATGTCCAAGGTAATCAAACCACTCTTCTCCTTAAAACCTCCCTTGCTGGGCAGCCCCGGTGGCGCAGCGGTTTAGTGTCGCCTTCTCTCCCGGGCGTCATCCTGGAGACCTGGGATCGAGTCCCACGTTGGGATCCCTGCATGGAGCCTGCTTCTCCCTCTGCCTGTGCCTGTCTCTCCTCTCTCTCTGTCTCATGAATAAATAAGATCTTAAAAAAAAGAAACTTATAAAAAAAAAAAATCCGCTGTTGCCGAGAGGATAGAGGGCAAAGGCTCAGCAGACCCGAGGCCCTCTTCAGCTGGAGCCCGTCTGAGCCCCCAGGTCCCCCGACTTGCTGTGTCGTGCCTCCATGCCACCCTCATGCTGTTCCCTTCACCGGAACACCCAGGTCCACACCTCCCTCCTCATAGCCCTCTCCCTCAATTCTGACTCTGATCAGTTTTTTTGATTTTTAAAAGATTTTATTTATTTATTCATGAGAAACACACAGAAAGAGGCAGAGACACAGGCAGAGGGAAAAGCAGGCTCCATGCAGGGAGCCTGACGCGGGACTTGATCCCAGGACTCCGGCATCATGACCTGAGCCAAAAGCAGACACTCAACCACTGAGCCAACAAGAAGGCCCCCTACTTAGTTTTTGTTTTATTTTGCTCCCCCCGCCCCACCACCCTCGAATCTTCACTCCCTCCTCGGCATTCCCACAATCCCTGTCCATAATTCTATCTTCTCACATTTTGGTTTATAGAGATATGATCACTTTCTGCCTCTGTTTTGAGAACTTTGAGACCGAGGGTGAGGTCTTACTCGTGTTTGTAACCCTGGCACCCAGTAGGCCCTTACCTGCAGACTTCATGAAAGCTGATGCCAAGGGAGAAGGAAGGAGAAAGAAGAGCCATTATATTTCTTTCTTGCAGGTGAATCTGAACTCTGATTGGCATGTGTTCCCCTGGTCGACTCCCTCCACTACTTGAGTGGAACTAGGGCTTCTCTTAACAGCAAATACAATAGCTCCAGGGTGGAATTGCTTAGGGGGGAGGGGCAGTTTCTTACCTTCTAAAGTGGGAAGGGGTGCTCTCTCCACTAGCTCTGTGGCAAACAAAGAAGAATCATCTCTGGGCTCCCATGTGGTTGTAGGATCGTTTCTGAAATTGCGTAATTCTTTATACAGCCTTGTATGTATGGTACACGAATAGGTAACCTTTGGCTACCTTAAAATAGCCCCCATCTCAGTTTTAAAAAGGAGAAAGTTATTTCATGGCATCTAAATATAGGTAGAGTCTGCACTGATGCAGAATTTAAGCAAATCCATGCAAATCCTTGCAGACTGGGGAAGGGGGTGTTGGCTATCTCCTCCTGGCAGCTACCTCTCGGCCCCCAGGGCTCTCCTCACCAGGGCTCTCCTGCCTCCGCTGCTGACCTTGGTCCCCCCCCCACCACTCCTCCCTTCTGATACTGACCTTGAGCATCCCGTAACCTCTCAGTCTTAGGAGACTCCCTGACCTGCCCTAGTGGGCTAGTAATTCCCTTGAGATGGCTTTGCAGGGCCAGTGGGAGGATGAAATGAAAGCCAGCCAATGACAGGGCTGTGCACCTGGAGGTACAACCCTGTGGCTGGCAGGAAGGGACCTGGCAGGGGTGCTGGGCAGGCCCCCATTGTGGGCAGCCCTCCAGCTGCTCTGCTGGGCTTTCTGGGCTTTTGTTCCTCTATAATTCTCATTTTTTCCCCTCTCAAATCTGTTTCCCATTAAAAAGAAATGTGTTCTCCTCCCTCCCTCTCTCACTGAGCTCTCAGAATGGGCTCAGCTGCTCTAGCTCAAGGCACCCACTGATTCAAACCAAAGAAGGCGGGAGGCCTGCCTGAGCAGCCACCCGGCTCCTCCCTCCGCCCCGGCCTTGCCCTTACTCCCGACTCTCTCCCCAATGGAAAATTCGGCCTCAGACTGCCCTTGTGACTGGAAAAAGCAGGGTCAGCTCATCAAAGCAGAACAGGGGTTGTTAGCTTTCCTCGAGCAGAGGGTCAATAGGAAGGGAGGACTCGGGCAGGGGAGGGTTAGAGCAGGCTGGCCCTGCCAGGAAAGTGGGGGGACGTCCTGCCAGGGGTGGGGGGAGCTTTATTAGAGGATGCTGAGAGGCGGGGTTGGGGGGTGGCTGTGGGCTTAGCTGTGGAAGGGAGCCGCATGCTGGTAAAATGGTCTCTGCCCCTTTGGGCCAGCCAGAAGGGAAATGATTTGACCTATACGAGGCCAGTTGCCTCTTGGAAGATGCTTGAGGCCTAGCCCACTGCTCCCCCTTCTGGGCTTGGGGGAGGTAAAGGAAGGAAGTGAGGAGCAGAGCCCTTTAGCTGCAAGGGGGCCTCTGGGGCCAGGTGCTGGGGAGTCCAGCTTTCATGTCCCATAACTGTGAAGACTGTCTCTTTCCAAGAGGCAGCTGTGATCCCGCCATGGGAAAATCTGAGTTGCCATTTTGAGTTCCTGAATTCTCCCGTAGTATGATGGGATTGGGGGGAATGGGCTGGAAGGGAGTACAGGGTGAGAATGGGAAGAAGGAGGCTGGATGGGAGTCACCTGAATTGAGGGACCACAGAAGGTGGGGTGGGAGGGAAAGCAAGTGTATATGAAGGCTCAGTGGGCAAAGGCTGAGCAAAGAGCATAGTGGGAGGGGGTTTACAACCTCCCCCATCCCCAGCACCATGCTCTGTCTCCCCCCATACCCCCCACCCCCCGTTCAACTGCTCCCCCACATTTCTGTGTTATTTCAAGAGATCTGAAGGTTTTCAGGTTGGACTCTGGGAAGTTCTGGCTCTGTGTACAGAGAAACAATAGGAATAGCACAGCAAGGCATGCTTAGGGCTCTTAAACATATATGTGTCTCTTCTTCTTTTAGTGGTAAGACTCAGAATTTCGGTAGGTACCAAGACTCTATCTCCCAGCTTCCCTGGCAGTGAGCTTCGGCCTTGTGATGAAGTTCCAGCCGATGGGGTGTGAATGGAAGGGATGAGTGCCACTTCTGGGTAGTGCCCTAAAGGGATAGGCATATGCTCCACTCCCCTTTTCTCTGCCCAGAATGTGGATGTGATGGCAGGAGCCAGAGCAGTCATCTTAGACCTTGATATGGAAGCCATGGCAGAGTGACATGAGTCTGGGTCTTCTGCACTGGGAAACTGCCAAATTTAGTCCTGGACTGCTAATACAAGGACCATTACTGAGGAGAAATACACCTTTCTCTTGTTAAGCCACTATTACTGTAACTTTTGTTACAGCAGCTGAACCGGCATCTTAGCTGTACAAATACTACAACCAAAAGTTATGAGATCCTACAAAGTGTACTGGATCACTGTTCTGAGCGCTCTGTGTGGCACTGAATTTGATCATCACGGGTGTTATACTATATGTTGGCAAATCAAACTTCAATAAAAAATTTTTAAAAAATTAATTTGATCATCACAAACCAGTGACTTGGTGAGCAACATGTTGTCCTGAATCTCTAAACACCCCAGCCGTCTCCGCTCTCTTTGCTGTCCTCGACCCAGGTAAGGTCAGGTTGTTGGGGATGAGTCCAGGTACGTGTCCTCAAGACCCTCATTTGTCTCTGCCACACACGAGGTGTTGGATGATGCCTACATGAAGGACCCACACCTTCGAACAGACTCAGATTGAGACACCCCAGCCCAATCCTATTTCACAGGGAAGTGGGGAAGTGAAACAGCACACTCGTTCTCACGGTGGAGGAGTGGCAGTTGCTTCTTGATGGTAGCAGGTGGTTTGCAGTGGTCTGTACACTAGTTCTTCACCACCACACTCCCCCCTCCGCCCCAGCTGAGGCAAATGCCCATTGCAACACATATTGGGAGTCAGAGTGACATTATGGAGGACTTAATCTTGATTTTGCTCTACTTTATTTTTTAGAAGGAATTTTTTAAATTCCTCTAAGTGTTTTAAGCGCTATTAGTAACAAATCCCTTTCTTCACCCTTACACCTGACTGTGGTGGACCTGGTTGTCAGAATGCTGCTGTGGAGAACCAGCCTGAGGGATTGCTTCATGACTGGTCCAGTCTGTAGCTGGCCAGCGTTCCTGCCCATGGTCTGCAGCACCAGAGGGCAAGACCAATGGGGTGCCAGCTCTTTGGGATAGACGAACACACAGACGCCATCAGAATGGGCATCTGCTTGTTTTGACTCTCTTTCTACCCTCTTCTGCTCACAGCATCTTGCTTTCCCTTCAGGGAAGTGACTACTGCCTATTGCATGTGCTCAAGATCTGCTCTTTCCACTGATTGGCATCAGACCCAAACCTGACTAAAGTGTCTCCTGGGCACCCAAATGTTGTGTCCCAGGCAACAAGATGGATGGCAGTTAGAACTTGGTTGTCTTGAATCCTGAGTTCTTACAAACCTGAATATTGAATATCGAGTTTATGTAACTAACTAATCAGAATGAATTCAAGGTTATCCTTAACCGCTGTCACTCTCTCTCACATTTAATATACATTCTCTTTTTTTTTAATTTTTATTTATTTATGATAGTCACAGAGAGAGAGAGAGAGAGAGAGGCAGAGACACAGGCAGAGGGAGAAGCAGGCTCCATGCACTGGGAGCCCAATGTGGGATTCGATCCTGGGTCTCCAGGATTGCGCCCTGGGCCAAAGGCAGGCGCTAAACCGCTGTGCCACCCAGGGATCCCACTCCCCTTTTTTAAAATATACATTCTCAAAGAGGTGAGAGAATTGCACTGGAGTGAACAGGCAGGAAACTGTATGTAAGCTGAGCTGCATAATGGTCCTGTTCTTCTCAGGTCAAGTTGTCCAAATCCTCCTTTCATTTTGGAAGCTCTCCTCCAATCAGGAGCCATACTGCATGACTTCAGGGGCACCAATCACATGCCATCTCTGGAGTCGTGCAAAGAGGTGGCCTTGCCAGGCAGCCTTCCAGTACATTCCCTGTTGTTGCTTATGTTAGCCCAAGTCCATTTCTGAGGGCTACAGCTGAAGAACCTAACCTGGAAATTATAGCCATCCTCTCACCGCTTAATAATACTCCTCTGAAACCATTCAGCAGTCAGAACTCCTTCCCTTTTCCTTGAAGTGCCTCAAGAATGGGGTTGTCAGTACAAATTGTCATAAATACAAATATAACTAAGTACATACATACAGAAAAATATATTATTTTTAGTATAAATATGTCCTATGCAATATTTGAGCGCCCTACATTGTATCTGGCAACCCTACCCTGGGAAGAAAATGAAGCCACACCTTTTGAAGTTGGTCTAAAGACACTCACCTCCCCTTTTATTCTGCTGCCCCTTACCCTGACATGTAAATGGCTCCTGGGGGGGGGGGCATATTATTTACTGGAGAATTCACGTAAGGGTAGCCATCTGATACAAAATGGATCAGTCAAGGTGGCCCCCCAGGATTTTTGAAACAGAAAGTAAGGAAGAATTAAGTACTTCCGTGTGTTAGACTTTGGAAAACACAAAGCCCAGGCCAGGAGGATTGCCTGCACATGGCTGGGATTGGTGTTTATTGAGAGAATGAGCTGAACCATCAGGCAGAGGCAGAAAGGAGAGAGGTAGGCAGTTCTTTTTTTTTTTTTTTTTTTTTTTTTTTATGATAGTCGCACAGAGAGAGAGAGAGGCAGAGACACAGGCAGAGGGAGAAGCAGGCTCCATGCACCGGGAGCCCGACGTGGGATTCGATCCCGAGTCTCCAGGATCACGCCCTGGGCCAAAGGCAGGCGCTAAACTGCTGCGCCACCCAGGGATCCCGAGGTAGGCAGTTCTGACAGTGTTCAAATCTTAGGTTCTAGTTTCCTTTTTTTTTTTTTTTTTTTAGATTTTATTTATTTGGGACAGTGCACACACAAAGGGTGGGGGAAGGGGAGAGGGAGAGGGAGAGGGAGAAGCAGATTCCCTGCTGAGCAGGGAGCCCAAAGCGGGCCTCTGGCTTGATTCCAGGACCCCAAGATCATGATCTGGGCCAAAGGCAGATGCTTACCTGACCAAGCCACCCAGGTGCCCAGATGCCAGTTGTTCTTGAGGCCTCTTTACCTTTGCCATGTTTTAATTTTTGATGTCTTCTTAGCTTCTATGAGCTATTAGATTCTTTTTCGTTCAACAGTTGAAACCAAATTAATACTTGGTTGTGTTAGAGTAAGCTGGGAGTGTCTATCTTCCCAAGATGTGAGTAGGAACCACGTCTTACTCATCTTAGCCTTCCCAGCCTCTAACTCAGCACCTGGCACAGAGGAGGAGCTCAATCATGTTTAAATAAATGAATAAATGATAATGCACGTTTGATGGATTTCATTTCTTAAAGGAAAGTTCACTGACAGCAGATTACCTTTCTCAGCAGCTCACTGGAAGCCTGGAAATTTAGAGCATTGCCTCCCACCTCCCAAATGGGCCTGAGCTGGGGAAGGCTATGGTTGGTTACGTGCTTTTGCCTAGGGAGGAGAATAATGAAGGCTTCATTATAAAGACTGGCTGCTGAAACAGCCTGACGTCAAAAGCTAACTTTTTTGACTCTGTGTTTGTTTTGATTCCCTTCTAGACAGATGAGAATGGAATAGGGTTAAGTCCTGCTGGGCCCTCCTAAAGTGGGAGTTCTCTAAGGCCTGAAATTTAGCTCTCAGGTTACCCCAGAGGCAGAGCATCTGGAGCATAACCTCCATCTCAACCTTCCCAAGACTTGCAAGGAAGGAGGAGTCTGCTTTCAGCCCCAGTCCCCAGCTCTCTGGAAAGAGGGGCCAGGGAGTGCCTCACACTCCCTAGATGCCAGTGGCCCTGTCTCTCAAACTGTGTGGGGACCCGGGAGCTGGTTCTTTCTGCCAATGGAAGAATGGGCTCTGTTCCCTCCTGCACTCGAGGAATTCCATCCCCCCTAGATTATCTGTGTCAACCATTTGAGTAGAAGAAGGATTTCAGAGCTGGGAGAATTTGTTTGTATTTTCACAGTTTATAATGCTCTTTTTGTCAGCCCAATTTGCCTATAACAAAAGGATGGCCTAACATTCAATTATGGAGAGAAGAAACACAAAAAGCAAACTAAGGCTTTGCAACATCAGAGTGAATATTATCTTTGGCAAAATGTAAAGAGATGTAGGAAAAAAGGCTGCTCAGAAGATTCTGTTAATAATGGGCTTGTCAGCTGATTCCTGAGGCCCCTTTTGGAACTAACTTCTCAAGACTTAGATTCTTTCCTGCATTTGTTCTATTTTCTCTGGTTTTGTGCTCTTATCACATTTCCTTATCCACTGTCTTCCTGTCTTCCTTGCTCATCACATTTGCATGCTGATTTTTGTAACAATAGTGAGAAAAGCCTCTCCCCAGTGGAATTCCCTAGTGCAGAAATGTTTCCTTTTATTTGTCTTGTCTAGTGAGTGTATTCCTGCTGGGGGCTTCTAGGCTTTTTTTTTTCTTGTCTTTATTCCTCAGAAGCATAACCTGGTCATTTATTGACCTATTGACCTACAGACTCAATAGTTATCACTTCTTTATCATCAACTACGAGTAAGTTATCATGCAAAGTACCTCAGATACATTATCTCACTTAAAACTCTTTATGATTCTGTTAGGACATATTATGATTCCCGTGTGATAGATGAAGAAACTGAGTCCTAGTGAGATGCAGTAACTCCACCAATGTCACACAGCTCATGAGTGGCCAAGCCAGGGTTGGGACTAAAGTCTTCCTGACTCCAGAATCTTTTTTTTTTTTTTTAATAAATTTATTTTTTTATTGGTGTTCAATTTACCAACATACAGAATACCACCCAGTGCTCATCCCGTCAAGTGCCCCCCTCAGTGCCCGCCACCCATTCACCCCCACCCCCCACCCTCCTCCCTTTCCACCACCCCGAGTTCGTTTCCCAGAGTTAGGAGTCTTCCATGTTCTGTCTCCCTTTCTGATATTTCCCACACATTTCTTCTCCCTTCCCTTATATTCCCTTTCACTATTATTTATATTCCCCAAATGAATGAGAACATACACTGTTTGTCCTTCTCCGATTGACTTACTTCACTCAGCATAATACCCTCCAGGTCCATCCAAGTCGAAGAAAATGGTGGGTATTTGTCATTTCTAATGGCTGAGGAATATTCCATTGTATACATAGACCACATCTTCTTTATCCATTCATCTTTCGATGGACACCGAGGCTCCTTCCACAGTGTGGCTATTGTGGCCATTGCTGCTATAAACATCGGGTGCAGGTGTCCCGGCGTTTCATTGCATCTGAATCTTTGGGGTAAATCCCCAGCAGTGCAATTGCTGGGTCATAGGGCAGGTCTATTTTTAACTCTTTGAGGAACCTCCACACAGTTTTCCAGAGTGGCTGCACCAGTTCACATTCCCACCAACCTGACTCCAGAATCTTAATGAGCTTGTGTAGCTGGCTCCCTTCTTGATCCACTTTCCTCAATTGCTTCTGTTATCCTCCTCCTCTTCCCTCAAGACATTTCCAGGATCTCTGTTTCCCAAGGAAGCGGTCTTAATCTGGATTTGAAGAGTTTCAGGGAGTCAGTGAAGCCCCTGAGACTGTATGCATCTTTCACATGTAGGCATTCGTGCGCATGTTTCTGGGAAGAGGTGCCATTGCTTTCATTCCCAAATGAGTATGAGACCCTGAGGTGCAAGAAGGAGTTAGTAGTTCATCCCAAGAAGCTCTAGCTTCAGGTTCTAGGACAGAGCTTCTCAAACTTCAGTGAACACCAGCCTCATGCAGGGAGCTTGTTAAAATGCAAATGTACATCTGGGATCTACAGGCCAGTAATCTATGTTTTGACAAGTACCTTTTCTCTGGAGTGAGTTACTCTGTAGTATCCACTCAGTCTCCTGGTGACCTTAGATCCTGTAGTTACCCCCACAACTTTATTGTAGTAACCCCTTTGAAAGGGATCTAGGCGTTTTCCATTCCTCCCATGAAAAATGCTTGACCCTGTCTATGAATGTCATGGTTGTGCTCCATAGAAAAAGGAGGTCCAGAGAATCAGGACAAATCAAAAGGAATTTCAACAAATCCTCCATAATGGAAATGCTCAAATCGTTGGACACCCCAGGACTGATGCCATCAAGATACTACCAACTCAATATTAATCTTTATTCCACCTCCAGCAGAGGGTTTCTGAGACTGTCATTGTCCCACTTTCACTCTTCATGGACATGGTTGGAGTTTAAAAACTAAGATGGCTAGAGTTTAAATGACTGAATGCAACTCTTGGCCATTCTTGGGGGAGTCCCTTGGGAGAGGCCAGTGCTTCTTTACCCAGATGCTTCATAAAGGAGCCTTGGTGGTAAGTTCACAGAGGCCCATGTGGGGACCTCTACTTAGTGGGTTCCTAAACTTTCATGGCGGATAGATGGGTCAGTTTGTCTGCTCTGCTCGCACCTGTTCTAACCATTTGTGTCTTTTTTCAATGCCCCAACAGGGGCTGGTGGCATATGAAACTCCATGATAATCATCGTTGCATTTTGGACTAGGCGTGGCTAGAGTGGCCACCTGACTTGTGTTAAGTTAATTAAATTTTTCCTTCAGGATTTTGAAATGGGGAGGGGGTGGTCATAAACTAAACTTTCTGGAAGTGGGAAGTTATGTGAATTCAGGTCTGAGGCAGCTGTGTTTGGTTTAATAAGCAAATGGAACAGAAAATCGTCTATTAAGGAGT
Source organism: Canis lupus baileyi (assembly GCF_048164855.1). Classification (NCBI taxonomy): domain Eukaryota; kingdom Metazoa; phylum Chordata; class Mammalia; order Carnivora; family Canidae; genus Canis; species Canis lupus. The sequence continues at coordinate 23,703,662 of NC_132875.1, forward strand.
AGAATTGGAAGAAAGAGAGAAGTTGCCAGTTCCTATCCTCTCAGAGGCCCACTTGTGCTTCCTGTTGTGGTTACTTGGTTTTATGAAACACCTCTGTAGTCTTTCCATAAATTCCTCTTTTTTTGCTAAATTGGAGTGAATTTTACTTCTTCCAATCAAATGACGTTTTTACTACACTGCTTTCAAAACTTTGCTGCAGATAAGAAAACATTAATACCTGTATGGCACACTCTTAGACCATGGTATAAGCATACCTGTACCATTCGTGGCACCATATTGGAACTTTGCTTTGCTAAGACATCAGATAATGTAAGAAAAAAAGTCTGTAATTAGAAGACTGACAAGAAAACGTGAAATGGCTGTGGAGTTGAGGGGGAAGCTCATGCTGAAGTGCAATGGCAATGTGAACATCCCTTCCTCCCAGGAGAGGTGACCAGTGGCCTTTAGTGCTGTCCATTATTATCCTCTTGGGACCTAGACATGATCTGGCTCTCTGAGGCCAAAGCTTTGGAGGACTTTATAGCTACAAACCGTGGACTAATGGATTGTGCTGGTTTTTTCTTGCAGTCATGCATAGAGTATAGCAAGAGAGGGACAAATGCCAGTCTAGGTTATCCCACTGAAAGCACATGGGGCAATTATGGACTTAACTCCTTTTTGGATTGCCCTCTCTGTTGAGCCAGTATGAATAATTCTGAGCTGCTAGGGGCCATATCAAGAAATTATTAATTTACTTTGCCAAATGGCTACAGTTGAATTCTCTGCCATGGCCTTTCTATGGCTCAGTTTAGTACCTTGATGAGAAAAAGAGAGGGACCCTGATAACTGGAAATGCATATAACTGAAATGTGGGGAACCTGGGATCCTCCAGAGAACTTTCCACTACATACCCTCTAAGCAAGTGCTATGATGCATTCCACTGTAAAATGCATTCTTCTATTGCAACATCATAAACAAAATAAAAATATAAGAAGAAATTTTGGAAAAAAATTGTAGCATGTATAGCAGAGAATAATTTATCTTCCATTACATATAAAAGTTTCTGTAAATTTTTTTTTAATTTACTTATGATAGTCACAGAGAGAGAGAGAGAGAGAGAGAGAGAGGGGCAGAGACACAGGCAGAGGGAGAAGCAGGCTCCATGCACCAGGAGCCCGACGTGGGATTCGATCCCGGGTCTCCAGGATCGCACCCTGGGCCAAAGGCAGGCGCCAAACCGCTGCGCCACCCAGGGATCCCCAGTTTCTGTAAATTAATAAGAAAAACAGTCTAATTATTTAAAAAGGTACTTTATGAAAGAATATGAACTTAAAAAACTCATCTCACCAGGAAACAAATAAGATTAATTTATTATTTTCTACTTCTCACATTAACTAAAGTTAAAAGGCAAAGTGATTTATAATTAATGCTTTTGAAAAATGAGTGATTACGTATGTCATTGGTGGGAATGTAAATGTAAATAAATACCAAGTTTTGGGAAGGCAATATGTAATATCTATTACATTATAATTCATTATAATTCAATTTCTAGGGAATTTACCCTAGAAATACTTATCCATGTACAATCTTAAGTGTAGCTGTGTACAGGATGTTTCCTTTAGCAATTTATAAGAATAAAAACATCAAAACAGAACTAGGTCATTTCCTATTTCTATCACATGGTCTTTCTTTGAACAGGGTACAATTGATTAAGTTTACTCTCAACAAATTACAATTTTATCTTTCCGAAATTATGCCCAATTTATTTTGATTAGAGTCTAGGATGTTTCCAAATTCTTGAGTCACACTTTCCAGAAACATCTCAGTTTATTCCCACATTCACTGTGTATGAGTTTTACTATTTTAATTCTCAGAGGGCAATCTTATTTTCTAGCACTCAGGTAAGAGCAGTTAGAAAACTGGTAAAATGCCCCCATGAATTCAACTTTTTTTTTTTTTAAAGATTTCATTTGTTTATTAGAGACAGAGAGAGAGAGAGACAGACAGACAGACAGGCAGAGGGAGAAGCAGGCTCCATGCAGGGAGCCCGACACAGGATTTGATCCCGGGTCTCCAGGATCATGCCCAGGGCTGAAGGCGGTGCTAAACCGCTAAGCCACCGGGGCCGCACTCAGCATATTTTTAAAAGGATTTTACTTATTTATTCCTGAGAGACACAGAAAGAGAAGCAGAGACATAGGCAGTGGGAGAAACAGGCTCCCTGAGGGGGAACCAGATGTGGGACTTGATCCCAAGACCCTGGGATCACGACCTGAGCCAAAGGCAGATGCTCAACCACTGAGCCACCCAGGTGCCCCTGAATTCAACATATTATTAACTTTCCTTTTCCACTTTTGAGTCAAAAGGGCTGTTGCTCTAATGTACTCATTGTCACATTGTTGAGGCAGAGGAATCCTGGGTGGAAGAATGGAAGTGGGGGATCTAGAAGAGAAAGGAACCAAAATATCAGTTACTGCTAAGTTCCTGGCACCATAAAAAGCACAAGGTCACACTCATGGGTGATTTTACTCTGTAAGAGACATTTGGCCATGTCTGGGAACATTTTTAGTTGTCACAACTAGGAAGCTGTTACTGGCATCAGGTAGGGAGAGGCCAAGGATGCTGCTAAACACCCTACAATGCACAGGACAAGCCCCCAAAACAAAGGATTATCCAGCCCAGAATGTCAGTTGCCCCAACGTTGACTATTGACATTAGGTGATATAAAGCATCTCCGGGGGATTATCTCATTAATATTCCCAAGAATCCTATGAAGTAAGAACAGTAGAAAGTCTCTTAGTAGACTTGCACTAAATTAATTCACTAACCCAATTAACTGTTGTTCTCTGTTTCCTCCATAAAACACAATGAGTGATGTGCATTGATCACAAAATGTTCAAGGCTGGCCACTGTCTACAATGCTTTACATTTCTGCTTTATCAATAGAACTGTGCTAACCAAATCGTATTTTTTTTACTGATCCTTGAAACTTTCTTATTGTGATTATGTAATTTAGTCACATATCACATAAATCAGAGTTTCTTGGTCTTGGTACTAACATATAAAAATCTGTGAAATATGAGTGCAAAGATGAGAGAATTGTGTGATGGTGGACACAGTAGAGACTGCCTAGCCCTTACAAGCCTGTCCTCTCTAATTCCTGGGCAATGGCTGGACTACATTTCCCAGACCTCTTTGCATTGAATGGAGCCATATTTCTACTTCTCATCAATGGAATGTGAGCAAGGTGATACACATCACTTCCAGGCTGAGGTAGCTAAGAGGTGTGCCTTCATCACTCTTTCTCCTGCTTCTCATTTGATGAATCCCCAAATCATGTGCTGAAGATTGCAGAGCCAAAAATGAAGGAGCTTACATTCCTGAACCATGCTTGGAGGAGAGCCATTCACCAATTAGAAACAACTGTTTGGCCTTTGTGCGAATAGGAAATAAACTTCCATTGTTCTTGAACGGTTATACGTTTTTGGATTTGATTGTTAGAGCCAAACAGTGTTTTCTTAACTAATACAACTGGGTTGAAGACTTTGGAAATACTTGTGAAAGTGAGTCCCTCAAAACTTGTCATTAAATTAGGTGTAGGGGAGACAATGGTAAAATATTAAGAATAAAGTCATAAATATCTTAAAGAATTTTATAGCCATATTTCTTTTTTGGAGTCTTTAACTTGTTGCTCCATTTTGAAATAATCACATTACTTCAGATTATGCATTGTTAGTAAGCATGGTTCATGTAAGAAAATTATCTTGGAATCCAATCAGCAAACCCCAAAGGCCTGGCCTCATATCAAAAGACTGACCTATACATGTTCTTAAAAAAATATTTGAAGTAAATCTATATTGTTTTTTATGATTTCTTGCTTTTATTTACTACTTAAGATAATGTACTTACCACTAAGCCCAATCCCATTGAATTATAGGACTTCTATTTTACAAATGAGGAAACAGGAGTTGAGGCAGGTAAGGTGACTTCTCAAATCATGGCTAGCAAGTAGCAGGGCCGGAATCCACTTCCAGATCCCAAACTGTCCACTGTTAGCCCATGTGGTGGCTTTCCTTCCTCTTGGGCTCTGAGACTGCTGAGCCAGACACAGGTGGTGAACTCTCTAACTGATGGAGAAGCCAGCTCTGGCTTTCAGAGGTATATTACAAACCACAAGTAGCAAATGCTCCCATGAATGTTGGTTATTTGGCAAATGGTTTAGTTTTTAGGGTATTTAATAGCATGAAAAATGGAGCCAAGAAGCACTGGCCCTGGTTTCTTTTTTTTTTTTTTTTAATTAATTTATTTATTTATGATAGTCACACAGAGAGAGAGAGTGAGAGGCAGAGACACAGGCAGAGGGAGAAGCAGGCTCCATGCACCGGGAGCCCGATGTGGGATTCGATCCTGCGTCTCCAGGATCGCGCCCTGGGCCAAAGGCAGGCGCCAAACCGCTGCGCCACCCAGGGATCCCCAGGCCCTGGTTTCATATCAGTTCTCCTCAAAGCCCTCAGCATCAGTTTCCCCAACATAAGTGGTACCCTATCCTTGCAGGGCTGTAGCTACCAGTCCTCAGAAGGTACTCTGAGTCTTGGGCCCCTGACACAAAAGTAACTTTACAGTTTACAAACAGATTTCTGATGTGTTGTTTTGTTGAGACTCCCAACTGCCCTGTAAGGTAGGTAAGGGCATATTTAGCTTTGTTTTACAAAAGATTGAGCCTGAAGGGGTTAAATAATTTCCTGAAATCCCCTGGCTACTACTGCATGGCAGGGATAGAGGCAGATATATATAAAGCCAGGCCTGTGATACCCAGTCCCACATTCCTTCTGCCACCACACCAAGGCTGGTTGCCCCAAACCCTGTGCCTCTTCAGTGGAGGTAACTTGGTGCCCTGGTGAGAGTATGCCTCAGGAGGCAGTCCAGCCCAGGTCAAGTCAGAGCTCTGACTCTTATCAACCTGAGCGGCAGTGTTTTCATCTTCTGCACGGGAATGAATAACCTTATCAGCTCATCCATGCGTGGTGAGGATGGCGTGCACATTTGGCAAAGGCCACAGTTACAGTGCTTGCTCACATTAGGTGTTCCATCACTGCTCACCCCTCACCCACTGCTCTCTACAGTTGTCCTGTGTTTATCCATAACGAAGTGTTGATGTCTGCACTCTGCACCTGTGTCCTGCATTCCACTCTCACTACTGGCTACCTGTGGGCCCTTCTAAACCTGGCTGGAAGTTTCCCAAGAGCAGGGATCATGTGCCCTCCATGAAAAATAATTATGAAGTGGCTCATGTCCTTGACCAGGAGCCAGGAGATCTGGATTCCAGTCTGTGTCACTTCCTCTAAGTTTTATTTTATTTGTAAAATAAGGGAGTTTAACTAGATGATCTCTTAGGTCCTTTTGACTGAAGATATTCTGTGGTTTCTAGCACTCTCACACAGAATGGGAGCTCCCTGAAGGAGCTGTGGCTCCTTCTCCTCCTGGATACTCCTTATGCCCAGCCCATTCATAAATGTTTGGGTGAGCTGAGTATGGTGCTATCATCATTTTGTCTTTGAGGAAGACAAAACAGTCCTACCCTCCAGAAGTTCTATTTCCTTCAGGAGTCTCATGCACCAGACTCATTGAAGAGACCAAACAAACACACATAACACTCAGGACCCTTAGTTCAGGCCCTGGGTATCTCTCCCTTGGAGGAATACAAACAACCTTCTTTCTAACAGATCTCCTTGCTTCTAGTATCTTCCCCTGCTAACTCAACCCCTACATGGCTGCCAGGTATACAAAAGCCAAATCTGATCAAGTCACTCACCTGTTTGAATCCTTCAATGTTTTGTCTCTCTAGAGAAACCTGAGTTCATTAGCATGTACCAAATGCTTTGCGGTCTGATCCCTGCCTTCCTAGCCGTGCTCCAGTTGTCTCATTCCTCATTGGCACCCGTCAGGCTGATCATTTGGAACCATCTGCTCCTATCACCATCCCTAGCCCCTCCCCCTGTGCACTGGAAAGTCTCTGCAACCACCATGACTTGCTTGACCAGCTTAGGTACAATCCAATCAAATTTTTTTTTTTTTTTTTTACTTATCTCAACATTTCAGCCTAAGGTGCCCTTATCAGCAGGAATTCCAGAACCTTCCTCTTAGGGCTTCTCATCCCCCACTACTCTGCACACAATTACCTAACAACCTGACAGAGAGTCCAAACAGATTAGTGTGTGAGAAAAGGCAAAGCATAGGAAAGATCAGAGCCATGCAAGATAAACCAAGACAGATTTCCTGGAGAAAGAGAAAGAGAATTTTCATCAAGAATTAGCAATGTATGAGAACTTAGGCAGGTAGATTGTGTCGGCAGTGGCAATGGGGGGACCCTTGACGTATATAGGAACAATAGCTGGGGTGACTGGATGCCTCAGTCAGTTAAGCATCTGACTCTTGATCTCAGCTCAGGTCTCAATCTCAGGGTTGTGAACTCAAGCCCCACTCGACGTGGAGCCCATTTGAAAAAAATAATAAGAGCAATAACTAAGAGGTAGAAAAAAGCAGCATCCTTGGCTCAGAATTCAGTGACCTGAAGTTGATAAGTTCCAGTTTGGTAAGGCTTTCAGGAAATGGTGCACTCATTCAAGGCTGACGTTGTTCCAAATTGGTGCAGTCCTTAAGAGCCATAAACATGTTCATGTCTTTGACAAATAATCTTGCTTCTAGAAGAGGTATACTTAAGGAAATAATTCAATAGAATACCAAAAGCTCTTTGAACAATAGTGTTCATAGAGGCATTCTTTATAGTAGAGACCATTTGAAAGCAATAAAAAATTCAACAATAAGAGCTGGTTAAATAAAACATGAAATGTCTACATAATGAAGTGAGAGGAAGACATTAAAAATGATATTTCAAATTTGTATGATTCAAAAACAATTCAGCGAATATTGATGGAGGGGGCTGCGTTAGTTTGCTAGGCTGCCCTAGCAAAGGACTGCAGATTGGGTGGCTTAAAGTAAATGTATTTCCCAATAGTTCTGGAAGCTAGAAGTCTGAGATTGAGGTACTGGCAGGGCTGATTTCTTCAGAGACCTCTCTCCTTGGCTTGCAGATGGCCATCTTCTCCCTGTGTCTTCCCATGACCTCCTCCCTGTATCTGTCTGTGCCCTGATTGCCTCTTCTTAGAAGAGGGCTTGTCTTGTTGGATTAAGGCCCACACCAATGACTTCATTTTAACTTAATTACCTGTTTAAAGATCCTATCTCCAAATACAGTCACATTCTGAGGTGTGGTAGAGTAAGAGGACTTCAACATATGAATTTTGGAGGTATGTGTTTCAGCCCATAACAGGCTTATTCTGTGTCTGGGACTGAGCTGTGGTTTTGGGGAGGCTGATAGGGAAAAGACCCAGCCACTGGTTGCCAAATATCCGTGGACAAGGAGAAGACTGGCTTTAATGGGAGGCTAGAACTCCATCAGGGCAAGGGTGTGGGGTGGACAGTCTTTGCAGGGAACGATGAAGGCAACGGCCCAGAAGTAGAGCACAGATCACATTTGGCCTCTGTGAAGTGGGACTTGGACATGGTATACATAGGACACAAGGGCTATAATCACAGAGTGACTTTGTCTCCCATTTCCCTTTCAACTATATTTAGCTGGGAAATTTCCTCCTCTGTTCCTGTACAACAATACATTCAGTCTTATGACTTTCTGATCCTTTTTAGTTAGTAAGTCCTTTGGGTCGTGTTAAGTTGTTGAACTCTGCCCCAATTTAGAAATTAATGTAATGAGGCTTCCCACCCAAGTTGCAGCCCCTTTCTCCCTGGTGGGCCAGCTACAGGTGGGCCGTTGGGGGCAGGGGCCTGGGTACTGTTAACCTTTTCCCTCTACTGATCCTCCCTCTTTGCCTCTGTTTCTGGCCTTCCTAGATTGGGGTTCAGGGAGGAGAAAAAAGATAGACCACTCTTGTGTACACATCATTTCTGTGGCTAGAAGAGGATTCTCAGACTCTCATTTGGAGAGTGGTAACACCGACTGGTCTGTGGAGGATGTGTCCTACATGAAGGTTTCAACAGGTGTAGACCACTCTGCCAAGAGCAGGAAGAGTAGGGAGTCATCTCCCAAGTCCTCTTGGCTCCTAAAGAGGTGACATGCCCAGGTCTGTGGTTTCTTAAATGGTCATCTGAACTTCAGTCTGCTCCAATCACTAATTATCTTACGACTGTAGCTAGCTCTTTGAGAACCTCTCAGGACGAGAAACAGTCAACTCTAACAGAAACCACAATGGAAATTGATTGGGTTTCTGGGGCCATATTTGGTTTTCTGTTCTCCATGAAAGTGGTAGGGGAGGTCAGAGGTGGTGGTCCTCATGGAAAAGAAACAGGTTCAGACCTTGTCTAAGGTCCCACAGTGGATAGAAACTGGATCTACAGACTTCTGCCCCCAGAGATGTTGTAGTAGTTGCTCAAATGGTGTTAAGAGCATGGGTTTTGGGGCCAGGTACCTAAATTCTTACCTCATCTCTATATCAATTAGCTCTGTGGTCTTGAACAAGTTACTTGGCCTCTCAGTTTTAGTTTATCTAGTAGATAATAAGTTCTTACTCACAGAACTGTCGTGAGGATTGCAACATAGAAAATACACAAAAGCATCCACCCAGTACCTGGTACATGACCCAGAACTAACATTATTTTTTTCTCCTGCTCTGATTAATGCTCACATGCAACCTTCTCCCTGGTCTAAATAAAAGACCACTGAGACATGGCTGGGTTGACTCCCCAGGATGCCAAGCCATGTTTAGAGTTTCCAGGACCTGAGGACCCAGGTAATACCACAGGAAAGGATATAATTGGGAGTCATCCAGGCAGTGATCATGCTCAAGGAAACTCTGTTTCTTTTCCAGAACCTCCAACTACTCCTGGTGCCATGGATCCACCAAGCTCTAGGTCATAGAAGGTTCACATTCTGGGCAAATGGAGTCCAGGTAGCTATTGGTTGTGACATTGAAGTTGTGGTCCTGGTGACTTCACCAGGAAAGGTCTATTGCCTGCCCTCCTCTATTGGTCACTAGCCAAATGGCTTCTCATTGGGCTATGGCTGCTTCTCATGTTGGGACCAGTAGGTAAGGACACCTTATCTACTCTTCCTATTTCCACCAGAAAGGAATTCTGTAGAGTGACATTTCTGATATGTCATCCCAGCCCTCTCTTACCCAACTTGACCTACCTGCTTAGCCATTTTGAAGAAGGGGCTGAATATAAGTGTCGAGGACCTCCTAGATTCTGTCTTGTGATCTGCATTCTAAATTACTGTCTACTCTGGTGTATTTAGCAAAACTCCTTCTGGCTATTCAGAATGGACTCACTGCTTGGAGGTGGAAGTGGGTCAAAGCACACTTTTCAAAAAAGTTAAAATCATTACTTCCATACAAATATAGAATGAATACGTGTCAAAGATCTGTTCTACTTACTGATGAGTGAAACATTAAAGCTCATTCTTTTTTTTTTTCTTTTAAAGATTTTATTTATTTATTCATGAGACGCACAGAAAGAAGAGAAACAGAGACATAGGCAGAGGAAGAAGCAGGCTCCACGCAGGGAGCCCGATGTGGGCCTCAATCCAGAGACTCCAGGATCACGCCCTGGGCTGAAGGCAGGTGCTTAACCGCTAAGCCACCCAGGCATCCCTAAAGCTCATTCTTAAGATGAAGAGATTTCCATGGCTTGGGAAGAAATGCTGAAATAAGTTTATTAAATTAGATGCAAAACTGGTTAGTATCCTACAGTGCAATAACTTTCCTTCCAATGGAAACCATTTGCACCTCTATCAGAAAAGAATCTGCAAATTAAAATTTACTGTTTTTTGGTTTTTGTTTTGTTATTTTAAGTAGATCCAGCATGGAGCCCAACACAGGACTTAAACTCAGGACCTTGAGATCAAGACCTGAGCTGAGGTCAAGAGTGGGATGCTTAATCCACAGAGCCACCCAGGTGCCCCAACAAGTACTGTTAATGAATGTTAATGAATCTAGGCCCTAAAACATAGTCAATAGAAGTCAAGCAAAGACTCATTTCTCCTAGAGAATTAAATAAATCTTGGTGGGGCTGTTAGACAACCATCCGCTATAACATTGAAAGGAAAAGCCGTCATCTTTTTGCATTATTTCCAAGTTCTTTATAATTCAGGGTAATTTTTTTTTTTTTTAGCTTGTGGTTGTTTTTTTATTTTTTTATTTTTTATTGGTGTTCAATTTGCCAACATATAGCATAACACCCAGTGCTCATCTCATCAAGTGCCCCCCTCAGTGCCCATCACCCAGTCACCCCCATCCCCTGCACACCTCCCTTTCTACCACCCCTTGTTCGTTTCCCAGAGTTAGGAGTCTCTCATGTTCTGTCTCCCTTTCTGATATTCCCACTCATTTTTTCTACTTTCCCCTTTATTCCCTTTCACTACTATTTACATTCCCCAAATGAATGAGACCATATAATGTTTGTCCTTCTCCGATTGACTTATTTCACTCAGCATAATACCCTCCAGTTCCATCCACGTGGAAGCACATGGTGGGTATTTGTCGTTTCTAATGGCTGAGGAATATTCCATTGTATACACAGACCACAGCTTCTTTATACATTCATCTTTCGATGGACACCGAGGCTCCTTCCACAGTTTGGCTATTGTGGACATTGCTGCTATGAACATCAGGGTGCAGGTGTCTCAGCTTTTCACTGCATCTGTGTCTTTGGGGTAAATCCCAAACAGTGCAATTGCTGGGTCATAGGGTAGTTCTATTTTTAACGCTTTGAGGAACCTCCACACAGTTTTCCAGAGTGGCTGCACCAGTTCACATTCCCACCAACAGTGCAAGAGGGTTCCCCTTTCTCCACATCCTCTCCAACATTTGTGGTTTCCTGTTTTGTTAACTTTCACCATCCTGACTGGTGTGAGGTGGTATCTCATTGTGGTTTGGATTTGTATTTCCCTGATGGCAAGTGATGCAGAGCATTTTCTCATGTGCGTGTTGGCCATGTTTGTGTCTTCCTCTGTGAGATTTCTCTTCATGTCTTTTGCCCATTTCATGATTGGATTGTTTGTTTCTTTGGTGTTGAGTTTAATAAGTTCTTTATAGATCTTGGATACTAGTCCTTTATCTGATAGGTCATTTGCAAATATCTTCTCCCATTCTGTAGGTTGTCTTTTAGTTTTGTTGACTGTATCCTGTGCTGTGCAAAAGCTTCTTATCTTGATGAAGTCCCAATAGTTCATTTTTGCTTTTGTTTCTCTTGCCTTCATAGATGTATCTTGCAAGAAGTTACTGTGGCCAAGTTCAAAAAGGGGGTTGCCTGTGTTCTCTAATTCAGGGTAATTTTAAACAAGGGATGATAAGATCAGTACTGGCAGAGAGGATATTAACAAGCAGGTGTGAATATTTTGTTAAAAGAGTTTTTTGCTGTTTCCATCTTTGTAAGGCCTGGGTCTGTCTCTACTCTGTTTTTTTTTTCCACTTGGGTAGAGAAAAGAGGGATGTTAATAATTGAGTTTCCCAAACCCCAGGGGCCACCTGGTTGACTGTATAGACCATGGTCTCCAACAATGCCAGGCACCACCCATTCAATTCTCAGACTAGGAAAGCACAAAAGGAAACAGACATTCATTTTATTTTATTTTTTTATATTCATTTTTTGCTCTAAATTTGCCAAGATGCTAGTTTAATAAACAAGATAAATTTCTCTTCCCAGCACTTTTTTCCCTTATGAATATGTATGAGCTCTTAGAACTTAGGGAAGAAGTTGGGTTCTGGGAACAGCTCCTGGATTCAGAAGCCTCTAGACAGAGAGTTGCAGAGGGTTTGGGTACTTATTCCTCAACTCCTTGCTCTTCCATCCACATACAAGGCCTCTGTAAATGCTGAGGAGGAAAGAAGAAGCAAATGGCCAACTGATTAAACACACAGTGAATACTTACTGTGTGACAGTCACAGAGATAGGACTAAGATGCGTAGCTGAAAATGACCAAGATGTATATAGTCTCAGTCCTTTGCAAGTTCATGGTCTCCTAGGAGAGAAACCCAGAGACAAGCAAATTACAGGTGGGATGTGATAAATACAGCAGCAGAAGCCTGTGTATGGTCTAGGGGTTTGCTTATAAAGGAGCTGGGGGTAACAAAAACATCCAGACTGTGCCAGCAGACACATCTAGCTTCAAATTTCAACTCCATCACTTGGTGAAATGTTTTAGACATTTATAAAATGGGGTCCATGCCTTCCTCACTGTCTTTGTGAGTATTGGATGTCATGTATTTAAAGCACTAAATATAGTATGCAGCACCTTGTTGATACTCAACGAATGATAGCTATTAGTGAGAAGCATTGATCTTGTTTTTTTTTTTCCTTAGCTACAAGTAGCTCATCACAGAATTGCCCTTGGTAATGAGTAAGCCATGTATCTCAACACTGGAAAGGAGGCATTTTGGGGCCCATTTCACCAACAAGGAACCAAGGCTCAGAGAGGTGAGTTATCTTGGTTAAGGCCCCAGAGCTAATGTGGAAATGCTAAGGAACAATCATTTTTAGGGGCACTTGGGTGGCTCAGTCAGTTGAGCGTCCAACTCTTGGTTTCACCTCAGGTCATGATCTCAGGATAGTGAGACTGAGCCCCATGTTGGGCCCCATGCTCACCAGGGAGTCTGTGTGAGATCCTCTCTCTCCCTCTCTTTCTGCCCCACTGTGCCCTCCCTACTCCACCCCACCCCCACCCTGGCTCTCTCTCTCCAATAAATAAATAAATCTTAAACAAACAAACAAAGAACACTTTTTTTAGTTCCAACAAAAATCTAATGAGCCTGGTCTCACCCAGAGGGGCAGGAATGGTCTGCTTTAGCTGTCTTTTCAGGCCCAAGCGCAGAGGATAGACTACGGGGAACCCCAATCAAGGTGCTCGTGGCCAATGTAGGCATGGTGAGATGGTGGTAATGGTCATGAAGCCCACTTGGAGTAATACAGTCAGAGGACAGACATGAGTTGGGGCCCCCATCTTCTCTTACTGTCTTAGAAGAGACCCTTGGAGGGTAGGCCAAGGCTATCTAAATGCCCGCAATTTCTGGAACCTTGTCACTTCCCCTTGCTTGATAACTTCATCCCCATCCTATTCCCCGGAGTGATGAGCAATAAAATCCCAATAAGGAAAATCACTCTCTGCATGATTTGGGGGCAGCAAGGAAACAAGATCTAAGGATGCAGCATCCTACCCCAGGGGAAATGGGGAAACCCCGAGGGATTTGTGGGTGGTGGCAGCTTTTCAGGGAGAAAAGGCAGCAGACAGAGTCTCAGGCATATTCGAGAGGCTGGGAAGAACTGGAAAGAACACCAGAGGTGAGGCCAAAAGGAGTCCTGGGGCTTCAGGGGGAACAGCTGCCTCGACGTCCCCATGTGGAGCCAGACAGGAAAGCAAGGCCTTCGTATTGCAGACTTGTCACCACACTGTGGGCTCCCATGCAGATACTGCATATCCACAATCCCCACGGGAGGGAGGGGCTCGGAGGCAGAAGTTTCCAGAGAAGTTCTGAGAAGGGCAGTGTAGGGGCTGAAAATGTTCCCTTCTTCCCTTCTAGGTTCTTTGGCTGGTCTAAAACTGATGTGAGACAGATAAACAGGAGAAAAACAAATTGAATTTACATACATATGGGTGCTCCAAAGATAAGAGAGTAAAGGACAGTTGAGGTTTCTCTGCCAGCCTGAGCTAAGGAGTGGGACAGAGGCCTGGGGCTTCCAGGGGGAGGAGGGACGATATGAAGAGCAGATGTTGGGTAATTAGATGTTCGCCTTACAGATAGTCTTTCAGATTTTAAAAAAAAAAAAAAGTTATCTGAGCTAATAGCTTTTTTCCTGGGCCAGGCCCCCTATCCAAATCATTTTTTTTAAAGATTTTATTTATTTATGAGAGAGAGAGAGAGAGAGAGAGCACCAATGATCACAGTGTGGAGAGGCAGAGGGGGAGAGAGAGAAACTCCAAGCAGACTCCATGCTGAGCACAGAACCAACTCCAGGCTCTATCTCAGGACCTTGAAATCACGACCAGAGCCGAAACCAAGAGTCTGAATCTAAACCTATTGGGTCCCCCAGGGAGCCCACATCTAAATTCTTTCAGGCAGTTAAGGGGGAGGTAAAAGCTCTTCCTGAGTCTTTTGAGCCTTGATCGACTTCAGATCAAAGTAACACACAGGCCGAAGTGGCACATATCAGGGTGATGTTCCCCTTTGGTAGAAGAGAGGGACATTGGCTGGATCTCCTGCTGGCTGAGCGAGGAGGCAAGCCACAAATGATAGCCCAGAGGTTGGGAGTGCAGAGACATGGGTGCCCAGAGGCGTGAGTTCTCATACTCGAGATCTTGGGAAGAGCAGTGGTGTGGGGAGTGGCCCGGGTCCTGGTACCCCATGGCCACCGCCGAGTCTAGGCTGTTCATTACACAACTTCCCCGGCCTCATTGTTTTCCTTTGTAGAACGGAGATGAATTATTCCAAACCTAGCCATTTCGTAGCATTCTGAACAAGAACCTGTGCAAGTGATAGATCTAAGAAGATACCAAAAAGAGTCACAAGTTCTGAAGGGCTAGGGAAGGATTTGAGATGTATTTGTAGATTTCAATTAATTCATTATATTTTTCTCACTGTCTAACCCACTAGTGGGGTATAGGCTGTTTACTGCTGACTTGGGGCTCTCTGATCCTGGGTACTCCAGATATATGTCTCCATCAAGACTGTGTGTGGGCAGAGAAGACCAAACATCATACTTCTGCATTTTTCTCCCACTTCTCCCTTCCTCTCCCCCTGACAACCCCAGAAGCTCAGCAGGGCAGGCGAGCCACAGGGGCTGTCCCATAGTTTGTCAGCATGGACACAGAGATATTTGGTCACTGCCTCCTTGTCTGTTTGGGGGCCCCGTGGGGGTAGGGCGGCAGGTGAGCAGCCCATCTCCATGCCAGCCAATGATAAAATAGCATAGCATCTGCTTCACTCAAGGGTATGGATTCAGGCTACACTTTACAAAGAGTTAAGGCAGCTGGAAGGCTTGAGGAATGCAAATGGAGAGGCCGTGTGGAGTTTTGAGGATTCTCTGAAGATGTTTTTGTCTTTTGGTTTTTTGTCCTGAAGTATTTTAGAGTAGATGACAGATACTTGTGATTTTTCATTCCTAGATATTTCAGTTAGCATGTGTAAAAAGCTAGGGCATTTTGGATGATGGCAGTGATGATGGTGGCAGTGGGGTGTGTGTGTGTATCTGTGTGTGGAAGCGCGGGCAGCTCTTTGAGGGAGGATTTGGATACCGCTCTACTCAGAGGCAGGAGGATGCACCACAGACATTCTCCTCACATCCCCCCTGGATTTTGGAGGTCACCATCTCAAGCTCAGTCAGGGCGTCCCCAAGCCCTCAACGAGGTGGCTAAGGGAGCAGATGGAGAAGGTGGCTCCAGGGTAGGGCCCCTGGTACTCTGCCTTCTGTCACAGCCTCTCCTGAGGCCCTCGGTACCCACTGCCACCAACTCCACATGATTTCTCACCAAGAATCCTGAACAAAACCAAGTGCCGAGTGTGGGACCCAAACTGCAAATCAATGAAAACTGAATTAAATATTGATTTTCCCCCTTTTCTTTCAGGGAAGCTTCTTTAGAGTAATTGGCTTGCTGGTTTTGTTTCTTACTTTTTAATTTTTCATCCTGATCTTTAAACACTGTAGTGCTGGAAGACTAATAATCCTGCCAGGCAGAGCTCTGTCCTCCCCTCCCCCTCCTCACCCTCCTCCCGATCCTCCTCCCCTCCCCACTGGTAACTTTCCTCTGCAAAAATGGAATGTCGAGAGGTGGGAGATGTGGCTCATAGAGCATGCTGTACCATCGGCCCACAAGGCTATGGCTTGGGCAAAGGGCAGCCGCCCCCATGCCCAGCATCCCCTGATGTGGATGGCTCATTCCAGGAGGAAGGGCAAGGCTTTGTCGCAGGCCAGGTGAGAGGTACAGATAAGACTTTACAGGGGTTCGCTTTCTCCGGCATCCACTAGGCTACTTGCTTCACACCCTGCTTCGGGAAGTCTTTGATCTGCCTCTCCTACAATAAGGGCTCTCCTTCCCAGATATGGGCCGACTGGCACCAGAGGAAGATATTCAGGAAGCACTAAGCCCTAAAAAGATTATGGTCATTTCTCAACTATCCCTGCATCCCCATAGAACATGAAATACAAAATAAATGAAGAGCAAAAAAACCCAAAAGAGTTCTGATTTTCCAAATGATGATGAGGATACCAAGCAGGAAGTCACCTGGATATTATCCTGGTGACTCTGCTTTGCTGGGATTCCTGGAGGTACCAGAGGGCTGGGTGCAGTGGCAGGGCAGGCCAGGCCCACGTCTGAGGGGAGGCTGCAATCCTGGTACCCTTGGCCTGGTGGTCTTTGGTCCTGGGGGGCCCCTGACCTCCTGGGAGAACCTATCAGTCCCAGGCTGCAGGCAGCACGGAGAGCTTCCCCAAGCCCAGACCCTGCCATTCCACCCCCTACCCCCATCCCAGCAGCATCCAGGGCCTCTGGCCTTCCAGTCAGCTACTGGCTCTGGCAGCCAAAAGAGAAAACAGCCAGGTCCCTATTCCCAGAGGTCCTGTCTGGAGAGGCTGCTGTTCCAGGATGAGCTTGTTAGTGGACAAATTTAATTACCTCCCTGCCACCAGGCTGAGGTTCTGTTTCTGTAGCACTCTCTTCCGAGCACCCCATAGTTCTTTATGACATGGTCTGTGGGTCTCAAGGTAAAGGAGTGGAGACTGGAAGGATGGTGACTGGCCCCGGAGATTTCAGTTATCTCAGGGGGAGAATCCAGCCCTGTGTGCTTCCTCTGGCCCTGCCCTGCTTCATAGCTAGAGATTCCTCAGACCCAGGAATGGGCCAAATCTGGGTTTGAATGGCAGAGGATGCATTCACCCACTAAACGCTTGTTGAGACCTACTGTGTGCAGGAGGCTTAACCAAAGGAATATGGAGACACAAAAATACAGCCTGTGATCTTAAAGATACCTGGCTGGGGAGACAGACACATAAGCAATTACAATACTGTGTGCTAAGTGCTTTGGCAGGGATGTCCACTAAAGCACATAGGACGGCCACCCAAACCCAGTGTGGCCTGGGGTAGGGTGGGTTTTTTTTTTTTTTTTTAAGATTTTATTTATTTATTCATGAGGGACAGAGAGAGAGGCAGAGACACAAGCCGAGGGAGAAGCAAGCTCCATGCAGGGAGCCTGATGTGGGACTCGATCCAGGGTCTCCAGAATCACATCAGGGCTGGTTTTGAGCTGATTGTTAAGAACGCGTTAGCCAAAGGTGCCTGGGTAGCTCAGTCAAGCCTCTGCCTTCGGCTCAGGTCATGATCTTGGGGTCCTGGGATTGGGGGACCTGCTCAGGGGGGAGTCTGCTTCTCCTCCTCCCTCTGCCTGCCACTCTATCTGCTTGTGCTCGCTCGTTCGCTGTCAATTAAAAAAATGAATGAATGAATGAATAAATAAATAAATAAATAAATAAATAAATAAATAAAATCTTTAAAAGAAAAAAAAAAACAAAAACAAATGGGCTAGCCAAGCCAAAAAAGGTTGGGGGACAAGGCTGGGTGTTCCAGAAAGAGGAAACCGCATGGAGCAAAGATGGGGAATTGCTTGCTATATGTTGTCTGGAATGGGGAAGCCAGGGCCGTGAGAGATGATAGGGGCATGCAGCTAGGAGACCATGGAGGCAGACTGCCTGAACACGTATCCATCCTTTGTGGTCTTGAAAAGTCCACAAAATGGGGCCAACTGGGAGCAGCCTTAGGAGATGTGGGGAGATAAGGAGTAAATGAGATCATCAGGATGAAGTGCTTCACACAGTGCCTAGCATGCAGCAGGCAGTCTACGCATGTTTGCTGATGCTAATACCCATGCGTGGAATGATCTTGTTACTTTAACAGCTCTTATCCTCAGTTTTCTCATCTGTAAAATGGATTTTTTTTAAAAAAAAGTCTAGCCAGTTGTGAGCAGATCAGAGACTGCCTTAGGGACTTTGACCTCTGGGCTCCTATAGCAGGATGTAAGTGTTGGTCTCCTTCCTTTCCCTTGCTTTTCATTCTAGCAGCCCCACCTCGGGCTGAAATACTTGAAAATCGGTAGCAGCTGTTTATTTTCCTTTCTGGTCAGGGTACATTTTGCTCTATACTCACCTTCCAAGAATAGATCTCACTCCAAGTTCAGCCTGCTTCCCACTAAAGCCCAGTTGCCACAACATATTTTTAGTCTAACAATGACGTATAGATTTTTGCCTAACAAATTAGCAATGTGTTTAAAGAAAAATCCAGTGGTGGGTAAGAATACAGAGAAATGGGCACATTTATACACTGATGGTGTCATGTCTTATTTTTTATTTTTTAAATTTTATTTATTTATTCATGACAGACAGAGAGAGGCAGAGACATAGGCAGATGGAGAAGCAGGCTCCATGCAGGGAACCCGATGGGGGACTCGATCCCAGCACTCTGGGATCATGCCCTGAGCCAAAGGCAGATGCCCAACCACTGAGCCACCCAGGTATCCCTGGTGTCGTTTTAGATGTAATACATAAGCTGCTAAAATCCTTTAGGACAGGTAACTGACAATATGTAACAAAACCCTAAAAATGTCTTTTTTTTCCCCAGTAATTCTTGACTTTGATAATCAAACCCAAGGTAATAATCCTAAAGACACGTTTTTAAAAAGCTTGTTGCACAAAGATATTTGTGGCTGCATAACTGATAGAAAAACATTGGAGAAAATCTATATGCTCAATCCTAGGAGAACAGTGAACTAAATTATGATAGAGCCATCTACCCAAACCTACGCCATGAGGAGCTACTTAGAGTAGTCAGATTCATAGAGACACAGAGTAGCCTGGTGGTTGCCAGGGGCTGTGGGGAAGGTGGGGATGGGGAGTTACTATGTAATGGGGACAGGGTTTCAGTTTGGGAGGATGAAAAGTTCTGGAGATGGGTGGTGGTGAGGATGGTCCAACAATGTGGATGTACTTAATGCCACTGAACTGTACCCTTAAAAATGATTATAACTGTACATTTTATGTTATGTATATTTTTCACAATAAAAAATATGCATTGAAGGAAACTAGAAAGACATTAAAAATTCTGAAACCCAAATAGAACTTGACTGGAGTCTGGAATATGAGCTAATGAATGAGACAAAGGAAAACATTCTTCATTCATTAGTTCACTTGTATAATGGGACTAATATGTATGCACCAGGCAGTGTGCTGGGCATAGAGTGCACAGTGAGACCAGACAGATCTAGACCCATATGCTCCTCCAAATAAATCTGAACTGGGCGAACTGAAGTTCTAAGGAACCAGTTAAGCTGAGATAAAGTACCAACTAGGTCTCGAGTGCCCTGATTTTGCAGTTTGAGGCTGGGTTGCTCTGCTGGCCAGGCAGTTAGGTCCCGGGTAGATAAAGTAGGCCGGGCCATTTCCAGTGAACCCTTCTATATTGGCCCACCCCCAAAGAAAACTCCTCCTGTGGGAGATGGCATCTTCTGGCTTGCTTAGGTTTAGGTTATTGAGAGCAGGTGAGACACATGGAATAGGCAGGCATGTAATCATCAGAGAAACACTCTGGGGGCCTTCCATGTTGGTGTCCCAGCCAGCCCTATAGCCATGGGAGGACATGGTCAGTGTTTATGACCTAGCTGGGGTGGGGGGTGCTCTCCCACTGGCCAGAGCCTCACACTCACCAGTGCTTACTAGGAAAACGCTTTAGAACATCCTAGACTCTGGGATAGGGGGTTAAATGCAATAAAAGTAGTGCTGAATGTCATAGCTGGGAGGGACCGGGAGAGCTTGTGGAAATAGGAGTCCGCGGAAGCTTATGGCTCCAGATCGCCAAGGACATGTGCCAGGTACAGGGGCTGCAGAAGCTGCACAGAGAAGAGGGTTAAGTGCACAGACAGTAAACTTGGGTCTAGTTCAAGTCCTTGATCTGCCATTTAACATCTGGTCACCTCAGGCAAATTATATTTAACTAGTTCCGTGACTCAGTTTCCACATCTGCAAAGTGGGGCTGAGAATCACATCTAGCTTATGGGCTGTTATAAGGATGAAATGAGTTTGCATTTGCAAAATGTTTAAAGCAGTGCTTGGCACGTGGCAAGCACTATGCAAGTTTTTGTGACATGCAATTCAATAAGTTATTGGCTTCACAGAGCTCACAGAGAAGGAGCTCTAATATTTGAAGCCCAAACCTTAACCCCTGGACTCGGACCTGTCAGCAGTGAAAGAAGTGGGTGTTGGGGGCTGCGGAGCCCGCAGAGGTGGGCAGCAGGTGAAGCCAGGCTGCCTGTTTTGGCTGGCCGCCCCTGCCCCTAGTGGTGGGTTC
Source organism: Canis lupus baileyi (assembly GCF_048164855.1). Lineage (NCBI taxonomy): Eukaryota > Metazoa > Chordata > Mammalia > Carnivora > Canidae > Canis > Canis lupus. The sequence continues at coordinate 23,724,036 of NC_132875.1, forward strand.
CAGGGGAGGGCACGCCAATAGCACCTGCCAAGAGCAGGCAGATGCAGATCGGGAGGGAGGCAGATTAATATAATCCCTATATTGGCAGCCCTACTCACTCCCCACTCTTTCCCTTAATTGTGATGATTAGATTATTAGAGGCTCAGCTGCCAATGGCTATCCATTCTCCCCACTGCAGCATATTAAGCTGAGACTTGTAGCTATTGTTGGTAACACAAGCCTCCGAGGAACCCAGGACAGGTGCAGAGCTGGGCCCTGGGACCTTTTCAGGCAGCAGGCGAGGTCCCCAGGATTCCCGAGTTATCCAGAGCATTTAACTCAGAAACATCCGGCCTCAGTGTGCTGGCAGCAGAGTGGGGGATGGAAAGGGCAGTGGCCCCACCCTGGGCTTCTCTCTACAGAGGCCCAGCAGCGGTTTTTTCCAGCAGGGGCATGGCTGGCACTCGCTCTGCTGGCTGGACCACTGCCCCCTCCCCTGACCAAAGTGCCTAATCTTCCTGCATCTCTCCTTGGCCCCCCAGCTGGCTTACCCACATCCCTCCCAGGTGGTGCAGAGGGCTAAGCCAGCCCAGTAGAGCTTGGGTGACTGCAGAGCCAGTAAGGAGCTGTGGTCAATGATGAAGTTTTGGAATATAAGTGAGGTTTGGCGGGGTGAGGTCCAGAGCCGGCGACTAAGAAAGAATTCTTGAGATGCCTTTGGTGGAAAATGGTGGTTTTATTAAAGCCCAGGGACAGGACCCGTGGGCAGGAAGAGCTGCTGCCCCGGGCCCATAAGTGGTGGCTGATTATATACCTGGGGGTTGGGAGGGGTTTGAGGAGAGCGTACTCTCTAAGGAATTTGGGAGCAAGGTTTCCAGGACCTTGAGGGGCTGCCTATTGTTGGGATAGGTCACTTATCACCGTCTAATAAAACCTTAGTCATGAGACCCTTCAGATGTCTATCGGTGGGCCATGTGCTGGGGGAAGGTCACCAACACATATCTTGGAGGGTACAGATAAAAGAAATTTCTAAAGGAATTTTTATATGTAAAGTTGACTTACAGGCTCCTGGGGGTCAGGCTAGGATTGCCTTCTGCCCTTAGCAAAGTGTGAACATTGAGGCAGTTGAGTCCCTAAAGGAAGGTCCCTTTGCCTGTTTCCAGGGCTTGTCAGAGTACTTTGTCCTCAGCTGTTCCTCTGTTCCCCCATCAGTCCAGGTGAGGTAGGTGTGGCCATGACCCTGCCTGGGTGTCTGGGGTCAGGGGTGAGGTTGAGTGAATGAACATTTGTCGAAACCCGACCATGGTTAAGTAGCATGTTAGGAGCTCGGCCTGTGTTATTTTCTTCAATCTTCCCATCAGCCTTTCCAACAGCACATCATTTAACCCATTTTACAGAAGAAACTGAAGCTCAGAGAATCACAGTGACTGGCTCAGGATGCCTGGGTGGCTCAGCAGTTGAGCGTCTGCCTTTGGCTCAGGTCATGATGCTGGGGTCCTGGGATGGAGTCCCACATTGGGCTCCCTGCAGGGAGCCTGCTTCTCCCTCTGCCTGTGTCTCTCATGAATGAATGAATGAATGAATGAATAAATGAATAAATAAATAAAATCTTTATAAAACAAACAAAGTGACTGGCTCAAGGTCACTCAGCTAGGAAGGGGGCAGAGCTGGGTTTGAACTCAGGTCTTGTATATTGTAGGTGAGAAAAACCCCATTTTGTAGATTGGTGGTGGCAGAGTCTTCTAGATCTTTGCAGATGTCAGGCCTGCATGTTCCAACCTAGTTCCGTGCAGGCATTGAGGATCCTTGATGAGCTAAAGGCTTCCCATGCACTTGAGCCCAGGAGACTGGAACCTGCCTTGGGTGAGAGCCTGGCCTGGGCTCTTGGGTGGGCAATAGTCGTGGGCTACGGAGAAAAGTTCCTGGCCCCCCTGCTCTGGGCTTCAGCTCTGGCTCCCGGTGTGCTCCCCAGCCCCCTTCTGTACTGATGTGCTGTGGCTGAAGCCCTCATCCCTTTCTGCCTGGGCAGGGCCGGAGGGGGGGTGGGAGGGCAGGCGCTCTGGTGGTCCCAGGGTCCTGCTGCTGGCTGGTGCCTGGCACTCCCCCACCACTCGTGTTGCCATCCTGTCTCCTGGCTGGCCTTATGCAAGCCATGGTCATGAGAAGCTCTTGAAGCAAGTGCAGAAGGGGAGAGTGGCCAATAAAAGTCAAGTGAAAATTCAATAAATCAAAAGTATTAAATATTATGAAAATGGATTTCATACACCCACAAACAAATGGATGCATAATGTGAGCATTTTTCAGTTCAACTGAAAATATTAAGTGAATTAAGTGTTAACAGTTACAAAAAACGATTGCAGGCCTTCGTGGTTGGCGCCTGTGAATCCTGGGTCCTTCTGGGGGCCTGCTCAATGGCTGGCTTGTGTCCAAGCAGTCAGGATGGGCAATACCCGAGGCACAGTGTTGCTGAATGCTTGTACTGGGAATGTCACGGAAGTCTCATAGTGAGGATTTGTCTCTGCACAGAGCTATGCCTTAGTGCTCTTGTGACATGTGGCCCCTCTATGTTCTGAGAAGACTGGAAGCGGGAGGGAACATAAATGTCTCCAAGGCCTATCGCTTCTCGGCCTTTTGGCTAAGATCAAGTGAAATGTCTCCAAGGCCTGCCCTCCAGCCCCATGAGAGGGGTCCCATGCCTTCTCATGCTGTGCACAGAGCTCCCGCTTTCCCTGCTCCCTTTCCTCACCGCCCCCCCTCAATTCAGTATCTTCTCTGAGAGCTGCCTCAGGGCCTGGTGCACTGGTAGGCCAAGTCGTCATCTCTGAGCTCACGCTGGGAGACCTGCAGGTGACTTCTGCACCTCAGACAGGATCTCCCACAGGATCTAATCCAAAGCTAGAGCTGGGCTCCTGCTCCAGTGGGTGGGAGGTTGGGAGGAGGGGCACAGCCTTGGCCAGCCTCCTCAGCCCTAGACCCCAAGACTGGGTCTCTTTTGTCACTGGAGCTAGCCCTGTTCTTATTGCTATTATTATTTTGATTGGTTTGTGCCTCTTTCTCTGCCACCCCCCCCCCCCACCATGTCTCAGAAAACTGCAGGGACCCTGGGCCCAACTCCCCACTCAAGGGGCCTGTAGTACTGAATGTCCCTTGGTTTCCCCTCCCTTCCTCCAGGGGTGCTGCTCCAGGCCTCTGCCACTCAGGCCCAAATCCCACCAGCTCAACTGGCCCACCAAGCTTCACCCTGCTCCTGCCCCCTGACCTCCATCGCTCCCCGGCCTGAACTTCCAGATGCAGTGGGGTAGCCACCCAGCATGATTGTGGTGAGGGTCCACTCCTCCCTGGGAGGACATAGCGTGGGAAGAGGTGGGTGTAGGCCTGGAATCCTGCTGATTAGCTGTGGGTCACGTGGTAAAGCACATCCTTCTGAGCCTTATATTTTTTGCATCTGTAAAATGGAGATAGCACCTGGTCAAAGGTGTAGACTAAATGAGAGAGTGAGTTGTACGCTGCCTAAACCGGCACTTGGCACACAGTGGGCCTGCCTCCATCCTACTTCTCCACTTCTTCCTCCTTCTGGCTAATTTGTGTTCTTCGCTTCTGGTTGGGGCAGGGATGTGATGGGCCTGTGAGCCATCCAGCCCCAGGGAGGTCTGATCCTGGCCGGAGCTGCTGTCACCTCAGCCTCACCTGTGTTACCTGAGGCATTAGGCCTCAGTTCCTGCTCCTAAGAAATGATGTTTCTGGATCTACACAGCCTCTGTGGCTCTTGATGCATCCTGAGACCTGGCCAAAGAGTCCCAGCAAGCTGATACTCACAGAGGTGAGAGGAGCCGGCACTGTGATCTTGGTATGACCGTGAGCATTAGGAGCTGCTCTGGGGAAACTTGGAAATGCATCAGAGAGCTGCCCCCAGGCCCTGCTCTCAACAGTTGGGATCCCAATACAAAGGGTCTTTGTTAATTTTCCCTCAGTTTCCACACACCTGCTGCTCCTGAGCTCTTCTAGTGGCACCAGAGGGAGGTCTCCTGGGAAAGGAGCCTTTCTGGGGAAGAGGACCTGGCCCCACATTCCAGGAACTGTCCCCAGAGCAGCCCCTTGGTCACCAGGACTGCTGGCTCGGTTCCAAATGGGGGTGCCCAGAGGAAGAGGAAGAAACCTCCTGTTTCTCCTACAGCACAATTAACAATTGCTTCCGGTGGTCAAGCTCTATGTGCCAATGGCAAGCTCGATGTGTGCATACATTATTTGTCTTAATCCTCCCAGCAGCCCTGGCTGTGCCTGAGTGCTCTCCCCATTTTACAGACCGCAAAAGTAAAACACAAGAAAGATAACCTACTGTGCGCCTGAACTAAGATTCAAGCCCAGCTTCCTCTCCGTGAGTCATCCACCCGGAACTATGGTCTTTGCTGCCACCGGTGAGGAGAGCAGGGCAAAGTATGTGTGAGTTGGGGTCTGGTCAGGGAGAGAGGGCTGACACAACCGGGGCAGGGGGGCTGATGGAAACTGGCAGGGACGGTCTAAACTCCCCTGAAGGGGCATGGAGAAGAGCCATCCCGGGGCCTGGGGAGAGCTGTGGCCTCACTAGAGGAGTGTCACCATAACCCTCAGGCCCAGCAGGAGGCACGGAGAGCAGAGTGGATAAGGTCTGTGCCATCTGTGTCCAGCCAGTCTCCATCAGCCGACCCCACAGAGGCTGGAGGTCCAGCGAGCCTGGCTGCTGCCACCTTAGTGATCAGTCTTCCAGGCACTGGGCACAGAGCAGGGGAGAGAGTCAGAGGGTGTGGTGGAGGGAGTGAGGGAGACTAATCAGTGCTGGGAACTTCTGGAACTTTCTGAGAAACGTATACTGCTTGATGTTCCAAGAAAGGGGTGGGCTAGGGAAGCAGACGGTGTGGTTTGGCTGGTATCCAGGGCAGCAGGCTTCACTTGCTGTCCTGGATGCTCTAGCCCGAGGAGAGGGTCCCTGAGGGGAAGAACAGAGGCCTACCTGTATAGAGAGGGGAGCCAGGTAAAGAGAGGAGGAGTTGGAGAGAAGATGGACATCTGCAGGAAGGAGGAAGGGGAAAGAGGGAGCAGCAAAGGCAAACCCACCCAGGACGAGCACCTACATGTGTCTCACCTGCAGAAACACTTGCTGCCAACAATCACTCTTTCTGTTTTACATTCTGACTGCAAGGCCTGTCCCTGCTGTCATCACGGATGCTACTCTCTGTGGGCTGCCTGGCCCATGAGAGCTGGCTTTCTGTATAAGGAGGGAGCAGGGGGCCATGCCAGTTCATGAGCTGCCTCCTCCAGGTAGTCCTCCAGCTGACCATAGCCCAGCCCTCCTGAGCTTCTGTTCTCATGCCATTAGCATTACTAATATGCCTCTGTCTATGGCCTCCAGAATGTAAACTCCCTAGGAAGGGGTACCTGTTTGATTCATTAATATAACCCTCATACCAGGGAATAAGGGAGCCACAGGGCGTGGAGTGCTCAATGGAGAGATGCTCTGTAATCCCTACCGCCCTGTGCTCAGCTTCAGAAAAGAGAGCTCAATGACCCAACCAATAATATAGTCCTTTTCTGTCTGTTGGGCAGGCCAGCCAGTGATGCCAGCTGCCTCTGGCCCCAGGACCCCCTCCCATAAGGCCCTGCCTCCTATCAATTAGCTGCTGGCTGGCAGGGGTGGCTCTCATGACTGTTTCTTTGTTCCCCCTCACCCAGCAGCTGATGGGGAGTGGGAGCAGGGGCACGGTGGTAACCTGCTGGCATCCTTGCTGGCCTGCGTGTATACAGATGGGATACAGCGCAGCCCTGAGGCCTGAAATGGCACTCGAGGGCTGTGGGAAGAGTAGCTGAGGCCTTACCCATCACACCTATGGACTACTCAGCCTCCCTGGCAGCTTACACAACAGATTTCAGCTTTCAGAGAGATCACTGCATTCTATTTTCTGCTTTCAGAGAGACACTGGGGCCCTGGAATGGAGTCCTGATTGGACCAACTTCCAGGGGATGTGTCTCTCCCTCTGCTAGCTAGCTGCTGGCCCCAGTGTCTTTTATGCCTGAAGGCGTGGGGTTGAATGGAGCCTGAATCTGTGCCAGGTGAATTGGAGGCTGGGCCCATTTCTAGGGCACTGGAGCAGGGAGCAGGGCTCAGCTCAACGCATCCAACGCATCCAAATCCGTGTCCTAGAAAAGAGGAAAGAGATGATCTTTGGGGCCTTGATCTCTCTCACCTTCCCCTCTCAGCTGTCCCCAATCTCTCACTGGTGTCATGGAATTTAGGACCTGGTTAGAGAGACAAACAGGCAAGGGGAGATGGCTGAGAGAAGGGCTCAGCTCCCCACTGCCTCCATCCAGGTCCCCCCACCCCCGCCCCAGGCATCTCTCCTGTTTCCGAGTTGGCTGCTCTGCCATCGTATTTCTCTCTGCTCAGTGCCACCGGCCTCGGCTGCCTGGAGCAGCCTCTGCCTGCTCATCCATCATCCTGGCTGCTGGGCGCCAAGTACATCCCGGGGAGAAACCTTCCTGCCCTAGGCCTCCAAGGAGATGGGCTCAGCTGTCAGAGAAGAGAGGTGTTTCCGAAGGGTCAGTCAGAGTGCGGGGCCCTGCAGGATTGATAGGCTATGAATTATGGATGTCTGTCCTACTGGGTCCCCGGGCTCCAGAGCCCAAGGAGGGGTGTCCCTGCCTCCTTCTTTCCCTGGGTGGGCCCCTTCTCCCTGGCATTGCTTTAGCATGCACCTATCTGCCAGTTGGTGCATTTCTTATTAACATTACTTGGCTGCTTTCTTAATGGGTGGCGATTTTGTGCCGTCCCTCCTTCGCCCCCCACCCCCACCCCAGCTCTCTGAGAGGGAGGGTCCTGCCTTTGCATCCACTGGAGTCTGCCTAGAAGCCTGGACCGCCAACCAGCGCTCAGTGTGGAGCCGCCACTGGGATCGGTGAGGGGTGGCGATGCTTCCATCGTGAGCCGCCCGCTGGCCTGGCGTCCAGGGCCCCGCCGAGCCCACCGCAGGCGCCGCCGCCCTGGCTCTCCCTGGGGGCCTGGCCTGGCTCCTTCCTCGTCCCGCCGGCCCCTCCCTTCCCTATAGGGTCACAGGCCCCTGCGGCTCTGCTCGGCGCCCCGGTGTGGCTTCTGCTCGCACCCCGGGGCCATCCCGGGCCTGTGCCTGTCCAGGGGCCCCTCCTGGAGGCGGCTCGCCCCTCTGCGCAGAGCCGCATCCCACCATCTGTCGCGGGGCCGGCGGGCTCACCACCCACACCTGTCTCCCACTTCCCCCGCATCGGCCCCCCAAGCCGGCTCCCCGCCCAAAACTGCCTGGCACGGGGCTTCCCAAATACCGGGCGGCCCTTTCCGCGATCCCCATCCCGGATCCCCATCCCCGGGGCGAAGCCGGCCTCTCCCAGCCCATCCCCTGCGCCGGCTCAGCCCTGCGCACCCGCACGCCCCGCGCCCCGCGCCCCGCGCCCCGCGCCCCGCGCCCCGGCTGTGCCTGTCGCCCCCCCGCCCTCCATCCCCCCAGCACCCTCCCTCGCCCCAGGTCTCGCCTCCCGCACCTTCCCCACCGCCCGACTTCAGCGCCTCGGGTCTCGCCACCGGAGCCCAGGCCCCCGCCGCCGCCGGCCCCTTTGTATTTTAATGGTTTGTTCCCATCCACGCGCCCCCAGCGCCCGGAGTCCGCACCTGAAAGGGGAGACTCCAGATTCCTGCCTGAGGGAGTGGCCGCGTGGGTAGCCCCGCGGGTAGGCCCGTGGGCAGGGCTCACGGTGAGGGGGCAGGGGACCGGGCGCCCGGCGCAGGGGAGACGGGCGGCTGCAGGAGGGAAGAGAGGAAATGGGACCCGTTCGGCGTCCGGGGTAATAATGCTTTGAGTGTGCAGGACACCCTCTCCCCAGCGGTCCCTGCGAGCCCCTGGGAGGAGGCCGGAGGGGAAGGGGGGGGGAGAAGGAAGGAGAGAGAGGAGCGGGGGAGGAGCGGAGGAGGAAGCTCCTGTTCTGTGCCCGGACTGCTAAGGTGGTGGAGCCGGCTCTGGAGGGAAGCTTGCCCCGCGCGGGAGAGGGCAGGCCTGTGCTACACGCTCCCCCCGGCTAGTGCAGGAGCAAGAGGGAAGGGGCCAGGAAAGAGAGGGTGGAGGGGTTTGGAGACTGGCCCTGAGGCAGCAAGGTGGAAGGACAGAGGGCCGGCCACTCCAGGCCCTCTCACCAGGGGTCAGGGCTCTGCTGTCCCTCTCCCTGGGACCAGTTCCCCCACTGAAGTCACAAGTGTGACCTCCTTGCCGGGCTGGTGTTTACATGGTCACTGGGGCCTCTCCTCTGCCTTGTGGGGCGGGGGGGTGTGTGTGCATCCAGCCCAGTCCCAGCATGGACAGATTGGCCACTTATGGAAGCTTCTGGGAGTTCCTGTGCCTGAGAAAGGAGCAGTTCGGTGGAGGTGGCTGGGTCTGAGCAGTGTGCAGACACGGTGGGGAGCGAGTGGGTGTGCCCCCCCACCCTAAAGGGAAGCAGAGTGGCCTGGGCAGAGGGGGAGGTAGCTGTTCCTGGGGTGTCTTGGGGGCGCTGCACACTGGTTGATGCTGAGACTCACTAGGGGGCCTCAGCCCTAAGCCCCACCTTTTCACATCTCTGTCAAGAAAACAAAAGGACACGTGGCATCTCGGAGTCCCAGATTGTACCTTGGGGATCATCTAAACCAATTCTGTCATGGCCAGAGGGGGTGCATAGAGAGGCCACTTGCCTGAGGCTACGCAGCAGGTGAAAGTAGCAGCAGGGAGGCTTCTCACCGGGGTTCCTGTCTCCATGGCACCAGCCCAGGGGCCTCTGCTTCTCCTGAGCACACCTCAAGCTACAGACAAACCCAAAAGGAACCGACGTCTGACCCTGACAGGTCTGAGACATAGTGGAACTCTTGGTGTAAAGTCCTCTTGAGCCAAGGAGCAAGGGGAGATGATACTTCAGGGGCCCAGCCTATCATGGATCGTGGTCCTGACAATGCCACCACCCCCTGGGAGCTACTCAGTCCCTGCCCTCTATGCTCTAGGCTGGCAGGCTTTCCTGCGGTCATTCCTTGCTCCGCCTGAGTGTCTCCCTTCCTCCTCCACTTCAGTTCCGCATCTCCACCCATCACCCTACCCAGGCCTCAGAACCAAGCAGTGGCTTCTTCCTCCTTAAAGGGTTACACTGGCTCTGGTCACTGTCACCTTCCCATTTGTGAATCACACTTCCTTTCTCTCCTTCCCTGATTGTAGCCTCACGAATAGAGAGACACTAGGGGGGAAGGTGTTCTCCTTGGAGAGGACATGGTGCTTCCAGTCAGATCCCATAGAACCTCACATTTGGGGCTGCACTGCCTTCTGCCACACCTCCCACTCTGCACTGGCTGTTCCACTAGCTCTCCTCTGTCCTCACGCTTGCCCTGCTTGTTTCTTTCTGCGCAGGGCCTCACTCCCCCTCTTCCCTCTGCCTGGAAAGTGGTCTTCTCACTTTTTGCATGGCTGCTGCCCGCTGGTTGTGGAGGCCAGGGCTCACTGGTCACCACCTCTGAGAGGCCCTCCTTGACTACCTTTTCTAATATCGCTGGCCTCTACCACCAGTCTCTCCACATCACCTTGGTTCTGTTGTCTTCTAGCACCTGTCTGTGCTCGGATCATATCGTTTATGTTATTGTTTGTTTATTCCATTACTGCCTGTCTCCCCCACTGAGAACAGGGACCTTGTTTATCTTTATTATGATGTCTCTGGTGCTTGGCATTTAATAAAAGGTTGCTGTTCAAAGAGCCAATGAAGGATTCTAGAGACACTAGAACACTGTCAACATTGAGGCAGGGCCTGGATCTATGTAAATCTCTGTCATTGGACCTTGAAGACTCAGGGTTTCCTCTTCCACTCTGCTCAGTTGAGGCTAAAGACCCATGTGAGCCTGGATGGAGAAGTAAGGGATCCCCACCAGTCAGCTTCCGTGATGGAGGAGCTGTGGCTGCTGGTTCTTTTTTTGGGGGGAGGTGGGGTGTTCTCCAGCGTTGATGATTCTGCTTCTCTGCAGGCTGTCCTAGATGGTACTGATGGTACAGGCCTTACCCTGGGACCTGGGAATGGGATGGTGGGGCTTGGTTTGGCAGCAGCTCAAAGAAACAAACAAAACAACACACACACACACACACACACACACACACACACACACACACACACTTTCCCCTTCCCATTCCTCTTCCAGAATTCCAGGAATGAGTGAGCAGTTCCTCAGCTCCAAAAGGGAGCCCCTTGTCTCCCAAGCTACAGTGTGCAGCAATGTGGAAGGTAGCAGAGAGACAGGGAGGGGCCACTGCTCCTGGGGGTCCTAGTTACAGGAGGGAAAATACCAAAGCTCCTGGGGAGCTCAAACCCCAGCAGGAACATACCTCCTGGGGCTTGTTGGGATTCTGTTTACCAACAAGCGGGAAGGAGCCTATTGTGCTTAGGGTAGAAGGAACGGAAAGAAATCAGTGAATAGGAGCTCAGAAGCCAAAAACTAGGCTCAGAGACAATAGATAGGAAGGGAGGGGGTGTGGGAAGATCTACCCTGGAAAGGCTTGGAAGAGAAATCCAGGTGTGCCTGTGCCCCTATTTTGGGGATGTTAGGAGAAGGAGGGGGCAGAAAATGAGACGTTTACAGTCCACTCTAGTGGGCCTGCCTCTCCCATGCCTCGGAGCTGGCCCGCCACTGTGTTTATTGGGCGTGTTGTGTGTGCAAGGCTCCTGGAGGAAATGTGAGGTGCTAGTGTTTTAGCAGCTATGCCAGACACCCAGCACCAGTCCAAGAGGGCCGAGGGCTTTGCAGTTTTTCTACTCTGCTTCTTACTTATGTGACCTTGGACAAAGCATTTAACCCCTCTGGGCTCTTCTACAAAATGGGCAGTACTTTCTAGAAGTACTATGGAGACCTGGATACGGTAATCCATGCAGTGCAGGCCTGTGGCACCCTGTCCTGGAGGTGGTGGCTGGGTAGCTTTCCAAGGACCTCTGGATGTTACGTAAAATCAGGGGAGACTTGATTCCTTCCTCACGAAGTGAGGTCCTGCCTGGACACAGGGGCTTAGATCAAAGGACTCTGAGGACACTCAAGGCCTTTGGTATATTGAATTTTCCCCGGCTTTCCATCTTTCTCTACCTCCCAGAACCTCTGCAGGGATGATGATATGTTGACTTTAAGGAAGACCCTATTTTCAGTCCAACTTGTTCAAAGGAGTAGCATCTACATTGGCAAGGTGATTTTAACCCAAGTATATAGATGATCTGAGAGACCTGAATCCCTAAAGACTACATTTTTTTTCTTCTTCTGCAGAGTGCTTTAGCTTGAAACATCTGAGTAACTGCTTAATACCTTCCTACTCGGCAGAACATTTCAGCTTGGGGGCTCTTTGCAGCTTTCCGCCTGGTAGTTTTCAAGATTACCCAGAGCCATGGAGCTCCGGCAGGCACAGCCAGTGGTCCCACCTCTCCTACATCCACCCCATTCCCCCCCATTTCCCACTACATCCCGTGCTCTCCTCTGAAGGCCAAGACCCACCTGTCATTGCTTGTCCCTAAAGTTCAAACCTGCCATCCTGTCTGTCTCCAGGACACAGTCCCCTGGGGATTTCTTAGATTCCCCAAAAGAAGGGCCAGGCTCCAGGAGGCTGGTCCTGGGATGAAGGGGCCCCTCTGCGCAGGGAACACCCCTCCTGAGCACGTATCTTGTGATCCTTTGGTGGGGTATGTGGATTACATGTAAAGTATGGTTCAAGATCTGTTGCCTCTTGTGTCAAGGTGGGTCAGGATAGGTATCCTCATCAAAGGTTCCTGGGCCCAAGTGGAAAGTTTGGATTGTTCCTTCTGTTGCAGGGACCAGAGACGGTCACAGGCAGGCTTGCAGCTAAGCCGGCTTTTAGGGTCAGAGTGCAGTTGATTTGGGATGAGACACCTTGACTTGGAGAGACAGGACATGTCCTGTGCTGTCTGTACTCTCTGGCCTTGCTTCCCTTCCTTTTCTCTTACCTCTGGCATCTCTTTGGCACTGTTGTTCTATGTTGCAGGGAACAGTAGCGGGGGAGTCTGCTCTTTTTTTCAGAGTACACATGGTGGGGGGTGGGGACAGATACAACACCCTCAGGCTTAGCCGTGCTTTGGTCAGGAGAACTGGGACCCAAGAAGCTCCAAGGGAAGTTGGACAGAGTAAGGTGCTGGTATGACCTGCCACATGCTACACAGCACATATGGGCCTGGGGCTGCAGACTCTCATCCTAGTACTCTCTCCTTTGCGTCGCAGTCCCTCTGCAGGTGCACTTCCTCCCGTGTATGAACCATGTGTTAGACATACACTAAAGACCAGGATTCTGGGAGACAGGGCTTGGACCTTGCTGCCGGGAGAAGGCTAGAAGCTGTTTCCTCCGGTGCCTAGGGTACAGAAGGGGACAAAGAAGGAAGACAGAGGACTTGCAGGGAGAGGAAAGAAGGGAAAGTGTGCTCTGGGTGTATGCTGGCGGGGGGGGTGCTCTTGCATGTCCAGGGCCACAGGTTTGGCCCCATCTGGGAGGGATGCACAGAATGGTTGGTGTAAAGACAAGGAGGCATGAGTTTGGAGGTGGTCCCTTGGCTGCTTTGTCACCCCTGGAGGAGAAGGGAGTCACGGGAGAGGTGGAGAAAAAGCCACGTCCTGCCTCTATAAAGAGCCCCTGGCTCAGGCTGGCAGCCACCGAGGAGGGGTCAAGTGAGAATAGACGGTGGCTGCCCACCGAGGAAGGTGACGCTGGCCCAGCCCAGAGACAACCTTGAGAGAGAGCAGGGGCAGGACTGAGTGTCGCCTGGGGGAGGGAGGAGGCGAGGAGGGAGGAGAGCTCCAGACAGTTGGGGGTGGGGCAGAGCCCTGTCTACCTCCCGTCCGCCCTGTCTGCCTCCCTCCCTCTGGCCAGAGCCACAGGGACGCAGACCATGGGGTGCTGGGCCGCCGCGGCCTGGGCCTGCGGGGTGGGGGCGAGATGGGGGCAGCGCGTCCTTGAGCCCTGGGGCTTTCCTGAGCTCAGATCCTCAGAAGCCACTGCCGCCTCAGTACTTCATGCCCTCCGTCAGAGCCAGGCTCTGCTGGCCTTGAGGCAGGCTGAGGACCCAGGTCTGTGGACCGCTCGCATCTTTTCAACCCCCAGATGCTCTCCCCACTCCTTGCTGGTTTAGGAGCCCCTGGGGGCTGGGGAGGGAGGGGGCTCATCCTTTGCTCCAGCAGCTGGGGATGAGATTTCCATTTCTCATGCAGGAGTTCCCAAGAAATGATGGTGTTCTCTCCCCACCCTCAATCTTGTTTTTTTCTTTTTCTTTTTAGATTCTATTTATTTAAGTAATCTCTTTACTCCACGTGGGGCTCGAACACACCACCCAGAGATCAAAAGTCTCATGCTCTTGCTCCTGAGCCAGCCAGGTGCCCCCAGTCTTGTTTTCCTATATGTTAAGTCATCTTTCTCTTGAACAAATCACTGAGCCTCCCATATTCCATCTGGAAAGTACGAATAATAATAATACCTTCCTCACCGAGTTGGTGGGACTATAAATTAGATCCCATATGTAAAAGAGCTCTCAGTAGACTGCAGATCCACAGCACAAGCAGAAGAGATTATTATTCAGGAAGGAGACTGAGGGAAAAGGCTGGAGGAAGAATGTCTGGGTAGGGTCAGGGGAGGAGCAAGCACTCCCTGGTGTCCTCCATTCCCCATCAGTCCCCTCTGGCCCTGGCCTTGCTGTGGAGCTGAGGACAGGCAGGCAGAGGCAGTCCCGATGCAGGTGTCCCCTACCTCCTCCCAGGACCCTTACAGAAGGGCAGGGCAGAAGTCTGAAGGCCCTGGGGTGCTGAAGACGGAAGAGGTGCTTCCCCCTACAGGGCTGGCAGGATGGCCGCCAGAGCAAGGTTGAGCACAGGTACGATGGCCACTCACAAGCCAGGTGAGTTCAGGCTTGGAAAGTCCTGCTGTTGGAAGGGCTGGGTTTTAAGCCAACCTCAGACTGCTCACTGGCAGTGAGGCAGTCATCGTGCCTAAGTACCGTCTCTCCCCACCAGGGTCCCTTCCCCAGACTCCCATCCACTGTCACTCTTTGCCATTCAGCAGGACAGCGGAGCCTCGCTCTGGATAAAGAGGTGCTCTCCTCTCTCTGGCCAGGAGCCTAACCCTAACTGCTTTAGGCCCCTGAGAAGTCAGAGGCCTAGATCCTTCTTGTTAGGATGCAACAGCTGCTGGGAGCAGCGTTGGATTTCTCTCCTGGCCCATCCCCTCTCTAGATTCCGGAGGAGCCTGGGGACAGACTTCAGGGAGGCAGCCAACATTCTTTCTATTCCTTGGGTTTCCCTAGCCCCACACTGGAGATTAGCGAGGAGACAGCTGCACAGGCAGCAGGTCCCCAGGGAGATCCTGCCCTGAGTAGGAACCTCAGGGAAACAGCCATCAGGAGCTGCCTTCTGCCACTGGCTTTGAAAACAGCGCCTGTGCCTGCCCGCCTGAGTGAAGTATAAGAGAGGACTTGGGACCCTGTGTCAAGAGGGACCCGGTTTTGAATCCTGGCTCTGCCACTTAACTGCTCTGTTCATATGGGCCACTGCCTTTCTGTAAGCGTTGCCTCTTGCCTCGTCTCCAGCGTGGGATAAACATCCCTACTTTCTAGGGTTGTTCTTGGGATCCAATGAGTTGATGTGCATAATAGCTTCTATTATGGTATCAGGCAAATTCCAGGAGTCCAGGAATTATCAGCCCCTTCTCTGCCCTACAGTGGGGGGTCAGATGACTTTCTCTGTCAACACAGATTAACCTAGGGGCACGTGGGTATGATGTGCTTTCTAGCACCCAGGAGCTCTAGTTCTAGAAAATTGTCTGGGTTTTTTTTCATCATGGGGTTCCTTGCAGTTGGGGAACTTGAGGCTTGCAGTGGTTGCATGCCTAGGCCTTGTCATAATCCAATACACAGCCAGGGTGTGGAGGAAGATAGGACTTGCAGATGAGAGAGAGCAAGTGAGAGACAGACAGAGAGAGAGAGAGAGAGAGAGAGAGAGCCCTCCTAGTGTAGCAAGCTCCTTGGAAGACAGGAAGAGGAAGGGCCAGAACTTTGCTGTTCTGAAATTCTACTGTTCTCTGCTGTTCGGAAAAGTGAGAAGCTATTGGCTCACTCTTTGCCCAGCCCCAAGTGTGCCGAATCCCTGGATCTCTAGGAGAGAGGGAACAGGCAGTGCGAGACCAACTGGGACACCCCTCACCTTTAAGACATCCCACTCCATTTGTGGTCTGTGGGTTGCATCTCCATCCAAACCTCAGCTAGCCATGTGAGCTCTGGTAAGTGCTTTTATCTTCTGGGGTTCTTGATTTCTTCATCTCAGGAATGTGACTAATAATCCCTGATTTTTCTGCTTCCAGCACTATCTTGAGTATCCGAAGTCCTTGGAGAGGTACTAGACATGCAGGGGATGCCGGCAAGTGCAATAGCTTCCATGTGGGCCTCAGGACGTATACCTGCCCCCTGTCCCAGACTTGGGGAACCAACCCCTCCCCCACCTTGAGTGATTGCCTTGGCTAATCACAGAGTGCCTGGCTAACTACTCTTATTTCTCCCTCAGGTTTTAGCTTAGCTGTTGTTTCTTCAAGGTCTGCTGGAAAATCAGACTGGGTCTCCCTGCTATAAGCTCTCATAGCGTTTGGTAGATTCCTCCTATTGTCTGTGTCATGAGCTGTACAGAGTGGTTGTGTGACTGTTTTTTGCACATGTATTTCCTGTGCCAGACTCTAAGCTCCATGAGGAAAAGTATGTCATTGTTGTGCCCAAGATTGCGAATCCGAGAAAACCACCGAGGAGCCGACACTGATGCAAGTACATGAGTTTATTAACAAGCTCGAGCTTGGGTCCAAGTATACCCGACATAGCAGAGCAGGGACTTGGACCCCGAGGTGGGTTACAGCTGGGTTTTTATGGGCTGGTCTGGGGTAAGGTGGGGTTTTTCAGTAAGGGTAGGGGGGTGAGAATCTCCAGTAAAGAGGTCTCACAAGCTCTTGCTTCCTTATTCTGATAAGGGCGTGCTTTGTGATTTTGCCTGTAGCCGGGGTAAGGTGCAGTTCAGTACCTGGTCACAGTGGCCTGGTCACAGTGGCCTGAGATGGCTGCCAAAGCTACAATGGCTGTACTTGTGCCAATGTTGAACTTGAATGGCCCTAATTTTCTCGGCCTCCACATCATCTTACCACCAGCATATAACACAGTGCCTGGCACATGGCAAGCAGGTGCTCAACAAAATTGCCGGCCTCAACCCTCTTCTATGCTTCAGCCAACGCCGGATGCCAAGCTCCCATCCATTACGTCCCCCTTACCCAACATCTCCTTATAAGGAGAAGGGTGACATCTCTCCTCTCCTTATAATTCAAGGAACAAGTCACCTAGATCATAGTTGGCCTTCTTCCCATCTCCCATCGCAGCAGGCCTCGCCCAGAAGCCAAGGGTGCAAGCGAGTAATCGCTTTCTTTATTCGTCTGCGCACGGCTGCTCTCTGGTGGTTAACCATGGAAGAGAGCGCGGAAAGGATAGAAACCCTCTGGTTGGTCCAGGGAGCCAGGAACGGGTAAGGGCTACACAGAGGGCATCCAGGTCAAGATTCCTGTCTGTCTCCATCCTGACGAATGGCTCCCTCCAAATCTGACAGGAAGCCCTTAACTTAGAAGAGCAAGAAAATAAAGCAAGGCCCGTGGAAACCACAACCTACCCCTAGTGGGTGAAATAGCTCCTCAGTGGTGCGCTGGCAAAACTTGACAACCAGCTCTCCCTCTCTCTCTCTCTCTCTCTCTCTCTCCACCCTCCTCTCTCCCCCCTCCCTCTCCCCCCCCCCCTTCTCGAAGGATCCCAATGTGTAGCCTTTACTGATAACCGTGCTGCAAATACTCCCACCACGGCCAGTTTCAAACTACCAAGGTGATGTCACCGAGAGTGTCATTGGGGAGCGATGAGCACGTGAGCGATGTCATTGTATAGTATGTCATAGACATAAATAAGTTCAAGAACATGGTTACTAGTAAAATAATTGGGAAGTAATGAGTCTGAGTATTTATTACATTTATTTTCAACATCATATATTTAAATGCAAGCTTATAATTTAATCTTTAATAAAAGCGGTGTTTAATGACTGGCGTATGAAATTCTGGAAGATGTAACAATTGGTTCTGGAAGCCTTGTAGTAAGAGCTGGCTAAAGCATGCCACTGCTTCTCCCGCTTCCTCCTTTTCTTCTCCTCTTCCTCTTCCATGACTTCCTGACATTCTGTGTGGGTAGGAGGGATGGGGAATATTTGAATGAGCTTTGCTGCAGATGCTACTTTTCTCTGAGTCAGGAGCCGTAAGGTTTTCCTTAACAGGAAAGAGGATGAGAAATGCGAATTTGGTTACTGAAGGACATTCTGCACATGCACACGTGTGTATGTCTACGTGTGTGTATATCTGTGCATCGGTGTGTCTGTGTACATGTGTCTGTGTGTCTATGCGTGTATGTCTGTCTCTGTGTATATGTCTATATGTCTATATGTCTGTGTATATGTACATGTCTGTGGATGTATATCTGTGTGTATATGTGTGTGCATGTGTGTGTGTGCTCGGGTGTAGCAGGTGGAGGAAGGGAGTGGGGGTGAGTTTTGCAGTTGGCTTGGGAGGCTGATTCCCCTGTGAACAAAGGACACCCTGTGGAGGTGGAGGCAGTCTGTGCCTTTGGCAGGTGGTGAGGCCCCTTGCTGGGGAGTGGGGAGCCGTGAGCTGGGAGCCGTGAGCTAGCAGCAGTGGCCCGTGGGGAGCCGAGGCAGGCAGAAGTAGGCGCTGGGGAAGAGGCCCAGGTTGATGGGATTGCCATCCAGGCGGATGTCTTCCAGCCACCTCCGGCTGTGTTTGTGCTCCTCGGGGTCACAGAAGGCGTCTGTCTGCATGGTCTCTATCATGTTATTCTGGAAAGAACACACTGACAGCTGCCAAACCTATGCCTGGAGAGGGCCCTCAGGCATTACTGAAGGCAGATCGGTGAGCTCTCCCCACCAATTCCCCTCTTGAGAGTGGAGAAACTGAGGCCCTTATGGGCCATGAAAGGCCATGCAGCAAAGGAGGGAGGAGAGATGGCCCCTGGAGGCTGGATCAAGAGCAAGGGGAGAGAGTAAGAGAGACAAGAGAGGAGAAGGAGACAGAGGGGAAGGGAGGCAGGGAAGTAGCAAGTAGTCAGGTGAGATGGGATATAGGACATGGAGGGACAGGAAGCGTTTTTAGGAGAAGGAAAGGAAGGCGGACCCACTGAGTCTATGGACAATGGTCTGGGCAAGATCTCCCATCCCTATTTCCAGGAAGCTCCCAGTGAAGGAGGTGCTTGCCCCTACTGCCTAAAGATGCTCCTGGTTATCTGCCCCCTTCCCCTCCCCAGCTCTACTCAGTGGTCTTGCTCCTGGGGAGGCTGCTTACCTGCAAATGCAGCGAACGCAGGCTTGGGGGCAGAGGCCCAGGGATGGAGTCCAGAAGGTTGTCAGCCAGGTAGAGGAACTGCAGCTTCTCGAGTGCCTAGGGAGGAGGCAGAGGGCACAGGAGGCTGGCCAGTGCTGCTGGGCCAGGCAGTGAGGGGCGCCTGGTGTGACTCTATTCATTCACTGAGGGGTTTCCCGAGCCTCAGCCCCATGCCAGGCTCGGTACTGGGTGCTCAGGGGATGCCCAGTCTCTCCGGAGCTCCCAGGCACTCACTCCCACCAGAGGTAGAGGGACTGCAGGTGCCACTGAGATCTGGCAGCCGAGGGAGCATGGGGGAGCTGGTCAGCTGCTGATGAGGAGCAGGGCAAGGGCCGGCAGGGACGGGGTGGGAGGGAGGACGAGGGGACCAGCCTCACTCCAGCCTCAACTTTTCTGCTAGCAGAAGGCATTTTTCCCAAATGAAAAGTCTCCAAACGCTAAACCAGGGACGGCTGTGAGGAGCGTGTTCAGGAGACACCCAGAGCAGCCGAATGATGGCCACGGGCACACAGGAGGCCAGGCGGAGAGGGTGGCAGAACTGGGGGCAGGCTTGTCCACACGCCTGCTCATTTCCTCAGGGGACTGCTCCTGGAGCTCATCCCAGCCCGTGAGGCGGGCAGCCGCAGGGGCCTGACGCGGGCCCTGTGTTAGCTCGCCCTTCCCGTGGGCACCGGCCGCCAGCAACAGTCAGACTGTCTCCTTAAGCACTTGCTCACAGAAAGATGGTGATTAGTCAGCTAGTGGCGGGGAGGAAAAGTTTCCGTGGAGTTAGAGTCGGGTCTGGCAGGACTGCAGGTCACATGCTAGCCAGTGTTTTAGGGGAGCAGAAGCTGAGGGTGCAGACAGGTGGATGGAATGGACGTGCAGAAAGAGGCCAAGAGGCCACATGCCCAGAAGAGGGACAGTGAGAGCTGCTGACCTTGGCTTCTGGCAGCACCCACCCCCATCTCCTGTAACAGGCCCACGAAGCCAGAATGTCCTTCTCCTGGAGGTCCTTGGGCTAGGATGTTGTTAAACAACCCCCCCACACACCTTTTTTTTGAGTCAGAGTCAGTCTCTTGCAACAACAACAACAACAACAACAAAAGGTTAATAAAACAAATGGGAACAGATGAAGAAAATGGGGTTTGATTTTCATACCCTGAACAGGGTCAGAGCAGGGATAGCCCATGAGGGCCTGGTGTGTGCGGATAGGCTCACCCTGAGAGCTTCAGGCTGTATCCCTGAACTCTGGAGCTGGTTGTGGCGGGCATCCAGCACCTCAATGGCAGGGGGCAGCGCAGGCAGGGCTGCCAGCTGGTTCTCTGGGAGGATCAGGTCCTGCAGGGCGGGCAGCAGGCGGAGGGCGTCGTCATCAATGGAGGAGATGGAATTGCTGGAAAGGTCAATTCTCTTCAGCTTTGCTGTGGGGCACGGGGAGAACACAGAGACACAGCGCATGCCACCTTTCCTTGCCCTTGCTGGACCCACCTGTCCCCTACTCCATCCCTTTTAAGACAGGGAATGCCAGCCAGTTCTCCACCTGGATGAGGTCCAAGCTGGAAGAAATAATGTTATAAACCAGGACCCTGTAGGAAAGCCCTCAGATTCTGCAGTGCTTGCCCATGGAGTTCTGCCCTGAGTGGTGGCTGCCCACCTTGGATGGGTTTGGTAGAGAGTGAGATTCAACGGGCCCACCAACCCCTGGACCCATTCCACCCCCACCCTTTACCATTAGTTTACACAAAAAGATGCTATAGCCCAGAGGGCTGAGAATTAGTGATGGAATCTAGGTGAGAGCCCAGGTCTCCTATTCGAGGTGGGGTATAAGGAGCAAAATAGACAACAAACGACAAGCAGGTAAACAGCGTCAGTGCTATGGAGTCAGAACCCAGGAGGGCACAGAGCTACAGCAGCTTGGAATCCTGAAAATGTAGGCTTGATCATATCTCCCCCTTCCCAGCTTTCCAGAGCTTTGAAGGGAACAGAACACTTTTATTATCCAAAATCTTCAAGGGAAGGAATTAGAGAGACTTCGGGCTATTTCCATTTGGTAGCTGGAGAGAATGAAAACTAACAGGGAAAGGCTACCTCAGGTGGGACACTGTGTCTGTGACTATTTGTGTGGCTGAGTGGCAAGGCAGATGGCCCTGGGGCACCCCCATGCCAGGCCCATCCCCCCTCTTCTGCCAGGGCACTGCATACTCAGCCCCTTGAAGTCTCCAGCTCGAATCCGGCGGATGCGGTTGAAGCGGGCATACAGGTAAGTGGTTGTCTTGGGGAGAGGAGGGATGTTCTCCAGGTCAGCATCATCACAGTACACAGAGGAGCCAAGGCACACGCAGATGAGACAGGTGGGCAGGCCTGGCCCAGGTGGAAGACAGAACAAAGGGAGACCCTTCTTAGACTTCCTTTAGCCTCTGGGACCAACGGCCCTCACTCCAGGGAGTGTCTGAGCCCTGGCCAGAACTGAGGGTCACGATGCACTAGGGCAGTGCTGCTGGCTGCTCCCAGCCTGGCACTCAGACCCGTTCCCAGGTACTACCCGGTCCTGGCTCACGGGTGCTTTTATCAGGCTCCAGTCCTATGTAGGTTTTCCTGGACCTATGTGGGCGTTTCTAGGACATCCGTTGGTTTCTTTTCCATGGGGCTCCTCTCTGGTCCCCAAAGGCACACTGACAATGAAATAAAGCCAGAATTAAGTGGAATGGCCCAGGGTTGCTGGCTCTGCCAGCTGCCTTTTGGGTGAGGAGTAAGACATGTTCTGTATGGCTCCAAGAAATGTAATAGAGCCACGATGGAGTGGCTTTTGATGGAGTGCAATACATTTTCCCTTCTTGTCAGCATCCCAGTATTCTATTGGGAAACAGCTCTCTACTGTTCTCATTCCATGACCAGTGGTCATTAGACACAGGCCAGGCCATCAAACCCAAACTGGCTTTAAAAAATTGGGAGGCACCACTGGCTCATACCACTGAAGAACGCATGTGGTTTCCATCATGTGTCATTACAAGGGACAGAGATTATGGGAGACCACCGCCAGTACAGCTCGAAGGGGAAATTGGTTAACAGCGACACATCCCCGAGATAAAGAGGCAGCTCTGTTTTGCAGGCAGTGACTAGTGTAGGTGGAGCAGAGAGGAGCTCAGTGTCCTTCTTATCCCAATGCCTTGAATGGCAGGTCCAGCTGAGGCCCTTTGCAGTCCTGGGAAGCCTGGGATTCTATAGCTCTAGAGGTCATGGATTCCTATTGATGCCCCAATACCCAAGGTCCACCCAAGGCAAATATCTCAAGAGAATAGGAACCGGGGACCAGCAGGTCAGGAATTAACTGCATCCCTCCTCTGCTTCAGGCCTGATCCCCAGCAGAGTGCCACCCCCTTATTGCCAGCTATGCCAGCGTCCCAGCCTCCAGGAGGGTGTCAGGAAGGGGAAAATGCTACTAAAGAGGGAATTTAGAACTGAAAAGCAGTATGACTGCTTCATTTGCCTCCGTGCCAAGTGACAGCCACAATGTTATTTATTCTTCTCGACAGGCTTTTAATTGTCTCTAATCTAATTACCATTCAACCTGCTCCCGTAGTGATGCTATTAATTAAGGTAGGGTGGCTCTGCTAGGCATAGCAGAGTCCTTGCCTTTTTCCTCCATCCCATCCAATTTGTACATACAGCCCAAAACCTTAGGTTTTCTTTCTGTTTCTTACTGTGGCTATTTCTCCTCCTCTCCCTTACAGTGAGGGCTAGCACTGACCCTCTACTTCCTACCCTGACCACACTTGACTGTGGGAGGCCTGGGGGCTGGGTCATGACTGCAGATCCTCTGGCCTTTGCATATTGAGTCGTGTGACCGTGGACTCACCGTGGCTGTTTGGGGAGCCCAGGACGCCCAGCTCCGTAGGCCTGATCATCGTGGGCTTCAAAGATAGGGTCCTTGGAGTCATTGTGCTCTGAGCAGAACTGATCCCGGTGGGAGGAGCCAGGTTGGTCACTTTAGCCTGGAGACATAGCACACAGCACACACTTGGCCAGGTTTTTGCCTGAGAAAGGACTTTACTTTGAACTCTGGGGACCTCAGTGACTAGTTTTACATTTGCAAAGAGTCACTGTGGAGAAAGAGGGAGGAAGGAAGTGAACTTCTTTTTTAAATTTTTTTTTTAAAGATTTTATTTATTTATTCATGATAGTCACACAGAGAGAGAGAGAGAGAGAGAGGGGCAGATACACAGGCAGAGGGAGAAGCAGGCTCCATGCACCGGGAGCCCGACGTGGGATTCGATCCTGGGTCTCCAGGATCGCGCCCTGGGCCAAAGGCAGGCGCCAAACTGCTGCGCCACCCAGGGATCCCTCTTTTTTAAATTTTTAAAAAGATTTTATTTATTTATTTGAGAGAGAGAAAGAGAACACAAGCAGGGGAAGGGACAGAGGGAGAGGCAGGTTCCCGGCTCTGGTGCCAGGACCCCAGGATCATGACCTGAGCAAACGAAGAGGCTTAACCAACTGAGCCACCCAGGTGCCCCAGAAGGGAACTTTCTAAAGACCAGGGGATCCAACATCTTCCCTATATGGAGAAGGAAGTGGACCCAGGGAGCACTGAGGATCAAGGAGGCAGGCAGCTGGCAGCCCTGCTGTGCCAGAGCTAGAATCCTCATCTCTGGATCACCCAGGCCAGCGTGCTTCCCCTTGCCCAGCACTGACCAAGCTCACGCAGCTAATGGGTGTAGGCTCCAGTTCAGCCCCTTGGAAGGCAAGAAAGGGCCAGGAAAAAGCTTCAGACCAGAAGACAGCATAAGAGCAGATGGGGTGGCAGAGCTTCTTTTTCTAACGAGAGGATGAAGACAAGGCTGACCCCCTTCCCAGCGAGATACGGCTTATGATCTTCCTTAAAGGCATCAGGACAGATACATGACTTTTAAGGGCGAGGTGTCCCACCGAGTTTACTACAAACCAACAAAAAACTTGAACGTTTGTTGTCCTGTTTCTTAGTGTCATCTAAGTGACAAGTTCTTAGGGAGGGACCAGAATTTCCACCTCCTGGGGAGAGAGGAGGAGGCTTGAAACACCTACAAGGGGCCAGGCCTCCGGTGCTCAGCGTCTTATAGGGAACACCGCCAGTCTGCTGTCGTGCCCTTACCTCAGGGAGCTGGTCCCCGTAGTCCATGAGCCCCTCGTAGTCGCTGAGGTCAATGACCTCATCATAGTTGTCCGGGCCCAGGACATAGTTCCCCAGGACTACATAAGAATCACCTTCCCCGTGCATCTCATCTCTCCGCTTCCTCTCCTTGGGGAGAGAAGCTGTCCCCGCTTCCAGCAGCACCAGGGCCAGCAGGCTCAGAAATGCTGGGAGCTTCATGGGGACCCTGGGAGCAGGTGGCAGCAGAAGCGAGAATGGGGTCGAATCACCTCAGCGTCCAGTCCTGGGGACAGGGCAGGAGGAAGGGCAACAAAGAGGCAGGGCTCTCTCTCGAGCGTCGTGGGAACAGTTCACAGACTCACCCTGCTTCCCATTCCCACACTTGTAAACCCAGGCCATTCCTTGTACACTCAGCGTGTTCATTGCATGTGCAAACCCCCTAAAGGCTGGGGTTATGTCTGGGGGTGGGAGAGCATCTCCTGGCAGCCCCTCCCACCACCACCCCACGTTAGTGCCTAAATGCTCCCACCCACACTTCTATTCACTCACACAGGCGTGTGTAGACACCTGGCAAAAGCTCGTTCGCTCCTCGCATGCCTGTTTCCTAGCTGCCCACCTCCCTCCTGATTAGGCACATTCTCGTGCACGTCTACGGATGTTCTCTCTTATACAGCCACACACACAGAGTACAACCATTAGTCACTCAGCTAGATTTAGATAAACTTCATCATCAAGAAGTCTTGTGGCTTTTTAAAGGATTGTTCAGGAGCTCCTAAAGAATTATTCATTCACTCAACAAACATTCATGGCATGTCTGTTATGTTCCCAGGCACTGGACTTATCTCTGGGCGGCAGAGGTATGCAGAAATAAATAGGGCACATCTAATGAGAGTGCATTCAGAGCACCTGTGTTTAAAAACTAATGTATAATCTAAAAAAGAATGTTTATAAAATATACTTTCTAAATGCAGCTTTTTAGTAGCAAATGATTACAGGAAACCAAGTGTTCTTGCAATGTGGTAGTGGTAGTACGTACACGTCCCGAGTCCCCTGGGTCTCTGGGTGTGTGCACAGGTGAGAATGTATGTGCGTGATGGGCCCGTGAGCATGTGATGAGCATGTGTACATGTGTGCACACATGGGCAGGCAGGGGAGGAAATGGGTGTGGTGTGGGTGTGAGGGACCTGGTGTGTCTCTGGTAGTGGAATCCTCCCCAAAGCCAGCTGCATCAGTGCCTCATGAGCGGGATTCTCCCGCTCTATTCATTTAGCTGGGCTAGGGGAAGCCCTCTGCAGCAGCAACAAGGAGCCCTCCATCAGAGCCTTCCCCCATCCCTTCCCTCCAAGTTCCCTGCCAGGAGCCCTAAACTCCCTCCCTTCTTCCTCAGCTGCATCTGCCAGCCCAGCACCCTAGCCCTTCATTTGCATCCCGGTGGGCCCAAAGCCTCAAACTGTGAATCTTACCCTGCAGGTACTCCCATCCTCCTGTTCCAGAACTGAGCCTCCCCTCGCAGCTTCTAGAGAAGTGGGGACTCTGGCGGAAAGGTTGTGCAGGTTGTGCGCAGTGGGCCAGGGTATGGCCAGGGAGCTGGGCTGAGGCGGCCAAGGCCAATCAGACTTCTCTTCTGCCTGGTGTCCAGCTGTTTCCCCTCCTCTTTGCTCAGCGGGGGTCCCCCATCTTATTCTTGTGTCTGGTGAGAAGGAATTCTCTCTCTCCCTCTCCCCGCCACCTCTCCATAGGTCCCCCCTCCCTCTCCCCCTCCTCTCTCCTTCTCTTTCTCTGTCAGCTCCTCTTCTCTTCTCTAGGCATTTCTTCAAGGGGCTGACAGTTCCTTGTCTCTAAGGGAGCAGCAGCAGGTGATGGAGCACTGAGAGGGATGGGGCTTACCTTTCTAGCTTTTTTTCAGACAGAATCCAAAAATTCCAAGAGGCCAACTTAAGGCACTTTGAGCACACTGCCACCCACCACCTGGGGCCCCAACAAGAATCACCAGGGGGAGGCTCTGCAGACTGGGGCAGTTCTTCCACGAGAAAGTGAACGTGGATGAAGTGGATCTCGAAGATCATCTAGTTCTCCGATGATGATGATGATGATGATGATGATGGCAAGGAGTATGCAAGAAACGTTCTCCATCCACTGAGGTGCACTCCGGTCATGCACACCAGGAGCCACTGGGGAGGTCCACAGGGGGCTGAGAAGAATCTTCTTCACCCCCATCCCCTGTCAAAGATGTCTGTATAGGAGACATTGTCTTTTCCTTGGTTTGTCAGGCTGCTGTGTGAAGGCAGGAGTGGAAGGGTCTGTGTGTTTGCCAGAGGTGTTCCTCAATGCTGCCCCTTGCTCCCTATTCCCTCCCGCTGACCAGATACTGAATCCTGACTATGAAGCCCCCGAAGATCATCTAGTCCCAACCAGCAGGGTGTTATCCAACAGACAGGAAATGTGGGTCCAGCTAAGTGCAGTGAGTCCCAAGGTCACACAAAGCCAGTGCGGGGGCCTAGATTTGTCTAGAGAGAGTTGTCCTTTGTTCATAGGACCCTGGCCCTTTCCCCCTTATCTCCCCAACCCTACCCACCCCAGCTCCAAGATCATGTGCCTAGATGCCCTCAGAACAGATGGCTTTGGCAAGACTCCTTTCTGCCCTGGCACACTAGCCCAGAGGTGCAGTCTTGGCCTGCAACGTCCCTGGGCACCAGCTGGTGAGGGGGTGGCATCCCCCAACCCAAGGACCTGGTCACCACAGGAACATACATTCCCGTGCCCCTGGCAGCCCACCATCTGGGGAGAGGCAGCAACAGAGGCTCTGCTGGGTGAAGAGAGAGATAGCCCTGGAGCCAGCAGGGTGCCCAGGAAGCAGATGGTACACTTGGCACGCTGTCCTCTCTGACTTTCTTTCCACAGCCTGGGCTTTGCAGGCCTTCCCCCATCCCCCAGTCAGGCTGGGCTCAGCTCCCCTTCCCATCCCACAACATTTATTCCCTGTGAGGAAAGCAAATGCGACTGTTCATTCATTCTCCCTGCCTGTTCCCACTCTTCTTCCCCACTTTCTCAGCAACAAGCACTTCAAATGGTCCTCCCCCAACGCCTTTTCAAGCTCTGCAGGCCACAGGCACAGCCAGTCTCCTCTAGGGTGCATGCACAGGCTCCCCTGCACCCTAGGAAAGAGCCCCTTTGAAGCAGAAGTCACTTCTCAGACCCTCTCCCAGCTTCTACTCTCACATTTACAAGCTTGGCCGTCACATGCTCTAGTTCCTATGGAGACTGGGGACTGTCCATGGCACGCGTGTGTGACCTGTGTGGGAACCCACTAACCATCATGCCATTGTGGCATGCAGCTCAGCATCCTGGGAGCACACACAAGGGCGCCTGAGGTGCAGGTGCCCTTCTAATCCCTGTGTCTCATTAGGAGAAGCACAAGGCCTGCTGATGGAAAGGAGGTGGCAGGCTGTGGGGACAGGAGTCTGGCCAGCTGACCCTGTTGCTGCCCCTTTCTTGGGCAGGCTTGGAAATTTCAGGAACCCTCCTGCTTTTTGGACGACAGGGATATATTCCCTGCTGAGGGCTTGTAGCCACATAACTCTGTAACCTAAACACATTCCTCTGTCTTCCTCAGGCGTGCACACACACACACACACACACAATTGCAGGGTATACTCCCTTTTGGCTCATGCTGTTTCAGCTCCTGGTTATATGCTTTTTTCCCTCTCCTTCCCTCACCTGAAGATCCAGCTCAAATGTTAGGAATCATTCTGGTGTCCCTCCACGGGGGTAGAGGACCTCTCCACCACGCTCTTTGTATGCTGCGTTACTACACACTCAGGATGCGGGATTACTCCACGGACTTTCCCCTTTCCCAAGCTAAGAATTCCTCAAGGGTACAGACAAGGATATTACCTCTCCTTGAATTCTTAGCTGGCAACCTTGCACACAGTCGATGTCCACTGAAAACCTGCTGAGTTGAACTAAAGCAGGTATTAAGGAGGCACAGTGGGAGCAGTAGGGCAGCATCGGGCAGTTTTCATTCTAAAGAAAATGGTGTAGACTGAGGGGCCCATAAACCCACTTCTGGAATCAACCTTCTGCCTGAAGACAGACTTCCGGGCACCTGGTTCATGCGCTTCCGCATGGCCTGTAGGACTTTGCTCTTCGCCCTGGTTGCGGTTCTGTCACTAATTTGTCTTTCCTGCTGTGGCTCTGGAGCTGGATTGTAAGCTCCACTTGGTGGAGAATTATTCTGTGTCTCTCTGAATCTGGCTCCAGATGAGCGTTTTGGAGACCCTCAACAATTTGATATCTGTGGTTTGAAAGACTCTGAGCCTCTGGGCTTCAAATGTAGCCATCAGATCTCTGATCTGACTTTAGGAAGAATTTTTCATGACAGTTGTGATTCAGGGTAAATTTGCCAAGGAAAGACTTTGGAATTGTTTTCTTAAGAGTTTCTTAGGAAGCAGAGCCTTTCTCCATCCACCTCCTTGGAGCCAGGTAAGAGGTGGGGGGTGGTGTGTGGGGGGGAGAGGGGTAGCAAGATAACTTCAAGGTATTCTCAACTTGTTCACACTGTCAAGTTCAAGCAGGATATTTTTCATATTCCTTTATTTCTTCTGCTGTAAAGCGTGTTGGAGTGTAAAAGTCGTTTCACAAAGTTAACATGGTTTTGAAGAAAGAACAGATACATGTAGAGTAACCTACACATCTACTCTCACACCTGTCTATGTAGATGCCAATGGCACTGAAAGAATGAACTTGCTTATGGAGGAGGGGCTTCCGTCAGCACTGGGCAGAGGGGAGCAGGGGATTTGCTGTAAAGTGAACTTCCCCTGAATCCCCTCTGGCTTACAGCCGCAGGGAGCAACGCGGAAGCAGACTGCATCTAGATGGGGCAATGGGATGATGGTGTTTGTTTTGCTGCTGAAACAAAACAGTTTAGATTTTGCAGGAGCAGAAATGCCCCCTGCCCTCAAGGGACCCCAGGAGCTGTGCTCCCCTGAGGGCCTCGTCCGAGGGACAGAGATTGCAAAGTGCGAGTTTGGTGCAGAAGTGGGGGCTTATCCAGGCTTTAGCACCAGGTTGCTTACAGCCACAATAATATATTGACTTTCAACAGGAGCCTTGGAGAAACCAGCAGTAGCTGGGAAGGATGGGCAGCTAGAGGGGAGCATGGGGAAAAACGTTAAGGGGAAATGGACCCTGTTTTCTGTAAATGAGCAAAAGAGAAAGGAGAGAGACTTCTGTGGGAATTTCTTGAGGTTAGGGTCCTAGCTTAACCTAATTTCTTAAAAATCCCTGGAATGTTTCTCAGCCTAACGAGGGTGGGCACTGTGTCCTACTTATTTCTAGAGCATCCACCTCCCCCCCACTCCCCAACATATACTCTAGGGAGCTATAGAGGGGCAACATTCCCTAGAGGAATGAAGATGAATGAGCCCAGGCTCATGGGACCCAGGCTCTGCTTGGAGGCCTGCCAAGCCACTCACCTGGCCCAGGTGGGGTGGGGTGGTGGTTCTTCAAGGGGAGGGATGGTCCATATAGGGAATAACTTACTGCAAGTGGCAGCAGGGATAGTAGATAATTCGAGTGTGGTTTAAGGAGTGGAGCCACAGACCAGACTGTGAATGCTGGAGAGATCTGGGATCCAGATGTGGGGGCAGAAGTTAGAGGGACCACAAGGTCAGACAGCACACAGGAAGAAACTACATCCTCACCTGGGTTCCTGAAGGTTCCCATTTGTGCTCACTTGTGATGGGAACCAGCCCCCCACCCCCCAGCCTCAAGGCCACCAGTACCTTTGCACCCTGTACACCCCAGAGGAGACACCACACACATGACCCATGGCTCTTCAAGCTGGAACCTGAGGCCAGCTCCTTAACCTTGTAAAACCATCCTGAAGACAGGCAAGAAGACAGGAGCCAGCTGTGGCCTGTACCAGCCACCAGGTGTCACTGATGCATCTGCCTTAGACCGGGAAGCCCGGCTGTGCACGGTGCAACGGGCTTCTACCCCGGGAGCTCCACCCCTTTGAGAGCACTTTCTCAGGAACTGCTTCCGGGCTTTGGACAGGATTGGGCCACCACATTGATAGAGAACAGATGGTGGGGTGGGCTGGTGGCTCTGTACCCCTCACTATGGACACTGTGTTGCTCAGGGCATCAGGCCTCTTGTCCAGACTGGCAAGGGGGCTGCAAGATCTATCTGCACCCACAGGGGCCCATCCCCAGGGCTCTGACTGCCAACGCCTCCTCCATTGGCTGATCCCTAGTTCCTGGAGCTGTTCTTCTCCTGGACTGCTCCTTCCTGCTCTTACTCTTGAGTAGAAGAGGCTCAGCTATCCCTGTGAAGAGACTGCCAGATGCAGGTCCTCGTGAGGAACCCTGACCCTCCACCATCCTTCAGCCACTCCCTTACACTTCCTTGCTGGAGAACCCGGGCTGGTAGGGAGCCAGTGCAACGTCTGGTGCCAGCGAACAGGTCGGTGGAGCAGCAGTTTTAGAAGGTGTGATCTGTGGCTAAGGGGCCCGTTTGGGCCATAGCTGCCTATGATGGTGGAGTCTGCAGCAGGACTTTCCAAAACCTCACCTCTGGGCTGCTCCTGACCACCTTCTCCTTGTTTTGGCCAGGACCAAGTTCCAGATATCAGCCCATGGCCCCGACTTACCCCAGGAGTGAGAGGAGGAGAGAGAAGAAGTTGTCTTTAGACACACATCTATGCTTCTGGTGCCAGAAGTGTGGGTGTGCAGTGGGTGTCTTTGAGCTGGCTGAACCAAATCAAGCCCTTAGACGTCTTGCTCTAGAAGCTGCAGGTGCAGCAGAGTATGTGGCTAGTTCCTGCCTTGGGAAGATGGGATGAGAAAGACAAAGCCGGCAATGAGAAAGGAAGATAAAGAACACGAATGGTGGGCACAGGCACCCGGGCCACCAGCATTCAAGTGTGGTCAGAGGAGATCTGGGTGGCAGAGTAAGGCCTAAATGACCACGGACTGCAGCAGGCGGAAGCACATCATGAGGTCCAGCGGGATGGGCGGCTTCAGGTGGTTCCCATCCAGCCGCAGGTAGCGGAGGTGTGGCACATTCTCCAGATCTGAGGAGAAGTCATGGAAGGCAACTAGGTTGTTGGGGCAGATCTGGGTCCCATTGATTTCTGTGGAGAAAGAAGGGAGAGGTCAGCAGGTAGGGTGGGTGGGGGTTGGGACAGATGGGGCTGGAGGCAAAGATGAGGAAGGAGAAGGGGGCAGACAATTGATGATAAGAATTTGAGTTCTCTTCTCTGGAACTGGCTGACCTTGGGAATGTGCCACCGAGGTTGAGTCAAGCCTGCCCACCCCCAGGTTTACTTTACTTGTTTGTAGAATGAATTAAGTCAGAACCAATCAACCATTACTATTGGAAATTCACTCTGTGGAGTCACAGAGGAAGTAAACTGTGAGCTGGACCTTCAAAGACAGGTGGGGCCACAGCAGGGTGGAGACGTGGGGGTTGGTGTTTGCTAGAGTGACCTCCTATTTGAAGGAAGTTGTAGGGGCAGCAGAGCTCATGGCAGAACCCAGGAGTAGTAAAAGCACAGTGAGCTGTACTGGAGAGAGAAGCCGGGCAGCTCAGCAGGAGCCAATTTGTGGTAGACTTTCAAATGGAAAGCGAGATTCCACTTTCTCCTTCACCTCTGGTGAGATGATGTCACGTGAAATGATGTCATCTTCTGAATGAATTTCTTATTCCCCCTCAACCTTGCCTCTTTCATCAGCGTTGGGGGATCAGCATTGTTAGTGATGTTCTTCTCCTTCTTGGTCTTCTTCCTCTCTGTCCATCATTGGAGTAGCAGAAAGAGCCCTGACTTAGGTGGATTTTGTTCTTATGACCACTGTGACTTTTTGGACTGTCACCTTACCACCTTGACATTCAGTTCTCAAATCTGTGAAATGGTGGGAGGGGTACCTGTCCCTCACTTCAGATGAGAGAATATTGGCAAAGGCATTTTACAGGCTGTAAAGGACAGGGAAGTTGGCAGCATTAAGGTCATTGCTGAGAACACGGTTAGCTGATCTAGGGCCAGCTCTGCCCACTCTGTCCATCGGTGACACAGGAGACAGGTGGGGCGCAGGGGATATACACGGGGGGGGGGGGGGGGATTTTTCTGACTTCAGCCTTAAAAAGCTGGATGTACCCTAGCAGCCTACCCTTCCACACACTGATGGAGACCTGCTGGCCACTGAGTAACGTGATTCTTAGGATTTAATTTATTTATTTGACAGTGAGAGAGAGAGCACAAGCAGGTGGAGTGGCAGGCAGAGGGTGAGGAAGAAGCAGGCTCTGCACTGAGCAGGGATCCAACCCCAAAGGCAGATACCCAACCAACTGAGTCACCCAGGTGCTCTGAGTAAAGGTATTCTTTCTGCCTGGATTTTCGGCTCATCTAGCTTTTAGGGTAATACTTTCCATCAGTTTACTACCTGCAGGATAAAATTAGTTTCCCCTTTTCCAGAATTTGCTTTTTGCCAGCTTAAAAAAAAAGCCTTCCCCTACTTCACGTAATTATCCCAGATGAATGAATAAGCCTGTTCTCCCATCCATTTGTTTCAAGATTGTAGAAACTCAACAATCTTCTCATTCTTTGGTTTGGAAACTGGGGATTCCTAATATTATCTTAGGGTTGCTGCCCTTTCCCCTTGGTTCCCTGCAACCCTAGAGCTGTAAATTCCTGTTGTGGATGGAACCTGGTTTTTTTTGAGGACCAGATAATATTCTCTCTTGTTTTTCAAGTTTTCTGTTAATGCTTTGCTCAGAGCCAAACTGGGACTTCCAGCCCTTTCTTCTGGGCTGCAATTTTTCCCCCAAGCTCAGGATCCTATAAATGTAGTTTGGGCAAATTCTGCCTTAAATGTACTATCTTATATGATTGAATATTCCAGCCTTGCAGCTAGGTTCAGAAAGCGCCTGTACACTGGCGTGTTTCTCTGGCTGCTGCATTTTACCAGCTGCCTATCCTGAGCTGCCTTTCTGTGTACGTCTTTTAGAGATTCTCCAAAACCTAGGCTCAGCCTTCCTCTCACAGCTGCCAGCTTGTGCAAGGGACAGGCCCAGGACATCTCAGAGTAGTGATAGTCAGAACACGTTACTGTTCTGCTTTCGTGAGAATGTCCAGGACTACATTCCATGTCTACCTGTAGATCTGGAGGGCAGAGAAGCCGGGGCTGACAAGAAGGGACAGAGGAGGAAAAGCCGTTATCCTTCAAGCATGGTATTCTGGGCACTTTATCCGTATTACCCTGTTAAATCCTCATATCAACTTTGTGACAGAAGGCATTGTTCCCGTTCTCATTTTACAGATGAGAAAACGTGGCAGAGGTAAAATATCTGTTCAAGGTCACACAGATAGTAAGGGGCAAGGTCAAGGTTTGAAGTCCAATGCCAGACTGGGTGCTATTTTGTTCTACACCCCCCACCCCGGCCCAAACTCCTAGAAAGGATTGAGACAATAAGAGCCTCCACTTCTCTGGCCATGGCCCTGCCCTGCCCCCACTCACTCTCTATGCTGTTGTTGTTGAGATACAGGTGTTCCAGCTTGTTGTTGATGGCAGGCACACTGCTGATCTTGTTGTGGGACAGATGGAGCACCAGCAGGTTGGAGATGTTGAAGGAGTTCTTGGGGAGCCCCCTGTCTGACAGCCTGTTGTAGTTAAGGCGAATGAAGGCAAGGTTGGGGAAGCCCTTGAAGTATCCATTGGGGATGGTCTCAATCTTGTTGCTGTCCAGGTAGAGCTGGTGAATGGCTGCAGGCACCTTGGGTGGCATCTTTCTCAGGATGTTGTGAGCCAGGTTGAGTTGCATGAGGTTCTTGAGGCCTTGGAAGGTGTCAGGCTTGAAGACACCATCACTCAGCTTGTTGTGTTGGAGATCCAGGAGCAGCAGGCTGTCCAGCTTGCTGAAGACGCCGGGTGGGATTCTGGAGATCTGGTTCTGGCTCAGCCTCAGCTGCTCCAGGTTCCGGGGCAAGGCCGAGGGCACCTCTTCCAGCTGGTTCTTCTCCATGTAGAGGAATACTAGACTGGGTAGTTTCTCCAGTACCTTCTGGTCTATCTTGCGAATTCGGTTGTTATCCAGGTTGATCCACCTCAGGCCTGTGGCATTTTGGAAGGACTCCACTGGGAGCTCAGTTATGAAGTTGTTCTGCAGATAGAGGTAATGGATGCGGGGTGGGATGATAGGGACCTTTCGGAGGTTGCGGCTGTCACAGTAGAGGGCAGACGGGAAATCAGAGGGGCAGTAGCATTCCCGGGGGCAGTCGGGGAAGATAGAGGGAGGACCTGGTGGGAGGGGAGGGGGCAGGTCTGTAGGCTCCGGTGGCTCATAGGGCTGAGAAAAGCTGGGTGTAGGCCTGGGTCTGGGCCTGGGTCTGGGTCTGGGTCTTGGTCGTCTTGTTAGCTGGCCTTGGGCCACTGAGGCCAAGATGAGGAGAAGTGGGAGGAGCCAGCAGAGGGATGACCTCATGATCCAGGTGACACACCTGCAGGGAGGAGACACACGAAGTCATTAACCTTCTGGGCCTCCATAATTAAAGGCTCTGTCTTGGCACTAGTGTTGGCCAGGACGAGCTCCAGTGAGAGAGACCTGTTGAAGCCTCTCTTTGTCTGCCCATATCCAGGAGGTAAAAATAACAAGGACTTGAGGGTTTGGACCCCCAGCCTACATGCCTAGCCAGCTCTGGGAGGGTGAGACATCCTGGCAGAAGGCACATTGACTGAAAATCAGGAGCTCTGGGGCTTGCTGGAGAAGACCATTAACCTCTCTAGTGCTTGGTCTCCCAACTTGCAGCATGAACAAATCACCCCTGTTCCTAGAAGGGGGATGTTAGGATACGTGAACTATAGAGTCCTAAGTGGTACATCTGGAAGGATCCTAAGAGATCCTATGATTCAATGGTTTTCAGACTGTGCCCTGATATGTGGAGCCCCCTGAGGGAGGGAAAACAAGTGGGTGGCCCTGGGGCACCTCCAACTCACCCCTGAGCCAACCTGAGTGGCTCTGTGTTTTGTTGTTGTTGTTGTTGTTTTCTTTTTTTTTATTTTTATTTTATTTAATTTATTTTTTTGGCTCTGTGTTTTTAAATTTGTTATATATAGAGGTTTGACCAAAGCATGTATTTGAAAGAAGAGCTGCATTGCTAAAAACGGTTTGAAATTCACCAATCAAGCCCAGATTCTACTGTTTACAGAAATTGAGTCCCGGAGGGGTGGAATGGCTTGCCAAGGCCAGGAAGCTGTTGAACACCAATCCTGGGACAGAAACCCAGGCCTCCTGCTTTCCAGAGCAGGGCTTGTGGAGGTCCTGGAAAGGAAGGAAAGAGCTGTGGACACACTTGTGTCTGGTGTCTGCCCCTGCTTACTCCTCAGCTCTGTGCTCAGCTCAGGGAAAGCTGGTCTTTGCCAGCAAGAGGCATACCAAGAATTTCTCCCCAGATGTGAAGGCTCCTGTGAAAATAAACAGGGAAGGGATCAAAAGCTGTGGGGAAATCACTTTCATTTCTTCTGATTTGGTATCACTGCCCCCATATCCATGGCAGTTGTTGGTGTTGAGACTGGCTATGAAGAAAAATTTCCTGCCTGCCTCTGTGACATAGTGGAATAGGTCACTGAAGGCTATATTGGGGTCAGGCTCCCCAGTGGCTCTGGTGACTCTTCAGATAGGGTCATGTGGATTGAGTTGAATTAAGCTGGAGAAATAGCAATAGGATCAGGGCTGCAGACAGAGTGGCAGCTCCCACCAGCTTCCTCCCCTCACACCGTCTCCTCCACAGGGCCCGCCAGTCCTATGACTCTCCCCTCTGGTCTACAGCCAGGTTCTCTGTTCCCACAACACTTCCCCTAGCCTCCTTACTGCTTCCTCATGAGGTGGTGGTCTGGGGCCCAGAGATGCAGGCTTCCTGAGATTCTCTGACCTAGAGCAGGCCACAGTGTGTCCCCAGCTGCATCTGGACCCTGGGATCCTGCCTGCCTGCCTCTGTGCCAGGACTATCACTGTCTTTCCTTTGAGCCCACATCCACTTACACTCCTCCCTTGCATGCTTCTTTCTGGCTCTGCTCAAAGGAAAAGGATAGAGGCCTCTCACCAGCTGCTTAGTCCCAGGCCTGATGCTCCGGAGGCATTGAATGTGACAAGAAACGGGAGAGAGGGTGGAGCTCAACTCCAAGGGGAAGAAGGGGGTCTCCCTGCACCTTTCATACACACACACCCTTGACACCTAGCCAGCTCTCTCTTTCATGCACACACACATGCGTGCACATAAGCAAACCCATGTCCACATAGTACTCTGAAGATGGGAGGAAAGGAAGGAAGAGATTGCCCTGCAGCCTCTATTGCTTCCCTACCTCCCTCTAAGGGGGTCTCTCCCCAGGCAGGCCTCTCTGAGGGGGTCCACCAGGTCCATTTTCTTGGGCCTCTCATCAGAAAGAAGAACCGTGCAGTTAGAATCTTGGCTTTACCTCCAGCTGAGGATCCAACAGTCCCACAAGGGCTGAAAAGAGCGGACATTCATTGTAAACTCCCATCTTGTTACCGGGCCCCACACCACTCAGGATTGGGAAACTATGAATTAGTATTTCATAAGTCCTGTAATTTTCTCGAAAATAACACAGACATATACACTTTAAGGGGTTGTTAAAGCATTAGTATACTGAATGCAAACATTTTTAAGAGCCCCAATTTTTCCGACCCTATTTATTTGGGCATTTCTTTATTTTCTGATCACCTGAGAGCCAGAAGTAAACATAAAATCTCTCAGGATATGAAGCCCTGCTTCAGGGAGGCTCCCCAGCACTGGCTGTGAGCTCCCCCATTTCCCTTCCTTGCCTTTGTCATCAAAAGCATCTGCCTAGATATTAGACCTCGAGTTAAGCAAGTAACACGTGTCTAGCACTTACAGCAAGGGTGGCTCTGTGTGGCTCACTGACGGGGCAGCTGGCCTTTGCTCCCCGGTATTTCTGGGTAGCTGGGGGACTGGGCAGCCCTGGTGCTCACAGTTAGGAGGGCAGGCTCACAGGCTAGCCTCCTGCTCCTTCTGTCCGCAGTGAGCACAAGTCCTCCTCATCCCCAGCTCCTGCACCGGACCCTTTGGGAACTCCTCTTATCTTCCCTGCCACCCTCCAACCCCAACCCCCACTGACCTCCTGACCCTTTTACATTCCAAACCTCTGAGACTGGCCAAGCTCCGCTCAGAACCACTAGGAGGTTTCGGAGGAAAAGTTCTCTACCCTCAGTCCATGGAGAAACACTGCATCTGTTCAGCTCCCCTTATCTGAGCCCCAGGGCTCAACCACTCTCTGCTGTGGGTATGTATGTGTGTGTGTATGTGTGTGCACACGCCAGATCCCATGCTTCTTTCTTGAGAAAATAGAGTTCATTTCTAAGGCTTTTTTCACTGGGCAACGCCTCTTCATGCTGGAGCCTGACTGTCCAGAGGGGAGGTCCTGACAGCACAGCTATTGCTCTGGCAATACTCAGCGATGCCCTAAGTCCCTGAAAGCAGAATCTGTGTGACCAAGTGGAGGCCCCTGGACTCCAAGGGGAGTCACAACTGCTCCCCCCCACC
This sequence comes from Canis lupus baileyi, assembly GCF_048164855.1. Lineage (NCBI taxonomy): Eukaryota > Metazoa > Chordata > Mammalia > Carnivora > Canidae > Canis > Canis lupus. Next base: position 23,761,180 of record NC_132875.1, read on the forward strand.
CCCCGCCACAAAGCCCAAAGTCACATTTTCTTATGCTTCTGCCTTCCAGAGCCTTCCATCCAATCATAAACTCCCTTAGGTTGGGTCATGAGTGTGTGTGATTTTTACATTTCATATGTCTTTGCAGGCATACCTCCCCACCCCACTCCCAGCTTTCTGCTGGGTGGTGCTCACTAGCAGTCCTCAGGCTCCTGCAGACCAGCAACAACCACTAAACCTCACCCAGCTCCATGCCCCAGCATGGGCTCTTGAGAGCTGCTGCTCCATGAGGGCAAAGCCCAACCCAATGTTCACTCACTACTTCAGAACATTTCCTATGAGAGTTCTCAGTTCAAATTTCCGTTCCAAGTGTTGGAGATCTGGGCTTAAATCCTGACTCTCACCCTCCATCCCAGGCTCCTCATTTATTAAGATGCAATGAGATCACACGCACGAAGGCGTGTGGTAGAGCATAAAATCTCTACAAATGGCAGGGGTTTCATTTATTCACCTATGTATTTATAAAAGAGCAGATCCTCTAGGGAGACTGATTTTTAAAGTGAGACAGCCCTCATCCCTACCTAGTTCATGAATTCACTCATTAAGGCTTGAACACCAGGACTAATGCAAGGTTGAGGCTCAGGACAGGGCTGTGCTGAAGTTCGCATGGATTTGTCAAGTCAGTATGAGCAAGTTTAAGGCTAATTGACTTGGCATGGAGAGTCTGGGGTTGGGGTTGGGCTGGGAGTAAGGTTGGGTGTGTCTCCCAGGGTTGAAGAAAGATTATTTCACTCTATAGTTGACCCTGGAACAACATGGGTCTGAATATCATGGGTCCACTTATATGCAGATATTTTTCAATAAATACATGTACAGTCCTATAAATGTGTTTTCTTTTCCTTATGATTTTTAAAATCACGTTTCTTTTCTCTAGCTTACTTCTTGTAAGAATACAGTGTATAATATGTAGAGCATACAAAATATGTGGTAATTCACTGTTGATGTTATTGGTTAAGCTTCTGGCCAATGGCAGCCTATTAGTAGGTTTTGGGGGAATCAACAGTTATATTGCAGATTTTTGACTGTGTTGTGAGGGTTGGCACCCCTAAGCCCTGTGCTTTTCCAAAGGTCAACTGTACTCACTGGTAGTCTTGTTCTTGTCATATTTCCTGCCTACTTGGTCACCCCTAAGCCTTCACAGCTTAAGTCAGCCAGTGACCCTGTCGTGGGGAATGGGGCTGCCCCTGGCCCCAGAGGCACATCCATGGACATTAGGATGACCCTCTTTCTTTGTTCCCTTCTTTCTGTCTAAAGTCAGACTTCTGAAAGCTGTCCTGCTTCCTTTGTCTCTTCCTAAAGCCCAGAAGGAGGTTGGAAGCCAGGAGAATCAGGTGGTCATTTGTTAGCCGAGGAGTTGAGACAGCCACTCTCCCCGACCAGGCTGCCTGAGCTCCTTTCAAGGGGCTCCTCATGTCTTCAGCTAACAAAAGGGCTGATAAGGAGGCATGGTGAATTCAACACACTGTTGATGGAGCTGTCCCTTTCCTGTGGGGTGAATCAGTATAAGGGTGAGCCTGACAGGGGTGGTGGCAAGAGAGCTTTATGGTACATGCTAGACAGGGGATGAGGTTTCTCAGCCTGTCTTCAGCATCAGTTTCCTTACCTGTAAAACGGATAACAAATCTTCCCCATCCCTATATTCCTCACTCAGTTGTTGTCAGAAACAAGTGTGATAAACAACTTTAAAATGAACCACAGATTTAAAAAATCCTAAAAATAAATATAACACTATTATGGAGAGACCATCTGTCTCCCCAGTGTCTACCACAAGGCAAAGTGTAAACAGAATGAAGTTTTTCTGGCCTGAGGCCACTAGTCCAGAAGAGCACGTTTTCCATTCTGAGGACCCAGGGACGAAATGGGGTGAGATGGCTGTCCTCCTCTGACAGCCTGTCTCCTCACCATATCCTTCATTCTGCCTCCATCCCTCAGTATCTCCAATCCCTGAAGAAAGTCTGGAAGAATCTGTCCGATGCCTTGAGTACTCATAGATCAGGGTTCCAACCCTGCTTAGCTGGAGAGCTTGGGCAAACCTACCTCTACTCAGCTCTAGTGTCCTCATCTGTAAAGCAGGCATATTAACACCTTCATATCCGATGGTTTTGAGGGCTAAATGAGTAGATGTGGTTAAAGTGAGTGCTTAGTGAATGTTAAGCTGTTGGTGACATATTTTCAAAGTAATGGGGTCTCTTTTCCTTTAACTTGGCCAGAGGGCAGACCTGCTCTCCACTCAAAGGTAGGGATTCTTGTAGGTGGGTACTGGCTCCCATATTTCCTCCAGCTCTTCCACACACAAAGCAGCCTCCTCCCTGTGGGGCCTGCGAGGCCACACTTGGGTCTTAGAACCAACTAGTTGGAGAGACCATAGGAGCCTCCAGCTACCTGGGAGAAGGCTCACTTTGTCTTTCCAATTCACTAACCCCACCTGAAGCCTTTCTGTAGCAGGTAAGGGGATGCTTGCTCACTTCCTCAGCTGGCTCTGGAGACCCCTGTGATCTATGACTTCCCTTCCCAACCTTTTGCACCTGGCTTTTCTGCCCCCTTCTAGTCTTGACATGCTTCCCTCGCAGGCCCAATAAATGAGGCTGCCCACCAGGGAGGTGAAGGGGGAGCACAGAGCTTGGTGTTTAGTCCGACCTCTCTCTGTGCACATCAGGACAGACAGCTATCAGGCAGGGGGAGAGGGGATATAGAGGGAATGGGGAAGAGCCCAGTCCAGTGCCCAGCGTAAGGCAGATTGGCAAGTGAGAGGAAACAGAAGCTCTTTGGAGCTATCTTGGGGGAATTTTCTGAGATATGCCTGATGATGCAGTTGCTGGTGCTTGTGGGGAAAAGGTAGAGGAGGGCCCACTGGACATCTTCTCTATTCCTTCAGGTGGCTTGTTCCTACTCCAAGGACACTCTGGAACTCCTCCACCAGACAATTCTTGTCCAGGAAACCATACAGTCCTTCTGCCTAGCTCATACTGCCTTGAGTCCTGGGCTCTTCAGTCCCCACATGGGTGTCTCTCAAGCCCCTGATTCAGGTGCTCAAACCCTGGCTGACCATCAGGAGCCCCTCAAGCATTAAACAATAGATTACTGGGCTCCATCTGGAAGGAGCAGAGTGAGGGGTCCAGAAATCTATATTTTTAGTAACTTCCCTTATCCCCCACCTTGCTCCCAGGTGATTTTGAAGATCAACCACATTTGGCGACCGAGAGCTGCCCACCCCTACCTGCCCTGGCACAGCACTCCCTCTGCTGTTGCAGAATTTAAGAAGTTGGGGGGATGATGGGGCTACTTGGAAAGGAGCCCCATTCAATCATCCACTTTGGCTTCCCCCTCCCTGACTAAGGAATTACTATCTTTTTGCCACAAGGACACCTTATCAACCTGGGATGATTTTGAAATTGGTTTAAAAAGAGAAGTTTTCTGGCTGCCTGTAGAAAAAAATAAATGAGCTGCCCCCAGTGCCGGGAATCAGGACCTCCAAGTCTTGGAAGCTGGGATGCTTTTTTCCCTTTCTTCCCAAAAGCCAAGTGGTTTGGACCAGAGAGGGACATTCAGAGCTAATGGGAAGATACTGTGCAGGTTAGAAAGGCGCTTTTTTTCTCCCTCCTACCCAATTAAGTTCTAAAGAATGAAAAAACCCTTCCAGCGCTTGCTGGGTTCATCTCCTCCCTCTCAGCCTCAAATCAGGACACATGGTTTTCTTTTGGCTCTCCCATCTCAGTGGGAAGACTCACTTTCTTTTTGCTCTTCCAGCTGGGGAGGCATGTGAAAGTGTGAGAGACAAGATGGATCGTGTGTGTGTGTGTGTGTGTGTGTGCGCGCGCGCGCGCGCGTGTCTGTCTGTCTGTCTGTCTGCTGGCAGCCAGTCTCTGTGTGCTCTAGCTCTGCTTGTCGTATGCAGTCAGAGAGTGGAGGTAAACGGACAGGACATCCTCATATCGTGTGTGTGTGTGTGTGTGTGTGTGTGTGTGCATGTCTTGCGAAAATGCAGCCCCTCTGTGACGTGTGGGTGCCCTTGTGGCGGTGTGTGACAATACGTGAAGGGTGCAAAGAAGTGGATTCTAGAGTCAGGTTTCCATAGAAACACCTGCTGTGTAGAATACTGTGCGCAGTATAACTTCCTGTGCCACAGCAAACAACTGAACCAAGAAAGTTTAATTTTTGCATCAAGCAAATACATGGGCATAGAATGAGAGAGAGAAGGTAGAGGAGGAGGGTGCAGGAGAAATGTGGAAGAGCTCATTGGGGCTCACTTGAAAGGAGAAAGGCTGGGAGGAAGGAAGGAAGGAAGGAAGGAAGGAAGGAAGGAAGGAAGGAAGGAAGGAAGGAGATGGAGACCAGATCAATAAGGTTGGTTGGACAGAGTAGGAGGAAGCCTTCTGGGGAAGGGGTCTCCCCCATCTCCCCCTGGGCTTACCTGCACACACCTGCCTGTCCTCTCAGCTGTGGGTTTAGTCCCGGGCAAGGCTCCCCCTCTTCCTCCCCCACCCTTCGGTGGGGCTGTGGCAGCAGAGAGCCGGCTAGAAGTTCTAACCTCCCAGTGGTGCCTGCGTGCTTGTATTTGCCTGGCTTTTCTTCTCCCAGATCCTAGTAGGGTGGGGAGGTTAGGTTAGGGGGAGGGACAGGCAGATTGTAGGGAGGGAGGGGAAGGAGGAGGGAAGAGGGGAGGGAGGGAGGAGGGAGGAGGGGGAGAGAGAGGGAGAGAGGGAGCTTGGGAACGGAGGAATGACAACAATAAAGTCTTTATTTGGCAGCCAAAAACTCCCAAAGACTTCGTCCACACACCATGCCCACTAACGGACTCGTTTTTTAATAACATTTCCTTCTGCTGCTTCTGTTTCTGGGGGGAGATTGTTTGACCTGTGTTTGGAAAACAAGCCAAATTAACAGAGGAAAAAGGCGTGAAAAGCAGCTTTTGTACAGGCCAGAGCTGCAAAGCTGGGTCCAGCCCCAGCCTGTTTCATTCCTCCTCCTCACAGTCGCCACGCTTCTGATGCCCATCACTTCCCTGGTGTTACATTCCTAAGCCAGTGAGGGGTGTGGGATGTTTCCTCTGAGCAGTGACCATCCTGCCCTTCCTCGCCTTCTCTAGGAGGGTGACAAGGGAGTGGAGTCTTGCTGTGCAGTGAGCTGTCAGGGAGATGGCTTTGGTTTGGTTGCTGGAGGGATGCTCTGAGGACCAGAGAGGGAAAGGTCTGGCCTGAGGGTCACACAGCAAAGGCAGACAGAATTCAGGTTTGACGTAAGATCCAAAGTCTCTGTCTCTAGCTCATGTGGACAAAATCAGTGTCTTCTTTCAACTTCTCCAAACATCTTGCACTCAGGAGAGATTTGGGGGCTATATGGTCCTCACACAAGGTACATGAGGAAATCCAAATGCCCCCTGTCCATGTCATCTCAGAAGACACCTCCAACAATCCTCCTTAATTAAAAAGCTGCAACATATTTGCAATTAAGTAGTGCCCAGAAAAACTTCCTGTCACCCCAGGCACCCCAAGTGATTACTTGAAAAATCAGTGCTGACATTAGGGTCAGCATCCCTGGGTTCCACCACTTATAAGCTGTGCTATCTTGGGCAAGTCAGTCGATAATGTGGAACCTCCATGTCCTCATCTATAATATGGGATGATACCAACCTCACAGGGTTGGTAAGGTTCAGTGATGTCATAAATGGGAGGGCACTTTATAAACCAGGAAGATGACTGGGTTTAGGAGAGAGATGATGGTGCCTGCGAGTCAGCCTAAGCAATGGAGAAGGAAAAATAAAACCCGCTCCTTCTCTCCTACCCCCTTTCCATCCTAAAACTCATGCCTTCCACACCCTGCTGGGGAGGTCTTGCTGGAAGCCAGCACAACTCTAGATTCCCATTAGCCTGCATGTGCCAGGTCACTTGCACATTTTATTTTTCATCCAGATGGGATAATGTCCCCTCCTGCAGCCGGAGCCCATCGGATCCTTCAACTTGCTTGTTTGCCTTTGTGTAGCAGGTAGTAAGCAGAGTTCAAGAAAGATGAGCAAGGTGCATGAGGCACAGGGAGGGTGGGCAGGGAGTGAGGGGAGGCACTAGATCGTGCAGGGTGAGTGTGTGTGTGACTTGTATCTATTTTCATGGGGTTCCATCCACATCCCTGAGTCTATGCTCATTGACGATGGCCAACTCCAAGCCCTGCCAAGCCAATGTGTCTCTTCGTCCTTTCCACCCTCCCTCATTTGCTCTATCCTAGGCTCTGCAGAGAGAATCAGAATGAAGCATACAAATGGCTAGGGGAATATTCTAGAATGTCAAGAGTAGAGTTTGCTAATTGTAGGCCTGTGGATCTAATATGGCTTGAGGACCCAACATGTGTTTTGATAGCACATTAACAAAAAACCCTTTTTATTATGGCACATTTAAAACATATACACATTTACACAGAATAGTATTAATAACCCAATATACCCAACACCCGGCTTCTGCAATCACCAACTCATGGCTCGTCTTATTTTATTGGTTCCCCTCATTCCCACAAAACCCACTGGAATATTTTTAAGCATTGATTTTTTTAAAGATTTTATTTATTTATTCAAGAGAGGGAGAGAGCATGAGTGCAGGGGGGCAGTGGCAGGCTTGATCCCACATCCAGAGATGGTGACTTGAGCTGAAACAAGAGTTTGACATTCAACCAACTGAGCCACCCAGTGGCCTCAAAGTATTGATATTTTTTAAAAATTGGATTTGAAGCAGAGAAAGTACTTCCCAGTTGGACGCAATCACCATCCTTCTGTGTTATCTTGTCTCAGTTGATGGCCTAGATAACCTCACTCAGTTACATACCTGCCTGTTCTCCAAGATATTTGAGGTCACAAGCACTGGTCTAAGGGGCGGCAACTGAGAAATGAAGTGAGTTGGGACAAATCAGGGATGCTATAGGGGAGAAGGTGGCAGGTTGTCTCAAGCAACCTGCCTTTTTCATTCTGTTGACACAAGGGTTCACCTCTAGATGGGAGACAGGTGGCTGGGTTCTTCAGACCTAGCTTTGCCTCTCACACGATGTGTGACCTTGCAGATGTCCCTCTCCCTCTCCGGCCTCAGTTCATCATTTGAAAATGTGAGGTTGTCCGAAGTGACCTCTGAGTTCTCCTTCAGCAATAGTGTGAAGAGAACCTGAGATCTGGGGTCAGGACCCTGGGCTAACCTCTCAGTTCTGCTACTCTAGCTGGTTGGTGAGCAGGTTTAGGGCAATAACCTGTGTCCTGCCCAGGACACACCCAGGATAGCTCAAGGATTATTGGAAACATCAGCTGGGAGAGCATTTTGTGGTTTACTGGCTTCATATAGCCAGATCCTGGGACTCCTCCAGAAAGAGCTTCCTCTCCTAGAGTCTTGGGGACCCCAAGTAGTATAGCTTCGCCCCAAGGGAGGCATTTATCTCTTTCCATGTCAAGGATGATGTGAGGACAACACTGGGGGAAGTGGTGAAAAGTTGGGACATGTTGGCTTGGGACATGCTGTTGCTTGCTCCTGGGAAGGGGCTGGGGCAGCTTGGTCAGGGGAAGGTGTGAAGCAGAAAATTTGGGAGAGACGGAGAGGGAGGCAGCTGTCCAGTGTGGCAGACTACAGCTACCTTTACAGAGGACCTGGACACACTCACTCTTCCCACCCAGGTTGAAACTGTCTCAGAACTCAGTGCTTATTTGGCCCGTGTGGTAACTGCCATCTCGTTACAAGCAGTGAATGCTCACAGTCCAAGAAGAAAAGGCACAACTGTGTCTGATCCTTTCCATCGAAATGCAGAAGGAAGTCCATCAGACTCCCTACCTCCCTGCCTCCCCACGGCCCTACCTCAACCTCTGCCAGGAAGGAGCCTTGTGGCCCAGAGGAGTTTTGGCTCAGACTGCCCCGTGGTCCTCAGGCACACAGAGGCTGGCCCTAAGATGGACCCTCACCCCTCACCAACTGAGGCTCAGAGCATAGGGTGACTGGGGGTCCTGGCAAGTGTGGGATGGTGAGAGGCTGTGGGAGTCCTGTGGTCACTTATTCCCCCACCCAGCCTGGGGGGTCGGGGTTGCCTGGGGTAAGTGGGCTCCTGGTGGTTGGAGGCAGCGTCCCTCTCATTATGTATAACCCACAGCACCCACTGGGGGTTTGGCACAACCTGGGTGCTCAGTGGGAGTCTGTTTCATCACATTTAAGAGGGTTGAACAAAGAGATTCTCTGTCACTCACCTTATAAAAAAATGTTATTTTTTGAATCTGAATAGGTAATAGATTCTCTTGATTCAAAATCCAAAAGATACAGAAGGTTGTATAAGGAACAGTCTTCTTCCCGTCTGTCTCCCCATTACCCAGTTTCCTCCAGAAGACAAGCAGCGTAGCAGTTTCTTGTGTCTTGCTCGATTTATTTAATGCACATTCCAGCGATGTGTACAAGCAGCTGTGCACCTTTACTTTTACGTAGTGGCGTATCTTGACGATCCCTCCATATTGATCCATAAGTCTCTCTCCCTTTCTCTCTCTCTGCCCAGTGTTTATCAGACCAGTCCTTCTCAACGGGTATTTGGTCCTCCTGCCCAATTTTTAAGGTAGGCAATGCCGAGCTTGGAGTCTCACAAGCTTGGGTCGGTTCTGGCTCTGCTTCCAGGTGATCTAGGTGGTCTTGACCTTCTGGCTTGCCCTCTCTGAGCCCCCTTTCTCAGCTATGTGTGACAGGTATCCACTGCAGGACATCAGCTCAGTAGTTCAGTTATTCTATCATTTGACTTCCTTCTACCGTTTCACTTAACTTCTGAATCTGAGCGTTCATTTCACACACAGCAGAAAACTTCCTCTCCGTCCTCTTGGTATCCCTGCCCCGGGACTGTACGGATGGTAGGGTGAGTTTCTCAGATGCCAGGGCCTGGGTGGGAGGGTGTTGAGGTGGAGATGTGCACATGGTTCCCAGATAAAGTTCCACCTGGGATGCTGCAGGGCACGCCCTCCTCCTGGGAGCTCCTCAGTGAGCAGCCCTCTGACAGTTTTTTTTTTTTTTTAAGATTTCATTTATTTATTTGAGAGTGAGTGAGCAAGAGAGAGGTCACTTGAGCACATGTGCACATGAGTACGGGGAGGGACAAAGGGAGTGGGAGAAGCAGACTCCTTGCTGAGCAGGGAGCCCAGTGTGGGCTTGATCCCAGGACTCTGGAACCCTGATCTAAGCCAAAGGCTGATGCCCACCTACTGAGCCACCCAGGTGCCCCCCTCTGATTCTCTCTAAGGCTGTGCATAGAGGACAGAAACCTTCTGCGGACCTGTCATTTCCTCCTGTGGCTCTCTGGCAGTGGTTCAGGTTCCACAGGGCCCCACATTCTCCCCATGACCTGGTCCCAACCAGGGCCATTTCTTCTCTGTATGGAGAAAGCCTCCTTGTGCCCCTTAATTCTAGCCAAGACACCGTATCTATGCTCCGAAACCCCAAGGGCTAAGGCTTGCAGAATACGAAGCCAAGGCCACCTGTAGGCTGCTTCCATCTTCTGCATCACCTGAAGCAGGGAGCACAGAGCTGGTCCACTTGTTTCAATGAGAAGGAAGGAGAAGAAAAGACAGGGAAAGAAGAAATGGAATATCTATTGGCCAAGTGGTGGATACACTGGAACAGCAGGACCCTGAAGTCCCTTTCTACTCATCATCCAAGATCCTGTCCATGAGTTGTCAACTCATGGGCCAGCCGAGCAGTCCCGCTGCACTGTCAGCTGCTGTAACCCAATCACACCGACCTGGGAATGTCCATCCAGCATTGCTTCTGGAACTCCTCAGGTGCTGGAGAAGCCAGACTCAAATGAGTAATGATGGCATTCTGCCTTCCAAGGTGACATCTCCTGGGTTCTGGGATGCCTCTGTTGCCCTGCCATCATACCATCCTGGAACTCTGGCCTCACTTACTTTTATGTTGTAAAAATCACTTTTCACCAGTCACAACACCTGGGTCTAACTTCAGGTCCCAGGGATAATCTGAGAAGCCACCGGGGCCACCCTGCTCCAATGCCATAGAGTGTTGAGTAGTGACACCGCCTCACATAGGAACACACGCGGCAGCCACAGGACAATGACTAGTCTGCCGACGTGTGTGGTCAGTTATGTCCCATGTTGCAAGGTCTAGGAGGGCAGGAGCAAGGCAGCCACCACATATGACCTTGGGGGTCCTCACATCCACATGGCCACCTAGCATCATCCTTAAACTGAACGATAGTGACAGTAATGGCTAAAGCTTATTGGGACATACGGATGCCAGGCATTCTTCTATGTGTACAACTCTGGTCCTTATTCAACTCCATGAGGCAGGCGCTGCTATAATGCCCATTTTACTGGTGGGACACTGAGGCATAGACGGCTGTAGGGCCCAAGGTCATATGTCTGGTAATGGTGGAGGTAGGATTTGAACCCAGGTTGTTCTGCCTCCAAAGCTCATGTTTGTGTACCTCTGTGCTGTTGTGATGGATAAAATGCAAATCCTTTCAGATCATCTCTAGATCCATGTAGCTGGGTGTCCGGTGTTTTCAACTCATGCAGGTTTAACAATCCTCCAAAATTTTTTTTTCCTAATGTGGAAAAGAAATCCTCACATGTGAAATTGTTGAGAACCACTGATCCAGGACTCAGGTTCTCATTCCTAAAATAGAGAGTTCCTGAGTTCCATCTCAGTTCCTATCTTCCTGACCCTTCCTACGGGTTCCCCAAGATCTGTCAGGTCTGTTTCCTTAATGACTTCGGTGCCCGCTACTCCTTTCCTGCCACCACTGGAGTTGCCCTCTGGGTCTCCCCGCTATGCCCCACGCTCTGTTCTCCCTGGCTCCTGCTAAGGCACAGATCTGATCAGGTCACCCCTTGGTGTCTCCCTGTCCCCACTGTGGTTCTTACCCCATAGTGCCTGTCAGAGTCACCTGACAGCTTTTAAAAATGCTGAAAGGCCCAGCCTCCAAGATGCTAATTCAGGCAGATCTGGACTTTTAAAGGCTGTCAACATGAGTGATTTGGGCCCACACCCTTGGCTGACAGCTACAGGCATACAGAATGCAGCCCAAACTCCATACTCCGACTTCTGCTTACCACTCTAGCCTCACTTCTCCTCTTCGAAGATGGTCTCACCGCAACCAGATACCACAAGCTATTTCATATCTACACATTTTTGCTCACTGCTACTTCTGTCTAGAAAGTACTCCTTCCCGGAAGTATTCCATCTTCTAGAACGCTCCGTTGACAGTGCTCTCTTCTTCAACCGGAGGGAGGAATGACCACTCTGTCCGTGTGCTGTGACTGTCCCCTACTGTGTGTCCATCCCAGGTCCTGTGTCACATCCCTGCCTTCCTCTGTTCTCTTGGCCTGGCTTGCCAGCTCCATAGGGGACTGGCCAAACCAGAATCCTCCTTGGAGCCCCAGGACCCAGGGACGGCAAGCCTAGAAGCACTAGAATAGTGTCTCCTCCTTTGTGTTTGCCGAGTTGTGGCAAAATGCTCCTCTGTGTGTGTGTGTGTGTGTGTGTGTCTGCAACCTGCTCACTTTCCGACCTCTTTTCCAGGACCCATGAAGTGTGTTCTTTCCCAAGACACACACCTGATCGTGCACTTCCCTTGCTTAGGATTTGGCAGTGTCTCTCAACTGTGTACAGAACAGAATCAAACGTCCTATGTTTTTGTTTTACTTTTTAATTTTTTAAAAAAGATTTTCAAGATTTATTTATTTGAGAGAGAGAAAAGAGCGATTACAGAGGGAGAGTGAGAAGCAGACTCACTGCTGAGCAGGGAGCCCAACGTGGAGCCGGATCCCAGGACTCTGAGATCATGACCTGAGCCGAAGGCAGACACTTAACCAACCTCAGTTGGTGCCCCCACCCAGGTGCCCCCATAATCAAACATTTTAACATCATACCTGTGGCCCCTGCAGCATGGCCCCACTTTCTCACCATTCATATTTCTTTCCATGCCGCTTCCAGAACCTGAGAACCAGATTCATGAGATCAGGTTTCTCTGGTTTTCATGTCTCTAGGTGTTTGCCCAACTTGGGTCCAAATGTCCTTCTTTCCTTAGTCTCCATTTGGGGAGCTCCTGTTCACCGTGTAAGGCCCACATCTTATATCACCTTCTGTCTGATGCTTTCCCTGATTTCTGCGGGCACAGTATTCTTGCCTGTACTCCCCTGAGCCCCAGCTGCATTAATGACCACACTTCAAGGTTCAGGGACCGCTCATTTCCATGTCTCCCTACCTCCCCACCTCTGGATGACTGAGGGTCTCCAAGGCAGAAAACTACTTCTGGCATATCTGTAATGATCAGAGTCACCAACATTTACCCAGAGCTTATGTGCCATGTGTGCACTTCACATTAGCTCGTGTGGGAGTGGGTACTATCATTATTATTGTCATTACCATGTTACAGGGTATTGTAGTCACTAAATGCTGAAGCCAGGATTGGAACCCAGGCAGCCTGGTTTCAAGGTCCAGGATGTCTATACCAGACTGGTAGTGCTCATAGACTGAATCCACACTGTGTGTGTGAGTGTGCGTAGAGAGGGTATTAGTTAATAAGACACGACATTACTCTGTTTCTGCCCACACCATTCCTGGTGTCAAGCTGGGTTGGAGCCCTCATCTCCAGAGGCCTGGTCTATGGCTTTTACTAAAATAACAGAGCTGTCATCTCTTCTAGCAGCTGACACGGATGTTCATCCAGCCCTGCCATTACCCCACAGGCCTCAGCCTCCTTTCTTCTTATTTCTCCTTTCTTCTGTTTTGCGAAGTTGGAAAAAAATGGTCTGTCTGCAGTTTGAGGAGTAGTGGCCCATCTCCTTCTTGGCCTCATGGGCCCCCTCCTATGTACCTTTCATGTGTAGCCCTGGCCTTCAGGAGAGCCAGATGACAGGGCTCAGGGGCTGCCCACCCCTGGCTCCCTTCTAAGTCTGGGAGCCTCCTGACTCCAGCCCCTGCAAAGGGAAAGGACTCTACCAGAGGCAAATATGGAAGCCAGAATGTTCTCTGCCTCCAATTTCTGGCTTTCTTGGCCTGCTGAGTAAGAAGTGCTCCTGTGGGCTGTCTCAAGCAATATGTGTATTTAATCCCGCCCACAGCCTAGAGCTTCTGTAGCCTCCTGGGGCTGGTGACACAGGGCAGCCGACTGAAGCAGGAAGGAGGGAGAGCATACCTTTGTGTAGCTGTCTGGCTTGCCCCATCCCAGGCTTGGCTCTCCAGACAGCAGAGCCCCCATCCGGCTTGTGTGCAAACACACCTCCTCCAGGTAACATCACCCCCTGAGCAGGTCCTGGAACCCCTCTGCTCCTCACCTGCCTTCTGCCCCCTTCACTTGCCTATGCTGTGTACTTGGATCTCCCATTCCACTCTTCAGATGATGTTGCTCTGCCCTTAGACTATCAGGTTGAACGTGTCCCTAGACAGACGCTGTATCTCCTCATTAGACTAGCATTTCCCTAAAGCAGAGTGAGAAGGCTTCCTCCCAGGTGATGATATGGGAAAGAGCAGGCATGCTTGGCTTCATTCCTGTTCTCCCTCCCTAGTCAGTGCCCTGTGAGGACGGCAGGGGGCTTGGGGCAGATTCCAAGTGCTTCATGGAGCAAGCAAGGAAATCTTTCTTTCTTCTACTCTAAGAGCTGACTCACAGACTAATATGGGAAATACATACATAGACAGGATGATCGGGACACCAAGACCCATAACAACCATCTGACCCCAAAGATACACAGTAAAGGATAAATACTTTTTTATGGCTGTGGCTCATGAAACAGTATTATGGAAGGATCCAGAGCACTGTTAGAAAGTGTCTTTGCCAAGAGACACTGTGTTTCTTTAGTGATGTTTGCACTGGCCTTGGCATCCATCCACAGAGGATTTAGCCAAGGGAGCTCCAGCCTGAAGGCTGTGAGCAGGGAAGTAATTTACTGGGCATAGATGCAGTCACCCTTGCAGTGAGCTAACATGGCCACTCCAGCCAGGTCTTAGACAACCATCCTGGATGCCCTACCTTGGGAGGCACTCTGGGGCTGGGGCCAGGGACAGTACAGCAAGACCCCCGATGCTCCAAATCCTGGCCTCTTAACGGACCTCTCCCCATGTGGCCCTGCAAGCTGCCCCTTGCTAATCTAAGGGCCCCAGGCCTGCTGTCCCACCCTGTAAGGCAGCTCTGAGGACAGAGCAGGGCTTTCAGGCTGGAAACAGTGATGCTAGCTATGGACCGGCCCATCTTGGCCCACCTCAGGTGTGGGGAATTTTCGGGCCCTGAGGAGCCAAGCCACAGAATGAAGGCAAAAAGGCAAAACATGTTTTGGAAGGTGGTTGGCAACTCTATCTGTCTGTTCCACGGGCCAGGGCTCAACAAGAGGCTGTGGGGTTGGTAGAGTGGTGGTGGGGTCGGGGGGAAGCTGGCCGGGACAGTGGTGGCTCTGCTTCCCCCTAGGCCCCCAGAAATGATGGGGACTCACCCCACCATGCTTCCTTCCTTCATGCTCCATAGCCTGGCACTTCCTGTTGGGAAGTTCTTCCTTCTCTCTACCTTGCCTCCCTTCTGCTGGAACTCAGGCTCCTTTCTTGTATTTAGAACCTCATTGGAGAACAGGGAAGCCCCCTCCTGCCTTAACCAGCCTGGGATTTGAGGGAGCTCAGGGCTCCTTGGAGACAGGCGCTGTTGTCGTGGGTGCTGTGTACCATTAGCATTACTCATCTGTCAGCCCTTGTGAGTGCAGTAGCTCTAAGCAGGCGGCCAGGCTCCTCCTGTCTTTTCTGGAGGTGGGGGTGTAGGGGGCCTGGGGAGGAGGAGGATGGCCTGGCCGAAGGGAGCCTGACTTGGGGTGGCACTGAGTCAGGGCCGAGGCGGGCGGCTGAGAGGTTGGGTGGCCCCATGCAGGCTGTCATGCTTGGACGCAGGGCTGGGAGACGGGGCTTCCTAACCCCCCCCCCCTTCTTCCTCCTCCACCTTCGCCTGCCCCCTCTGCCGCCTCCACCTCTCCTTCTGCTTCCTGTCCTCCTCCCGGGCCCAGGGAGCTGCTCCCTTTGGCTTTCCCCTCTCCTGCCTCGGGGCTCCTCCTGCGCCCCGGCCCCGCCTGGGAGGGGATATGAAATTCATTAGTGGCCACATTGCGGCGGGATGAAGTCATGGGCTGCTGCTCTCCGCAGAGCTCTCCCTCCTCCCCTCTGTCAGGCCCGCGGCCCCTGGACCCTGTGGGCCTGCCAGCACTGCCGGGGCTCAGCCCAGTGTGGCCGCCCCCTGCCCCCGGGCCCTGGGACCTGTCCCTGCGTCCCCTCCCCATCTGAACCAGCCCCCCAACAGTGGGGCGCAGGGGGCCCCCAGCTGCTCACTTTTCAGCCTCCCTCCTGGGGGCATCCCCCACCCTCCTGGCCCTACTCTGCTTTCTAAGCCCTCAGCTGGGTCTTTTCTCTGGTCTCCCACCCCATGGTCCGACAGTCTTAAACCCATCTTCTGGTGCCCCTGCCGCCTCCCTGTCCGCGCTCCTGGGCCAGTCCCCATCCCGTCTGCCTCCTTGGCTGGGTCCTTCTCTCTTCACTTGAAGCCTCTTGCCTGATACCTTTTGCTAACCCCTTGAAACTGCCTTCAGAGGATTTATTTAACTGAAACCAGTTGGGCTTCCCCTTTAGACTCACAGCTCTATGAGGCTTGCAGTGCATCCCAACACCCTGCACAGGCCATTCACAGATGTTTACTGGATGCCTACTGTGCGTCTGGCACCATGTGAAGCTCTGAAGATGTTGAAACAGACACGGTTTCTGTCCTCCTGGAGAGCTAGTCTAGTGGGAGAGGCAGAAAATAAAACACTTTTAAAAAGATCATAGTGTAAAACCTAAATATATATAATTTTTATCAATCATACTTCAATAGAGCTGGCAAAAAATAAAATAAACACATAAATATAATGTCACGAATGGCCATGTCATAGGTACTGCTTTGAAGGGTTGGGAAAGAACACATAGGACGTGCCTAACGCATTTATGTAATCCATGAATGACAAATTAACTACAATTTTTTTTTTTTTTTACAATTAACTACTATTTCTTGTCCCTACTTGCTTCCAAGCCTGAAGGCTGGTCTCGTCTATACTGCCTAAAAATATCTTGTCCTAAATTAGTCTCTCAGTTGTTTGCCTTCTATTAGTCTTGTCTCATTAATCACAATAATCATCATTTCCATGTGGTAAATGGCTACTGTATGCCAGGCAATACATTAAGAACCTTAATATATTGCCTCAGTTTCGTTTTTATCCCCATTTTTAATATAAGAAAACTAAGGTTCAGATTAAATGACTTGTCAAGAGTCACACAGATAGCTCCAGTAGATCTCTGTCTTACATTTCTTTATCATTCCGTGGGCACGGGTGCCTAGGATTCCATAAAAGTTGCTGGGGAACCAAGCTGATGGGGATGGACAGACCTGGAAGGACAGCTCTGCCCCAGGCTCCTGCTGGACCCAGCAAGAGGGAGTAGGCAGCCTTCTTACTAGGGTTCTGCCTCGATGGTGGGCTCTGTCTTGATTGTCTTCATGCACCTGCCCTCACCCATGGAAGCTTGGGAAAACCCACCCTGTTCTCCAGACCTCACCACACATGTCCCAGAGCCTTCCACCATCTTCACTTCTATGCCTCTCTGCCTACCCTCCCTTCCATCAAGGTCTGCCCATAAGAGCAGTAGGGATAAGGCATTCTAGACTCTTCTCTTCTTGTTCTTCAATAGTTGTCTTTGGTCTATCCTACCCATCTCTAGCTCCTCAGGTGCTCCAGAACCATTTCCACTTAGCTAAGGATCTATTCTCAACTCCATGTGCTACCTACATCTTCACAACTATACAAATTCATTAATGTTGCATTTATAAATGAGGGAATTTTACTCCCTACCCACAGCCAGACTCTGGACTTGCAGATGACTGGGATGATGAACCGTGCCTAGTCTTTATTTTCTCATAAGGATCCTGTACTTGCTACTGTATGATCCATTCTTCATCAGGAAAAAAAGATGTTCTTTCTTACTTTTGATTTACTTTTTTAAAAGACTTTATTTGAGGGGCGGGGGCATAAGCAGAGGGAGTAGCAGGCAGAGGTAGAGGGAGAAGCAGATTCCTTGCTGAACAGGAAGCCTGATGCAGGACTTAATCCCAGGACCCCAGGATCATGACCTGAGCCAAAGGTAGACACTCAATCCACTGAGCCACCAGATGTCCCTTTTCTTGCCTTTTAAATCAATTTTCTTTTTTAAGCTATAATTTGCATAGAGTAAAATATACCCATTTTCAATGTACAGTTTGATGAACTTTCACAAATGTACATATACATTGGAGTAACCATCACCCCAGTCAAATGTAAAATGTTTCCATTATCCTGAAAAATTCCATGTCATATCATCACCACCCTCCAAACCATTCAGTGAGATTTCCAATCTCTAGTAATGCTGAACTTAAGTTATCTAAAGCAAACTTATCATTGAAAAAAAGTAAAACTGGTAAGATATTAATTTTTTTTTCTCTAAAAAACAAGAGCCAAGAAGAAAGTTAGTAATAGAGAATGAACAAACTGAAGAGGAAATATAGGAAACCCCAGAGACAGAAACTGAAGATTTACTCTGAAACTATCGCTGATCCCGGTACATTTGAACCTTTGTCTTGGTTCCTTCAAGGGTCAGGAGGATGCAAATCAAAGCTTAAGCTTTGAATATAGGAAGATATTCTCCTCTATAAGCAAGGACCCCAAAGGACTACTCCCTGAGGGTAAAGGGAAACCAAAGTTAAATCAACGTGGTAGCAATTTCAGAGAGTTCTCATTACTGTCTGGTTCAGGGAACTGCAATAACTTGAACTTGATTTAAGGTGGTTCTAAATCAGATCCCACAGGTGCTCGCCAAAAGCAAAACACCAAACTGAATAACACTAAGCAATAACACTTCTCTGGAGGAAGGTACTCTTATCCCTTTTATATCAAACTATTTCACCAAATTATTTTTCGAGTACGGTGAGCAGTAAACACAAAATAATTAAATATACTGAAGAATGGGCACTATGAGTAAGAAAGTACAGATACAACAGACAAGAAACCAAACTGCAAAAGCATCAGATTTGATATTTTTTAGATGCAGATTACAAAACAAGTATGATTATTGTGTTTAGATGAACAAAAGACATGCTTGAAAATATTTGCAGTTAATAAGAAACTATAACAATGGAAAAAGACCAAATCAAATTTCCAGAAATAATAAATTCAATTAATGAAAATAGAAGTTCAAAAGATACAATTGGAGAGAACTAATAAACTAGAAGATAGAAAAAATTATCCAAAATTTAGCTCAGAGGAACAAAAAGACAGAAACTATTAAAGTTAAGGTGCACCTGGTGGCTCAGTCTGTCTATAACTGCTTTCAGCTCAGGTATTGATCCTAGGGTCCTGGGACCAAGTCCTGCATCGTGTTCCCTGCAGAGTGAGGAGTCTACTTCTCCATCTCTTTCTGCTGCTCCATCTGCTCTTCTTGTGCTCTCCCCCTGTCTCATAAATAAATAAATAAATAAATAAATAAATAAATAAATAAATAAATAAAATCTTAAAAGAAAAGAATAATAAGAGCTGCAGAGGGACAGAGGGAGTAGAACCAACACATGTTTAATTGGAGTACCAGAAATACAAGTTTGCTAAACTGTCTCAGAGGCAGCATGGTAAATAGATAATAACTGATAATGCTCCAGCATTGATGAACAGCAACAATAAATCACAAATTTAAGAAGAGAAATGTGTCTAAGGCATGACAAACAGATATCCACAACCGGACACATCCTCGTGAAGTTTTAGTAAATCAACACATAAAGAAAAATATGAAAGACACACCACCCTCTTAAAATTTTTTCTCAGTATGCTGAAAGACAATAGCTGCCCAACTAAAATTCTTTTTTCAGTGAAAATACTTTTCCAGAATGAGGGTGAAATGCAGGTGCTGGCCTGTATTGGTTTCCAAGGGCCAATTATAAAATTGCTAGGAATCCCATGAGCCAGTTGACATCCTGTTGGTAGCTTGAAATCAGCCAGGGATGTTTACACCATGGAAACCAGCTGCACACACCCTTCCCAGAGCCAAGTTGGTCAGCCTCTACCAGCACACCACTGAGTTTACCTAGCAAGCCTGTCCAGAGCTGAATCGCTTCTCATTACCTTCATATTACCATCCTGGTTCCAAACACCAGATTATTGCAATAGCCTTAGAAAGACTCTTCTTGCTTCTTTGTTTGCTTCTCTTTGTTCTAGTCTCAACACAGCAGCAAGAATAATCCTGTTACTCCAATGGCTTCCAATCTCATTCAAGGTAAAAGTCAAGGGCCTGGGCACTTCAGCCTCCTCTTCCCCACTCTTCTTACCTCCCTGACCTCTAATACTACTACTCACTCCTCTTCCAGCCATTCTTGTTCCCTTTCTGTCTCTCAACCACTCCAGAACTCCCCTTGGGACTCAGGGCCTTTGTACTTGCTATTCCCTCTTTCTGGACATTCCCCCAGCAGATAAGTGCATGACTCCCTCCTCTCCTCTTGTTCAGGTCTTTATCACATTTCCTCTCCTCAGTGAGGCTGTCTCTGGTCACCCTGTCTGTAATTGCAATACCGGCACTTCTTAACTGTCTTTCCTGCTTTTTCTCCTTAGCAGTTATTATTAACACACTAAATTTTTTTTACAAATTTATCTTCATGGTATGTGTCTCCACTTAGAATAGTATAAGCTTCATGAGAGTGTTTTTGCCAAGTTGTATTCCATAACCCCCAAACGAAATCTGACATTCACATATGACCCACCCCAGGGCATGCGAATATTTTAATTCAGTTGAGGAAGGTGGGGGCTAATCCCAGCTTTACTGGCATCTTGGAGGCAAATGCGTGGGCCCGAGTCTGCAAACTGGCAGCCTGGAGTCAAGTCCAGCCCAAGAATGTGTTTTGTTTAGCCCGCTAGATATTTTAAGCTAAATTAAATGAGTTTCCAACATTAAAAAATGGGAAATCTCACATCTTAAAAAGTCCAGATTTTCAGCTTCTCTGGAAAAATCCAAAGATCTCGAAATCCTGAGGCTACATTCCCACCTGGCAGCAATCCGTGGACACTGCCCAGTCCCTACCCTGTCCCCACCCCGCTCCTAACCCGAGTTATTTTATTTTTTTAATAATAAATTTATTTTTATTGGTGTCCAATTTACCAACATACAGAATAACACCCAGTGCTCATCCCGTCAAGTGCCCCCCTCAGTGCCCGTCACCCAGTCACCCCCACCCCCCGCCCTCCTCCCCTTCCACCACCCCTAGATCGTTAACCAGAGTTAGGAGTTTTCATGTTCTGTCTCCCTTTCTGATATTTCCCACTCATTTCTTCTCCCTTCCCCTCTATTCCCTTTCACTATTATTTATATTCCCCAAATGAATGAGACCATATAATGTTTGTCCTTTTCCGATTGACTTACTTCACTCAGCATAATACCCTCCAGGTCCATCCACGTTGAAGCAAATGGTGGGTATTTGTCGTTTCTAATGGCTGAGGAATATTCCATTGTATACACAGACCACATCTTCTTTATCCATTCATCTTTCGATGGACACCGAGGCTCCTTCCACAGTGTGGCTATTGTGGACATTGCTGCTATGAACATCGGGGTGCAGGTGTCCCGGCGTTTCACTGCATCTGAATCTTTGGAGTAAATCCCCAGCAGTGCAATTGCTGGGTCGTAGGGCAGGTCTATTTTTAACTCTTTGAGGAACCTCCACACAGTCCTAACCCGATTTATTCACTCACAAGTCCAGGACCTCCTGGCTTCCAGGCTTAGGTTGGTGGCTGTCCGATAGTGAGGTTAGTAGCAAGACCTCTGAATTGGAGACAGAAGCTCTGAGTTTCAATCAATTCCTTATCTGTAAATGGAGGTAGTATCAGTACCAACTCAGAAGGTCGTTGTGAGACAACATCTGTGAATGGACTGTGTGGGTTGCTAAGCCTAGGACACTCTGAAGGGACCTGCATTTCCAACATGGCAATTCACATTAACACTTTGTAAGGAGCAGGGCAGCTGGCACATCTCTGTCCAGGCTGCTCCCATCTGAAGATCCCACCCGCATAGTCTATACATCCTCTGCCCCTCAGATGACATCTGGCTCCCATGTAGAGCAGGTGCTCAGCCTGTCCACAGACCCTCATTCAGCCCCCCTCCTGGCACATTTGGTCTACCAGGCAGTCTCAGTACTCAAGTCCTAGGGTCTGTGGTGTCCCCATTGGACAAGGCTCCACTGTATTGGGCCCTGGGTGGCCCAGCCAGCAAAGCCTGACAAGTTGATGCCAGGAGATAATCTATAGGATCCTGTGCAGCCTGGGCCCTGGGAGAGCCATATGAGGGCCACGGCTCCTGCCCACCCACAGCACCCACCAGCACTGCCACACAGAGCCCAGTGTGGTTCCTGCGGGGCTCCCAGCCGAGACCAGAAAGACAGGAGTGTGGTGAAGGAGGACACCATTCCCAGGGACCATGGTGGCTTTGGGGTGGGAACACTGCCTGTTAACTGGAAGACTTCAAGAACATGTAGGGAAGCCACAGGAATGCCAGAGGAGGGGAGATAAAGGGAGGGTAGGGATGCCAGAGCTCAGAGTTTTGGTATGCCACGTCTGTGTGGCTCAGAAGCCGGGCTTAGAGTAACCATGTGATCACTTATTAGCTGTGCCGCCTGAGGCAAATCATTTCACGTCTTTGAGCCTGGTTCCCTTCTCTGTGAAGAGGAGGTATCCATGCCTACTTTCCAGTCGTGACAATCACATGAAACTATGTGAGAATCACATCAAATTAATTAAGGAGAGATTCACAAGGTGAGCTCTTGCTGTGTGGCAGACCCTGTCCCATGCGCTCAGTGCGTGCTAACTCACCACGCCCAGCACAAACACTGTGACGTAGGTGCTATTCCCATTTCTGAGATGGAGAAACCAAGATGCAGCATGGTTAAGGAACTCGCCTATGAATTTACACTTAGTAAGTGGCAGAGTGGGATTTGAACCCAAGAAGTCTGGGTCTAGAGTTCAGGACCTTTTTAACCTCTTGCTGTATCTCTTTTTTGGAAAATGGTGCTAGGACCACCCTAATATTTACATTGCAATGTAAGGGCAAATTGTTCAGTCTGACAACTGGGCTTACTTCACTGGGAGGAAATTGTAAATGGAATGGACAGGCTGTCTAATCAATACCTTGAGCTCTGTGTGGGTGCCAGCTCCTGCTGGGAGAGAAGGACCAGCATGAGGAAGAGCCCCGGTGGTGAGCTGTGGGTGGATGCCCAAGAGAAGAGGCCCATATGCAACTTCCAGGAAGGCTTCTGAAAGAGGTGCTGGCTTGAAAAGTGGGAGAAGAATGAGGATGGGAGCCACTCAGGTGCCAAGGTTGTGTTGTGACTTGCAGTCCTGCTCGCTGACTTTTCTGTACTATTTTCTGACTCCTTCTGGCCCTTCCAGACAAATCTGGGGCTGGGAGTGTCCCATGATTCATTCTGTGGTAAGGGACAGGATTCTGGGGTCTCAAGGATTTTGTTCACTTTACAGGTAACCCTGGATGGGCACAGTGGTTTACCTCCTCTGCAAGCAGGGGCTTTGTCATGACTTTATGATATAAACTATTCTCCTGGTCACTTTCCACCCAAGAGAGCAAGTGGCAGCCAAAGGCTGGGTCTTGGGGCCAGTGGCCATGAAAATAAGGCAATGGAAACTAGAATGACATCCTCCCTCCCATGGTGTCACTCTCTGGGTATGTCCAGTGCCAAACCTTCTCATCTTTGGGAGGAGACTGGCTGAGTCTGGACTGTCCTGGAGCTTCATGGGTGGATTTCTGGAAGCCCCGTTTTGGTTCTGCCACCACATGAGAAGCTCTCTTTCCCAGAAAACAATCACATCTGTTCCTGGATCCTCTCCTTCTCTCCCCCCTAGACATGATCAGAACAGAGTGAGACACTTCTCGCCCCTGACAAAGTCATGTTTATGAAATGACTCATATTCAGATTTCTTGAGGCCAATCAGCTCTCTAGAAAGTATGATTCACTCATTCATTCATTCATTAAATATTTCGTCATCTATGAATGGGATTAATGAAGTATCTCATGGGAGAAATGATGAGGTACTGAATGGGCGAGTACACGTAAAGCCCCTAGAACAGTGCCTGGCACACAGTAAACACCGTGTCTGGGTTTGCTGATGCTATTAGGTACTGGCACTGCTCTGCATGCCCTGGTGATTAGAGGTGATCAGGACTCGATTCCGGCTCTCAGGAAGTTCACAGTCTGGCGCATCCAAGTAATAGGAACACAAAGAAGGGTCCTACAATTGTGGTTCTCCATGCTGTGTATGCCTCAGAGTCCCCTGATTCCCTGGGGGAGAAGGCAGGGCTGGAGCATCTGCATTTTATTAAAGGTGCACAGATGCAAGAGGCTGCTCTGCAGCACCATGGGTGTCATATGGAGGCAGACAATCACTTAGGAAGGGTGGATCAGCTCTGCCGGGGTCAGGCAGAGGAGGCTTCCTAGAAAAACTGCTGCTTGAAGGTTGCAGGCAAAGAGGGTAGGCAACTAACTCTCTTCCGGTAAAAGGATCGGATACGTTACATTGATGGCATCTTCTGGGAACTGTAAGAGCCTGTCAATACCATGGAACACAGGTTCAGGAGGTGCAGGGTTGGGATCAGGGGGGAACTGCTGGGAGATGAAGCCAGAGAAACAGGCAGGGGCTTAACTCTGTAGCTCAGTGGTCACTTTAGTCTTCAGGTAGAGTCTGAAAAAGCAGAAAGAGAATATGTATACACACCAAATCCTGCGTGCAATTTCTGGAGGTTCACGGGCAGTCTCGCCCACTCTAAGCCTATCCACAGCTGAAAACCACAGTCAAATATACCAAGGAATGAATATAAAGGAATTAATGAGCTCACTTTTGGACAAGTTGACTTGAGGTGTTGCAGATATTACCTCCACATGGAAATGTCTAGCAGGCAGGTGGGTAGGTGTGGGGTTTAGGTGAGAAGAGGTAGGCTGGAGACAGAGATTTGAGTCATCTGCGACCTGGTGCTAGCTGAAGCCATAGGAGTAGCTGGGGTGACCTAGAGGCAGTGAGTGGGGGAAGCAAAGCAGGAGAGGCTGGGCTCATGTGGGACTTACACACAAGAATAACCTTTACTGTTTTCACAGCATCACACTAGGTACAGCAAACCCTGATTGTAGATTATTTGCATACTAGAAAAGTCAGGGATGCTACCCTTAGAGGTAAGGACAAAACAAATGAGGAAGTGAGGAATGACAGATGTCCTGGTCAGTACTTCAAGTTTGGGTGGGATAGGCTTGTGAGGTCATTTTGCTAGAGTCCTTGCAGCTCTCTGGATGAGGGGGAAGCTCCCCTGGCAGGCTCTGGTAACCCGGGAGCACACTCATGGTCCCACAAGAGCTGCAAGTGCGTAGGGACAACTGCCTCCTTGCTCATGAGGGGTTTCTGAGAAATGCCTCATTCTAATCCAGTTGGCACATGGACTTGCTGGCGGCACCCACGTTGCCATGAAACATTCTACACATGAGTGAACTGAGGCTGACCTCAGGGTCCTCCCCCCCTCTCCCCACTTGCACCCTTCAATGTAGCTATAGGAAATGCCCTGCCAAAGGAGGCAACTTTAAACAAATTTAGCTACAGACTTAAAGGATCTCCTTTTAAAGAACAAAATTACCCAAATTGGGGACTGGAATAGACAATAGTGGACATGTGGTCACCATATTAAACGTCTGTGCTTGGGCTTTGGGCTGGGCAGGAAAACTTTTGGAAATATTAACTTATGTCCCCACATTGTTTCCTTCTCTTTTGTCTTTCCTTTCAAAGTCACAGCCTTTCCCTGTTCAAAACCGCAGGGCAGGGTTGTATCAGCAGAGCAAAATCACCCCCTGCCTGGCTTGGTCCCCTGGACTGGATGGTAGAGATTAGATTTAAAAATTCAGGAGAGGGGCACCTGGGTGGCTCAGTGGTTGAGCGTTGGCTTTTGGCTCAGGTATTGATCCTGGGGTCCTGGGATCAAGTCCTGCATCAGGCTCCCTGCAGGGAGCCTGCTTTTCTCTCTGCCTATGTCTCTGCCTCTTTCTCTGTGTCTCTTATGAATAAATAAATAAAATTTTAAAAATTTGGGAGATAACTATTCCCCTCCCCTTGTCTAGTGTGACACTTGCTAAAATTCAGCAGTACGGCGTTGGGGGAGGGGGACAGAGCATAGGCATGGATGAGTTTTGGAGAAAATGGCCTGACACCTGTTTCTTTAGTCAGGATGAAGCCCCAGAGATGGGGCAACACCAGGGAGATAAAAGGGATCTATAAACAAGGGTCTGAACCTTATAGACTGGGATAGCTCCAGGCAGCAAAGAGCTCAGGGAAGACAGGCTGCATGGGATATCTAGGCAGGGGAAGGCCTTATGAAATTTTTATTATGTTCCACATGGGGTTGGGCTTCAGAGTCATCACCGAGTGGCAGAGAAGTAACAGAAAGAGTCATCAATCTGAAGGGATCACAGAGCAGGGAAAAAGGGCTTCTACCCATAATCTGAAAGATCCACTAATCGAGACTGGCTGGGGTGGTGGGGTCCCCATGGGGCTTCTACAAATAAGGACATGGCCTACTCCATTGGCTGCCATTCAGGGAAAGCATTCGGCTCCTAAGGATTCTGCTAGCCCAACTGAAGGAAAAGTCAAAATAGAAATTAAAGGAAACAAGGGAGTCACACTTCTCACACTCATGACCTCATGAAAAATTCATAAAATTTAAATCATATTTACATACAGATTTTTCATATTTACATACATATTTGCATATTCACATACAATTAACAAATTGCCTTTAAAAAAACTGAGACTTTCTGGGAAGATGTAAGGCAAGTGATCACTGTGCTATAAATCCGAATCTTTAGATGACTAAAAAAATATTTTTAACTTTAGGATGGTTGACACACAATGTTACATTAATTTCAGGTGTAAAACACAGTGATTCAACTTTATACGTTATATATGCTCACCACAGATGTAGCCATTTAGGTACTTTTTAAAGGAAGGAAAAATTATTCCAATGCCTCTTAGAGAGAGAAAAAGAGAGAGAAAGAGGGTCTTTGTAGTGCTAGCAGCCACTTTCCAAACATTTCACTGAAAAAAAAAAAAAAAAAACCTCTTGAATCTAGTCATTCATTCATCTTAGGCAAATACGGAAAAATTGGAAGAATTAGCAATGAACAGTGAAGTTACCAGAGCAGGGGCTGGAGATGGAAAAGGTTTTGCAATTTCATAGCCGTTGCCACCTCGGGTGGTGTAATGGGTCATGAACACAGTGTGTTTGGGTGCCTGCTGGTGGGGGTGGCCCAAAGGAGAGTCCAGACACAGGCTCCTTTGACCTTTTATGTCTTTAATGTCTCAGCCGCCTTGATGTCTGGAACAGCTGTCTCACTCGTTCCTGTGGAGGGTGTCCTGACGAGTCCTACACTCCCCCTCCACCCACACCAATCTGTGAGGTGGAACCATGGAACCTTGTGCCTTCAGTGGCTTCCCACTGGGATGGGCTGCAAACATGGGCTTGGAAAAGATTTTTGCTGAGAAGGGAGAGTGGGCTTTGAAGGGCAGCCGGGGGAGAGGGATTTAGGTTAGATGTCACAGAGTATTTCCAGATCACCTAGACCAAAAAGCATGGGTTCATGACAGCCCTTCCCCCAGGGAAATTGAGGTGGTGGGAGTCGGGCCAGATTGCCTGAAAGCAGGGGGTGACTCTGTCACTTAATGCCATCATTCAGTTTTGCTTTTTTTTTAACAAGGGCTTCCACTTTTATTTTTATTTTATTTTAGAGACAGACAGTGAGTGTGCATAAGCACATGTTGGGAGTGGGGTGTAGGTGGGTGGGGGAGGGGCAAAAAGAGAGGGAGCAAGAGAGAATCCTAAGCAAGCTTCATGATCAGCACAGAGCCTGACTCAGTGCTCGATCTCACGACCCTGAGATCATGACCTGAGCTGAAACCAAGAGTCCGATATTTAACCAACTGAGCCATCCGGGTGCCCCTAAGATCTTCCACTTTTAAATATGCCCACAGACACACACAAGCAACAGTTTACTCCCCAAGTCTCTAAATAGTGCCTCCGTCCTCCAACTGGGCTTTTCTCCCTCAGTCTTGCCTTGAAGAATTTTTCTGTACCCTGGAGACTCTGGAGACCGAAGCTGGAAGGACGTCACTAGAGAAACAGAACAGAGAGGATAGCAGTCCACCCCCTGGCCCCAGAGTCTCTTGTCGAATTCAGGACTATTTCTGAATTCATTAGCCCATCCCTCTGACCTTGCCCATAGTGGGAATGAGAACAGAAATGCCTTAGGTCAAGGCCGGTCACCTCTGTCTCTCAATCTCCCAGCATTTTGTCTTCTAGATAAAGACCCAGGGATGAAGTCAGTTGTGTAATGAGTTATTCAGAGCTAACCAAGCAATGAGAGTCTTAACATATTTCCAGCACTTTATGCCAGGGCCTTGATGTGGTCTGTCTTATTTAATTCCTCCAGCAGCCCTGGGAAGAGGAGACATTTATCAGCTTCATTTTCAGTAAAGAAAGCCAAGGGGCACCTGGGTGGTTCAGGCCGTAGAGCATCTGGCTCTTGTTTTCGGCTCAGGTCTCAGAGTCGTGGGATTAAGCCCCACATAGGGTTCCATGCTTGGTACAGCATCTGCTTTAAATTCTTTCTCCCTCTCCCTCTGGCCCACTCCACTTATGTGCTCCCCATCTCCTTGTCTCTCTAAAATAAATAAATAAATCTTAAGAAAGAAGAAAGAAAAGAAAGAAGAAAGAAAGAAAGAAAGAAAGAAAGAAAGAAAGAAAGAAAGAAAGAAAGAAAGAAGCAAGCCAGCTAGCCAAGGTTTACAGAGGCTAAGTAACTCACCTCAGCCTGCATGGCCATTAAGAGACAGGTTGGGGTTTGAACTCAGGTCCCTCTGACTCCAGAGCCCAGGATCTTAACTCCTAGATGCTACCATTTCCTACAAAGGATGTGGAGGGATGCATGACATATAGAAAGCTGGGAGATAAGTAGACTAGTGCATGAAAAGACAGGAGGTAGAAAATCTATTTTAAAACTATAGATGGAGGGGACTTGAATGGTTCAGCAGTTGAGCATCTGCCTTTGGCTCAGGACGTGATCCCAGGGTCCTGGGATTGAGTCCTGCATGGGGCTCCCCACAGGGAGCCTGCTTCTCCCTCTGCCTATATCCTATATCTCTCTGCCTGTCTGTGTCTCTCATGGATAAATAAATAAAATCTTAAAAACAAACAAACAAAAAAGCAACTATAGATGGCATCTTTGGGGCAAGGTTGAAAATTCCATTGCTGAAAACAGTGACCCTGGGGCACCTGGGTGCTCAGTGGGTTAAGTGCCTGCCTTCAGCTCAGGTCACGATCCCAGGGTCCTGGGATGGAGTCCCACATCAGGTTCCCTGCTCAGTGAGGAGTCTGCTTCTTCCTCTCCCTTGGTTCTGCCCCCTGCTTGGGATTTCTCTATCTCTCTCTTAGATGAGAAAATCTTTAGAAAAAAAGAAAATAGTGTCTCTGTTCCTTTGTTTGGCAAATACAGACATGGAGGCCACAGCTACAAAAAGTTTGTACCTAACAGAAGTGAGAATAAATCTGTTGGAAGGTTTGGAATGCACCAACAACTTCCTCCGAATACAGGTTTCCTCCACTATTGGGAAGTAGACCCTTGCTAGAAAAATGTTTTTGTAAGCAGAAATGGCATAAAGCAAAGAAACGCTTACCATTAATTTACATGGAAAAAATTTTGAGTGTTTCCAGACCCCAAAATAACCTCTCTTAGGCTTTTCTGATACCTCAGGACTCATCTTGCTAACAGATGCACGATACAAATGGAAATAAAGCACAGATGCTTGTAGACACAGTTCAGAGCCTGGCAGCTGGAGGCTGAGGTGCTGAGTATAGTTCGGGGGGAGGAGTTAGGCAGGGGCATGCTGCCTCTGGGAAGGCTCCTGGCAAAACCAACACTGCACCTTATTTCTGCTTGTTACCTTTATTCATAAAAGCGAAGAATCCTCGCATAATTTCACTCAGCAAAAACAGGTACTAATTTAGGTCTTTCACCAAAGTAGCTCACAGGGAACTTTTGAAAAGCAGGAAATGTGTAAAGGCAGAGCGTGCTCCTTCTCCCTGTCCTAGCTCAACTCCAGGCCTTCTGTTGAACCACATTCCCCACCCCATCCAACCCCACCAAACTTCAAGCCTAACTCATTGACTTCCAGGGAAATGGCAGGGTGGGACAGAGGATGACAGCTCCAAAGGAAGCTGCCAAGCCTGCCCTGCCTCCAGAAGCCAATGGAAGGCATGATACAGAGAGGAGGAGGGCCAAGCTATTACTGGGTGGGAAGCTGGATTCTCTGTCCAGACCATCTGTGGGTACCTGTCCAAAGTTTTGTTGCTGGGACCTTCCTGAAGACTCTGAGGGACTGGGGTGGGGGTGTATGTGGGAGGTGGTCAGTAGCTCTTTGAGGGGTAGAAATTTGGGGTGAAAGATTGAGCAAGGGTAACCAGCTGCCTAGGAGACACGCCTGGCTTAAGACGGGGGCTGGATGCTGGGCTTCCAAAGAGTGTTGAGAGACCTGGCAGGAAGCTGCAAGCTTTCTTATTACAAGCTTCGAAAATTCCAGAACATTGCTTCTGCTGTATTCTATTGGTCAAGCAAGCTACTAAGGCCAACCCAGATCTTAAAGGAGGATTAGGCATCTTTAATCTACCACACATCCCCATCTGCCAGAAAGCATAAGTGAGGCCCATAGTGGTACCTGACTGCTTCTAGATCATGCCATTATAGTATCAATTAGATAGTATATTCATTTTGTATTGCTGCTGTATAAATTATCATTAACTTAGTGGCTTATGACAACACATTTCTTCTCATAGTTTGAGAAGTCGGAAGTCTGCAATGGGTCTTATCAGTAAAAATCAAAGTTTCAGTAGACCATGTTTCTTTTGAAGCCTCTGAAGGAGAGAATTAGTTTTCTTGCCTTTGGCAACTTCTAGAGGCTGCCTGCACTCCTTGGCCCGGCCCTTCATCCTCCAACCTCTATTCTACCACCACACCTCCCCTCTGACTTTGACCCTTGTGATTAGACAGCACCCATATGGATAATGCTGAATAGTTACTCCATCTCAAGATCTTTTTCTTTCTATTGCGAAAAAATTTATATTTAGATTTAGTCAGCTGAATTCAGTTTAGATGATCTCTCTCTCTCTCTCTTATTTAGAGAGGGAGAGAGGAAGGGGAAGGGCAGAGGGACAGAAAGAATCTTTTTTTTTTTTAAAGATTTATTTATTTATGATAGACCTAGAGAGAGAGAGAGAGAGAGAGGCAGAGACACAGGAGGAGGGAGAAGCAGGCTCCATGCTGGGAGCCCGATGCAGGAATCCAGCCCGGGACTCTTGGATCACACCCTGGGCCAAAGGCAGGCGCTAAACCGCTGAGCCACCCAGGGATTCCGAGAGAAAGAATCTTAAGCAGGCTCCATCCCTAGCACGGAGCCCTAGGTGGGGCTTGATCTGACAACCCTAAGAACATGATCTGGGCTGAAATCAAGAGTCAGATGCTTAACCAACAACAACCAGGTGCCCCAAGATGATCCCAATTTTGTTGGCAACATCCAAAGTGTCATAGTCAAGAGCCAGTCGGACATATGCCTTCTTCTCTCCATCAGGCCTGATCAGGGTGCTGACCTTGGTCGTGTCGATGTCACAGAGCTTCTTCATAGCCTGTTTGATCTGGTGCTTGTTGGTCCATCTCAAGACCCTTAATCCTATCTGTACAGGCCCTTCTACCATGTAAGGTAACATATTCACAGGTTCTGGGAATTAGGATGTGGATATTGAGGGGCTTTTATTCCATCTACTATAGATACCAAGTTTGACCTAGAACAGAGGCTCCTAGCTCATGAGGTGTTTTCCATGACAATAAGAGGATAGTGCTATATGAGTCATGTATTGCTTCAAAAATGCAGCATAACTGATCAACCCCCAAACCTGAGGCCTTAAAGCTAGATATGTTCATTTAGCTCACAAGCCTGTGGGTGATGGGTGGTTCTTCTCATCTTCCCTGCTCACATGTTTCTATGTTGGTGCTCATCAGCTGGGGAAACTGAGGCAAATCGGCTCCTTTCTGCATGTCTCATATCCCCCAGTGGGCCAACCCAGCTTATTTTCCTGCCAAAGGTCAAAGTGTAGGAACCCCAGGAGAAACATGTGAGTGCATTTAAAGGCTGACCCCCATCTGCTAACAGCCTATCAGTCAGGGCAAGTCATATTGTTGGGGCCAGAGTCAGGGTAGGGAAGACATGCTAAGACCTCATGGCAAAGAGGTAGAAAGCTAGAAGGGTGAAGAATTAGGACTCTGAATGTATTTTCCTCTTTATATCAGGCCCCCTGTGATGTCAGTATTTCAGTTTCAGGTGCCAATGGGTGCTGAACTCACCACTGAGCGTTTGCTATGGGCTTGCAAGGGCTGGCAATGTTGCAACTCTGTCTTCTTCAAAGGTTGCCAGGCCTGTTTATTTATCCCATCCCTTGAGCTCTTCTTACACTGTGGCTGAACTCCTTCCACTGAGATGTAGGGTTTAATGATCCCCTTGCCTCAGTGGGAGCCTGGGATTGCTCTGACCAATAGAACACAGCAGAAGTGGTATGATGTGACTTCCAAAGGTTAGGTTATAAAACAGGATTCAGCTTCTGCCTATCTCTGTCTCTCTGTTTCAAGATGGTTTTCCTTTGGAGCCCAACAACCATGTTGTAGGGAAGCCCAAGCCACATGGAGGGTTCGTTGGGAAACAACTAAGATCTTCCACCAACAGTCAGCACCTACTTGGCAGCCGCGTAAATAGGTCACCTTTGGAAGTGGATCCTTCAGTCCCAGTCAAACCTTTTGATCAAACTGCTTGAGAACTGAGCCAGAACTTCCCAGCCAAGCCACACCCAGATTCCTGATCCACAGAAACAATGAGAAATAATAAATGATGACTGTCACTAATATTTGAGATGTTTTGTTATGCAGCATTAGCTAACTAGTATGCACCTGTTCTTGAGGCTTAACACAAAATGAAAGTAAATATAGTCTGGGACCTTGAGGAACCTATAATCCCTAGGTAACCAAGTAGACATTAATGGAATCAATAGGAATATATGTGTTATTCTGTTTGGGCTTCGATAACAGAATACCATAGATGAGGTGGCTCATGAAGAACAGAAATGTATTTCTCAAAGTTCTGGAGGCTGGGAAGTCCAACATCAAGTTACCAGAAGTTTTGGTGTCAGGAACCCACTTCCTGACTCATAGACAGCCCTCTTCTCTCTATGTCCTCACATGGCAGGAGGGGCAAGTCTGGTCCCTGGGGTTTCTTTCATAAATCTGTTCATGAGGACAGTATAAAGTGTTGGTTTACCTGTCAGAGGCCCCACATCCAAATAGCATCATGTTGGTGAGGATTTCAACATATGACTTTTAGGGTAACACAAACATTCAATCCATAGCAATAGTGGAAGTATTTAATATAATCAGGGTATATGATGTTTGCTAAGAGGGAGGATGGGTCAGTGATCTGGTGACCATATTTTCCCAGCTCCAAATTGGGACAATTGACTAATGATAGCTCATTGTAGCTTGGGTTGGGAACAGAATATCTATATCAGGACTGATGGAAATAGTTTGGTATGACCACTTTGTCCGGAAATTGTTCTGCCCTGGTGGGACCTGGCATGATTTGGAAGGGCTATCTGTGGTGTCAGCTCCTGTGCAGGGGAATAAATGATCACCGCATGAATGTTTCCAGACCTTGCCTTCTCTCCTGCCTAGGAAAGATGGGCTTTACCCAGTCACCTACTTCCCAACCCTCTCTCCAGAGTCTCTGGCTTTGCCAGACTCTGTACTATGGGCTTTTGTGCTGCAGAATCAGGAGGAGAGGAGAGAGAAGAGGGATGAGAAAGGGTGTGTGTGGCTATAGCTGGAAGAGGAGCTTGGGAAGTAGGAATTTGGAAGAGAAGAGGTAGGGGATCTGATTTGGTATGTAGAGAAATAAAAGAGAGAGGTAAAACAGGATTTTAAGAGGGATAGTACTGATCCACTGCATCCTCTTCATAGTATTTGAGAATTTGCACAAACAGCTTGAGTTATTTTGAAACATGTATTGGTTGCCAGACTGAGTTGATTTGATGGCAACTGCCACGAGAATGGGCCATGTGGGTGATGGCTAAGTGTTGCACTGTGATTTCAGAGCGGAGAGGAATGGGGTGTGGTTAGTTCTATGGGTAGGAGGCAGTTGGGTCAGTGGCTGTGAGGGGAAGAGGCTGGAAGCCAAGGAAATGTTTGTTCCAGTGTGACTTATGACCTGGAGAATTTGGGCTGCCCTGGGTCCAGCTGTGTCCAGATGTGTGAGCAGAACTCAGACTCAGGGCTTTTACAGCCTGTTTGTGGCGTCACTGCCCACTCTGGCAGGAGCCACCCCCACCCCTGGGAGGGAGTGGTTTGGCCAGAGCTGCCCAACCTCTCCCAAAGGAGGGAGGGAGGGACCTGGGGCAGGAGGGAGAGGTGAAACTTTGCTGGGCCCCCATGAGGAACTCAGAAGTAAAGACAGGGAGGAAAAAGCCCTCTGGAGGGTGAGGAGGTGTCCATAAAGACCTGCCTCAGGTTTCTGGAATTTCCCAAGGTATTGTGAATTTTCCAGGGTCAAGGGCCCGTTCCTATTTGTTTGTTCCTCAGAACTAGCATGATGCCTGACAGGTTATAATTGCTCAGTAAACAGTGTTGGAGGGTTAGAGAGAGAGAAGGAAGGAGGGAGGAGGACAGGAGGGAAGAGGGGGAGGGGGGAAGGGGCAGGGAGGGAAGGGGCAAAGCCAGAGATTCTGGTTTCAGTGCTAAGTTTCTTAAGTCCTCTTGTTCTCTCTGATCCAGCCATGCCTCCTCTCTCAGGTGAGCACTCGGCTGTTAGGAACCCACTTGGGATCCAACAGAGCTGGATTCGAATCCACACTCTACCACGTTACCCATGGGACCATAAGCAGATGACTGATGACTTGTGTAAGTTTCAGGCTCCTGTGAAAGAAGTCGGGGCTTTGCAGCAAGGGGGGGCAAAGGAAATAAGGGTATCCAAGCCCCTGGCACCACCCCAGCTCAGGGGTCTCCCTTCCTTCTGGTGAGTAAACACAGCCCTTGTCCACATCTGGCAGCCATCTGACTGTTCCTTACACTCTGACATCTGCAAGCTGCCCTCCCGCTCTCTCCTCCTTATCTCTGGCTCCGAGTCCTCTTGACATCTTCCAGGCTCGGTTACTGCTCCCTGGCCCCTTTTCCTGTAGTGTTTCTCTAGCTCTGCTTTGCTCCCGTGGTAGAACTCTGCCAATGACCCTCCAGGAAGCTCGGGCCTGGGACATGACAGGCCAACAGAGCACCCCAAGATGAGCCCTCAGGATAGGACTGTTCCCTTGGTGCCTTCAGAGGGTTACCTCTCATCTTCTTCTAGCAACTTAGCACAGTTTACTATGGGGGGGGGGATAAAATTAAAATTTAAAAAACAAAACAAAACAAGATGCTCCTACATTCCAGAGCATTCCAGGGCTGTGTCTCAGACCCAGGTCAACTCCATCCTCATCCAGCTTTCCACTGCACCCTTACATCCCCAGGCTCAATGGCCTCTGAGTTGCCATCCCTTCTGACTCTGCCCTCCTGTGCTGCCTAGAGAGACAGTCAGCTGCAGGCAGAAGCCTTGTTTTCACTCCCATCGCCCCCGCCCTAAAGACGGGAGGATTACACAGGGCGCCCCAGCCCCCATGTGGGCTTTTAGATTCAGTAGGTTTCTGTCTCTAAGATGAGCTGGAATACGCCCACCAGCAGAGAGCAGATCTGTGCCTGATTTGAAGGACAACACCAGGTCTGGGGTCCGGTGAAATTCTGACAATCCAGGTAAAAGGTTGGTGGTCATGGTGGAGAGACTTCAGGGGCCATGCCCTAGGCTGACCCCTATGCCAGGGCAGGAACAGCAGCACGCAGTGGGCAGTGGCACACAGGTTTCCGAGCCTTCTCCGTCAGTGGGACACAGAACCTCAGGAGAGAGTGAGATCAGGGCCTGCTTTCTGTCCACCATGGGGCACCAGTGCACCATCAGGAGGGCCCAGGGGCTGCCAGTGTGGCTCTGTCCAGGGTGAGCAGCGAGTGGCTTGGGGAGGAGCCGCTGCAAGATGCCCTGGCAAACCCTTGTCACATTCCAAAACGCAGAGGACCAAGAACCCCCGCTTGGCCTGAGGCATCTCGGGCTGGCATCCCGCCCAGTCACTTCCTGCCCTTAGTCCCTCCTTTCTCTGCTTTCTTTCTGCATCCTGGGGCCAAAGGTTGAACTGGAGCTTCCATCTTTCTTCCTTGCAGAGGAGCTGTGCTGTAGCTGGGGAGACTAGGGAAAGGGGTGGGTGTCAGCTAGAACTTTCCACCTTGTTTAATGGAAAGCCAGACACCTCTAAAATAGGGACTGAGCACTCCCAAGTGCCTATCCCTGAGCCAACCAGCCCCAGAATAAAGACATGAAGAAGCCTGATCTCTGCCTGCAAGAACTGTCAGTCTAGAGGGAGGGCCCTTACGGAAGGGCCCTTAAAAGCCTCGTGGGCTGGGCACCTCAGAAAGATGGACACAGGAGCTGTCATGGAGGCTTCCAACCGCTGTACTCCACAGGCTGCACAACACTGGGAACCAGAGCAGCTTGTTCTTGGCCAGAGCCTAGCACAGAGCCGG
This sequence comes from Canis lupus baileyi, assembly GCF_048164855.1. Lineage (NCBI taxonomy): Eukaryota > Metazoa > Chordata > Mammalia > Carnivora > Canidae > Canis > Canis lupus. The sequence goes on from NC_132875.1 coordinate 23,797,012, forward strand.
GCCCACTGGAGGAGCTTAGTGCACATTGCATCGTGGAATAAATGAATGAATGAAATGAACCAATGAAATGAGGTGGTCTAAGAAGGCTTCCTAGAGGACAGGGAATCTAAATAGTGCCAGTGGGGGTGGGCAGGATCGGACCAGGCCAAGCAGAAGGGAATTTATCCTAGGTAGCCTTGTAAAGAAAGGCAGGAACAGGGACAGTCCACAGAAGGGTGGTTCTGGACAAGGGCAGGAGGAACAGCTGCTCCGTTACCCTCAGGATAAAGTGCAGTGTCCCTCCCAAGCCCCTCTGCTGGCTTTGCTAGCCACTTTGGTACTGTCTCTGACCTCTGTCTCTGGCTGGTGTCTCTGTCTCTCCCTTCCAGCTGCAGTCCATGGAGCAAGCCTCTTGCTCTCTCTCCTCCAGGCCTGAATCTTTCTCATGCCCCCTGGCAGGAAGACTCTCACCCTGCTCCTCCTCCTCCCCGCCAGAGGCCTCCCTTCCCAAGTCAGATCAGCCAGCCCTCCTAGTGTGGCCATGCGCTTGCCCCATGCTCACACTTAACACAGACCCCCGCCCATGATCAAGTTGCCAAATCCCCCTGGAGACCGCCAGCTAAGGTCAGAGACAACTGACTAGGACTTCAGCAACACAGACTTCCCTGTCTGAGGAGCTGGTAGCCAGGGACCCCATGTGCCGCCGTCCTAACAGGCACTGTGTGTCCCAGATACTCCCAACCTTGACTCACGTGGATCTTCCCTTCTCATCTCTAAATGGCAGAGGCTGGGCTGAAGTAGCCTTGGCTTTCAAAGCTTTCCTATAAAGCAATAACGATTTCTGATCACTCCTGGCAAACAGCCTTTGTGGCGGTGGATTTCTCATTAGCCTGTAAGCTCCTCGGAGCTGGAGGTCAAGGCTCTCTCTCCCTTTAAGTGTCACTCCAGACACACAGTAGGCTTAATAAATAATTGGCTATTTATTTGGTTAATTAACTGATCGCACCCTCTGAAAGAAGCTATCATCAAAATTTCCAAGCTCGGTTCTCAATTTTGAATGGGCTATAGGCAGGGTACCCATACCTAGAGTGTATGCACAGAATAGAACATACTACCACAAGTGGGAATAAGAAAGCTATTCCTGGGGCACCTGGGTGGTTCAGTCAGTTAAGTGTCTGACTCTTGTTTCAGCTCAGGTCATGATCTCATGGGGCGTGGGAACAAGTCCTGTGTCAGGCTCTGCACTCAGTGGGGAGTCTGCTTGAGGTTCTCCCTCTCCCTCTCCCTCTGTCCCTCCTCCCTCCAAAATAAATAAATAAATCTTAAAAAGAAAAAAAAGGAAAGCTATGGCATTCAATGGGACGCAGGTTCCCAACAGAATAAGCTTAGCTTTGGAGAAGGTTTTAGAGAGCACCTAGGCCAAGCCCTCACCTTATATGACTGGAAACTGAGATTAGAGTATGAAAATTATTTGTCCAAGGTCACAAGGCATCTTGCACCTTTTGCACATCAGATCCGCATGTGAGACCTTGGTCCTTGAGGAGCAGTGGTCTCTTCACTATAGCGGGCTGCCTTCTTCAACTACCACTAAGCCTCCTCCTGCTGCCTTTTCCAAATGTAGCCTGGTAGAAGGATCATGGGCATTGGTGAGCTGCTGTTTGGCCTTGTACGGCTCTCTAACTACTCTCCTGCAGAAGAGAGATCAGGCACCTGTCCAGAGGCCAGCATGTGAATTCTCAGTGAGATGATGTTGGCAGATCCAGTGGCCCTCAGTCAACATCGACTCTGTCTTCTTTCTCCCAGTTATTAGGAATTGTTCTTGCTTCTCTGCCCTTTCCCTGGTCCAAGAAAATCATGGAATACTTAGACGGGCTTCTGGGGATCTTGTGTGCCACTCTCTAAAACAGCCCGTCCACCCCCGAGCTCCTGAGGAAGGCATCTCACCGTGGAACTCATGGCAGCAGATGCAGGCAGGTGGGACTCCCCTGTGCCTGGGATCTAACCCGACACTTCTTGCTGCAGTTTAGGGATGAAGCCATCTTCCTTAGTTTGCACTCCAGAAGGAAGCAAAAAGCTCCTTTTTCCTTCCTCCTTCCTTTTCCTATTCTGTGTGTGTATTCTTCTTTCCGTGTCCTAATTTATCCTCCTTTTCCCCTCCTGTTCCCCCAGGGCTACAGGAGCTACCCCCACCACCTTCTCTGGCCTCCCTAGCCCTGTCCTTTGTCTTTAGATGGCCCCACATGACGTGTCCCATGCACAGCCCCCATCTGCAACATCCCACCCGGACCCAGGCATCTCGGCCACCCTCGGTGCCTGCTTCTGGCAGAGCTTATCTCTGTCCTCACACACAGCTCCTGTGGCAGGCGGTGTGGGCAGAGGGACACAGAACGACTCAGGTGAGTCTGCAGATGGAGTCACCCCAGCCCCCTCACCCAGCTGCCTGCTCCAGGAGAAGTGGAATCAAGGCCACCCTCTCGACGCCTAGGGCCTCTGTGCATTGCACAAGACGGGTGCTACTACCTTGCCTTGCCCAGGCCTTCTCCCTGGGCTGCACTGGCCACTTTGCCAGAAAATTCCAGGGCAGGCCAAGGCAATCTGCCTGGAAAACAAACCCTATGCCGAGCCACCACAGGATGGGCCAAGGCGTTTTGGTTTAATCCCAAAACTCTGACACAGACAAAACCTCATAAATCAGGGGGGAATTTTTGGTTGCTCTTTTAGAGCAGCCCGTCTTCTCTTGTGCTGGATGCCTCCCTGCTCCCTTTATCCTCCCCCTCTCCGCTCCCCTTCCTGGAGGTTGGGAGGGCAGGCAGAAGGGCCAGCAGGGAAGAGATGGGGTGATTTAGCAGGAGCCATGCCCCTGCTGGCTGTACCCCTTGATTTGCAGACTGACTAGAAGGCCTCACTGCTAATTCCAGTACTGACCATTGTGGGGAACAGCACGACCTTGGATTCTGGGAATGCGTTCCACCTTTGCCAAAGCGACTTCATTTCTGTGAGCCTGCACTCTCCCCCTGATAGCCCTGGGTGGTGGTTGGGGGAGGGGGAGTATTAGATCAGAGAGACTGGTGTCAGAGGTCACAGAGGTCAGCTGTGTCCAGGCTTGACTTCTTCCAAGCATGTGGACTCAGGAGGCCTCTGGCATTTGCCCTTTGCACCTGGGACCACCTCCCTGGAAAGCATGCCTTCTGTGGATATATAGGGCATTTCCAGAAGCTTCTACACACTGACCTCATATTGAGGTGCTTGGGAGCATGGGCTCCAGGTTCAAAAATCTGCCTCTGCCCCTTATGACTGTGGAGCCTTTGGCAAGTTATTTGGCTTCTCTGGGCCTGAGTTTCCTTGTGTGTGAAATAGAGGTAATGCTAGCACCACCTCACAGGGGGATTGATTATCATGTAAAACGTGCTAGGAGTGGCTTGTGGTGGGAAGTAAGTGCCATATCAGTATTTGCTAAACAAGTGGGTCGCAATTCTGAAATACGGGATCATACAAATGACAGTCCTCTCTCAGGTATGAAGCCCTCCAGACCTGGAATGCTTCTTCTCTGAGCCCTTCATCTGCTCAACAAATATTTATTGCACACTCACCATGTGTCTCTGTGTTTGGCCTAGAGTTTGCTGTGTGAATAAAACAAAATGGCCTCATGTTCATGGACTTTACAGTAAATGCACAAATGGATAAATCATCTCAGACCATGCTGTGGACTATGCAGGTAGCTGGGGACAAGAGTGTTGGGCCAGGGAACAGCAGGGCAAACCCACGCAGGAGCTGGCAAGCATGAGTCCCTCTACCAGGACCTGGCATTGACCCCTGCCCTGAAGGAAGAAAGGAGCAGCCACAAGAGTTGGACGGTGGGGAAGAGCGTTCTAGGCAGAGGGAATAGCATGCACAAGGGCCCTGGAGAATTTTGGGACCAGTTAGGGTTGAGGCCGTGCTCCACGTATGGCATGAGGTGTGGAGGGGCTTTAACTGGCAGGACGGCAGGGGCCTGTTTCGATTGTCAGAGCCCACTCTGGCTGTCCTGTGGAGAGTGACTTGGTGGTGCAGGAATGAAGACAGGATCAGTTAGCAGAGGGTCTGCAGTGATCAATGGAGGTAAGAGATGCTGGTGTCTTTGGCTGAAAAGTGGCTGTGAATGGGAGAAGGGGCCAAGGCAAGATGGGTTTTGGAGGGAGAAGGCGGATCTGAGAAGTGGCATGTGTGGAAAGCCTTCAGGGCTTTAGGAGCCTGCTAAGCTTGCTGTGACTCAGGGCTGGTGCTGGGAGGATGTGGGAGAATGGCTTTGAGGGTGGTATTGCAGGTGACTCCCCACACTGCGGCTAGAGCACTAGGTAGATGAAGAGGAGGAAGGTAACATCCCCAAACATCCCTTTCTGCAACATTCCTAAGCTCCCTCTTCTGAACATGCTCCGTCTTACCTACCTCTAAGGAAGACTTGGAGTGTTGGTCCTAGAACAAAATAGAAGACTCTGGAAAAAGGTTTCTTTTCAGCATAGAGCAGAAAATGACTGCCTCCCCGAGCTAAATTCCATGCTTCCAACCCAGAGCACTCAGGGTCTGGATCCAGAGGACTCCTGGCTCTACTACTTACTAGCTATGCGTTCTTGGGTAAGCTACTGAAATTTCTGTGCTTCCACTTCCTCTTCTGCAAAATGGGCATAATAGAGTAGTGCCCACACCATTGGGTATTTCAAGGCTGGCAAGAGATTGTGCTGAGTGCACTGTAAACACTGCCATCCTATATCCAAGGGGCAAATTCTTGTTTTTACTGGCAACTTAAGTCACAACAAGCTCATCATCCCCTAAAACTTAAAAGCTTTCCTATACGTGCCACTCCTAAGCCCTGCCGCTACCGTTCTGTGCTCACGCACTTGGATTTTTATTTTATTTATTTATTTATTTATTTTTTTTTTTTTTTACTTGGATTTTTAAACTCAAGTTCAGGGCCTGACATTTATCCCTGTTAAATTTCATTTTATTAAACGGAGCCTGTGGCGCCAGTCTGTCAGCTTCCTTTGTATTCTGATGAACGGAAGGCCCCACGGTGCATGCTAAACCCATTTTTGCAGGCCACAGAGGCATCAATGGATCCTGCTTCTGCCACTCTTGTCTCCTGGGGAGTGGTCCCTGGCCTTGAAAGTTGGAGACAGGAGCAGCTTGGGGCTGAGATGGAGCTGGGGAGATAGCCAAACAATGCCTTGGCTTGAGGATGGTCCCGCACAGCTGTCCTGGTTCCTTCTCCCAAGTCAAGTGCTGGCTTTGAGTTTTGAGGTATAGGGCCAGAAAGACAAAATCATATCGTGGGTTGGCCAGTGACGTGGACCTAGAGCTTGGGCCATAGCTCACCTCTCTGTCCCATTTATTTCCAAACCACTATGCCACATTCTCTGACCTTGGATCAGAGAAGAATGTGGGCCAGAGGGAAAGAGATGTCCAGCCCTGTAGCCCTCTTTTCTCACTTTATTAGCATAGTGTGGGGGTGGGGGAGATGTTCAAATGCATTTGAGTTTAGCCATGCACTTGCCCCCGATACACACGTACTGTTTCTGTACTAGTCAGAACTATCTCTTCCATATTGGTTGGGGGAATTGTGCCCTGTCCAACTCATATCCTATCTCTCCTCTGAGCCTTTCCAAAGCCCCCGTCCCCAGCTTGGAGCTGATCTCCTCATAGCAGAGGTGGCTACCTTTTTAAAAAAGATTTTATTTATTTATTCATGAGAGACACAGAGAAAGAGAGGCAGAGACACAGGCAGAGGGAGAAGCAGACTCCTTGCAGGGAGACTGATGTGGGACTTGATCCCGGACCCCGGGACCACACTCTGAGCCAAAGGCAGATGCCCAGCCGCTGAGCCTCCCAGTCATCCCCAGAGGCAGCTGACTCTGATGCTCTGGCTCAGCTGCATGCATTATGGAGCCTTCTGGGGGAACCTCTCTTCCCTAACTTCCTGAGGGCAGGAGGTTCTCCTGTCAGGACAGAGCCGAGTGTCTCAGGAGCTCTCTTCCTATTCTTCAGACACCTACTGGGCCCTGCTCACAGAGAGAGCTGAACCTGAATGTGACCCTGGTGCTCAGCAGAGGCCTGCAAAGAGAGCCAACCCTAGAAGCCCAGTAAGACAATGGCCCATTGATTTCATGGTATACTCAGACTCCAGGGGAGCAATGAGTGAGGGACCCATTCAGACACCAGGCATGTGTGGCTGTTTTCTGGGCCAGACACACATGCCTTTGGTACAACTGGAAGACTTAACCAGATTTCAGACCTGATGGCCCACCATCGGTCTCCCTCCTCTGTTAATGCACTCCTTGTTCACCGTGTGTGCAGTGAGGCATATTTCCAGGTGGTAGGTTCTAGGGAGAATCGAATTTCCCCTGAGGAGCAGGCTTGCAAATAACTAGGAGGGCAGGGAGAGAGGGGACATGGCTCCTGTTAAAATCTAACACTGGCAACCACATATTAACCCCTGCTGAAGCAACAGTGGGGATTATGGGGAAAAGTTCTAGAAGGTATCCTCTTTTTCAAGTTTTCCATTCCTCAAATAAACCCTTGATTAATTTTCTCTGCCAGTCTGCTAGTCTGCCTTGGAGATGACTCTGGGACAGGGCCTGCGATGGAGGACAGAGAAGAAAAATATAACCCCCTTATATTTCACAACACTTTATGTCTTTGCAAAGCACGATCCCCTCCATAAGCCTATGTGCTATTATTAGACACCATCCACCTGTACGGCTTCTGGTGCAAGCCTACTGTGTGCATGAGGCAAATTAGAAGTAGAGGTGGGGCGGGGTGCCTGGGTGGCTCAATTGATTAAGCATCTGCCTTCAGCTCAGATTATGATCTTGGGGCCTGGGATCAAGCTCCACATCAGGCTCCCTGTTTAGCAAGGAGCCTGCTTCTCCTTCTCCCTTACGCCTATTCTCCCGTTTTTTTCTCTCTCAAATAAATAAATAAAATCTTAAAAAAAAAAAAAGTAGAGATAGGGACACCTGGGTGGCTCAGTGGTTGAGCATCTGCCTTTGGCTCAGGTGGTGATCCTGGGGTTCTGGGATAGAGTCCCACATCGGGCTCCCTGCATCAGCCTCCCGGCGGTGAGCCTGCTTCTCCCTCTGCCTATGTCTCTGCTTCTCTCTGTCTGTCATAAATAAATAAATAAATAAATAAATAAATAAATAAATAAATAAATAAAATCTAAAAAAAAATTAGAAGTAGAGGAGATAAAAGCCCAGGTGGAGGGAGACAGAATAAACATACAATGAGGATTTAGGGTAGAAAAAAGGGCAATGAAGGCTGAAGGAAGAGGCATCTGGGCTTCTCAAAGGAAAAGATGGCTGATGCGGGCTGCTCCTGATAACTGAGTCAAGGAGAAGAAGGAAGGAAGGAAGGAAGGAAGGAAGGAAGGAAGGAAGGAAGGAAGGAAGGGAGGGAGGGAGGGAGGGAGGGAGGGAGGGAGGGAGGGAGGGAGGGAGGGAGGGAGGGAGGGAGGGAGGGAGGGAGTTCCTCATTTTATCTAACCAAGTCTCCTTACAGCTGATGCTCAGCAGCAGAGAACTGCCAGCATGGCAAAAAGCCTAGAAACCACAGTGTATCAGGAAAAGGAGGAGCTTTGGAGTCTGCCCTGGAGAGGGGGTTTGGAGATAAGGAAGCATGTCATCGTTATTTGGACTGATGGGTGATATAAAGACAGAGTGGTTGCTCTGTGTGACTGCAGCAGGGAGAACCAGGCCAGTGGGTGGAAGGGAAATAGTTGAGCCCAGCAGAGAGACAATAGGTGAAGCAGTGCAGACAGATCAACCACAGGTGCTGCCCCTTCCCCCAGGAGAACATTTGGCAACGTCTGGAGATGATTTCAGTTGTCATGACTGGAGGAGGAGGTGTTAACTGGCATCCAGTGGGTGGAGGTCAGGGATGCTGCTACATATAACCTACAATGTTCAGGAAGGCCCCTCGACAAAGAATTCTCCATCCCCAAATCCTAATAGTTTAGATCAATGTAGTGGAAAGAACACAGGCTTGGATTTTAATTTCAAATGCCAGGCTTGAGACCGTGGGCAAGGGATTCAAGCTATCTTGTTGGCAGTACCCTCATCTGTGAAATGGGGTAATAAAGCTGAATTTGCTGGCCAGAGTGCCATTCAGTGGGGTCTTTCTGTACAGTACCTGCTATAGAGAAGGTGCCTTGGGATCCTGTTGTTTTTTTTTTTAAGATTTTATTTATTTACTGATGAGAGACACAGAGAGAGAGAGGCAGAGACACAGGCAGAGGGAGAAACAGGCTCCACACAGGGAGCCCAATGTGGGACTTGATCCTGGGATTCCAGGATCATGCTCTGGGCTGAAGGTGGCACCAAACCACTGAGCCACCCAGGCTGCCCCAGATCCCTGTTATTATAACATGAGGGAGATGCTTCCTTTAACCAGTAGGACTGCCCACTACTGGATCAGAGCCCCAGAGAGGCCTGAGTTGTAAAGAATTTTCTGTCCCTGGGAATGCCCAACTTCTAGCAGGGGTATTGTCAAGGGTTTTCTCAAAAAGAGGGGGAATTAGGCTACATCATGTGGCAATGGCTTGGTCCTTCCATTCTGGCATTTCTCTGGAGGGGAATCCTGACATCTGCCCTATAGTCCAACACACCCAGGGATCAGAGAGATGTACTGTTCTGGAAACCAAAGAACTGATGTATAAGTCTGGTAAAAGTCTTTATCAGAGCCTTGCTCCCCACATCCTCAACAATGCCTCTCCCCAACCCTAGCCCACCCCCTGAGTTCTGGTATTTATTTATTTATTTATTTATTTATTTATTTATTTATTTATTTATTTATTTTTAGATTTTTATTTGTTTATTCATGAGAGACACACAGAGAGAGGCAGAGACATAGGCAGAGGGAGAAGCAGGCTCCCTGCAGGGAGCCCAATGAAGGACTTGATCCCAGGACCCTGCAATCACCACCTGAGCCAAAGGCAGATGCTCAACCGCTGAGCCACCCAGGCGCCCTGGTTCTGGCCTTTAATAGAAGGTGGAAAATTGAACAGGGTTCCCAAAACGGAATGCAAAGGATGCAAAGTTCAGAAGAGGATCCAGGAAGATGGGGAAGAGCTCTCTTTGGGAAGAGGGAGGTCGAGGGGAGCATGGGGAGTCTCAGTTGAGGCAATTGAGGCATCAAGTGGGATATTAGCCACTGTTCTCTGCCTCCTCAGAGGCCAGAAGGAGGAAAGAGCTTCCCCTGTAATAAGAGGAAGGTGAGACTCAAGTGCCTCCTTGTCAAAAAAAGCCAGGATCTATGACCTTGGTACACAAAAGACGGCTGCATCTGGCCACACCCTGCACTGTGCAGGGATACTGTCTCACTGTCTCGCTGTCTCAGGAACCTCTAGGGAAAGTCCAGCAAATGGCTAAACCATCTCCTAGAGCTGGTGTCAGCATCCCCATGCTGATCCCTCCATGCAGGCTGGGAGGGCCAGACTGGGAGGAGGGATGGGGAGAGAAAGAGTGGCAGAAATCCACAGACCTTAGGCAGGAGGCTGATGCATTTAATTGTACAGTTTATTCAGGGAGCAATGAGAACTATAGAATTTTCTTACCTGAAGGCCAGAGACTGGACCGGATGACCCCTTGTGTTCCTTGAGTCTATAGTCTAGAGAGGATCAAATGAAGCCTCTGAAGCCACCCTTCCCTCACACAGCAGTCTTGTGAGGGCTCACAAGGAGGAGACTCCCAGGAGGCCATCTGCTCTCCTAATCCTGCTCCGTAGAAGGGGTGTTTTGGGTGGACCTCTCCCTCCCCACCCTTGCCTCACTTCCCTGGAGGAGTCCTGGCCTGGAGATAAGCTGAAGGCTACGTTCAGGGGGCATGGGCAGTTAGTGGAGAGGCCCTATAGCTTCCAGAGCAGAGACGATGCAAGGTATCTCTTCAAGCAAGACAGGCAGACACTAGCCTATAAGAGGGGCCTAGGGTTAAGAGTGGTTGAGGTGGCTCTGAGGCTTGGTGGCATGCTGCCCAATGTCATGAGGGGTCCGGTCAGATTCTGGTCTGGAGTTTAGAGGATGTCACCTTGAAGGTACTTCCCCTCCTATGGGACTAGAAGCTAGAACAAATCTTACATGTTTGTCTCCCTACTAATCCTCAAGCTCCTTCAAGACAGGGCACATCTTAGTCCTATTTGGTTTCTACCACCTAACAGGGTACTTGGTACAAATAAGATGCCTGATAAATACTGGTGGGGGGAAGGGAGGGAAGGGAGAAAGGGAAAGTGGAGGGGAAGGGAAGAATGCCTTAGGTGAAGTCATCATGAGTAGCTGACCAGCATGCAAGCCTTCCCTTCCCCATCTGTGCCCAACCTTCCTTTGTGGTGCTTGTCTTCAGATGTTGCCCTGATTCTTCCTCTATTCCTCATGCCCTGGCCCATGTAGAACCTCCTTTCCCTGAGCTGCCCCCCATCCATCCTGTGCTCCAACAGCATGTTGGATACTACACTACAGCATTTAACCCACTGAACTGGGAGTCTCTGCTCTTCCTCTCTAGCCATGGATGGAGCTCTCTGGGGTTAAGGATGAGGGCCTGTCCCTCAGGCTGGCTGAGAGAGGGTGTCCAAGTCCCTCAGGTCAAAAGGCAGCACAGCAGGGCAGCTAAGACGAAGATTTAGGTGAGACAGCTCCCTCCTAGGATGAGGAGGGACATGTGATGGGGTGGAAGAAGGCTGCCTTGGAGGAGGTTCTGGCAGCAGCATTTGTACATGAAGGGCCCTCAGGCCAGCAGGACTGTGCCATTTGGATAGGCTTGTGTTTCATAAAGGAAATGAGGTAGTTTCTGGTATTGGAAATTAGAACCTGGCCTGGGAGCAGGATGGAAAAAACAGCTCCACTGGTTGCTAAGGGGTATCATGGAAGACAGGATTGGACCCTGGTCATCTCCTAGCCAGTGGCTCTTACAGGGAATCCCTGGATTGCTACGTGCCCTCAAAGATAATGTAAATCTCTTCGTTTCTTCAAATCTTCCCAAGTTGGCCACCCAACAAAAGCCTTGTGAGTGTTTCTACCACAGTCTCCATCTGTAGGGAGGTGGTGGAGAGCACGGATAGTCATGAGGAATGGTCAGGGGACCCTGGACTGAATGATTCACCCAAAGCAGGAGCACCCTCTGGAAGTTTGCAGAAAGCTTGAAATGGTCATTAGGCTTTGCAAGATCCAAGGCATTGTAATGGTTCACATGGCACTTGCTCTGATCTTCAAGGTCAGTATGACTGTCTGGTCTCCATGAACAAGTTCATGTGTGTTTCAGTTGCAGTATTCCTAAAAGAAGTGTGAGCTTTCCTTGCAGAGTTGATGGCTGTGTTTGCAGCTATAATGAAGGTGTGTGTGTTTGTGCACTTATTTTATTTTTTATTTTTTTAAAGATTATTTATTTATTTATTCATGAGAGACCCAGAGAGAGGGGCAGAGACATACATAGGCAGAAGGAGAAGCAGACTCCTCGCAGGGAGCCCAATGTGGGGCTCAATCCTGGAACCCCACGATCACACCATGAGCCAAAGGCAGATGCTCAACCACTGAGCCACCCAGGCGTCCCTATGCACTTCTTTGAGATTTATGTATGGATATGATTGCATGTTGTACCTTTTTGGGAGATGCTGTTAAATTTCATGTAATCATACTTGTTAAAAATTTTGAGTACAGTTGACACACAATGTTACATTAATTTCAGGTGTACAACATAATGATTCGATAAGTTTATGCTATGCTCACCACAAGTGTAGCCACCATCTCATGAGATCATACTTTTCTTCCTCATTGAATCTTCGCACAGGGGAACAGAGTTCCCTAACACCCTATGAGGAGCAGAGGCCTTCCCAGGATCCATCCATCTGTCTCTGAGCCCAGCCAACTAACATGCATTCCGGGTCCCCATCTTCCCTTCTCCTGCCCCTGCCCCATTTCCCTGACTTCTGTTTCCAGCCCTAAGCACAGCCAAGGTCCTTAACCGAGAATAGGAAAACAAAAATCAGGTCACCAGATGTTTCCATTCCATTCTCTCCCTCCCCATCCCTTCTTACCACAGGGCAGTAAATTCTGACTATATATATAGCAAGCACCTGGCATCTCCCAAACCCAGTTGTGGCTGCCTGGTGACAGACCCAACAGATGGAGCCCGGGGGTGACCACAAGAGCCACCACACGGCCCACCCATGTCTCTAGCACCATGGTGCAGCTCATCTGCTTTGTCTAGGCAGCTCAAGCCGACCCCAGAATGATTTTCCTGTCTGACCGAAGGGTGGTACATCTGAGGCGCCAGGTCTCCTTCTCCCTGTGTAGACACTGCCCATCAGTGCAGAAGGACACTGAGGTCTCCCAGGCAAGAGCCCTGTCTGGATCCTGGAGGAATGAGAGACAAGCAGCACAGGGGAACTTGTGCACAGGGCTCCCTGGAGCTGGCCCCACCTGGAGGCCATAATGAGTGTCTGGGTCTCTGGAATGAACCAAGCATCTGGGATTCTCATTGGAGACTGTTTACTTGTCTATTTGCATGGCTAACAGCCCACAGCTGCCCCCTTCCTGCCAGGGACTTTTAGGAACAATGTCTCCAAGCCAGCGTGGCCTAGCCTGGGCATGAGCCCTTCCCACCTCTCTCTCCCTCCCTCTCCACATCAGCCACGTGGATGTGACTCACACAGGCTCTTGGAGCCTCTGCCAATAGCAGACAGAAGATTACTCGGATAAAGTTGGATGGGTTACTTCAGGAGCAGGGACTAGTCCAGAGTGCCTTTGGAATCCCGTGGGCCTCTGTATCATCCTCCCATCGCGGTTCCTCAAGCAGCCCTCCACCCCAAATCTACCACTCTGGAGTAAGATCACCCACCCCATCTGGTTCTCTCCTCCAATAGCATGCAAGACAATCAGGGATCACTGCAGGAGGGCTCTTTGCCTTTCACTGGAATATTACATAAATAACACACCTAAAGCAAAATACTCATATAAAGTATCTCATTTTGTCCTCACAATCTCCCCATGAGACAGTTATTTCTCTCATTTCAAAGAAGAAATTGAGGATAAGAAGGTTAGATGAAGACAGAAGGCAGAGCACAAAGGATTTTTTATTATTTTTTAAAGATTTATGTATGTATGAATGTATGTATTTGAGAGAGAGAGAGAATGGAGAGTGGGGAGCAGAGGGAGAGGGAGAGAGAAGTCCCAGATTCCATGTTGGGCAGAGAGCCCTATACAGGGCTCGATCTCACAACCCTGAGATCATGACCTGACCCAAAATCAAGAGTCAGATGCTTAACAGACTGCGTCACCCAGGTGCCCCCAGAGGATTTTTAGGGTAGTGAAACTATTCTGAATGATATTGTGATGATAGATACAGGTCATTAAATATTTATCAAAACCCATGGAATGTACATTACTGAGAGTGAACCTGAAGGTAAACTATGGACTTTGGCTCGTAGTGACATGCCAGTGTAGGGTTGAGGACCATAGGAAATGGACTGCACTGGTGCAGAACGTTGATGGTCGGCGAGGCTGTGCATGTTAGGGGTGGGAGGGATGGGGGAGCTCTTTGTACTTTCTGTTCAATTTTGCCGTGAACCTAAAAGTGCTCTTCAAAAAGGTCTATTTTATAAGTAACCAATAATAATAAAACAGTTACATGACTTGTTGTGATCACACAGAAAAGAGTAGACCAGGGATCTGAGGATGGGCAGCCTGCTCCCACAGTCTGTGTTCTCTCCCACTGAGATACTCTCCCTCAGTTGGGACAGGAGAGGTTATGAGTGAGGCTGCCCTGGAGGTTGTCTAAGGCTAATCTCCTCGGTCCCACGTCCTAGACATGCTGCCTGCACCACTAAAGGTACTTGGAGACTTACCAGTTAACTCTTTGCCAATTGTCACTCCTCACCCCAGCCTGTCATCTGTGCACAACCCTCTCCACGAGCCCTAGACTATAGGAGCCTCAAGCTTGACTTTGTCTCTGTGTTCTTAGCTTGTAGCACAGCGTTGGACACACGGCAGCTGCTAAAGCAGCGGCTGCTGAAAAATTGCATGAATGCAGGAGCAAAGAGGAAGGAGAGGGAGAGGAGATGAAAGGCAAGAAAGAGAGGGAAGGAGTAAGGTGCAGGCTGGAGTAGAGAGGAGAAGAGGCTTGGCCTCCCTGGTTTGATCTTACGCCCTCTGTCCTCTGGGGGGCTAGAGAGCCCTCTGATGTTGTTCCTCCTCCCCTCCCTCCCAACAGGAGAAGGACTTGGCTGAGCCCCATCCATCCCTCCCTCCCCCTACTCACGTGTTCCTTATAAAGTCTTTAACCCTTGGAAGGAGGACTGCCCCGTCCCCTTGCCACAGAATGAACGTGTCATTTGGGCAAAAGAGAAAAGGAGAGAAGTTGAAGTGGAAAAAGCTCTGATTTGGAAATTCAGCTGACTGCCCTCCTTTGAAATAAAAGCTCCTGCAGGCTCTGGCTGCAGGGCAGGCGGGCCGAGCCAACAGTAACAGTGGCTGCCGGGACACTGGGAGGAGGCCTGGGGCTCTGCGGAGCGGCCCCAGAGCAGTATGAGCTCTGAGGCCACGAAGACCATGAGGGGCTCTGCTCTGGAGGCCGAACCTCCACCCTCTGCCTCAGGAGGGCTGGTGGCCAGTCGTCCTGAGGGACCAGTGGAGTGCTGTGCTGGGGGCAGGAAAAGGAGCAGAAGAGGCAGACAGTGAGGGAGGGCAGGGAATGGGTCTGCCTTGCATCCTCGGTACCTACCTCAGCCCCTGATACATAGAAGTTGCCCCAAACGTACCAGCTGGGGAGATAAAAAGTAACCTTTGTCCAGAGGTTGACAGGATACCCAGCCCATCCTTTCAGGTTGCTCCCAGCCTAATGGTGGAGGAAGAACACATATAAAGAAAACATGGGATCCAAAGTTTGGATACGTAGAAACCAGGGTCTTATTTTCAGAGCAGTACGTGGACTGCCTGGCCTGGAGCCTGGCGATGTTAACTGAGAGCCTCCTTAGAGCCGATCTTAAATAACCTTCAAAGGAGCAGATGGAAATTCTTTGGCTGTAACAAACAGGATAGGTGTCTAAGTGGAGGTGGGGGGACTATCCAGAGGCAAACTGGGGGAAGGAGAATAGGAGGCTGAGGAGGAGGGGCGGGGTGGTGCTCCCTGGCTGGGGTAGGTATCTGACAGGTATCTGCGGGTTGGCCATGAGCAAACAGGGCTGGCGTTACACTGGCTCGATTGTAACCTGGGCAGCAGGGGACATAGTAGAAGACAATTTATACACCTTAATGTCATTCTCCAGATTCTTTGTTTTCAGTCTTGGTTGTGCTTAGAGGGGAGATATATGGAGGCCTAGATGTGTGAAAGCCCAGGGCTCAATCTGACTTCCACAAGAAGGGCACATGAATGAATGAGGGAAAGCACGGAAACACATGAGAGGAGGTCGGGAGGCTGAGGCCAGGCTGTGCTTGGTCTTTTTGTTGTTGTTGTTTTGTTTTTGCAAAAGAGGGATATTGGGACAGCTGTTGAGAGGAGGCAGAGGAAAGTATAAAGAGACTTGTAAAAAAAGGTTGGCTGGACAACGTGTGCTGTACTCCATCACACACATGAACAGCCCCCGTCAGTAAAGGGCTGCCATTGAGGCTTCTGGAGCTGGGCCAATTGTCCTGTCATGTGGGAGCCTGCTTTGGAGCAAGGGGGAACCAAAAAGGCTCTAGTCGATTCTGGTTATACCTTTCTGGTAGACAATGGTTTCTATCCAATATCCATTCTTTTCTTCCTTATTAATGAAACCTCACTTTGCCTCCCAGACACAAGATGACACCTCCCAGCCTCCCTTGCAGCTAGGAGCAGCCATGTGACACAACGAGTTGTCTGTAGAAGCTGCTGGAGGGTTTGCCGGAAAGTTTAGATTTCCTCCTAGAGACCACTCCCACTTTGAGTATCATTTTCTTTTTCCTTCTTCCTGCCTGGAGTGTGTGATCAGAAAGCAAAGGTGAGATTGGAAATCACGTGTGACAGGTGGCGGAGCAGGTAGGGGGAGGAACCTGGCTCAGGCAGCTGATTCCTGCTTGGTGAAGTCATTAAGCAGCCACAGGAATGTGGGGCTGTTTAGTGGCCATGGAGTACAATCCTACCTGATTCAGGGGCCTCCCTCGAGGCCGCGTCAGAAGAGAGGAGCAGCCCCCAGGCCACAGCAGCCAAAAGACGCATCAAAGCATTGGGGCATTCATTATTCCAGCCTTGGCCACTGCTGAGTGGTGACAGGGAGGGCAGGACCTCACCCAATGGACTCTGCATCCAGAGGCGGCCCAGCCACCAGGTGGACAGGAGGCAGGACAGGGACTCAATGGGGCCAGTGTGGGGAGGGGAGTGTCCCATGGCTGGACCAAAGGCAGGAGGAAGGGGTGCAAAGTGCTTTGCTACTTCCCCACTCCCTTCCCACATGGGGACTCCCATGCCATTCCCCTAGCCCCAGGCTGTAACCTACTCATTTTCATCTTCTCCCTGGTTGAAGGACAAAGGGGAGCCCTAGAGGCCAGATTCCCTGGTCATCATGCCCTGCTACAGTGTGGGCTCTTGCCCTCCCACGGAAACGACCTGCACACTTGCCCACAGATTCCTGCCCCACCCCCAGCCCTTGGCTACCTTCATGGAGAAGAGGGTTGCTCTACTGGTGGCTCCCAAGGACCAGTTTATGAAGGCTTTGCTAGTCCCTGCCTATATGATAACAACGGCTATCACTTACTGGCTGGTTCCTGTGTGATAAGCGTTTTTCACATATCAGCTCATTTAATCCTCACAACTACTTAGGGAAAGTATGTACTACTATTATGACCTTCACTTCATAGATGATAAAACCAAGGCTGAGAAGTTAAGTGACTTATCTGAGGTTCTTCAGATTGTAAGTGGCAGAGCCCAGATTTGAACTCACTATTGTGGTCCAAAGTCCATGCACCAAATCGCTCCACTACAACTGCCTGTACGATATGGAAAAGCCAAGGAGAAGGAAGATAAACATATGTGCATATTTATACACGTGCATGCACACACATATTTTTAAAAATCTTATAATGTTGGTATAAATTTAACACCAGCTTGCTGGGGAAGGACTGGGATATAAATTCTTTACGTTTAGAGTGAGAGAATAAATCTTTTTTTTAAGATTTTATTTATTCATTCATGAGAGACGCAGAGACAGAGAGAGAGGCAGAGACACAGGCAGAGGGAGAAGCAGGCTCCATGCAGGGAGCTCGATGTGGGGCTCGATGCCGGGTCTCCAGGATCACACCCTGGGCTGAAGGCGGCACTAAACTGCTGAGCCACCCAGGCTGCTTGAGAATAAGTCTTTCATATTTTGTACGTTAAAATGTCCTTTTTCTGAGATGACAGAAGAGGAATATTTTATTTGGTCAACTGGCAAAATGATGACTGACAGCTTGCTATTTTTTAAAGTTATTTCTCCGCCCTGAGTTGTGATAGACCATGGAATTAAAAGTCTGGGGGTTCCTGGATTATAGGAACTCAAAGTCCTTTCTAGGTTGAATTGTCCCAGGTCTTCAGCTTCCAGATGATGTGATTTAGGCCATATACTGCCCCACCCCGCTGGTTTGGGGCCACACCAGCCTGGTGCCCTGGATAGCTTAGCAGGCGAGCAATCGCCCAGAGGGGCCTGTTGTACCATGCCTGTTGGAGGCTCAGCAAATATTTTGATCTGAAAAGAAAGTGTACTTTCCTGTCCTGGCCTCAACTTCAGCTCCAGCTCCTCTGCACTTGTCCACCTCTCGGGACAGATGCCACGGAAAGTGTTAAATTACTCTTTAGCTAGGTGGAAATATTTTATTTGAGGTCAGGCCTTAGACATAACCTCCCTGCACCAGATCCTGAATACCAATGTACCACAGAAGACCTTGCTCGAACCTGAGTGCTGTAGGAGAGGAAGCAAAAGGCAAAATTATGGATTATCTTGGGACTGTCTGTTCAAAATACCTGTTCTCCATGTCTATGGATTCTGTCAAAGCCAGAAGTAGAACAAGCAGTACTGGGGGCAGTCCACTGGTGCTTTCTTGAAAAGAAAGCTGGCAAACATTGGTGGGTTTTATTTTTATTTTATTTATTTTTTAAAGATTTTATTTATTTGAGAGTGAGAGAGAGCATGAGTGGGGAGGAGGGGATAGAAGAGCAGAGGGAGAAGGAGAAGTTCTGCAGGGAGTAGGACACAGGGCTCCCTCCCAGGACCCCAGGATCGTGACCTGAGCCCAAGGCAGACGCTTACCGGACTGAGCTACCCAGGTGCCCCAGTATACACCTGTTTTGAAGCTAATATACAACAATTTGGGAGAAAGGGAGTTGGGACAGCCCTGTGCTGTCATCTTTTTCTTACTAAAAGTTTCACTGTCCCTTATGAAGGAAGGAAGACATTCGCTAATGTCTATATAGCAGCTGGAGACATTCCTAGGAGGGGCAGCTGAAGCCACAGAACTGCTTCTGCTGTGGGGTCTACATAACTATAACCCAGTAAAGAATTAGACGGAGTGAATTGGACTCTGTCACAAACAAACTAAAACAAAACAGATTTAGAGTATTTGTGGAAAGTGGAGGGGGTCTTTTTCTTTCTGTAACACAAACACAGCCAACAGAAGATTGACGAAGGCTACCAGTCTGGCAGAAATCTCAGGAATTAGAGGAACAGGATATCTGCATTCCAGTTTTCAAACCAGATGTGAACTGGAATTGGGTGTAATGAGGAAGAGAAACAGTTGTTGATGATGCCATGTGGTGCACCCAATGATAGCATTCTTCCATCATCCAAAGAGCTTTGACAGCTTCACTACTCACTGTGAGATTAAAATACAGAAAGAGGAAAGAGCGGCTGGATCACAGCACTCATCTGATTTATTTGCTTTGAAAGATCCAGGCTGAGGGCCCAAATCTCAGCCATGGAAACTAGCTATTAAAACTGGTTCTCTTGGGATGCCTGGGTGGCTCAGCAGTTGAGCGTCTGCCTTTGGCTCAGGTCATGATACTGGGGTCCTGGGATGGAGTCCCACATTGGGCTCCCTGCAGGGAGCCTGCTTCTCCCTCTGCCTGTGTCTCTCTGTCTCTATGTCTCTCATGAATGAATAAATAAAATCTTAAAAAAACAAAAACAAAAACAAAAAAACTGGTTCTCTCTGGAGGTAGCGTTTTAAGAAATGGAGAAGTTGGCAAAGTAGATTGGTCTATTTAGAGAATGTTTGCAGCTATGGTGGTCCATTAGAATACCATGAAAAAGAACAAAAGAGAAAACATTTACTGGCAGGAGAGCTCTTAGGAAATCCACAATCCCAGTGTCAGGGGAGCAGCAACCGACTTGTAAATTGAAATTGGCAATTTGAGTTTTCTGAGCTTTTTGTGGGATGGAAGGTCAGGGAGGGGCTGTCTGCTTTTTATGGGTGGGCCCAAGGAAATGATTTCTGGTCTGGCTAGAAGCCCAGAGTTTAAATAGTCAACTACTCCCCAACGGTGCCTAGCCTCGGCCACTATAGGCTTTTCCCTTCAGCCTCACAGAGGCGACAGAAAGCAATGCCATGTGCTCTGCATGCTCGGTTGATCCCAGCTTAGACACAACTTTTTTTGACCCAGGTGCCCTTCCAGCAATGGCTCTTAGCACTCATCTTTTCTTCCCACCTGTGCTTGAAAGAGAAGTCCACGTGTTATGCTGTCAGGACTGTCCCCTAAGATATAGGACACCAAGTTAAACTGAATTGCAGATAAGCAATGAATAAATGAGACATGCTTATTTAAAACTTTTGTTTATCAGGGGGCCCCTGGGTGGCTTAGCCAGTTAAGCATCTGACTCTTGATTTTGGCTCAGGTCACGATCTCAGGGTGGTGAGATCAAGCCCCTCTATGATGGGCATGGAGCCTGCCTGAGATTCTCCCTCTTCCCCTGCTCCTCCTCCCACCCCCACACTCTCTCCCTCAATAAACAAACAAACAAACAAACATTTTTAATCTAAAATTTCGAATGAATTCAGGTTTAACAGGACATCCTATATTTTCATCTGCTACATCTGGCAATCCCACTGACCTCAGATCCTCTTCCTTACTTTCCATTTGTGGCCCAGCCCATTGAAACCTGGATTCTGCTGCCTCCTCTCCACTGCTCTTCCCAGCTTCCCCAAGGATCCCCTCATGGCCAAATCCAAAGGAGGTGTTTCCCAGGTGTTACAGCAGGGACCTCTCTGGAGCAGTCAGCTATCACTGTTGGTGTTCCCTCTCTTATGGCGAAGCTGTCCTCTCTCTTGGCTTCTTGTTTTCTCCAGCTTTCACAGACAGCCCTTCTTTGCTTTCTTCATGCATCCCCCTTGTTAAGCCATCTCTTACGTGCTTAGTGCTCCACAGGGTTCTGTCCTTTGACCTTCAGCGCTCTCTACACACAGAGCTGTGTTTGCTCCCATATTTCTCTCTCTGCTCAGGCTGCCTTGAACAGCCCTCGCCTGCTCATCCATCATCTTGGCTACAGGGCATCTTGGCAGAAACCTTCCTGCCCTAGGTCTCCAAGGAGATGGGTTCAGCTGTCAGAGAAGAGAGGTGTTTCTGAAAAGGTCAGAGCACCAGACCCTGCAGGACTGATAGGCTATGAATTATGGATGTCACATCCCACTGGGTCCTAGTGCTCTAGAGCCAGAGAGGGATTATTATTATTTCTACACCACCACCACCCCCACATCTGACTGGGAGCTCCTTGAGCTGAGCTCTCTTCCCCCATCAGACTGTGCCCTCCTAGAGATTAAGGACTGACAATGCCTCATGGGGAATGGTTAGCACATAGGTATAACTGTGTGATTATAAGGATTGAAAGGTGGGAAGGATGACATAGGGTTTTTTTGAGGGAAGAACTGGGAGACCGTGAGGGAGAGGATGTACTCAATCTACTGTAATATGACATCTCCACCCAACAACCTGAAAAGCTGCTCTCCAGGTTGCCAGTTCTCTCAATTGCCCACTCTAATAGACTAGTTTGGACATCTCTAATGCATTGGATTCTGTTGGTCATTCTCTTATGCTACTTTTTTTTTCTTTTAAAAATAATTTTATTGCATAACCAATGGCAACAGTTCTTAGTCATGCTTCCATGACACATTCTAGTAGAGATAGGAGGTGTGGATGAAGGAATGAAACAATAACATGGTAAATGGTTATAAATGTTTAAAAATGAATAGAATGAGAAAAGTGATATAATCTCTTCTATAAGTTGACATTTCTAAGGTGACTCAAATGAAGAGAGGGAAGAAATCATGGGGCTAGCCAGGGGAAGGGTGCTCCAGAAAGAAGAAACAGCAGGTGCAAATGAATGAGGAAGGAGTGTGCAAGGGGCCAGGGTGGTAGAATCAGAGATGGGATAGGGGAGTAGGTAATGATGACAAAGAATCAGTAGGAGTGACTGATCATGAATGGCCTCATGAGCCATGGCAAAGACTGCTCTGTGTGAGCTAAGAAGCTGTTGGAGAATTCGGTGGTGGCTCTGCCAGGCGTGTACTGGTAGAGATGGTGACAAATGGTTAGACTTGAATATATAGCTGACAGGATTTGCTGATGGGCTGCATGTGAAATGTAACAAAAGGAAAGACTAACTCCAAAATTTTTTTGACCTGCATGATTGGCAGGCGAGGTGGAGATGCCATTTGTGGAGAAAGAAAAGACTACAGGGTACTTAGATTTGAGAGGGAAGACCAAGTTTAGTTTGAGACTTCAGTTCATAATACCCATTGAAAATCCAGTGGAGATATGTGATAAATTGACAGTTGAGTTAAATGCAGGACAGGGGTTGGAGATGGGGAGGTAGATTTGGAAGTCATCAACATATAAATGATATCTAGAGGCATGGACTTGGTGTATCTAAGGGGCTAAGTGTAGATAGAAAAGAGGTCAGAAAGAGGAGGAGGAACTAGGGAAAGAGATGGAGAAGGAGCTTCCAGAGAGATAGCAGGAGAGTGATGAGAGTGACTTCCAGAAGCCAAGGGAAAAGAAGGTTCCTAAAGGAGGGCATGATCAGTCATGTCACGTCTTAAGGAGCTACATAACATGAGGAATGGCTGTGGGGCCCAACAGCGTGGAGAACACTGGGGCCCCTGAAAAGAACTGTTTCAGTGAAATGGTGAAGTGCGAGCCCAACCAGACAGGAGTAAATGAGGGGGAAGATGAGATCAAGTTGAGGTAACTCTTAGTAGTTCAGGTGTACAGAACAGAGCCATGGAGCAATAGTTCAAAGTGGAATATGAAACCAAGGGAGAGATTTTGTGTTTTGTTTTTTAAATGGGAAATATTATAGGGTTTGGGACCATCTCAAGACTGCCTCAGTGATACCATTACAACACTCAATTACTTATATAGTCAGGTAGGATCTTCCAAGTAGAAAGAAGGCAGGAGGGATCCCTGGGTGGCGCAGCGGTTTAGCGCCTGCCTTCGGCCGAGGGCGCGATCCCGGAGACCCGGGATCGAATCCCACGTCGGGCTCCCGGTGCATGGAGCCTGCTTCTCCCTCTGCCTGTGTCTCTGCCTCTCTCTCTGTGTGTGACTATCATAAATAAATAAAAATTAAAAAAAAAAAAAGAAAGAAAGAAAGAAGGCAGGAGTTTCTCCCTCACTGTAGCTTATCCCGTGTGCTGCATACCTTATCTGGTCCTCTCCATAGGAGGCGCCATCCCCAAGAACTTAGTCAATAGAGTGGGTCACAGAAGTAATATTAGCTCATATATTAATGGATTAGAATTTTGTCACATCTACTTCTGCAAATACACATTGTGTTATCTTAAAATATTTCCCAAGTAGTTGGGGTTTTAGACATGCAGGGAAGAAAAGAGAGCAAAGACTTCCATTTCTGTCTATAAAGGAGTAATGGGGACTAGATTTATCCTCTTGTCTTAAACAAATTAAAAAAAAAAAAACACCACAGACAGAATATATGAAATACATGATTTTCAGACTTTGGAAAAGGACTTCTAAAAGAAGGGAAACAAAGTGATCTCTGAATTAAGGACCAGAGTTCAGAGTTTTAAGTCCATGTTGGCCAGGCTCTGCAGGGCAGAGTGCTGCATCAACAGACAGCTTCTGAGCCTTCACCTGTCTTCAGCCGAGACTGATTAGCGAATGCATGTGAGGAAACAACCAGGCAGGACTATCCCTGGCGTTCACACAGCTCAAGGAAGCAGTTCCTGCTGTCACCAGCCAGAAGCGAAAGATCTCTTTTGCCATCCTCAGAGGGGCGTCACCTCAGTAGTAGGGCCAAATTAGCCTTAGACTAAGGGATGTTCTGGACTGGCTCGGAGCTTGAAAGCAAGTCAAAGAATCAAGCTATTTCCATGCAACTTAACTGTATCTTAGAACAAAGCTCAGAATTATTTAAATACAGTTTTCTTTTTAAATCCAGCAACCAACAGTCTAAAGTTTACAACGTCTGGCAGCCAAACAAACCTTAGCAGGCATGCAAAGAGGCAGGAAAATACAACCCTTAATGAAAAGAAAAATAACTGAAACAGACTCAGAAATGACAGAGTTGATAGAATCAAGTAGACAAGAACCAAGCTACCACAGGGCTACTACAAGCAAAGCCGCTTCTAAATGTTCATGTTCAAGGGGTACCTGGGTGGGTCAGTGGCTGAGCGTCTGTCTTTGACTCAAGTTGTGATCCCTGGGTCCTGGTATCCAGTTCCACATCGGGCTCCCCATGGGAAGCCTTCTTCTCCCTCTGCTTGTGTCTCTGCCTGTCTCTGTGTGTCTGTCTTGAATAAAATAAAATCTTTTTAAAAAATAAATAAAAGTAAATGTTCATGTTCAAGTCTTCATGAGAGGGAGTTCTCAGAGCCTCTTTTATCAGGGTACAAATCTCATTCCTGAGGACTCCACCCTTATCACCTATTCACATCTCAAAGATTCCATCTTATTTATTTATTTATTTATTTATTTATTTATTTATTTATTTATTTATGAGAGATACAGAGAGAGGCAGAGACACAGGCAGAAAGAGAAGCAGGCTCCCTGCAGGGAGCGGATGTGGGACTCAATCTCAGGAGTTCGGGATCATGCCCTGAAGCTGAAGGCAGACACTCAATCGCCGAGCCACCCAGGCGTCCTTCAAAGTTTCCATCTTCTGGAAAGCGGGACCAAAAGCGCTTGCCTTTGGTCCCAGGGCACAATCCTGGAGACCCGCGATCCTGGAGTCCCGAGATGGAGTCCCGGGATCGAGTCCCGCGTCGGGCTCCCGGTGTGGAGCCTGCTTCTCCCTCCTGTGTCTCTGCCTCTCTCTCTCTCTCTCTCTCTCTCTCTCTCTCTATGGCTATCATAAATGAATGAATGAATGAATGAATGAATGAATGAATAAATCTTTTTAGAAAAAAGGTTCCATCTTCTAACACCATTACTTTGGTCATTAAGATTTCAGCAGGTGAATTGGGGGCAGCAGGGGTGGGGAGTACAGAGCAGGGTTACATGAGGGCTGACAGGAGGCAGGGACAATCCAGGGCCATCTCAGAGTCTGTCTGCTACAAGAAGTTTGCTTGATTGTGCTGAGGACTTATGGGTATATACATATTTTGAAACTCACCAAATTTTACATGTTAAAAATGTGTAGTTTTTGTACATCAACTATACTTCAATAAAGTTGCAAAAAGCTAACAAACAAAAAACTTGACAAGCCAATTATAAAATTAATATGAAAAGGCAAAGAGCCGAGTTCAGCCCCAGCAGAAGGAAAGTCTTCCTCCAACAGATATGAGGATTTGTTTAAAAAAAAAAAAACTACCATAATTAAGACAGTATTGCTAGAGACAAACAGTCTAGTGGAACAGATTAGA
This sequence comes from Canis lupus baileyi, assembly GCF_048164855.1. Lineage (NCBI taxonomy): Eukaryota > Metazoa > Chordata > Mammalia > Carnivora > Canidae > Canis > Canis lupus. Next base: position 23,821,805 of record NC_132875.1, read on the forward strand.
GAATCCAAAAACAGACACACACATGTGGGAGCTTGATGAACAACAGAGATAGCATTATAAATCAACAGGGACAAGATGGACTTCTATATAAATGACGCAGAGATAACTGGGTATCCATATGGAAAAAATAAAATTAAATATTCACTTCATAATCAGTCACAAAAATCAATTTCAGGTGGAGTAAATATCTAGATGTTTCAAGAGCAAAACTTTAAAACTTTGAAAGGAAAATATAGGTATATATCTCTATGCCTTTTGTGTAGAGAAGACTTTTGAAACAATAGAAACACTGGAAAATGTAATCATTTTGATTGCCTGATAATTATAATCTTTTATATAACAAAAATGCAATCTGTTAAATGAAAAACAAGCCACACAATAGGAGAAATTATTTTCAATATATATAACTGAACAAAGGATTTGTACCCATATTATATATATTTTTTAAAATGTCTGAGAATCAGTAAGAAAATTATAAACCCAATAGACAAATAATATGAACAGATAATTCACCAAAGAGAAAACCTCAAATTCTGTATGTTTGTGAAAATATTCTCAACTTCCACTAGTAATCAGGCAATGTAAATTAGAATTTTCTTTTTTTTTTTTTTTTTTTAATTCATGAGGGACACATAGAAGCAAAGACATAGGCAGAGGGAGAAGCAGGCTTCCTCTGGGGAGCCCAATGTGGGACTCGATGCCAGGACCCCAGGATCACAGCCTAAGCCAAAGGCAGACACTCAACCACTGAGCCGACCAGGTGTCCCGCAAATTGGAAAATTAATAAGGATATTCACACCCATCGGACTAGAAAAATGTAAAAGTCTCACAACACCGGGCACTGCCAAAGAAATGAAAAAACATGAACTTGTATTCTCCTAGTTGGAATGTAAACTGGTAAAACCATTTTGGAAAAATATTTTGGCAAAGTTGAAGATGCACATCACTTATTTCACTGCTATGAACATACCCTAAGGAAACTTGCACAATTGCATAAAAAAATAAAATGTTTATTATAGCAATGATTTTCCTTCCTATGAAGCATAGTTGTATCTGTTGAGTTTTGTTTGCAATATGCATACGATACAGCACGGTGTTTAACAGCACAGACTCTAGAAACTGATTTGCCCTAGTCCTGGTTCCATCACTTATGAGCTGTGTGACCTCAGACAAGTTACTAAACCGTTCAGTGCTCAATTTCCTCTTCTCTAAACTAAAGATTATAATTATACAACCTCCTATAGAAACCCTGAGGATTACATGGGTTTCATGCACAGTGTTTAGAACACCTAGCCCTTAGTAAGCACTATGAGCGTTAGTTATCGCTGTTTTTTTTTTTAATCTGAATAACTTTGTAAAGCATTTTGAAAGCAACCTTACTCCTTCCCCTTCCTGCACAATTCAGTCTTAAAGCAATTAGGTAAAGTAGAGCAAGGTAGGCATCCATGGAGAGGGGCGACCTAGCATGAGGTGTCGGAGCCAGAACAGAGTGAGGAAAGGATTCACCTGTGCTATGTGAAGGCCCAGCACTGGGTGTCTGAGCCCAAACAAGGTAAGGAGGGCATTCGCATAGCAGGGGAGGACTGGCATGGAGTGTTTGAGCCTGAGCAGAGCAGGAAGGTGTCCACGTTAGTAGGAGGAACAGTGGCATGGGGAGTTAGCACCCAAGTAGGGTATGCAGCATATGCATGTGAGAACAGCCCAAAAAAGTCTGGGGAGGAGGGCATGAAGAGTGCAGGGGAGCGGGCATTTGTGAGTAGAGGGTGGTATCTATCATGAGGTGTCTGTCCAAACAGGGAAAGTAGAGGTACCATGTAAAAGAGCAGCTTGCATGGAGAGTCGGAGCCCATGCATGGTGACCAGATGTCCACACACAAGGATGGCCCAGAAAAGAACATCAGAGCCCAAGCAGGATGAATGAGTGTCACTAAGGGGCAGGGTTGGCAACAGGGATGGGAAATTGGTTACAGGGGTAATTGATGTAATGAAATAGTCTTTTAATTATAGTGAGAGCCAGGGTTTTCTTCTTTGGAAAAAGGAGTTACAAATACAGGGAAGGAGAAGAGTGGAAACTGTCCTGCAGTATTAGATTAGAATCAAGGGCATTGTAAACACACACATATGTTCTAGCTCTGTCCATTGAGAGGGTCTGGGAAGAGCAACACTCCAGCAGCTACAAGTACATGTGGCACTCAGATCCCAGCTTCTGAATATCACTCTCCACTGAAAGACATGAGGGCTCTTGGAAGAAATGTCTGCTTTCAAGGCTGGAACAGAGACAGTACAAAATGAGCCTGGAACAAGAAAGAGTTCAAAGAATGATGGAAGTCAAAGGGCACAAAAGCTGGCTTGAAGGGGCTTGTACAGTTGAATCAGGGATAATCTGAATATCCAAATACATGCTAGTAGCAGATTACAACCCACTGCATAAAGGCGAATCTATGAGTCAGCAGACTATGGCCTATGGGCCAAATCCAGCCCACTGTCTGTTATGTATAGCCCACAAGAGTGGTTTTTAGGGGGGACACTTGCAATCAGTTCAATAATAAGGAATGCTAATTTTGAGCCCCAATTAAGTCTAATCTTCTCCTAACCAAAAACAGAATTCCATCCTTATTAGGAGACCTGCATTATTTTAAAAAAATGTACTCAAGGGATCCCTGGGTGGCTCAGTGGTTTAGCACCTGCCTTCAGCCCAGGGTGTGATCCTGGAGTCCCAGGATCAAGTCTCACATCAGGCTCCCTGCATGGAGCCTGATTCTCCCTCTGCCTGTGTCTTTGCCTCTGTGTGTGTGTGTGTGTGTGTCTCTCATGAATAAATAAATAAAATCTTTTAAGAAAATGTACTCAATAATTATATTTTTAATTTTGTCACTGAAAAGCTGTGGAGAATTTTTTCCCTTCTTGTTATAATAGTACCTATATAAGAGGATTTAGTTTTTGGTGAAAGCTGTAGGAGTGTTGCAAAGGAGGGAAAGAGAAGCTTGCCTCTCAAACCAAGTGATGAGGACATTAAGTGACCATATGGAGAATATAATGGGATAACAGAGTGGTGCAGTACCCATGCCTATAATAAATGCAAGATACTGTGTGTGGCTGGCTAGTGCTTTGGCATTGGGGAGCAGAGAGAGCTGTGTCGGGAAGTTTCTGTTCTCCATGATGATAGGACCAATATCTTGATAGGAGCCTGGAATAGGGATGGTGGCCTGGGGGCTCTCTATAATGGGACCCTGCCCAAGAAGACTGCTTGAAGGAACTTTAGGGCCCCCCAACAAGAATCTGTGTGGTTTGGACCCCAGGACACCCATGAGCTAAGGAAGGAATGGTAAGTGTGCAGCTAGAGGAAAGGCATGGTCTGTATCAAGGAAGCTGTCATCAGAGGACCACAACAGGAGCATCACCAAGAAACATGTGATCCAAGAGAAGAATGTCTGTTTTTAATATGCACCAAGGCTAGAAAATACCTACATGCTTACAGCTCACTACAATGGTCAAGTGAGACCTTTCTGTTTCTTAAATCTTTCCCCTATCTAAGCAATGGTCTTGAGTAGACAGGAGGAGAAGGGATCAGCCCAATGTTTCAGGGAAGGGACCTGTCTCAATAGAATAGAGGCTGTTCATCTTGTAGCTGGGGATGGTGGGGGTGGGGTGGGGGATCAACTAGGAAAGTGTAGCTGGATTTCCCAGCAGTACTGAGCCTCATTTAGAGATGAGTCATCTCACATTTAGAAGACCAGGCCATGCAAGGGTGGCTTTCTTCTGACCATGTCTGCTTGCTTGGAAATGGTACAGAACAGAAAGCTGGATTGACCAAGGTTTGGGTTTTGCTGGGTAAATAGACTGGAGGAAGACAAGTATGTGCTGTGTGAGTACCCTGAAGGGCCATGATATCTACCATGGGGCAGGAGGGAGGTGAAGACAAGAGGGGGATGAAGGGCACTAAATCACAGGGCCAGCATCACAAAGTGCTCATGAGTATGAAGAATTGTGGGGTTGGTTGTGTCTATCAGCAGCCATCACAGACAACCCTAAAATGGAAGACATAAACCTGTTAACACCACTCATACCCACCTCTCTGCCCTTTCAACCTTTCAGAGGCTTCCCACTGTCTGTCATCTGACCCTCCTGTCCTTGGTGTGCTCTGTATATCCTTCAAAAAAATGCAGGAGCTGTGAATCTAGCTCAGTTCTTAGCCCTGCAAAGCCACTAAAAGGATTTTTCCCCCAAGTTTCAGTCCCTATACTCTGTTTTTCTGCACACTGCTATTTCTGGATCTGCATACTTTGGATAAAGTTCAGTCATTTTTCAGAAAGAAAAATCTACTCAGAGCTGGAGTAGATGCCCAGGGCCCCCTCCACCCCAGCTGGGTGAAATGCCCTCCCTTTCATCTACAAATGTTTCCCATAAGAGAGCTTTGGGAAAGAAGTGGTATTCCAACTCCTTTAAGTGGGGTCTAAGAAATAATAGGGAGACACAATAGCCACAGACCTTCCAGGACCCTCCAGGTAAAATGGCAAGGGCCGGAGACCCAGATAACGTCAGGGAACTCCAGCCAGAGAACTGTCCTTTGAGCACAAGGCGCTCAAGAAGCTGTCACATCATCTTGACTCTATAAGCTGAAGTGTGTACAATTTGGAGCTGGCTGGGGAAGGTAGAAACTCCTGACCTGTGTGTTGAGCTGTTCTGGTCAAGTACACGTGGTAAGTAGACCACCATCCCACTCCCCACCAAAAATTGTTTTTCAACCTCTTTTCTCTCCCAGGCTGTTTCACCTTGGGAACACAGAATCTCCTTAAAGAAATGGAGCCCACGCTGAACCTCCCTTGGTGACGTGGCCATGGCTTCTAATGAGAGCAGTTCTAACACCAATGCATTTATTATCCTCAGACTCTAAGTAAAAGAGGAACTCCCACAGCATGCTCGGGAGCCAGCCCTCACTGGCTCACAAGAATGAACTGTCCAACTTTCCAGAACCTTGTGAGCTGCTCGTTAAAGTCATACAACATTCGGAATTCACTTATATAAACTGACAACGTCACATTAAAGACAAAGATAATAGATATTGAAAACTCATCACGTGCTAATTGTTCTACTGTATTTTATTATTATCCATGCTCTTGATGTTATGTACCTCTGTTGTATCTAATGGCAGAAATATTGTAAAATGAAGCTCTGATGAGCATCTCTTCCTAACTCTGTGTTCAGTGACTTTAGTTTTGGTAGCTCCAAATAGCCTGTGGGGATCAGCAACCACACTCCTACTTCCCAGAGAGTGGGGCACACTGCTGGACCCTGGGGACCCAAGGGAGTGCAGTTAGAATGCCTGCAGCATCACCCTGCCATGTTCTCTGGCCTCCCCCCACAGCCTCCTCTCTGTGGGGAGGGCACAATGCTGCATTTACTTGAAGGGTATCTTGGCCAGATGGTCTCCCTCAGACAGCGGTGCTGAGGAGCTGGCTGAGGAAATATTTTCCCAGCTCTGCCTGGTTTCCTTTCAAATGGGAACAAAATCAGTTCTAAGGAATGCAGCTGGTAGGTAAGTAAATAGGGCAGCTGTGATGTGAGTTCCAGCTGAAGTAAAGCAAACTTATGAGTCTGGTTTGTATAAAACGCAAGCTTATAGATTCAGATTTTCCTCCTATCCTGCCCTCTCGTCTCTCTCCTATAACAGGACTTAGTCTGTGGCTGCACTGCCCTCCCCCTTCCCCAGGGATACAATCGGCACCTGGCTGTTCCTTGGCTCTAGGACAGGATAAACTTGCTGTTTTCTGGACACTTGTTTCCAGTGGTGGAGCTATTTATTTCTCCTTTCATAGTGGACATTGCTTAGGCACCATGGGATTCTTTCAAGGGCCCACATTCAAGGATCCGCTGTTCTGAATTAGAATAACCCTCCAGCCCCAATTCCCTTGGGGAATTTCACTGGAGCTCAGTCATTTCACTCCAGGGCCAAGTACAGGACAGGGAGGAATGGGGGAACCTAGCAGCTTTGGGAATTCAGCTAGATTTCTGATCCTCCCTAAAAATACACAATTTTCTTTTTTATGAAACCTGTTGGTGAATTAGCCACTCTAAAGATGCACTGTGGACATGTATTCCATGCTAGTATGTGCCAATGCTGCTCCAGAAATGGCTCCATCTACCAGCTTCTACTTGTTCATATGTATGTGTTAGTATGTAGTGGAATCATCTATCATGAATCCAAATGTCTAGAGACGTATATGTGTGTAGACAAGCTTATGTGGGTGCCATATTGTAGATATCTGGCGTTTGAATGTGTACAGGAGGACGTATGCAGCTGTGTGTGTTCCCTCTGCCTGCACCTTTGTGTATGCAGACATGACAATGTGTGTGCAGGAGGAAGCCCAGTGACTTCCACAAAACTGATTCAAATGCTTGGAGAATGTCACAATCTTCTAAAAATAGAAGAACTGAAATATTTTGAAGAAAGGATTTCTTTTAATAGAAACACACCCAAACATATTTCTTTTTAAAGACTCCCCATGTGTAATGAGAAAATACCAAATATTTACATTTTTCTATCCTGATAAGGATTGTTGATTTTCTCCAGGGACATATTTCATCATTCAATTTAGGCTAAAAGTTCTTTAGAGGGAAGGTCCTAAGGGGAAGGGGGAGAGGTCACAGGCCCTGAAGGGATAGGTTTGAATGTATCAAGCTTCCCTTGTTTCTTTCCAGCTGCTACCATCTGCCTCTAAAACATCTTGGCCCTCTTCCCACTGTTCAAAGGGAAGGAGCTTGTCTCTAGCTGTGGATTCATTTGGTACATGGGCAAGGGCCTAGGGGGCCATGACCTTCTTTCCTTTGAGGACAAGAAGACACAAAGATGACATAAAATTGTGTTGTAGCAGAATGAGATTAGAACCAGAGAGGAAATGTCTACTTCTTTATGGGCCAAGGATTTTCTGTGATGTTCGTGGAGTCTCCTCCAAAAGATTCTAAGAAGAGACTCATTGCTCTCTGATGTAGATTGAAAGTAGGGTCATGGAGAGGCATACAATTAGCAGGATGACCTCTGGAAGTTTTGACAGTACAATAACTTATATCTATTGGGCCTTTGTTATGGTGGCATGGATTGAAGGTTTTGTGTGTATCAACTCAATCTCCACAATTGTGTAAGGAGACCTCTATTTCACACATGAGGAAAATGAGACACAAAGACGTAGGCACTTGGCCAAGGTCATGGAGTTGATAATAGATTATACGATGGGTCCAGGGTTCACACTCAGGTGGTCTGGCTCCAGAGTCCATGCTGTTAGCCATTGGGCCACCCAAGTCCTGCCAATTTGGCTTCATGTTTCTGTGTTGCTTCAGAGAAGTCAATGTCTCTTCTTTAGGGCTCACATACAGAAGTTTAAGGTTAAAACAGGTAGACATCAAAGGTTCCCAACCACCAGGAGTGCTTTTAGATGTGTGTGTTCATGCCATGAAAACCCTAAGCTGGAAGGGAATCTCAGGAGGTCACCTGTCCTCACGGGTCAAGGATGAAAAGTTTCTGCAGGAAGGAAGCTAACATTCATTGAGCACCTAGTATCTAACAGCTGCTGAGCTCCTTGCCTGTCTCAATGACTAGCATTTCTCAAGTCACCAGGTCTCGACACAAACCCTTTGTAACAAACCCTTTGCTCTGTATTTTCCCTGACAGTTGTAAAGTGTATCTTAAGTAAAAGCCTGCCAAGCACACAAACTTCTAAGGAAAATTTCCTTGCTTACAGCCCCTGTAACCTTGTGATTCTGTCTCTCTGGATACAGTTGCCTGGAGGCAAAGAACCCAATGGCAGCCAATTCACAGGCTGGCCAGTCCAGGCTAACAGTCAGGCTAATTAGACTGAGATAATCCTATATGGTTGCTCTCAGGAATCTAAGCTAGGAACTATTGGAAAAAGGAGATAGATAACAGTGGAAGTTAAAGTGAAAAGATATACAAAGAAGAGAACGGCCATGATGGTCATGCGCAAAATGAGGTTATGAGGGAGCAGAACTGGGAGTGAACAGAGGCTATGAGGAGAGAGAGAGAGAGAGAGAGAGAGAGAAATATGGAAAGAGAGATGAAGAGACAGACAGAGACAGAATGTGGCTGAATCCCAATGACCTTCTGGTTTCAGAACAACCACAAGGCCCTGTACACCCTAAAGCAGCTTGAGTGAGCTCCTTGCAACCAAAAGGCCTGCTTAGAATTCCAACGTTTTCAAATCATTTATTTTTTTATATTGTTAGAATTCAGACTTGATGTTATCCCATAATCAGTCTTTTGTTGATTTGTGTGTGTGTGTGTTTTAAGATTTCATTTATTTATTCATGAGAGACACAGAGAGAAAGGCAGAGACACAGGCTCCTCACAGAGAGCCCGATGCCCGACTCAGTCCTGGATCCCGGGATCATGCCCTGAGCCAAAGGCAGACACTCAACCTCTGAGCCACCCAGGAGTCCCTAATTTGTGTTTTAAAATGCCATTTTGATGGGCAGCCCTGGTGGCTCAGCGTTTTAGCGCCGCCTTCGGCCCAGGGTGTGATCCTGGAGACCTGGCATAGAGTCCCACATTGGGCTCCCCACAAGGAGCCTGCTTCTCCCTCTACCTGTGTCTCTGTGCCTCTCTCTCTCTCTCTCTCTCATGAATAAGTAAATAAAATATTAAAAAAATAAAAATAAAAAATAAAAGGCCTTAAAAACCATGAATTAAAACCAGTACTGGGAACAGCGAGCAGAAGTTAAAGACGAAGGTTGTCCAGAGGACAAATGCTCATATCAGGGCTGCCCTTAAGAGACCAAACCTTGGTCCATCAGCAAAGTGGGGAGCTGAATCCAATACTCTGAGGTTAAGCCAAGGACACATGGGGATAAAGCAGTCCCTGCTCAGGACTGCCCCTTGCTTCCAGCAGAAACTAATGCTAATTCTCACTGAGGAAACATTTTCACGTTCATTCTCCAGGTTTTTCAGAAATTCAATCAACCGACTAGGAGATCACAATCACAGATCACCAGATACTCAAGAGATAAACCACCACAGCACACGTAGCCCCCTGTTTCCTCATAAGGGCTTCAGATATCGAAATGATCAGATACAGAATAGAAAGTCATGATATATAAAATGTTTAAAGAAATTTTTTTTTAATTTTATTTATTTATGATAGTCACAGAGAGAGAGAGAGAGAGAGAGGCAGAGACATAGGCAGAGGGAGAAGCAGGCTCCATGCACCGGGAGCCCGACGTGGGATTCGATCCCGGGTCTCCAGGATCGCGCCCTGGGCCAAAGGCAGGCGCCAAACCGCTGCGCCACCCAGGGATCCCATGTTTAAAGAAATTTGAAACAAGGTGACAAATATGAGCAGGGAACTACATATCACCAGAAGTGACCAGGCATGTTTGAGGAAAGAACCAAAAAGACATTTCACAGATAAAATATCATATTTTGGGGGGAAAGTTTTTATTTTTAATAATCTCTCCTCTCAACATGGGGCTCGAACCCACATCCCCAAGATAAAAAGTCATACACTCTACTGACTGGAGCCAGCCAGGCACCCCTTGGTGAAACACCATAAGAAGCTTAGACAGAAGATGAGTCATAGCTCAGGAGAGAATAAGCAAAGTATAAAATAAGGCAAAGAGAGAGAACATATGAAAAGCATTAAGCAAGAATGGAGGATAGAATAAAAAAACTGAATAAACATCTAATGAGAATCCCAGGAGACAAGAGAGTGAATGGAGGAGAGATAATATTTGAAGAGAATTTTCCAGAACTGAGGAAAGACATGAATCTAGAGAGGAATACAACATATACCATGAGGAATGAACACACAGAAATTCACACCTAGACACATCTCGAGGAATGTGAAGAATAATAAAGTCAAGGAGAGGATCTTGCCATCAGTGAAAGAGTAAAGCAAAATCACCAGCAAAGGCATGAAATGTAGACAACCGCAGACTTCCCAACAGCAGTGATGGAAACCAGAAGTTGTGGAATCATATTGAGGGGAAAAGAAACCTCTCATCTGGCAATTGCATAAACAGAAATGTTATTATTCCTAATAGAGGGTGAAATAAAGACATCTTCAGAACTCAGACTCTGGAGTTCATGCTTCCTCCTCTGTCTCATTATGCAGCTACTGACAGTTCCCAGCTATGTCTAGATCTGCCATTATATTACAAGAACTCCCTTCAAAGAAATTGTTCTGGATTCTTCTATGTCTTCCTGCCTTAGCTATTTCTCCTAAGGTCAGAGCACATTGGTGAAGAAAACATGCTGTTTGCTTATTTTTGAGAGAGTTCCAGGCCTAAATCCTGGGAAGTTCTCTGTCAGGTTAAGGCCCTGAGGAAGTCAAGGCTTCCCCTGCTATGCCCTAGGGACAGTCTGAGCCAAGGGAGGTAATCACAGAACATACCATGAAGGCCCCCAAGTCCTTCTAGAAACCTTCCGGGCTCCCTTGGAGGCCACAGCTTGGTAAACCCTGAACCTTTAAATACCATCTTATTGAGTAAACAGACCCTGCAGGCATTGCAATAATCAGTTCAGTGTTCTCTGTAATCCTGGGGGCTGGTTTGCCTTCTATTTTCCCAAGGTCAGAAATTACTTCGTAGTTCACTTGGCTCAATTTCCTTTCGGATCAGCACTAGGCTTTTAACTAAAAGTCTTCTCCCCCTTGAAATGCTCTGGACCCTCAGCTAAAACTCCTGTCCCTAGATCACAAATCCCCTCCTGCCTGTCCCCTGAGGAGCAACCCCAAGGGTGATTAATGTGCTTAACATTAGTTGGTGCAAATATTTGAATCAGCTAACATTTGAATCCAGTATATTATTTGCTTTCTAGGAGCTGGCATTTCTTGAAGGTCTTCTCTGGCTCTCACAGAAGAGGCAAGACCTTCCTCTAGCAGAAAATGGGAGGAAATGCAGGAGCCAAACAAGGGGGACAAATGGAGAGGTTGCAGAGGCAAAGGAGATCAGAGGAGTTAGTGGAAGGGCTGCTCTGTCCCTCTCACAACCTGTATCTTGGCTTACCCAGGTGTGTTTGCTCTCTCTGTCTTCTTCCTGCTTGCTCCCCTGACCTGCCCTGAGCTGGCCTAACCCCTACTCCGTTCCTGCCCTAACATTCCCACTCCTCCCCTTCTTCCAGGATGCATGGATCAGGAAGAACTTTTCTCCTGTAACCTAGACCTTGCTGCACCTTCTTTTTACCCTTAAGTCTCTCGGATGTGGGCTCCTGGAATCCTACCCTCACTCCCTCTATTTGGTAAGTTAATACTAACTGCTATAACAAATAAGCCTAAAAATACAAACAGCTCAAATTTGATGGAAATATTCTTCTTATTCATGAAAAGTTCAAAATTGGTCTTACTTGCCTAGCAGGCAACCCTCCCTCCTCTGAGCTGTGGCTGGCATCCAGGGTCTTTCCCTCCTAAGGCTCCACCACCTCCACGCCTGCCACCCAGGGTGCTAGGATGGAGAGAGTCACACAGGCCTAGGTACCAGAGACCTTTATAGGCCAGGCCCCTAAATAGCGCTTAGCTCCTCCTCATTGCATTGGCTGGAACCCAGTCACATGGCCATGGGGCCTCCCCAGAGAGGCTGGCATTGGTAGGGTAGCTGATTCCCACCCCTGACCCTCTCAGTCTACTATTTTGCCTGCCACATCTTCACTGGGTACTAGTTAAGGCAGGGTCTACTGTTCAGAGAAGCTCAGATGCTTCACTCACTGTTCTAGACAGGGATGGTCACTAGATGTACTCTCCATGTTGTGTTTCTGAGCACATGGGCATGCCCCCCCCCCCCCCCCCCACTCCCTTGAGAAGCATTCTGAGGCCTCACTGGCTCTTGAGGGCTGGGATTGATTCACACAGCGCAGGTGTGGTGGCACTGGTTCCGTTTATTCACTGTCCCCGCCCCCATAGCATCATTTTATGTTTATTTCCCCAGTGGCTGTGCATCTCACTGGCTGCTGCCATCACCCTCAAATGCCACTCCCCCTTCCTGATCCACTTTACCCCTCTGTACTCAGCCTCAACCTACCTAGCTGATATCGGTTGAGTTGCAGAGCAGAGCCATCCTATGTAATAGATCAGGGACAAGGAACAGACCATGAAAAGCTTTAAAAGGCAGCCCTGTGATCTAGGCAATGCTGAGCAGTGGAGGGTACATGGGAGACAGCTGAGTTTTAGGAAGCAGCCTGGTGGGATGCCTGGTTGGCTCAGGTTGTGATCCCAGGGTCTTGGGATCGAGTCCAACATTAGACTTCCCTCAGGGAGCCTGCTTCTCCCTCTGCCTGTTTCTCTGCCCCTCTCTGTGTATCTCTCATGAATAAATAAATAAAATCTTAATTTTAAAAAAAAGAAGGAAGGAAAGAGAAAGGCCTATGTCCTCCAAGTTTGGAAGACGAGGCGGGAGCCAGGGAGGAGGTGCTGGTAAGATCACTTCCCAGCTGCACTGCAGTAGGGTAGGTGGTGGTGAGAAAATTTGACAGGGCCCTGAGCCCCTGGTGAAGAAATGAAGAGCTTCTCAGGGAACCAGTTTGGGAAGAGGCAATGCTCCCATTGGGTGATTTTCATGTGTGGGTGGAGGTCCAAGGCCACTCTCCATAGCCTATTTGCAGAGGACGGGGTGAGGGGGTTGCTGTGAATGGAAGGGGCTGCCTTCCTACTGCCGCCTCTCCCCAGCCAGCTCCACTCAGAGCCCAGGAGCCCTGAGACCAGATGTGTCCTCCAGGCTGCCACACGCTATTCATTTGGGTCCTCCATGCTGACTGGCTCCACGCTGAAGCTCTAGGACTAAACTGTGGGCCCATCACGACCCCTTCTGTCCTCAGATAGGAATGTGCATGCGCCTATAGCAGCAGCCAGCGTTGCGCAGGAACCAGATGCCTCAGAGTGGCATGGATGGGAGGTCTCAGTGTTGAGCTTCGCCTGAACGGAGGCACACCGTCTTCTAAAGGATGAGATGAGGCAACAAGGTCAGGAGGCCTAGCCAGGGCCACAGAGGTCAAGAAGGAGGCAGAGGCATGGCATTAAATTTCCTCTATGGAAAAACTGATTTCAGGACGCAGAGTGGAAAAGTTAATGTATCTCCCAGATCCTGGCTATTTTATTTTTCTTCTGCTCTCAGGCTCTTCCCAAATGACTTGGCCAGACCTGGCCAGGCCCTCAGCAGAGCCTAAGCAGATGAGGTTAGGGCCCAGAGGTCAGCACTGCCAGCAGGACTCGGAAACCCTGAGGAACCCATTTGTCTTCTTTCTGGAATGAGTCAGTCCAGGTTGGCCCAGCAGGTGGCCTTGCCTAGTTCCCACTCCAGCAGGGGCCACGGCACAGTCTTGTGTCCCAGGCCTGGTTCTGGTCATGAGGGATTAAAGCTGCTGGAGCCCAGTGCCTGGATCTGTGCGTCAAGCCCCTGGTCATTAGTCCCCCTCTGACTGCAGGCTGGAGTTGTGACAACCAGCTTTCTACCTTTTTTTTTTTTTTTAAGGATTTTGTTTATTTACTTGAGAGAGATAACACAAGTGGGGGCGGGGGGAGCAGTGGAGGGAGGAGAAGCAGACTCCTCACTGAGCAAGGAGCCCAATGTGGGGCTCAATCCCAGCACCCTGGGATCATGACCTGAGCTGAAGTCAGATGCCCAATCAACTGAGCCACCCAGGTGCCCCTCTACCTTGCTCTTGAGACCCCCTTTCTTCTACCCTGAGGACCTAGGTCTCTCCACCAGTCTTCTGGTGAATTCCTTCCTCTGGGAGCTGTGTGTTCTTGCCCAGGGATCACAAATCTTCCCCAGGGTCCTCCATGGTAGCTGTTGTTAATCAATAACATGACTCTTGCCTACTTTTTCTGCAGAAGCCAGACTCCAGACAGCCCCTACCAGTCCATTAGAGCAGATATCAATATATCCTCTCTGCTTTTTCCATTTCCTCCTCATGACCTGGAGCCCTAACGGTGGTGAAGACCCCTAACAGACTGGTTCCACACCAACAATGGACCCACCTGTGTATCCTATGACTCCTGTGCTGTGCCCTACTTGCAGGGGCAACCTAGCCATTTTGCTTTGGGACCCCCAGCTCTAAGGGTTCCCTGGGCCATCACCTGCTGTATCCCCTCTCCCACACTGTACTCTGGGCTCCTGCTGGCCCCTGCAGCTGGCTCCCCTAACAAGTGCCTGAGCCGCCCCAGGGGCAGACCCCAGTTCATTTCTGTCCCCTCTACCCTACAGAATTTCACCAGGCCAGGTAGGGTAAGAAGCTCAAAGCTGATAACTAAGAGTCCAGCTCCTTTTCCCTCCTAATCTCAGAGGGAAGTTGACATTATCCATTATAGGAAGAGGGGAATTGGGGAGGGGGAGAAGGAAGATACTAGAGTCTTACCTGGTTCTGACCTCAAAGCAGGAAAACATCCCTTAATCAAGCTGAGTGACATCCCCACATGGAACCAGGGCCCCCAGCTCTATCCCATGTCAGCCCCTGTTAAAAAAACAAAGCACCTGGTTGCCACTTATCTCAGGGGGCCCCTGAGCAATAAACTCTTATTTCACAACTCTTTTGTACACTTGCTGTCAAATACAGAGATATCTCTCCCTACACCACTGTCCTTGCCCTAAGTGCCTTAAAGCCCATCTCCTCAGCGTCCCCTGAGTGTGTTCTTAGAGGTCCTAGGGCCCCAACTTAACAATGCATATCTGAGGTGTAGGTTTCCCAAATTTTGAGCTTCAGCATCAACTGTAAGCCTGTTAAACAAGCAGAGTTGGGCCCCACTCTATTCTGATTAAGAATCCCCTGGATGGGGGCCTGAGACTCTGGCCCTAGGCCTGTGTCCCTAACATGTGGTTTGCAGACCACCAAGTTTCCATTAGCACCTGGAAACTTCTTATTAATGCAAATTCTCCCTCTACCCCAGACTCACTCAATTAGAGATGCTGGAATGGGACCATGCAATCTTGTTGGGTTTTTTGTCCCAAAGATTTAGTCATTTATTTGAGAGAGAGAGAGAGAGAGAGAGAGAGAGAGAGAGGAGGGGCAGAGGGAGACAAGCAGACTCTCTGCTCAGCCTGGAGCATGACATGGGGCTCGATCTCACAACCCTGAGATCACTACCTGAGCCAAAATCAAGTCTGACACTTAACCGACTGAGCTCCCCCAGGCGCCCCCATGCAATCTTATTTTAACAACCTTCCAGGTGATACTGAAGCACATAGAAGTGGGCCCTGCCCTAGGTGATTCTGAGACAGATTTAAGTTTGGGAGTCATTGATCCATGAAGGCCTCTGCAATTCTGATTCCAGCTGTGGCTCCTTTGGGCACATCCAGGGCAGCCCAAGCAGGGGGAGCAAAGACCAGGACCTCTAGTCTTCCCTTGGAGAACGAGCTATTAAAAGGGAGAGGGAGCTGCCATGGACAACTTCTCCAAGGTTGTTGATATACCTGGCAGTGGTTTCTACTGGCTGGCTGGCCAAAGGCCCTTCTGAAAGGTTCTATTCAGAGCTGGTGGATGAGTAAACATCACCACTTTTTTCCTTTCTCCGGAACCTGGGGCTGTGACCAGAACTCTTGGCAACTAACTATAGCTGTGGCCCTAGGAAAGGGTCAGGGTAAGAGAAGATCAATTCTCACCTGCTGTGGAGCTGGGCCCCAGGGAAGGAGCTGGCCAGTGGGTTGGGAAGAGGAAATGTCTCCCGGAAATAGAGAGTGGGAAAACCAATCTCTTCTACATCCCTAGCACAGTGCTTACATTTAGAAAGTGCCAGAAAAGTGAGCTGTGCTGAATGCTCACCAGATGGTCTCTGAGGGTCTCTCATTCTGAGGGGGGACACCTGGACAGGCTGACCACCCACAGATAATCCAACGGCAACATTAAAAACCAGGATGGGAACCGATGTCATAGACCTCAAGGGTCAGAGCACTTTGGGGCTGGAGTTGAGGACCTCTATAGTTGGTGACAGAGTAGAGATTTGACTCTGTCCTGTTCTTGGTGTCCATGTCACATAACCAAGCAGGGTTCCGAGCTGAACTGGCCACTGCACAGAGGACAGTACATCACTGGGCATCCTGTCTCAGGGTTTAGCACACTTCATTATTTCCAGAAGGCAGTATGCGTCCTGGTTTCTGGTTTCAACTGCAGTGTATTTTTTTTTAACCTCCTATCCTTTCATTCCCTAGGGAATAGGAATCAACTCTCCAGTATTTTATGAAATGATAAGACTTTAACTGTATTGAACTTGAATTCTCCATCACCTCTCATATTCCTGGAAACCATTCTTATTAGAGTGGGATTGGGTAACCATCATGTCTTTTCCCAGCCTCAATCTCCTTTCCTGCAAAGTAAGGATGACACCAACAACCTCACCATGCCCTTATATCATGTCACAGGCATTCAACAAATTCTGATTTCTTACTGACACTCTCTCTTGAGAAGCCAGCCCTCATGGCCACAACATGGTAGATTCTCTGTCTCTCCACTCAGAATACTCATTAGAGTCAGCTGAATTGTGTTCCCTAAAAATAGATGTTGAAGTCCTAACCCCTAGTGCCTGTGAATGTGACCTTATTTGGAAATCATATCTTTGCACCTATAACTAAGTTAAAATGAAGTCATTGGACCAGAGTGGGTCTTAAAGCCAATGACTTATGTCTTTATTTTTTATTATTATTTTTTTGCTTTATCTTTTTTTAAAAATATTTTCTTTTAATTCAATTTGCGAACATATAGTATAACACCCAGTGCTCATCTCATCAAGTGCCCTCTGACTCATGTCTTTATGTAAAGAAAGGAGAAGATTTGGATTTAGAGAAACACAAAAAAGAAGCCATGGGAAATGGAGGCAAAGATGGGAGTGATGAAACTGTAAGCCAAGGAGTGCCAAGGAATGCTGAGGGACATCCGAAAGGAGGCAAAGGTTTTAAAAAAGAGAAAGATATAGAAAGGAAGCAGAGGCAAGGAAAAATCCTTCTCTGAAGCCTGCAGAGAAAGTGTGGCCCCACTGATACCCTGATTTCAGACTTCCAGCCTCTAGCACTGTGGAAGAAGAAATCTCTGTTGTTTTAAGCCACCCAGTTTTTGGTCATTTGTACATGCAGCCTTGAGAAACTAGTACCCCATCCCCCCTAAATCCAGAGCATGGCCATTAACCTTTCCTTGGTCCTGTTCCCATTAGCAGCCCCAGCTTTCCAGGGACATCCACCTTTATACAGCTCTCTCTAAAACAAAATAATATTTTACTTGGAAATCATGATTTACAGCCTATAAGGCACCAACAACATCCAAGTTTTCACTCTATCCTCCCAGCCTTCCTGGGAGAGTTTTGGTCTGTTGACCCCATTTTGTAGATGTGGAGACTGAAGACCAGAGAGATTAGTTTAATCTGATCATCCTGTGATGTCATGACAAACAAGTAGAAGAGCCAAGACTGAACCAGATATTCTGACTCTTAGGCCAGGATTCTTTTTCTTTAAACTTTTTTTTACTGTAAAGTGTTATACATATATAAAAATGCACAAAACACAAATGTGAAAGCTTGAGGAAAGCAACACCCACATAACCACCATCCAGCTCAAGGACTAGAGCATTGCCCACCTCCCAGGAGCCGCCTGCCAACTTCTCTTCCTTCCTTCCTCCCCAAGGTAGTCACTGGCTGTCGTTAGGCCACTGCTGTTTTCACCAGACCACACATTCCATTCCGATGACATTCATGTCCTTCAAGATCAGTGGAGCTGTAGTAAAAAGTTAGAAGCCTCTGTCCTTGGGAAGTCCTCTAGACTTCTTCCCTAAGGGTCAGGATTTCCTGAAGCTATGCCTCTCTGGGGCTCTTCTCCATCCTTCTCTTCAGGAGAAAAAAAAAATAAAAAAACAAAAAAACAACTCCCAACTGGTCTTGACATTTTCAGAACCTAAAATCTGGGAGTAGCTGCCACTTTTTTGAAGCAGTTAAACCACAGACTTTTTAACTAGAGGGGAAGGAGGAAGGAGGGCAGAAGGATAGGCCCAGCGCTGGAATCAAGGATAGGTTAAAGAAACAAAACAATTACCAAGTTACCCAAGACAGGCTGTCTGCCACTTCTCTCTCCCTTCCTCCCTCCGGTCAGAGATGTCTGCTAGAGTGGCAGGAGTCAGCCTGATCCTCGGGATTTGGGCCTAATCTTGCCCCAGGCACTGGTAAACCACATGGCTCCTTGGATCCTTCCGGCCTGAGTTTGTGACCTCTCTCTTCTCCAAGAGCTTGTGTTCCTGTTCTTGGTATCTCAGAGCAGGGCAGGATCAGGCGAATGTAAGAGAATGGGGTCCAGTCAGAAACCTTCAGCCAGGAAATTGAGCTGTTATTCCCTTACCTGACTTCTGGAAAGTCACAGAAGTCCTCTGAGTTGCAGATCCAGCCCTCTGAAGCAAAGGCACCGGAAAAGGCTCTTCGGGATGGTAGTGAGTTAACACCGATGCAGATATGAGGTGTTCACTTGAACTCCCAGATGAGAAGAGACAAGCAGTTGGATCTTTCTGTTGTGGACAAGCCTCTGGGTTGCACATTCCCCTGGAGGAGGCTCAACGCAGCTACTTTTGCAGATGGGCCAGGAGGCAGGAGAATGAGGGGCTCTGTAGAGACAGCAAGAGCTCAGGGGAAATGACAGCTCAGCCAGCTGTGGGTTACAATCATTGCCACTCCCCACTGCTGTCCGGGCTGGCACCGTGTGGCCGAAGCCCAAGGAGAAGGCAGGACAGTGTGGTAGGCTGGTGGGTTTGGAGAGCTAACTACAACTGTCCTGTCTCTTCTTGGGTCGGGGGGAGGGGGCAGGACCCTGAGCCCATGGGGGCAATTCATACTCCTGGGGTTGTTTTCTGGGCAAAAGTTCTGGCCTGAGTTCCTGAAATCTGCTCTAAGAAGATGGGCTCTATAGACTAGAGACCAGAAGGCCTCAGTTTTGTTCTGATTCTACTACCTTTAGTGTGCTTGAGCAAGTCATGTCCACTCTCTGAGAAGTTTCCACATCTGATAATAATATTTTTAAATTTACCAAGCACATATTATGTGCAGGGTAATAAGAAGGATGCTTAATATACATCCTCTCTGATATCTACCCTGTGGAGCATGCAGGGATGCTGTGAGGGCCAAATAAAACGCATTTCCTTAAAAAGTGAAACATAGATTTACCACATGACCCAGCAATTCCACCCCTAGGGATATACTCCGAAGAATTGAAAACAGGCACTCAAACAAATACTCATTCACAGATGTTCACAGCTATTCACAATAGCTAAAAGGTGGAAACAACCCAAAGTCCCCCACTGGATGGGTGGATAAACAAAATGCGGTCCATCCATACAATGTAATATTACTCAGCCTTAAAAAGAAATGAAGTCTTGATGTTGCTACAACACAGATGCACCATGAGGACATGATGCTAAGTGAAAGCCAGACACAGAATCATATATTGTATCATGTCTTCTATATGAAATATTCAGAATAGGCAGATCCACAGAGCTAGAAAGCAGATTTGTGGTTGCCAGGGAATGGGAGGAGGGGAGAGGGGGAAGAGATTGCTTAATGGGTAAAGGGTATTCTTCTGCAGGGAAAAAGTCTTCTTGAGACTAGGGTGTGGAGCTGCACAATACTTGAAATGGGCCAATGACCCTGAAATGTACATGTTAAAATGGCTAATTGCGTATCATGTGACTTTCATCTAATAAAACATACATACATACATACATACATATGGAAGTGGTTGCCATGTGTAAAGTTACTCCTCTAAAATGAGAAGGGATAAAAGCAGCTTGCCTTGGCTCTCTTCTAACGCATGACGCAGCCACCCTCCTCGGCATGTGGTTGAATTCAGCCTCCCGGGCTAGTGGTGCTGCCAAACTGCACGGGCTTATGGTATCCACGCGTGGCCTGATGTATCCGAGGGCGGTGTTGCTCCTCAGGGTATACAGTTCCCACACAAAGCATCCATCCCTCTGCAGGGAGTGAATGTGCCCAGAGCTTCCCCACGTACCCATCTCATCAGGTGGCAGGGAATTATCAGCAAATACAATGGGTCCCTATTAGCACGGAGCCTCCTCCTATACAACAGTGTCCTTCAAGGTTCACTGAAAGGTGAGACAGGCTCCAGCTTCAGAGACAGTAGCAAGTGGCAGGCCAGTGGGCTGTGGGAGTGTGCGGGGGGAGGAGGGTGCGTAGCAGCCAGAATGCATTGCTTTTAGCTAATGAGCAAAGCACCACACTCCCTTAGTGCCTCCTCCCCCTCTGATCTCCAAGCACTTAAAGGGCACTGCTTTCCTTGGGGAAAGTCCACAGAGAGGCAGGGGCTAGGAGGGGAGGTGGGGCTGCACAAGCACCATAGGGAAGGAAGGGGCAGCATTCCAGATTGGTATCCAGACCACCTCTGCTAATTGCCCTGGGTTTATCACTTTGTATGGAGATCCCAGAAGGGCTGTGTGGACAGAGCAGTATGTGTGGTGGGAAGAGAAGAGTCTCAGGTGCTGTGAGCTCAACAGGAAAAGGACAACTTTCTTAGACTGCCAAGCAGGAGGGACACCGGCTCTCCTCCATCCATGCCCTGCTCTGACCTCCAGAGGATGTCAAGGTCCCACAGGCCCCAAATCACCAACCTCTGGATGAGCCACCTGCTGCCCCTGAGGCCACTCTCCTAAGGACCCTAGATGACTGGAGCCAGGTGACCTCTCTGAGCCACAAAACCTTAAGTGGAAGTGGGTTCAAGCCGCTGGGCTCCTTGGCCCCAGGTTGGTGCTGCAGTTACCATGGGAGTTGCCAGGGGCCCTACCAGCAGTGCTTAAGTCCCTGATGGACTTAGGTAATGGCTCCTTAGCATTCCCTTGCATTTCCCCCAGGCCTGGCTGGTGCTGGCACTTCAGGAGGAAATGCTGGCTGCCCCGAGGACTGTGCCCAACCTGAGGACGCCAGGTGGTTGGCTCTCTGCAGGGGTGCAGACAGCAATCTGAATAAGGTTTCATGGGAAGGGAAAGGGGGTCAGCGCATGTGCCCATCACACCATCTGCGCCCACCCCCCTCCTCAGCCCCATGCACACACGCTCACACCACGGGTGGCAAACTCTGGTGCTCAACAAAGGAGGGACAATAATGCAGAAGGGGGTAAGGGCTTTTTTTAATAATTAATTAATTAATTAATTAATTAATTTTTTATTGGCGTTCAATTTGCCAACATATAGCATAACACCCAGTGTTTATCCAGCCAAGTGCCCCCCTCAGTGCCCATCACCAAGTCACCCCAACTCCCCACCCACCTCCTTTTCCACTACCCCTTGTTTCTTTCCCAGAGTTAGGTGTCTCTCATGTTTTGTCACCCTCACTGATATTTTCACTCATTTTCTCTCCTTTCCCTTTATTCCCTTTCATTAATTTCTATATTCCCCAAATAAATGAGACCATATAATGCTTGTCCTTCTCCAATTGACTTATTTCACTTAGCTATATGCCAATAAATTAGGCAATCTAGAAGAAATAAACGCACTTTTGGAAAACCACAAACTACCAAAACTGGAACAGAAGGAAATAGAGAACCTGAACAAGCCGATAACCAGGGAGGAAATTGAAGCAGTCATCAAAAACCTCCCAAGACACAAAAGTCCAGGGCCAGATGCCTTCCCAGGGGAATTCTATCAAACATTTAAAGAAGAAACCATACCTATTCTACTAAAGCTGTTCAGAAAGATAGAAAGAGATGGAGTACTTCCAAACTCGATCTATGAGGCCAGCATCACCTTAATTCCAAAACCAGACAAAGACCCCACCAAAAAGGAGAATTATAGACCAATATCCCTGATGAACAGATGCAAAAATTCTCAACAAGACACTAGCCAATAGGATCCAACAATACTTTTTTCTTTTTAAGATTTTATTTATTTATTCATAGAGACAGAGAGAGAGAGGCAGAGACACAAGCAGGCATCATACAGAGAGCCTGATGTGGGACTCTATCCAGGGTCTCCAAAATCACACCCTGGGCTGCAGGCGGCGCTAAACCGCTGCGCCACTGGGGCTGCCCAGGATCCAACAATACATTAAGAAGATTATTCACCAGGACCAAGTGGGATTTTTCCCCGGGATGCAAGTCTGGTTCAACATTCATAAAACAATCAATGTGATTCATCATATCAGCAAGAGAAAAAACAAGAACCATATGATCCTCTCAATAGATGCAGAGAAAGCATTTGACAAAATACAGCATCCATTCCTGATCAAAACTCTTCAGAGTGTAGGGACAGAGGGAACATTCCTCGACATCTTAAAAGCCATCTACGAAAAGCCCACAGCAAATATCATTCTCAATGGGGAAGCACTGGGAGCCTTTCCCCTAAGATCAGGAACAAGACAGGGATGTCCACTCTCACCACTGCTATTCAACATAGTACTAGAAGTCCTAGCCTCAGCAATCAGGCAACAAAAAGAAATAAAAGGCATTCAAATTGGCAAAGAAGTCAAACTCTCCCTTTTCACAGATGACATGATACTATACATAGAAAACCCAAAAGACTCCACCCCAAGATTGCTAGAACTCATACAGCAATTCGACAGTGTGGCAGGATACAAAATCAATGCCCAGAAGTCAGTGGCATTTCTATACACTAACAATGAGACTGAAGAAAGAGAAATTAAGGAGTCAATCCCATTTACAATTGCACCCAAAAGCATAAGATACCTAGGAATATACCTAACCAAAGGGGGTGAGGGCTTTTTAGAAGTGGGCCTCTAGCTGGCAGAACAACAGAATCTGAATCTCCTTGATCTACAGCCAGCAGTCACTCTCCCCCATCCCTCCTGCTACAGTTGATTAGCAGAGAGCCTCACACCACAGAGGAGAGGACTCTAATTAAAGTATCAACCTTGGGCCTGAACCCAAGTTGCTTTTCCCATTCACTTTAAATGACACCCAATGACACCCCACACACAGCTCTGAGTCTCCAAGGGGCTCTCAGGCCGGGGTTGCTGACATGGGGTCTGAGAACAAACAGCAAGTCTAGACAAGAATATCTCCGAGCTCCTGAGCTTTCTGTTCTTTCCCTGCCAAGGAATAGCACTTTTTCACATCAAATCCCAGTAATTGGGGGCAGCCCAGGTGGCTCAGTGGTTTAGCGCCTGCCTTCAGCCCAGGGCGTGATCCTGGAGACCCCGGATCAAGTTCCACGTTAGGCTCCCTGCATGGAGCCTGCTTCTCCCTCTGCCTGTGTCTCTGCCTCTCTCTCTCTCTCTCTCTCTATCTCTCATGAATAAATAAATAAAATATTTAAAAAAATCCCAGTAATTGGTGATGCTGGTACCTCTCCCTTGACTAACCCACAGCAGCCAACTAAAGACCAAGCCTTGGGTGGCTCAGCGGGTGAGCATCTGCCTTTGGCTCAGGGTGTGATCCCAGGATCCAGAATTGCGTCCCACATCGGGCTCCCTATGAGGAGCCTGCTTCTCCCTCTGCCTGTGTCTCTGCCTCTCTCTGTGTCTCTCAGGAATAAATAAAATCTTTTTTAAAGATTAAAAAAAAAAAAAGACCAAGCCTTCTACCTCTGGGTCCTCTTCCCACTTCCCTCCTTCCCCCACGGTTGCCCTCCCTTCTTCCCTCCTGTGGAGGCAAGATGGTGTGGCTGCCAGCTGTCAATTCAATGAGACTTAGCAAACCTTACCAAATATCCACAATGTCTTAGGCGTGGGTGTGGGGTTGTGAGGGAGCTGTTCCTTCAGCAATGTCAATATATGCCAGGACCAAAGTCAAAGAAAACTAGGCAAGAATACAGAAAAAGAAAGAAAGAATAAAAGAAGGCCTCATTCACTTCCATTTCCTGTGGGCTTGGTTTTCTCATGGAAACCTGGTTCTGGAATAGAACAGACAGGGTAAAGAGGGCCTGTTTCAGAAGGTGATGTGACATCCCAGACTCCAGGGCAGAGACCTCAGAAACAGATCTCCCAAAGCTGGGGAATTCCAAGAAAGCTTTTATTTATTTATTTTTTTTAAGATTTTATTATTCATGAGAGACACAGAGAGGCAGTTAGCCCAAAGAAGTCAGACTTCGCTTTCCAGTTGACTTGACCTTCTCATTGATTCGCTCGCCTAGGCAACCTTTCCTTCACACTGTACACTGATGCTAGGCTGATGCTAAAATCCCAGTTCACCTCTTTATACCTCAGCTTACCGTACATGTTAAATGGAAATAAGTGCAATTGTGTTTCAGGGTTTTACAAAGATTAAATGTTGTATGTAGAAGACCTACTCTAGAGCCTTCAAAAATATCGGTTCCCTTCGTCTTCCTTTTTCTGGTTCTCCAGAAAGAAGACACACTCTTCTAATCCTGCCCCCTACACCCCAGTCCTCCCCTGAAATCACAACACATGACTCCTGGAAGATGCTGTTTTGTTGAAGAGGATGAAAAAGGGCGCTGGAGGAAGAGAGGGTCAGGTCCAAAGAAACATCACAGGTCAGACAGAAATGCTTCAGGGGACGAAGTTGGAGACTAGGCTGCCCTGTGAGGCTGGCTACAGGCAGGGAGTTGGGGGGGGCATAAACTTTCCCCCAAGGGTGCATTACTTAACATGGCTGGGGATCTCAGAAGTGGGAGTTAGAGAAGGGAGAGAATCTTTCTGTGTCTTGATTGAGGATCAAAACAATTTCTATTATTACAAATTCCCTTAGAAATATAGCCCCATGGGGATGAGAAAAGGAATTCAGCTCTTTGCAAAGCTTAACCAAGCAGCCTGGCTGGGAGCCATTTGGCAGTTTCTCCAAAAGGAAAAGTGGTGAAGAAGCAACAGTGCCACCTCTTCATGCTCCAGCAACAGATGGAGGGAGCTGGTCTGTCAGTTCCCGCCCCGGGTCGGGGGGGGGGGGGGGGGGGGGGGAATTCAACAGCTGGGGTGGATCCCTCCATCCCATTAGATGCGAGATGTGAAGATGCATAAGCAATGTGTAGGGGCAGCTCACCCAGCTGTCTTTCCAGTGACCAGGGAACTCGCCAGCCAAGGTGAATGGCTGCTCAGTCTGTGAATGCCCGGGTCCAGAGAGCCTCTGGAGAAGCATGGTGTATCTAGGGCACCGTTTTTACCCAAGGATTTTTCATGGGGAGGAAGAGGACTGCTATGGAAATAAACATGGGTGTTTTATGGGACGAAATGCAAAAATCACATGACTTTTTAACATCAAATGTGAGGTTTGATCCTGACGTTTTCCATGCCTCCTCCCCCAAGAGTGTTCTACACTGACCTTGCAGGCACCTCTCTAGTTATTCCATGGTGGGGTGGGGAAGGGGGGTGAAAATTCTAGGCACTGAAAGTTCCACTTCTATCCTTGGTTAGCTTCTCTCTGATTGGTTTAAGTTACCAAAGTAGATTTACTACTATTCAGTAAAATCCAACTTTCGTTTATTCAACCAATGTTTAGAAAGGGCCTAATAAGTGTCAGGCACTTGGCCAAGCATTATGCCAACTAATGACATTGCCCTCTCTCCCAAAGAATTTGCAATTTACTAAAATAAACAACAGAGGCTGCCATTTATTGAAGGACCACCACATGCAGGCTCCCTACCAGGCACCTCTATTTTTTTAATCTCATTTAGTTCTTCCAAGATTTCATGATGTTAGGTTTATTGTCTCCATTTTACAAATGAAGTCTCATTGATGCTTAAGCAATTAGCCCAATGTCATGGGGACAAGAAGTGGTAGAGCTAGAATCCGAACGGATATGTATATGTTCCAAATCGATGCTTTTTCTTTTACGCTGGAGACTGTATATGCATAGCAGTCAGGAATTCAGACTCTAGAAGCAGATAGACAAGTTTAAAATCCGAGCTCTGCCGCTTAATTACTAGGCAGTCTTATACAAATGTATCAGCCTTTCTAAGATTCTGTTTCCTCATTTGTAAAAGTAAGATAATACTTATTTGATAGGGTTGTAGTGAGAATCTCAGAAATGGTAGCTGGTATTTTAGAGTTAATATCTAGTCCTGGTCATACCTAGAGCCAGGTAAGCATAGCCAGTGCCAGAATCCTGGGAATTGGTCCATCGTATATGATTCTCTCCCCCAGCACAATCTCAGGAACATCATTAGTTCTTGGCTCATTTGTAAAACAAAGGATGTCCTATACTGAGTGGCCTCCAGACTTCAGATTTCAGGTTACCTCCTTTGCTTCCTCCCTCATGTAGGTGTCTCTCCCTAAACCAACCCTGATCTCCTAATTCAAGGACATTCATACTTTCTAGAAGGTGATCTGGAATCCATCAGGTCATCAGGTTAATAATACCAAGCATGTAGTAAATTCACAGTCAAAATAAGACATGCTATCCATTAAAAGAAGAAAATTGTTGTCTTGTTTTCTTTTTAAGGAGCTTATTAAAAGAAAATTCTGAAGCCCTCAATGCATTTTCCAGAACTCCGAAATTGAGGTCTTCCTCCTATTGATTGATTGCATTTGAAAGAAAACAAATCTTTTCCCCAGCTCCAATATCTTTGTCTTGTCCTTCTGGAAAGAAGAGACTCTCCATGGTGAGTTCTAATGACCCTTCAATGCCAAGGGAATAAGGAGAAGCATCTCCCTTGGAAACTTTGGGACACTATTATTGGGTGCCAGGGTAGCCCAAACTTTCCATCAAAGCATCAGACTAGTAAATAATCCCTCACTGGCATCAGGAGTTTTCAGGATGGGCCAGGAGTAGAGCCTGGATTTTATTCACCATGATCATCTTTCTACTGACCTCTTTATATTCAATTTACTAATCCTGTTTGGGTAGATTTCCACTCTTTTTTTTTTTTTTTAAGATTTTATTTATTCATGACAGACACACACAGAGAGAGACAGAGAGGCAGAGGGAGAAGCAGACTCCATGCACGGAGCCCAATATGGGACTCGAGCCCGGGTCTCCAGGTTCACAACCCAGGCTGAAGGTGGCGCTAAACCTCTGGGCCACCGGGGCTACCCCTGGATTTCCACTCTTATCGCCACCATCCCTTGGTTGTTTAGGATCAGAGGCTGTGTTATAAAAATCAGGGGTATTGGGTCCTAAGGGAGAGAAAGAGGAAGGGATTGGTGACCACCAAAGCGTCACTGTGTCTTTGAATTCCAGTAGGAATTTGAGTCAGAACACATCTCATCCCTTCCAGACAGGGTGGGTCCAACATCAGAGACAATCAGCTTTGCCTAGTGGTTGTGGTTTAACCTGTACTTTTTGGGGTGGGGAGGAAATACCAGTGGCCTGCACCCCTGGAAAGTCAAATAGGCTTGAAGGCCAAATGGTTTTCCTGGCTTTGTTGGTGCTGGTTATGCCATGGGGCTTTGGGTACTGAAGACAGGCTGACTCTGTAGGGAGCCCAAAATACCATTCATTCCAGAATACTTTACTGATTACCTACTAAGCACAAAGCATTGAATGCCCAGCTGGGGATAGGGGTTACATAAATGAATAACAGAGCGTCTCTTTTTAGTTTGCTTGTAGTCTGGTGACTGGGCAGTGCTGGCTTGACACCTCCCGAAAAGCACCCGTGTCCCAAATGAACCCCTTTCACATGTGGACTCCCTCAGCAATCTGGAGAACATCAGTATCCCCTACTTGGTTTTCCATATTTCAGCCAAGCTCTGAGGGCCTGGATCCAGGACCCAGACAAACAGAGCAGTAGTAGTCAAAATGGAGATTAGAGCCCATAGATGGTGGGATCTTTGAACAGTGGGTCATCCCCTGGAAGTTGCCCCCTGGCCTGGTCCCAGTCATCCCTTCTTTATTCCTCCCAAGCCTACCTTGAAACAGGATAGATAATTAAAGATGTGGTACAATCTCTGCTTTAGAAATGATCAACAAAACACATGGAGATGCTGCCTTTTGGGGTGGAACTGCTTTGGGAAGGATCCCAGTCAATGGTTGGTCCTCAGCCTCCCCTGACTTTCACTGTTAGTAAATTCAGTGTAATTCAGCATGTTGCAATTTAAAAAAAAAAAAAAAACACTATATACACACACACACACACACACACACACACACACACACACATCTGCACCCAATGGGCAGATGTACCTGGCTATCTAGGCCCATCTAAGAAGTGTGTCTTGGGCCCTATTGCCAAAACCAGTGTCTTCCTTTGAAAAGTGACTGTTTTCCGGACTCAAAATGATGAGAAGGTTATCTGTGCATTATTGACAACCATCTTCACATTGAGACCACTCTGTCTCACTCATGGAATCAGTGTGCTGCAAAGGCTTCTGCTTTATTTTGAGCAGGCATTATACTGGAACCTTCTTTGCATCCCTAATACTTAGGATCATGCCAGGCACAAAGTAGATGCTCACATTTATTAAACTGAAATAAAATATGTCTGGGCTTGGAAAGAGAAGTCCTGTATCTCAGCTCCCTCTCACTGTTACCATGCCCTGTCCCCAGATTCCTGCAGATTGGGCCACTCTAATTAGTTGGGCTCAGTATGAATTGAATCCAAGTGCATTATCAGGATAGTCATCGCCCTCTCCACTCCATCAGTCCTCTGGTCTTTTGTTGTGGGAAAGTCTTTGGAGTTACGCAGCTCAAATTCTTGTTTTAGGGGATACCTGAGTGGCTTAGCAGTTTAGCGCCTGCCCTCTGCCCAGGACGTGATCCTGGAGTCCTGGCATTGAGTCCCACATCAGGGTCCCTGCATGGAGCCTGCTTCTCCCTCTGCCTGAGTCTCTGCCTCTCTCTGTCTCTCTCTCTCTCTCTTTCTCTGTGTCTCTCATGAATAAATAAATAAAATCTTAACAACAACAACAAACCCTAAAAACCAAAACCAAAAAACCAAATCCTTGTTTTACCACTTTCTGGCTAGTCACACCATATCTTAGTGCCTCTATTTTTAATGCAAAGTACCTACTGTGGCCATTAAATGAGATAACATAAGTTGAACCACTTAGTTTATAGCAAGTGGTCAGCAAATACCCATTCATTATGTTTAATCTTTTAAAAGACTCTTCAGAAGTCCTGAGAAGAATGGGTTTCTAACAAGGACCTTTCTGATGGCCTACACAGTTCAGAACTTTTGAAGCAACCAAAAGTTGCATCTGCCTTCACACCTCTAAATTCTTCAGATTCAAATCTGAGCCTTTCTCAGTTGTTTTGTTTTTTTTTTAAATAAGGAGTGTTTCAAACTTGAACCTTTGTGCCCTGATGGCATTCTCACCTACTATGGAAAATAGTATGGTGGTTTAAAAAATTAAACATAGAATTACTATATGATCCAGCAATTCCACTTTTGAGCATATATGCAAAACAATTAAAAGCAGGGTCTCAAAACGATATTTGTACACTCATGTTCATAGCGGTGTTATTTACGACAGCCAAGAGGTGAAAACAACCCAAATGTCCATCAGCGGATGAACAGATAAACAAAATGTGGTCTACACATACAATAGAATGTTGTAGGAAGGGAATTCTGCTGCACGCTACAACAGATGGATTTGAAGAACATTATGCTAAGTACCAGCCACAAAAAGACAAACGCTGTACAACTCCACTTATGCGAGGTTTCTAGAGGAGTCAAATTCATAGAGACAATAGAATGGTTGCCAGGGGATTATATGAAAGTGTGTGGTGGTAGTGCATAATAGGTGATCACAAATGTGAGCTCCCCTTCCTTTCCATTAATTCCAGTGGAGGAAAGAAACCCTGCCCAGATGAGTCTACACTGATAAGGGATGCAACCAGAGCCAGAGCCAGCTGTCCTGTGTCATGCCCTCTCATGCAGTAACCACTGGCATGGAGGGGGAGCCAAAAAGGCCAGAGTAGTCCTGGGTCTCTGGGGAGGACACAGGGAGTTGCTGAAAGAACTAAGATGGCTCTTCCCAAATCCTGGGCCTCCCCAGCCCTGCATCTGCCTTTGTGGGTTAAATGAGAAATCCAGGCACTTGGTAAGAAGCTGTGCAAATACCTTCTAGGATGCCACTAACCCATTCAGCAGAAAGACACTCAGAGCTGCCAATGCTTTAGGGAAGATCAGTGAGTGGAAAGAAGGTGGTTTTTCTAAGTCAGGACTGAAGGATTTTGCCTGGTGGAGTGTGAGCTCCGCCCCTGCAGCAGAGCCGAAAAAGCCTCCTCGGTCCCTCTCTTCACAATATTTGATCCGGAATTTGGGGGCGGGACCCTGGCCTGGCACAGACCCGCACACTCTCAGTAGACACTCTGTCTCTGTCTCTCTCTCTCTCTCTCACACGTTCTCCAACCCAAGGAGGCCAGACAGAGGGACGTGGTCACTCTCTGAAAGGTTCAACTGGAGGTAAGTTTAGTCATTTTACTTAAGTTTTTGTCCCTTGTAGTTCCATAACGGGAGAAAAAGAAAGAGCTCGAGCATGGGGAGAGGGGCTGGCAGGGGGGAGTCATTCCTCATGCTCCCATCTGGGCCATGACGCCAGGATACTGCAGACAGGCATGGGGGAGGAGGGAATGTGTTAGCCCTGTCCTACAGTTCCTTTCTGGTTGTTGTGGGAAGGGGGAACCTCCACTTCTCAGGCATGAGAAAAGGAAGGACCAGGTATCTAGAGAAGCCAGCTCGGTTCTGCTAATACTCATAATCCCACCACCCCAGCCCTGCAGTGTGTCCAGTAGGCAGACTATGGTATCTGAGTGCTGTTATAGGGGAAGGATGGGGGGGCAGTGAGAGAGAGAGAGATAGAGAGAGAGAGTGTGTGCTGGGATGAAAGGGAGAGAATAAAGAGAAATGTTGAGAATCAACCACATTCAGGGAGCCATGAAGGAGGGTCCAGCCCAGCTGAGAGGAGGACTTCTGGTCTGATGTGGTAAGAGGCAAAGATCATTCTCCAGAGTGGGGGAATGAGAGAACAGCATTAAATCCTGAGTCAGCTCCCTAAGACTCATGGAGTACCAGGAAGGTCTCTACTATTAGGGTGGGCAGGGGGATTTAAAAGTGTACAACCCTGGAGCAACACTGCTAAGAGACAGAGGGGAAGAGAGGCAGAAGCTCCCCACCCAGCTCTCTTAGCAGCCATGGCTCCTAAGGAGAGGCCAAAGTGGGTAGGATGCACAGCCCCTGGAAAGCTAGATCTTGAAGAGGAAGGTGGATCTCGTCTGCCAAGATGCTCAGTCTGGAAGGAAAAATGGAGACAGAGGCTCACTGTGCCAGCCTCCAGACAGCTACCTTGGCCCTGCAGCAGCCTAAGGCTGTGCATGGAAAAATGCGCTGTTGGCAGTGGGCTCCATCTATCTTTACTCCTGGCCAGAGCCAGGGCCCAGCCAGGGTGTCCAGGCAGTGGGCAGTTGGGTTGGCTTCTCAGAAACACTGTGGGCTCTTTGTCCGAGGCCTGAGGCTGCTTGAGGATGAGCCAGGTGGCTCTCCTCTGCAGCCCAGAGGCTAATGGAATGAAGGAGGCCTATGGGCATCACTTTTAGGAAATAGAGAGGTCTGGGGCCTGGGAGGAACGGTTGCAGAAGGTGACTAGATTGAGTGACACAGTCAGGGTCTTTCCCATCAGTTCATTGGATTTGATGCCGACTTTTAGATTTCTTTCTTCTGTCTCCAGTTGCCAACTTGAGGAGGCCTAATAGCAGTGTGAGGGATATATGTGACCCTTCCAGGACCAAGAAAGGTTCTAAGGTTCCTCTGCCCAAGGGTGAATCTCTTACCTCTGGAAGGTTCCCATTGCTTACAAGGGCTATCCAGTGCATTGGCTATAGGAATTCAGAGTAGGGTGACCAGTAGGGTCCCTCATCTTCCATATCTTCAGTTTCCCTCCCAGAACGCATCAAACCCACATTTCTCTCCAAGCCTGCCCTGTTCTCATCTCGCTAGCATACAAGCTCAAAGCAACAGGTTGCCTGGCACTGGTGAGGAGAAGGGGGTAGTCATGGGGGCTGGTAATCCAGATGTCATCATAAATAGCTCAGAATGAGAGATGCCAGAAGCCCATTCCAAAGCCACATTCTCTTAGATATACACAACTTTCTTCAATCCCTATTCCATTTTTCAGCATTCTTCATTCATTTCTCTGGGCTCCACATGGCTCTAGCGTAATGTCTATGGTGGAGCATGAGGGGAGGTAACACACTTTAGTAGATATTATACAAGAGATCCCGAGTGCATGGACTCAGATTCCACACACTCAGAACCCATCCTAGAAGACCAGTGTCATACCTGGTGCCAGTGTCCCCAATCTGGAGAGGACTGTAGCTATGGCATGAAGACCCTGTGCCAGCCAGGTTGCATGCATAGTCACAAACTGCCAATCGGAGAGTTTTCTCACCCAGCAGACTGCTATGGACACTGGCACTTTGAAAGGTCACCCAAGCCTTGTGGGGACTGCAGACAGCCCACACCCCTCACCAGAGACCAGAAACCAGAAACCCCCAGCTTGCCCAAGAGACCAAAAGATCTTCTAGGTGTAGTTCAGATCCTCCCCCTTTGAGGTCTCAAAATGCTTCTGGAGGTTTCCCACAAACATGGAGAGAACCAGAGAGCTTTTTCCTTGGACTCTTGGAAAATATTATATCCCTGGGGAGTTCAAACTGAATGTGAATTCAGGCCTGAAGAGCACCCACCACCGCCACGGGCATGATTGTGGTGGGCTCACCAGGTCCCCCCACAGAACCTTCAGGTTGCTAGAGGCTCCTAAGGACCTGCCTCTTGAAAGAAATGCAGTGCCCCCCATTCAAATTCCTTCTAGTCTGGAAGGCTCTGTTTCTGTGACTCTATGAGCAAGGTAGAATGCACCTGCCTCCCCCAGGTAGCCACAGTCCAGCCGGATCAAGTGAGCTGAGCCGGTGCTGGGGGAAGGCGTGCAGGAAGTGAGAGCAGGGTGGCCCCGCCCCCCAGGGGCTTACTGCAGATGTTAGAGCTGATTGCTCACAGCCCAAGGCTGGCCTCCCCGTTTCCCTGCCTCCCTGCCTCCCTACTGTCTAACTCATGCCTGCTTGCTCTGTTCTCTCTCCCTTCTTGCAGAGAGACAAAATGCAGTGGGCCTCCCTCCTGCTGCTGGCCGGGCTCTGCACCCTGTCCTGGGCCCAGTATGATGAAGACCCCCTTTGGTGGTTCCACTACCTCCGCAGCCAGCAGTCCTCCTATTATGATCCCTATGACCCTTACCCCTATGAGCCCTATGAGCCTTACCCCTACGGGGTGGAGGAAGGCCCTGCCTATGCCTATGGCTCTCCACCCCCGCCAGAGCCCCGAGATTGCCCCCAGGAATGCGACTGTCCACCCAACTTCCCCACAGCCATGTACTGTGACAACCGCAACCTCAAGTATCTGCCCTTCGTCCCTTCCCGCATGAAGTACGTCTACTTCCAGAACAACCAGATCTCATCTATCCAGGAAGGTGTCTTCGACAATGCCACGGGGCTGCTCTGGATTGCTCTCCATGGCAACCAGATCACCAGTGATAAGGTGGGCAGGAAGATCTTCTCCAAGCTGAGGCACCTGGAGAGGCTGTACCTAGACCACAACAACCTGACCCGGATGCCTGGCCCGCTGCCGCGATCGCTGAAGGAGCTCCATCTCGACCACAACCAGATCTCGAGGGTCCCCAACAATGCTCTAGAGGGTCTGGAGAACCTCACAGCATTGTACCTCCAACACAATGAGATCCAGGAGGTGGGCAGTGCAATGAGGGGCCTCCGGTCCCTGATCTTGCTGGATCTGAGTTACAACCACCTGCGGAAGGTGCCTGATGGACTGCCCTCGGCCCTGGAGCAGCTGTACTTGGAGCACAACAATGTCTACTCGGTCCCTGACAGCTACTTCCGGGGGTCGCCCAAGCTGCTGTATGTGCGGCTGTCCCACAACAGTCTCACCAACAATGGCCTGGCCTCTAACACCTTCAACTCCAGCAGTCTCCTGGAGCTTGACCTCTCCTATAACCAGCTGCAGAAGATCCCCCCAGTCAACACCAACCTGGAGAATCTCTACCTCCAAGGCAATAGGATCAATGGTGAGACACTGACAAAGGGGAGTGGGGAGTAGCTTTGAAAAAAAAAAAAAAAACCCTATTCTGAGTGCTAGCAGCAATACAAAAGCCATAGACATAGGGAACCAAAGAGCACTGATGAAGCAATCTGCAACCCAAGCTCTCCCCCTGTACAAGAGGTACTAAGTGGCATGTCCCTAGACCAAACAGCAGTACTGGGAAAATTCAGTAGGGGGTGGGGTGGCCTGGAAGAAGTCATTCCAGAAGAGGTAAGTCTTGAGAGATAAGTGAGTGCGGGCCAAAGGAAAGGGAAAGGGACAAAGCCATTCTAGGGAGTGGAAGTGTCACACAGGAACCAGTCACTGAATAGGTCACCTGTAGGGGACAGCCCCTGTCCCTGTGTGTCTGAGTTGCTCATATGTTGAGGAGCAGCAAGAGGGAAGTGTGCAGAGGTTTGGATGAGAGCAGTTCATGGAGAGGGGGATTTAGGACTTCTAGGGTCCATCTTGGGAGGAAGGTGGGCTGTGAAGAAACCATAGCATTTGTACTACTGATCGAGACGAGGATGAGCTCTCTGCTTCCACATGTGCTTTACGCCTGCCTCCACAGCCCATCTTGGTTTTGGCTGTTTATTTTTTGAACATAACAACTGTTGGATAAGAACATGCGACCTCTGTGAGCTGAATGAGGTACTTGTTCTGGTCAGTTCTCCCTGGAGTACAAGGAACCCCTGGTGGGGGAAGCAGAGGTTCCCCTAGGGTCACAGGGGCCCTATCACCACAAGCTCCAGGGTGGGAGTGGGGGTAGAATGCTCAAGGACACAGGCCTCTTGTTTTCCAAGCACTTCCCAGTAAATGCCTACAGGAATCCAAAGGGCTACCTCTCTGCCTCTTATGACCAAAATATTCATTTCAGATAGAATTATCTAGTTGCTCTTCAGGATCCGTGTCAGGATCTCAGGTTCAGAAAGTGCTTACATTATCCCAGGGCCTCTGATGTTGGAATCCCAGCTCGTAGGTCCTGAGGCTTCCTCCAGTCAGCAAAGTACCCCCTTCCTTGGGAAAGGACTCACTACCCACCATGGGCAAAGGGCTTTGAAGCAGAGCCTGCTGTGAGCAAACCAGCCATCAAAGCCCAGATAGGGACTGAGCTTTCATCCCCTCTCTCTCTGTCCTTTCGCTCCCCATGCTCAGGGAACAGATTAGTCATTTGGCAACATGCTAATGGGCTGGATAGCCCTGTGAGTGAAAGAGGCACCCAGGCCCAGAGGTCGACAGCAGGGCAGGCGAGGTGAGGAGCTATCTGGTCCTCTGCTTTGAAGCCCGAGACCCCATCATGGGCACACGACTGTTTAATTTGTAAAGTGTCTCTCTTTGGGGGAGGGAGGATTCTTCTTTTCCTGAGTAGGCCAGCTCTCTGAGACGTCTCTGAGATGTCGCATGCTACAAAAGGTTTGACATTTACTCGTGGCTGTCCATCATCCCACCCAGAAGTCACTTGCCACCCCACTCTGAATCCAGAAGGACTGCCACATCAGAAATGTCATATTATGTGTCATGTTTGACCCCGAAAATGTGACAGCAAAGAGCAGCTGCCAAGGGAGAGAACCCATTAGTTATTGCCTGATTATATGTAGTCTGGGAAAGTTGGGGTGGGAAGGACTCCATCACGGCACCCTGTCACCCTCTGCCTTCTGCAGAGCACATCTGCCATTCAGATACAAGCTGGTCCACCCATTCCCAAAGCTCTGTGGAAGATCAAACCACTTCAGCTAAGTGGACCAAGGTCTGATGAGAAAGCTCTCCATTAAGTCAAACAACTTAAAAATGTTCAGCGTCTCCCTCAAATCCCTTCTTGCATCATTTAAGCCAAATCCCCTGATCTAGTTATCATTTAGTCTCTCTGCCAGTCTTCTTCTGAGGGAAAATAATACCAATTCTTGCATTTAATTTTTCTTAAATTAGCAAACTAAGACATGTGAGGTGCTTGGCCTAGGGCTGGGCACATAACTGAAAAGCAGTAGACGATAACAGTTACCAGCTTCTTCCTCTCATTGCCACTTGGAAGTTGACAGGCATACTTTCGTTTTGTTTTACTCTTTGCATTGCGGAGATGGAGACCCTGAAAGGGAGCAGTCATCTCTCCAGGTACCCACCTGCGTAGGTAGAACCCTGAACACAAGCCTTCAACATGTGAGGACCTGGCACCAGGTGTTTCTGGCTGAGAACATGAGGAATACCTCTCTGATTCGGACCATCAGCAGGAAGGACAGTGCCCTGAGTTTGACCCCCCTCTCCCAGGGCATCCTCCCACAGTCAGTTGCAGGGCTGGGGGTGGGGGTGGGTGGGACCCAAGTAAATCTGGGGGAGGAGCTACATGGAGGACAGAAACTAAAGGGTGTGCTGGGGAATAAAGCCCTCCCTCCCCCTTCCCTCTTCCATTAGGATCTCCCTCAGATTTTCCAGCCTGGCAACAGCAAGGGAAGACAGCTCAGAATGTTATTCATTCAAGGGAGCAGGGTGGGTACCCCAGGAGGAATTTGGAAAGACTTATGTCAGTATTTAATCTGGCCTGGAAAATGTCCTCCAGAGTCTCTAAGCAGAAGCCCTGTCCTTTCCTTGAGCTTGGGGGAGACAAACTTGGGGCACCGTGCATCTGCTGTGTGGATAGACTCCACGTACTTGGTGTGTCTGGCAGTCCTTAGGTATTCCCTGTATTTATATAAGTGTGCAGGGATCCAGGATTTTAGCAGATGCTCTCAGAGCCCGAGTCTGGGGTGGAGAATCAATCTGGTACAGTCCCCAGTAGATTTGGAAATGATCTCTAAGCCGAACTACCTGACTTCTCCCCAGCCCATTCCACTCTATCCTTCTCTGTGGCCACCCCAGGTGCACCCCCAGCCTAAGCTCTGCACCCAATCTGACCATTCAGAGTCCACTTAATCTACTTCCTGGGACCAGAAAAGAGATGTCCAAAAGTGTCCACAAGATCCCCACCACCCCCACCACACTGCACCCCTGTCCCCACGTGTCTCCCTTCCTACCCTTCCCACCCTGCAACTGAATGCTGTCCACAGAAGGGCATTTCCCAGCCTCTCCCCTCTCCCCAGCCCTGTGTCTTATTATTCTTCAGGGCTGGACTTTGTGTCTTTGTTGCAGTACAAGTTAATGGGTTGCAGCCTTGCCGCATTTCCTCTTGGTCAGTTCTTGGGAGAGACTGAAAACAAGTGTTAGTGCTATGGCAAAGCACTTTCCTGGCCAGCCTATTTAAGCTCCCCACACTGTCTTCCTCGCAACCTTCCCTTTCACACCTGCAACCACAACCTCATTGAGGCCAGCCACAGTGCTCCCAGGAAAAGAGTCAGAAAACCTTCCTCCTCCCGCTCCTCCCGCTCCTCCTGCTCTTCTTAGTCCTCCCGACCACCCAGGTAGGCTGAGGAATGCCTCCGGTGGAAGCAAATGCAAGCTCTGGGTCTGCCCAATGTAGTGACAGCCCTCAAAGTATATCCCACCAAGACCCAACAGGTGATTTCACCTGGAGCCCCCCCCCCCCCCCCCCCCCCCCCCCCCCCCCCCCCCCCCGCAAAGGCCAGTTTTCTGGCGGCCCTCAGGCACCCCTTCGTGGTGACTTGCGTCATCCCTGCTGGAGTTTTAGCTGAATTCTTGGTTTGTTCCCTTCAAGTTCCTGACCCAGTAGACCCGAGACAGAAGTGGTTGATATGTCCAAGAGGAGAACCAGAGGGAAAAGAGAAGGATTTATGTTAAACCCCAAAAGAACTATTTTGTTCATTAAGATCATGTGTTTTGGGGAGAGGGGGAGAACAGCTTCAAAAAATCTTTTGAGATTTAAAAAAAGGGAGGAGTCAGGTAAGCCATCTCACATTAAATGTAGGAGGCAAGGGAACTATCTGTTTGACTGTTGAGGTCCACAGCAGCTCTTTTCCAGCTTCTCGGATCTGCGGGCCTTGCTCATTCCTTCGGCAGTACTGAGAATGGAGACATGCACCCCCTCAAAGCTCCTGCACGCAGAGGTACTTGTCTCCCTGCCCAGGCTTTCTCTCTTTCATTTCCTGCCACCCTCTGTATCTGCCAGAGTGTCAGGAGATATTCCAGATCTAAGTCCCTCCACGTCCCCAGTCTTCCTTCTCAGAGAACAAGCCCTCCTTCTCCAAAGGCCATCAAGTCCTTCGAAGCTGCAACGTTGGTCTCTGACTACCTTCTGCTCCCACTGCTGCCCACAGAAGGGAAACGATAGATCGGATCCTGGCTGGAAGGACACTCAAGGACATCCCAGGGTCTGCAGAGCACCGTGCAGATAAAGGCGTGGTGTTTCGGGGGGCCAGGGCTGCAGACGCAGGCAGCGATCCCGCTCTGGCCCTGGTGTTACCCCCTCTCGGTGCCGGTGGGCTTATGGCCCCACCCAGCCAAGTCCCGCTGCTCCCCCCAGAAGGGTTGAAGCTGCTTCACAGAGGCTGACCTGCCTCCCTGTGGATCCGGGTCTCTGATCCGGGCTTCTGCACCCCTTCCCCCTTGTCCCCACAGAGTTCTCCATCAGCAGCTTCTGCACCGTGGTGGACGTCATGAACTTCTCCAAGCTGCAGGTGCTTCGCCTAGACGGCAACGAGATTAAGCGCAGCGCGATGCCGGTGGACGCGCCCCTCTGCCTGCGCCTTGCCAGCCTCATCGAGATCTGAGCGGCCCTTGCATAGGGCACGGGGCCCAGGGCCCCCACGCCCCACTGCATTTGGCTTGATGGTTTGGTTTGGCTTTTGCTGGAAGGTCTGGGACAGATCATGTGACAGAAGTCCACGGGCTCCCTCTGTAGTCTTCTTCCCTGTAGTCAGGGTCAGGTGGGATCAGGGGACAGGCAGCCTTTTACTGAGAGACATGGCTGTGGCTCTCTTTTCAGGACAGACGTGGTGGCAGAGGATATAATCCCTGGAAATCCCAACCCCAGAAATCTCACTGCCCCTAGGTTCTTCCCAATGATCCGGTGTCATGAACTTGACAAGGCCCTTGGGCAACAGCACATAACGTGCTTTCCCCACAATCCCTGGCTCTCTCTGTGAGCAGCGCTAGACAGCTCTCCTGCGTGCTGGGCTGGTGGTGCAGTTACTCTGGGCTCCCTCTCAGTGCTCCTCGGAATATATACCTCTTACCCAACTGCCTCCTCCTTACCCTCCTCATCTGCTCAGCCTCGCTCCACAGACTCCTCTTCTGTGCCTTAGGCAGAAGCATGAGAGCCCAAGGCATGTGGGCCTGTGTCGCATGGCCTGTGCAGAGAACTCACACTAGTGTCCGGGGGTAGAAGGAACCCAAGAGTCATCTCTACACCTCCCTAACCTCACTCCTTGAAAGCTACCAGGTTGGAAGTCACCAGCGTGATGGCAATATTCAGGGACTGATGAGAGAAGACACAAGCAACTTTAGGCTTTGATAAGTGGATAGGGCTGTATTTTAACTGGGCAGTTCTTTGAAGGTGGATCAGACTTCTAAACAGGAAAGGCCATATCTTGCTTACATCAGCATCCATAATAGTGACAAACATCCCGAATCAGCTGAACTGAGGAAGTAGCCCCCAGAGTTCCACCCTTGCCCCAAACACCCTCCGTGTGCCCCCAGCAGCTCTTTACTTTATCCTCCAAGGCACGTGGTTCTCAAAGCACGAGAAAGGTAGTTGGTCCTCTTCTCTTGTCCAAGCAGAAAGGTCTACATCCTGATGGGAGAAATGGTCTCCAAGCAGCCCTGGGCATGTCTGGCTAGCCCAAAGGAGGATGCTGTGGTTCGGCTGTTATTAATTGATTTGTGCTGAGGCCATAGTTCATAGTGAAAGCTCTGGCTGGAGATGCTTGTTGGGTCTGTGAAGCCTGGGCCAGGCAGCCAAATCTGGCCTGTGCTGAGGATGAAACCCTCTGCTTTCACATCTCTGAGCTGCACCCTCATTACTGAAGATGCCTTTTGCTTTATAGCTTTGCTGGAGAGCAATTCATTCTTCCCATGTCTGAAAGGTAATGTTGCCTGGGGCCTAAGCGTCCTGCTCCTTTGGGCACCATTGGAATGGAGCCATCTGGGAGGTCAGGGACGGGGACTGCCTGAGGAGAGCTAGCCCTAGCCTGGCCCCTGCCCAGATGCCATTCCATCACTGATATTTAAGTGAAGGGGAGGATCCCTAGACTATGTTCTTGGCTCCAGACTCAAAAATCCACAAAAGCCAAACCAGCTCATTTCAACAAAGGAGCGCTGATGTGAGGGGCAAGGCTGCCTCTGCTCCAGGCTCTTCAGAAAGCATCTGCATGTGAACACCATCATGCCTCTATAAAGGATCCCTATTACAGGAACAGCATGAGTGGTGGCTAACCTGACCAATAAAGTTATTTTATGATTGCATCTGCAAGAATGGAGTCATTTAAGGCACACACAGAAGGGTTACTTTAAGGGCACCTAATGGGTCACATTGGCCTTGGACTGGACGAACCACCTTTCTCGTCTATTCTGCTTGGGGCAGATGTAGCTGGGGCGGGGGAGGTTAAAAAAAAAGTCACCTGTATGAAATTTCTGGTTAGCAAACTTGGTGTTCTGGAAGTTCTTCCATAAGTCTAACTTCAATCCCGCTAGTTACACACTTCCTTCCATTTGATCCCCAGGAGAGAAAAAAACAACTGGGTTTTTTTTTTTCCAGTCATAGTTAGCATTTTTCTTCCTCCACCAATCTTGGCTCCTCAAGCCAGGAATTCTGGGGCTGGCGGGTCCTGAGTATTGTTGCCTTACCTGCTTCTGCCCTCTACTGGCCACTGTGCAGAACTGAGGGTAGTAGAAGGCGGTGCAGCGCCACTGGGCCAGGACCAGGAAAAGCGCAGCCTTCAGCAGAGCGCTCCTTCATTCAATCTCTCCGGAAAGCCCGGAGGTGCCTTTTGCTTAGCAGATGTCACATGAGTTAGGAGGGCGGACCAGACAGGCGCTTTGGGGACAATCCATTGTTTTCTAATAGGGAAATCACTGTGGGACGCCTGGGTGGCTCAGAGGTTGAGTGTCTGCCTCAGTTCAGGGCATGACGCCAGGGTCCTGGGATCGAGTCCCACCCACATTGGGCTGCCTGCCGGGACCCTGCTTTTCCCTCTGCCTGTGGCTCTGCTTCTTTCTGTGTCTCTCATGAATAAATAAATAAAATTAAAAAAAATAGGGAAATCCATGCAACTGATGTTTATCGAG
Organism: Canis lupus baileyi; assembly: GCF_048164855.1. Taxonomy (NCBI): domain Eukaryota; kingdom Metazoa; phylum Chordata; class Mammalia; order Carnivora; family Canidae; genus Canis; species Canis lupus. The sequence continues at coordinate 23,862,870 of NC_132875.1, forward strand.
CTGAATATATTACTTGCTGAATACATTCACTCATACATTCTGTGAAGTTCTTTGCTGAGACTATTTCAAATGTTACAACTCCATCTTAACTAACTTGATTATTCTTCTCTGGAGCAAGAGATAGGCAGGAAGGGGTAGGGAGTGCCGGAGGGTAAAAAGATGCAAAGGAAATCACAACTTCAACCACTCTTGAGGGACAGTGGCACACCTGCCTTGGTGACCCAGCACAGAGATGCCTCATGCAGCAGGCGGAGAAACACACAGAGCCAAAGGCTTCTCGTAGCCAAGCTACCAAAGAGAATCCTCTGCCTCTCTCTTTGGCTTCTGAGCAGCCCCTGGGAACAGCCCAGCCAAGGTAGAGCAGCGGGAGAATCCAAAGCCAGGCTTGGCCCTGTTTGCAAGGATCCTCTGGTTTCTAAATCTGATGCTTCTCAAGAGAATAGCAAGAGTGGGCGATCTGTCAGGCTTGGTTGGCTTTCCTTTGGGTCACCATTTGGCCAGTTCTTATTAGGTGCTCGGTACTTCACTTACCTTACGTCCTTAGCATTCCTAACCATTCTGTGCCATAGGTACTAGTATTTTTACTGTTTTACAGATGGGAAAACTGAGGCTCAGGGAAGCTGAGATCACCCCAAGAGGAAGCATTGAGGCCAGGATCTAACCTCTGACTGAGGAGGCCGAGAAAATGAAGGCCATTCCACTTTACGTTCAGCGTTAGCACAAGTACGGCCGTCCCAGGCCCCTGTGAAGAAGAGCTGGATTTTACATTACTTCAGTTACAGGAAAAAAAACAGCTTACAGCTTAACGCCCTATAAAGCCCCATATTAGAATGAGAACAGAGCTCAATGCCCTTGAAGGCCCCAAATCAAAATGTAAACAGAACTCGAGGAATTGCTCCAGCCCTTCTGGAGGTCCCCGAGACCAGCCCTTAAAACTAAGCTAAAACCCACCTCGGGGTCCAAGTCCCTGCTCCGCTGTGTCGGGTGTACTTGGACGCAAGCTCGAGCTTGTAAATCAACCCTCGTGTGTTTGCATCGGTGTCGGCTCCTCGGTGGTTTCTCGGATCCGCGATCTTGGGCACAACGTGACCTGTCAATTTTGCTCTCCTGTTTCTCCTGGGCTGGGCCTGAAGTCTCCATGTCACTGGGGTAAGCAGGTCTGCCAGGAGTGCCGAGGGGCCATGGTGGTAGATGGAGTGCCATAGGGGAAGGAGGGCCATCTGACTTGATTTGTGATGTGCCTAAATCCATCCTGCTAGTATTCACAATCCCTTTATGAGTTTCCCATCTGAAATGTACTCTTCATCTGTCAATAAGGAAGGATCGTTGCGCAGGCAATGTGTGTATTACAGAGAAGGAAAGCAGGCAGCCCCTGCCTCACAGGCTTTATTGTCTAGTTCAGAGACAAACGTGGCACCAAAAAAAATTGCGGGGCGGTGGGAGGGAAAAGGGTTGGTACCACGTAGTTACAAACTGAGAAAGGGCTGTGAAGGACATAAGCACGGGTCTGCATGAGGGTGACCAAGGAGGCTGGCCTAGACTGGCAGTTCAGGGGCAGATAGTAGCTGGATGTAGGGCACCATTATCTAGATGAAGAGGTGGGAGGAGCAGTCCAGGAGCCCTCACAGCCTCAGTCAACTTCCTAAGTGGGAGGAAGCTGACAGCGAAGAGGGCTGGAGCAGCGAACGAGGAAGAGGGTTTCAAGCGATAGATGGATATGTGAGTGGGGATCAAACTGCCCACTGCCTCCGTTTCTCTTATTTCAGACCCAAGTACCAGGAAACTTACCAACACCCCAAATCCCCTAAAGGTCCCTAAAGGCGTGCATTATATTTAATCTCGCGGTACCGAATTTCAACCACTAGAGGGAAGCATCTCACTTTGCACCATCAGAGCTTTCCTGAAATCCTTGCAGGCTGCAGTCCACTCAACTTTCTCCCAACCGCTTTGATCCTCTGATCAAAGTCCTCAGCCACACTGGACACTGACCAAAAGAATTAAGGCACCAAAAGTCACTGTAGTAACCAAGGAGCCTTGACCTTTGTGTGCTGGTGACCCCTTTGGCAGGCTAGTGAAACTATGGACCTCTTCTCAAAATGTTTTTAAAGACATACATAGGGTTCCAAGGGAACCCAACTACATTGAATACAGTTATCAAAATAGAAAATACGTAAGTTTTTATATAGTATAATGTTTGCATATTAATGCAAAAAATGGCAAGATCTAGCAATAAGTCTAACTACAGTCATTTGGAAGTACTGTTGAGCATAATGGCACTTTGAACTATTTTCAATAATTGTGATATGACATAAAAATACCTGCAATTTCAGTTGGTGACAAAGCCTCAGTTACCATTAATACCGCAGTTGTTTGTTATCTTTGTAATTGGAAGAAATGTTAAACTTCAGTTAGCTGTGTGAAAAATGAACATATAGGGACGCCTGAGTGGCTCAATGGTTGAATATCTGCTTTCCGCTCAGGGCGTGATCCTGGGATCCGGGATTGAGTCCCACATCCGGCTCCCTACTGGGAGCCTGCCTCTCCCTCTGCCTATGTCTCTGCCTCTCTCTGTGTGTCTCTCATGAATAAATAAATGAAATCTTTTTTTAAAAAATCAAGATATAGTATTTTAGGGGCACCTGGGTGTCTCACTCGGTTGAGAGTCTGTGTTTGGCTCAGGTCATTATCCCTGGGGTTCTGGGATAGAGCCCTGAGCCCTGAGTTGGGCCCCCTGCTCAATTGGAAGTCTGCTTCTCCCTCTCTATCTGCTTCTCCCCAATCCCCACCTCCCACACCCTGCTCATGCTCATGTTCTCTGTTTGTGAAATAAATAAATAAAATCTTTTTTTAAAAAAAAGATATAGTATTTTCTCATCCAAGTTCCCAGACTCCCTCTAAGTTAAGCCATGGAAAGATAGGCAAAAAGGATGGATCACAGAAGAAAGGCAAGAAAAGAAAATACGTGTGGTCTTTTCTCTCCATGAGCATAGCTCAATCGAATGTTTATCAAACAAACTCAAACTCAATCTAATCAAAGTCTACAAATGTTTATTGGGTGCAAAACCCCAAGCCATTGAATGTCAATAGTTAGTGCATTCAGGATTTGAAAGAATGGATATAAAGCTCTCCTGGTACTTGCTGTGGAGTTTGGTGAAGATAATAGTAACTAACATGTATTTTGCCTTAGCCTTTGGAAAGACAGTTAATTTGAGGGGCGCCTGGGTGGCTCAGCGGGTTAAGCCTCTGCCTTCAACTCAGTTCATGACCCTGGAACTCTGGAATTGAGCCTTACGTTGAGCTCCCTGCTGAGCCTGCTTCTCCCCCTGTCTCTGTTGCTCCCTACCTCTCATGCCCCACTGCTTGTGTGCTCTCTTGTGGGTTTTTTTTTAAAGATTTTATTTATTTATTTATTCATGAGAGATACAGAGAGAGACAGAGACACAGGCAGAAGGAGAAACAGACTCCTCACAGGAAGCCCAACGTGGGACTGGATCCTAGGACCCTGGGTCACACCCTGAGCCAAAGGCAGACAATCAACCACTGAGCCACCCAGGTGCCCCATAAATAAAATCTTTAAAAAAAAAAAAAAAGAATAGTTAATTTGAGAACCCTTGACGCAGTCTGACTTAAGTGCTGAATGAAGTATATGGACAAATGTTTCCTTATTTGTTTTAAAAGAGGAAGAAATGATTTCCTGGCTGAATGGCCAGGCAAGCTGTAGGCGCAACCCTTAGCACCTTCTCCCCCCAGGGAGTGGGTGGGCTGGAAGTTCTCCTTTCTTCACTAGCTCAGCCGTCAGATCCACGAGCAGTCCTGGGGAGTGTCCACAACTGAAAGTGTGTCATCGAAGCTTCTTCATGCTGAGTGGACCTCAGACAGTCCAGAAGGTCCTCTGGCTCAGACAGATGGAAGCTGGCAGACCCGGCCCCCACCACTGGCTGAGCCTGGGGGATGCCCTGGGCCACCATGTTGGATCCAAAGCCAGCAAACACGTTGCTCACTCCCAAGGCAGCCTGAGTTTCCAGAGCACCAATCCTTCCTGGAAACTAGACAATGCCCTGGGGACAGAGCCCCTGGATGGTTTGATGACATGAGAGACTGAACCCTGTTCTTGGCTGCCCCATGTGGCCCAGAAAGGCTGAAAGGGGCAAAAGGACCAAGCCTACTCTGCCCAGTCATGCTGGGGCCCAACAGGAGCAGCAGATGTTAAACTTAAACAAGCAGTTTCACCTATGTGTGCGGGTTGCCAGTAGCACGTAGAGTAGAAAGAACAGAATTACACTTGACCTAGTTTTAGAGATAATAACAGGAAATGGGTCACAGTCCCAAGAGCAAGTAAGAAGACCTACCTACATAAACAAAAGCATCAGAAAGCAGGTGGGGGTGTACAGGTGGCTCAGTTGGTTAAGTGGTTAAGTGTCTGCCTTCAGCTCAGGTAATGATCTCGAGGTCCTAGGATCGAGCTCCTCATCGGGCTCCTTGCTCAGCAGGGAGTCTGCTTCTCCCTCTGCCTCTGCCTCTCCCCCTACTTGTGCTCTCTAGCTGTCTCTAAAATAAATAAACCAAATCTTAAAAAGAAAGAAAGCCAGCAAGCCAGTGGAGTTAGTGTTGAATGAACCCTCGTAAAGCCCACCAGCAGTAAATATTCTATTCCAATAGTCCCTATGTCTCCTCTACTGTGTCACACAGAGCCATGACCCCTGGCAAAATAAGACTTTGAAGATAGGCTGGGACAATAACAGATGCATACCAGGCTTAGCGGCCAGTTCTGGAAGGTGGCCTGAGTCAGATACTAGAGCCAACAAGGCCAGTTGGTACAGGAAAGTGGGGGGAAAGCTATTCCAAGGAAGGAGCCACAAAGCCCAAGTCTCAAAACAAAACCAGATTTATGTGGCAGGGGCACAAGCAGCTCCAAGCCCAGGAGTAAAGATGACCCAGAAAGATGGGGGATAGCATTATGGCCAATGGGCAAGGGCTCAGTGCAGCCTTGGTGACTCTAGCCTAATGTCAGATGGTGTCTCCTGGCCCATCCTCACACGTGGAGGCTCTCAGCCCACAGGCACCTTGAAAGTATGAAAAACATTTCTCATTGGCTTCAATGATCACATTTTCATTTATTTATTTATTTATTTATTTATTTATTTATTTATTTATTTATTCATTTGAGAGAGCAGAGTGAGCAAGAGCACGAGACAGGGGAGGGGCAGAGGCAGAGGGTGAAGCAGACTCCCCGCTGAGCACGGAGCCTTACTCAGGACCAGATCCCAGGACCCTGGGATCATGACTTGAGATGAAGGCAGACACTTAACCAACTGAGCCACGCAGGCACCCCTAGAAATTGAATTTAGCTGAGTTAAGCAGAAAAGGAATTCAGGTGACATACCAGGTAGCTGCCAGAATCTCTGGGAGGCTTCTAGAACCAGGCTTGAAGGGCATGCAGCCAGAAACAATGTCTGAGGTCATGCCCATGAAGGCCCCACAGCCACCACCCCCGGGGGAACAGACACTGAAGCTGGCTCCTCCAGCACCACCCACAGAGGATAACAGATGCTCCTCGGCACCACTGCTGCTGCTGCCTGTGGGCAATGGGTGCAGCTGCCCCCATGCCCGCCCCCCCGCCCTGCCGCACTCCCACTTTTACACACCACTGACTTTCAATTCCAGGTGAAATTGGCAGAACCAAGCTCTGTGCTAGTGCACTGACGCTACAGGAGCCTGGCAATGTCGTCTCCAACAGTAGGAGTCAGGCCTCTCCTGTGGTGGAGAATGACCCATCATAAATAAGGGCTCCAATGCTGAGTGGCCAAATAAACGGCAGGGTCTCCTTTCTGGAAATCTGTGGAAGGAGGCTTGTGAGGTGCATCAGTCCCCCTAGCCTGCTGCCATGGCAACTCTGTGGACTGGAGTAACAAACACCAGCACGGGCATGGAGTGTCCTTATGTAACTCAGGACTGCCACATACACATGCCTCCTTCCTCTTAACGCAGAAATACTTCCTCTGGCCAGCACTGCTCTGAGTCTGTTTTCAAATCTGCAGATGCCGTCTGCATTAGTCTCCTAGGGCTGCTGTAGCAAATACTACAACCAGGTGGCGTGAAACTATTTTTTTTAAGGTTTTATTTACTTACTTGAGAGAGAGACTATATGGAGGGAGGGGCAGAAGGAGGGTGAGAAGCAGACTCTTCGCTGAGCACAGAGCCCAACACAGGGCTCCATCCCAGGACCCTGAGATCACGACTGGAGCTGAAGGCAGACACTTAACCCACTGAACCACCGAGGCGCCCTGGCGTGAAACAATTTTTTTTAATTTATTCATTCTTTTGCATTTCAGGAGGCCAGATGACCAAGATCAAAGTATAAAGAGGGCTTTAGGGAAGACTACTTCCTTACTACTTCCAACTTCTGGTGGCTCCTGAGTTCCTTGGCTTGTGGCAGCATCACTCCCATCTCTACTTACCTCCATCCTCATGTATCTTTCTTCATATCTGTCTCTTTTCCTCTTCTTATAAGGGCATTAGTCATTAAGTTTAATTCATAACGATCTCATCCCAATCCTTAACTAATTACATGTTTCCAAATAAGGTCATTTTCTTTTCTTTTATTTTTACATTTCTAAATTTAAATTCAATTTTCCAACATATAACAGCCAGTGCTCATCCCGTCAAGTGCCCTCCTCATTGCCCATCACCCAGTCACCCTACCCCACCCCCACTCACCTCCCCTTCAGCAACCCTTTGTTTCCCAAGGTTAGGAGTCTTTCATGGTTTGTCTCCCTCTCTAATTTTTCCCAAATAAGATTATTTTCTAAGGCTCTGGACAGACATGAATAATTTGGGGGTACACTATCCAACCCATTACTTCATCTGAAGGGGACTTCCCCAGGGCAGACTAAAAGAGCTTCATATAGGCTGTGAGATAGATGTTTCCAAGGATTTGGGGATGGAATACCAGACAAGCACTAAGACCTAGACACCACAGACCAGGTCCTGTGGATGACATCCTGATGACAGCAAAAATAGTCCAAGGGAGGCATCACGTATGCACCAAACCAAACAGGAAAAGAAGGGGAACATACTTCTGGGTTGGTATAAATAGAAAACAGAGCAATCTAAAATGTCTCTAGGGTTACCAAATATTCCCGAAGCCAAAAGCACCACCTGTTAAGTACCACTGGTACTCATGCCCGGGAGGAACTGCTGAGTGTGAAGTATGAGCAGTCTACCTCTACTAGATGTTGTCAGCCTGCTCTCCAACGGGGGGTACAAGGGCACCAATGGCACCTGAGAGTCCCCTTTGCCCCACATCCCACAATGTCAAATACTACATCAGACGAGTCATTTTGATAGTCTGATGGGTTAGACTTGGTATTGATTTTTATTTTAATTAGCATATCCCATCTTTTCTTTTCAAAGATGATAGCGATTACACTAACCCATTCCTCCTCAGAAGTTATACTGAGCCTTTTTTGGGCAATCCCAGAAAAGAAAAAGAGTTAAATCTGCTGGCCTACCACTGGAAATCTGGAGCTGGAATCTGCCTGCTAAGGACGAACAACAGAAATGGTCCTTCACCCCACTGCAGACCAACATCCCCGAACAAGAAGGCTGGGGACAGTCCCAGACAGGGACATAGCTATCCCTCTGTGCTGGGGGAAAGGGTGAGCACCTGGCATCTTTTCTAGTTTTCTGGGGCAAATGCAGAGATTAGAAGGGGGTACACTAGCACCACCCTCCTTGGAAAGGGGAAGGGAAGTGGCCTCTTTTGGCCAACTCAGAAGGGCTGAGGACAAGAGAACTCCAGTGTCTCACCCCAGGTCCACCCTAGAGCAGCTGCTGCAGTCACAGTGGTTGTGATGGCATTTGTAACTAGCATCAACGGTGAGCAGGAGAGGAGGCCCCAGTGAACGCACTAGCAGCTCCCCAAGCCCAGGTCATAAGGCATCAGGCCATGACTCAGGAGCACTGATGAAGGCAGGAGTGAGGAGGTTTTTAAGATCCCTATGCCCTGCCAAGGACAGAAATACAACAGTAAGAGGCCAGCAGCTGTGCTGGTCCAAATGGGGCCACCTACTGGCTCCATTGTCACATCACCAGATAGTCCTTTCCTTGTAGCACTAAATAGGATAGGGTTAGGAAGCATTGTTGCAAACCCACAGTCAGTGGCACACATCAATGTTTCATATATAGTTGAGCAACCTGGTTAGATTGTAAATTGTTTAAAAGTAGAGATCATGTCATATGATTCCCTCACATACTCCACAAGAGTTAGCACAGAGCTGGTTTCAAATTTTTTTTATTAATACCTATTGGATCATATTCTTTTGGGCCCAGTGAAAACAGTGGCATGAAATGGATTTAACAGCCCATTACCTGTCCCCCACCCTCCACCTCACACAAACCTTTTTTATCTTTTCTAAAAATGTAAAGTGTTTTCAACTGTATGACTTCATTTCTTTTCCTAAAATATCTACTGGTAAGGAGACAAGTATGATTTACTCCATTTTGCAGATAGGGTAATTGAGACCTACCACTTCTGATTGATTTGCCTCTGATAGCATAGACTCAACACCGAAATCCAGGTCTACTAGCTCCCATTGAAAAGCACCTCAATGCTGTGTGCTCCTTGCCTTCCTCCCTGTACCCATCATCCTGCACCACACACATCATTGCCTTTGTTTTTAACAATGCAAGATGTCAACAAAGGGTCACTTCAGGCATCAGCTGGGCCCAGCAAATGATAGAACCGGATGGTCACCAAAAATCTGTGAGCACTAAATTGCTAGTCTCTGTATTCACTGACGAAAATCTGTGTACCAGTGTGTAGTATATTGGGGGAAGGCAAAATCTGAAGAAGAGATGGGCCTCTGGGTGGCTCCAGGAGAGGAGTTTGAGAAAAACAATCACAACTTGGTGTTAATGTAGACATATGAGGAGATGAAATAGGGCATTCCACAAGTCCATTAAAAAAAAAAAAAGGCAATGTCAAATCCTCTTCAAATGACATAGATTGTAAATCCTCAGATGCTGCTTTTGTAAAATTTTTGAGAGAGAGGAATTTGAAGAAAAGTCCTTGAGGAAAAGAGGACTGCTGTCTTGCCAAGACATCTCTCCCTTGGTAAAAATCCATGAGCTAAAAGCAGGACCCTAGAGAGAATGCTCCGCATCACTTGTCATCAGGGAAATACAAATCAAAACCACAATGAGATACCACCTCACACCAGTGAGAATGGGGAAAATTAACAAGACAGGAAACCACAAATGTTGGAGAGGATGCGGAGAAAAGGGAACCCTCCTGCACTGTTGGTGGGAATGTGAACTGGTGCAGCCACTCTGGAAAACTGTGTGGAGGTTCCTCAAAGAGTTAAAAATAGACCTGCCCTACGACCCAGCAATTGCACTTATGGGGATTTACCCCAAAGATACAGATGCAATGAAATGCTGGGACACCTGCACCCCGATGTTTCTAGCAGCAATGGCCACAATAGCCACACTGTGGAAGGAGCCTCGGTGTCCATCGAAAGATGAATGGATAAAGAAGATGTGGTCTATGTATACGATGGAATATTCCTCAGCCATTAGAAATGACAAATACCCACCATTTGCTTCGATGTGGATGGAACTGGAGGGTATTATGCTGAGTGAAATAAGTCAATCGGAGAAGGACAAACATTATATGGTCTCATTCATTTGGGGAATGTAAATAGTAGTGAAAGGGAATAAAGGGGAAAGTAGAAAAAATGAGTGGGAATATCAGAAAGGGAGACAGAACATGAGAGACTCCTAACTCTGGGAAACGAACAAGGGGTGGTAGAAAGGGAGGTGTGCAGGGGATGGGGGTGACTGGGTGACGGGCACCAAGGGGGGCACTTGACAGGATGAGCACTGGGTGTTATTCTGTATGTTGGCAAATTGAACAACAATAAAAAATAAATTTATTATTAAAAAAATAAAAAATAAATAAATAAATAAAAGCAGGACCCTATACTATGTTTTAGTCTGTTTTAATTGCTTTACAGATAGAAATTTTTTTTAATTTAGTTAACAATAGTGCAATATTGGTTTCAGAAGTAGAATTCAATGGCTCATCACTTACATACAACACCCAGTGTGCAACACAACAAATGCCCTTTTTAATGTTCATCACCTATCTAGCCCAACCCCCATGCACTTCCCCCTCCAGTGACCCTCAGATTGTTCTCTAATTAAGAATCTCTTATGGCTTGTCTTCCTCTCCTTTTTCTCCCCTTTCCCCTACGTTCATCTGTTTTCTTTCTTAAATTCCACATATGAATGAGATCATGTGGTGTCTTTCTCTGATTTATTTCACTTAGCATAATACATTCTAGCTCCATCCTTTTCATTGCAGATTTCATTTTGAGGGCTGAGTAATATTCCATTATATATTGGCATAAAGGAGATATATATATATATATATATATTCTTTACCCACTCATCAGTCAATGGACTCTTGCCCTCTGTCCATAGTTTTGCTATTGTTGATAATGCTTCCATCATTATCACCCTGATGCTAACTAACATCACAGGGTGCCTGTGTCTCTTCAAATCTATATTTTTGTATTGCTTGGTAAATATCTAGCAGTGCAATTGCTGGATCATAGACTAGTTCTATTTTTAACTTTTTGAGGACCCTCCATACTATTCTCCAGAGTGGCTGTACCAGTTTCCATTCCCACCAACAGTGCAAGCAGGTTCCCCTTTCTCCACATCATTGCGAACACCTGTTGCTTCTTGTGTTATTAATATTAGCCATTCTGACAGGTGTGAGGTGGTATCTCATCATGGTTTCGATTTGTATTTCCCTGATGAGGAGTGACGTTGAACATTGTTTCATGTTCTTTTAGCCATCTGTATGTCTTCTTTGGAAAAGTGTCTATTCATATCTTCTGTCCATTTCTTAAATGGATCATTTGGTTTTTGGGCATTGAGTTGGATAAGTTCTTTAAAGATTTTTGGATAGTAGCTTTATGGATAGGAATGTTAAATGTCCCTAGAATCAAAAGTTCTCCACAGCACCCAAACCAAGAATGGAGGGTGGAGATTAAATATGGGAAAAGAATACTCATGCCTCTATTATCAGTACCTGAAATAATAGCATCATTAGTAGGCATTCATGTACCAGATATTTTGTCACACAGAGAGAGATGCAGAGACACAGGCAGAGGGAGAGGGAGAAGCAGGCTCCCTATGGGGAGCCTGATGTGGGACTCAAACCCGGAACCCTGGGATTATGACCTGAGGCAAAGGCAGATGGCAGTTGAACCACTGAGTCACCCAGGCGTCCAAATACAGGTACTATTACATTAGCATTTTTCATAGAAGGAAACTGAGGCTCAGAGAGGTTGAGTAACCGCTCAAGATCACACAGCCAATAAGTAGAAATCAACCCCTGGTCTCCTGTCTCTAGCCTTAATCTTATTGCTACCATGCTGGGCCCTTGAGTCTATATGCGTGTATGTTTGTGTAGGTTGGAATGGAGGAACAAAGTTGTTCAAGATATTTTATTTTACAACACTTACAATGTGTCCTCGGAAAATATACACTGCACTAGCATATGAGGCTCTAATACAGTGTGTATGTACGAGGCTGCGGGCCAACAGGTACAGTATAACGGAGCGATGGTCCACGGGGTCTTACTGGGTGGGTGAGCGCGCGCAGGTGTACAGGACGGAATCCAAGAGGGCCTGAATAATGAACTTGGGGAAGCAAATGCCCCAGTCTACAAGGACTTTGGAAAGAGGACCAAGAGGAATTAGAGAGGTTCAGAAACCCAGAATCTCTAGACTTGCTCAAGAACGACTGCGAGGGTGTGGGCGACAGGGGACGCGACGCAAGCTTTAGAGGACCCAGGCGGTCGGGCCCCCACCCCGCCCCCGCGCCGCCCTCCGCCAGCCAATCAGCAGCTGTGGCCAAGGTGGGGCTTCCCAGAGCTGGAGGGGCCCGGGGGCTGCCGCGGAGCCAGGAGAGCAGAAGCGAGGCTTTTGCTCCAGTTTCAAGGCCCCAGCCAGCTGCTCCGTGGGGACTGAGGGCCGTGGTGGGTGGCCCAAGGCTCCTCCTTCGGCCCATATCCGAGAGGGAGGGGGCCAGACACCTGCCTGTCCCCACACCCGCAGCCTGCCCCCCCCCCCTTTCCTCCCCGCGGCTCCACCCTCGCTGGGCAGGTCTGATTCCCCGCGGCCCCATCACGGTCATGTCCCCGGGTGGAAGGCATTGCCACTGTCCCCACCAGACAGGTTGAGGACGAGAGAACTGCCTCCGCTGGAAGGTGCAGAAAACACACCCCCCCTGACACGATTAGGGCCAGACTAAGACATGAAGATGGGCTAACAAATACGCTGACCTGCAGGGTGTGCCCCACAGTGACCTAGTGACCACCTCATGCCCGGTGACCTTGGGGTCTGGGAGGAGCAAAGACGCGAAGTGGAGGGGGGGTAGCCCTAGAAGCAGAAGAATGGAATCTGAAGCGCCCTAACCTTTTGGATTGGTTATTCCATCCATAAAATGGGGCTCATAATAACGCCCAAACACTGCCATACAGCAAGGGTCCGGACCAGAGGATCTCGGAGCCTGAGGACCTGTAGCTGCTGGCTCAGCCTGGTGAAGGTGGAAGAGGGGTGCAGGTGGGAAAGGGGGTTGCCCAAACAGCACTGTGACTCTAGGAACAGTAAAGACCACATTTCCAACCACAGCTCATTACACATGTGACAAAAGGTGGAAGCAAATTGTTGCCCTCGCCAAATTCTCCTTTGGCCTCAAAACCAATTCCCAAATTCCCTCTTTCTCTCAGTTTCCATTGTGTAGCCTATAGAAATGCCTCCTGGCTGGTAAGGGTAATAATAATATTTAATAACACTGTGTGCTTACTAAGAGCCAGGCACTCTTCTAAGCTCTTCTCATATATTAACCCCCTCATCAACACGGAATAGGAACTATTTTTTAATCTCACTTTAGGGGATCCCTGGGTGGCTGAGAGGTTTAGCGCCTGCCTTCTGCCCAGGGCTGATCCCGGAGTTCCGGGATCCAGTCCTGCAGGGGGCTCCCTGCATGGAGCTTGCTTCTCCCTCTGCCTGTGTCTCTGCCTCTCTCTGTGTGTGTCTCTCATGAATGAACAAATACAATCTTTAAAAATCATAATAATCTCACTTTAAGGATAAGAAAACTGAGGCATTGAGAAGTACCTTGCCAGTGGTCACAGAGTTAGTCAATGGCAGAGCCAGAGTCAAATATATGTAGTGTGTTTCCACATAGGGGCCCACTCTGACCTTGCTCTTCATGGTATAGCCGTTGCTTCAATATTGTCAGAGAAAAAGGCTGAAACAGGCTGCCTTTTTTTTTTTAAGATTTTATTTATTTATTCATGAGAGACACAGAGAGAGAGAGACAGAGACACAGGCAGAGGGAGAAGCAGGCTTCATGCAGGGAGCCTGACGTGGGACTCGATCCCAGGTCTCCAGGATCTCGACCTGGACTGGAGGCAGCGCTAAACTGCTAAGTCACCTGGGCTGCCCCAGGTTGCCTTTTGAAGCAGCATGTATCCCCAAGGGTGGGAACTCCAATTATCTACTTTGTCAGTACTTCCATAGGCTCACTGTATAGTCTCATCATATAAAATAAGACCAGATGGGGGCCCCTGGGTAGCTCAGTCGGTTAAGCATCTGCCTTCAGCTCAGGTCATGATCTCAGGGTCCTGGGATCCAGCCCTGCCTGGGGCTGTCTGCTCAATGGGGAGTCTGCCTCTCCTTGTCCATCAGCTGATGCTTTCTCTCTCTCTCTCAAATAAATAAATTCTTTGAAAAAATACTTTAAAAAGATGAAACCAGATAAAATGG